>NC_084499.1:415000-1846600 GCF_030035675.1 Rhineura floridana | reverse complement strand
ACTGATAATTGGTTCTATTTTACTATTTCTGTCATCTTTGTTTAAAAGCTTCATTCTTTCTTTGCATATCAATAAAAATACTTAAAACAATTTCAGGCACCTTGCATGGCTCACAGATTTCCTGATTAAAATATAGAATACGGGTAAGACAACCTGGTCTCAAGTTTTTATTGGAGAGGGGAGTGTGTCTGTCTGTTGACAGAGATAATCTAAGGAGTTGTATTTATTCCCAGACAGATCCACTAATCTGCATTACAGCACTGCGATAGTGAAATAACTGGCCTTAAGCTTGACAATTAATAAACTGTGTCCTGACCAATACTGACTAAATAAAGTTTCTATCATTGTTTAGCTTGGCATATATGGTTAGGCACAAGGCTGAGGAGGTCAAAAACAGCAGCTTAAATTATCAAGATCTGTGGGGGGGGGAGAAGGGGAGAGGGGGAGAGGGGGAGAGGGGGAGAGGGGGAGTGGGGGAGAGGGGGGGAGAGGGAGAGTGTGTGTGTGTGAGAGAGGGAGAGTGTGAGGGAGAGTGTGTGTGTGAGAGAGGGAGAGTGTGAGGGAGAGTGTGTGTGTGTGAGAGAGGGAGAGTGTGAGGGAGAGTGTGTGTGTGTGTGAGAGGGAGAGTGTGTGTGTGTGTGTGAGAGAGGGAGAGGGAGAGGGAGAGGGAGGGAGAGAGAGAGAGAGAGAGAGAGAGGTTTAATTTGCTGAGGTCAGCAGACAATTTTGAGCTGGCTCTGTGATGGGGGAGAGGATTTGTTTCCATCCCCTTTGACTAGGATGGTGTGAATGTGAGACATCAGAAATTTTGCCCACATATGAAAACTTTTTCTTTAGGGAGGGGCTAAATTTCGCTATCTGGGCTGCTCTGTTTTTGTACTTCTGTGTTGATTATTTCATCTGCAGTTCTTTTATTGTTTTTTACACTGACAAAATGAGACAAACAGACACAAATTAGACACCAGACATTTAATGGTCACAAAACAGTACAGGGAGGTTTGAAATCTTCCTCGATATGCCAGCAGCAGCATTTCACAAGGAAACTCCAGTGCGAAGTGGTTGCCCCGGAAATCATAGTGGCTCCACCACATGTGATGCCCTTCCCTGGTTCTCCCTGTCAGGTTCCCACCTGCTTGTGGCTACTGCCTTTCACTAGGCACCACCAGGGATACCACCAGTCCGGACTGTCCTTTTTATGGTTTCTCACTTCGCTCTAGCACAGATCGCACTAGATCCCCCTGCTAGGCAGCACCACCAGTCACGTCCTATAACCAATACTCCCAGAGACTTTGCCTGAGTCTCTCTCTAGCTGGTTACTTTTGTGACTGCGTGCTTATGCTGTTCCGAACCCCCTTGTATCTTTATAGAGAACGCATACAACTCTGGGTTGCTCTGGATACTTGAATTGTTATTATTCCTCCCTTCACCGCTGCCACCATTAGATACTGTTTCTGTTCAGCCTTGGTAATTACCTTGCCCTCCCTTCTGGTATGTATATCCCCAGCCAAGGATCAGGCCTTTGGTAAACCAAAAATGTAATTATTTACTAATAACAGGAAATAACAAGATTACTTTAGGGATGTTTCACAAGCGTATGGTTTCATATATGGTCACTCTTTATGTTTCTGTTCAAATATATCCTCTTTCAATATCAGCCAAATCCAATCCAAACTTCCCTCAGAACTCTGCCAACCAACTCAACAACCTCTCTCCAACCGCCTCTCTAACTGACACTCTCTCTCTCTGACTCTCTCTTCCCCCTTCATCACTCACAAACCTCCATTTATACCTTCAGCCAGCCAGCCACTCAGCCAATCATCATCCAGCATACTTCAGCTTCTCAGCCATGTACTCCCCCTTTCTCTCTCAGTCAATTACCATACATCACCCAATAGACCCGCACTTACCATATTTACAGATGCTAACTTACAGGAACATCACAGCTACCTCACCACAAAGCAGCCTGCCTGGCTTCTTGACTTCTTCTGCATAGATTGGGGTGGGTAGATGTCGGATCGGGAGACAGTGTTAGATCTCCAAGTGATTTGCAGCAGGTCAGCAAGGATTCTGTCTCCCAACTCTTTTGACAATAATGAGTGGGGTTAGATTCCCCGCCGCCCCATCTAAATTTGGCTATTGATATGAGGAAAGCTTTGGAGGAAATCCATGAGTGGATTTTTCTTTGACAGGATTGCCTTAGTTCAAATTTGGCCTTAAGAACAAATTCCTGGGCCAATGGAAGGCCACTGCAGTGACCAGCTTTATTTATTTATTTATTTATTTATTTATTTTTAAAACTTATATACCGCCCGACTAGCAATAGCTCTCTGGGCGGTGAACATAGATACAATAAAATACAATATAATACAAAACATCAGTCTAAAATCAAATTTCACAATCTAAAAACAGCAAAGGCTAAAATCAAATTACAAACATTACAATCATTAACAAAAAATTAAAATGCCTCGGAGTAGAGAAAGGTTTTAACCTGGCGCTGAAAGGATGATAGTGTCGGCGCCAGGCAAACCTCCTCGGGGAGACTATTCCACAGTTCGGGGGCCACCACTGAGAAGGCCATAGATCTTGTCACCACCCTCCGGGCTTCCCTGTGAGTCGGAACCCGGAGGAGGGCCTTCGTAGTAGAACGTAGAGTACGGGCCGGTTCGTATCAGGAGAGGCGTTCCGACAAGTATCGTGGTCCCGCGCCGTATAAGGCTTTATAGGTTAATACCAACACTTTGAATTTGGCCCGGAAGCGTATTGGAAGCCAGTGCAAGCCCCCAAAGGTCTCAGCATGCACAGCTCCTCGAAAGTTCAGACTAAAACCCAGAGTGCATTCACTGCCCCATTCTTCTAGAAACATGGATGAGGTTTTCCACCTACTTTCCCACTTTTCTTGCAACTGAACTTAAACTGAACTCTCTTCTGCCTTATCACTGGCACTTGCTAATTGCTATTTGTGTTGCTGCCTTTTCGGAAGGTGAGGGGGTTACATGAAAAGACACCTTGTACACGTTTTCAAAATGGCTCCACGAGCTAGAGGGAGCCCCAGCTGATGAAGCGTCAAGGCCCCAGCTGACGAAGCGTCAAGGCGAGTTAAGCAGCAGTTCGGCAGCAGGGCAAGGAGGTAAGGGCCCCCCACTCTGCCCGTCTGTTCTGTAACCTCAACTAAACCGCAGTCTCCAACCCATTGACGTAATAAACCTTAAACAAAACTATGCAGGTAAGAAGCCAGCAGGGGTGTGGGGGCTTTCCAGTGTTTTGCACCGCCTGCAGCATGTACGACTATCTGCCTGTTGGTCGTGGGTGTGCTCTCGGTGCAATGAGCTCCTGGCTCTCCGGAAACGACTTCATTTCCTTGAAGCCAAGGTGGCAGACCTGGAAAAGCTGAGAGAGGCAGAGAGGTGTGTGGATGAGGCTTTCAGGGATGTTATAGCTGTGTCCCACTCCAACGATAATACCTCTCCTGCTATCATGGAGAACAATGGTCTCGGGGAAGGAGAGCATCCAGCTGAGGAAGAGGGAAACGATCCCTTAGAAAGGACCCATTCCTTGGGGGATGAGCAGCTATCCTCTCGTGCCAAGGATATATCTCCAGGGGGTGGAGGGATCCTTGTAGTGGGTGATTCGATCATTAGGAACATAGACAGTGGGATGTGTGATGGGCGTGTAGACCGCAAGGTGTTTTGCCTGCCTGGTGCGAAGGTTGTGGATATCGCCCGTTGTTTAGATAGTTTGGTAGACAGTGCTGGGGAGGAGTCAGTGGTCGTGGTGCACGTTGGCACCAACGACGTGGGGAAATGCAGCCGTGAGGTCCTGGAAGCAAAATTTAGGTTGCTAGGTAGGATGCTGATAGCCAGGACCTCCAAGGTGGCTTTCTCTGAAATGCTACCGGTTCCACGCGCAGGACCAGCCAGACAGGCCCAGCTTCGCAGTCTCAATGCGTGGATGAGACGATGGTGTCGGGTGGAAGGGTTTAGATTTGTCAGGCACTGGGGAACATTTTGGGACAAGCCGGGCCTGTACAAAAGGGACGGGCTCCACTTGAACCAGAATGGAACCAGACTGCTGGCACTTAACATTAAAAAGGTAGCAGAGCAGCTTTTAAACTGACTGAGGGGGGGAACCCGACAGGAGCTGAGGAAGGTCCGGTTTGGAATAAACCTCCCCCCTGGGATAACCAAAAAAATGATGAAATTTTAAAAGGGGTAGGCCTAGAAGTAGGCATTGTGAGAGCAGGGGCACAGGATATAAATTCAGAAGGGCAAAATTAGCACAGGCCAAACCACAAGTGCCAAAGACACTTGAAGAGAGACACTGCTTACAAGTGCCTGTACGCTAATGCTAGGAGCCTCCGAACCAAGATAGGAGAACTGGAGTGCTTGGACCTGGTGGAATGGAGAAAACCAGTGGGATACGGTTATCCCTGGATATAAACAGAGCTTGGAAAAGTTACTTTTTTGAACTACAACTCCCATCAGCCCAATCCAGTGGCCATGCTGGCTGGGGCTGATGGGAGTTGTAGTTCAAAATAGTAACTTTTCCAAGCTCTGGATATAAACTATATCAAAAGGACAGGGAAGGACGTATTGGTGGTGGAGTCGCTCTATATGTGAAAGAAGGCATTGAATCCAGCAAGCTGGAAACCCCAAAAGAGGCAGACTCCTCCACAGAATCATTGTGGGTGGTGATACCATGCCCCAGGAGGGACTTAATACTGGGAACAATCTATCATCCCCCTGATCAAAATGCTCAGGGAGACCTGGAGATGAGATATGAAATTGAGAAAGCATCCAAACTAGGAAATGTGGTAGTAATGGGTGACTTCAACTACCCGGACATAGACTGGTCGCATATGTGTTCCAGTCATGACAAAGAAGCAAAGTTTCTAGATATTCTAAATGACTATTCTCTAGACCAGTTGGTCATGGAACCGACCAGAGGGACGGCAACCCTGGACTTAATCCTCAGTGGGGACCTGGACCTGGTGCGAGATGTAAGTGTTGTTGAACCAATTGGGAGCAGTGACCACAGTGCTATTAAATTAAACATAGATGTAAATGACCAATTGCCAAGAAAATCCAACACGGTCACATTTGACTTCAAAAGAGGAAACTTCACAAAAATGAGGGGATTGGTCAAAAGAAAGCTGAAAAACAAAGTCCAGAGGGTCACGTCACTCGAAAATGCTTGGAAGTTGTTTAAAAACACTATATTAGAAGCTCAACTGGAGTGCATACCGCAGATCAGAAAAGGTACCACCAGGGCCAAGAAGATGCCAGCATGGTTAACGAGCAAAGTCAAGGAAGCTCTTAGAGGCAAAAAGTCTTCCTTCAGAAAATGGAAGTCTTGTCCAAATGAAGAAAATAAAAAAGAACACAAACTCTGGCAAAAGAAATGCAAGAAGACAATAAGGGATGCTAAAAAAGAATTTGAGGAGCACATTGCTAAGAACATAAAAACCAACAACAAAAAATTCTATAAATACATTCAAAGCAGGAGACCATCTAGGGAGACAATTGGACCCTTGGATGATAAGGGAGTCAAAGGTGTACTAAAGAACAATAAGGAGATTGCAGAGAAGCTAAATGAATTCTTTGCATCTGTCTTCACAGTGGAAGATATAGGGCAGATCCCTGAACCTGAACTAACATTTGCAGGAAGGGATTCTGAGGAACAGAGACAAATAGTGGTAACGAGAGAGGAAGTTCTAGGCTTAATGGACAATATAAAAACTGACAAATCACCGGGCCCGGATGGCATCCACCCGAGAGTTCTCAATGAACTCAAATGTGAAATTGCTGATCTGCTAACTAAAATATGTAACTTGTCCCTCGGGTCCTCCTCCATGCCTGAGGACTGGAAAGTGGCAAATGTAACGCCAATCTTCAAAAAGGGATCCAGAGGGGATCCCAGAAATTACAGGCCAGTTAGCTTAACTTCTGTCCCTGGAAAACTGGTAGAAAGTATTATTAAAGCTAGATTAACTAAGCACATAGAAGAACAAGACTTGCTGAAGCAGAGCCAGCATGGCTTCTGCAAGGGAAAGTCCTGTCTCAGTAACCTATTAGAATTCTTTGAGAGTGTCAACAAACATATAGATAGAGGTGATCCAGTGGACATAGTGTACTTAGACTTTCAAAAAGCGTTTGACAAGGTACCTCACCAAAGGCTTCTGAGGAAACTTAGCAGTCATGGAATAAGAGGAGAGGTCCTCTTGTGGATAAGGAATTGGTTAAGAAGCAGAAAGCAGAGAGTCGGAATAAATGCACAGTTCTCCCAATGGAGGGCTGTAGAAAGTGGAGTTCCTCAAGGATCTGTATTGGGACCTATCATAATGCCGTTGTATAGATCTATGGTGTGGCCGCATTTGGAATACTGTGTAAAGTTCTGGTCGCCTCATCTCAAAAAGGATATTATAGAGTTGGAAAAGGTTCAGAAGAGAGCAACCAGATTGATCAAGGGGATGGAGCAACTCCCTTACGAGGAAAGGTTGCAGCATTTGGGACTTTTTAGTTTAGAGAAAAGGCGGGTCAGAGGAGACATGATAGAAGTGTATAAAATTATGCATGGCATTGAGAAAGTGGATAGAGAAAAGTTCTTCTCCCTCTCTCATAATACTAGAACTCGTGGACATTCAAAGAAGCTGAATGTTGGAAGATTCAGGACAGACAAAAGGAAGTACTTCTTTACTCAGCGCATAGTTAAACAATGGAATTTGCTCCCACAAGATGCAGTAATGGCCACCAGCTTGGACGGCTTTAAAAGAAGATTAGACAAATTCATGGAGGACAGGGCAATCAATGGCTACTAGCCATGATGGCTGTGCTCTGCCACCCTAGTCAGAGGCAGCATGCTTCTGAAAACCAGTTGCCGGAAGCCTCAGGAGGGGAGAGTGTTCTTGCACTCGGGTCCTGCTTGCGGGCTTCCCCCAGGCACCTGGTTGGCCACTGTGAGAACAGGATGCTGGACTAGATGGGCCACTGGCCTGATCCAGCAGGCTCTTCTTATGATTTTATGTTCTTAAAATACAATTCTTTCTTTTTTTACCTGAGTTGATATCCTTTTAGTTATTTAGCTATGATTTCTTTATCTCTCCCTGCTTTGGACTGTTATTATTGCTGCTGTTAATGGGTTCAACTGTCCCTTTAGTGCCGTTTGCTGGAGTGAACTCGGAGTCCCTCACAATCTCCCTCAGCCCTGTTCCCACCTTTTTTTGGAAGGGTGGCGTCACAGAAGATGTTGCTCTCCTGTTGATAAACCCGCTAAACTGGATGAACCCTCTGCTCTGTCACTGGGTAGTTTCCCTGTCTGATAATATTATGTCTCTCAATTTTTAAACTGGAATTAAATTTAAATCTTTTAAATTTAGAAAAGTCGTTATGGCTTCCCTCCCCTTACACATTTTCCCCACCCTCATCTTGGTGTGCCCTTATCGGACTTGTTGTTGCCTCATAATGGACTTTAAATTCACCCCCCAGGCTTCTCACCAAGTTTATTTTAAATTCTGCAAACTTAAAAAAAAATGTGTTTATCTATCCCATGTCCAGATTGGGAATCAATCCAGCGAATTGTTGCTGCTGCTGCTGCTTTCAGTCAGCAAGCATTACGTAATGCATTACATCCCCCCCTTTCTACTGCATTTCCTTTGCACTGAAATGAATGGGGTGGAATATCATAATGACATCATAACTGCTGTGATTTACGTAATTATATAAATTATGAAAGCTACATCATACATACAAAACGAAGGAGGCAGCAGGATGAGAAGGGGCTCAGGAGGACAAAGGTCTCACCCCACCTACTGAAGCCAGGATGGCCACCTGTGCCAACACTGTCCCGTCTTGCAAGGGGTTGGCTCCTAGGGTGCAACAGAAGCCACTGCGCCCAGCATGGCCCACCCTGATGGAAGGTATGTTAGATCCATGAAAGATGGGGACACATGGAAAGATCTGACTAGGGTGCTCTGCCACCCTAGTCAGAGGCAGCATGCTTCTGAAAACCAGTTGCCGGAAGCCTCAGGAGGGGAGAGTGTTCTTGCACTCGGGTCCTGCTTGCGGGCTTCCCCCAGGCACCTGGTTGGCCACTGTGAGAACAGGATGCTGGACTAGATAGGCCACTGGCCTGATCCAGCAGGCTCTTCTTATGTTCTTATGTTTTAAAGATGGAAACAAAGCCCTGTGAGGAGAGACGGAAAGAACTGGGCATGTTTAGCCTGGAGAAGACAGGTAGCACTCTTCAAGTACTTGAAAGGTTGTCACACAGAGGAGGGCCAGGATCTCTTCTCAATCATCCCAGAGTGCAGGACCCGGAATAATGGGCTCAAGTTGCAGGAAGCCAGATTTCGACTGAAAATCTGAAAAAAGTCCTAACTGTATGAGTGGTATGACAATGGCACCAATGACCTAGGGAGGTAGCGGACAGCCACCTGTTGGGTATGCTTTAATTTGGATTCCTGCATTGAGCAGGGGGTTGGACTTGATGGCCTTATAGGCCCCTTCCAACTCTATGATTCTATGACAATCTCCCTCGGATTGCCCACAATGCCACAGAGGTCCTTTTGCACCTGTGCCTTCTGGGCTAGGCTGTTGTTCTGCAGGAGCCCATTCAACAAAGCACTGCCCAGATCTCCTGATGGCCTAAGAGGACACACCCCTATGCCCAGAAGATGCCAATCTGTGAGAGAAAGGAAGACAGGAGGCCCTCAGGGAACCTAGCATCACCCGCTCCTGTCACCCACCTGCAGCTGTGCCATGGGATCATAAGAGCCCTGCGGAACCAGACCAAAGTCCCGACTAATCTGGCTTCAGGTTCTCACCATGACCAGCCCAACACCTATGGGAAGCCCACAAATAGAGCATGAGAACATGACTCTCCCCCAGCGAATGCTCTTCAAAGGCACGCCACCTCTTGGCATTGAGGTGGAATACTGGAAGCCATTGAGAGCCTTATCCTCCATGAATTTTTCCAAACCCCTTTTAAAGTCCTCCAAGGTGGTGCTGTCACCTTGCGGCATCGCATTCCATAGGTTAAATATTTCCTTTTGTCTGTCCTGAATCTTCCATCATTCAACTTTATTGCATGGTTCTGCGTTCTAGTATTATGAGGGGGGAAGGAAAAACGTCTCCCTAGTCACTTTCTCTGCGCTATACATAATTTTACACTCTTCCATTATGTCCCCCCTTACTCATCTTTTTTCTAAACTGAAAAGCTCTGAATGTTGCAGCCTTTCCTCAGAGGGGAGTTGCTCCATCCCCTCGATCATTCTGGTTGCCCTTTTCTGAACCTTTTCCAGCTCCACAATATCCTTGTTGAAATGGGGCGACCAGACCTGTACACAGTACTCCAAGTGTGACCATACTATAGATCTGTATTATGATATTGACAGTTTTATTTCAATCGTTTCCCTAATGATCCTTAACATGGAATTTGCCTTTTCCACAGCTGTCGCACACTAAGTCAACATCTTCATTGAGCTATCTACTTTGACCCCAAAATCTCTTTGCTGGTCAGTCACTGCCAGTTCAAAGCCCCATCAGGTGATGTGCATCATGGCCATGGATGCAGAAGTTTTCCTTTCTTCAGAGGATGTGGTTGAGTCCTCTGTATCTGAAGGGAAACTCACTGTTCACCCCTAACTCCAGATAATTTATGAACAGTTTAAAACACATTGGCCGTACAGATCCTCAGGGAGGAGGCATCCTTTCTTCCATTTTCCCATTATTCCTACAATGTGCTTCCTGTTATTTAACCAGTTGCTGATCCATACATGGATGTGTTCTCTTGTTGTGAGACATCGAAGCTTACTCAGGAGCCTTAGGTGAGGGACTTTGTCAAAAGCTTCTTGAAAGTCCAAGTACTATTAAATCATCCCTATGAACATGCTCATTAAACTCTCAAAGAACTCTAAAAGCTTATTTTTGTGGGAGTCATGCTGGTTCTTCTTTAGCAAGACTTGTTCTTCTATAAGTTTGGAAACTTTGATTACTGTTCCCCATTTTTCCAAACTTAAAGCTAAGTAGACTAATTTCCAAGATTCTGCTTGGATCGCTTTTGTAAAAAATGGTGTCACATTGGTTAGTTTCCAGTCCTTGGGTATGGAAACCAATCTTAAGGACAAGTTATGCTTTTTTGTTAGAAGATCAAGCATCTCTGTGTTTATTGAAAGGCTTTTGAATTGGGCACCCTGTCAACTTCAATGTATGACGTGTATGCCTTTGATGTTTGTAAGCTTGGCAAAACCCTGGGCTCCCTTTTGGAGGAAGGGTAGGATAAATAAAATAAATAAAAGACCATACCAAGTGTGCAAATATAGGCTATTTTCTTTAACACAGACATTAAGATGCCAACAGTGATATTGGCAAATAGAATTCATAACAACAGGTGTATACTCTGATCAAGTGGCTTTCATTCGGCATAGATAGCGACTGGACCATTTAAAATTGGTAACCAATATGGTGGCCTTAAATTGCAATAGAATCGATGCAACTGCACCTATTTTGCTGGACACTGAAAAAGCATTTGACAAAATATATCGGCAATTTATGTTTGTTACTTTGGAAAAAACTGGATTTTTTCAAGAATCTACAAAGTGGTTTAGAATATTATACCTCACTCCTAAGTCGCAAGTGAGGACAAATGATATCCTTTTCAGATCCATTTGGCTTGAAGAGAAGTACAAGTCAAGGCTGCCCTCTTTCTTCACTGATATTTAATTAATGTGTGGAACCATTGGGATGTTCAATTAGATACAACAAGGAGATTTCTGGTTTTGTACACGAGCAAGCTGAATTCAGATTAGCTTTGTGCATGCATGGTTTACTCTTATTCATTGTTGTTGTTATGTGCCTCCAAGTCGACTACGACTTATGGCGACCCTATGAATCAGTGACCTCCGAGAGCATCTATCATGAACCACCCTGTTCAGATCTTGTAAGTTCCGGTTCTGTACCAGAACTAATAAAGATAACTAATAGTTTTGGTAATATTCCAGGGTATATGATTAACTGGTTAAACTTTGAATTAATGCCAGTGAATAATTACAAATCTTACACTTTGCGCACTAATTGGTGACTTTGGTGATGCCCAGCAGTCATAACTTATCTAGGCATTTTGATTTTGAGGTATATCTCCCCAATGATTAAAATGAATTTCAATAGATTGATAATGGAGATTTCTAGTGATTTGGATAGATGGGCATCAGTCAGATTTAATATTTGGGGTGAGGTTAATATATTTTGCATCTCTTATTTATTACTTCCAATTCTTGTGCCAAACTTGTGTTCTTTTTTGCTCTCCCCTGGGTATGACTTTGGGGTGGAATTTCCCAAGTTAGATAACTAGGGTCATCCATATTGTTCTCAAAGTGAGAAGAATGCAAGGGCCCCCCCCATTCACAACAAGCCTTTTAGGTTGAGACCTATCCCAGTCTGTGTCTGTGTTAGAATTGCTTAATATGTTTTTTAATAATGTTTTTAACCCTTTTTTAAAGTTGGTTTTTAAAAAAATGTTTTTAACGCTGTTTTGTCTTAATGTATTTTAAGATCTGTTTTTATGATGTTTTAAAGTGTTCTTAGCACTTTGTTTGCCATCCTGGGCTCCTGCTGGGAGGAAGGGCGGGATACAAATGAAATAAATAAATGAATAAAAATTCACAATGTATTGAGTGTTTCTCTCCCAAACCTCCCTGTGTGCAGGAAAATGCCACCCCCTTTTCCTGGGGGGGGGGGGGAGGAGGGAAGGAAGGAAACATGCTTTCTCCCATGGAAGCCAAGCTGCACCAGAAGACAGCAGCAGCAACAAGGTGCTGTTGGAGGCCCCTGCCATGGTCTAGCTGGAGGGATGAGCACCTCTGCCCCTGAGTTTGTCTGTCTCTGCCTCAGGATCCATGAGGGGAGGGGACACTGGGCAAACATGTGAGGCAGAACATGCTGGCCATTCTGAAGCATCATTAAAATGGAACGTTCTGTCTCGGATTGGAAGGGAACATCACCAGGCTGCTGAGGACAGCTTAGGCACCTCTGCACTGGTAGCAAACTCTTGGCCACCTCATCTCTAAATGTTAGCCCACTGCCACCTGAAAGCTCTGAGTGTTTCCCCCCACACACACTGAAAGTCGGGCGATGTGTACTAGAAGAAAGTGTCCATTAAAATGTTACAAAGATACATTCTATTTAGGAAAATTGCTTTCGGAAATATGTATATTAGGAGAAACATGCACCAACATGCAGAGAAATTTCCATGAAACCTTTTTTCTGAAATTGCAAACTGATACTGAAATGTAGCAAGCTTGACCTTTAGTTTGGGAAAAATTAGAAGCTGAGAAAAGTGTAAACTTACATATTCCTCCATCCATGTGAGTAAATACTGCAAACCTTTTCCCCCATGGACCACGTGAAAATTACTGATAGTTTGGTGAACCGCCGAATGATTTTTCTGCCTGTTGTAGCCATTGTAGTGAGCTGTGCTAGATGTTTTCTTAATTGTATTTTATTGCTTTTTTCTTATATTTTATTGTACTACAATTTGCAATCCATAGAATTCAAAGTGTAATACAGAATCATACCATTTAAAAAATAAATGCAGTATTTTTATTTATTAATTAATTATTTATAAGCCTCACTTCTCATAAAAGTACACCAAGGCGGGCTACAACATATAAAGGCATAAAAAACCCCAACAAAAATATCATTAAAAACAATATTAAAAGCATCAATAATACTGTATTGGCTGGGAGCAGGGGGAAATCATATTAAAAGGCCTGTCTAAAAAGTTCAGTTTGCAAAAGATGCCTGAAAGAAAGTAGGGATGGTTCCTGCTGAACCTCTATTGGCAGGGAGTTCCACAGGCCATGGCCTGCCACACTGAAGGCTTGGACCTTGGTGGAGTCCAACCAAACCTCAGGGGTCATGTAGCAAACTACCAAAAGTGCCCTATCAGAAGATCTCAGTGATCGAGATGGGACATAGGGAGTCAGGCAGTCCTTAAGGTACTTTGGGCCCAAGTACCTTAAAAATTAAGATCCTCCGTGGCGCAGAGTGGTAAGCGGCGGTAACGCAGCCAAAGCTCTGCTCACGGCCAGAGTTCGATTCCAACGAAAGGAGGAAGTCGAATCGCCGGTAAAAGGGGTCGAGGTCCACTCAGCCCTCCATCCATCCGTGGTTGGTAAAATGAGTACCCGGCATATGCTGGGGGGTAAAGAAAGGCCGGGGACGGAACTGGCAATCCCACCCCATATATACGGTCTGCCTAGTAAACGTCGCAAGACGTCACCCTAAGAGTCGGAAACGACTCACACTACAAGTGCGGGGACACCTTTACCTTTTTACCTTAAAAATTAGAATTGTAATACCATTAAATACAATCTGAAAATTTAAAAATTAGAATTGTAATACAATTCAATTAAATATGAATATTTAATGCAGACATGTCATGGGCCACTTGAGTGAAGCTTGTGGGCCACTGGTGATCTACAGACCTCAGTTTGGGAACCGCTATGCTACAGCCCTTCAGTCCATTACTGCTTGGAGCACTGGATGTGTCCATGAAACCAGGATGGACTGAAGTGTTGGATCCTGCGGAACATCTTGGGAGGGGCGCCTTGATTCCCACATCCAAAGAGCTCAGCAGCTTTTCCTACTATACAAACATGTCCTAGTGCTAATGCTCATTTTTGAGCCCCTATCCACCTGCGGACGGGAAGAATCTGGTCACATAGTTACTCTTCAGATTCCCAGTGGAGCAAGATGTGATGAGCATAGTGTTCTAGAGCTTCAGAATATGCCAGACAATAAAACAATTGCTTCTGAAAATAACCCACTTATCTCATTTTCTTGTGCAGAATTAGCTGCATAGAGATGGGGTGGATACGCTTAGATGAACACAAATGGTTATAAAGAGCCATCGCTAAAATAAATAAACCAAGATCTCTACAGGCCTTGCAGAACTTTCCCAGCTTGTGCAGAGAAGGGACCACTGCAAGGATGAAAGGAGTCCTCTTGAGTTTTGTGTTGACCTGCTTATACTTGCCTCAGGCTGCAGCCGACAGCGACTTTCAGAAAACCGTAGATGCCCACAAGGTAACAACAAATGGGGGTTGAGTCCAGCTGATAGCAGAAAGCTGTCCAGTTTCTATGCTGTGCCTCCATAGTCGGAGGTGGTGAGCTTCTGAAGCCCAGTTGTCTGAAACGGTAGGAGGGGATGCTCTTGGGCTCAGGTCCTGCTTGTAGGCTACCCATTGGGGCATCCAGTTGGAAGCTGTGAGCACCGATGCTGGACTAGATGGGCCACTGGCCTGATCCAGCAAGATTTCTTATGTTCTTATGACTCCCAGTAGTGTAACAACAGGATCAGCAAACTGACCGCCTCCCAGGTCCAAAACTATATCGCTGAATGGCCCTGTAGGGGCAATTTCACCCCATCAAACACCAGGTCAACATCTCCTAACCCTCCCTTGTCTCCCACAAGTAGTACCTCGGTCTTATCCGGGTTCAACTTCAACCTGTTCCTGCCCATCCATCCACTCACGGATTCCAGGCACTTGGACATGGTCTCCACAGCCCTCTCCGGTGAAGATTTAAATGAGAGATAGAGCTGAGTGTCATCCGCATATTGGTGACACTGCAGCCCAAATCTCCTGATGATCTCTCCCAACGGCTTTACATAGATGTTAAATAGCATGGGAGAGAGGATAGAACCCTGTGGCACACCACAATTGAGAGGCCAAGGGTCTGAAACCTCCTCACCCAATGCTACCTGTTGGCGCCTGTCAGAGAGAAAGGAGTGGAACCACTGTAAGACCGTGCCTCCCAATCCCAAACTCTCCAGGCGATCTAAAAGGATACCGTGGTCTACGGTATCAAAAGCCGCTGAGAGATCCAGGAGGACAAGGAAGGTGAATTCTCCCCTATCCAATGCCCTCCTCATATCATCAGCCAGAGCGACCAAGGCTGTTTCAGTTCCATGTCCAGTCCTGAAACCTGATTGGTATGGATCAAGATAATCCGTTTCATCCAAGTGTGTCTGCAACTGATTTGCCACCACTCTCTCAATGACCTTGCCCAAGAATGGTAAGTTTGAAATTGGGCGGAAGTTGTTTAAGATCTGGGGATCCAAGGAGGACTTCTTTAAGATGGGTTTTATAATAGCCTCCTTGAAGGCTAGTGGCATAACACCCTCTTGCAAGGATGCATTAACCACTGCCTTGATCCCCTCACCCAATTTCTCTTTACATCTCATAAGGAGCCATGCTGGGCAAGGGTCATTTAGACAAGTGGTAGGCTTTACAGATGAGAGCACCTTGTCCACATCCTCAGAAGAAAGAGGCCGAAATCGATCCCATTTGACCGGTTTGCAACTGGTCAACTCTAGTTCACTCACTGTATCCACAGCGTATGGAATCGAGCTCCTCAGGTGCTCGATTTTATCAGCGAAGTGCTTTGCCAAATTGTCACAGGAGGCCTTGGACTGTTCCAGGGGTTCCTGAGTAACTGGACCGACCAGGCTTCGGACCACTTGGAACAACCTCCTGGGACAGCACTCTGCTGACGCAATAGAGGCAGCAAAGAATTCCCTCTTTGCTGCCCTTACCGCCACCTGGTAGGCAGCTATTGATGCTCTAACCTGTGTTCGGGCATCTTTGGAGCGCGACTTCCGCCACCGGCGCTCTAGTCGTCTCACCTCCTGTCTCAATGTACGCAACCGTGGTGTGTACCATGGTGCTACTTGAGTTCTGTTCAGGGGGAGAGGACGTTTCGGAGCCACTCGGTCTAACGCCCCGGCGATCCTCTCGTTCCACTCCATCACCATGGCTTGGACCAGGCGACCTTCAGCAGGTTCCAATTCCCCAAGCGCCGTCAGGAAACCATCTGGATCCATCATGCGCCTGGGGCGGACCATTCTAATAGGACCTTTACCCCTGCAGAGCGCGTGTGGCATCGAGAGATCCATCTTTACCAGATAGTGGTCTGAGCATGACACAGGGGTAAAAGAATTAGCCCCCAACTTCAGCACACTACCCTCCCCCCCTGGGACAAATACAAGGTCAAGAGTATGACCGGCTACATGGGTGGGCTCAGTGTTACTAAGGCGCAGTTCCCAGGAAGTCATGGTTTCCAGGAAATCCCGAGGAGCTCCCATGAGAGTGGTCTCGCACGTCCGAGATCACCTCGAGCACCTCGGCCAGGGGGTCTGCCGTGCAGCGGGGCGGGCGGTACACGAGCAGGATCCCTAAACTGCCCTTAGAGCCCAACCTCCAGTACATACAATCAACGAAGCTAGTCCCATGAAGGGGAGGTCTGGCAAAGAGCAGCGATTTTTGTAGGCAATTTTGATGAAGGTACACATTTTGGCAAGCCCTTCCCCATCACATTATGCCTCTTTGCAAGTAATTTTCACTCATTTATTTATTAATTTAAAATTATTTATTTATTTATTACATTTATATATCGCCCCATAGCCATGCTCTCTGGGCAGTTTATAGCAATTAAAAACATTAAAAAGAAATATACAAATTTTAAAACACAATTTAAAAAAATTTAAAACAATTTAAAAACACATGCTATATATATATTCATTATTCAGGCTATATATATATTTGTTGTTATGCACACTTTCCCCTAACATATGCATTTTTATAAATATTGTTTAGTAGGTGAACTGCAAAATGGAAAGCCTTCCCAACTGCACAACCCACCCTGCTTCTACCTCGCAGCCAAAGCTCTGCTCACAGCCGGAGTTCGATTCCAAAGGAGGTTTTGAGGCCAAACACCCTTTTGTTTTGTCAGTCTCCCCAACTTCAGCATATTCAGAGGTAACTGCCTCTGAACCTGGAGGTTCCATATAGCAATGCATTACCTTTCCTTCCACAGGTTCAGAGGCAGTGTACTTTTGAATATGCTGAAGGAGACAAAAAAAAATGTGTTATTGGCCTTGAACCTGGCTTGTTGGCTTCATTACTTTCCATTGTAGGAAGCAAAACACTGGACTAGATGGACCTTTGGCTTGATCCAGCACAGCTGCTCTTATAGTCAGGGCTGGCCCCAGACATGCCGGGGCCCTTGGGCACAAGCCTGCCCTGGGGCCCGGCGCTCCCCTTCCACGATTTGCGGCAGGACTGCTGCCACGGATCACACAGCAAGAGCTTCTGAGTCCCACCATTCCCTTGCTTCAACCTACCTTTCTTGGCTGTTGTGCGGTTGCATGTTTCCGTAGGAACATTGAGCCAGACCATTGCTCTGTCTAGCTCCGTACTCTCTACAGTGACAATGACATCTCCATGTAGGGCTGAGAGAGTCTCCTGTCTGTGTGCAGCCCGCTGGCTGGGAAAAAATCCCCTCCCCTGTGCTAGAGGAAGTCACCACAAGAGGGAGTAAGTCCTAAAAAGGGAAGCAGCATCAACTGAAGGATACTAACAACATAAATTTAATGGCGACTTTCAAATCTCCACCATCTAAAGCTGTCACTGTGGATTCCATCCCTGCCCTCTTCTCATGTGTAATTAACTCTGGTGTATTGGCAACCATTGCGATGGGGTGCCAGAGTCCAGCAGCCTGAAACAGAAGAAGGATTATGTTTGGCATGCTGTGGGGCAGAGAGAGTTGGCACTGTCCACTCCATAAAGCAGCCAAACTCATCTCTGTTTTCTCTTGCCAGGGCGGAGAATGAAGGTCCAAGTCAGGCAGGCAGAAATCTCGAGGTCACCAGGTTGGTGGACCTGCGGGGGAGAGAAGAGAGGGGGAACCCAGACACAATGGGGCCTTTACTCAAAAGCAAGGCTACCCAGAAGTTGAAGGCAGTCTAGAGTCTCATGAACAGGAAGGCCGGGAGGGGGGAGAGAGAAAGTGTCACCAATTTCCCCAGAAGACAATGACGCTCTTGAGTTTCAACCTGTCTGATGATGCTGAACATAAGAGGAGTTGGCAGAAAGAGCTGGGGGTGTCAACAGTGCCTCTTACAAAGCTTTTGGGGTCTAAAGAAGTCTCAGTTGGGCTTCCCCATCCTGTCCAATTGGCTGAGAGGCTATTTGAAAATCTCTTACCTTTTTGGGGTCAAAGTCTGACTGCACAGGGATGTCAGGAGACAGTCCGAGCACTAACAGCAGTGCAGCAATTATCCTGGCAGAGGTTCTCTCAGACACTCTTAATGTGAACCATTAAGAGTGTCTAATGTGAACCAGGAATGGCTGGGGGGAAATAATGGTGCAGGGTTGCAAGAACCCAGTTTTATATCTGCCTCCAAACACCTTCCAAGCAAATCCACCCATCAACAAATGCAAAAGAACAGATGGACAGCAACAGGGATATCTTTAGAGGGAATGAGCTTATCTGATGGGTACAACTAAAAATAATCCAACCTTTTTCCAACCTTTCAAGGAGTGTTTTTTTTCCAGGCCTTCACATCTCTATGTGCAACCAAGTACACCACAGTCCGTTTTTTCCATGTAACTGGAAGAGGTAACCTTCAAAGGGAATAATAATCTGTGATTTTGAGTTATGGCCAGAAACCACTGGGGGGAAAGGAGTTGGCAATAGCAACCTAAATGGCATTCTACTTCTGACTAAATGTGCAGAGCATACAAACACACTCTTTCATCAGAAAAATACATTTAAAACATCATGGAAGCACCCTCGGTCAAAACACTGGCATCTCCTGGGTTACGTAATTGTTCGTGCCAGAGATCTTTGTGATGTACTCCTCACTAGTGCTGATGACTGCTGGACAGATCACCGATTAATTCAATTCACTATGGCCATTAATATTGTTCCTCAACGTAGGCTCCAAGGAAGAAAATGAAGGCATAAAATGAACATCCATGTCCTTCAAGATCCTATTAAGCAAGCCTGCTTTCAAACAACTCTCAAGAAACATCTACCGATGGAACTCCCTGAAAATGTCAAGGAACACTGGATTAAACTGAAGACATCCATTATTGCAGCATGTGAACAAACTACTGGAAACCAAACTAAGAAACATCAGGATTGGTTTGATCAGAATGATAGTGAGATTGAACATATCATCAACAAGAAAAGGAAAGCCTTCCAGATATGGCAGAAAGATATTAACTGTGCTGCTAAGAAAAAAATCTATGCCAGTGCAAAGGCTGAGGTCCAAAGAAGAACTAGAGAACTTAAGAACACCTGGTAGATAAAGAAAGCTCAAGAAATCCAGCACTTTGCAGATGCTCACAATGCACAGGGCTTTTTTAATGCCACAAAGGCCATCTATGGACCAACAAATTACAGTACAAATCCCTTACATTCAATGGATGGTAGCAAACTTCTTAAGGATAAAGAGTTTATTGCACTGCGCTGGAAAGAGCATTACCAAGACCTCCTTAATCGTAACTCTATACAACAAACTAGAGATGAGCTTGCAGTATCCCCTAATTTGGATGAAGTCAGTAAAGCCATCAATCAAATGAAGAACAAAGCTAGTGGACCTGATGGGATTCCTGCTGAAGTCTTTAAAGAAGGTTGGCCTGAACTTACACAACAACTTCATAAGCTCATCGAAAAAATCTGGATGAGGGAGGAGATCCCAGAAGACTTTAGGGATGCCATAATTATCACCCTTTTAAAGAAGGGTGATAGAACAGATTGCGGGAACTATCGAGGTATATCTCTTCTTGCTACCGCAGGTAAAATCCTTGCAAGGATCCTCGCAAATCGCCTCCTGCTGATCTCAGAGGATGTCCACCCCGAATCTCAAAATGGTTTCCGCCCTTCCAGGGGGACAGTGGACATGGTCTTCAGTGCATGACAGCTTCAAGAAAAATGCCGGGAGCAGAATCGACCTTTATATATGGCATTTATTGATCTGACTAAGGCCTTTGATACTGTGAATCAAACCTCTGTATGGACCATCCTTCTGAAAACTGGATGCCCTGATAAATTTGTGAATATTTTGCGACTCCTTCATGACAACATGACAGCAACAATTTTGGACAACAATGGCTTTCAGAGCGATCCATTCAGAGTCGGATCAGGCTTAAAACAGGGATGTGTCATTGCTCCTACCTTATTTGCTATCTTCATTGCTATGATTCTACACCTTCTTGAGGAGAAACTTCCCACTGGTGTGGAAATCATATACCGAACAGATGGAAAGCTTTTTAACCTCAGTAGGCTGAAAGCAACAAGTAAGGTAATGTCAACCTCTGTCATAGAACTTCAATATGCCAATGGTAATGTAGTCTCTGCACATTCAGAGAAAGATCTTCAAACTATCCTAAATGCCTTCGCAGAAGCATATGGAAAGCTTGGCCTCTCACTTAATATTAAAAAAACCAAAGTGCTCCATCAACAGGTGCAAACTAGTCCATCTGTAGCACCATCAATCCAGCTTAATGGTGTAACATTGGAGAACGTTGATCACTTCCCCTATCTCGGCAGCCATCTCTCTGTAAAAGCTGACATCAATGCTGAAATTCAACATTGTCTGAGCTCTGTAAGTGCTGCATTCTCCCGAATGACACGTAGTGTGTTTGAGGATCAGGATATTCGCAGGGATACCAAAATGCTCATTTATAAAGCCATTGTACTACCGACCTTACTGTATGCCTGTGAAACATGGACCATTTATAAACTCCACTCCCAACTTCTTGAAAGATTCCACCAATGCTGCCTCTGGAAAATTCTGCAAATTACTTGGGAAGACAGATGAACTAATGTTAGTGTTTTGGAAGAAGCAAAGACTACCAGTGCTGAAACAATGATCCTTCAACATCAACTTTGCTGGACTGGCCATGCTGTTCGAATGCCTAATCACCATCTTCCAAAGCAGCTACTTTACTCCCAACTTTTAAATTGTATTTGTTTTTAGTTATTGTAAACCACCCAGAGAGCTTCGGCTATGGGGTGGTATACAAGTTTAATAAATAAATAAATAAATAAATAAATTTAAGGATGGAAAATGGAATGTCGGTGGACAGCAAAAGAGGTTTAAAGATGTTCTTAAAGCGAATCTTAAAAAATGTAACATGAACATCAACAACTGGGAAGCCTTGGCCCATGAACGTCCCAAATGGAGGTTGGCTATTATCAAAGGTGCTGTGAACTTCGAAGAAGCACAAATGCAGGCTGAATGGGACAAACGAGCTAAGCGGAAGGCACATCAAACAAATCCTCATTGTGACCATCTTCCATCTGGAAACCTATGTCCTCACTGTGGGAGGCTGTGTGGATCCAGAATTGGCCTCCACAGTCACTTACAGACCCCTGATGGAGAATTTTTCTCCATGGGATCTTTTGCTGGGGGTCCTTGAAGTAATTTAAAGACACAGGCTTAAACAAAAAGATAGGCCTTTATTCTTACAAGCATATGCATGGTCAGCCTCCCAGCAACATCCAGGAGGGACTGCACTGAGGCACTGTGTGCAAGCTCTTTTATAGAGTACAGTTACAGAATGTGACAATGATTTCACCAATCTCACCAATCTCATGAGTTCCTGCCCACCCAGTTCCTACTCACTATAATCGTTCCAAACCAATCAGAAAGCATTAGGAAACATTAGGAATCCAAAATTCTGTCCATCTAGTTAATATCTCCATTGTCCTACTGTCCTTCAAGACTAATGAATTTTGGGGCTAGTTGGAACAGTTAGTATTGTGAATATCCATTGTTGCATTGTTCCTGATCAGTCAGGCTGACCCAGGTACACCTGGAAATATTTGGACAAGTTCCCTGAGTTAGGTTTGCCTCAACTCAGGGTGTTTGGGAATGTATGAGCGCCCCCAGTTCTATTCCTTTGCCATAGGGGTTCTTATATCCTTATACGTTCTCAGAAATCCCATTTCCTTACCCATAAAATACATAGCTCAAGAGAGGGGATTATTTAAAACACTTGAGCTTAATTTTGAAGCCACACAGACTAAGGAAAAGACTGAGTACCTCTGGTTAACTAGTATCTTTCAGCCTCAGGGATATAGAGGAGGCAGGCCACCCCCTTTTTCTTAATGAAAACACCACCTTTTTCTTAATGAAAACACACATAAAGTAAAATCATTATAAAATCTCACTATTTCTCTTCATTAAACCCTTTGATTATGCTGTAAAGCTTTTTTTCGTTAGATGGCATTATTGCTATATTCAATATAGACTCAAGCCAAGATGGCGACCGGGAAGCACGCTTAGTTCGGAGCTCTGCTATGCTCTGCCCTTCAATGACTTACTCTGTGTGCTGCCGTCGTGGTTTGTTGCTGCTGCCTGTCGCTGCTGCCTGTTGTCACCGTGTTCAGGCTGGGCTGGACCGGTGTTGCTCCCGCTGCCGGTGCCTGGTGCAGCTACGTCATGCAGCTACGTCGTTTGCGGTTTTGGCCGCTGTGGCGCCGCGGTCTTGGATTTTGGCTGCCGCCGCTGTTGTCAATCTGTGCACGGCTGCTGCCGCGATCTGCTGCCGTGGCGTGGCGGGCCGGGTCGGACCGTTGCTGCATGACTGGGACGTGGGCGCTGCTGTTGCCGCCACCTGGGCATCCTGCCCCTGTGCCGCCGCCGTTTGTCTGGGCGGCTGCTGTTGCTGTTGCTGCTTGGGCGAGCATTGTTGTTTTTACATTCCAGCCCTCAGGATATCAGAGAACCATCAGTAACCCGCTGTAATGAGTTCGCTGGGCACTTTCAAGATAAAATCACATGCATCCGCCGGGACTTAGACTCCAATATTATGGCAGTTGAACCTAATGAGGTATCCGGAGCACGGTCTTGTCCTCATTTATTGGATGAGTTTCAGTTGGTACAGCTTGAGGAAGTTGACAAGGTACTTGGACTGGTGCGTGCAACCACCTCTGTACTTGATCCTTGCCCCTCTTGGCTAGTGAAAGCTGCCAGGGTTGAAACAGCCAGCTGGGCCAGGGAAGTGATAAATGCCTCCTTGAGAGAGGGAGTGGTCCCTAGTTGTTTGAAAGAGGTGGTAGTGAGACCACTCCTGAAGAAACCTTCCTTGGACCCAGATAATTTGAACAACTACAGACTGGTAGCGAACGTTCCATTCTTGGGCAAGGTCTTGGAACGGGTGGTTGCCAGCCAGCTCCAGGTGCTCTTGGATGAAACCGATTATCTTGATCCATTTCAATCCGGTTTTAGGCCCGGTTTCGGCACTGAAACGGCCTTGGTTGCCCTGTATGATGACCTATGTCGGGAGAGAGACAGGGTGAGTGTAACCCTGTTGATTCTCCTTGATCTCTCAGTGGCTTTTGATACCATCGACCATGGTATCCTTCTGGAGAGACTCACGGAGTTGGGAGTTGGAGGTACTGCTTGGCAGTGGCTCCGGGTCTACTTGGTGGACCGTCTCCAGAAGGTAGGGTTTGGGGAGCATTGTTCGATACCCTGGACTCTCCATTGTGGAGTCCCGCAGGGATCGGTTCTGTCCCCCATGCTTTTTAACATCTACATGAAGCCGCTGGGAGCGGTCATCAGGAGTTTTGGAGTGCGTTGTCACCAGTATGCTGATGACACGCAACTCTATTTCTCCTTTTCATCCTCCTCAGGTGAGGCTATTAATGTGCTGAACCGTTGCCTGGCCACGATAATGGACTGGATGAGAGCTAATAAACTGAGGCTCAATCCTGACAAGACTGAGACGCTATTGGTGGGTGCCTTCTCGGCCCAGACGGTGGATGTTCAACCTGTTCTGGATGGGGTTACACTCCCCTTGAAGGAACAGGGTCGTAGCTTGGGGGTTCTTTTCGATCCATTCCTGTCTCTTGAGGCTCAGGTAGCCTCGGTGGCACGGAATGCGTTCTACCACCTCCAGTTGGTAGCCCAGCTACGTCCCTATCTGGACAGCGACGACCTCGCCTCAGTTGTGCATGCTCTGGTAACCTCAAGATTGGATTACTGCAATGCACTCTATGTGGGGCTGCCTCTGAAAACAGTTCAGAAACTGCAGCTAGTGCAGAACGCAGCAGCCAGACTGTTGACAAGGACCAGACAGTCCGCACATATAACACCTGTTCTGGCGCGTTTACACTGGCTACCTATTTGTTTCCGGGCCAAATTCAAAGTGCTAGTTTTGACTTATAAAGTCTTACATGGTGTGGCCCCACAATACCTGGCGGAACGCCTCTCCCGATATGAACCTACCCGCTCACTACGTTCAACATCAAAGGCCCTCGTCCGAGTTCCGACTCACAGAGAAGCTCGGAGGGTTGTAACAAGATCTAGGGCCTTTTCAGTGGTGGCCCCCGAACTATGGAATAGTCTCCACGACGAGGTGCGCCTGGTGCCTACACTTCTGTCTTTTCAGCGCCAGGTTAAGACCTTTTTATTTTCCCAGTCATTTTAATATATTTTATTGTTGTTAATATATACCAGGCTGTTAAATATTTAAAATGTATGCTTTCAGTGTTTCTATTGTCATTTTATTGTATTTTATTGTATTGTATTTCTTTATGTTGTGCACCGCCCAGAGAGCCTTTGGCTTTGGACGGTATAAAAATTGAATAAAATAAATAAAAATTGAATTGAATAAATAAATAAGAATCAAATTTTGGCAATTCCTACTTATTACATCAACCACAGCTTCTCTCACAATGTAAACGCTCCTTGATTCCAAACAATAGAGTAATCAATTATCTGTCAGTCAAGCATTGGCCGGGTCTTGGCAGAGAAACAGAAGGTCCCTGTGACAGCTGCCATTGCAACAGATTTTGCTTACAGATCTGATTGAGGCCTATGGAAATTTAGGGTGCTCTCTGAGCCTGAATCTCAGGTCTTTATAGGCCTACAAGCCTATGCTTAACTCCTTATGATTATAAAACATATACCCTCTTAATAGCTATGATCATATATGTATGGATATATAAAATTCCCCATTACAATCTCATGAGTTTCTGCCCACATAACATCACAGTTCCTCCTCTCTACAATCGTTCCAAACCAATTAGAACGCATTAGCTAACTGCAGTGCTAATTCCAAGATTCTGTCCATCTCATTAATGTCACCATTGTTCTGCTGTCTTTTCAAGATTAATGAATTTTGGGGCTTTGTGAGACCAGTTTCTGCCATACATTTACATTCTGCTATTGTGAATGTTCTTTCATGCATCCCTGTACTTTCATTGTTCTCATTGTTCTGATCGGCCACGCTGACCCAGGTACACCTGGAGATAATTGAACAGATTCCTTGAGTTAAGTTTGCCTCAACTTAGGGTGTTTGGGAATGTATGAGCACCCCCAGTTCTATTCCTTTGCCATAGGGGTTCTTATGTCATACTTTCTCAGAAATCCTATTTCCGTATAAAATACATAGCTCTTTTTTTTTCAATTAATTTTTATTAAATTTCAAAAACCAAAACAATACAAAAAGGAAAAACACAAATCAACAACTAACACAATAAAAAAAGAAAAAAATATATAAAAATATTGACTTCCGATTTGTCGTAGTTCAGCTATAAATCTATAATATATAACAAGCCTGACTCTAAATAGATTATAAAATCACCTTCCTCCAGCGGTTATCTTAATTGGTTTCAAATCTCATTAACATCATATCATTTTATTCTTCCACAAAAAGTCAAAGAGAAGTTTCCAATCCTTGAGATATATGTCCATCAATTTTTTTTCTAGATAAACATGTCAATTAATCCAACTCATCAAGTCTACTAAGTCCAGTAATTTCAAATCGCTCTTCTTCCATTATCCGTATTAGTTCCATCTTCCATCTTCCAACTTTACGCACCCAATAATCTTGCTGTCATAGTCATATAATAAGAGTCTGATAGGAATTTCCTTTATCATAGATATTTTCTTGCCATCAATTCCGAATGTATTACTGAAGTATTGTTGCAAAGCCACATCTCTGTTCCTCTTTTTTACATGATACACTAGCACATCTCTTGAAGATTTTTCCATTGACACAAAGCAGGGATTAATTCTGTTAACTTTCTCCATTTCAAGTTCCATCAAATCCTTCCAGTCCAGGAATTTTTTTGAACCGATAATATCTTTATCTCCAATCTCTTCAATTCCTTCAGGCACAGCGCTGAGTTCCAAACCATAATATTTGTCTCCAGGATCCATCACAGCCAGGAAATCCAAATCTTTTTCCATGTCCATATTTAATCCAATCTCCATAGTTTGAACCTTGCCTTTAATTTCTCTTTCATCCTTTTTTGATTTTCCAGATCTATCTTTATTCTCCTTTTTCATAGAATCCTGAATTTCTTTCAGCTCCTGTCTCATTTCTTCAAATTCAATTTTCAACCCTTGTCTATTATTTCTCAGTTCTTGTTTTATTGACTTAATTCCATTCATTATTTTCTGAAACATGTCTAAAGATAAAGTTCCTTCTTGTACATCCATAATCTTCTTAATTGTCATTCTTAGAGCCAAAGGAACAAAACTCCTTCAATTTTCAATGTCCCAAGCAAAAAGCAGTTTATTTCTTTATCCAGTTACAAAGGAGTTAATCTTTCAAACCAACTTACATCACACTCTAGACAGCTCTTATCTCTTATATGCCCAGAAGTGCAAAAACAGCTTTAGTTCACAGCGTACAAATAACTAGTAGCAGAAAGAATGAGCAGATTCGTCAAAAAAAAACCAAAAAAAAAAACCAAGTAGATCAAAAAGTAGTCCCAGACATATATCACACCAAAGTCTTATAAATCAAAAATCTCTTCCAATCAGAAACCCCTCATCCGTTGAAATCTTTATAAAGCTTTTTTCCATGTCAGCTTTTTGCAATAACAAAAAGATAGGCTATTTTTATTTTCCTCCCCCTTAATTCTGTGAGTAAAAAAGAAGGAAAGTTTTGGCTCACCCAGGTTATCTTAATTGCTGAGTCTTTGACAAATCTCTTTAGCTGTATAGATAAGAAAGTGATAAGCATAGACAGGAGAATTCTTGCCTGTTAATCCGTTGTTTTTTAAAGAAAAAAAAAGGGTCACTTTTTCAGCTGAGCTAGCTAGAAATCCTAGCTCCGTCCGAGCTGCTGGAAGACCTTCTTTCACAGACAATTCTGATGAATTCCAGTCTCCAACAATCACAACAAAGCTGTGTGGGAAATCTCACGTTTCTTCCTTATCCGGAAGAAATTATCCCCAGTCAAAAGAAAAACCTTCTGACTGGATTTATTACTGAAAAAGTTTCATCCAAGACGGGGGCCCGTCTCAGAGCTGCACAGGCGGAGGGATCC
This sequence comes from Rhineura floridana, assembly GCF_030035675.1. Taxonomy (NCBI): domain Eukaryota; kingdom Metazoa; phylum Chordata; class Lepidosauria; order Squamata; family Rhineuridae; genus Rhineura; species Rhineura floridana. The sequence goes on along the minus strand of NC_084499.1, from coordinate 1,819,467 downwards.
TCCTGGGAAGTCATAAAATACATAGCTCAAGACAGGGGATTATATTTAAAACACTTGAGCTTCATTTTGAAGCCACACAGACTAAGGAAAAGACTGGGTGACTCTGGCTAACTAGTATCTTTCAGCCTCAGAGATATAGAGGAGTCAGGCCACCCCAGAGTACCTTTTTCTTAATGAAAACACACTTATAAAGTTATAAATATAATATAACACACTGGGTTATTTTAAAATTATTGTAAAATCTCACTGTTTCTCTTCATTAAAACATCTAATACTTGTTACAAATTTTTCCCCTAGATGGCATTATTGCTTTACCCAAGAATCAAATATCAGCGATTTATTATTTATTTATTTATTTATTTTATTCAGCTTATATCCTGCCCGACTAGCAAACAGATTTCTATTTATTCTCATTAATCACAGCCTTTCCCAGGTTAAATGCTCTTCTAATTCTGAACAATAGGCTAATTAATATCTGTCAATCATGCACCGGCCGCTTTGGCAAGAACACAAGAGTTCAAACTAAGTTTACTTTGCCTGCTTTCTCACAGATCTGTTTGAGGCTTATGGAAATTTAGGGTTCTCTGTGAGCCTGAATCTCAGGTCTTAATAAGCCAACAAGCCTATGCTTAACTCCTTATGATTATAAAACATATACCTTCTTAATATCTATGATTATATATGTGTGGATATATAAAATTCCCCATTACCACTGTTAAAGACCTTATCTTGGAAGACAATCTTACTCAGCCATGATGATCGCCAATGAATGAATGAATGAATAGTCTCGTTAGATTCCTCCCCCCTAAAATGAGGTGGGTGGAGATTCTTCTTGGCTTCCAGCCCCACTGGCCATTTGCTGCTTGATCAAAGAGTGCGGAGATGCCCTTGTGCTTCAGAGGAGGGGAACATACCTGCCTGTCCTTTGAAGGAATGGGCAGTCAAGACTGGCATGTTCCCTTCCTGGGCAGGGGCGGAGACCGCAGCAACTAAGTGGCATCACCCTTCCCACATTCTCCCGGAGCTTAAAGACCTCTCAATCAAAAGAGGAAAACCTAGTACAGAATGAAATGCTTCACCTTATCCAGGATATCAGCCCATTCAGGCCCTTTAGCCTAGGAGAGGGGAACTGCCACCTCATAGGCCTGGCCAGGCAATCCCACAACCAAGTTTTTCAGCAGCAATGGCAGCACCATCACACAAGAGGAAGGGAAAAGAGTGCTCAGAGCCCCAGAGGGGCAGAGCAGTTACCCTCCCCATGGCTTGAAACCTCTCTGCCCAGCCCAGTACCGATGTGGTGATGCTCTGACACTCTCCCCCTCCTCCCACTCATCAGATTGGCTGTCTGATGAGCAGTGGGAGACTGACATCCTCATCAGGGCTGGGCTGAGGAGTGAAATCACAATGGGGATGCAGATCCTTCCCTTCCCCCTCCATCAGATCGCTCATCATTATTCTGGCCCAATAACCTTGGCCCAGGTTGGCTCTCCCCTATCCCAGCTGCCTCAGATTCCTTTAACAAAAGATGCTGCTGGGAGGGATGTTGAACCTGGGACCATTTGTGTGCAGAGCAAGGCCTCGGGGTCTGGGCCTCTCTGCAGAAGAAGCTGCCTCAGACTTTGTCAGATCACCGAATGCCTGGCAAAATTAAAAAAAGGGGTTAATGTGAAGTCTGAACTCAGTTAGCGTGGGGGAAAGAACCTAATCTTAGGAGTACGGATTGAAAAATCTGTTAATTTCGGTTCTTTAAGTTTCTAATTTTTCCAACTTTAAATGTAATTCTCCCCATTTCTACAGCACTTTTTTTAAAAAATCTTCATTGAATTCTACAACAGTTTAGTCTGAATCTCTCCTAATAAACACTTTTTGTGCAGTTTTGACTAATGTACACATTTTATTTATTTATTTATTTAATTTGTATCCCGCCCTTCCTCCCAGAAGGAGCCCAGGGCGGCAATTTTGCAAGCAATTTATCCCAATTTAATGAATTTAAAGTCTTCCATTGGCCCATCTAGGCCTTGGGAGGTGGTGGGCTGTTTTGCAGGAAGGGCCACAGATCAGTGGCGCAGCAACTGCTTTACATGAAGAAGATCTCAGGCAAACACTGGAGAGGCACTGCCAGCCAGCATAGACAATACTGAGATAGATGGACCAATGGTCACATTCAGTATAAGGTACCTTCCAATGTTCCTACCACCTTAAGATAACTGTGGTTTTGTCTGTGTTGATCAGTGTCTTCTTGTTGCTGCGATTGTTTGTAAACTTGAATAAATACTGTTGTTTAGTTATATATATGTGTGAAGATTGCTACCCAGACAATTGCGGTACCAGGTTTCCTGGGATTGGGGCTCAAACCATAACCAAAGAAAAATAATCCCAGATGCTGAACCTGGCCCAGGCTGCTGCTCTCCCAAGGATTATAATATGAAGAACTCTGGGTTGATATTAACCATCTAACCATAAAGGGGCTATTTATCTGTGGGAATGAACTGTTTCTTCCTCTTAGACATGTGTTTACTCAGCTTAGATTTCAGAAAATAGCTACAGAAAAGTTGACTGGAAACTCTTTCATTGGCCAACGAATGACCACCTTTGTGAATCCAGATCAAGCTAGATTAAAGGCTCTGTCTTGAAATGGAAATGGACCGCCTTCAAGTCTTTCCTGACTTATGGCGATCCTGTGAATAGGGTTTTCATGGTAAGTGGTATTCAGAGGTGGTTTACCATTGCCTTCCTCTGAGGCTGAGAGGCAGTGACTGGCCCAAGGTCACCGGGTGCGCTTCAAGGTTGTGTGGGGATTCAAACCCTGGTCTCCCAGGTCATAGTCCAACACTCTAACCACTACACCACACTGGCTCCTTTTATACGACTCACCTGAGGATAGATTCCTCTATTCATTTCAGAATATCCTTGAAGATCAATCGATTTCAGAATTAGGTGGTTGCTGGCCAATGCAGGCAAGTAGGTTACTTACAGCAACTTTCTTCAACCTTGGGTCCCCAATGTTGATGGACTAGAACTCCTGTCACCCCTGATATTGGCTAAACTGGCTGAGGATGATGGGACTTGTAGTAAGAAAAAAATCTGGGGCCCCAAGGCTGAAGAATGCTGACTTAGAGGGTAGGCTTCTGCACGCAGCAGCGAGAAAGTTTATAGGCTGCTTATTTGACCCAACACAATGTCAAGTGCCAAGAGGATTTTTTTTTTAAATCTAAATTATTTGGGGAACTTGACAGTTTTAAGTTTTGACAACTTGTGTTTTCTAAAAATGTGTATGTTTACCTCATTCTTTTTATTGTCTTGTTTTTTGTGAGTTAAATTGTAATGACCGTTTGCTATAAACGATAAAAATCTGCCTCCACATTTAATGCAGACCTGTGTCCTTTTCTGCCTTGTTTTTTTGGTGACTACCCTAATCATAAGGCCATCTCATTGCCCCACTCACCCGCCCACCCTATGCTGTCAACTCTGGCTGACAGAGGCTGTCCTGGGACTCAGGCAGAGAAGGGTCTTGCAGGCTTCCCACAAGAGCGGCAGGACTGGATGATATTCCATCACTCCCAGAGAGAATCGTATGGGGGGGAAATCAGTGGGGGTCACCAAGAGCAGCCGTCCCTAAAAAAAAAATAGACTGGGCCTATGGATCCCCTCCTGCAACGTCATGATGCCAAAATATTGTTGTTCCCCCAAGCCCCCCCTTTTATATACAGTATTTTAAAATGTTTAAAAATTACTAGCAGTGGTGGCCCCCAAATTATGGAATGATCTTCTTGACGAGGTGTGCCTGGCACCAACACTGTTATCTTTTCAGCGCCAGGTCAAGATTTGCCTCTTCTCTCAGGCATTTTAGCATGTGTTTTTAAATTGCTTTTTAAATTGTGTTTTAATTTTTTTAAAAAAAAAAATGTGTTTTTAAATTTATATATTTGTTTTTAATGTTTTTAATTGCTGTAAACTGCCCAGAGAGCTTCGGCTATGGGGCGGTATATAAATGTAATAAATAAATAAATAGGTTCACCTGTTATGAACTTTAAACCAAGATTCCTTCCCCTCCCTCCTGAGAAACAGAGACAAAAGCATCAGCTGCAGTTTCTGAATCTATTTATTAAGAGGATGAGAAGATTCCTAGCCTTGGGCACTGAGCAAAGCCCAAAGTGATAAGGTAGATGCTGTCAACCATCACTTGCTCTTCTGATGAATCTCCTTTGGTCACCTGTGAGACAAGCAGGTTCTGAAATGAACATATCAAGTTGCCTTCATCAGATCACGTGTTCATCCTAACCTGGAGCTCTCCAGACCTTTTGGGCTACAACTACCATCAGCCTCAGCCGCATTGGCCAACGATAAGGAGTTGTGGGAGCTATAGTCCAAAGCATCTGAAGAGCAACAGAGGTTGGTGAAAGCTGAAAATGTACACATTTTTGGCAAGAAATTTATCCTAATATAATGCTTTTTTGTATGTTATCGGTCCCAGGCTGTGGTCTGAAGGCACATAAGGCCAGCTCCAGGTCTGGCCAGTGCCTGGATGGGAGACCGCCTGGGAACCATATGTAAGTCACCTTGGGTTTCTAGCATGGAAAGAAAGGCGGGGTATAAATGTAATAAACAAATAATAAATAAATTTTCACAAGATACTCATTTTGTGCACACTTTCCCCTAATACATGCATTCTTGTAAACATTGCTTGGACTGCATCACAGAATTCAGATAACTGCGGATTTTGAAGACTGGCTGTGTTTCAGTTCTCATGTTATTTCTGAAAGTATGAATTTGATAAATTCAGCTTTAAATGTGAATTGAATCTAATGTCTCCCCCAGCCCAGCCCAGGACCGCAGAAGGTACATTGGACTAGCGAATGCAGTGACAAAGGTGTTCCCAAACCAGTCCCGCTTCTGAAGCTGTTACTTTAGGCCTTTACCCTAAACTGAATCAGTGCTTAAAAAAAACTCACCTACTCCGTTGTCTCTATGCAGGCCACTGTGAAAACAAAACAAACATGATTATTGCACCTGTCAAATTACAGGCAATTCAATGACGAGATACAAAGCGGTGAAAAGACCTTTGCATATTGCTTCATTTTCAAATATGCCAGGTGCTTCCAGAGCTTAATCCTGCCCAGAAGGCAGAATTTGTACACTCAGGTCCAGAAGAACCTCCCCAGCCAGTCACACAAACTTTATTGCAATCCAAGCCATAAGCCTTATGCAAATACATATACAGATATAAACAATATATTAAGAGTATGTCAGCAATATATTAAAACAGAAAAGGCAGGATACGCCTATAAAACTGTTAACCAAGGATAAAAAGCTCCCTCAGTTTTTGTGCGGCAATCGCAAAATTAGCGACCGCGAGGGAAACTGATCTAGAGTAGTCCGATAGAAGTATAATTACCTTAACCTCGTCAGGGTAAGATACTATTGGTTCTAAAAGTGTTTTTAAGAATTTTTTTCTAGGTTGTTCATAGAGAGGACAGTGTAGTAAATAATGATCAATTTCGTCTACAGCAGTACAGCCGTATGAACATTGACGTGAAGCCAGAGGGATGCCTTTATACCTGCCATCTAGAAAGGCCGAGGGCATAGCTTGGAATCGGAGAGCTGTAAAAGCTCTTCTGATTTTAACTCTATCCAGAGTATCAAGATAGTTGGACATAAAGTGGTTTAGTTTAAAGCGTGGGTACCAACGAGAGTAGGGGGCCGTCATGATATAAGCTCGATCTTGGCTAGCATCATTCTCAAAAATTAAGTTACGAAGGGCTAATCTGTTTAAATTCAGTACATCAGGCTGGGAGAGATCGTATTTTGCCAGTAACTTTAGATATTCAGAGGCCAAACCCTCGATTTGCATTTGTTCCAACCAGCATTGTTTCACCAGAGCTGAATCCTCCATTTTAAGGATTCTCTGCCAATATCTTAAATTGGCCAGGTCAATACGAGCTGCAATCGATGGTAGTCCCATTTCAGCTCTTAAATGAGCTGCTGGCGTCCCCATTGGTAAAGCTAATACTAGTCTCATAAATGCATTTTGAGTTGACTCTAGTTGGCTACTAGCTGAGAGGCCCCACAGTTCTGAACCATACAAGATCTTTGGTATTACTTTAGATTTGAGTATTTTAACCATAGGAAGAACTAATTGGCCTCCCTGCGAAACAGAAAACCTTCTGGTCAGGCCTAGGATTTGAGTTCCAGCAAGTGACATGGCTTTAATTTGCGCTGCCCAGGAGAGGTTGTTGGACAGGTGTATTCCAAGATATTTAAATGATGCGACCTGTTCAATTGGGGACCCATTTAATAACCAGATATTCTTAGCTTTAGAGAATTTGCCGCAAACCATAATCTTAGATTTTGTGTGGTTGATCTTTAATTTCTGTACTCGGCAATATTCATCTAATTTATTGAGCATTCGTTTAAGACCGATTTCATTCAAGGAGCACATGGCCACGTCGTCCGCATATAAAAGGATAGGAACCTTTTTATTGCCTACTGAGGGAGGAAAAAAGGAGGTCGAAGATACTGCCTCAGCAAGGTCATTTATAAAGAAGTTAAATAGAAAGGGGGCCAGTAGGCACCCTTGTTTAACTCCCCTGGATACTGGAATTTTGTTTGATAGGGCGCCATTGAAACCAAGTTGTACTTGAATGTTATTTGATTGATATAAAGCCCTAATCAGCCAGAGCAATCTGCGGTCAATATTCGATTGGGCTAATGTTTGCCATAAAAGGCCTCTGTCCACTGTATCAAATGCCAAAGAAAAATCGACAAATGCTATGTATAGAGATGGGCAGATTTTTTTCTTTGTTTTTTTTAATAAATGATACAAAATAAAGGCCTGGTCAATTGTGTTCCGTTTTGTTCTGAAGCCTGCTTGGGCCTCATGTATAATTGAGTCTGCTTGCTCCCAATCATTTAATTTATTTAGGAGGAAGCGACTGTATATCTTTGCTGTTACGTCTAGAAGACTTATCGGACGATAGTTTGATGGGTTAGTGGGGTCCCCTTTTTTAAAAATCAGAACCACTATGCTTGTATGCCATCCCTTCGGGATGCATCCTGTATTATTGATATTGGTAAAGAGGGCCGCAAGGAGGGGAGCCCACCAGGCGATATCCTGAAGCAGGAAATCAAGAGGTGGCATATCCTCCCCAGGAGCTTTTCCAGTTTTCATGGAATGCACTAGCCTCTCGATCTCGTCAGTGGTAATTTTAGGCCATAATGTGAGGTTTTCAAGCTCATTCGATATGTCCACAGTTTGTATGGAAAAGGAGCTACCAAAAATTAAACTAAAATGTGCTATCCATTCCTCTTGCATAATTGGGGGCAAGGCTGTATAGTTCTTTGGTTTGAACTGCCCCTGTAAAAGGCTCCAAAATTCTTTCTCGTGTCCCAAACGTGCAGCTTTATCCAAAGACCTCCAATTTGCTTGATAAAAAGCGAGTTTTTTGGCCTTTAGAAGGGATTTATAAGCTCTCCTCTGAAGTGTGAGCTGTTGGAAATTATCAGATTGATTGTTAGCTCTGAAGATTTTAATTTGCCTGATTAATTGTTTCTTTGACCTCCTGCACTCATCATCAAACCACGATTTGGGTTGAAATGTATCCGATGTCATAGTTATGGCTGTAATTCTGGGGCAAAGTTCATCAATTAATTTATCATAAATTCTAATAGGATTCTGGGAATTTGTTATGGCTAGCTGTTGTAAATAAGGAAATGGATATGTTAGTAGTATGGAATGGGGCTTATTCCCAACCGATTGTGTCCATTTACGTCGTCTATACCTATGCATAGATTCTATAGCTGCAGTTTTTTTAAAGTTAGCACTATTTTTAGAGTAAGGTATTAGAGTTAGGCTTAGTGGGAGATGATCACTTTCAGGTCTCGATAGTATATTAAGATCTTTTACTCTATTTATTATGTTATGTGTACCTAAAAAGTAATCAACTAAACTGGCCCCTTGACTTGCTAGGTAAGTAAATGATCCTTTGGATGTGTCTAAAGGAGAACCATTTAGACAAATCAAATCAAATTTTTGAATTAGTTGCAAAAATGCTATACCATGTTTGTTGATTACAGGGTCCTGAACAGATGTATTCAATAATGGTAGATGCCCTGGGAGTTCATTGGTTGAGTCATCAACCAGTGAGTTATTTTTTCCCATCCTAGCATTAAAGTCCCCTCCTAAGAGGAGTTCATATGATGGGTATCTGGATAGAAGTTCATCAAAAAATAGTTCCAAGTTCCGCCAAGGGGGATCCTGGGGTACTGCATTATATGGCAAAATGTAGTTATTGACACAGATAAAGTTTGGCAAGCCAGGAATTCTCATTCCCAAGGCTAAAGATGTCTCCGGAGTCATCACTTTTAAATCTATTATTTGGACCGGAAGCTGGGTATCTATTAATGTGGCCAAACCACCTCTTCCTCGGCCTTTCAGAGCAGTTTTAGTGGCAGGTTTTAGCCATGATTTATAACCCTCGAACGAAAAGGAGTCCTCAGATGTAAGCCAAGTTTCTTGTAAGAGGATGATATCAAATGAGTGTAGAAACTGTAATAGGGCGCTGTCAGCTGTCTTGCTCTTCCATCCTGCAATATTCCAGGAAATTATTCATAAGGAGGAGTTCGCCCCAGGGATGTTTAAAGTTTTATATCCTTCTACACATCTAGTATTGTTAATGGAGCTCAGTAAGTTAACTGGTGAATTAAACTGAAGTCAAGAATATAGGGTGATAACATTGATTTCTGGGGTAAGTACACTAACATTCGAAATGACTCTAAATGTATGAGTTGGCTTGCAGGGAGAAGTGACTTCTTTCCTCCATGAGCTATTTGGGGTTCCCAGTTCTTCGGGTTGCAACATATGCATCTCACGCATCTCAAGCCCAGAGGCTGGCGGTGCCCAGCCAGTCCAGATGGATCTGTCTGCAGTGAAGGAGAGGCACTCTGCTTATCCCCAGGGACTTGCTTCTCCATTATCAGTTCAGCTCTCACAGCGCTTGACACTGAAAACTGTGTGAAGGATCAGACCTGGGTGGGGTCAAAATTGTGTCAAAACTCAGAAGATCGCCTGCCAAAACTTTAGTTTTGGTAAGAGTAATGCTGTTCCTTCTGTGGCGGGAAGGGCCAGAGGCAAAAGTAGACAGGTCAGAGGGCGGGACTCCTTACTTGTGTACCATAGGCCTACATTCCAGTCATGCATAAGTCAGGGGTTTGTACACACACACAAACACACACACACAGATCTCCAAGCGCCATCCAGGCAAGCACGATGAATTAACACCATTCAAGTACAAAACCACTTGAGGGGGGTGCAGAGGAGGACGTGGGAGTGGTGCAGCCGAGGAAGAGTCCTGAGGGCCAGACAGACAAGTCTGCAGGGCTGGGTTTGGCCCTTGGGCTTGAGGTTCCCCCACACACACCTTAGATGAGCTATTAGAGCCTTGGCCAACCAGATGCCCTCCAAACGTTTGGGACTACAACTCCCATCAGACCAGGCAGCATGGCCAATGGTCAAGGACGAAAGGAGCTGCAGTCCAGCAACATCTGGAAGGTGCCAAATTGGAGAAGGCAGGTCTATTATTTAATATATTTCAGTGTAACTTTCTTTAACCTTCTTTAACCTGGGCATGCAATAGTAGCTTCTCTTATGTCTTACCTTCGTTTGGCAGGATTATTGTCTGCTCCTCCGTCAATCCCTGTTCCTTCACAGCAGCGTTAAATCTCTCCACAGTCTCTGGTGCCACAGAGCGAGCCCTGCCTGTAAAAAAATAATTAACAGGTATGGACCTGAGTCCTTTGTGCTTTTCATACTTCCCACCACTAGAGGGCAGGATTTTGTGCAAGAAGAAAAAGTTCAAAACTTGGGCATCACAAATGTGAACCAAAGCTTTTGACCAAGCCTTCAAAAGCAGAGCTTGGAAAAGTTACTTTTTTGAACTACAACTCCCATCATCCCCAGCCAGCATGGCTACTGGATGGGCTGATGGGAGTTGTAGTTCAAAAAAGTAACTTTTCCAAGCTCTGCCGAAAGGGAATGATAGGGGCACATATTTGGAACATGTCTAGTTTTAAAATTGCAAAGGAAAGTGTGATAAATTAGCATGTTAAATTAGAAGCAAATTGATGTGCTGATTGGGTCCATGAAGTGATTGGTATGAAGAAGATCCTCCAGTAGGAATGTTCATTTCTTTTGAGAAATTGTGAGTGCAAAGGCTGAAGCATAATCCCAGCAGAGCCACTCTCATTCACCCTCTGTACCCACGTGCTGTCATAGCGCTGGTCTGTGCATGACAGTGACTGAGGTAGGGATGGAGTTCACTTGCAGGTGGCTACGGTTTGTTCGTTTTCCATTATCTTTTGCTTTTACTGTTTTGATTTTTTTTTCCTCCGGAAAACATTATTGTTAACATTTTTTCTACCAATGGTCTGTTTGTTTTTGTATTCAAATGTAAACGAGGCAGGTCATTTCCCATCAACTAGGTCCCTGGTCACAGGCTAATCGCCCCACCCTCCCCCCGTAATTAAGGCTTGTGCAAATCATTTTTTTTAACTATGTGATGTAATCTTGAAATTTGAAAACTGAACCAATTGCTGAGTTCTTATCTTTACATTTAGCCTGTTTGAAGTTAACCGACCCAAAATTGTGGGGAGGTAGTAAAGTGTATTGGTTCTAACTTAGGAGCTTTATAAAGAAAACTGAAGTCATTCTGAATAATGCAAGTTTCATGTAGTGTTCTTGTATCTCAAATCATCATACATTAATATCATTAAGCAGTGGGAGAGAACTTGGTGCTTCACACTTTGCACTGCTGCCTCTTTGCTCCTTCCCTTCAAGGGCTCACCATGAACTCCTGAGCAATGCATACTCAGAAGTAAGTCCCACTGAGTTCAATGCCTCTTGTCTGCCTTCTGCCTCTTTCACTCCCTCCTCACTTTGGGAGGGTGGCAGAGAGAGAGAGAGACTGGCAGTGACTGTATGCATAAAAATGAATAGATTAGTGAACATAACATCCAAGAATGCATTGTGTTAGGAGAAAATGCTTGCAAAAATGTGTGCATTAGTCAAAACTCCATAGAGTCTTTATTAGGAGAAATGCACCCTAAAATGCTGAAGTGTTGTTTTTTTAAAGGACGTTTCTGCAGAACTGAATTTAAGATTGGGAAAATGTGAACCTGAGAGAACCACAATGAACAGATCCTTCCATCCTTATCTGTGGGTTGGTGCTCCCACCCAAAGCAGGCTACGCAAACGGAGGGTGAATGAGCTCTGCTTCTTTGGAATAATTTGAAGAATCAGGAGAGCAGGACAGCCAGGAGTGCTGCCCACCAAATCCCTGAGTAATGTTGGAACAATCTGCACATTGGCCTGGCTGCCATTTTTCTATTCCCTATCTTGCCTGCCTGGAACTGCCTCTATGGGGGCGGTTCCACCTGTCTGCATCTGAGGGAGAGGCGAGATAGCGAGGTCTCCTCCATCGGCCAGCCTGGAAGCAACAGCCATGTGACTCCTCCCCTCCCAGAGACTGCCCAGATTTACTTATATTCCTCCTCTCTCCTAGATATTATTTAGACATTTAGGGCCTTTATATCCTGCCTTTCTTCCTTCATGGGAAGTGCACTCGGAATCCCCAGGTGGTCTCCCATGCAGGTACTGAACAGACCCAAACCTGATTCATTTCAACTGAGAGGCTTCATTATGTGTCCTTGGACCTGGGACTGGCACATTGATGAGACTGGGTAAGCCACTCATTTTGGATTGTATAAATGACCTTAAGTGCATTCGCTGAAAAGTGATATATAAATGGAGCAAATAATCAAACATTGTCTCCCCCCCCAGCCTGTCCCCCCCTTTCCTCCTGGAAGGCCTCGTTGATACCTACCATACATCGTCAACACCTTGGCTTTTTCTTTTCCGTTCTTTTTTACTATGATGTTGACGATGGCATAGTTTTCAGAATCCGTTTCCACCGTCTCTACAACTTTCTCACCCCACTCTGGAGAAAAGAGCAAAGAAAGCCAACCAGAATTAATTGTGGATATTTTTGTCACTGCAGAGCAGACTGGCACCAAAGCAGAATTGTCCCTCTCAGGGGCCGTTCTCCCTCTGAGAGAGAGGTGAGATAGGCAGGGCCCCTCCATCGGCTGGTTGGCCCTCCTCTCTTCCACCTGGCTATCGTAGCACAAGCGGGGAGGCTTTTCCTTCCAAACATGTTCGGGGAAGGTGGTAGGGAGAGATTGCCCAGTCACACTGGGAAGCTCGGCGAGAGGTTTGTGTTCAAGGGGACCAGAGGACAGTCTTCACTCTGAAGACATCTGGATATTTTTTAAGTGCTCAAGGCACTGGAACTGCCCTGCTCTATGCCAGGGGAGGTTGGCCTATGGTGGCGCTACGGAAGTTGTTGGACGCCAGCACCCACCAATGCCTCAAGGGTGATGATGGGAGAGGTAGTCTTCTTAACAGCATCAGGAAGCCCAGTAGTTAGGCACCCGTGCTCAGCACCCACACAGTGACAGTGTAGTCTTTGTTACACTTATTGAACAGCATTACGTGATGATTGCATTTATTTCTTCTTATTTAAAATATGTATGGTCTCCATTGCAAGCAATATCAGAGCAGGGTGCATAAATAGATAGATACAGATATACGTACAATGTCTATTTCTCATTTGACAACCAGCAGGGTAAAACATAATGACAACAGACTCAGACAGTGGTGCCACATTTCAGAGGGGATGGAATTCCACCACCACCAAGAAGGCCCTCATAGTAGGTGTAGTGGCCATTTTGTCAAGAGGATTCGAACTCTGGTCTCCCAGGTCATAGTCCAACACTCTAACCACTACACCACACTGGCTCTCGATGAAATTATACCTTATCAATTTCTGGGAAAGCTTTTGGAATAGATGGTGAGCCAGGAAGAGGCAAGAAAAACCTGTAACTAGATTGGAGCTTTTCCAGACAAACTTTGTCTTTCATGGACAGATGCCAGAACATTGACAATGAAATCACAATTTTTAAGGCTTTCTGATTTTTTAGTGTCACTCAGGGGGAGGGAACCTGTGGCCCTCCACATACTGTTGGACTCCAACTCCCATGAGCCTCAGTCAGCATGGCCAGTTGCCAGGGATGATGGGAGTTGGGAGCCCAACAGCATCTGGATGGCCCTCACAGGCTCCCATCCCTAGAGTACCTTTTGAACTGGAGATTATAGTGGTGATTGTACATGGGGCCTTCTGCATGCAAAGCAGATGCTGAACCACTGAGCAAAGCCCCCCAACACACTGTTGTGCACCAGGGGGCCAGCTTGTCCAGCCAGACAGAAGGGTCAAACAGTTAAAAAGGGGGTCTACTCATACAGACCACATTTGTGGGCGAATTTTCCATCTTCCTGTTTTGTAAAGACCAGCTCCATCTTCTTGCAGCCGTGGGGCCTGCCAAATGAGAGGAGGACAAACATCACTAGGTCACAAGGAGGCCAGCTTCAGGCCAGGATGCATCTCAAGTAAAATGAGGCCCTGACAGTGTGCACTTAACTCCTCTGATGAGAGGCATCAAGCCCCAGATTCTATTGAGGTTCCCTTTGAACTGTTGAGAATGAGGACAATGTGGCTTTTCTGAAAAAAAACCAATGAAGTCTTGTGGCACCTTCAGGCTAACTAATTTATTATGGTATAGGCCAGCCTTCCCCAGCCAAGGGCTCTCCAGATGTTTTGAACTATAGCTCCCATCAGCCCCCGCCAGCACATGGGCTAGCATTAAGCTTTCATGGACTACATCAACTGTAGACCACAAAAGCTTTTGCCTTGATAAAAAACGTCTGTCTTTAAGGAGCCACAAGGTTTTCTGTGGGTTTTGCTGCAAAAGGGACTCATGCAGCTGGTACCTCTCTGGAAGGTATTTTATGGTACATCTTTAACTGGCAGAACAATTGCCCTCTTTGCTTTTTGAGTCAGTGCAATACGGACTCCTGCAGGTTGAAAGAATACAGTGAAAAACTGATGGAGCACAAATTTCCACAATGCACAATTGTGGGAGGTCAGGATGGTATTCCAAGGGATGAGGAAGGGGCGCTACAAGTATGCACACTGGGCCCCTAATTTAGCAAAATTAGAGGGCAACCTTAAAATTGGAAGATCCATTCAAAGTGGAAGTTGGTATGTTTGGGGGCCTATTTTTGCCTCACTGTGTAGGCGGTCAGGCCTTGGCTATAGATGAAACTTGTCTGCCTAAAATTGATTAGAGATAAGGAAATTCTGCTAGCTCAGATTTGATTGGGGTGAGGGTAATCAAATCTCTATTTCCCTAATTCAGACATTTTGCAACATTCCTCAAATATGGGTGCTGTTAGATTAAGGCATTTCAGAATAAGTGGTACAATGCATTGAACTTTGCTGGTTGATACATTAACAGCATTGCCATGACACTGGGGGCTCGTCTACACGGTGGCTTACTGTGTGTTTGATGCTACTCACATCTCCTTTAAATTAGTATGGTTCACATTAAGTTACCAGCAAACAGAAGCTATCATGCAGTTTCCCCCCTGTAAATCCATATTAACCCAATCCACTGATAATACAAAAGGGGGGGAGGGAATCCTTGTCGGCTTTGCTTCCCTCCTCCATATAGGAGGTTTGCTTCACTGTTTTTAGGTGGGTGTGTTAATCATTCACCTCTCCACACTCACTATCTCATCCTCCCTTCTTTCATTTTGTTTCCTGTGGGCTGACAAGCAACTTCCAGCTGCTCTCATCAATTCTTCTGGCCTTTTTTATGTTGCTTTTATTTTTTGTGCCTTTATTTTTTTCCCGTAACTTGTGCACAAAAGTGTAACACTGCTCGAACAAAGATTTGTATTTCATCTATCCTACCAACCATAGGCAGGGAAAACACAGATATTCGCACTTCTGTTTTGTTTTTTTAAAGGAACCTACTGCAGCTGGTAGAAAAGACTGAGCATGCTCAGTCACCTAGCAACCAGAGAGAATGGAAATGTATAATTAGAGGGTGGGGCCACAAGGAAACAGTGAGACTAATCCTTCCCAGAGGAACACCTATTTGTGTGAATGGGAAAAAACAATTGGCAGCTAACATTGAGCAGGAACTTTGGATAGCGCAAATCAATAACGAAGGTAAAAGCAGTGTATTTGCTATGAAGAAATGCTCCCATGTAGATGAGCCCTGGGTTATATTCAGTCTTAGTCCTACTCAAATAGTAGACCCATTGAAATTAATGGACATGACTAACTTCGATTCATTTATTTAAATGAGTCTACTGTGAATAAAACAACCTAATGTAACAGATCTGAAGATGTAGGGTTGCTTCCAATGTTGTTCCTACTCAGAGTAGACTCATTGAAATTAATAGACCCAAGTTAGTCAATTTCAACAGGTCTACTCTGAGTAGGAACAGCATTGGATAAGAACATAAGAACATACAACCCAATGATTTTACTTTTTCATAAGCCTCTCTAAAATTAAAATAGGAAAAACTCCACGTTTGGAAGTTTTGATTCAGTATTTCTACCAGCTTCTCCATACAGTTTCATAGAATTTCAACCACACCCCAGGCCTCCCGTAGGACACACTTCGGGCATCCAAAGGTCACACTTTCAAAGTGAACCATGAATGGATGGACAGAACAAACTGGGCTACTTACGTGGGAAAACTGGTAGCTATTTTGATATCTCCAGCTTCTGTTTTACTCACATTGGCGACCATAATCTTCATATTGTCCTTATGTTTCAACATTCTCTGGCAGTTAGTTGCTATACCATGAACATGCCAGGTTCCAAGGACCTGAAGAAAAAATGAAGTGTTAGGGACTGAGGCCAGCATTTTGGGGGGAAGGGCAGGAGAAACTGGGGGTCCAGGCTGAAATTCACCAACACAACGTCCCAACTGATACAAGAGGGTTCCAACACTGGGACTTGCGTCAGGGTCACTGGTCATTCAGTTATCAGACTGGTGAAAATAATTTGTACAGGTACTTAGTCTCCTGACAACATTAAGAACATAAGAAGATCCTGCTGGATCAAGTCAGTGGCCAACAAGATGCTCATAGGAAGCCCCTCTTCTATATCTACTCCTATGAGATTTATATTTATTTTGTATCCAGAAATTCAACTATATTCTCTTAATATTATTTTTAAGTTTTTACAAGATATAGAAAGGTCTGTTAACACCAAGGCCACATCATCTGCAGATTTTTAACTGATGTAATCCATATTGAATTCCATTCATTCCTGGATTTTGCCTTACCAGGCCAAGTTCAAGGTTCTGATTTTTGGTGTACAAAGAAGCCCTGTGCAGCCTGGGACCAGGATACCTGAAAGACCATCTTACCCCTTATATACCCAGTTTACTGCTCTCTGCAGGTGAGGGCCTCCTGCAGATACCATCTTATCAGGAGGTCCGTTCCACACAACATAGGAAGCAGACCTTTAGTGTGGTGGCACCTACCCTGTGGAACTCCCTCCCCTTAAATATTAGACAGGTGGCATCTCTGTTATCTTTTCGGCGCCTATTGAAGACCTTCCTCTTTCAACAGGCCTTTTAAGTTGAGACTTTATCCAAGTCTGTGTTTGTGTTGGAATTGCTTTTTAAGATGTTTTTAAAGCTTTTAAAAAAGATGTTTTTAAAGATATTTTGTTTTAATATATTTTAAAATCTGTTTTATGATGTTTTCGGGCATTTTTAATGTTTGTGTTTGCTGTCCTGGACTCCTTCTGGGAGAAAGGGTGGGATATAGATTTAAATAATAACATTAACACTGAAATGGCAAAAAGTTCTATAGCAAGAGGAAATAAAATTGGCGACAATTGAAAGCTTTGACTTTTCTCCCTTTGCAGCTGAAATCTATTTGAAAGTATGCCATTCACAGACACTTGGGCTGATGTTTACCATAAAGCAGTTGAATCCTCTGCTTGAAATTTGGTGCTATATTAAATTTGTTTATTTCTCCAAAGAGACAGGGCCACTCAAGCCTCTTTTTTTAAATTAATTGCTTGCCACAGTGACTTAGAAATAGAGTCCAAAACCCAGCCACTGCACCACCCTTTCCCAACTCAGTATACAGTAGGGATGAGTAAAACATTCAATTCAGTTACATTTAAAGCCAAATATATCAAATTCACATATCTGAAACAACTTGAGAACCAAAGCACAGTCATCCTTCAAAATTTGCACTTAGCTAAATTTTATAATGCAGTTCTCCAACTAAGCAATATTTGCAAAAATGCGTATGTCAGGGGAAAGTGTGCATAAAATATATTAGTAATATATTATATATTATTTTCACTCATAAATATATCACAAAAAGAAATGACATCAGGAAACATTGCTTGCAAAAATATTTATGTTAGTCAAAACTGCATACAAAAATGTGTTTAGTAGGAGAAATTCTCACTAAAATGCTGCAGAATTTTCATGAGGACTTTTTAAAAAAATTACAAACTGTGGAAAACCAAATTTAAGATTGGAAAGATGAGAAGCAGAGAGAACTGAAATTCACAGATCCTTACATCCCTAGTATACAGTGATAGGCAGTGTGGTGTAGAGGTTAGAGTATTGGACTGGGACCTGGCAGGCCAGGGTTCAAAGCCCTGCTCAGCCATGAAACTCACTTAGGCCAGTCTTAGGCCAGTCACTGTCTCTCTGCCTAATCTACCTCACAGGGCTGTTGTCAGGTTAAAATTCAAAGGGGAGGACCATGTTTGCATGGCACCTTGAGCTCCTTGGAGGAAAGGTGGAGTATAAATGTAATAAATAAGTAAACAGCCAGCTGATCCTAATAATCTGCGTGTTTCAAAAACATATTGTTATAGGATTGTGGGGATGGGATGAATGATAATCCTGTCCCTGTAAAACATACAGGCAGTTTATGTTGGAAAGATCTGCTAAACTAGTTGAACCAGTTCCTTTAATAAACTGATGGGACTAGCCAGGTCTGTAACATGTGAAAGGATTTGGCCAAGAGAGCAATGTGTTGCCATAGTAACTAGGGCATCTTTCCCCCCTCACCTGGCTGGGGCAGAAGGTAGATTTTGAGTTAGTCTGAGGTAAAGCTAGGAAGTGGGGAAAACACAAAGAGGCTTGCCTGGTCTCTGGGGGAACCAAGATCTGTTGGACTATTAACACTGAGAACCCCTCCATCTTATGCTCAGGGTGTGTATATGTGTAAATAAACCATATCTACTAAAGACATCACAGGCTCCGCTGACCTTCATTCTAAGGAAACCAAACCCTGAGTAAGTGTAGAAACCCCGGAAGTCTCTCACCGCTCGGTGACTGAGGTGCACCCAACAATATTCATTATTATACTTCTCAAGCACCCTTCCTTCCCATGGGACCCCAGGATGAGTAAAACATAGCAACACTTAGAACACAGCTAAAACGGAATACCAAAAAAATAAAGCACTTCAACAGCAGGTGGTAAAATACCACAAGAACATAAGAAAAGCCTGCTGGATCAGGCCAGTGGCCCATCTAGCCCAGTGTCCTGTTCTCACAGGGGCCAACCAGATGCCCATTATGGGAAACCCACAAGCAGGACCTGAGTGCAAGAGCAGCACTCTCCCCTCCTGTGGTTTCCAGCAACTGGCGTTCAGAGGCAACCATGGAGGCATAGCATGGCCATCATGGCTAGTAGCCTTTGATACAGTTATCCTCCATGAATAAATCCAATCCTCTTTTAAACCCATCCAAGCTGGTGGCCATAACTGCCTCTTGTGAGAGTGAGTTCCATAGCTTAACCATATGCTGTATGAAGAAATCCTTTCTTTCATCTGTCTAGTAGCATTCAGCTGCCTCCGATGTCCACAAATGCTAGTGTTATGAGAGAGAGAGTAAAAAAAACTTCTCTATCCATTTTTTCATGCCATACATAATTGTATACACTTCTATCATGTCTCCTCTGACTCGCCTTTTCTCTAAACTAAAAAGCCCCAAATGCTGCAACCTTTCCTCATAAGGGAGTCGCTCCATCCCCATGATCATTCTGGTTGCCCTCTTCTGAACCTTTTCCAACTCTATAATATCCTTTTTGAGGTGAAGTGACCAGAACTGTACACAGTGTCCCAAATGCAGCCACACCGTAGATTTATATAATGGCATTATAGTATTGGCGGTTTTATTTTTGACACTTTTCCTAATGATCCCTAGCATGGAATTTCCTTTTTTCACAGCTGCTGCATACTGGGTCAAACATCTTCATTGAGATATCCACTACAACCCCAATGTCTCATTCCTGGTCAGCACACATGAGCATATATGTTAAATTAAGGGTTTTTTGCTCCATCATGCACTTTACACTTGTTTACATTGAATTGCATTTGTCATTTTACTACCCACTCACACAGTTTGCAGAGGTCCTTTTTGGAGCTCTTTACAATTCTTTTTTTATTTTAACAACGCTGAACAATTTAATACCTACAGCAAACTTGGCCACCTCATTGCACAGCCCTAACTCTAAACCATTTATGAACAAGTTAAAAAGCACAGGTACCAATATCGACATTTGGGGGACTCCACTTTCTACAGCCCCAATTCACCTTCCTTTCTAATTACCTGTGTGAACAGACGCGTCCTTAGCTGAGGTCAGAAAATCCACCAGTGAAGGAGACATCCACATCTCCCCATGGAGAGATTTCCACAGCCAGGGCCCTGAGCCACCACACAAGAGGCATTGCCTCTTTGCAGGATCGCAAGAAGGTCCTCCCCTGCAGAACTCGAGGCTTGGCAGATACGGGAGGAGGAGGAGAGGCATTCTGTCAAGTACCAGGGCCCTAAATTCTCCGTGCTGAAGTTACCTCCTTGAATTGGGCCCCCAGCACCTTATACCCTTCGGTGTGGGTGTGGGTGCATTGCATTTTTAGTTTCTGTAGAGAAAGGTGATCACAATATGAAAGCAAAACTGGATGACTTGCACAATTAAGAAACGGACCCCAAATGAGAGATTGCCTCTCATTACTCACCAAATTGGGCAGCAAGAGAAGAATGGAGTTGATATTTCAGATTAAATTAGCAACCAGAAACACTATTGCACTTAATGAAAGGAAAGTGAGAAACCTTCAGAAGAGAAGACAAGTATTTCGGAAACCCACTGGCATGGGGGGGTAGGTAGCAAATTAAGAGCACCAAATCCCTTTCTACATCCAGCCTAGATTTCTTACCTTTTCATGGTCCACATTATCATATAAAGCATGGACAGCACAGAGGAGGGCAAGACCCAGCCCAATCAGCCAGACCTTCATCTTGAGGTTTTGCTTTCTTCCTTCTCAACAAGAGACTATTTGGAGACTCTGGAAGAAGGTTGGTTCGGGCTTCATGGGGGCCCTGCTTTTATAGAGCTTTGCCATACCCCCTTTGCCCCACCCTCCAGCTTCTAAAGGCCTCTCTGGCCCACAAGCCACGTTTCCAGCTGCAGAGATAACAAGATTATTATTGGCATGAGGAGGGTTGCCTCAAAGGACCATTTGATGGTTGACCTCACATAGCACAAAGAGCCATTGCAGGTTGCCATTTGCATTGGCCCAGGACCCAATGGGCATTTGGCCTGGAATCAGCCAGCAAAGGTCTCGCTCCTCTTATCTAAAGCAGGGGAAGAAGAGTTTGGGAGAGGAAGAGACAAGCTCACTGTGTTCCTTGGAAAGCAAAACAATACTGATAACATCAGCTGCTTTCGCTATTATTTACTCCCCACCCATTTGCAAAGGGGCACAAGAGAAAATCGCAAAGACAGAGTCATGAGACTGAGACTGGGTTACTGCCACATCAGCAGGGATGACGACAAGGCACAGCCTCTTACAGGGTCTGAGAGACCAGGTGGACCACAGGAAGGAACTTCTCCCTAGTTGCCCAGGACAAAGAACCAAGCCTGCTCCGGAAACACAGAACATCAGAGGAGCCCTCTGTCATGGCCTCAGCAGGAATACTTTGCTTTGGGTTCGAACCCTTAAAACATGAATACCATGAGGGACAGATTGGTATTAACAATAACAGGTTTTATTCCAAAGAGAATCATGGGAAAGAAATCAAGATCATGCTAATTTTGTTTGTGAGCGGGGTGTTACTTGTTCAGGGCTGGGAACCTCAAATCTGTAGGGTGCTCTCTCCTAGCCCTGCCTCCCACTCAGCAACTAGACTTTTTGAAAGCTCCCATTGGTGCCCATGGGAGCTTTTTAGGAGCCTGATTGCTGTTATGTGGGATGATGTTCAGAGGGCTACAGCCGGGAAGGAAAGGATTAATTCTCCCCTCGCCACGCACTGCAACCCAAAAGAATCACCTCCAACATCCTTGCAGCAATTAGATTTTTTAAAGCTTCCATTGATGCTAATGGGAGCTTTTTTAAAAGCCTCATTGCTGGTGGGGGGGAATAATTGTATGTGAGAGAGAGAAAGACAGACAGACTGAGATTTGTGGTCCCACTCACTTTTGGCCCCAGCCGTGGGAGCGTTGCTATCGTTCTTTGCAGCTCTTGATTTCCCAGTAACTGGCATTAAAAGACATCATGCAGTCTGTAGAGCTGTTGTTCTAACCAGCAGCCATGAAATTCTTCCCCATGGATGTGTCTAATCCCTTTTTAATCCAAGGATTGGTCCTACCATTTGGTAGAGAGATGCGTCTGCCTCAGAGCTTGGAAGTAATTCGTTGCAAGTAACAAATTACTTGTAATTCATTACTTTTTTGAGGAACAAGTGGGTAATTATTACTTTTGTGGAGTAATTGTAATGTTTCCAGCATTACTTTGGGGCATTACTTGGGGGGGGGAGAAGCTGGGAAAGTCTTCTGCTCCTCTGAATTGTGGATGAAAATCACATGCTTCAAACTGGGTTTATGTGCAGCCTCGCTCTTCCCTTGTGCTCTGTGGGTGGGTAGGAGGCAATGAGGGAGGAGGTGGAGAGTGAGACAGGGTGGAGTGGAGAAAACAATTGTTTTAAAAAATGGATGGCATTGGTGAAGAATGGAGTGGAGAGATAGCCTATCTGGACCGGGATAGCCTGACCACTGTTGTCCATGCACTGGTAACCTCCAGGCTGGATTACTGCAATGCGCTCTATGTGGAGCTGCCCTTGTGGCTGGTCCGGAAGCTGCAGCTGGTGCAAAATGCGGCGGCAAGACTGCCCACTGGGGCAGGGTATCACCAACAGTCACCCCACTGCTGAAAAAACTGCACTGGCTGCCCATTTGCTACTGCGCGAAGTTCAAGGTTCTCGTTTTGGTGTACAAAGCCCTATACAGCTCAGGACCAGGATACCTGAAAGACCGTCTTACCCCTTATATACCCAGTTGTTCACTGCGCTCTGCAGATGAGGGCCTCCTGCAGATACCATCTTATCAGGAGGTTCATGCTGCACAATGTAGGAAACGAAGCTTTAGTGTGGCGGCACCTACCCTGTGGAATTCCCTCCCCTTAAATATTAGGCAGGTGCCATCTCTGCTATCTTTTCAGCGTCTTTTGAAGACCTTCCTCTTTCAACAAGCCTTTTAGGTTGAGACCTATCACAGTCTGTGTCTGTGTTAGAATTGCTTTTAATATATTTTCTTTAATAATATGTTTTTAACCCTTTTTTTAAAAAAAAGATGTTTAACCCTTTTTTAAAAAAATATGTTTTTAAAGCTTTTTAAAAAAATGTTTTTAATGTTGTTTTGTTTTGATGTATTTTAAGGTTTTTTATGATGTTTTAAAGTGTTTTTAGCATTTCTGTTTGCTGTCCTGGGCTCCTGCTGGGAGGAAGGGTGGGATATAAATCAAATAATAAATAAAATAAATAAATAGATAAAGGAGTTTTCCTTCAGTCGAGCCAAAACTGAATAGAATGATGTCATATTGTCTCACATTGTTCCATTTGATTGGGTCAACAGATGTATTTCCCAGGTTTGTCTGAGACCATCCAAGGATCCTATCATGTCTGATAATAAAATTTTGAAAAGCTCAGACAATAGGCCTTTATCTATAAATGATATGGGGGAAATAAAACGTTCAAAGCATGCTTATTGCATAATTATTGGCATAGAAATAAGATGTTGAACCTGATATAGTTGCAGTCATGTATGTCCAACAGTAGCCAGTTTGTCTTTATTTCAGTGTAAGACATGGGATTGACCAGAATACAAATAATTTAAAGAATAAAGTCCTTGTTCCTCCTAATCTTTTAATTGTGCAAAATTATCCTTATTATATATAAAGAAGGATGATTTAGAAAAGAAGTCTTTGGGGAAACATTGAATATGGAACATTTTGTCCATCCTTTCCATACTGCTAAGTCTGCGGGAGAAAAGGGTTATCTAACACCTTTTAAGAGGTTAACAAGAGAGGGAAGACCCTAATTTTACAGTTACAGTTAGATGCCATGCCTCCATCGGATGAGTTCCTGCAGGAGGAGTGCCACAGCAGACCCAAGAGAGGGAGCAAGTAGACTCCCCAAAGATGTAGCTCCAGACCTCCTGCCACTGGAATATGTTCAGGACACAGCTGGCGCCCCTCAGTCAGACTCAGAGAGTGAACAGGAGGCCCCTCTGTCCCCTGCAGAGCGAAGACACCTGTGAATAGCACAGCAACGCAGGCATTCTGGACGTTTAAGATTGCAAGCACCTGTACTTGGGAGTGGAGTTCAAAAGGCCATGAGAGGCCTTTTCCCCCACACACTGGATGCCGTGTCGGACCCCGGTGCTGGGCCTTCGCCAGCCTTGCCCGTGAGTTGGACCCTGTTGAGTATTTTGGACTCTGGACTGCCTTGCCAGACTTCACTTCCTAAAACCCAACTTGTATTGTTGCTCAGAAAAAGTCCCCAGCTCCTCTCCCCCTCTCCCTCATTATCCCCAAGCCCTGACAATTTACAACCCACCCCTGCCTGGCCAGCTGCTGGCTAATTGATTTACTGCACCATCATTCACCACTGTGCAGCTGGCAAAGACTGACATTAGAAGGGTACTCCATAATTCTTATGTAAATTTGTATTCATATTAGCAGAGACTGTCAACAGTCTGAGATGCATGTGTGCCAGTGTTTGCGTTTACCTAAGAAAGCAGGCTTTTGCCCTGCATTGAGATCACTGAGACTTAAGACTTAGTAAAATAAGAAAAGCTACTTTATTTATAGAAATACATAGGAGATAGGAAAGGCATATATAGTTCTAACTAACTAAGTTGGAGGCATAACGCCCAAGTTTAGGAATTGCCTTCATGGCTCAGGAGAGAGAGAGAGAGCAGAGACAAAGGTGTCTCCTTTCTCTTGGACAGTCAAAGAAGAGAAGAAGGAAAGGGCGGAAGGAGAAGGGGCAGATAAGCTTCCCTGAGCATATCAGTCTAACGACAGAAGGAAGTCAGTCAGAACATCACAGGTAAAGGTACTCAAGCCTAGCCATCTGGAGGACCCTAACTTTATCTCCCTTTTGGAACAGTGGCATCACTAGGGTTGGTGTCACCCCGTGCGGTAACTCATGGTGTCACCCCCCATGGGCCTCCTCCCGTACCAGACCTAGGGTGCCTAGGGGCAGGGCTGCTCTGGGTTAGGGTTGCCATATTGCAGTTCCACAAATCCAGGCAGGCTAATTTGCATATTATGCAACATATTTGCATATTATTTGCATATTATGCAAATATTTGCATATTAATATTTGGATTGTCCAGTTGTTTTGTTTTTGTGCCTAGGAATTATCACCAAAAACTGGGGAAAGATGTGAGAAATCTTTTTTAAAAAAACAACATTTTCAGCCTTAAATGCCTAGACTCTAGTTTCCAACACTATGGGATGTTGATTGATTGATTAAGAGGATTTATATCCTACCCTTCTGCTGTTAAAAACAGAGCTCAGCACAGCTTACAAATATAATAAAAACAATAAAAATACACAATCAATATAAAAACATAATAAAAACACAAAATAGCAACAAACATAAAGTAAGTCAGGGCAGCAGTACGGTTAACCATTACATATACGATATATTTCAGAGACGTGGTGGGTAAGAAAAACAAGCCAAAATGTTAGGAAAAGGAGTCTTTCACGCCACATACTCAGTTCGAAATACTGTTGCAGCAAGTTTTACAAGTTCCTCCAGTATTCCACTGGTGCAGGCACTCAGACATTCAAAGTATCTGTATGTTTCTTAGGTTTTATAAAAGCAGAGCTTTGCTTAACTCAAAATGTCTTCTCCCTTTGATCAACCACATCTACACAGGTTCCACCTCCCTACTCAAAATGAAACTGGGCCTGGAAGTGTGCAACAACCCCACACATACCTTGCTAATTAGATTACCAATGCCAGGATGTCTGTCTTATCAACTACTCTCCTGTCCCCCCCCCACCAGGCATCATGAAAGACCCAGTGCTGGGCTCAGAAAGAAAATAAATATCTGGTCCTCTTCAAAGTACTGATAAGCCTTTTGTTTTAATTAAAATAATAATTATAAGGTCTTGCTCTTATCACTAATGGGAGTTAATTATCTTGCATATGCTGCTGTTGCTTCTATGGCTGTAACGGAGTGAGGTTAAAGATAAGTGAAATGCAAATAGGAAAAAAAAACACAAAAGGCAGTAACACTTTCCTAAATGTAATACCATACCAACCACAACAAGATTCCTATGAGTAAGGCAGAAAACTAAGCATCTCACAACCAGTCAGGATTCCTAACCAAAAACCAAAAATATGATAAATGAAGAAATATTTATATAAGCATGACTATCAAATATATTTATTATTTACACAAACTGTAAAGATATTTATAGTGCAATCCTAAGTTTATTTATTCAGAAGCAAGTCCCAGTGTATTCAGTGGAACTTACTCAAACAGGGACAGAACTGCAACCTCAAGTGATAAGCAACTTCATTCACACAACCCAAAATTCTGAATCATGCCACTTTATGCTGTTTTGCAATTGTTTATACTTGTTTTTATGGTTATTGGATTTTAAATGGCTTTATTTCTTGTTGTGAGCTGCCTTGGTTTCCAACCCTACCTCACAGGGTTGTTGGAAAGACTACACACACACACACACACACACTGCAGATGTATAAATACATACAGCCCATATAATAGTTTATTGTCAAACCAGTTGGTCATTGCAGAAAAATCAGTATTAGTTTCCTACAGAATAAAAACTGTAATACCTAAGTAAGCCCTGCCTACTTGCTTTAAAATAGGACTGGAGGGAGGGGGACAGAAAGAGAACACAAACACAATTCTTTTTTACATTCACTCCAAAGTCCCATTGATTTTCAGCACATTCATAATCATGTCTACTCAAAAGTAATTCCTATTGAATTCAATGGGATTTACTCTGGACATATGGGATTAGCAATGCTTTTACCCCCACAAAAGCAAGTATTGGGAAGGTTTTCAAAACACTGCCCAGGATCTGACTCCTACACACAAGAGGGGGGAAAACTGAAATGTATATACTTACCCAATTTATGAGATTTTCAGATAAACAGGGGGGGAAACCACCATTTTCTGGCCTTGCAATGAGGTTTACTAGACACCGCCACAGGTCAACCAAACACTTCACTGATTGGCTGCAATCCTGAATGGGCGGGGTTAAAGCTATGAAGTGCTATACAGTAGTTTAAAAAAAGATTTAACGGGGGGGGCTGACGTTTTTATGTATATCTCGAGAACCGGACCACCTAGAAACTTAATTTTTTAAAAAATGAAAGCTGAGAATCCGGGCCAGCTAAGGGGCTAAACGGGCGCTGGGTGGCATGCAAAGAATCCGAGTAAAACCCAGCTAACCGTGCAATATGGCAACCCTACTCTGGGTGACACCCCCCTCTCATGGTGTCACCCTGGTGTGGTCCGCACTCCCCGCACCCGGCTAGTGACACCGCTGTTTTGGAACATAAACAAAAGAACAAACAGGAGTTGCTCTTGCCTCACTTCCAACAGAGACAAACACACCTCACCAGGGAGGGCATTCCACAAATGGGGAACTGCCCTGTCATTGTTCAGCACCAACTAGGCAGCCCACAGTGGCAGCACCACCAGCATGGCTCATCGTAGGGACTGAGGTGGTTGATTTTGGGGAAGGCTCTCTTTTAGGTATTTGGGTCACAAGCCATTTAGAGCTTTATATGTTGGTTTGTTGTTATGTGTCTTCAAGTCAATTGCAACTTATGGCGACCTCATGAATCAGCGACCTCCAAGAGCATCTGTTACAAACCACCCTGTTCAGATCTTGTACGTTCAGGTCTGTAGCTTCCATTATGGAATCAATCCATCTCTTCTTTGGCCTTCCTCTTTTTCTACTCCCTTCTGTTTTCCCCAACATTGTTGTCTTTTCTATATGCTGGTACTAACACCTTACATTGTGCTCAGTAGCTCACTAGCAGCCAGTGCAGAGCTTTTGGGACTGGTGCCTCATGGCCTCATCAGGCTGTCCCACTTCCCATCCTAGCAGCGTATTCTGCAGCCTCTAGATTGTCTTCAAGGGCAGCCCCACGCACATCATGTGGTTCCAGTCCTTTCTCTCTGATAGGCGCCAACAGGTAGCATTGGGTGACGAGGTTTCAGACCCTTGGCCTCTCAATTGTGGTATGCCACAGGGTTCTATCCTCTCTCCCATGCTATTTAACATCTATGTAAAGCCGTTGGGAGAGATCATCAGGAGATTTGGGCTGCAGTGTCACCAATATGCGGATGACACTCAGCTCTATCTCTCATTTAAATCTTCACCAGAGAGGGCTGTGGAGACCATGTCCAAGTGCCTGGAATCCGTGAGTGGATGGATGGGCAGGAACAGGTTGAAGCTGAACCCTGATAAGACCGAGGTACTACTTGTGGGAGACAAGGGAGGGTTAGGAGATGTTGACCTGGTGTTTGGTGGGGTGAAGTTGCCCCTACAGGACCAGGTCCGCAGCCTTGGGGTTGTTCTTGATTCCAAGCTGTCCATGGAGGCTCAGATTTCGGCTGTGAGCCGGGCAGCTTGGTATCAATTACACCTTATACGTAGGCTGCAACCCTACCTCCCTGTTCAACAGCTCCCGCTCGTAGTGCATGCCCTGGTCACCTCTCGATTGGACTACTGTAATGCGCTCTACGTGGGGTTACCCTTGAAAACGACCCGGAAATTACAGCTTATACAGAATGCGGCGGCACGCTTACTTACTAACAGCCGCCGATGGGATCACATCACGCCAGTGTTGTTTGACCTACACTGGCTGCCGGTTGTTTTCCGGGCCCGATTCAAGGTGTTGGTTTTAACCTTTAAAACCCTGTATGGTTTTGGCCCAGCTTACCTGAAAGAGCGTCTCCACTGCCACCAACTATGCCGCCCAACTAGATCAGCCACACAAGGCCTTCGCTCAATCCCTCCAACCAAAACAATTAGGTTGGTGGGTACTAGGGAGAAGGCCTTTTCTGTGGTGGCCCCCACTCTCTGGAACTCCCTCCCATGTGATCTCCGACATGCCCCTTCCCTAGATGTATTCCTCAAGGCCCTGAAGACGTGGCTATTCCAGCAAGCCTTTGAGGTCATTGGGTAAATCGCCATGATTCTGTCATTTATCGTATGTTGTTATTATAATTGCTTTTATATGTATTGATGACTGTCCAGTATTTCTATCTATTGTTATTAATGTGATTACATCTGTTATTATTGTATTTTATCTCTTTTAATGTACGTCTCCTAGAGTGGCTAATTGCCAGATAGGCGACAAACAAATTAAATATTATTATTATTATTATTATTATGTCAAGGACGCCACTCCCCTCAGCCTCACTTGTATAATCACAAGCGGAAGTATTTGTGCTTCTTTCATTGTCCACTCCCACCAATTCACTCAGAATGCTGTGAAAACCTCCTTGTAGCTGGTATAATAATTAATAATAAATTTAATTTCTGTGTCGCCTATCTGGCCAATGGCCACTCTAGGTGATGCACAAAATCGTTAAAACATAAGTAGGGTTAGGAGCGAGATGGACACCTAGAGAGGATGAACTTTTAAATAAGGTTGTGGGTTTGTTAAAAGGAACCTATATTTACATTGGGGTCTTAAAGGTGCTTGATGACAGTTTCTGAAGTCCCAATAGACACTGGAAGTGGCTTTCATCTCCGGGCAAATCTCCTGTATCTCCACCCCAGCCAAATACACCCACAACCTGATACAACTACTGGGGACATTCCACCTCTGACTCCCAAAACTCCTCCAGTTGCACTTCTGGCTGCTTAGACACAGTTTAGCCAACTTAAAAAACCCTTTTGGTAGCCTTCCTCTGGTAAGACCTTTGCACAGGGCAGCCTAACTCAGCCACTGGCTCCTCCTCCGGATCTTCACCTGACAAATATTAGTAACACACTATGCATTTCCCTCAGCTTGTCTCTCTGGTCTTTTTCCTCACACCACCCTCATCAATTCCTTTCTCCCTTCAAGTCAAATCTCTACTGGCTGTCTTGAACTGACAGTTCACTCCCAAGTGACCCTGGCCTTGGACATCTCAGATGCATATGTTTAGGAACCCTGTCTGTTTTCTGGGATATTTTTGGTAATGTCTGTAGAGCCAATCAGAGTCTGCTGCCAGTTACCCAGACCAATCAGAATGAATTTACCTGATCCAGGCCCCGCCCAATACATTCTCAAAGCAATCATAGAATCATAGACTAGTGGAAGGGGTCTGTAAGGCCATCAAGTCCAACCCCCTGCTCAGTGCTGCCATCCAACTTAAAGCAACCCCAACAGCTGGCTGCCTCCTGTATGCCTTCAGTGTTGAAGAGCCCACCACCTCCGTAGGTCATTGGTTCCATTGTTGTACCTCTCTCTCTCTCTCTCTCTCTCTCTCTCTTTCCCTTCTCAGAATCCGTCCTCAAGGCACTTCCACTAAACAGGCTTGCAGCAGAGTAACAGAGCCAGGCCTCGGACTTTTGTCAATCACCCAAGTCAAAACACAAACATAAGCAGACATCTAGACAGCATTTCTCCACACAGTGCATTGCGGTAGTCCAGAGAGGAGGTTACCAGAGCATGAACGGCTGATGCCAGGCTCTGCCGCCTTCAGTGTATCCCGTAATAATGATGGGTGATGATGTTCTAAGCTATGGATTTCAAAGAAATTTCTCTAGTTGCAGATTTTTCTAGTAATAATGAGTTTGGGTGGAGTGAACTAAAAGAGGATTAGACAAATTCATGGAGGATAAGGCTACAGTGGCTACTAGCCACAATGGCTCTGCTCTGCCTCCACTGTCAGAGTCAGGATGCTTCCAAATAATACCAGTTGCTGGAAACCACAGGAATTGAGAGTGCTTCTTGCACTCAGGTCCTGCTTGTGCACTTTCCATAATGGGCACCTGGTTGGCCACTGTGAGAACAGCATGCTGGACTAGATGGGCCACTGGCCTGATCCAGCAGGCTCTGCTAACGTTCTTATGACTTCATTCTAAAGTACCTGTAACAAGTGTGTGGTCAGATACAAAGAACATCCCAATATTAGAACTGTTTCGTTTAGAAGTTAATGGTTTGGAGATTAAAATGTGATTTCCTCATACAAATATTACTTCTACTTGAGTAGTCTTTAGAAAGTGGATGCAGTGGATTAGAAAGTGGATGCAGTGTTGCCGTTCCCTGCTATGGAACATCTTCCAGGAGAGGTTCAGCAGGCATCCTCGCTTTTGACTTGCAGATATCTTTTCAAGACTTATTCTTTCTTATGCACACATATTCATTTGCACACATATTCATTTTCACTTCATATGCACACATAATCATTTTATGCACACTTTCCCCTACCATGTGCATTTTTGTAAGCATTGTTTGGCTGACAAACTGCACTGCAAAACTCAAATAAGTTTGAATGTCAAAGGATGGCTGTGTTTCAGTTCTCATATTGTTTTGGAAAGTGCAAATTTGATAGATTCTGCCTGAAATGCGAACTGAATCGACTTTCTTGCCCATCCCTACAATATTACCTTCAGTTCCATCAAGACAGCTTCTAAAAAGACCAATTGATTGTTACTTGGTGTGTATATGTTTCTAAAAGTTTATTTTTCATCTCCTAATGTTCTTGGGTGTCAAGGGCCGGCTAAAGATCACCCCCACAGGGAGTGGCTCAGGGGTTTCGTGCCCTGCCACCTGTGCAGCCATGGGCAAGCTGCAGAGTCCCAAGGAGCCCAGTTGCCCCCTAGCTGTCAGTTGCGGACAAGGAAGGGGCTGGCTTGTTTAGCTGTGGCAAGCTGAGCAGGCCCTAGCCAGCTGGGGAGGACTAGCCTCAGAGGGAGGCAATGGTCAACCCCCTCTGAATACCACTTACCGTGAAATCCCTATTCATAGGGTCGCCATAAGTAGGGATCAACTTGAAGGCAGGCCATTTCCATTTTTACTCTAAATCCTATCTTGTCACCAATCCATATGGGAATCCCCGGGACTCTGAAATACGAAGCCCCACCTTTAGAGCTCATAGCAGGATAGCGTTGGCTTTTCTTTCAGTGTGTTTCTTGTATACAGGCAATACTGAACTTAGTTTTCTTTAGTGTATTCCATGCTGTCCTTTTAATTGCAATCCCCAAGTATTGCACATTCCATGATGCTATTTTTAAAGCAGTTGTTGTTGTTGTTATGTGCCTTCAAGTCGATTACGACTTATGGCGACCCTATGAATCAGCGACCTCCAAGAGCATCTGTCATGAACCACCCTGTTCAGGTCTTGTAACGTCAGGTCTGTGGCTTCCTTGATGGAATCAATCCATCTCTTGTTTGGCCTTCCTCTTTTTCTACTCCCTTCTGTTTTCCCCAACATTGTTGTCTTTTCTATATGCTGGTACTAACACCTTACATTGGGCTCAGTAGCTCACTAGCAGCCAGTGCAGAGCTTTTGGGACTGGTGCCTCATGGCCTCATCAGGCTGTCCCCATCCTAGCAGCGTATTCTGCAGCCTCTAGATTGTCTTCAAGGGCAGCCCCACAGACATCATGTCAAGGACGCCACTCCCCTCAGCCTCACTTGTATAATCACAAGCGGAAGTATTTGTGCTTCTTTCATTGTCCACTCCCACCAATTCACTCAGAATGCTGTGAAAACCTCCTTGTAGCTATAAGTCTTCTCATTATGTGTCCAAAGTATGATGACCTCAGTTTCATCATTTTAGCTTCTAGTGATAGTCCTCTTTTAATTTGTTCTAACACCCAATTATTTGTCTTTTTTGCAGTCCATGGAATCTGCAAAGCTCTCCTCCAACATCACATTTCTTTTTTTTTTTTTTTCAATAATTTTTATTCAAATTTTCATAAAACATACAAGACAAAATCATAAAACATTCAAAGACAAAAAACAAAATCAAAAATAGTTAAACAAAAAGAAAAAAAGAAAAAAAAAAAAAACAAAAATAAAAAATAAAAAGTAAAATATTGACTTCCCATTTGTCAAAGATCAAATCAGTTATAAGTCTATAATATATAGCAATCCTGTCTCTTAAGTCATATTATAAAATCACTTTCCTCCAGTAGTTATCTTACTTAATCATCAAATCTCATAAACATTACTTTATTCTTTCCACAAAAAGTCAAAGAGAGATTTCAATTCTTTAAGAAATATATCTATCAATTTTTTTTTTCCAGATAAGCATATCGATTAATCCATCTCATTACTAATTATGATAATCTTATTGTCATAACCATAGTCAAAATAAACATTTCAATTAATCCATCACATCAGAATCTGTTAGGTTCAGTAATTTCAGTAGCCATTGTTCTATTATCTCTATTAGTTCCATTTTCCATCTTCCATCTTCAGTAGTCTTGTTAAGTCCAGTAATTTCAATATCCAATCTTCCATTATCAGTATTCCATAATAATCTTGCTGTCAAAGCCATAGTCATATAGTAAGAGTCTGATGGGAATTACCTCTATCCCAAATATTTTCTTGCCATCCATTCTGAATAGGTTGCTGAAATACTGCTGTAAAATCATATCTCTGTTCTTTTTTTCAAAATACACTGGGTCATCTCTTAAAAGTTTTTCCATTGTCACATGGCTGCAGTTAATTCCATAGATTTTCTCTATATTGGGCTCCATCACATCATTCCAGTCCAAAAGATAATCCATGCCATTGATAACTTTATCTCTAGAATCTTCATTAATTTCTTCAGAGATAACATTGAGTTCCAAACAATAGATTTTATTTCTAAAGTCCATAGACTCCAAATCTTGTTCCTGTTCCACGTTTGTTCCAATCTCCGGGATCTCCTCTCTCACAGGGACCCCTATTCCAGTCTCCAGGGTCTCCTCTCTCACAGGGACCCCTGTTCCAATCTCCGGGGTCTCCTCTCTCACAGGGACCCCTTCCAGGGTCACCTCTCTCACAGGGACCCTTATATCTTTAATCTCCTGCTTCATTTTACTCAATTCAATTTTCGTTATCTCAATCTCATCCATTATTTTCTGAAACATAGTTATTTCCAGATTCTCAGCCACTTTCTTAATTGCCATTTTAAAAGAAAAATATAGGGAAACCACTTCTTATTTCAGCAACAATTGGGTTAATACTCCAGACTTGGTGACATCACAGTATAAACAGAGCAGACAGCCTTATCTCTCCAATAGTTAAGTAAACAAAATGCAGTTCCCAGGATCGAAACAATTAATGGCAATCGTCAAGAAACAGATTCGTCAAAATAAAATAGACCAAAAAGAGAGTAGTCTCAAAACAGTATAATATTTTTCAAAATAAAAATCTGGAATAGAAATCCCTCTTCTGTGTGTATCTTTAGAATGCAAATCCAGGACAGCTTTTTGCAACAAAAACAGAGATAAGCTATTAATTAGTGCGTAGCAGAGAGAAGTTATGGCTCCCCAGTGAGATGTCAAAAACCGATCAATCTGGCAAATCTCTTTTAAACAGCAACAATTTAAGTCAAGTAAAAGAAAAATATAGAAAGAAGGGTGCTTGCCTGTTAGTGCGTTCTCTCTTAGAAGATAAGGTGAACGTTCGCTTTATCAGATAGAGCTTGCTGTTGAAAATCCGTCCCACCTTCGTCGGCTGGACCTCGTCCCATAAATTAATGAGATCTGGTCGTCCCAACAAAAATAGGCTTTGAGGTTAATCTCTTCGTTTCTCCCTACCCGGGAGAAGTTTAATCAGTCAAAAAAAAAGAAAAAACTGACTGATATATCTGAATAAGCTTCTTTTGAGGCAGGAGCCCGTCTCAAAAGCAGGCACAGGCTAAGTCACCCTTCCCGGAAGTCTCCTCCAACATCACATTTCAAATGAATTGATTTTTCCCTTATCCGATTTTTTCACCATTCAACTTTCACATCCATACACAGAGATTGGGAATATCATGGTCTGAATGATTCTGACTTTAGTGTTCAGTGATACATGTTTGCATTTGAGGACCTTTTCTAGTTCTCTCATAGCTGTCCTCCCCAGACCTAGCCGCCTTCTGATTTATTGTCTATTGTCTCCATTTTGGTTAATGACTGTGCCGAGGTATTGATAATCCTTGACAAGTTCAATATCCTCATTGTCAACTTTAAAGTTACATAAATCTTCTGTTGTCATTACTTTAGTCTTCTTCAGTTGTAGTCCTGCTTTTGTGCTTTTCTCAACTTTCATCAGCATTCGTTTTAAATCATTACTGGTTTCTGCTAGTAGTATGGTATCATCTGCATATCTTAAATTATTGATATTTCTCCCTCCAATTTTTACACCTCTTTCATCTTGGTCCAATCCCGCTTTCCATATGATACGTTCTGCGTACAGATTAAACAAATAGGGTGATAAAATACACCCCTGTCTCACACCCTTTCTGATTGGGAACCAGTCGTTCTCCATATTCTGTCCTTACAGTAGCCTCTTGTGCAGAGTATAGGTTGCGCATCAGGACAATCAGATGCTGTGGCACCCCCATTTCTTTTAAAGCTGCAACTACAGATATGGCATTGCAATATTGGCAAATTTATTTTCCTTTCATAATGATCCATAGAATGGAATTTGCCTTATATAGCTGCTGCATAAGAACTCTGGGAGTTCATGGTAGAGGTGGTAGTAAGACCATTCATTAATTTCAATGGGTCTACTCTGAGAAGCAGCAGCAGTGGATACAACCTGGGCATTTAATTCAGGCGCCCTTCCCTCCCTCCCGTAAAATATAGACAAAAACAGGAGCTGCAGTTGCTCAATCTATTTATTAAGAGCGTGAGAGGGCTTCCTCTCCACAAGCTTGGCACAGGGCGGGAGGGCAAAAGGAAGCAGTGGCAAGTGGCACTGTCTGATCTTCCCCTGAATTGGCTTTTGTCACCTACAAGAAAAGAAGGTTGTGAGAAGAGCATATTTGGTTGCCTTCCTCAGACCTAGGATCATCTACTCTGACTGGCTGCAGTCTCCCTCCCTCTCTCCTTGGGGCTGAATTTGGAGCTGCCTGCATGTGCTGTGTCGCTAAGTGAGGAATGGGAGATTTGTGGCCTGGCTGGTGTTGTTGGGCTCCAACTCCCATCAACAACCTGCTAGCATGGCCAGTGGGCAAGCATTACGGGAGCTGGGGCAACCACATCTGAAGGGCCACAGGTTCTCCATAAGTGACACTAGGTTGTGGGCCCCATCCCACAATTTTATGACAAGCCAAACCACTGATGCATCCAGCCCAGTACTGTCTACGCTCAACAGGCAGCTGGTCTCCATAGGCCCAGGCAGAGGGAAGTCTTCCTCAGCCCTTATGCCTAAGGTTTCTTACCTGGAAGGTACCAGGACTTAAACCCAGGATCTTTGGCATCACAAAGTGTGTGCTCTACCACTAGGAATGGAAGATTCTCTTGATGGTGGCTTTCTTGGTTTCTCATTTTTTCCAAACTTAAATTCAATTCACTACATTTCTACAGCAATTTGCTACTTTCTTAAAAACCTCATGAAAATGTTTCAGCATTTAAGTGCAGTTTGCTCCTAATTTACACATTTTATACAGTTTTTACTAATGTACACATTTTGCAAGCAATTTTCCCTAATATAATGCATGTTTGCATGTAATTTTCACTGAAATAGTCACTTTTATACACACTTTTTGTAAACATTGGTTAGAGAACTACACTGAAAAATTGGAATTAAGTGCAAATTTCAAACGATGCCTGTGTTTCCGTTTCTGTTTTGTTTTGGAAAGGGCAAATTTGATAGCTTCAGCTTGAAATGCAAACTGACTTCCATTTCTCCCCTATCCCTATCTCCCTTTGAACTATGGCCATGCCCAGCTGAGAGGCAGCAGTGCCATGCTCTAGATCCCTGGCTTTGTCAAAGAAAGCACCTCCTACTTCTTTGCTGTAAGAGTTTGCACCAGACATGCATTCCACCGGCAAACTGATTCAATCCCCACTTCCACCAGCAAAGCTCTGGTACTGCACACACACCCCATAGATTTAAAGCACATTCAAAGGACATCCCCCCCAAAGAATCCTGGGAAGTGTAATGTACCCCTCATAGAGCTACAATTCCCAGCACCCTTAAGAAACTATAGCTCCAGAACATGCCCCAGCAGCTGAGGGGACGCAAAGAGGGGAAATATAAAAGCCCTCAATCCACCTTCTTCTCTGAGGTACAAGAGGGATTTGGGACAATCAGAAATTGATTTACAGCTTGCTCCCCTCACCCACCAACCCTATGCTCCCTTCCCCCCGATACACACACCATCTCACCATCTCATCCTTCAGTGGTGTTTTGTCGAAGTACCGTAAGTACACTTGTTTCTGTGTGCATCCTTTACCTTGCCCCCCTCCCAAAAAATCGCAATGACTTGCAAAAGTGCTCCAGGTATTGGTCTGGGAGAAAATGTCCTGGTGATGTCACAGCTATAAGCCAATAGGCATCCAGCACTACAGATGTCCACATTTGAATTTTGTGGGGCCAGTTTTGCAGAATTCAGCCCAGGAGAGAAAAGGGTACGCTGTAGAGAAGGTAGTGAAGGAGGTGTGCCCAAACCAGCCACGCTTCTGAAGCTGTTACTTCAGGCCTTCGCCCTAAATTGAATCGATGCCTTTAAAAAAACCTCACCTACTCTGTTTCGTCTGTGCAGGCCACTGTGAAAACAAAACAAACATGATTATTGCACCTGTCAAATTAGTGGCAATTCAGTAATGAGATATAAAAGGGAGGCTTCATTTTCAAATATGCCATGTGCTTCCAGGGCTTAATCCTGTCAAGAAGGCAGAATTTGTACACTCAGGTCCAGAAGAACCTCCCCAGCCAGTCCAGATGGATCTGTCTGCAGTGAAGGAGAGGCACTCTGCTTATGCCCAGGGGCTTGCTTCTCCATTATCAGTTCAGCTTAACTTTCTTTGCCTTAACCTGGGCATGCAACAGTAGCTTCTCTTATGTCTTACCTTCTTTGGGCAGGCTTATTTTATCCACAGTTATGGCCTGTTCCTTAGCAGTCTCTATAAATTTCTGCTGACTCTCTGGTGCCACAAAGCGATCCCTACCTGGAAAAAACAATCAACAGGTACAGACCTGAGTCCACCACTAGAAGGCAGGATTCAGTGCAAGAAGAAAAAGGCAGTTCAAAACTTGGGCATCACAAAGGTGAACCAAAGCCTTTGACCAAGCCTCCAAAAGGGGATGATAGGGGCACATATTTGGACCGTGTCTAGTTTTAAAATTGCAAAAGGAAAGTGTGATAAATTAGCATGTTAAATTAGAAGCAAATTGATGTGCTGATTGGGTCCATGAAGTGATTGGTATGAAGAAGATCCTCCAGTAGGAATGTTCATTTCTTTTGAGAAATTGTGAGTGCAAAAGCTGAAGCATAATCCCAGCAGAGCCACTCTCATTCACCCTCTGTACCCACGTGCTGTCATAGCGCTGGTCTGTGCATGACAGTGACTGAGGTAGGGATGGAGTTCACTTGCAGGTGGCTACGGTTTGTTTGTTTTCCATTATCTTTTGCTTTTACTGTTTTGATTTTTTTTTCCTCCGGAAAACATTATTGTTAACATTTTTTCTACCAATGGTCTGTTTGTTTTTGTATTCAAATGTAAATGAGGCAGGTCATTTCCCATCAACTAGGTCCCTGGTCTGAGGTTAATCTCCTGGGAATGACAGAGACCACACATTGGGAGTATGTCTGCTTTTGTAGTTGCAAAGGAAAGTGTGATAAATTAGTATGCTCAATTAGAACCAAACTGATGTGCTGAGTGGGATCCATGAAGAGTTTGGGATGCAGGCTATGGCAAGAGGTCTGCATCCGGAATATTCATTTCTTGTGAGAACTAGCAGCTGCAAAGCCAGAAATAAAACTCCAGCAGAGCCACTCTCTTTGTCAGCCTGCACACACATGCTATTGTAGCACTGGCCTGTGCACAAAGGCATCTAGTGCATGTAAGTGTGCAATGGAGACTGTGCACTGTGAAAGCACATGGGGCACTATTCCTAGAGGCCAGGCAGCACCATTTCACAAAGTGTACACACACACGCTTTGATCTCTTTGCTATGGCACAGCCAAACCAATCAGCTGAGAACTGCCTCTAAGCCTCTCTCCATCTGCCCACTTCCTGTGAGCCATTTCAACACATCTGTGGGTAAGGGACAGGAAGGGATTAGATTCTATTCACATTTAAAGCTGAATCAATCAAATTTGCACATTCCAAAACAATATGAGAACCAAGGGTGGGGGACCTATTAAGTTGGTCCGACCCCGGAGACTAATGGATCCACAGGGTTTCCAGAGGGCTCTGGGGGTTTTTCCGGCTGATAAGACTGGTGCTCCTGTCGAAGCCCTGGTCGAACTATGGAACACCGAAATGACCCGGGCCGTGGACACGATCGCTCCTGCGTGCCCTCTCCCTTGCAGAGCTCATGCAGCTCCGTGGTATACCCCGGAGCTGAGAGTGATGAAGCAAGAGAGGAGGAGGCTCGAGTGCAGATGGAGGCGGACTCCCGACGGATGCAATCATGCCTTGGTAAGTGCTTCCACTAAACGGTATATAGAAGCAGTGAGGGCAGCAAAAAAGCAATATTTTGCTGCCATTATTAAATCATCTCTCAACCGCCCAGCGGAGCTCTTTAAAGTTGTCCGAGGGCTTCTTCACTCTAGCCCTCCGGATATCTTAGAACCATCTCAAACCCGCTGCAATGAGTTTGCTGGGCACTTCCAAGATAAAATCTCATGCATCTGCCGGGACTTAGACTCCAATATTATGGCAGTTGAACCTAATGAGGTATCCGGAGCACGGTCTTGTCCTCACTTATTGGATGAATTTCAGTTGGTACAGCTTGAGAACGTTGACAAGGTACTTGGACTGGTGCGTGCAACCATCTCTGTACTTGATCCTTGCCCCTCTTGGCTAGTGAAAGCTGCCAGGGTTGGAACAGCCGGCTGGGCCAGGGAAGTGATAAACGCCTCCTTGAGAGAGGGAGTGGTCCCCTGCTGTCTGAAAGAGGCGGTGGTGAGACCACTCCTGAAGAAGTCTTCCCTGGACCCAGATAATCTGAACAACTATAGACCGGTCGCGAACATCCCATTTTTGGGCAAGGTTCTAGAGCGTGTGGTTGCCAACCAGCTCCAGGTACTCTTGGATGAAACCGATTATCTGGATCCATTTCAATCCGGTTTTAGACTCGGTTTCGGCACCGAAACAGCCTTGGTTGCCCTGTATGATGACCTATGACGGGAGAGAGACGGGGGAAGTGTAACCCTGTTGATTCTGCTTGACCTCTCAGCTGCTTTTGATACCATCGACCATGGTATCCTTCTGGAGAGACTCACGGAATTGGGAGTTGGAGGTACCGCTTGGCGGTGGCTCCGCTCCTACTTGGTGGATCGTCTCCAGAAGGTAGGGCTTGGGGAACATTACTCGATGCCCTGGACTCTCCATTGTGGAGTTCCGCAGGGATCGGTCCTGTCCCCTATGCTCTTTAACATCTATATGAAGCCGCTGGCAGCGGTCATCAGGAGCTTTGGAGTGCGTTGTCACCAGTATGCTGATGACACGCAACTCTATTTCTCCTTTTCATCTTCTTCAGGTGAGGCTGTTAACGTGCTGAACCGTTGCGATAATGGACTGGATGAGAGCTAACAAACTGAAGCTCAATCCTGACAAGACTGAGACGCTGTTGGTGGGTGCCTTCTCGGCCCAGACGGTGGATGTTCAACCTGTTCTGGATGGGGTTACACTCCCCTTGAAGGAACAGGGTCGTAGCTTGGGGGTTCTTTTCGATCCATTCCTGTCTCTTGAGGCTCAAGTGGCCTCGGTGGCACAGAATGCGTTCTACCATCTTCAGTTGGTAGCCCAGCTGCGCCCCTATCTGGATAATGATGACCTCGCCTCAGTCGTCCATGCGCTGGTAACCTCGAGATTGGACTACTGCAATGCACTCTACGTGGGGCTGCCTTTGAAGACAATTCAGAAACTACAGCTAGTGCAAAACGCAGCAGCCAGACTGCTGACGAGGACCAGGCGGTCCGCACATATAACACCTGTTCTGGCGCGTTTGCACTGGCTACCTATTTGTTTCCAGGCCAGATTCAAAGTGCTAGTTTTGACTTATAAAGCCTTACACGGTGTGGGACCACAATACCTTGCGGAACGCCTCTCCCGCTATGAACCTACCCGCTCACTACGTTCGACATCTAAGGCCCTCCTCCGAGTCCCGTCCCATAGGGAAGCTCGGAGGGCTGTTACTAGATCCAGGGCCTTTTCAGTAGTGGCCCCCGAATTATGGAACAGTCTCTCCGATGAGGTGCGCCTGGCGCCTACTCTTCTATCTTTTCGGCGCCAGGTTAAAACCTTTTTATTCTCCCAGGCATTTTAATTGCTTAATGTTAAGTTAATTTTATATCAAGTTGTTAAATGCTTAAGCTGTCTTTTTTTAGGGATTTTATCTGATGTCTATTTTATTGTATTGTATTCTATTCCTTGCTGTGAACCGCCCAGAGAGCCATTGGCTAGGGGCGGTATAGAAATGGAATGAAATAAATAAATAAAATAAATAAAACCCAGACATCCTTCAAAATTTGCACTTATCCATATATTGCAATGCAGTTCTTCAACGAATGTTTACAAAAATGCATATTAGGAAAATTGTGATTGCAAATGGATATATTAGTGAAAATGACATCCAGAAATACATTATGAGGAAATGCTTACAAAAATGTGTACATTAGTCAAAACTCCATAGAAAAATGCCTTTATTAGGAGAAAATGCACCCTCAAATGCTGAAGGTTTTTTTTTAAGTAAGTTCCTGCAGAACTGTGGAGAAATGAATTTAAGATTGGGAAAATGTGAACCTGACAGAACCACAGTGAACAGATCCTTCCATCCTTATCTGTGGGTTGGTGCTCCCACCCAAAGCAGGCTATGCAAACGGAGGGCGAATGAGCTCTGCTTCTTTGGAATAATTTGAAGAATCAGGAGAGCAGGACAGCCAGGAGTGCTGCCCACCAAATCCCTGAGTAATGTTGGAACAATCTGCACATTGGCCTGGCTGCCATTTTTCTATTCCCTATCTACCCTGCCTAGAACTGCCTCTATCAGGGGCCGTTCCACCGGCCGCATCAGAGGGAGCGGCGAGACAGTGAGGCCCCCTCCATCGGCCGTTTGGCTCCTCCCCCCTTGCTGCCTCTCTCATAGGTCCTGCAGCTGGCTGCCTCAGAGGAAGAGGCGAGACAGCGAGGCCCCCTCCATCGGCCAGCCTGGAAGCAACAGCCATGTGACTCCTCCCCTCCCAGAGACTGCCCAGATTTACATATTCCTCCTTTCTCCTAGATATTTAAAAAACCTTCAGCATTTTAGGGTGCATTTTCTCCTAATAAAGGCATTTTGCTGACCAGCTCCAGGTGCTATTGGATGAAACCGATTATCTAGATCCATTTCAATAGGGTTTCAGGCCTGGTTTTGGCACTGAGATGGCCTTGGTCGCCCTGTTTGATGACCTATGCCAGGAAAGAGACAGAGGGAGTGTAACTGTTGATTCTCCTTGATCTCTCAGCGGCTTTTGATACCATCGACCATGGTATCCTTCTGGAGAGGCTTGCGGAGTTGGGAGTTGGAGGCACTGCTTGGCAGTGGTTCCACTCCTACTTGGCAGGCCGTCTCCAGAAGATAGTGCTTGGGGAACATTGCTCGACACCGTGGGCACTCCAATGTGGGGTCCCGCAGGATTCGGTTTTGTCTCCCATGCTTTTTAACATCTATATGAAGCCGTTGGGTGCGGTCATCAGGAGTTTTGGAGTGCGTTGTCACCAGTACGCTGATGACACACAGCTCTACTTCTCCTTTTCATCCTCTTCAGGTGAGGCGGTCAATGTGCTGAACCGTTGCCTGGACGCGACAATGGACTGGATGAGAACTAACAAACTGAGACTCAATCCTGATAAGACTGAGATGCTGTTCGTGGATGGTTTCTCCAATCAGATGGTGGATACATATCCTGTCCTGGACGGGGTTACACTCCCCCTAAAGGAACAGGTTGTCATAGCCATAGTCCAAATAAACATGCCGCTTAATCCATCTCATCAAATCTGTTAGGTCCAATAATTTCAATAGCCATTCTTCCATTATCAATATTAATTCCATCTTCCATCTTCAATAGTCCTGTTAAATCCAGTAGTTTCAGTATCCATTCATCCATTATCAATATCCCATGATAATCTTGCTATCTTAGCCATAGTCATATAACAAGAGTCTGATGGGAATTTCTTTTATCACAAATATTTTCTTGCCATCAATTCTGAATATGTTGCTGAAATATTGCTGCAAAGTCATATCTCTGTTCTTCTTTTTTACAAAATGCACTGGCTCATCTCTTAAGAGTTTCTCCACTGTCACATATCTGTAGCCAACTCCATAGATTTTTTCTATGTCAAGCTCCATCACATCATTCCAGTCCAGAAAATTATCCAAGACATTGATAACTTTACCACCAAAATCTTCATTAGTTTCTTCAGAGACAACGTTGAATTCCAAACAGTAAACTTTATTTCTAACATCCATAAACTCCAAATCTTTTTCCAATTTCACATTTGTTCCAATCTCCAGGGCTTGTAGCTTCCCTTTAATTTTTCTTTTCTCATCTCTAATCCCATCAAACTCCTCTCTCACAGAATCCCCTATTTCTTTAAGCTCCTGCGTCATTTTGTTAAATTCAATTTTCATCTCCTGTCTACCCTGTCTCAGGGTTTGTTTCGTTATCTCAATCTCATCCATTATTTTCTGAAACATAATTTCTTCCATGGTCTCAGTCACTTTCCTGGTTGCCATTCTTAAAACCACAAAAACAAAAATTATTTCAGCCACAATTGGGTTAATATTCCAGGCTTGCTGACATCAGTGTAGACAGTACAGCCTGCCTTATCTCTATGTGTTCAGGAATACAAAACAAACTTAGTTCCCAACATCAAAACAATTAGTGGCGTCGTGAACAAGCAGATTCGTCAAAATGAAATAGACCAAAAAAAAAAAAATAGTCCCGGACATATAATACTCCAAAGTTCATAAATCAAATTTGTTTATTTTTTTCCCCTCCTCGAAATAGAAATCCCTCTTCCATTGGTATCTTTAGAATGCACCTCCAGGACAGCTTTTTGCAATAAAAACAAATATAAGCTTTTTCGATTTCTTTCCTCCTTAATTTCGTGAGTAAAAGAGAAAAGCCATAACTCACCCAGAAGTTCTTCACAGCTGATTCATTGACAAATCTCTTTTTGCTGCAACTATTTAAACCAAGTGAAAAAAGAAAATAGAAAGAAGGATGCTTGCCTGTTAAATTCCGTTTTTCTTTGAAGAAAAGATAAACGTGTAGCTGTAATCAGCTAGAGCTTGATGAAAGTCCGTCCGGCATTGCAGGTTGAACTTTCTCTCATAAATAAATGAAATCCAGTCCTCCCCACAAAAACAGGCTTTGTGGTTAATCTCTACGTTTCTCACTGCCCGGGAGAAAATCTTTACCAGTCAAAAAGAATGTTCTGACTGATTTTAATGCTGAAAAAGCTTCTTCTGAGACGAGAGCTCGACTCAGAGGCAGCACAGGCAAAGCAACCCTTCCCGGAAGTCCAAATTGACCAGCTATAGTGAATCTGCCAGGGATGCAGGAGACCTGACCTCCTCTCTGAGATATTGTACTGGCCTAAAAATTAGTGAAAACGCGAACACAATTTGGGTTGGTCTTTCACAGTCCAATGCACTTCCTATGCAGCTTGGAAGAATTTGGTAGCATATGTCTCTGAGCATATGGTGAGTGCTGGCAACACCTGCAATCAGACCAAATAACAGAATCAAGCCATGTGTTGTGCTGGTTACATATGGCACAAAGGACGCAACAATATAAAGACAACCACAGTAGATGTGCAAAGCCAAACACAATTTGGATTGGCTGGGTTGCTACAGTCTACTTTCTGTCTCATTGTGTATCACTGGTTTTCTTCTTATAAAAAAACTTATTAACTCAGTCACATTTGTGCATTTAAACAAAATAAAATTCTCCCACCCCGCCCCGACTGAACCTGATTTTTTTAATGAAAAAATCAAGTGGAAACAATATTACAAAGATTATCCCAAAGAAACCCGTTTTGCTCCCTCCCTGATGGCCTTCTGGAAACTTGTCAAAACTATTTTGTTCCGGAGAGCCTTCGGTTGGGACTGACGGGTCAGCCTGACACTGTTTTAAGCTTTTTATTCTTCATTTTTAAATCATAAGTTCTTTTAGTCTCACTTTTTTATATGTGCATGCACATACATACGTGCATGTTTGTATGCGTATGCATAATTGCATTCTATGTATGTATGTGCATAATGCATTTCATGTATTTTAATAGTATTTTATGCATTTTAATCTACTGTAATGTTTTGTGTTTTAATTGTGCGTTTTATTATGTATGTATTCGTTTTTATTGTAGCCGCGCTGAGTGCCCTATTGTAGGGTAGAAGGGCGGGATAGAAATA
Organism: Rhineura floridana; assembly: GCF_030035675.1. Taxonomy (NCBI): domain Eukaryota; kingdom Metazoa; phylum Chordata; class Lepidosauria; order Squamata; family Rhineuridae; genus Rhineura; species Rhineura floridana. The sequence goes on along the minus strand of NC_084499.1, from coordinate 1,774,632 downwards.
TTCTAAATAAATAAATAAACTAGAGGTGGCCAGATCAAAAAGAAGACATAAGAACATAAAAGATACCCCGCAGCTGGATCAGGCCAGTGGCCCACCTAGTCCAGCATCCTGTTCTTCTCACGGTGGCCAACCAGAGGCCCATTATGGGAAGCCCACAAGCAGGACCTGAGTGCAACAGCAACTCTCCCCTCCTGCGGTTTCCAGCAACGTATTCAGAAGCATGCTGCCCCCAAAAGGGGGCAGAGGATTTTGCATCTTTAACAATTGTGTAGATGGGGTAATATTATTTATTTATTCCATTTATGTCCCGCCCTTCCTCCAAAGGAGCCCAGCTGCACTTGCTGGTATTCTCTTTTCTAAAATATTAAAGGTGCAGAAGCCCTGTCCTCTTTTTGCATCTGGTCACCCTAATATTCCCTCGCTGTTATCCCACTTGCTCCCCACCCCGAATGCCTACCAAACTTCCAGACTGCTTTATGCATCTGACAAAGCTGGACTTCAAGGCTAAGAAAGCTATGCTATAATAACATTATTTTGTATTATTATTTCTTTCACTTATTCTTTATCACTTTACACACACACACAGAGCAACTTACAGTTCCATAAAATACAAAAAGCTTACAAACGTTTAAGAAAAATGCATCAAGAAAATACACTCAAAAATGTTGTATCTAAAAATTATTAAACTTATGCAATGCACACCAATACGTGCCATTTGCTTACTCAGGAGAAGGTCCCACTGGATTCAATCAGACTTCTTAACCCCAATTACCTGGGAGTAAGCCACATTACATTCAATAGAATTTGCTTCTGAGTATACATAGTTAGGAATGCATTCTAACCCCCCACCTCCTCTGTAGCAAAGTGAACAGGCTGACACTGAGTTTATCATTCTTTCTAATCCCTCCCTCCCCACCTCCTTGCTAGTCAGTTTAAAACTGCAATTATCCCCCGCCCATGCCATTCTGGTGGTTCACATAAGCACAATTTATAATGGAAACATAGAAATTAGGGCTGTGCACTGTGTTTGTACAAATCACAAATAATAAATCTGTCCAAATTGGGTTGAATCAACTACAAATCTCTGCAGAGTGGATCGGCTAGTCCTGAACTGATTTGTAGAGATTTGGACAGATCTATAGCTCAAAACAGTCTCTAATGAACCCAGACAAAGGGCCTCTGAAATGGAGCAATTACAACACCATATGAGGAGAACACCAGGGCGGGGAGAGAGGGGAAAAGGCTAGAATGCTATCACCCCACCCAATATTCTCCAATCACAGTGCCTGGAAGGGGTAAAGTCTTAAAATTCAGAATTGTTTTGTAAGTTCTGTCTCTTAGAAATGTTTGGCGGGGGTTGGGGGGCATTTGTTCACCTTGTATATGTTTTCTGTTCTTTCCAAATCAATCCCAGTCCCATCCTTAATTACATGTTTTTTAAAACAAATGTTTGTTGTCTGTTTTTTAGTTTGTTCAATTCTGATTGCTAAGAATTATTATTAAATCTTGTGGGCATATTTAGCCACAGCTTTCTGAATTCAGTATTGTTGTTGTTGTTGTTTTCTAGTTGCTACCCACAAACAATAAGAAGCACACAGATTGTGTGGTTACACTTTTATTACTACTATTATTATTATTATTTATTAAAGTCAGCCAAACTTTGTGGGCATATTAGCCAGCATTCTGAATTAAGAATTATTATTGTTGTTGGTATTATTGTTACTGTTTCCAATTGGTAACTACAGTGAATATTATTAATATTAAATAGTATTTTTATTTTTCCCTTACTATTGCTGTTCGCAATATGCCCCCAATATGACAGGGTCTTTTTAAAAAAAATCTTTCTTGGAAAAAGAAAAAAAATGAAAACCCATGGAGCTACTAACCTGAAATTTGGTAGAGTTAATCCCTTCTATAGAGGCTACCATGTCCCCACATTTCATGTCCCTATGTGCATATTATCTCCATGGTGCTGCCAGCCCGTGCTGCCTGATGCTACCTACACATGTCTAGTATTGCAAACCTAATTTTTAAAAATGCTCAGATTTTTTCAAAATCTTGAAGGAAGGAACAGGAGAAACACAGGAGTATGGCATGACTGAGCACTCACTGTCTTTTTTTTTAAAAAAAAATTAAAGGTGTCTTGCATGAAATCCCCTGGAGCGATCCTCCTGAAACTTGACAGGTTTAATCCCCTGGCCATGTCTCCAGATTTCATGACTTTAGCTTAAAAAACAAGAAAGCAATTCAGTTTTGCAATGTAAGTCAATGAAATTTGTGGAAATTTGTAATATCCAGATTTGGATCCAAAACAGGTCAGATCAGGTATGAATCTGTCCAGACCAAATTGGGCATGATCTGATCTGTATTTACAAAACAGAGCCGTAAGTCTGATCAGGGTGTGTGTGCACAGCCCTAGCAGAAACCTTCTAGTGTTAGACTCAGAAATGCTCCTTTACAAGCCTGCCAGTTTTCATGGTGGTATTCGAAAAACTCATGGAGAATCCACAAGTCAAAACCCTGGAAATGGTGGCTATTTTGTCTGTGCTTTTAGAACACAGCTACAATGGGGCAGGACTACAGGTCCTCTCTGCTCATATGGTGCAGAGTCATTGACTCTAATGTTAATTTTTAAATATTTATTAAAAATTACTGTGGCATTCTTAACTTAAAAACACTAAAAGGCCCTCCTCCCATAATGGGGCTATCAAATGAGACTTCCACAAATGGTGTAGCTTATGTCTGTTTTTTAAAATGTGAGAGTAAAAAATCATGAGAACATCTAAAAAAAAAGTCCAAACCACTTCCGGGGTTTTTAAACAGTTTTTTTTTTTACTTTACCCTGTGGTTTCTCTGTGAATTTTCTTTGCATATCACCATGAAAACTTTCCGTTCTCAATTCTCCTTATCAGAACCGCAAGAAGGGCCTGGGGGGTAATGTCAATTAACATGGTAGAATGCCGTTTTTTCACATCACAGAGCCGTGCGTGTATAATTATAACCAGCAGCCATGATGATCACGATGATGATGATGAAGAAGAAGAAAAGCTAGAACTATGTCTTTCTCCACTGTGTTAGGAGATTTGTGAGGAGTGAAATCCCAGACCAGCCCCCTTCCCAGGCACTTGATTGTAACATTCTTAAGAAGGCCATTGATAGTCTTATCCTCTAAACTCTTTTAAAACCACCCAAGTTCAGCTTCACTGGGTGATCCCACTAGGTTCCAGTATTATGAGACTGGGAGAAAAACTTCTCTCTATCCACTTTCTCCACCCTCTGCTATATCCTCCCCCTTAGTGCCCAAATTCTCATCTTTCCTTCAGCCCTTCAATCATTTTGGTTGCCCTCTTCGGCACCTTTCCAGGTCTGCAATATCCTCTTTTCAATGCAGCAACTGGAACAGTATACAGAGTTCTCAGTGTGCTTGCAACCACAGATATGGCATTACAATATTAGGGAAAAAATTCAGTTCCTTTCCTAATGATCCATAGAATGGAATTTGCCTTACATAGCTGCTTCATAAGAAATCTTTACTGTATTTTGTTGCATAAGAACTCCCAGACTGCCTGAAGGAGGTGGTAGTTCCTGAAAAAGCATTTCCCTAGACTCAGAAGATCTTAATATTTTTAGACTAGCAGGCATTGTCATCTTTCTGGACAAGATTCCAGATCCAGGTACTCATGGGGGAGACAGATTTTCTAGATCCATTTCAATTGGGATTTAGGCCTTGTTTTGGTACAAAAACTGCTTTGGTCACTCTACTCTTGAATGTAACAGATTATCTCCACCCATTTCAATCTGGATTCAGGCCTGGTTATGAGACTAAATTGGCCATGGTCACCTGTGGGGTACCACAAGGTAATATCCTGTCCCCAATGCTATGTAGCATCTACATGAAGCCATTGAGAGTGGTCATAAGGAGAGTAATCAGTACGCTGGTGATAACCAGCTCTATTTCTCTGTAACATCTGGATTGGGAGAGGCCATGCAAGCCCTGGACTGGTGCCTGGACTCAAAGGTGGGCTGAATGAGGGCCAACAAACTGAGTCTGATTCCTGACAAGACAGAGGCACTATGGGAGAACAGTTCCCAAGTTTGAACGATTGGTCAATTGCCTGCTTTGGATGGGGTCATACTCTCCCTGAAGGAGCAGGTTCATAACCTGAGGGTGCTCTTGGTTCCATCTCTGTCCCTAGAGGCCCAGGTGACCGCAGGAGCTAGGAATGTGTTTTGCTTACCACCTTCTGCATCGGGACAGCCTGACCACTGTCTTCCATGCACTGGTAACCTCCAGATTGGATGGCCACAATGTGCTCCATCCGGGGCTGCCCCTGAGGTTGGCCAAGAAGCTGCATCTAATGCAAAATGCAGTCACTCAGCTGCTCACTGCAGCAGACTATCTGCCATGTTATGCCACTGACGGAAGAATTGCACTGTCTGCCAAGTAGCTACTGGGCTAGGTTCAAGGTGCTGGCACTGGTGTATAAAGTCCTATACATTTTGGGACCAGAATGCATAAAAGATTGTCTCATCCCTCCCTATATACCCAGTTGATCACTTCTCTCTGCAGAAGACTACCTCCAGCTCATCTCATCAGAACGTCCGTTCCATACAATGTCAGAATCGGGACTTTAGTGGCCCCTACTCTTTGGGACTCCCTCAGACTAGAGATGGGGTAGAATATTTGCAAAATGGGATTTATTATCAAATTTTGAGAGAATCCTCAAGCTTGCTTTGTCTTCAAAAAGGCTGCGACTCTGCGTGTGTTCACAGATGTCAGTGATACTGTCTTTTAAAACAAAACCTGCACCAAGAATTATGTAATTATCTTTGTAACCAGCTTTCCTCTATACTGTGTGTATTCGTTTGTCAGTGAGGTGCTGTCAACATCAAGTAACCTGCCTTCATGTTCTTTGTTTTGTTAATTCACTGTAATGGTCATTGTCGTTAATGTTAATTTATGTCTTAACCTGTTTTCTATTACATCTGCTCTTTAAATTATATTCTTTTTTGTGCTGAGGAGTTGATTTTGTTTTAATACATTAATCAACAGTTTGCAATCATTACAAAATATGGACTATTTATTATCCCACAAGTAATGCATTTTATTGCAGTCCAACCCACCCTGTTTGGGAAGCTTAACTTTTCTATTAAATGGAAGCATTCAATTTATTCCTGTCAACAAACATAACAGCTTGACTTAGGTCTCCTCCCTTCTCCCACCAATTTCCCTGTTAATGTTTAGCTTGCTATTTTTAGTTATATAAATATGCCCCTGAATGCAGTTTCCCTTGTTTCCATGAATGCTACTAGTTCCCCAGAGAAGCTGAAAATGCTTTTAATTTTGCAAGCATGCAGAACACCTTCCTGCTAAGAAGAATCCTTTATTTTATTACGTGAAAATCAAGCTACACCTAAGAAAGAAACAGTTTCCTTTCTTTATTGCATTGCTGCAGGGAGCACATAAAAGAAAAAGATGGCAGAAATCTCCAAGGGGGGAAGGTTGGGGCTGATTTGTGGTGTATGGTGCGTGCAGCACTTTCCATTGTTATATGGCAATGGCAAGCACACCTTTTCATCAGACGAAATTCTCCTGGCTCTGACCCAGTTCCTACCTCCACCAAACATAAACGTCAAAGCAAAAGTGTCCATTTTGACTGGTGTACTTTCCCACCCCCCTTTTGATTGAAGGCTGTGCTGCTACTATTGCGCTCCCTTTCTTTGTGTGTGTGTGTGTGTGTATGTGTGTGTTTCAACTCACCCTCTTGACAGACAATACGTTCCCACCTAATTCACATGCATGGCAAAATCCGGGATATTTATTTTCCTAAAGGTAACTCAGTCAGGCTTCTCTGATGTTTGTCTACTTTACCTTATTCCAAATTAGACTGCCTCTGGCCTCTGAACCTCAAGCAGGAAAGGTATCTGTAAGTTTATTGCTATATAGAGCCCACAGGAACAGAAGCAGTCTACCTCTGAATATGCTACAGTTTCAGAGACTTAAGGGGGAAAGGGCTTTTTTTGGTCCTCAAAAAAACCTGCTTTGTGTAAAAGGTGTGCCCAGAATAGTGCCCAAAACTGTACAAATATGAATAAATAATCAATAAATCTTTATAAAAATATATTTATATCCCACTGTTCATAAGAATGGGTCCAAAAAGGTTTACATATACAGACACAGTAAAACCATGTAAAAAAATTAAAAATTAGAATGCATTAACAGACTATTGCAGAAAGGGATCTCCTCAATGATTTACCAGCATAATCATGGCAGCAGATAGCATGTATTTACCAACTTCAAATTACATTAAGGAAAAGGGGCAATCGTGTTTTTCTGTTGTTTATTTGCCCCTGGCCTGAGCACCCACTCCTGAATTCAGGCATTATCATTTAACATAATGCTCACCCGGCTTGACAGTAACACTTAGTCATTCACACACTCACAAAGAATCCATGGGGACTGGGGATGGAGATATGCTGAGATTTTGTGTGAAAATGACCATGACCAGCAGACAGTAACCAATATAGTCATCACCAGAGCACAGCAGCCAGACAGGGCAGGACACTACAAATCAGCATAACCTGCCCCTGACCTGACCCCCCCATTCAGGAAATAACATTTATTTCACTTTAATGCTCAACATAAACTTTGCCCAAATGCTTTTCTCCTGATATTTGGCCCCCTAGGATGGCATGCCTTGCCTAATCTCATCCAAGGTAATCACCCTAACTGTGTGGCTCTCATTCTGTTGAGCCATAGGCAACTTCAATATGGGGCTGTATGATGCTATTCCCATTTCCTGCTTACCCTGGATTAATTCCCAGTCCAGTCAGGGGGATTTATTTCAGAGTAGTAAGCACGCAGGCAGGATTACATCCAATCTGACATGACCTAAAAGGAAAATGCACTGTGTTGGAGAAGGAAAACTCTAAGCTCTGGTGTTACCACAATTTCAAATGAAGCATGGCCTGTCCCCTTCTCATGAGTGGGCATGAAATAGGATTAACAATCCAGTGATGGTCTGACTGTGATGGTATTCACACATGAAGCTATACATTTTACATGTTTTATGTGCAATAGACAATGGCTATGAGCAATAATATATATTTATTGTATTGTACATTCACGTTATGAGTCCCTGCACAGTTTTGGACCCTGCACACAGGAAAGCACGTTCTGAAGATCAGTGCTGTTTGGATGAAGCTAGCAGCTGCTGTTTTTATCTGTCAGTTTATTACCATGTAGAGTCTGAATTTGCAGTCTAAGTCTGAATTTGCTAGACTTTGAGAGACTAACAAAAGGGGGAATGTTGCCTCAAAACCTGCTTTGTCAAATAACCTCTTAAGAGGTGTCTTCATTGGTGCAAAATACCAAAGCTCTATGGCTTGACTTTCCCTCAGCAAAAAAAGAGAAAAAATAATTTTGAAATGCATGTAAAATTATCACAAAAAAAACCATACAAGCACACAGAAGTTGAAAATGTATTTTAAAATGTATTTAATTAAGAACTTTTTATTAAAGAAAAATAATTAAACATTTGAAGGTATAATAAACAAATGAAAATTTTTAAAGCAAAAATAATTTATCCTTTAAAGAAACCAATTAAACTGAAAGTTTGTTTTTGATAAATAGCTTAATTAAGCAGCAGTTGTTCAGATTTCTAAACAACAAGAATAGTATTAGGAACCTCGGAGGAGGGGGCGGTTTATTGACCATCTTCAGAAAGCAGTAAGCCTCAGGCAACAGCCAGGCTTAATGCGTGATTATGTCCCTAATTTACATTTTAATATCAAAACCAAACAGACATCAGTAGAGAGAATAATAATGGCATAAGGAATAACGTAAAAATTAGGTCATTTTTCAGGGGAAAAAATCAACCATTGCAATAACAAATGAAATACAATATATGGCAAATAGTAACCAACAGCCAATTCAGCAGACTGAAAATTAAAATGTAACCAAATAGCAAAGCCCATATCTACTTCAGACAGGCACCTTTATTGTCTTTTCAGCACCTGTTGAAGGCCATCCTTTTCCAATGAGCCTTTTAAGTGGAGATTTTCATCCTAGTCTGTCTGCATTAGATTTAACATTGTTTTTATATATGACAGTGTCTTATATATGTTTTTGTTGATGATGTTTTTATTGTTAAATCACTTGGAGATGTTTCATAGGAAGCAGTTTATGAATGGAATTAAATAAATATATTAAAATGGTGAAGACTATTCATTTGAACTGAAATGAGGGAGGGCACTACACTTTACATCTTTGGGCTACTTCAAGGGAGAGATTTTGAAGAGCACTGTAACATGGTGGGTAGCCCGTAGACAGAGAATTGGGGAAAACCCTTCCAAATCTCCACTCAGCCATGAACCTCCATGGGTGATTGTGAGCCAGTTATTATGCGGCCGCCTAACCTTCCTCACAGGGTAAAATAGGAAGGGCAACATGCGCTGCCCTTAGAGGAAAGGTTGGATAGGAGTGTAACAAACAAATAATACTTTGGAAAGGTACTATGAGCAGCTGCCCCCCCTTTTCATTTATATCCAAGATTTCTTTATTGCCAAGCTAGCATCTTTCAACAAACAAAGAGTAGAAGAGCTCCGTCACAGTCATATGTACTAAACAAAATGTGAGAAGATGCAAGGCTCTCAGAAAGTCATCCTCACCAGACGTCCATTAGCAGAGGTTTCACTGGCTGGGAAAGTGGTCCACTGCTCAAGTCCATTGCAAATGTGAAAAAATACTGAATGATAGGACATGAAATGTTATTGTCAGCTGCAAATTAAGAGAGAAAAATGTCTGGCTTCGAAAAGTATTGCAAAATGGCTACTGACTGCATTTACACTACACTCCTTCATGAAAAGAGAGTTTACAGTAATCCAAACTCCATTTGGTTGCTGAAGTGAAGTTCCAAGCAGATGATATTGGTGAATTATGAAATTCCCACTTATCCAAATCTTGTGATGCAGTTCTCCAGCCAAACAATGTTCACAAAAATACATATATTTGGGGGAAATGTGCGTAAAAATGAATATATTAGAGAAAATAACAAACAGAAGTGCATTAGGGGAAACTGCTTGCCAAAATATATACATTAGTCAAAAGCAATACAAAAATGTGTTTCTGAATAATTTTCATGGGGATTTTTTTTAAAAAAATTGAAAATTGCTACAGAAATGTGGAGAATTGAATTTAAAATTGGAAAAATTAGAAAGCAAGAGAATCAAAGTGATCAAATCCTTCCATGCTGGGCTACGAGATAACTGAATGTTGTAAAAGTTGGCTAAGAAATGGCTGACATACATCAGTTCAAAGGTTTCATCTCAAAGTACTGTTTTCATTTTTTGCACACCTGTAACATACCCACCCTCCCCTGGATTTTCATATTGCCAATCTAGTTTATATCAAAACTTCTATTATTTCATTTCTGCTACATTGTCAAAAGAAATAGTTAACATTACAAGCAGATAAAGAAAGCTGATATAAAGACATCTGGGATTCATAAGTAGTTCAAGGTAATGTCAGGTGCTATTTCTGTGGTTCTCAACCAGCTTTCCCAGGCCTGGGGCCCACCAGATAGTTTGGACTAGAACCCCCATACACATCAGCATCATGTGGCCATAGTGGCTGGGGCTGATGGGAATTGCAGTCCAACAACTTCTGGAGGGCACCTGGTTGGGGAAGGCTTTCATTGCTGTTCTGATTGCAAAATGATTCCTACTTTTCAATTTAATTGAGATGTTGCTATTTTGGCAGCCATTTTGTATTTTTCAAATGTTTCACTTCTCAGCAATTCAGTGTCACACCTGGTTTGTACACCAAAACATGAGTTATATTCCAATGTTAATCCTACTCAGAGTAAACCCACTGAAATTAATAAACCTAAATTATTCATATTCATTAATTTCAATGGGTCTACTCTGAATAGGACCAGAATTGGATACAACCCTGGGCTTGTAACCCAGGTCCCCTCCTCTCTTTCCTGACACATATAGACAAAAACAGGAGCTGCAGTTTCTCAGTCTATTTATTAAGAGTGTGAGGGGGCTCCCACCCGAGGAGCTTAGGAAAAAGGAAGCAGAGGTGGATCGGATCATCTGACCTTTTGCTGAATTGGATTTGTCACCTATAAGATAAGAAGATAACAAGCCTATAAGATAACAAGCAGATTAAGTTGCCTTCATCAGACCTAGCATCTTCTACTCTGACTGGTGGCAGTTTCTCTCTCTCTCTCTCTCTCCAGCATGACCACCTGAACACCTTTTGGCTAACAGTGGAGACTCCTGCATGTGCTCTACCGCTATGCCAGGAATGGGAAACCTGTGGCCCTCGAGGTGTTGTTGGGCTCCAACTCCCATCAACAACCAGCGTGTACGGCCAGTGGACAAGAATTACAGGAGCTGGGGCAACCACATCTGCAAGGCCATAAGATTCCCCATAAGTAAGAATATAAGAACATAAGAAAAGCCTGCTGGATCAGGCCAGTGGCCCATCTAGTCCAGCATCCTGTTCTCACAGTGGCCAACCAGGTGCCTGGGGGAAGCCCGCAAGCAGGACCCGAGTGCAAGAACACTCTCCCCTCCTGAGGCTTCCGGCAACTGGTTTTCAGAAGCATGCTGCCTCTGACTAGGGTGGCACAGCACAGCCATCACGGCTAGTAGCCATTGATAGCCCTGTCCTCCATGAATTTGTCTAATCTTCTTTTAAAACCATCCAAGCTGGTGGCCATTACTGCATCTTGTGGGAGCAAATTCCATAGTTTAACTATGCGCAGAGTAAAGAAGTACTTCCTTTTGTCTGTCCTGAATCTTCCAACATTCAGCTTCTTTGAATGTCCACGAGTTCTAGTATTATGAGAGAGGGAGAAGAACTTTTCTCTATCCACTTTCTCAATGCCATGCATAATTTTATACACTTCTATCATGTCTCCTCTGACCCGCCTTTTCTCTAAACTAAAAAGCCCCAAATGCTGCAAACTTTCCTCATAAGGGAGTCGCTCCATCCCCTTGATCATTCTGGTTGCCCTCTTCTGAACCTTTTCCAACTCTATAATATCCTTTTTGAGATGAGGCGACCAGAACTGTGCACAGTATTCCAAATGCGGCCGCACAATAGATTTATACAACGGCATTATGATATCGGCTGTTCTATTTTCAATTCCTTTCCTAACTATCGCTAGCATGGAATTTGCCTTTTTCACAGCTGCCGCACACTGGGTCGACATTTTCATCGTGCTGTCCACTACAACCCCGAGGTCTCTCTCCTGGTCGGTCACCGCCAGTTCAGACCCCATGAGCGTATATGTGAAATTAAGATTTTTTGCTCCAATATGCATAATTTTACACTTGTTTATATTGAATTGCATTTGCCATTTTTCCGCCCATTCACTCAGTTTGGAGAGGTCTTTTTGGAGCTCTTCGTAATCCCTTTTTGTTTTAACAACCCTGAACAATTTAGTGTCATCAGCAAACTTGGCCACTTCACTGCTCACTGCTAATTCTAGGTCATTAATGAACAAGTTGAAAAGTACAGGTCCCAATACCGATCCTTGAGGGACTCCACTTTCTACAGCCCTCCATTGGGAGAACTGTCCGTTTATTCCTACTCTCTGCTTTCTGCTTCTCAACCAATTCCTTATCCACAAGAGGACCTCTCCTCTTATTCCATGACTGCTAAGCTTCCTCAGAAGTCTTTGGTCAGGTACCTTGTCAAAAGCTTTTTGAAAGTCTAAGTACACTATGTCCACTGGATCACCTCTATCTATATGCTTGTTGACACTCTCAAAGAATTCTAATAGGTTACTGAGACAGGACTTTCCCTTGCAGAAGCCATGCTGGCTCTGCTTCAGCAAGGCTTGTTCTTCTATGTGCTTAGTTAATCTAGCTTTAATAATACTTTCTACCTGTTTTCCAGGGACAGAAGTTAAGCTAACTGGCCTGTAATTTCCAGGATCCCCCCGGATCTCTTTTTGAATATTGGCGTTAGATTTGCCACTTTCCAGTCCTCAGACACGGAGGAGGACCCGAGGGACAAGTTACATATTTTAGTTAGCAGATTAGCAATTTCACATTTGAGTTCTTTGAGAACTCTCGGGTGGATGCCATCCGGGCCTGGTGATCTGTCAGTTTTTATATTGTCCATTAAGCCTAGAACTTCCTCTCTTGTTACCACTATTTGTCTCAGTTCCTCAGAATCCCTTCCTGCAAATGTTAGTTCAGGTTCAGGGATCTGCCCTATATCTTCCACTGTGAAGACAGATGCAAAAAAATCATTTAGCTTCTCTGCAAACTCCTTATCATTCTTTAGTACACCTTTGACTCCCTTATCTGAAGGAGCACCTCCAGTACCACCAATTAAGCTGCCCGACTAGATCAGCCACACAGGGCCTTCTCTCAGTCCCACCAACGAAAACAGCTAGGTTGGTGGGGACTAGAGAGAGGGCATTCTCAGTGGCGGCCCCCACTCTCCGGAACTCCCTCCTGTTCGATCTCCGCCATGCCCCTTCCCTGGATACATTTCACCGAGCCTTAAAAACTTGGCTCTTTGGACAGGCCTTCGGGATCTCCAGGGTGGATTGTTTTAAATTGTTTATTGATTGCCCTACATTGTTTTATACTGCTGCTATTTAAAATGGTTATGGTTGACTGCATTGTATTTTATTCTGTATTTATATTGTATTTTATTAATTTTAATATGTACGTCGCCTAGAGTGGCTTCGGCCAGATAGGCGACACAAAAATTAAATTTTACTTTACTTACTTTTACTTTATCATCCAAGGGTCCAATCGCCTCCCTAGATGGTCTCCTGCTTGAATGTATTTATAGAATTTTTTGTTGTTGGTTTTTATGTTCTTAGCAATGTGCTCCTCAAACTCTTTTTAGCACCCCTTATTGTCTTCTTGCATTTCTTTTGCCAGAGTTTGTGTTCTTTTTTATTTTCCTCATTCGGACAAGACTTCCATTTTCTGAAGGAAGACTTTTTGCCTCTAAGAGCTTCCTTGACTTTGCTCGTTAACCATGCTGGCATCTTCTTGGCCCTGGCGGTACCTTTTCTGATCTGCGGCATGCACTCCAGTTGAGCTTCTAATATAGTGGGTTTTTTTAAACAACATCCAAGCATTTTCGAGTGATGTGACCCTCTGGACTTTGTTTTTCAGCTTTCTTTTTACCAGTCCCCTCATTTTTGTGAAGTTTCCTCTTTTGAAGTCAAATGTGACCGTGTTGGATTTTCTTGGCAATTGGCCATTTACATGTGTGTTTAATTTAATAGCACTATGGTCACTGCTCCCAATTGGTTCGACAACACTTACATCTCGCACCAGGTCCCGGTCCCCACTGAGGATTAAGTCCAGGGTTGCCGTCCCTCTGGTCGGTTTCATGACCAACTGGTCTAGGGAATAGTCATTTAGAATATCTAGAAATTTTGCTTCTTTGTCATGACTGGAACACATATGCGGCCAGTCTATGTCCGGGTAGTTGAAGTCACCCATTACTACCACATTTCCTAGTTTGGATGCTTCCTCAATTTCATATCTCATCTCAAGGTCTCCCTGAGCATTTTGATCAGGGGGACGATAGATCGTTCCCAGTATTAAATCCCTCCTGGGGCATGGTATCACCACCCACAATGATTCTGTGGAGGAGTCCGCCTCTTTTGGGGTTTCGAGCTTGCTGGATTCAATGCCTTCTTTCACGTATAGAGCGACTCCGCCACCAATACGTCCTTCCCTGTCCTTCCGATATAGTTTATATCCAGGGATAACCGTATCCCACTGGTTTTCTCCATTCCACCAGGTCTCAGTTATGCTCACTATATCAATGCTCTTCTCTAAGACCAAGCACTCCAGTTCTCCCATCTTGGTTTGGAGGCTCCTAGCATTAGCGTACAGGCACTTGTAAGCAGTGTCTCTCTTCAAGTGTCTTTGGCACTTGTTGTTTGGCCTGTGCTAATTTTGCCCTTCTGAATTTATATCCTGTGCCCCTGCTCTCACAATGCCTACTTCTAGGCCCATCCCTTTTAAAAATTCATCATCTCTTTGGTCTTTATCCCAGGGGGAAGGTTTATTCCGAACCGGACCTTCCTCAGCTCATGTCGAGTTTCCCTCCTCAGTCAGTTTAAAAGCTGCTCTACCACCTTTTTAATTTTAAGTGCCAGCAGTCTGGTTTCATTCTGGTTCAAGTGGAGCCCGTCCCTTTTGTACAGGCCCGGCTTGTCCCAAAATGTTCCCCAGTGCCTAACAAATCCAAACCCCTCCTCCCGACACCATTGTCTCATGCACGCATTGAGACTACAAAGCTGTGCCTGTCTGGCTGGTCCTGCGCGTGGAACCGGTAGCATTTCAGAAAAAGCCACCTTGGAGGTCCTGGCTTTCAGCATCCCACCTATTTATTTATTTATTTATTTATTGCACTTGTATACCGCCCCATAGCCGAAGCTCTCTGGGCGGTTCACAGCAATCAAAAACATCAAAACAAATATACAATTTAAAAACATATTTTAAAAACAATTTAAAACACAATTTTAAAATTTAAAATAATATAAAAACAATTTAAAACACATGCTAAAATGCCTGGGAGAAGAGGAAAGTCTTGATCTGGCGCCGAAAAGATAACAGTCTTGGCGCCAGGCACACCTCATCAAAATCATCATTCCAAAATTTTGGGGCCACCACTGAGAAGGCCCTCTCCCTTGTTGCCACCCTCTGAGCTTCCCTTGGAGTAGGCACCCGGAGGAGGGACTTTGATCTTGAACGTAGTGTACGGGTAGGTTCATATCGGGAGAGGCGTTCCATCAGGTATTGTGGTCCCAAGCCGTGTAAGGCTTTATAGGTCAAAACCAGCACCTTGAATCGAGCTCGGAAACATACAGGCAACCAATGCAAGCGGGCCAGAATCGGTTTTATATGTTCGGACCGTCTGGTCCCTGTTACCAATCTGGCCACTGCATTTTGCACAAGCTGCAGTCTCCGAACCATCTTCAAAGGCAGCCCCACGCAGAGTGCATTGCAGTAATCTAATTTGGAGGTTACCAGAGCATGGACAACTGAAGCCAGGTTATCCCTGTCCAGTTAGGGATGTAGTTGGGCCACCAACCAAAGTTGGTAGAAGGCACTCCGTGCCACCGAGGCTACCCGAGCCTCAAGTGACAGAGATGGTTCTAGGAGAACCCCCAAGCTACGAACCTGCTCCTTCAGAGGTGTCGGAAGGCAGAGCTGGGGTCCCAATCCCGGGGAGCTGGATCCCGGAGAGTTGGGAGAAGAGTATTCGGATGGATGGCAGAGGGAAGGGGGAGGAACTTCCCCCCTTTGGAGCGAAGACGAAACAGAGGAACTGCCAGTGATAAGGTCGCTTAGCAACGGGGAGCCTGAGCCCTCCCTGGACATTCTCACGCCTCCCCCTCTTTCAGGCTCAGAGCAAGAGGGGGAAGAGGGAGGGCTGCTCACAGCCAAAAAGCGGGGAGGCAGTTTACCATCAGCCCCTCCTCTATCCCCCATCCTGGAATCGGAAACTTCAGAAGAGGAGGGGGTGATGCTTCCCCCCTCACTGCGCACACGCAGACAGCTGAAAAGACAGGAGAGAAGGGGGGAAGGCGGGCAGTACCTGAGGGGCAGTTAAGGAGGAGCGAAAGATTGCGTGCCCGTTTGCCCCTTCTTAAAGAACAGGCGGGAAGAAGTCCCTTGCTCTGTCAACTTTCTCCCAATGCCGCCGGACCTGTATCCCTGTATTGATTCATGAGAAAACGCAGTCTTTGTTTGGACATTACCCTAATAAAACATGAATTAACTACAATCGTTGGTCTGGTTCCTGAGTCACATCCTGGGCCTGACAGCTTGACAGAGCCACCTAAATCACCCTCAACGCTCTCTTCACTTGACTGGACAAGATGTCAAAGGGAGCAGCGGGGGGGACGAACCCCACTTCTGAGACGGAAGAAGTGGAACTCCTGAGGACTAAGGTAGCTGATTTACAGACGGATGTTCAAGCCCTGCTAGCAGCAGTCAAGGCACTGAAGACGGATAATCAAACCTTGAAGGCCACGATAGACCAGATGCGAACAGCCCCTCCAGCTGCCGTAGTAAAGGTTCCCATTGGATTGCCCCCAAAATACGCAGGACAAAGTGATCAGTTGGCAACCTTCGTGGCTCAATGTGAGTTATATCTGGATGTCAGGCACACGGAATTTCCAGACGATGGGGCTAAAGTAGCTTTCGTGATTAGCCTCCTGGAGGGAGAAGCTGCAAAATGGGTGACTCCGTATCTCGTGAGAAAGGATACTGTCTTAGGAAGGTACAGAGGATTTATACAGGAGATGACCGAGATGTTTCAAGACCCGCAAAGGGCTGAAACAGTAGCGCGGCAACTAGGCGCTCTGAAGCAAGCTAAAGGGACTGTTTCCGAGTACACTAACGTTTTTAAAATTCTGTCCCAGGAAACTGGTTACAATGACGCCGCCCTGATGTTTATGTACCGGAGTGGATTAAATGCTGAAATCCTGGATGAGTTGGCCAGGACCTCCCCCCCCGCTGACCTACCAGGGCTCATCCGGCTATGCCTACAGATAGATCACCGGATGGAAGGAAGGCGCCTGGAAAGGAAGCAGGAGGTCCTGAGATACTCAGCCTCGGCATCCCGCAACAAGACCCTTCCCACTACAGGGATGGCAGGTAATGCAACTGAGGGACAGGGAGGGGCTAGGCCAAGACTGTCAGAAGAAGAAAAGGAAAGACGACGCCGGGAACGTTTATGCTTTTATTGTTCAAAGCCGGGCCATGTGGCCAGAGACTGTGGACTGAAAGGGGGGAAAGCCGAGCCGTCGGGAAACTAGAACACCCAGTCCACGTGCAGGCCGGTGGACTGGGGGAAGCGTTGTATAAAGGCCCCCCAATGATCCAACCTCCCTCAAAGGGGGTGTTAGTCTTGCCTATTCGGATTACAACTTCCAGAGGAGTGGTGTTTAATTCCACTGCCTTAATTGACAGTGGAGCCTCCACAAATTTTATTGATGCAAAGTTAGTCAAGCGTCATGGAATTTCCCGGTGGAAACTGGACACTCCCCTAGCTGTGGAGACTATCGATGGGAGACCCCTGAAGTCAGGAGGGGTGGCACAATCCATGGAGGAAGTGAAACTTCAAATCCCTGGGCACGAAGAGTTCATTTCGCTATACGTGTCAGATCTCTCAAACTTTGAGGTGATTCTGGGAATGCCCTGGCTAGCAAAGCATGAACCCAAAATAAGTTGGAAGGAGGCGGTGGTGTGGTTCACCTCACAGTATTGCCAGGAGAACTGTCAACCTGAAGGAATCAAGAACACCTTAGCGGGAGCAGTGCAAGAGATCGAGCAAGTGACCCTGCCGCCAAAGTATGAAGAATTCAAAGATGTGTTTGATGAAAAAGAGGCAGAGACTTTACCCCACCACCACCCTTACGACTGTGCGATTGACCTAGTGCCAGGAGCCAGCATCCCATCAGGGAGAATCTACTCTCTCACAGAGAATGAGAGGGAGGCCCTGGAGGAATTCCTGGATAAAAACCTGAGGCGAGGATTCATACGCCCCTCACAATCCCCTGCTGGAGTGCCACTATTGTTTGTGAAAAAGAAGGGGGGGAACTCAGACCCTGTAACAACTATCGCGCATTGAACCAGATCACCATCCCCAACAGCTACCCGCTGCCCCCGATCTCAGAGTTGCTGGACCGACTGCGCTCTGCAAAAATCTTCACGAAGTTGGATTTGAGAGGAGCGTACAATCTGATCAGAATGAAGGAGGGAGATGAATGGAAAACAGGATTCTTGACCGCTTACGGACAGTATGAATACCTGGTCATGCCGTTCGGGCTTTGTGGAAGTCCAGGAATTTTTCAAAATTTCATGAACAACGTGTTTAGAGACTTGTTGGACACGTATGTAATCTGTTACTTAGATGATATCCTAGTGTTCTCAAAGAACCAGGAAGACCACGACCAGCATGTGAAGACGGTGTTGAAGAGACTGAGAGAAAATCACCTGTATGCTAAATTAGAGAAATGTGGATTTGACCTCAAGTCTCTAGACTTCCTTGGATATCGAATCTCAGCGGAAGGCGTGGAGATGGACCCAGGGAAAGTAAGCTGCATATTGGACTGGGGCCAACCTGTCACCAAAAAGGATGTACAACGGTTTTTGGGGTTTGCCAATTATTACAGAAAGTTCATTCCAGGGTTTTTCAAATTAACAGCTCCTCTGACTGACTGTTTAAGGGGGAAGAAGAAGTTTCAATGGACAGAGAACGCCACCGAGGCCTTTGAGGAGCTGAAGAGAAGGTTTGCTACTGAGCCCATTCTGCGCTTTGCTGATCCGAATCGCCCTTTCGTAGTGGAAGCAGATGCTTCAGATTTTGCCATCGGGGGGGTCCTGCTACAATTAGACCAAGAAGGGAAGGAGCTGCACCCCTGTGCGTACTTCTCTCGGAAGTTAAAGCCTGCAGAGAAGAACTACACAGTTTGGGAGAAGGAGCTGCTGGCCATCAAGGACTCTTTTGAAAACTGGAGACAATACCTAGAGGGGACCTCTCATCGAGTTGAACTGCGCTCCGACCACAAGAATCTTGAAAGCCTCCAAACAGCCAGAAAGCTGAACCAGAGACAGATAAGATGGTCCCAGTTCTTCACTAGGTTTAACTTCCAGATTACTTACCATGCCCAAGCCAAAAACCAGAGAGCGGATGCCTTATCCAGACAGCCACAATACAAAGAAAGTGAATCCGAGGACCAGCCTCAGTACGTAATCCCGCCAGAGAAATTAACGTTGGGAGTATGCCAGCCTTCATGGGAAGAGGAACTCAAAAAGGCACAACAAGAAGATGCAGACATGCTAAAATATCACCAGGAGACGGGACAAGGTCAAGACTCAGAAGTAACCTTTCACTGGAGAAATGGACTGTTATGGTTCAAAACCGCCAGATATGTGCCAGAAGGGGAATTAAGGCTCAGAATCCTACGCCAGTGTCATGATTCCATCACAGTGGGACACTTTGGGATTTACAAGACCATTCAGAACGTGGCCAAGGACTTCTGGTGGCCTAAAATGCGTCGGGATATTGAGAGTTATGTAAAGTCCTGCTCTGTCTGTCTGCGGACAAAAACACAAACAGGGACACCAGCAGGACTGTTACAACCGTTGCCTGTCCCACACGAACCCTGGAAGGACCTCTCCATGGATTTTATAACTGATCTACCCAAGTCCCAAGGAATGACAGCCATCTTAGTAGTGGTGGATCTACTTACCAAAATGGCACACTTTCTTCCTTGTGCAGGGGCCTTAGAGGCTAAAGAAATGGCCAAGTTATTCATAAAAGAAGTCTACCGGCTGCATGGATTGCCAAACAGCGTAGTCTCAGACCGAGGAACTCAGTTCACAGCCAAATTTTGGAGAGCAATGTGGAAACAGTTGCAGACGGAATTAAAACTCTCCTCCGCCCATCACCCCCAGACAGATGGGCAGACAGAACGCTTGAACGCCGTTTTGGAAAGATATTTACGAAGTTATGTGTCCTATCAACAGACTGACTGGGTATCATATTTGCATTTTGCAGAGTTCGCCTACAACAATTCTCTGCACTCCAGCACTCAACAAACCCCGTTCTTCGCTAATTATGGATTCCATCCTAAAGTCTTTCCAAGCAGCTCAGAAGGAATGCTGGTACCGGCAGCTGAGAACTTCCTTAAGGAATTGCAAGCGGCGCAACAGACACTGAAACAGCAGTTAAACGAAGCCAAAACGGAGTACAAGCAAGTTGCTGACCTGCACAGGAAGGAGGGCCCCCCCCTTCAACCGGGAAACCAGGTATGGCTGTCCACCCGCTTCCTCCAGATGCCGGGCAAATGTAGAAAATTACAAGACAAGAGGGTGGGTCCTTTCAAAATAGAAACTCAAATCAATCCCGTGGCGTACCGACTGAAGCTGCCTGACACGTTTAAAATACATCCTGTGTTCCATCGATCCCTCTTAATGAAAGCCGCCCCTCCCAGTGAGTTACGGCCGGAGGAACCTCCCGGAGCTCCACTCCTGGTAAATAAGCAGCTTGAGTTTGAAGTTGAGGAGATCTTAGATTCCAGGATCAGACGCCACAAGCTGCAGTACTTGATTCACTGGAAAGGCTATGGGGTGGCTGACAGATCATGGGAAGATGCAGCTGATGTGCATGCTCCAGAATTGGTAAAACTTTTCCATCAACGTTTTCCCCACCGTCCCAAGCCAGACAAGGGGAGGGGGGCACAGCCTGGGAGGGGGGATGGTGTCGGAAGGCAGAGCTGGGGTCCCAATCCCGGGGAGCTGGATCCCGGAGAGTTGGGAGAAGAGTATTCGGATGGATGGCAGAGGGAAGGGGGAGGAACTTCCCCCCTTTGGAGCGAAGACGAAACAGAGGAACTGCCAGTGATAAGGTCGCTTAGCAACGGGGAGCCTGAGCCCTCCCTGGACATTCTCACGCCTCCCCCTCTTTCAGGCTCAGAGCAAGAGGGGGAAGAGGGAGGGCTGCTCACAGCCAAAAAGCGGGGAGGCAGTTTACCATCAGCCCCTCCCCTATCCCCCATCCTGGAATCGGAAACTTCAGAAGAGGAGGGGGTGATGCTTCCCCCCTCACCGCGCACACGCAGACAGCTGAAAAGACAGGAGAGAAGGGGGGAAGGCGGGCAGTACCTGAGGGGCAGTTAAGGAGGAGCAAAAGATTGCGCGCCCATTTGGCCCCTTCTTAAAGAACAGGCGGGAAGAAGTCCCTTGCTCTGTCAACTTTCTCCCAATGCCGCCGGACCTGTATCCCTGTATTGATTCATGAGAAAACGCAGTCTTTGTTTGGACATTACCCTAATAAAACACGAATTAACTACAATCGTTGGTCTGGTTCCTGAGTCACATCCTGGGCCTGACAAGAGGGAGTGCAACCCCATCCAGGACAGGTTGGACATCCACCATCTGGTCAGAAGAACCACCCACTAGCAGCATCTCAGTCTTGTCTGGATTGAGCCTGTTTATTAGCCCTCATCCAGTCCACCGTTACAGCCAGGGACCGGTTCAGCACATTGAGAGCCTCACCTGAAGAAGATGAAAAGGAGAAATAGAGCTGCGTGTCATCAGCATACTGGTGGCAATGCACTCCAAAGCTCCGGATGACTGCACCCAATGGTTTCATGTAGATGTTGAACAGCATGGGGGACAGAACTGACCCCTGTGGAACCCCATACTGGAGAGTCCAGGGTGCCGAGTAATGTTCCCCAAGCATCACCTTCTGGAGGCGACCTGCCAAGTAGGAGTGGAACCACCGCAATGCAGTACCTCCCACTCCCAACGCAGCCAGTCTCCCCAGAAGGATACCATGGTCGATGGTATCAAAAGCTGCTGAGAGATCAAGGAGAATCAACAGAGTCACACTCCCCCTGTCTCTCTCCCGACAAAGGTCATCATACAGGGCGACCAAGGCTATTTCTGTGCCAAAACCAGGCCTGAAACCCGACTGAAATGGATCCAGATAATCAGTCTCATCCAAGAGTGTCTGGAGCTGGCCCACAACCACTCGTTCAAGGACCTTGTCCATGAATGGAACATTTGCTACCGGCCTATAGTTATTAAGGTTCTCTGGGTCCAGAGAGGGTCTCTTCAGGAGTGGTCTCACTACTGCCTCTTTCAGGCAGCCAGGGACCACCCCCTCTCGCAGAGAAGCATTAATCACTTCCCTGGCCTAGCCGGCTGTTCCATCCCTGCTAGCTTTTATTAGCCAAGAAGGGCAAGGATCCAGCACAGAAGTGGTTGCACGAACCTGTCCAAGCACCTTGTCAACGTCCTCAAGCTGCACCAATTGAAAGTCATCCAAGAAATCGGGAGAAGGCTGTGCTCTGGATACCTTGCTTGATTCACCTGTTGTAACACTGGAGTCTAAGTCCTGGCGGATGCTAAAGATTTTATCCTGGAAGTGCCTAGCAAATAGCGGGCCTCAGATGGTTCTACCATGTTCCTGGGGCCAGAGTGTAATAGCCCCCAGACAATTCTGAAGAGCTCCGCTGGGCGGCAGAGTGATGATTTGATAGTGGCAGCAAAATATTGTTTTTTGCTGCCCTCACTGCCCCTAAATACAGCTTACCCTAGGCACTTACCAGTATATAATTGCATCCACTAGGAGCTGGTCTCCATCTGCACTCAAGCCGTCTCCTATATTGTTTCATCGCTCTCAGCTCTGGCGTATACCATGGAGCCGTATGAGCTCTACACAGGAGAGGGTGCTCAGGAGCAATCATGTCAACCGCCCGGGTCATTTCTGTATGCCACAGTTCAACCAGGGTCTCGACAGGAGGGCCAGCCCTATCAACTGGAAAACTCCTCAGAGCCCTTTGGAAACCATCCGGATCCATTAGTCTCTGGGGGCGGACCAACTTAATAGGTCCCCCACCCTTGCAGAGGGGAAAAGCCTCTGTAAGTCTAAACTTCAGCAAGCAGTGATCTGTCCATGACAGAGGGACTGAGGTAAGGCCCCCCACATTCAGATCACCAACTCCATGTCCAGATGCAAAAACCAAATCTAGAGTATGCCCTGTTGGGCCAATGGCATATTAGGATAGTCCCATGGTTGTCATGAAGACCATGAAATCCTGAGCCACCCCAGATAAAGTGGCCTCAGCATGGATGTTGACATCCCCCAGAGCCAACAGTCTGGGGGATCTCAACAGTACACCCGAGACCACCTCCGTCAGCTCAGCTAGGGAGTCTGTTGGGCAGCGGGGTGGGCGTTACACCAACAGAATCCCCAGTCTGTCCCACTGACCCAACATAAGGTGCAAACACTCCAGACCAGTAGTCACATGGACAGGGTGCTTGCAGAGGGAGATGGAGCTCCTATAGACCACAGCAATCTCCCTCCCCGACCCTCAGGTCTACCCTGATGCTGAACCAGGTACCCTGGTGGACATAGCTGGGAGAGACTGACTCCTCCCTGCTCACCCACCCAGGTCTCGGTTATACATGCCAGATCAGCTGCCTCATCCACAATTAAATCGTGAATGAGGGAGATCTTATTATGCACCGATCTGGCCTTTAGCAGCAGCATCCGGAGGCCTGAGAGCTGGCTGATAGGGCAACCAACAAACCTGCGGGTGTGGGGAGGACCGGAACAAGGCACAGCCATTAACTGCCTGGGCCGCGTTCCCCTTACCTGGCAAGTCCTCCTCACAACGCCATATCTCCCTCTACCCGTCACTACGCTAATTGGGGCCCCCTCAAATCTCCCCACTTGGCTCTGAGTCCTCTCTCCCAGGCGCATAACTGAAGACCCAGAAAAAGGCAGACGAAGCAGGAGCCACCTCAGCCAGCCGGCTTATGTATCCCCTCCAGAGAAGGGACAGGTGGAAAAAATCAGCCACAGCTGGCTGAGTACCGGGGCCTGGTCCTGCAAGGCGTAGCCCCTGAAGAGCAGAAGTCCAACCGGGAAAAGGTGGTGGTGGTGGTGGTGGTGGTGGTGGTGGCCGAGCAGCAGCAGCAAGCAGGCAGGCAGCAGCAAACGGCTCTCTTTCCCTGGAAGGGATGGTGGTGTTCCCCTTCCTCCTGCAGGCACTGGGTCTCTAGCAACCTAAATTTTGCTTCCAGGACCTCACGGCTGCATTTCCCCATCTCATTGGTGCCAACGTGCACCACGACCACTGACTCCTCCCCAGCACTGTCTACCAAACTATCTAAACGACGGGCGATATCCGCAACCTTCGCACCAGGCAGGCAAAACACCTTGCGGTCTACACTCCCATCACACACCCCACTGTCTATGTTCCTAATGATCGAATCACCCACTACAAGGATCCCTCCACCCCCTGGAGATATATCCTCGGCACGAGAGGATAGCTGCTCATCCCCCAAGGAATGGGTCCCTTCTAAGGGATCATTTCCCCCTTCCTCAGCTGGATGCTCTGCTTCCCTGAGACCATCGTTCTCCATGATAGCAGGAGAGCTATCATCCTTGGAGTGGGACACAGCTATAGTGTGCCTGAAGGCCTCCTCCACACACCTCTCTGCCTCTCTCAGCTTTTCCAGGTTAGCCACCTTGGTCTCAAGGAAATGAAGTCGTTCCTGGAGAGCCAGGAGCTCATTGCACCGAGAGCACACCCACGACTGCTGTCCAGCAGGCAGATAGTCGTACATGCTGCAGGCGGTGCAAAACACTGGAAAGCCCCCACACCCCTGCTGGCTTCTTACCTGCATAGTTTTGTTTAAGGTTTATTACGTCAATAGGTTGGAGACTGCGGTTTAGTTGAGGTTACAGAACAGACGGGCAAAGTGGGGGGGCCTGGCCTCCTCGCCCTGCTGCCGAACTCACTCTGCTGCTTAACTCACCTTGACGCTTTGTCAGCTGGGGCCTTGACGCTTCGTCAGCTGGGGGCTCCCTCTCGCTCGTGAAGCAGCCTCTAGCTCGTGGTACACTGAGTTGTGGGCCCCATCCAACTTATGGGGTAACTTTATTGCAAGCCAAACCACTGATCCACCCAGCCCAGCATTGTCTACCCTTGACAGGCAGCTGTTCCCCATAGGCCCAGGGAAAGAGGAGTCGTTGCCAGCCTGTCTGCTTGAGGTTGCTTAACTGGAAATGCTGGGACTTGAACCCGGGATCTTTTGCATTGCAAAGTGTGTGCTCTCCCACTAAGCTATGGCCATGCCTAGCTGGAAGGTATCAGTGCCATGCTCTGGTCAAAGTGCCATGCCTTGGTCAAAGAAAGCACATCCGCTGGCTTTGCTGGTAGAGGAATGCTGTTTACAACCCAAACGTTCATAAAATGAATCCCAGCAGCAGGTTGGATCAACCCTCATTCTGGCTCCGCTCCTGATGCAGAAGATGAGTTTTATCAAAGTAACACATGCACATTTGTTTATTTTTATAATCTTGATCATGCTTCCTCCTTCCCCCCAAAATCACAATAAATTCCAACTGTGCTGCATGCAATGGGTTACGAACATCTTGGTGATGTCACAGCTACAAGCCAATAGGCTCCTACTACAGATGACAACATTTGCATTTTGCGGGAGCAGTTTTGCCGAGTTCAGCCCAAGACACCAGAAGGTACACTGTAGGAGTGAAGGCAACAAGGGAGGTATTCCCAAACCAGCCACACTGCTCTAAAGCTGTTACTTCAGGCCTTTGCCCTAAATTGAATGGCAAATTGAAAACTCACCTACTCCATTTCATCTGTGCAGGCCACTGTGAAAATAAAACATGATTATTATGTCTGTCAAACTGCTGGCAATTCAGTCACAAGGTACAAAGGGCGGAGGCAATGGCCTATGCATATTGCTTCATTTTTGAATATGTCAGGTGCATCCGAGGCTTAATCCTGCCCAGAAGGCAGAATTTATACACTCAGCTCCAGAATGGCCTCCCCAGCCAGTCCCAGATGGATGTGTTTTCAGTGAAAGAGAGGCACTCTGCTTATGCCCAGGGGCTTGCTTCTCCATTTTCAGTTAGCTCTTGCAGACCTTGGCACTGAAAACTAGGTGAAGGATCAGACCTGGTCAGGGTCAAAACTGTGTCTGCACAGGATGCTGAGCTACAGGGCTCATCTGGACCCTACAGCTCAATTGTCACAATCACAACTACTTATTTTTCTGCTAGATGGCTGATGCTAACCAAGACGTTCGCTCATTTTCCCAACAAGATCATAGCCCAGCTTTATATACAACTATTTCCTGTCCTTTAAAGCAGCTTTCCCCAACCTGGTGCCCTCCAGATGTTTTGGACTACAGGCCCCATCAACCACAGCAGATAGTGCTTTATATTGGCAAACAGTGTGGGACAGGGACGACATGGGGATGCAATGCCTGCAAAGGTGCTTGCATCAAGCACTGAACACACATTGCTGCACAGGGTGTGTATGCCCTGGCTCTAAGTCTGGATAACGAGAACAACATTAATATTCTTTCCCCAGCTTATCCCGACCCTCTATTTCCCCCCATCCTCTGTTGTCTCTTTCTGTGCCAAATTCGGGGGAGGCAGGGGAGGGAGGCAAGACTATTGAAGTATTAGTCAACCGTTGGGGTGTGCATGAATGTGGGAAGGTGGCATGGGTGACTACTGGGGCAGCCTTCCCCAACCTGGTGCCCTCCAGATGTGGCTGGACTCCAACTCCCGTCATCATCATCATCCCTGAGCACTGGCCAGGCAACATCTGGAAGGCACCAAACTAGACTCCTACTTTGTGATTGTGAGTAAATTGGTGAGTGTGATGAAACATGAGGATGTGCAAAAAGACACAAGAATTCCATCCAAACACAAAACCCCACATATTTATGCCAGTCTCCACTTCTACAGATACATTCTTGAATTCAATGTCTTCTTGATGGGCCCTAAAAAAAAAAAAAGCTTGGCAAACCTCTAAACGCATTGGATTATCTGTTTCTTAACACAGAATATAGAGTCAGTTTGTGGTGTAGTGGTTAGAGTGTCAGACTAGGACCTGACAGACCCAGATTCAAGTCCCCATGAAGCTCGCTGGGTGACCTTGGACCAATCGGAAGGGGGAGAACCATGTTTGCATGCCACCTTCAGCATCTTGGAGGAAAGGTGGGATTGTTGTTATACGCCTTCATTTACAACAATTCTAATTACAACTTATGGCCAATAAGTTATTACAATTACAAATTATGGCAACCCTATGGATCTTTTTTGGATGTATCCATGGGGTTTTCATGGTAAAAAGTATTTGGAGGTGGTTTACCATTGCCTTCCTCTAAGCCTACGGCACCCGGTGTTCCCAGGCGGTCTCCCATCCAAGTAGTAACCAGGCCTGACCCTGCTTAGCTTCTGAGATCAGATGAGATTGGGTGAGTTCAGGGTAGTATGGTGGTAGGAAAGGTGGGATATAAATGAAATAATAAAGAAATAAATAAAATACTAAAGTTTGATGTTCTCTGCCTTAGTGGACATACAACAGCAGCTTCTCTTAGGTCTTACCATCATGCAGGGGCAAGAATGCGATCTCATTTTCCTTCAGACCTATTTTCTTGACCTCGTTCATATATATCTGCGTTACCTCTGGCAATACCACTTTCTGCCTGGCTGGAAAAGATACAACAGAGACAGACCTGAGTCCTACAGCTTTTCATAATTCCCATCACTAGAGGGCAGCTTTCTGTGCAAAATCTATTTTAAAATATGGGGAGGGGGGGACAAAGTGCAAATCAAACCTTTGCCCAACACTTCCGTAAAAAGAATGTGGTGTTGAGGGCGCAGTTTCTGGTGGTTCCAAAGAAAATCATGATAAATGGGTGTGTTAAATTATGACCCGTTGGGCCTGTTGAGTGGATCTGCAAAGAATTTGGAAGGAAGGTAGCCACTCATTCAGGTCTTTAGTGGTCTGGCCAGTTGCAAGAACTGGCAGATGCAAAGCCAGGAATATAATTCCAACAGAGCCACTCTCCTTTCAGTCTGCACACACATGCCGTCACATCACTGGCCTGTGCAGGAAGGTGTCTCAGGTGGCATCTGCCTTTGGTGCACATGAGTGTGCAATGGAGCCTGTGCACTGTGAAAGCACATGGAGCTCTTCCACCATCACTCCTAGAGGGCGGGCTGCACCATTTTTCACACGTGGTGGGTATGTTTCTACTACACATTGCACCAACTGCCATGTTGCTCTTCCCTGCCCAGAAGAGTCTCTAGCAGTGTCCATGTCACCTGTTGGCATCTAAGGGAGAGGGGACCTAGCAAAGCCCCTCCCACTGGTCATTTAGCTCCTCCCCTCCGGATGTCTCCATATAGGCCATCGTCAACCTGGTGCCCTCTAGACTGTATTTATTTTATGGTATTAATGTACGTCGCCTAGAGTGGCCGTTAATTCGGCCAGATAGGCGACTCATAAATAAAAAAATATTATTATTTTATTATTATTTATTATTATTAGACATTTTGGACTACGGCTCCCATCAGCCATATTGACCAAGGCTGATGGGAGTTGTAGTATGAAACATCTGGAGTGCACCAAGTTGACAAAGGCTGTTGTAAACCATTCGTTTGGATTGGAAACCACCTTGATTGCATAGGCAGAATGTTGCTATATTTAAATGTAGCAACTCACTAAACGTTCTCAAGGTGTGAGTGGGTGGGTACCTACCGTAAAGCGTGACATATATGAAGATCATGTCGTCCCTTTCCTTCTTAAAAGTGTTAATGCTGTAGGTGTCACAGTCTGTCTTGATGCTTATTATGGTTCCCATACCCAATTCTAGAGAAAAGAACAGAGGAGGGCGCCCAGAATTAATGGGAGTGGGGGGTGGGGGGGTCTCCTGCTCTGCTACCAATGCAAAAGCTAGCGGAAGTGGGGAAGTTTTCCTTAAAAAACAAAAAAAAAACAAATTGAACTCACTCCTTTCCTGATAGCTCTAAACTGTTAAAGCACATTATATTACCAAATCAATTGTTTATATTTATTTATTTGATTGTTATTTCATAGAATCATAGAATCATAGAGTTGGAAGGGACCTTGTAGGCCATTGAGTCCAACCCCCTGCTCACAGCAGGAAAACCAGCTATCATCCTTGTCGCCCTCTTCTGAACCCGCTCCAACTTGTCTATATCTTTCTTAAAATGAGGCGGCCAGAACTGAACGCAGTATTCCAGATGAGGCCTGACTAATGCAGAATATAGTGGGACTATTACTTCCCTCGACCTGGAAACTATAGCTCTGTTTATGGAGCCCAAAACCGCATTTGCCTTTTTTGCCGCAGCATCACACTGCTGGGTCATGTTCAACTTGCGATCCACTACAATTCCAAGGTCCTTCTCACACGCACTACTGCTAAGCCGGGTATTTCCCTTCCTGTACCCGTGCATTTTGTTTTTGTGGCCTAAATGCAGAATCCTGCATTTGTCTTTATTGATTTACATCCCACCCTTCCTCCCAGCAGGAGCCCAGGGCAGCAAACAAAAGCACTAAAAACACTTTAAAACATCATAAAAACAGACTTTAAAATACATTAAAACAAAACAACTTTAAAAACATATTTTAAAAAGCTTTGAAGGTATCTTTTAAAAAAAGTTGAAAAACATATTGTTTAAAAACAAGGTTTAAAAACATCTTTAAAAGCAATTCCAACACAGACGCAGACTGTACTTGTTATATAAATGTGTGTGTGTGTGTGTTAAGTAGTTTTACACCACTTGTTAAATCGGACTACAGTGCAGGGGGGAAGGGAATACAGTGACAAATCATGTAAAGTTAATCAACATGGGACCGATTTGAAAAAGTATAATAGCTGGGAAAATACACCCACCCATCAAATTCCAAACTCCAGACAAAAGAGAAAGAGGGTAAATGTTAAATTGTATGCTTAACTCCCCCAGCTCGATTTTCAGCAAGAGAATACTCAGACCTGGAGAGTTTCCAGTGGATAGGAGTTCCACAGTTCAGTGAATTTTTTGGAAAGAGATTAAGAGGGTGGGGGTGGAGAGCTATTGGGAAGCTGAGGTTGGAAGGTGGCTGCATGCATTCGGATGGACCAGAGTCAGTTATG
Source organism: Rhineura floridana (assembly GCF_030035675.1). Classification (NCBI taxonomy): domain Eukaryota; kingdom Metazoa; phylum Chordata; class Lepidosauria; order Squamata; family Rhineuridae; genus Rhineura; species Rhineura floridana. The sequence continues at coordinate 1,745,115 of NC_084499.1, read as the reverse complement.
GCTGTTGGCCTCTAATTTTAAAGGTACATGCAAGATGTGGGGGAAAACCCACCCAGTCAGGCTCTCTCAAAATATTCTGTACGCTCCTAAAACAGTAAGTACATTGTAGGATTCAAAGTGCCTCCTCCCTGTACACAACAGTGTGTACCTCCCTCACAGTCACTCGTTGTGACACACTTTGAACACTAGTTCTCTGGGACTCCAAGCAGGATGTGGTAGATATTTTGTGTGGTTGTTTGTGTGGGGTGGGTGAGTAGGGAGCCAGTTTGCCAAAAGGAGTGGGCTTCTCCAACTGAATGATGGTAACATGTCGCTGATCTGTGACGCCATCAATTGCTGACCTTCCATAGGTGTGGTGGCCAATAAAGATCGCCTTACCCCTTATATACCCTGTCAGTCACTGTGCTCTGCAGATGAAAGCCTCCTGCAGATACCATCTCATCAGGAGGTCCATTCCACACAACATAGGAAGCAGACCTTTAGTGTAGTGGCACCGACTCTTTGGAATTCCCTCCCCGTAAATAACAGACAGGCACCATCTCTGTTATCTTTTTGGCACCTATTGAAGATCTTCCTCTTTCAACAAGCCTTTTAAGTAGAGACCTTATCCCAGTCTGCATCTGTGTTGGAATTGCTTTTTAAGATGTTTTTAAAGCTTTTTAAAAAAAGATGTTTTGTTTTAATATGTTTTTAAAGATGTTTTAATTTGTTTTAAAGTCTTTTGTTTTTAAGATGTTTTAGAGGGCTTTAGCATTTTTGTTTGCCACCCTGGGTTCCTACTGAGAAGAACGGTGGGATATAAATTTAATAAATAAATAAATGCATCTGTGTGTGTGGCATTTTACAAAGTAAAAGGAAAAAAGTCCCTATCCCCTAAGAAGTTTACAACCTAAAATTAGGCACAGGGAAATAAGGAGGCGGGGGCGGGGGAAGAGTGCATCATGCCTAGTCTATCCCTGACCTGGTATTACACATGGAGTCCTCATGGGATGAATCAAACACCCCACAGGTCAGGGACCTCGAAGAGCAGGCAGAGACCCCTCAATCTAATGCTGAGGATTCTCTAGAGGGGCCTCCAGGTTGACAACTGATGAAGAACCCCTGGAAAAATCAGAGGAGGAGCCACTGCCCCCCCAGTCCTCAAAAGCACCGGGTCTAGGCCAAATACTGACAATGCACAGTATGTATGTACCCAGAGTCCTTGGCCTATTCATGAGTAAGGAGTCTACTTGTGAGTAATCTGATTCCTTGATATTACTTCACTGCCAGGGCTAGGCATGATTTGAACAGGTTACGCAGGGACAAGGATGAAATTCGATTCAGCTTGAATGTAAAGGTGGAAAGTTCACACTTTCCAAGCAATATGAGAACCAAAATAGATCCAAAATTCGCACGTATCCATATTTTACGATGCAGTTCTCCAGCCGATGTTTACAAAAATGCATTTATTAGGTAATAATGTGCATTAGGTAAAAATGACTATATTAGTGTAATAGCATATAAACATTTCTATATTAGAAGAAATTGTTTGCAAAAATGTGTCCATGCGTTCAAAAGTTCCTACAAAATGTGTTTATTAGGAGCACTAAAATGCTCATTAATTTTCATGAGGATTTAAAAAAAAACAAATTCGCAAATTGCTGCAGAAATGCGGTGAACTGAATTTAAGATTGGCAAAATGAGTAACTGAGAGAACCAAAACTGCCAGATCTTTCCATCTCTACTCAGAGATAGTGTATCTGGCAGTTGAGAAATGGTTTGGCAAAAGCTGCTGTTCCTCTGTCACTAACTCCCCACCCCACGAAGACATATCACTGTGTCTGTGCAGCTATGAAAAGCAACAAAAGGAAACACGGCCACTCTGGGGAGTGAGAAAGAAGCAGAGGGTGGACGTTTGAGCTCTGAGAGGCTCATGAACGTGTGGTGTAGCCACGTTTGTTCAGGATGTTTAAAACAAAAAGGGATTGTGAAGAGCTCCAAAACGATCTCTCCAAACTGGGCGAATGGGCAATAAAATGGCAAACGTGATTCAGTGAAAGTGTAAAGGGGAGCAAAAAATGAGGTCCAAGGTGGTAGTGACTGATCAGCATCAAGACCTTGAGGTCGTCATGGACAGCTTGATGAAGACATCGACCCAGGATGTGGCAGCTGGGGAAAAATGGATTCTATGCTAGGGATAGTTCGGAAAGGGACTGAAAATTAAACTGCCGATCTATACAAATCTATGGTGCAGCTGCATTTGGAATACTGTGTATAGTTCTGGTTGCCTCACCTCAAAAAGGATATTGTACAGATGGCAAGGGGCGACCAAAATGGATGGAGCAACTCCCGTGTGAGGAAAGGTTGCAGCCTCTGGGGCTTTTTAGTTTACAAAAAAAAGTGAGTAAAAGGTGTATAAAACTATGCATGGTCCAGAGAAAGTAGAGAGCAACAGGAATGGTCAATAAATTCAATTCAGTTTGTATTTAAGAACATAAGAACATAAGAAGAGCCTGCTGGATCAGGCCAGTGGCCCATCTAGTCCAGCATCCTGTTCTCACAGTGGCCAACCAGGTGCCTGGGGGAAGCCCGCAAGCAGGACCCGAGTGCAAGAACACTCTCCCCTCCTGAGGCTTCCGGCAACTGATTTTCAGAAGCATGCTGCCTCTGACTAGGGTGGCAGAGCACAGCCATCATGGCTAGTAGCCATTGATAGCCCTGTCCTCCATGAATTTGTCTAATCTTCTTTTAAAGCCGTCCAAGCTGGTGGCCATTACTGCATCTTGTGGGAGCAAATTCCATAGTTTAACTATGCGCTGAGTAAAGAAGTACTTCCTTTTGTCTGTCCTGAATCTTCCAACATTCAGCTTCTTTGAATGTCCACGAGTTCTAGTATTATGAGAGAGGGAGAAGAACTTTTCTCTATCCACTTTCTCAATGCCATGCATAATTTTATACACTTCTATCATGTCTCCTCTGACCCGCCTTTTCTCTAAACTAAAAAGCCCCAAATGCTGCAACCTTTCCTCGTAAGGGAGTCGCTCCATCCCCTTGATCATTCTGGTTGCCCTCTTCTGAACCTTTTCCAACTCTAGAATATCCTTTTTGAGATGAGGTGACCAGAACTGTACACAGTATTCCAAATGCGGCCGCACCATAGATTTATACAACGGCATTATGATATCGGCTGTTTTATTTTCAATACCTTTCCTAATTATTGCTAGCATGGAATTTGCCTTTTTCACAGCTGCCGCACACTGGGTCGACATTTTCATCGTGCTGTCCACTACAACCCCGAGGTCTCTCTCCTGGTCGGTCACCGCCAGTTCAGACCCCATGAGCGTATATGTGAAATTAAGATTTTTTGCTCCAATATGCATAATTTTACACTTGTTTATATTGAATTGCATTTGCCATTTTTCCGCCCATTCACTCAGTTTGGAGAGGTCTTTTTGGAGCTCTTCGCAATCCCTTTTTGTTTTAACAAACCTGAACAATTTAGTGTCGCCAGCAAACTTGGCCACTTCACTGCTCACTCCTAATTCTAGGTCATTAATGAACAAGTTGAAAAATACAGGTCCCAATACCGATCCTTGAGGGACTCCACTTTCTACAGCCCTCCATTGGGAGAACTGTCCGTTTATTCCTACTCTCTGCTTTCTGCTTCTTAACCAATTCCTTATCCACAAGAGGACCTCTCCTCTTATTCCATAACTGCTAAGCTTCCTCAGAAGCCTTTGGTGAGGTACCTTGTCAAACGCTTTTTGAAAGTCTAAGTACACTATGTCCACTGGATCACCTCTATCTATATGCTTGTTGACACTCTCAAAGAATTCTAATAGGTTACTGAGACAGGACTTTCCCTTGCAGAAGCCATGCTGGCTCTGCTTCAGCAAGGCTTGTTCTTCTATGTGCTTAGTTAATCTAGCTTTAATCATACTTTCTACCAGTTTTCCAGGGACAGAAGTTAAGCTAACTGGCCTGTAATTTCCAGGATCCCCTCTGGATCCCTTTTTGAAGATTGGCGTTACATTTGCCACTTTCCAGTCCTCAGGCACGGAGGAGGACCCGAGGGACAAGTTACATATTTTAGTTACCAGATCAGCAATTTCACCTTTGAGTTCTTTGAGAACTCTCGGGTGGATGCCATCCGGGCCCAGTGATTTGTCAGTTTTTATATTGTCCATTAAGCTTAGAACTTCCTCTCTCGTTACCACTATTTGTCTCAGTTCCTCAGATCCCTTCCTGCAAATGTTAGTTCAGGTTCAGGGATCTGCCCTATATCTTCCACTGTGAAGACAGATGCAAAGAATTCATTTAGCTTCTCTGCAATCTCCTTATCGTTCTTTAGTACACCTTTGACTCCCTTATCATCCAAGGGTCCAATCGCCTCCCTAGATGGTCTTCTGCTTTGAATTTGAAGCTGAATCGATCAAATTCGCACTTTCCAGAACAATATGAGAACCGAAATACAGCCAGCCTTCAAAATTCACACATCTGAATTCTACAGTGCAGTTCGCCAACCTACCCATGCTTACCAAAATGCATATATTAGAGGAACGTGTGCATAAAAATGAATATACGAGTGAAAATAACATATAAAAATGCATTATATGACAAGAAATTGCTTGCAAAATATGTACATTAGTCAAAGCTGCTTGCAAAAATGTGTTTATTGGGAGAAATTTGCACTAAAACGTTAAAGAATTTCTTTTAAAAATCACAAATTGCTACAGAAATGTGGAGAACTGAATTTCAGATGGGAAAAGTGAGAAATGGAGAGAACTTTCCAGCCCTGGAGGATGAGGAGCTTTTCTCCATTTCATCATGATAACACCAGAAGTCAATGAGGTCATCCAAGGAAGGTAAATGTGGGGAGACTCCAGACAGAGGAAAGGAAGGACTTCTTTCCACAGTGCAGAATTAAACTCTGCAATCCATTATGGCTCCTATGGCCACCAACGTGTGCTGCTTCAAAGGGGAGCAGACAGATTCACCGTAAAGAGTGAGGCGACCAGTGGCTACCCCATAGTAATGATGGCTCTATACCAGGGGGAGGCTATTGTGCTCAGGTCCTACTTTTGGGTTTCCCACTGGGGCATCTGGTTGGCCGCTGTGAGACCAGGATGCTGGGCAAATGGGCCCCCTCTGGCATGATCTAGCTGCTGCAAGGCTGTTTCTTATGCTCTAAAGACCAGCGGGAATTGGGGGGCTGCCAGGGGCCTCTCTGGTGGGGAGGGGAACATGTGTCCCATGTCACAGATGCAGTCTTATGTCTGAAGGGCTGTTTGATCAAACTCTGGCTGAAAAATAAGAGAGGGGGGAGAGCAGCAGGGGGCTTGAAGGTTTCCCACCAGCAGTGGCAGCTCCTATCCACCAGACAAAACAGGCATGGAGGCCACGGTCTCCTCGCTCTACTGAGATATTTTGTATTTCTAGTTAAGATAGAGAAATCATTCCTAAATTTGCATCTACACATTTAAATTAGTCCATGCAAATCCGTGCCCTACCTTTTGGCAGTTCTAACTGGCCACTCTATTCTCTGGGGATCCTGCATGGGGGAGGGCAGTGGAGAGTTGAGCTGCTGCACGCCCCACCTACACTCAACTTGTAGATGCGTAAATAAACTCAAATATTACAGCAACGCCTTACATTTCCAGTCCTCTCTCCTTCCAAAGGGAGCCAAACCTGGCTGTGCCCCTGGAACTTCTCACACTGCGCGGGGAAGTGGGGTGCGTGGGTGTAACAGGTTAAAACTGAGCAAGATTTCACTCATACAGACCGGTATTGCAGGAATACAATCCATCTTCGCCTTTCGGAAAGGCGACTTCCATGTTAAAGCAGCCGTAAGGCCTGGAAATGAGATGAAGAGGAACGTTATTATGCCACAAGGAGGAGCAATGGCACAGTTTAGGCCATTGAGGCTCTGGACTCCGCAGTCTCACGGGAGGGACCCCCTCTCTAGATGTTCACATGTTTCACTTCAAAATGTGTTAATCCATCCAGCCCTGCCGCATTTACAGGCTCCTTCGGCCCCCAAATCCTGCTCCCATGGCACAGTTGGCCAGGTGGCACATCAGAAGGAGAAGGAGCCCCACAAGTTACAGAGAGGCCTAAAATCTTGCTAGATTCTCTCCGCACAGAGTTGGCTGTCATGCTCTGGTGATGTTTGCTGTGCACTCTTAAGAGCATGGAGATATTATTGATGGTGGTGTTTTTCTGGTGTATCTTTCAGTGATAGAACAAACACCATCTTTGCATTTGGGGGAAAAGGAAACCCCTGCTAGCTCCAATCTGATAGCAACCCCCCTCTCAAAACTCTACTTTTCTAATTAAAGCATTTTTGCCACATTCTCCAAGTATAGGTACTGTTGCATGTGGACGTTTCAGAACAAACAGGCTACAATGCATTGGATACGGTCACCTGATATGTGACATTATTGCCTTGTCATTGTTACCAACACGTCTAAAGATTCTATTTTTTGTTAAGCATCTCTCTCAAATTCAAACTTTTAAATTCAAAATTTCTACCAGACGGTGTGTGAAATTTTATTGCAGATGTGTAGGCCTCCCTCTGATATTTTGGGATAATAATAGCCAAACAAAGGATGGGCAAATGTCTGGCACACTTACGTTGGCACTCTGGAAGAGATTTTGATACCTCCATCGTCCGTTGCACTTACGGTGGCCATCACCATTAGCATGTCATCTAAATAGTTTGAAAGCCACGTGCAGTTAGTTGCAAAGGCGATTGTGTACCAGTTCCCTAGGAGCTGATAAAGACAAAAAAGGTTAGCAGCCAAGGGTGGCCCATTCAGAAGAGGTAGGAAAACTCTGGGGGTTCCAGATTGAAATTCATGGCTGCCCATCTGGTTCAAGAGTGTTTCTATCCAAAACTGGGAGCTTATTTGCAGATCATGTGAAGTCTCTGCCCTATACCAAGGCCCTGGCCTTGTGGCCTCAGTCAGAATACACATCCCACAGCACACCCTCCAGTGACCCCTATTGACCCAGAACAATTTCTGCCCCTAGTCACTGGCATGTCAGTCCCTGCTGTACCTTGTTAGTGTGGGCCTGAGGCGCTCGCAATGCCTTTCTTTAACCTTCCCATGTTCCCTAGCACAACAGGAGGTAGATGCTAGGGGTGGATGAATCCTGGGGTTCTGTGCAGTTCCTCATTTTCCAGTCTTAACATAAGGTCACCCCATGTCTGCATCACTCTTGGATTTAAAACAATTGCTCACACAAAAGTTATTCTGCATTTTCATGTGCATTTCCACAAAGGTATCCATTTTTGTATGCAATTTAGCCGAATACACACATTTTGGCAGGTATTTTCCCCTAATATAATGCATCTGTGTATATTATTGTCAGTACAGTAATACCTCAGCCAGAAGGCAATGGTAAACCACCTCTGAATACCTCTTACCATGAAAACCCTATGAACATATTTTTTAAAAAAAGATTCATAGGCTCGCCATAAGTCCTAATCTACTTGAAGGCACATAACAACAATATCTCAGTTAACAAAAGTAGATGCGTCCCTGGACATGACTCGTTTAACAGAAACTTTGGTACCAGAAGTAGGAATAATATAGAAAGAATAAGGTTAAGTTCCTACATCCACTCATAGATGAGGGGGGCATCTAATAAATAAATAATTATTTATTTATTAAATTTATATCCTACCCTTCCTCCCAGAAGAAGCCCAGGGAGGCAAACAAGAACCCTAAAAGCACTCTAAAACATATTAAAAACAAAAGACTTTAAAATGTATTAAAACAAAACATCTTTTAAAACATCATTTAAAAAAAGATTTTAAAACATTAAAAAGCAATTCCAACACAGAAGCAGACTGGGAAAAGGTCTCTACTTAAAAGGCTTGTCGAAAGAGGAAGGTCTTCAGTAGGCACCAAAAAGATAACAGAGATGGTGCCTGCCTAATATTTAACAGGAGGGAATTTCAAAGGGTAGATGCCACTCTAAAGGTCCATTTCCTATGTTGTGCGGAATGGACCTCCTGATAAGATGGTATCTGCAGAAGGCCCTCATCTGGGATGAGACAGTCTTTCAGGTCTACCGGTCCCAAGCTGTATAGGGCTTTGTACACCATAACCAGCCAATCGGCAATCTGAAGCTGATTTGAAGGGGGGGAAATGCAATGGAGCTGATCCAACCAGGTTTTTGAGTAAACAGATAGCGTCATGTGCCCCTGTTTTCAGAAAAGAGAGGAGGAGATGAACTGGAACTGGCACAACAGTAAGTGTGTCTCTACCCAAGGCTAGCTTGCATTAAAGCTGGCCATTGCCTGCCTAAACCTGTCGCCCACAGGTGCCATGGCACCCAGGAAGGCCTTTCAGTGGCGCCTCCAGCAGGTAGACCAGAATTTGAGATTTTATTTTAAACAAAGAAGTACATCTCTAGCCCTGCTAGAAAGAAAGTTACGAAGCAAAATGTGCAGACTCCCTTCTAAATGATTTCTGTGAAATGAGCCAGCCTGACTGCTCCTGCCTGTCAAATGTTATTAGCCAATGAGTGAAGTCAGAGCTGAGATTGGTAAGGGAGTTGCTTAGACACCTGGCAAAAAGAATCCCCAGGGGTCCTAAAAAGTGGGTCTTTCCCCCTCCCTTTTAATGTGCTTTACCTGCTTCTGCCTTCTTTCCTAGTCTTTGGAATCCCCCTAGTTTGCCCTTTCTTCTTTCCTAGCAACTAGGATGCATCTTTCCTGTACTGAAATCAGGTAGTGCCTAGAAATTATTTTCTGCAAATACTGCTGCATAATACTCATGTGGGTAAAGAATCCCTGTCCTTGCAAAAGACAAATGTGAAAACCCTACAAAGAGGCTTAGGCATGTCTGCTGCTTTGCAGGAGCTAAAGATCAGGGACTCATTAAGCATGCACTGATTAGATAACTTACAGTACAATGGTATACATATACATAGAAGTAAGTCCTGGTTTTAATGAGACTTATTTTCAAGTAGACCGGTGCAGGATGGCAGCCTAGGCTTTGGTTTAGGGTTGGCATTGGGGAAAAACAGGGTTCTTGTGCCTTTAACATCTGTCTGGCAGGCAGAAATGCAACTGATCAAGCCTTTGCTAGTATGAAATACAATTATGGGGAAAAATTCACCATGACTCCTCTCTAATTTTCTGTTATGCCACACACCTCCATGGCAGCCATTTTGCATTATGCCATTCCCAATAGCAGTCATTTTGTGACTGGTGTCCCCAGCACTCTGTTCAAATCTGAAATGTGCCCTCTAGTCAAAAAAGGTTAGTGACCTCTGTACTAAAGGAAAACATGTTCATATGATCAGCCTCAATAACTAAACTCTAAATACTCTCAGCCGCTAAAACTGAGGCCCACTAAGTCACTGACTAAACTTTTGGCTGAGTAACCAGTAGATTCCACATCACACCCCTAATGCGCAGTTTCAGTTTGCACAGATACAAGCATCCATTAAGGCTTCCTTGCACTTAAAGGGATGGACAGCCCCACACTGAGAAATTCTTCCCAAAATAATGTCTCCCTTCCCTGGGATTGTTTCACTATGGTGTCAGGTTGGGGCTCAATGGAAGACCAGAGCTAATGCCTTATAATTGCATACATGTCTACTCAGAAGTAAGTCCTATTGAGTTTAGTGAGCCTTACTGCCTGGGAAGTGTGTACAGGATTGCAGCAGTCATCAAAATGTTCCAAACGCTGGTTAAAAAGCATAACGGTTACAAAAGCTGGAGCCCTTCAGAATGGAAGCCAAGTGCTTTGGAGACCCACTGAAACAGGGATGGGGGGTTGAATCCAGAGTAACCCAGAGAAAACCTGCCCATTGCTGTGCCCTTTCTCCACTCTGCACTTACCTGACCCGGTTTGCACTTTTCAAATTCATAGACCTCGGAATGTGCAGCGCAGCAGAGGGCAAGACCCAGCCCAATCAGCCAGACCTTCATCTTCAGCTTCTTGTCCGTTCCCAGCAAGAGAATATTCTGGAAGACTGGAAAAAGGCTGGCCCACGTTTTCTGGGGTCTCCTGCTTTTATAGAGCCTTGCTGTGCTCCTCTCGCCTGACCTTCCAGCTCCTAAAGGCTTGCATCAGATACATCTCCAGATTCCCTGGCCCACAAGCCACGTTTCCAGCAGCAGATGTAAGATTATTGTTGGCATGAGGAGGGTTGCCCCACAAGGTCACTTTTTGGATAACTTCATACAACACAAAGAGCCATTGCAGGTTGCCATTTGCGTTGGCCCAGGACCCAGTGGGCATTTGGCCTGGAATCAGTTAGCAAAGGTCTCACTCCTCTTATCTAAAGCAGGGGAAGAAGAGTTTAGGAGAGGGGGAGACAAGGTCACTGCATTCCTTGGAAAGCAAAACAATAAACATAACCTCAGCTGCTTTCACCATCACTTACTCTCCACCCAAATCGTAATTATGAGCCTGGGTTGCATGCTGCCACATCAGCAGGGATGACAACGAGGCACTGCCTCTTACAGGTGGACGACAGGAAGGAACTTCTCCCTAGTTGTCCAGGACAAAGAACCAAGCTTGCTCCGGCAACTCAGAACATCAGTGGAGCCCTCTGTCATGGCCTCAGCAGGAATACTTTGCTTTGGGTTCAAACCCTTAAGACATGAATGCCACGACGGACAAATTGGTGTTAACAATAACAGGATTATTCCAAAGAGGATCATGGAAAACAAATCAGGATCAAGCCAATTTTGTTTGTGAGCGGGTCGTTACTTGTTCAGGACTGGGAACCTCCAGTCTGTAGCAGAGATGGGGGAGAATATCCACTAAATCAGACTTAGCACCGGATTCTGACTGAATTCAACAGTCCGATATCTTTTCAGACTGACACTGATTTCATGCGGCCGGCCGCAGCAGTAATTAGCATGGATTTTTGTTTTCATTTTCCCCCCAATCTCATGCAATTATCTTCATAATTTCCTCTGTTGATGCATCCTTGAGAGTGTGTAGGTGTGATAAACAAGAAAAAATAAACCACGTGGAACACCGTGATAATTTACATAAGCATTTATGTTAAAAACTACACAATTTCTTTAGCAACCAAACCACCCCCCCAGCGGATCGGATCGCCACGTGCCAAAGCAAGGGCAAACAAAAAAAGGGAAAACAAGTGGATCGGAACTAGACAGCGAACCCCATCTCAAATCTGTAGGGCTCTCCTAGCCCTGCCTCCCTTTTAAAAGAAAATATTGATAAATTATCATTCTTAACAATCAATGTGTTAGAAGCAGATTTATTTTCTGAAAGTCCACTTTCAAAAATAGCCACGGAAATTCACTGCATTAAAATCCGGTCCTCAGATACTGAGAATAAGCGAATTCTAGCACATCCGTAGTGTATACACTTCCTGTCACCTGTTCCTTTCTGGTCCAGGGGAAGACGCAGGAGACTTGGGGGAGGATTTGGGATGCAGCCAGAGAGATTGTCAGGGGGCAAAAGCATGTTGTGTACTCAGGTGGAGAGAGGCGGCAGATGCTGGAGGGGGAGGGGGCACAATGGAATTGAAGCGGAGGAAGATAGAGCTATATGTGCTCAGAGTCCCCTCAGCTAGACTGTTGCCCTCAGGTGGAGTGGAGGAAAGTGTCTCATCACCAGTATGATATTTAAAATCTACATGACTCCATTGGGAATGGTCATAAGGAGATGTAGAGCGAAAGTACGCTGGTGATACCCAGCTCTATTTCTCTGTAACATCTGGATTGGGAGAGGCCATGCAAGCCCTGGACTGATTCCTGGATTCTGTGGTGGGCTGGATAAGGGCCAACAAACTGAGTCTGAATCCTGACAAGACAGAGGCATTACGGGTGAACTGTTCCTGAGTTCAGATAATTGGTCAATCGCCTGCTTTGGATGGGGTCATACTCTCCCTGAAGGAGCAGGTTCATATTCTGGGGGTGCTCCTAGATCCACCTCTGTCGCTAGAGGCCCAGGTAACCTCAGGAGCTAGGAATGCCTTTTGCCAGCTTCAGCTGGTAAGGTATCTATGGCAGAGTTTGGAAAAGTTACTTTTTTGAACTACAACTCCCATCAGCCCCAGCCAGCATGGCCACTGGATTGGGCTGATGGGGGTTGTAGTTCAAAAAAGTAACCTTTCCAAGCTCTGACTATGGTCATTTCTGCTCTGGGGCAGCCTGGCCCTGTCTCCCATGCACTGGTAACCTCCAGACTGGATTGCTGCAATGTGTGGCGTGCGGAGATGTTGTTGGGGTTTATGGGATAAAACACTTTTGTGGTTCTATCTCTAGCATAGTAAAATTGGCAAAATGGAATGAGCAATTGGCCAGCCCACCTCCACCCTAACACCGTGTAGCAGAATAAGGCAAGGAAGTCTATTTTTTGTACTTTACTAAAGAAGTCTTTTTTAAAATAATCTTTATTGAAAAATGAGAAGATTACAATGAAGCAAAGATGCATCATGGTCATCATATTTGTATAAAAAATAAAATAAAAACAAAAATAATAGAGAAATACATAACTGTATAAACATATTTACATACATGAAATAAATCAAAGCAGAGAAAATAATATGTAAGGATGTGTATTCTAAACTATAATAAAAATGGCCCAATTTGGTTTCTTTGGTTGAGCATTTTTTCTTAGGCAGAGCCATCCAAGTCAGGTGAAGCTGGAGGGAGAGGGGGACCAGAGGAGGTGGTGCCAGCGGAAATCTTTGTGGCATCCACTCACAGTTCTGGAGCCACCAGGCTGGCTGGGCGTCAGCTCAGTTGGGAACCATGCGTGGCGCCCAGGAATAATCCTGGGAACTGCAGAATTGTAGGGCTCCCGGTGAGATCTTCTTCCGGTAAGAACTATTCCTTGCTCGCTTAGCTTTTTGCCAAAGGGATTTACAAACTATCTTGACTCTGGAGATCCATCATACATGTTGATTTAAAGGAAATATCTATAACTGTCGTACACTCTTTGTGAGTTTTATTCCATTCCGTTTGATAAGATAAGAAAGCTTTAAAGTGGAGGAGAAATCGCCATTACTCACGAACGTCAGCCGAAGGCTCTAATGAAGCAGTCTCTACATAAAAAATGCCGAAGCTGTGAATGCTGTGTAATTTGATCACTGACATTTAACTCCCATCAATCCCTCAACAGTTCTTTGAACTAGTTACTGTAAACGACTCTATAAATCACTCTAAGCTCTTCGGCTTCTGCCCACAAGTGATTACTAGCATAAGCAGTGAGTGGGGCAATGGAGGGAGCTAGTCCAAAGAGCAAAATGCAAACAAAAATTACGAACTACTTCCCTTATGCACAGGATTCACTGCACACTTCAACAGGCTCTTCCAACAACCCGGCACTTAACCCTCCTTCCCTACAGACGTATGAATGGACTTTAGAACACCCTTTTTCAGTCAAAGCTTATGCTGCAACCGTAGCTGCAAAATCCCTGGCAGATGAACTAAGAGACGCTGGTTTTAATTGTATGTCAAACACAGACCTTGAGAGCGCATACACTGAAATGATAACCATTGACTCAGTTCATGATTCACCAAGACAATCATTTACGTTATCAGAACTGTCTCCAACACCTTACATCCAAACCTTTACTCCCCCTTCGGTACCTATGATTTCCAACTCCGGTTGGCCAGTAGAACTGCTTGAGGAATTGACTTTGGTGAAAGGATTCCTTGCAGAAACAAACAGCCTACTCACCACCCTGGTGAAATCATTTTGCACTCACCTCTCCCAGGAGTCGGCAGAGCAAAGAGCCCCGGTAACCCTGTTAGATGCTAAGGTGCAAAAGGACTCAAACTTAAGCGATACATCTGAAGTGAAGAATAACAACAACAAATCAACTAAAAAACCTTTAACGGCCAAGAAACAAAAACAAAAGACCAAATCTAAGAAATCAAAAAATCTCAAAGCCACCAAAATTTCCCCAAGCAATAAACTTAATTTCAAGCCATTATTTAAGCTCCTCGACTCTCAGACTACTAACTCAACTCTTAAGAAACAATATCAGATCAACTCTAAATTCACCAATACAAACAGTCTACAAAAGAATGATGCCCACTCAAAACCTGGGGGAAACAATGATATTCCAGACCCTTCAAATTGCGATATACATTTCAGCAAACTGAGAATGTCACCACATAAGAATACAAAGACTCTTACTATCAATACCTAGAGACATCCCTGGAACCTTGCTCTGCAAACAGACAAATTAGTATTGTCATATAACCAAAGGTATTTGGATAGATGTCCTCCATTTCCAAGTATCCCTTTTCTTGACAAATGTTTTGCCTGCCTGCTTCATCCTTTATACAACACAAGCTACATTAAGTCCTTGATCAATATATCTATAGATACTAAATATACTCGTCTGATAGTCACTTTGCACTCGTCAATACTTGCCAACCAGATCTATCACAGAAGGGAGGATTTTATGGACCTAGGCTTAACAATTCAAAGATATTATGTTAATTCTGCCCCCCCATACCTTTAGTTACATCCTTCCATCAACCTTCCAAGGAGCCCATCTTGCAAATCCAGACAACTCCATCATATGACAACTCGGTGTCTTCTATACAGTGCAGCCCTCAATCGGAAGTTAATACACAAGCCCCCTCTTCCCGGCCACACACCCCAGCGATGTTGACGAATGAACTGGATCCGGAGGAGCAACAACTCAAGGATCTATACTTTCAACTTCCAAACTCAGAACGTACGCAGATAATCAATAATCTTCATAATCTAATCCTCCGACTGAAAGTTATGAACGACACAGAGAGCCCTCCGGAACTCCGGCCAAATTCTCCCTGCACAGCTAAGGAACATTCTAAAGCCAATCCTTTCAATACGAAGAAATCGAATTCTATCCCCATCAAGAAATCCGGAGCAATTTTTGCAGACCCTTCTGGCTCTCTAAACCGCATAGAAGAAATACAGTGACACCCTACCCACAAAATATCGCTACTTTGCGGTCCCACAACTGCTCCTTCACCATCCCCTCCTGGTTGTAATCGAAATCCTTCATTAACCCAGCTGCCTCTGCAAATTATATCATGGAATATAGCAGGGTGGAACAACAAGCTTAACAATTCTGAACTACTTGTTTATTTACACCATTATGACATAATATTTTTACAGGAGACATGGTACACACACTCTTTACTCATCGATGGCTACTATACGGTTGATCTTCCAGCTAATCCCCCTGATGGGGACAGTAAAGGCAGAGCCAAAGGCGGATTGGCAATCTTAATATCTACCGCCTTGACTGCACACCTGTACAATATCTCCCCTTGTACGAACATTGCTGTGTCTCTTCTGTTGTCCTTGCCTACTTTAGAATTGTTATTAATTAACGTTTATATGCCTCCATTAACCTCAAGGGCTGAAGTTGATAAAAAATGGGACGAATTAGAGGCTTATATAACAAAGTTGGAGGCAAGTCATCCTAAAGCCTTCCTAATCATAATGGGTGATTTCAATGCTAGAATGGGCCCTAATAATGACACCCTTATGGCCTCGAAATTGTGGGGTGGGGAGGATAACGATCAATATGCTCATTTACCTGACAGGGCTTCTAAAGACCACAAGGTAAACTACCCGGGCATATGCTTAACTCGTCTATTAGGAAACCGTAGTCTTAACATTCTTAACGGTCTAAAACCATGGGATGCATGTGCTGAATATACCTTCTTATCCAGCAGAGGTGGCAGTGTCATAGATTATGTTATCATCCCTCACCATCTATTATATGCTATTGTTAACTTTTCCGTGGGAACGAGATTTGACAGCGATCACCTCCCGCTAACTTTTTCAATCCAGCTAAATGAGAGAACTAGATTACCGATGAAACATCAACCGGGATCCAATACAGCCCAACTCACACACAAAAGACAAACTTGGACCCCACTAATAGCTTCTAAGATAGCTGCATTTATCGCTTCACCTCCTGCTAAACTCATCCAGCAGCACTTAAAAAATACCTCAAATATCCCAACAGCCCTAATCACATATGAATCCTTGATAGAGTCACTAAATCTGATATTAGCTCCCAATTCGAATAACAACAGGGCAAACCCCAGAGCTGGCTTGCCTATCTGGTTTGATCAAGAGTGCAGAACCGCTAAAAAGGAACTAAATCTGGTATATACATGCTACCAACAACGTAATAGTAGCAACCTCCCCCCGGAATACTACATAGCAAAAAAGAAATATAAGACGATTCTAGCCACCAAAAAACGACAAGCTCAAATGGAGGGCTGGAAAGCCCTAGTGCTGGCCTCCAAAACCAAAAACTCTAAAGGTTTCTGGTCTATTATTTCAGGCATAACGAGACCTGCCTATTTTGCGCCATGTAATATCCCTGCCCATATATGGGAACATTATTATACTATTATACAACATGATACTTTGCATTCTTCTTCATATTACCCTTTCACCTTTGACCTCTCAAACACAATATTATGGCCCCCTGTTTCTCAGGAAGAAATAGCCGATTTAATTATTAAATTAAAATCTGCCAAAGCACCAGGAATCGACAATATACCTCCTGAGTTATTGAAGAACCACAAGGATTGGTGGGCTCCTATTTTGGCCAACCTATTTACCCTTATCAACAACACGGGCTTAATTCCCCAAGCTTGGAGGGAAGCCATAATCATTCCTATCCATAAAAAAGGTCCCAGAGACGACCCTAATAACTACCGCCCAATTAGTCTCCTTTCAGTTACAGGGAAATTATACACCAGCTACTTAAAAAATAAACTCTCATCCTGGATTGAGGATGAGAACATTCTAGGATGGGAACAAACAGGATTTAGACGCGGACGCTCTGTCTTAGATCACTGCATTGTTTTATATCACCTAGCAGAAAAATACAGGAATCAGGTGGGAAGCGGATTATACACAGCCTTTGTAGATCTAAAATCCGCCTTTGATTCCATCTCCAGGGAATTCCTATGGTCAAAAATGGCAAATACTACAATAGACAAAAGACTATTGCTCCTTATTTACAACTTACATCTGAACACTTCCCTTTGGGTCCGTTGTGGCCGAAACGGGGAACTGACCAATACCATCTTCACAACGAAAGGGGTTAGGCAAGGCTGTGTACTGGCTCCCCTTCTCTTTAACTTATTCCTGAATGATCTAAGATCCAACTGTCTTTCTCCAGATTTTCACTCACCCAGAATCGGTCTGCACAGATGCCCTGTCCTGCTTTATGCGGACGACGCAGCCCTTCTATCCTACTCCAAAGTAGGCCTCAAACGATTGCTGAAAGTGTTTATGTCCTACTGTTTGGAAAATCACTTAGTTATCAATTATAACAAAACTAAAATTGTAGCTTTTTCCAAGAGCCGTAAACTTTCTCATTGGACAATTAAAGGGCAAGAAATTGCTCAAGTCTCCTCCTATAAATACTTAGGCATTCTCTTCCATTCTACCCTCTCCTGGGCCCCACATATTCATGGGGCGGTGTGTACTGCTCGTACCACATCCAAGAACATCTTACGTTATTTTTACATCAAAGGTGGGCACTACATCCCTGCAGCAATGCAAGTCTTTCAATCCAAGATTATCCCTCAATTACTGTTTGGTGCCCCTTTATGGATCTTGGCTTACAAACCCCACATAGAGGCTGTTCTATCAATTTTTCTCAGGCAAATCTTTGGGTTGCCAAGATCTGTTCCGAATGCAGCCCTTAGATTGGAAGCATGTGTACCATCGATTGAATGCCAAGCTTGGACAATTGCCTTTAACTATTGGATTAAACTCTCCTATAACTGTCCCCCTGGGTACTTAACTTCCCTTTGGGATGATCCTTATTTCTCCTCATGGATGAAATCCTATCACGAAAAACTTCCCCGATTAGGCTTCTCCTTAGAACAGTTAACCCTATTAGATTCTAAGTCAGCCAGTCTCTCCATTCGTACCAGACTCAAAGATTTAGACCGACAAATTTCTACTACTGCAGCCCTCAAAACTTGCTCTCCCCTACATCACAAACTGCCTTTAAATCCGTCAAAATATCCTTTATATCTTGAATACCTAGCAACACCCAAATTCCGACACGCCTTCTCAAAAGCCAGATTTAATTGTCTGGACTCGGCACTTATGGATGGTAGATACTACGGTATTCCACACGATCAACGTTTTTGCCCGTGTAAAACGAATGCTCTGGAAACCCTCGCCCATGTCTTGTTTGCCTGTCCCTTTTATCAACAGGAACGATACCAATATATCACCCCACTTATAACGAAATTTCCCAATTTACCCCCTGAACGTTTGATAATCTACCTCCTGAGTGGTTCTAACAGATCTCAAACCGAGTTGGTGGCCAAATTTCTCTATGTTGCTCAATATAAGCGTCAAAACAAGTTTGACACATAATGAGAGTCTCTCATCCCTATGTTTTACTTTCATGCTTATTAATTAACCAATCTTTACTTGTTTTATATTTTTATTCATTTTACCTTTGTACAATGTTGCTCTTTGTATTTTATCCAATACCTATATGGGTCTATGACCGTAATAAAACTGAACTGAACTGAGCGTGGCGCCCAGAAGGTAAAAGCTGGCTCTTGCAAATACCCCATTTGGGGGCCTTCCGCTGGTTCTCTGTCCACCTGGCTGGCCATCCCTGGGGGATCTCTGGCTGAGCCATCTGAGTCTGGCAGCACTGAAAGCCTGCTGGCTTAGCTGGGGGTCCGCCACATCCAACTTCCGCCAGCACAGCGTAAATACAAGTTGGACTGCACCCATAGATAGCATGTTACTTTTATCAGATTGATGGTGTCCCACATTCTGTTAAACAAAAACCAATAGTGGCTTAGGCTGCTTCCAGTGTTTTGAAATTTCAGTTTTTGCTAATGTTAATAAAGCTGCTATCATTTCTAGATCCATGTCTATCGCTATATCTTTTAGATAGTTTAAGAGACTGACGTGTGGCTCATGCAGTAATCTGCATCCTGTTATTTTATATGTATATATTTCAACACGTTGTCCCAGTACTTTTTCATTTTTCAGCATTTCCAAAATATGTGTAGACAATCAGCTTTATTATGATTACATCCCCAACATTTATCAATGCCTGTCTGATATATTTTAGAGATTCTGTATGGTATAAGATACCATTGGTATTGAAGTTTACATTGGTTTTGCTCTTAGGTCTGTAGATATTAACCTTTGAAGGTTTTTTGTCTATATACATGTCCATTTATCCATTTCCATCTCCTGTTGTAAATCTTTATTCCATTTTTTAATAAAAGTTTTCTTAGCTTTTTTGGTTTCTGTAATCAATTTATAAATCTTACCTATCAGACTTTTATTTGTACCAATAAATATCAAATATTCAAATTTTATTGTTTCCCTTAGTGAACCATATTTTCTTAAGAGACTTAAAAAAGCTTCCCAGACTTGGGAGTATCAGAATAGTTGTGGTTGATAGTTTAGCCTATTTGCAATTTTGTTATAAGACATAACTCCTGTTTCTGATAATAGATCTTATACTGTGTCCAAATTTGAAAAATGTCATTGAGCTAAATCTGCAAGCATAAATTGTGTATGAGATACTAATGCATTATGAAATGGGGATGTAAATGGTGACAACCCTGGTGAAAGTTTTTTTATGTTGATGCAAATAGATAACACTGTGTAAATGGACGGGATTTTCTCTATTATTTCAGCCCAATGTTATTCTTGATACCATAGCATTTCTTTTAAATGTCTTAATTGTGCCAGGCTTTCACACTCTGCACAAAGATCTTGACTCACCCATTCTTTAATCATAGCCAATATTTGCTGCATAATAATAATCCATTGTGTTAAGTAATTCCGTTCCTCCTTATTCAGTGGGTTTGTACAGAACCTCAGCTGCTATATACATGGGTTATTTCACACAAAATCCAATATACTTTTACTCCATAATTTTAAAATATTTCTTGGGACTTGGAATGGTATATTGACAAGTAGGAACAGCAGTTTTGGTAGATGTTCATCTCTGCAACTATGATTCGTCCCATCCATGAAAGTGGCAATTGAGACCAAGACTCGGTCTCAGTTTCTCGGAGTAGCCCATCAAAGTTAATTTTAACAAACTGTGATAAATCTTGTGTGATCTTAATTCCTAGATGTTTAACTTAGACATGGTATATCCATCTGTAAGACTACATCTCCTTTCTCCTGTTGGCCTAAACCAATTCCTATCCATTCAGATTTATTTGTGATCTTATAGCCTGATATTTGCCCACATTCTCTCAGTATCCTTTTTAGATTGCTGCAAGCTGTTTGGAGATTTGTTAACATTAAAGCTATGTCATCTGTATATAACAAGATTTTCACCTGGTTTCGTCCGTATTTCATTCCCCAGATTCCTGGGTTTCCTCTAATTAAGATAACTAGTGGTTCTATAGGAAGAGTGAATAGAAGTGGGAGTAATAGGCACCCTTGCTTCATTCCCTGCTGTAATTTATATTGACTTGAAAGTTCACCATTGATACTTGTGCTATAGATTGATAATGTATTAGTGTAATCCAATTCCTATTCCAATTAGGTCCTGCATTAAACTCATTTACGATTTCAAATAGGTAGGGCCATTCAACCCAATCAAAAACTTTGTATTTAGTTTTGACCAATAATGCACATTTTTGCAAGCAATTTATCCTAATACAATGCATTTTTGTATGTTATTTTCACAAATATATTCATTTTATGCACACTTTCCCCTAATATATGCATTTTTTAAACATTGCTTGGTTGGAGAACTGCATCACAAAATTCATATAAGTGCAAATTTCAAAGGATGGCTGTGTTTTGGTTCTCAATTGTTTCAGAAAGTGTGAATTTAATAGCTTTGGCTTTAAATGCCAACAACATCTGGAGGGCACTTGGATGGGAAAGGCTGTGCTAACCTGTCATTGCTGTTCTGATTGCAAACTGATGGACATTTTTCAGTTTTAGGAGTTGCAGTTTTGGCAACCGTTTTGTATTTTTGGAATGTCCAATTTCTCTGTAATAAAGTGTCACAAACCAAACGCCAAACAATGGGTTGTCACCAATGCTAGTCCTACTCAGAGTAGACCCATTGAAATTAAGGGACCAAAGTTAGCCACTACTCTAAGTAGGACCAGGATTGGGCTTGTAACCCAGGTCCCCTCCTCTCTTTCCTGACACATATAGACAAAAACAGGAGCTGCAGTTTCTCAGTCTATTTATTAAGAGTGTGAGGGGGCTCCCACCCGAGGAGCTTAGGAAAAAGGAAGCAGAGGTGGATCGGATCATCTGACCTTTTGCTGAATTGGATTTGTCACCTATAAGATAAGAAGGTTGTGAAACAAGCAGATTAAGTTGCCTTCATCAGACCTAGCATCTTCTACTCTGACTGGTGGCAGTCTCTCTCTCTCTCTCTCTCTCCAGCATGACCACCTGAACACCTTTTGGCTAACAGTGGAGCCTCCTGCATATACTCTTCAACTAAGTCAGTGAAACCAGCAAGACAGCCTCTTTCGTGTGAATGT
Organism: Rhineura floridana; assembly: GCF_030035675.1. Lineage (NCBI taxonomy): Eukaryota > Metazoa > Chordata > Lepidosauria > Squamata > Rhineuridae > Rhineura > Rhineura floridana. Next base: position 1,723,634 of record NC_084499.1, on the reverse strand, counting down.
ACAGAATCGAGGGTTCTCAGGTTCTCCCCTTTGCTTGTTGGCTATACGCTGTATGTATAGTGTATGTATCATATGTCAGACATTGTGCTCACCTAAGCTGACATGGTTTCTAATAGCAGTTATCTGAACAGGCCGCCTAATGGTTGGGGATCTTCCCCCTTGAATTCTTCAGATTTGGAGATATCAGGGGAATAACTAGGAGTTCAACAGCGGATTGTCTTTATCATTATGATAATATTTATTCTTTAAACATTAAACATCTTTACCAATAATGCATACAGTGGCCTTAGCCGTTCAGTCAGAATCAAAGTATGTTACAATGTGTGTAGATATATGACATCACCTATATCAGTGCATCTCGGTACATCCCTATCTTAGTACATTTCTGTATCAATACATTTCTATATATTATCCAGAAGAATTATCTCACCCTATGTAAGGCAGTCCTTGGCAGCAGCAGCTGTGTCTTCGACACACTTGTAGCTTGCTGTGCAAATTCCCCTACTTTTATAGGAGTTATTATCAGTGCCCCTGACCTGGCTTATGAGGGTCATCAGCCCAGATGCCTTCTGTGAGAGATGGCAGGAGAGAACTAACTAACTACACCAACTCACTAACTAGTGTAGCTAAACTAGTTTTGCTTCACCCAGCTGTGGTTGGCGCTGTTCCCAATAGTCTTGTCTATTTTATATTTAAGCTTGGCAGACTGCCTAGAACTCGACCTTCAGGCCAAGGAACAGAGAGAGGACAAATGCCCAAGGCTTCTCTAGGTGAATTAACCCTAGACTGCATTTTAATGGTTTACATGATACATGCTATATATATTTATGTTACCAAAGAGGTCTTGTGGTGGTAAAATAATAAAAACAATGGGGAAAGCCTGTAACATGAGGAATGGGAGACCTGTGGCCCATCAGGTGTTGTTGGGCTCCAACTTCCATCAACAACCTGCATGTACGGCCAGTGGGCAAAAATTACAGGAGCTGGGGCAACCACTCTGCAAGGCCAAAGATTCCCCTTAAGTACACTGAGTTGTGGGCCCCATCCAACTTATGGGGTAACTTTATTGCAAGCCAAACCACTGATCCACCCAGCCCAGTACTGTCTGCCCTCAACAGGAAGCTGCCCATTGCCAGCCCGTCTGCTTGAGGTTGCTTAACTGGAAATGCTGGGACTTGAACCCGGGATCTTTTGCATTGCAAAGTGTATGCTCTCCCACTGAGCTATGGCCATACCTAGCGGGAAGGTATCAGTGCCATGCTCTGGTCAAAGTGCCATGCCTTGGTCAAAGAAAGCACATCCGCTGGCTTTGCTGGCAGAGGAATGCCGTTTACAACCCAAACGTTCATAAAATGAATCCCAGCAGCAGGTTGGATCAACCCTCATTCTGGCTCCGCTCCTGATGCAGAAGATGAGTTTTATCAAAGTAACACATGCACATTTGTTTATTTTTATAATCTTCATCATGCATCCTCCTTCCCCAAAAAATCACAATAAATTCCAACTGTGTTCCACTCAATGGGTTATGAACATCTTGGTGATGTCACAGCTACAAGCCAATAGGCTGCTGCTACAGATGATCACATTTGAATTTTGTGGGGGCAGTCTTGCAGAGTTCAGCACAAGGCACCAGAAGGTTCAGTTAGGGAGGTGTCCCCAAACCATCCCCAGTGCTTTAAAGATGTTACTTTAGGCCTTTGCCCTAAATTGAATCAACACCTTAAGAAAAACTCACCTACTTCATTCCGTCTGTGCATTCCACTGTGAAAACAAAACAAAAAAATTAATGGCAATTTAATGCCAAGGTAAAAAGCGGGGGAAAGGCCTTTGCATGATGCTTCATTTTCAAACTGCACATGCCCCATCAAATCAGACAAACTATGAAAGTGGTTTAAAAAGTGGGCTGCAGGGTTCAAAGCCTCCGCAGAAGTTGGCCTCCCAAGCCCTTGGCTCAGCTGCTGAAATGTGGTGGGATGTTTATGAACATTCCAACAGCTGGAAGAGTTTTGAACATTGTCAGTCTGTTGGTGGGGAAGGTGGCTTCCTGCTAGGGATGGAATGTTCTCTCAGTTTTGCTTCTCTTGATTTCTTCTTTTTCTAATCTTAAATTCAGTTCTCCACATTTCTACACCAATTTGCAATTTTTTAAAAAAATCCAATAAAAGTTCTTCAGAATTTTGGTGTGAATTTCTCCTAGAAAACACATTTTTGTGTGCAGTTTTGACTAATGTAAACATTTTTGCAAGCAGTTTATCCTAATATAATGCATTTCTGTATGCTGTTTTCATGCACATTTCCCTTGAATATTTGCATTTTTATAAACGCTGGTCGGTTGGACAATTGCACTGCAAAATTCAGATAAATGCGAATTTTGAAGGATGGCTGTGGTTTGTTTCACATTTTGTTTCGGAAAGTGTGGATTTGAGAAACTGGGCTTTAAATGCAAGCTGAATAGGATTACTTCTCCATCCCTCCTTCCTGCATGCTCCCAGATCCTCTTCAGCCTTGTTTTCTAAGCCTTCCATGGCTTTGCATCCCCTGCCTGCCCTCCAGTCTTTCTGCACCCTCTGATCTTATGTCCAGCTGCCTCCCTCATGCCCATCACCTGAGCTCCTGGTGTTCCAGCACCCCCAGCCATCTAATGGGCTCCTGCTCCCTCCAAAGACCCCATCCTTTTCCCTGGCTGCCCTTTCCTCCCCAAACACCCACAAGACACTACTGGGCTTCCTCCAAATCCTTTCCACCTTTTCTATGAAGTCTGTGCCATTTTAAGCAGCATTGGCTTCCCCCAGGGAATCCTGGGACCTGTACATTATTAAGGGTGCTGAGAGTTGTTAGGAGACCCTTGTTTCCCTCTGAGCTACAGTTCCCAGAGTGGTCCAACAGGAAATTCCTCTTCTGAGGAACCTCTGGGAATTGTAGTCCTATGAGGGGAACAGGGGGTCTCCTAACATCTCTCAGCATCCTTAACAAATTTCTTTGGGGGAAGCCACGCCTGTTTAAAGTGGCATATGCTGCTTTAAATGTATAGTGCAGATTGGGCTTTAGGCTGTGTACACACTAAGGATGTACCAGAATTCTGGCCAATTTGGATTTGGTACCCAATTTTCCATTAATTCTTTTATGTTCAATTGTTGAGGGTCAGATTTCCACAGCTATTTCTGAAAATGGACTTTTTAAAAACAAAATCCACCTCTAAAACATTGATTTTAGGAACGATAATTTATCAATATTTCTTTTTAAAATATGGGTATTTTCTTCAAAGTGTCAATATTTTAAACAAATTAATATTTCCTTTAAAAATGTTGATCTCAATATTGATATTTTTCTGAGCGAAAAAATGCAAAGCAATAAAAGCAGCAGGTAGCCAATAAAGAATGAACTCGAATAGATGCCAGCCTGTTAGGTTGATGGGATACTTTTGAACCAGCTCCAGCCAATGGATCGCATCCCTGCTATACAGATCGCCTTTTAAAGGCACAGGGTGCATTTTCACAGTGCGCTTTTCCAGTTTATAATTGTACACACTTTTGCACATCTAAAGCTGCAGCTACTACCCACGTTGTCCATACACACAAGTGAGTGTGTTTTCAAACTCCCTTCCCCTCCATTAGTCTTTCCACAAACCTTTTTGCTTTATTTTCACAATCTTTCCAAGGAAAGGGCTGGAAACTGATATGTTAATATCCGGATATACAGCGATATATATTGGCGTACAGAGGCAGCTAAATGACTGTCATCCTTCCTATTTTGCCTATTACATTCCTAGACAAATTGAACATGGTGAGGGGGCGTGGCACAGCCCTGCAGTGTCGGTAGGTCTGTCCCAAGAGGAGGCGACCTGGAAAAGTGCTGTCTGTGTAAGCATGTATGCAGCACGCGCTTGAAAACTGCATTCTCAGCACAAAATTGATTATATCCATTCCAGCAGAGTGCATTTTAGATCAATCAGTAGTGTGGGACAGGGATGACATGGGGATGCAATTCCCGCAAAGGCGCTTGCATCAAGCACTGAACACACATTGCTGCACAGGGTGTGTATGCCCTGGCTCTAAGTCTGGATAACGAGAACAACATTAATATTCTTCCCCCAATTTCTCCCGACCTTCCATTTCCCCCATCCTCTGTTGTCTCTTTCTGTGCCAAATTCGGGGGAGGCAGGGGAGGGAGGCAAGACTATTGAAGTATTAGTCAACCGTTGGGGTGTGCATGAATGTGAGATGACATGGGTGACTACTGGGGCAGCCTTCCCCAACCTGGTGCCCTTCAGATGTGGCTGGACTCCAACTCCCAACTCCCATCATCATCCCTGAGCACTGGCCAGGCTGATGGGAGTTGAAGTTCAGCAACATCTGGAGGGCACCAATTGGGACTCCTACTATGTGAGTGCGAGTGAAGTGGCGAGTGTGTTGCAACACGAGGATGCAGAAAATACACAAATTCTACATACACACACAAAACCCCACATACTTATGCCAGTCTCCACTTCTACAGATATGTTCTTGAATTCAGTGTCTTCTTGGTCGCCCAAACTAAGGTTCCCCCTAAAAAAAAGCTTTGCAAACTTCTAAACACATTGGGCTATCTGTTTCTTGATATATTACAGTTTGATGTTCTCTGCCTTAGTGGACGTACAATAGTAGCTTCTCTTGGGTCTTACCTTCATCTGCGTTAAATAACACCATATGATTTTCCTTCAGACCTATTTTCTTGACCTCGTTCATATATATCTGCGTTACCTCTGGCAATACCACTTTCTGCCTGGCTGGAAAAGATACAACAGAGACACACCTGAGTCCTACAGCTTTTCATAATTCCCATCACTAGAGGGCAGCTTTCTGTGCAAAATCTATTTTAAAATATGGGGATGGGGGGACAAAGTGCAAATCAAACCTTTGCCCAACACTTCCGTAAAAAGAATGTGGTGTTGAGGGCGCAGTTTCTGGTGGTTCCAAAGAAAATCATGATAAATGGGTGTGTTAAATTATGACCCGCTGGGCCTGTTGAGTGGATCTGCAAAGAATTTGGAAGGAAGGTAGCCACTCATTCAGGTCTTTAGTGGTCTGGCCAGTTGCAAGAACTGGCAGATGCAAAGCCAGGAATATAATTCCAACAGAGCCACTCTCCTTTCAGTCTGCACACTCATGCCGTCACATCACTGGCCTGTGCAGGAAGGTGTCTCAGGTGGCATCTGCCTTTGGTGCACATGAGTGTGCAATGGAGCCTGTGCACTGTGAAAGCACATGGAGCTCTTCCACCACCACTCCTAGAGGGCGGGCTGCACCATTTTTCACACGTGGTGGGTATGTTTCTACTACACATTGCACCAACTGCCATGTTCCTCTTCCCCGCCCAGAAGAGTCTCTAGCAGTGTCCATGTCACCTGTTGGCATCTAAGGGAGAGGGGACCTATATTTATTTATTTATTTATTTATTTATTGGATTTATTAGATGCCCATCTGGCAGGTTGTCCTGCCACTCTGGGTGACGTACAGTAAAATATATAATACACTCAAAGCCCCTCTCACTGGCCATTTAGCTCCTCCCCTCCGGATGTCTCCATATAGGCCATCGTCAACCTGGTGCCCTCTAGACTGTATTTATTTTATGGTATTAATGTACGTCGCCTAGAGTGGCCGTTAATTCAGCCAGATAGGCGACTCATAAATAAACATTTATTATTATTTTATTATTATTAGACATTTTGGACTACGGCTCCCATCAGCCATATTGACCAAGGCTGATGGGAGTTGTAGTATGAAACATCTGGAGTGCACCAAGTTGACAAAGGCTGTTGTAAACCATTAGTTTGAATTGGAAACCACCTTGATTGCATAGGCAGAATGTTGCTATATATAAATGTAGCAACTCACTAAATGTTCTCAAGGTGTGAGTGGGTGGGTACCTACCGTAAAGCGTGACATATATGAAGATCATGTCATCCCTTTCCTTCTTAAAAGTGTTAATGCTGTAGGTGTCACAGTCTGTCTTGATGCTTATTAAGGTTCCCTTACCCAATTCTAGAGAAAAGAACAGAGGAGGGCGCCCAGAATTAATGCGAGTGGATGGTGGGTGTGCTCTCTTGCTTTGCTACCAATGCAAAAGTTGGCACAAGTGGGGAAGTTTTCCTTAAAAAATAAAATAAACAAACTTATATCACTGTATCCCTGATGGCTGTTAAAAGCACATTGCATTATCAAATCAATTTTTTAACATTTTTTATACTTGTTACATAAATGTGTGTGTGTGTGTGTGTGTGTGTGTGTGTGTGTGTGTGTGTGTTTGTGTTAAGTAGTTTTACACCACTTGTTAAATCAGATTACAGTGCAGGCAGGAAGGGGGAGAGGGAATACAGTGACAAATCATGTAAAGTTAATCAACATGGGACTGATCTGAAAAAGTATAATAGCTGGGAAAATACACCCACCCATCAAATTCCAAACTCCAGACAAAAGAGAAAGAGGGTAAATGTTTATTTATTTATTTATTTATTTATTTATTTATTTATTTATTTTATTTATATACCGCCCTAAGCCAAAAAGGCTCTCTGGGCGGTGTACATAAAAGATAAAACAAGCAAAATATATAAATACAGTAAATATAACAGAATCAAAAGTCAAAACAACAAACAACAACAACCAAGCAACATCAAAATATAACAATAATAAGATACTGTTTAAAATACACGATAAAAACAATTATTAAGATACATTTTAAAATTCCAGGCGTACCTCATCGGGGAGACTATTCCACAATTCGGGGGCCACCACCCAAAATGTTAAATTGTATGCTTAACTGCCCCAGCTCGATTTTCAGCAAGAGAATACTCAGACCTGGAGGGGTTTCCAGTGGATAGGAGTTCCACAGTTCAGTGAATTTTTTGGAAAGAGATTAAGAGGGTGGGGGCGGAGAGCTATCTTACCATCAGTTACTGATTGGGAAGCTGGGGTTGGAAGGTGGCTGCATGCATTTGGATGGACCAGAGTCAGTGATGGCTGCTGGCCTCTAATTCTAAAGCTACATGCAAGACATGGGGGAAAACCCACCCAGTCAGGCTCTCTCAAAATATTCTGTACGCTCCTAAAACAGTAAATACATTGTAGGACTCAAAGTGCCTCCTCCCTGTACACTCACACAACTGACACTGTGTACCTCCAGTCACTTGTGACACTCTTTGGGCACCTCTTCTGTGTGATTACAAGGAGGGTGTGGTAGACATTTGGTGTGGCAGCTCAGGAGGACGGGGGGAAGCCAGTTTGCCAAGAAGGAACAACACAGGAAGTTCTTATACCGAGTCAGACCACTGGCCCATCGAGCTCATTACTGTCAACAATGACTGGCAGCAGGTCTCTAGGTTTCAGACACAAGGGTCTCCAAGCTCTACCTCGAGATGGCATCAGGGATGGAACCTGGGACCTTCTGCACCCATGGCAGATGCTCCACCACTGAGCTACAGCCCATCCCCTGAATGGGCTGCAACTTAATCATGGTAGCATGTTGGCTAAATGGTGCCCTTGCACAGGTGTGGTGGCTGATTATGAGGATGTCTGCATCTGTGTGTGTGAGACACTTTACTGAGCATAAGAGAAAAGGTCCCTGCCCATAGCAACGTCACAGCCTATAATCTGGCACCGTAAATAAGGGGACGGCATAGAGGCAGAGGGGTAAATAGTGTGTTATGCATGCCTAGCCCTGACCTGGAGCCACACCCTGAGTCCTCAGAGGATGAAAAAGACACCCCACAGGTCAAGGACTTTGAGGACCAAGCAGGGCCCCTGAGTCCAATGTGGAGGAGCCCCCAAGCTGACGCCTGATGTAGAACTGGAAATGTAGGAGGAAGAGGTGGGGCCACCCCTGCCCCCAATCCTCAAGAGCACCAACACCAGACATTTCGGGTGCAGGCCGAACAGCGACAACACAGTATGCATCTCCGGACCCAGAGTCACAGCTCTGCTTCTGAGTAAGGGGTGCCTGGTAGTCCTTCACTACCAGCAGCTGTGGTGCTGCAGCTGCAAAAAAGGCAAAGCCCATACCAAGGATCATTAGGAAAAAGACTAAAAATAAAACCGTCACTATACAAATCTGTGGTGCAGCTGCATTTGGAATACTGTGTGCAGTTCTGGCCACCTCACCTCAAAAAGGCTAGCAGAAAAGGGCAACCAAGATGATCAAGGGGATGGAGTAACTCCCCTGTGAGGAAAGGTTGCAGTATCTGTGGCTTTTTCATTTAGCAAAAAGTATATATAAAATTATGCATGGTGTGGAGAAAAAAGGAGCTTTTCTCCATCTCATCATGATAACACCAGAAGTCAATGAGGTCATCCAAGGAAGGTAAATGTGGGGAGACTCCAGACAGAGGAAAGGAAGGACTTCTTTGCACAGTGCAGAATTAAACTCTGCAATCCATTATGGCTCCTATGGCCACCAACGTGTGCTGCTTCAAAGGGGAGCAGACAGATTCACCGTAAAGAGTGAGGCGACCAGTGGCTACCCCATAGTAATGATGGCTCTATACCAGGGGGAGGCTATTGTGCTCAGGTCCTACTTTTGGGTTTCCCACTGGGGCATCTGGTTGGCCGCTGTGAGACCAGGATGCTGGGCAAATGGGCCCCCTCTGGCATGATCTAGCTGCTGCAAGGCTGTTTCTTATCCTCTAAAGACCAGCGGGAATTGGGGGGCTGCCAGGGGCCTCTCTGGTGGGGAGGGGAACATGTGTCCCATGTCACAGATGCAGTCTTATGTCTGAAGGGCTGTTTGATCAAACTCTGGCTGAAAAATAAGAGAGGGGGGAGAGCAGCAGGGGGCTTGAAGGTTTCCCACCAGCAGTGGCAGCTCCTATCCACCAGACAAAACAGGCATGGGGGCCACGGTCTCCTCGCTCTACTGAGATGTTTTGTATTTCTAGTTAAGATAGAGAAATCATTCCTAAATTTGCATCTACACATTTAAATTAGTCCATGCAAATCCGTGCCCTACCTTTTGGCAGTTCTAACTGGCCACTCTATTCTCTGGGGATCCTGCATGGGGGAGGGCAGTGGAGAGTTGAGCTGCTGCACGCCCCACCTACACTCAACTTGTAGATGCGTAAATAAACTCAAATATTACAGCAACGCCTTACGTTTCCAGTCCTCTCTCCTTCCAAAGGGAGCCAAACCTGGCTGTGCCCCTGGAACTTCTCACACTGCGCGGGGAAGTGGGGCGCGTGGGTGTAACAGGTTAAAACTGAGCAAGATTTCACTCATACAGACCGGTATTGCAGGAATACAATCCATCTTCGCCTTTCGGAAAGGCGACTTCCATGTTAAAGCAGCCGTAAGGCCTGGAAATGAGATGAAGAGGAACGTTATTATGCCACAAGGAGGAGCAATGGCACAGTTTAGGCCATTGAGGCTCTGGACTCCGCAGTCTCACGGGAGGGACCCCCTCTCTAGATGTTCACATGTTTCACTTCAAAATGTGTTAATCCATCCAGCCCTGCCGCATTTACAGGCTCCTTCGGCCCCCAAATCCTGCTCCCATGGCACAGTTGGCCAGGTGGCACATCAGAAGGAGAAGGAGCCCCACAAGTTACAGAGAGGCCTTAAATCTTGCTAGATTCTCTCCGCACAGAGTTGGCTGTCATGCTCTGGTGATGTTTGCTGTGCACTCTTAAGAGCATGGAGATATTATTGATGGTGGTGTTTTTCTGGTGTATCTTTCAGTGATAGAACAAACACCATCTTTGCATTTGGGGGAAAAGGAAACCCCTGCTAGCTCCAATCTGATAGCAACCCCCCTCTCAAAACTCTACTTTTCTAATTAAAGCATTTTTGCCACATTCTCCAAGTATGGGTACTGTTGCATGTGGACGTTTCAGAACAAACAGGCTACAATGCATTGAATACGGTCACCTGATATGTGACATTATTGCCTTGTCATTGTTACCAACATGTCTAAAGATGTATTCTATTTTTATTAAGTATCTCTCCAAATTCAACCTTTTAAATTCAAAATTTCTACCAGATGGGAGACCCACAACAACCTAGGCAACCACAGCGCAGATGTGTAGGCCACCCTCTGATATTTTGGGATAACAATAGCCAAGTGAAGAATTGGCAAATGATTGGCATGCTTACGTTGGCACACTGGAAGAGAATTTGACCTCTCCATCCTCTGTGTTACTTATGGTGGCCACCATCATTGCTGTGTCATCTAAATACTTTGAAAGCCACGTGCAGTTAGTTGCAAAGGCAATTGAGTACCAGTTCCCTAGAAGCTGATAAAGACAAAAAAGGTTAGCAGCCAAGGGTGGCCCATTCAGAAGAGGTAGGAAAACTCTGGGGTTGCCAGTTATGATTCATGGCTGCCCATTTGGTTCAAGAGTGTTTCTATCCAAAACTGAGAGCTTATTTGTGGAATATATGAAGTCCTTGCCTATGCCAAGGTCTCGCCCTGGTAGGCAGGATCACCAGAGTGGCCTTGGTCAGGATATACATCCCAGTACATACCCTCCAATGAACCCTAATGACCCAGAACAATTTCTGAACCTGGTCACTGGCATGTCAGTGCTTTGGAGACCCATTGAAACAGGGATGGGGGGTTGAATCCAGAGTAACCCAGAGAAAACCTGCCCATTGCTGTGCCCTTTCTCCACTCTGCACTTACCTGACCCGGTTTGCACTTTTCAAATTCATAAACCCCAGAATGTGCAGCACAGCAGAGGGCAAGACCCAGCCCAATCAGCCAGACCTTCATCTTCAGCTTCTTGTCCGTTCCTAGCAAGAGAATATTCTGGAAGACTGGAAAAAGGCTGGCCCACGTTTTCTGGGGTCCCCTGCTTTTATAGAGCCTTGCTGTGCTCCTCTCGCCTGACCTTCCAGCTCCTAAAGGCTTCCATCAGATACATCTCCAGATTCCCTGGCCCACAAGCCACGTTTCCAGCAGCAGATGTAAGATTATTGTTGGCATGAGGAGGGTTGCCCCACAAGGTCACTTTTTGGATAACTTCATATAACACAAAGAGCCATTGCAGGTTGCCATTTGCATTGGCCCAGGACCCAGTGGGCATTTGGCCTGGAATCAGCCAGCAAAGGTCTCGCTCCTCTTATCTAAAGCAGGGGAAGAAGAGTTTAGGAGAGGGGGAGACAAGGTCACTGCGTTCCTCAGAAAACAAAACAATAAACATAACATCAGCTGCTTTCACCATCACTTACTCTACCATGAGACTGGGTTACTGCCACACCAGCAGGGATGACGTTAAGGCACTGCCTCTTACTTGAGAGGCCAGGTGGGCCACAGGAAGGAACTCCCCCCTAGTTACCCAGGACAAAGAACCAAGCCTGCTCTGGCAATTCAGAACATCAGCAGAGCCCTGTTGAATCGGCACAAAGCTGTATCTAACAGAATACACTTTTTTCTCCCAGTAGAGAAGCAAGTGCCTTTGGGAAGCACACAAGCAGGGGATGCCTTCCTGATGCTGCTTCCCAGGACCCCTTTTAAACCCATTGAGAGGGATCATTGCTCAGCAATTAGAGCAGGGACTTTCCATGCCTCTAACATCACTCCGCTGCTGCCCACTAGAGCTGGTGCGGCTGCTGAGATGTCTAGGGGTGTGGTCAGTGGAGTTTCGCCTCATCTTTGAAAGTGGACGCTCAAGCCTTGCAGTTAAACAAATAACTTTTCCTTTCAAGAAAAAAGGTTTCGACAGTTCACTTCCTGCCTTAATCAAGGCCTTTCTAGCCTGATACCTGAAGGTTCTGCTTCAGTGAATAATTCAGTCGGGTGAGTGAAAGTGTAGCAGCAAAGAAAGTGATAATCTTCGATGGAAGCTGTGAGGGATATTAAGAAACAATGAGGGAAAGTGACATGTTGAATACAGAAAAATTACTGTGGAAGCGAAGGATCGTTCACTGTAGCACTTGATTAATTTGAAAGGAGGAGGAGATGATAGCACAAAATGATAAATAACAAGAGGCAATAAAATATTCTGCAACAGGCAGCACTTAGTCACCCATCCAAATGCAAACACAAGCAAGACTTGCTTAGCAAACGGACTACATTGACTCTAACAGCTGTTCATTGGATTTTGGGATCCTGGCTGTTGCTTTTTACAGCACATGCTGTGCTTAGTCATAGTCTCCAGTGTTAATGTACTTAAATGTATATAAAATAAAGCATTTTTAAACTTTGAAACTCTGGAAGATTAATCTGAGTGTGGGCAAGGTCACTGATAGGTGCATAGATACTAGGAAGATGTCTGATTTTTTAAAATGAATTTCTGCAAATTATGAGAACATCTCCAGAAGAAAGACCACCAGGCTTCTTAAACTTTTTGCTCCTATTTTTCATTTTAACCTGTGGATTCTCTGTGAGGGTTTTTTTTTTGTATCACAATGAAAACCTACAGCATTATTTAGTAGTAGTAAAACCTTTATTGCCTAGCCATAAGCCATCGCATATCACACACTACAACACAGCTCAATTTTAAAATACGAAATAGAATACATAAAATATTTATAAAATATGGACGTACTGAAAAAGCCTCGGTTAAAAAACCTAGTTCACCACTTACCAATCAGCGGGCTGTAAAACACAACTTTATTAAAGCGTATCTCCCGGACACTTAGTCATTTGCTCTGCAATATATTTCGCCTGAAGCTTTTGCACCGCAAGGGCGAAAAGGGCAACCCTATAAGTGACTGAGGGATCCTTATCAGACAAAAGAAGGGGAATTACATGATGTTCCAGGGCCAAACACGACCGGGGCAACAGACCAGTCAAATATTTAGCTCGGGGATGTAGATACAAAGGGCATGCCAGTAAATAATGGGGCAGGTCTTCGACTACCTCAGCACCACAGATGCACAGTCGCTGGCACCGTGGAACCCAATTGTAACGGCCGTCCAGGACCGCATTTGGCATCATTTGGAATCGTAACGCCGTAAATGCCTGCCTAAGATTTATCAAAAAGGGCTGAGCCAAATATCTCGCTCTACAATGGTCATGCTTAAAGACTCCGTACCATATGGAAAATTTGGAATTATTAATTGCCAGTCTGTCTATCCAGGCACAGTGCCCAAAAATTGCCTCTCGGAGCCTTATTCTGTTGGAGGAATTTAACTGTTCCTGTGGAGGGATATGATATAAATGATAGAAACTATTTCATCCGGAAGACTAAAACTTATCCACAGCAGCCACTTCAAAACAAGATTTCATTAATATCTTGGTCGGTGCGTCCTTTATAGATCTCCAATAATTAATCAGGGCACAATGAATTCGGGCTCTAATTGGGGGTAAACTTGACTCTGCACGAAGTAGCACGGCTGGGGTACCAGCAGGTAGTAAGAAAAGTTTTTTCAAGAAGCTATTTTGAATAACCTCTATGGCGGACAGATAGGATTCCTCCCAGCCCCAAACCGCTGCTCCGTACAGAATCTGTGCAAGAACTTTGCTTTGGAAAATTTTCAAAGCAGGGATAATAAGATTGCCACCAGCAGTATGACAGAATTTGAGTATGGCTCCACATGATCTTAGTGCGGCAACTTTGGAGAAATCAATATGCTTTTTCCAAGAAAGATTGTCTGCAAAGTGTATCCCCAAATACTTAAAAACTCTGCATTGCTCTACTTGGTGCCCACCAATTGACCACTTGAGGTTAAGGTGCCTTTTGCCGAACACCATCACCTTGGTTTTCGAGTAGTTGATCGCCAGTTTTTCCTTTGTGCAGTAGACATCAAGGCTCGAAAGTAGTCTCCTTAGACCTTTGCGAGTGATGGATAATAAAATCATGTCATCTGCATAAAGGAGCATCGAAACTTTCCGTCTTCCAAGAGAAGGGGGTGAAAATTCTGGGCCCGATAATTCTGTAACTATATTATTTAGATATAGGTTAAAAAGAAAAGGAGCTAAAAGGCACCCCTGCTTTACCCCCTTATTAACTACGATAGGGTCTGTTAATGAGCCAGAGATTCCTACCCTTACTCTTGCGCTAGTATTAGAGTACAATGTTCTTATAAGAAACAAGAGCCACCTATCCATATTAGTTTTGGCCAGCTTGGCCCACAACATAGGCCTATCTATAGAATCAAAAGCAGCTGCCAAATTAGCAAACGCTACGTAAAGATGTTTCGTGGGGCCAAGCACACTCTGTCTAGCTAATGTTAGACAATGGTCAATGGTACTTTGCCCTTTCCTGAAGCCGCCTTGTTCAGGAAAAATGATTTGATTATCGGCTTCCCAGTCTTCAATCTTAAGCAAGAGATATTTGCTGTAAAGTTTCCCGCCTATATCAAGGAGACTGATTGGCCGGTAGTTATTAGGATCCTGCCTCTCCCCTTTTTTAAGGATTGGAAAAACAATACTCTGGTTCCAGCCCTCCGGCAATATGCCAGAGCTGTTAATTTGAGTAAACAGCTTGGCCAAAATAGGAGCCCACCAATCCGGGAAGTTTTTAAATACTTCCGAGGGTAACATATCCTCACCTGGAGCTTTGCCCGATCGAAGGGTAGTTATAAGTGATTTAATTTGCGTGGCCGTTACAGGGGGCCATTGGGGCGTGGATAGCTCTTCTAGGGAGGGGCAAGCCTTGGTATCTACTGATGAGGACATATAAAGAAATGCAGTTCTTCAGCCAGGCAATGTGTACAAAAATGCATATATGATAAAGTGTGCATTAAAATGCATATATTTGTGAAAATAGCATGCAAAAGTGTATTATATTAAGAAAAATTGTTTTGCAAAAATGTATATATATGGAAAAATTGCATACAAAGCTGTGTGTATTCGAAGGAATTTGCACAAAAATGGTGATGGATTTCTGCGGGGACGTTTTCAAAATGAAATTTGCAAACTAATGAAATTTGCAAACTAATTTGCAAACTGAAAGGAGAAGCTAAGAGGAACCAAAACTGACAGATCTGTCCGTCCCTGTTTGCAGGGCCAGCCCTATCATTAGGCAGATGCTATTGTGATGTATTGTTATGAGACTGAAGGCTTGGCAGGAGAGGCTCGAAAGGGCTGGAGACGGCCCCATAGATAGTCCTGGGAAAGTTGGCAAGTATCTCTCCTTTGTAAGTCTGTTGTAGGCAGCAAAAACAATGAAGAGAAATGGGTGAGCACATAACAATATGAAGAAGCCTTTAGAAGGAAATCATGTGCTAGCTACAATATATCTAACATTCCCATATGGAAACCTCTCATCCTGTTTTGCTGTGGATTATTTATTTATGTTTATTCATTATTTACAAGGTTTCAGGAGCAAATTAATTTTTTTAGACCTTTGGCCAACTAGATCTTGCTCATGGATCTCTCCAAGTACTGCAGTTCTGTTCTCTTGTTAGAAAGATTGGGGGCTTCCACCATCCCTCACAAACAAACACACATTGCTAAATAATTTTTTTCGTTTGTAAATCTGTTTATTCAGCAGACAGGGAGAGGATATGGATGAGGCAGAGGGAGAAAGGGGGGAAAGGTCATGGCGGGAATAGGCGAGTGCGAGATGCAATCAGCAGCAAGGATTTCCAGATCAGGGGAGGCATTTGCAGTGGGGCTGAGATCAAGCCTTGGCTGCTGCTGGCTAATCGGGTCCTCTTCAGTCTCTGCAAAACAACAGGAGGGATGGTGTGTGAGGAAGCACTGAAATGTGCAACTGGGACTGGATCAAAACCTCACCAAGACTCCTTCTTCTTCTACAAGGGTTGCCACTCACCAAACTGCGCAGCTCCACCCACACAATCTGCAGGCAAAGCTCTTATGCGGCAGTGCAAGCAGCAAAGCCCCAGAATGGCACCTGCAAAACTGTTTCCTTGGGACAGATGCTGGCATGCCTTTCTTGTAGGGCTTGGGCCGTTATGATTTCCGCACATACACACCCAGGATTGTGTTGAACATTCACCTCCATCCCCTTCTCCACCTTGGAAGAGAAAAGCCCAGAACTGCCCATAACAAAGCTTCCAGCCCTGTTTGAGGAGGGTTAAGCTGACTCCTCCAAAAGTGTTAGGAGGCATATGCAAACCCAAAGAGCAAGCCCTCATTACAATGAACCAGTGTCCAAGGAAAAGAATTGACTACAGACCAGGAGTGGGGAGCATCCTGCTGTGGTTGGACTTCAACTCCCATCACCATCCCTGACCATTGGCTGTCAAAACTGTGTTTGCTGAGGCTGATGGGAGTTATAGTCGAACAGCATCTGGTGGGCCATTGATGTTTCCTCTCCCGGCTATAGGCTGTTAGAAAGCCCCCTACCTGGTTTCTAATCATCAACCTGTCTCTGCACCCAAAGGACCTGATCAATCTGGGTCACCAGCTGCCCGTTGCTGCTCTATAAGAAGGAGTAACTCTCTACCTTCCAACCTCCTGTTTTGCAGATATATGAAGCCCTCTGCCCTCCCACCTGTTTAGCCAAACATCTCACTTACCTGAGGAGATTGGAGCAAAGATCTGCAATGGGAAAAAGGAAAGAAATTTATGAAGACCAGAGCACAGAGGTGTGTCTTTAGGAAGCATCATTGTCAAGCAAGCATGGGAGGCCTTAATGGCAAGCATTGGATCCCACTAGGCCAGTGGCTCCCCAACTTTTTCCCCCATGGGCCACTTGAAAATTGCTGAGGGTCTTGGCGGACCACTTAATGATTTTTCAGCCTGCTGTAGCAATTGTAATGCACTGTCTTAGATGCTGTAAGATTTTTTAAATTGTACTTTTACTGACACTCCGTGGACCACATGAATGAAGACCATGGACCACTGGTGGTCCACGGACCAAAGTTTGGGAACCCCTGCACTAGGCAATATAAGCGTCTTTGGGAAGTCTGGCGATAATGGATCTATACCCAATGGATAAGCCATATTGGAAAATCTCTCCCAGCCCATTTTACTCTGCCATTTCCCAAGATATCTCAGATTTCACTTCACTCACAGCCTAGACTCTGGATTGACTAGTGGGAATCAATATTATCCTCACAACACCCCTATGAGGTAGCTTAGGTTAAGAGAGTGACTGGTCCAAGCTCATCAGCTGAGCAAGGATTTGAACTTGGGTCACACACTCTCTAAGTACTCCTCCCCATTAGTGGTCAGTGTGTATTTTCAATATGGTATTTTTAGCATTTAGAATGCTTCCACACTAGATGTTTCATTTGGAATTGCCAGGTTTCACTCATCACTTTTTATGGGGAACCCGCTTGAGGCCATCAACCAATCATTGCCCTCCTGTATTTACTCCCTCTGGTTCTTCTGCCTTTTCTGAGATTGCAGAAGTCTGACTTTTTTCAGAACGGGAGACCAGCATGATCGACACAGGTGAAGATACCCTTAGCCCAGCTCTTCTGGCGTTTTACAGGAGCTGGTTTTGGGATGGGCAGCAGTGATGTACCAAGAAAGAAAACCTATCGCTGCTCAGGACTTTTATCACCCAATTTCTTTGTTCTTTCAGCCTCTCAAGCCTTCCTGACTCTCAGGTTTAGCACAGACAATGAGATTCAACATCAAGGATAAGGATATCAGTTGGTAGTATGATGGCTGTGTGCCAGTTCCAGTGTCAGATGTAGTTTGCTCCGAGTCTGCAAGCGTACTGGCTGGGGTTGCTTTCTGAACTCATATAACCCCTGTTAAAACAGTTGCATTGGCTGCCAGTTCATTTCTAGCCCTAAACAACTCAGGCCCCAAATATCTAAGAAGACTGTCCCCTTCCCTACAGACCCTCTCCGGTGTTACAATAAGCAGAGGGGGCCTTTTTGGTAGTTTGGGAGATGGTGGCCTGAGAGCCGGCCTTCTCTGTGACAGCCCCTTTGCTGCACAGTTTTTGGCAAATGCTAAAGATGCACCTCTTGACGCTGGCCTTTGACACCTGAGATCTATGTTTTCAGGACCCACGCTGTTCCTGTGACTGGAATTTGTTTTTAACATCGAATGTTAAACTGCTGTAACCTGCCCAGAGACCTGGTGGTGAAGGGCGGGTAATCAATTTAACAATAACATGAAAACAAATAACAGACGTTATACTCACCAGACCAGGGAAATTCTACCATCAGGTCATCTGTGAGTCCCACCTTGTGATAAAGCTGCTTGAAGATCTCCATCACTTCTTTGGTGATCTTAGGCAGTCGGGCTGCATCCAAAGAAGATCAGAGTGAGGTGCCATATGCACACACACCAGCGTTTGAGGCAGTAGACAGTACGTTCAACAACCTCCAAAGTCCAGGGCTTTGTAGCCCTGGGGTTCCCCAAAGGACCATTCATTCATTGGCGATCAACTCAGAGGGCAGCATAACAGAGGCACAGCAAACAGGCCTGGCCTCAGCCCCTGGGCCAGCACGGGCATGTTGGGACCTGCTGGGACTAATTCTCATCACCATAGCATCTTGTGTTTGTTTCTTATTTCTAAAAACATTCTATAATCAGGGGACAGGTGGCCAGACACAGACACGGTTACAGATAGTTATTTCATTATTTAAAAATGTATTACCCTTTTCTCCAAAAATGGTGCTTATTTTTTAATTATTATTTTCATATCAGTGGAAGACAGGCAATTGCAGAGTTAGGCTGTGAACACATGAGTCACCAGAGCAAAGGGTTTCCATTCGCCACACCTGGAGGGGGAATGGGTTGATCTGCTGATCAGCTGCAAAATCTCTTTGAAGCTGAATTTTAAAAAAACAAGCTGCTCCCACCAGGTTTTGGAGTAAAAAGGGGCAGGGTTAGACTAGCGTCGTGTGCCCCCGCTTTCAGAAGAGAGAGGTGGAGATGCCGCACTGGAACCGGCAGAAGAGGGGGCATAAAGGAGGCTGAGAAGAGAAGCGGCTTCTACATTTTAGCGAGTGCTCCTCGTTGTGTGGGTTAGGGGGTGGCAAGGGGGGCCCTGGCTTGGCTGGTGAAACCTGAGTGGGTGTGCAATCTCTTGTCCATCACTCTCTTGCACAAGGGGGGGGTCATTGTTGCACGTACTGTACAGCTGGACACTGGTGCTACTGGGCTCCCCTTCAGCCTCCTTGAAAATGTAGAGGAAGGCAAAGTTGTCGTAGTCCGTTGCCATCACCCGCACATCTTTCTTGCCAGTCTCATCTTGAGGAAGCAAACAGAGCCGCCATTTAGCTCCAGTCCCAGAGACACGCAGGCCATTGGAGTGAGCTGCTCCTCTGTCCCCCCAACCTTCCCCCCCCTTGCCCCATCCTTTCAGATCTGTATCATCTTGATAATTGACACCCCCACCATCCCAGGACCTATCTTGCCCCACCCCAAATACAGTCTGCCAGTGGCAGATGGCAGGGCAATGGAATCCACGCCAGGTTTTAATTCAAACTTTCAAAGAGCTGTCCGAGGTGCTGAAACTTATACACAAAATAGGTTCAGCACTTTGGAGAGCTTCTTGAAAGTTCAGACTAAAACCAGGAGTGGATTCCACTGGCCCCTGACATCAGAGCCACCAGTTGCCACTGCAGTCTGCCTTTTGCCTGCTGTGAAGTCAGACAGTCGTCAGCACAGTATCCCAAGTGCCAAGTTGTTATTGCCATCTGGTAGAGTCTCCACTGTAAGACTTTATGGCAACTTTCCTAGATGGGGGAGGAGGAAATTGGATACCAGAGTAAATGGTGAATTCCTCTACAAGCTGGGCTGCCAAGAAACCAGAATTCTTTCAGCCATTGCTAGGATTTTATTTTTTTTAGAAAAGTATGTGTTCAGTGTTTTTACCCTTAGCATGCAAGGAAATATATCCCCAACACTGTGTGTTTAGACCTGTACATGGTCAGGATCACTTTGACCCTGGCTATTTCATAAAAACCCTGTTTCTGTTAAGGAGGGGGGAGGACTCTGCACAGGCTGAGAGGCTCACAGGATTTTCTTTTAAAGCACAAAAATGAGGCAAAACTATTCCTGTTTGTGTGTTACTCACGTAGAGTTAGCTTTAGGTGACTCAGCTGTGTGAACCTCTACGCAGAAGCAGGAGCTCACATGTGCTATACTTCCTTCTCACGACATGTGGTTGTGCCATGGCCTGGACACTCCCCTTCCCTGAGTGGACACTCCTTGGGGGTTCACGACAGCCCGGAAGAGAGACCCCCCACAGCCCATTGCCCCAAGGGAGCCTGCAGCAGAAGGCATCAGCCCTTTAACTGGATCGTAGGCAGCATTCAGGGTCAGGAGGGGTCTCCACTTGATGCCTACCTAGCCCTGCTATAGAAGCCAGCAGCCCCCAAGACATTTCTGAGACAATGTGGATGTTTGATCTGAGCTGCAAGGGTACCGTCCCTGGTTCTGTACCCTTCGCTATACCTCTCAAGGTGGGGACCTTTGCCTCAGCATCCTGCCTGGAACGACTGACCTCCCCTTGCTTGAGCCATCACCTCCAGTGGGAGCTGGTGGCTACAGGTCAGTGGGGCAGTGGAATCTGCTCCGGGTTTTAGTCTGAACTTTCAAGGGTGAAAATTTGGACTAAAACCCAGAGTGGATTCTGCTGCCCCACTGATATGCATCCATCCACCAGCTGCCACTGATCACCTCTCCTCTATGGAAAGCACCCCTGCAGATAACAACTCATTGTGGGAGGGGTGCATTTCAGGGTGGCAAGGCTTAAAGCCCAGCCTTGCTCCTCCCCCTACATGAGCCTGCCCTCCACATGAAATATGTACCATCACTTGTGAAGTGCCCAGGCTGGTCTGTCTTCTTCAAGAGCATTTTCATCTTCTTGCATTCTTTAGGGCTGAAAACAGAAAGGGAAAGGGGGTAGAACATTCTGGATTTAGCTGTAAACACACTAGTTGCCTACAGCAAAGCGTTTCCATTGACCACACCTGGATGGGGAACGGGTTGATCTACCGATCAGCCGCAAGATCTCTTTGAAGCTGAATTAAAACAAAAAAACCCCTCAAGCTGCTCCCACCATGTTTTACAATAAAAAGGAGGGGTTGACTAGCATCTTGAGCCCCCGTTTTCAGAAGAGGGAGGTGGAGACGCACCAGAACTGGCAGAACAGGGAGTGCGTTTCTACCCTTAGACAGGGAGGCTGCTTCCACACAAGACTTTTCAGGTGGAGCCGCTTTGTCTCATTCACTTATATTTTTGGGGAGGGGGGACACATAGCATCATTAGCCATTTCTGCTCCTCACATATTTACCCAGAGAGAAGAGTGGGGAAGGGGGCACAACAAGCACAGGTGCAGGCGCCCTTAGTGACACAGACTTCTCCTCCTGGCCAGGAGCATATTGGCCTGTGAAAGACTCTGCCGCCAAACATATTCACCGTAACAGCCAACCCGGTACCTTCCAGACTCTTTTGGACTACAGCTCCCATCAGCTACACCATGGCCAATGGTCAGGGATGATCGGAATTATTCTCCAAAATACCCGGAGAGCACCAGGTTGGGGAAGGGTGCATAATAACATTTGCAATGGGTTTCGTTTTACCACCACATTGATGAATTTTAATCAGTGTTTTAATTAGCACTAGGACACTTTTCCAATATAGTTTTTTGAAGTCTTATAATGTTAGGAAAATCTTGATTAACTGAGTGTTAGAACACCATAACACATTAATGCTAATTTTTAAAATGAGCAGGGGTGGAGAGCATTAGCCTTTCCTCACAGGGAAAATTATCGAACCACATGGCAAATTTTGGTTAGCTTTTGGCTACTTTTGTTTTTAAAGAGGTTACTTCTCCTTGCTGGCTACATGATCCAGCCAATCAGGAATCACAGAGCCACCATGATGATGTCACCAATCAGACATGGCATCACAAGCCAAACCAGAGTGAGGGGAATGCTTCCTGCCCTTGCTCTGGTAAAGGAATATTTTCATTGAGGACCAACATTTTCACCAAAACAGGGAGGGGGCGACTTTTTTCACAAAACGTGCCCTTCTCCCAATTCTGATCAGTGCTAGTATGTAAGGGGCACCCAAGGCCAGCAAAGGGAGTATCAGCAGTTACTTACAGAGGGAAGCCAGTCACTAGTTCCGTGTCACCATTTGGAAGGGGTTTAACAATGGTAGCGGATGTGGTCATGATAGGCTTCATCTTCTGGAACAAGTCGCAGTCGGACACAGCTGCCATGACGTGCCATTTCCCTGAAAACTGGAGTTCATTTCCATCAATCCAGATGTCAGCACATGCTGGAAGTCCCCTTCCACCATCCTGAAGTGGGCAGGGCCGGCACCAGGCATGACTGGGCTCTTGGTCACCAGCCTGCCCCAGGCCTGCAGTGCCATACCCCAAAGCTCCCCCATACAGACGACACAGGGCTAATAAGCCTGCCCATGTGCCCTACCTACCTCTTGTGCCACGTGAATTATGTGTGCACATAGCATGCATGCCTGCCATCAATCAAGATGGGGGGGCATTAGCTCCTTAGAGAAGACCCCGCTGCCATCTTGGGTGATGGCAGGAATGCATGGACAGCGATCATGGCATTCACACTGACAGGAGAGGTAGGTGGAGCCTGAGTGAAGGCTTATTGAAGCCATCGCTGTCTGTATTGGGGGGCTGCCTGAGAGCTCCCTCTCCATAATCCGTTGCACGGTGAGATTGCAGAACCCGATGCTGCTGCCGATCACAGAATGGGAGCACCACCCTCCCACCTCCTGGCTGCCGGGACCCTCAGCCAGGGCCCAACTTGGCTGCCCTCTGGCACCAGGCTTTTTAAAAATGTCTATGTGCATTTCAATTAATTTCCATTATTTATGCCATTGTGGAGGCTCAGAGTGGAGCACAGAAAACTCTCCAAGGAAAATGAAAATACAGCCAGACATAAATATCTCAAGAAGAGCCCACAGAGTCAGACTGAAGACCCGTCTAACCCAGCAACCTAAGCAGGTGCCACTGGGAAGCCTAGAAGCATGAAAAGCAACAATCCTAAAAATGTAAGAACCTAAGAAAAGCCCTAAGAAAAGCCTGGATCAGCCCAAAGGGCCAATGGCCTGTTTTCAAAGTGGCCAACCAGATGCCCCAGTGAGAAGCTCACATATTCCCAGTAGCTGGTATTCAGAAACAGTCTGCCTCTGAACATGGAAGATCAGTTAAGCTAATAACTTATGGCGAGAAACCATTGATAAACTTATTTAGTTTATTTGTAAAAATATTTGTATAATGCTCTTTCATAAAAAATATCAAAATGGTTTAGAACAACCATACGCATACATACAATTAGTGTAGTGACGGGTAGAGGGAGATATGGCGTTGTGAGGAGGACTTGCCAGGTAAGGGGAACGCGGCCCAGGCAGTTAATGGCTGTGCCTTGTTCCAGTCCTCCCCACACCCGCAGGTTTGTTGGTTGCCCTATCAGCCAGCTCTCAGGCCTCCGGATGCTGCTGCTAAAGGCCAGATCGGTGCATAATAAGATCTCCCTCATTCACGATTTAATTGTGGATGAGGCAGCTGATCTGGCATGTAAAACCGAGACCTGGGTGGGTGAGCAGGGAGGAGTCAGTCTCTCCCAGCTATGTCCACCAGGGTACCTGGTCCAGCATCAGGGTAGACCTGAGGGTCGGGGAGGGAGATTGCTGTGGTCTATAGGAGCTCCATCTCCCTCTGCAAGCACCCTGTCCATGTGACTACTGGTCTGGAGTGTTTGCACCTTATGTTGGGTCAGCAGGACAGACTGGGGATTCTGTTGGTGTAACGCCCACCCCGCTGCCCAACAGACTCCCTAGCTGAGCTGACGGAGGTGGTCTCGGGTGTACTGTTGAGATCCCCCAGACTGTTGGCTCTGGGGGATGTCAACATCCATGCTGAGGCCACTTTATCTGGGGTGGCTCAGGATTTCATGGTCTTCATGACAACCATGGGACTATCCTAATATGCCACTGGCCCAACAGGGCATACTCTAGATTTGGTTTTTGCATCTGGACATGGAGTTGGTGATCTGAATGTGGGGGGCCTTACCTCAGTCCCTCTGTCATGGACAGATCACTGCTTGCTGAAGTTTAGACTTACAGAGGCTTTTCCCCTCTGCAAGGGTGGGGGACCTATTAAGTTGGTCCCCCCCAGAGACTAATGGATCCGGATGGTTTCCAAAGGGCTCTGGGGAGTTTTCCGGCTGATAGGGCTGGCCCTCCTGTCGAGACCCTGGTTGAACTGTGGCATACAGAAATGACCTGGGCGGTTGACATGATTGCTCCTGAGCACCCTCTCCTGTGTAGAGCTCGTACGGCTCCATGGTATACTCCAGAGCTGAGAGCGATGAAACAATATAGGAGACAGCTTGAGTGCAGATGGAGACCAGCTCCTAGTGGATGCAATTATATACTGGTAAGTGCCTAGGGTAAGCTGTATTTAGGGGCAGTGAGGGCAGCAAAAAAACAATATTTTGCTGCCACTATCAAATCATCACTCTGCCGCCCAGTGGAGCTCTTCAGAATTGTCCGGGGCTATTACACTCTGGCCCCAGGAACATGGTAGAACCATCTGAGGCCCGCTATTTGCTAGGCACTTCCAGGATAAAATCTTTAGCATCCTCCAGGACTTAGACACCAGTGTTATAGCAGGTGAATCAAGCGAGGTATCCAGAGCACAGCCTTGTCCCAATTTCTTGGATGAGTTTCAGTTGGTGCAGCTTGAGGACGTTGACAAGGTGCTTGGACAGGTTCGTGCAACCACTTCTGTGCTGGATCCTTGCCCTTCTTGGCTAATAAAAGCTAGCAGGGATGGAACAGCCGGCTGGGCCAGGGAAGTGATTAATGCCTCTCTGCGAGAGGAGGTGGTCCCTGGCTGCCTGAAAGAGGCAGTAGTGAGACCACTCCTGAAGGGGCCCTCCCTGGACCCAGAAAATCTTAATAACTATAGGCTGGTAGCAAATGTTCCATTCTTGGGCAAAGTCCTGGAACGAGTGGTTGCGGGCCAGCTCCATACACTCTTGGATGAGACCGATTATCTGGATCCATTTCAGTCGGGTTTCAGACCTGGTTTTGGCACGGAAACAGCCTTGGTCACCCTATTTGATGACCTTTGTCGGGAGAGAGACAGGGGGAGTGTGACTCTGTTGATTCTCCTTGATCTCTCAGCGGCTTTCGATACCATCGACCATGGTATCCTTCTGGGGAGACTGGCTGAGTTGGGAGTGGGAGGTACTGCATTGCAGTGGTTCCACACTGCCTACTTGGCAGGTCGCCTCCAGAAGGTGATGCTTGGGGAACATTACTCGGCACCCTGGACTCTCCAGTATGGGGTTCCGCAGGGGTCAGTTCTGTCCCCCATGCTGTTCAACATCTACATGAAACCATTGGGTGCAGTCATCCGGAGCTTTGGAGTGCGTTACCATCAGTATGCTGATGACACGCAGCTCTATTTCTCCTTTTCATCTTCTTCAGGTGAGGCTGTCAATGTGCTGAACCAGTGCCTGGCTGCGACAATGGACTGGATGAGGGCTAATCAACTGAGGCTCAATCCAGACAAGACTGAGATGCTGCTAGTGGGTGGTTCTTCTGACCAGATGGTGGATGTCCAACCTGTCCTGGATGGAGTTGCACTCCTCCCGAAGGAGCAGGTTCGTAGCTTGGGGGTTCTCCTAGAACCATCTCTGTCACTTGAGGCTCAGGTAGCCTCAGTGGCACGGAGTGCCTTCTACCAGCTTTGGTTGGTGGCCCAACTACGTCCCTATCTGGACAGGGATAACCTGGCTTCAGCTGTCCATGCTCTGGTAACCTCCAAATTAGATTACTGCAATGCACTCTGCGTGGGGCTGCCTTTGAAGACGTTTTGGAGACTGCAGCTTGTGCAAAATGCAGCAGCCAGATTGGTAACAGGGACCAGACGATTCAAACATATAAAACCGATTCTGGACCGCTTGCATTGGCTGCCTGTATGTTTCCGAGCTCGATTCAAGGTGCTGGTTTTGACCTATAAAGCCTTACACGGCTTGGGACCACAATACCTGATGGAACGTCTCTCCCGATACGAACCCACCCATACACTACGTTCAAGATCAAAGTCCCTCCTCCGGGTGCCTACACCAAGGGAAGCTCAGAGGGTGGCAACAAGGGAGAGGGCCTTCTCAGTGGTGGCCCCCAAATTATGGAATTATGTTTTTGACAAGGTGCGCCTGGTGCCAAGACTGTTATCATTTCGGCGACAGATCAAGACTTTCCTCTTCTCCCAGGCATTTTAGCATGTGTTTTTAAATTGTTTTTATATTGTTTTGAATTTTAAAATTGTGTTTTAAATTGTTTTTAAAATATGTTTTTAAATTGTATATTTGTTTTAATGTATTTGATTGCTGTAAACCGCCCAGAGAGCTTCAGCTATGGGGCGGTATACAAGTGCAATAAATAAATAAATAAAATACATATACACACACATATACACACACATATACATACACACACGCACACACTAAAACCACATAAACATTTAAAATCAGAGATCAACTATTACAGAAATATGTTGTCTTAATTGCTGCATAAACTTGGAGCAGAAATGTTTTCAGCAGACGTTTAAAAGTCAAAACAGAAGACGCCTGCTGAATCTCCATTCCCGCAGGACTGGGCCGATGCCACGGAAGGCTCGATTTTTTGTTGCTGTCATGAGCCTTGCCAACTCAGGAAGATCAGTGATGCTCCTGAAGATGATCTCAGCGATCCTGTTGGGATATACAGGCACCCTGGAGCAAAGTTGTTCAGGGCTTTGAAAATTAAGACAAGGACCTTGAACCTAAAACATCGGCCGCTGACGATGTTTTAACAATGGTGTCACAGGTTGTCAGCCATGCATCCCCATTAGGGTCTGGCTGCTGCATGCTGCACCAGCTGGTGCTTCTGGGCCGGGCCCAAGGTCAGCCCCACGCAGAGCATGTTGTAGTAATCCAGCCTCAAGGTCATCAGTGCATGGACTTTTTGCAGAGAGTCTCTGCCAGATCAGATTAAAGGGACCATCTGTTCCAGCATCCTCTGGGAAGCCCGCAAGGAGGACTGCCTTGTTGCTCTTTCCTGCCCACCCCTCAACATCTGGAGGAAGTGAGAGATATACCTCCGGAGCCTGTGGAGGTTTCAGTTAGTTGTTGTAGCCTACAGGTTTATCCTCCATTATTTTCTCTGAGCCTTTTGAAAAGTCATCTAGTCTTGTGGCCCCCGCACCACATTTTGTGGCAGAGAATTCCAGTGATGTGGTAGATATGGGGGAAATCCAGGGAGTGCAGCACCAGGATTTTTTCTTTTTTTTTCAGAGCAGGAGTGATGATGCCATCTGGTGGGACAAGTGGCTTCCTTGCTCTGGTGAGTGAATGAAGCGGTGATAAGACCTTTGAGGTTGTTTGTGACAGATTCACATAGGCCACCCTTCCCACTTGACACCTGCCAGACATTTTGGACCACAGCTGCTATCAGCCCCAGCCTGTGTGGCTGTTGCAGTCCAAAACATCCAGACGGTACCAAATTGTGGAAGGCTGGCAGAGAAAGAGTCAAAGAAGGAGGGAAACCAGCCAGCAGAGGCTTGGATGCTGGTTTCTTTTTCTTTGATGGGGTTCCTGCTTCATGCTTGCAGTTTAAACAGCAACATTTCATTGCAAGATTGCTTGCATTGCATCAAAAGCTATAAGTGTGCATTTCAGCTGGCTGAAGGTCGTTTAACAGAGGCCAAGGTGTTTGACAAGTTGAACCTATACAGTCAGAAGTAACACCAATGGCACTCTCTCTCTCTCTCTCTCTCTCTCACACACACACACACACACACACACACACAGATCACGGACCAACAGAGCTGCCTGCATTTTGGGGCTCTGCAAGGTGGCAGGGACTGTCAAGATGAGCTCGTGCTCATCAAGATGTAGCACTGCGGCACCACTGGTGAATTCCCTGGATTAATTCTGCACTGCATGAAGGACTCCTCTCTCCTTGTGTCCGCCTTGAGTCTCCTGTGTCAATCTGCTTCACTGGGCAACCTTGAATTTTAGGGTGATGAGAAAGAAGGCAAACTCTCCACCCTTCAAGATGCCTCTCCAGGAGACAATCCAAAGTGGCAAGCGTGCATCCCACCCCCTCCCCACCCCATTTCCTCTCTCTTTTCCTCGTCTCCCCTGCTGCTGGAATTGCATTTGTAGCCTCATCGGGGCAGAGTTCTCCATCTCACAGAGTTTGTTTAAAATAGCTCGCCTTGGAGTCATCTTACTCTCAGAAAGCATCCCTAATGCAGCTGTTTAAAATTTTCTTAAGGAGCCAGTCATTTTATAATTGGTCTGCACTGCTTTTAAAGTTGTTGTTTTTAAATGTTGCTATACACTGCAGTGCAGTTTTGTAAGAGGGCATTATATAAATACTGAACAAACAACTCATTTTAAAAAAACAACATGGTAGCGTATAATAAAATCCTTAAAGCATCATAACATTTTACAGTTGTGAGATGCAGAATGAATGATCAGCATTGAATCAAATCTAAACTTGGCAGTATTTGATGCCCTGCAGCTGTTTGGACTCCAGCTCCTAAGCTAGCTGGGACTGATTGTAAGTCCAGCCACAGCTGGAGGGCATCTGCCGGTGGAAGGCTGTGGTGTCACAGCACTTGGTGAGTTCTGGAAGCAACAGCAGAGGTGTCACTTCCATGCCACAGGGACCACACCCTCTTCTTCCCCGCAGCACAGTACCTTCGCCAAATCAAAATCTGGTTGCACATCAACATCAGCGTGAATGCAGAATGCGCAAAGCAGGACCATCAAACAGCTCCGCATCATGGGCCCCATTCTTGCTCCTTGTGCGCCACCGGCAGAGAACTAGCTGGGCAGAGGAAGGTACTGGCTCCTCGGAGGCACCCTGACTTTATACCTCTCCACAGGGGCGTCACAGCAGGCAGGGTGGCTGGCAATATCCCTCCCCATTCACCCCGCCGCCCCATCCCATCCTACCTCTTAGGTAACACTTTGGCCTGAGCGGGCATCTGCTATCTGGATGGGTGGGGTTGGGTAACACCTAATGAAGTGATAATTGCTGGGCTGCCACTGGATGACAGACCCTTGGCCTGATCCAAGGGCATGAACAAAAGGACAGCCGACAGCTTGGATGAAATTGTTCACTACGAGCCAAGAAGCTGCCCCTACCTTCTGCATTTTGTAGCCTGCCCTTGAGGATGTTCCTGAGACTCCTTTTTCCGACCCCACACAAGTGAATGCGCACTTTAGGTCCATTTGTTTTCATGGATGGAAATGGGACCACAATTATAAACAGAAAATAAATGTAAATGTGCTGCCTTCAAGTCGATCCCGACTTATGGCGACCCTCTGAAGAGGGTTTTCATGAGGCTGAGGGGCAGTGACTGGCCCAAGGTCACCCAGGGAGCTTCATGGCTGTGTGGGGATTCGAACCCTGGTCTCCCAGGTTGTAGTCCAACACCTTACTGCCCTTTATACACGAGTGGGGATTTGAACTCACAGCCTCTGAACTCTCAGCCAGGCTCTCCTCCCCACTGGGCTGAGTGGCAGCAGCAGCTCCCTCCAGTTTCAGACAAGGGACACGGCCAGCCTTATCTGGAGCTGTTGGGGATTGGACTGGCATGCAGAGCAGATGCTCTCTCACTGAGCTATGCCCCCTTCCCAAACTACAATGCCCTCCTCCCCACAAGAAAAGAGCATATAGAGAGAGGTGATCCAGTGGACATAGTGTACTTAGACTTTCAAAAAGCGTTTGACAAGGTACCTCACCAAAGACTTCTGAGGAAGCTTAGCAGTCATGGAATAAGAGGAGAGGTCCTCTTGTGGATAAGGAATTGGTTAAGAAGCAGAAAGCAGAGAGTAGGAATAAACGGACAGTTCTCCCAATGGAGGGCTTTGGAAAGTGGAGTCCCTCAAGGATCGGTATTGGGACCTGTACTTTTCAACTTGTTCATTAATGATCTAGAATTAGGAGTGAGCAGTGAAGTGGCCAAGTTTGCTGACGACACTAAATTGTTCAGGGTTGTTAAAACAAAAAGGGATTGCGAAGAGCTCCAAAAAGACCTCTCCAAACTGAGTGAATGGGTGGAAAAATGGCAAATGCAATTCAGTACAAACAAGTGTAAAATTATGCATATTGGAGCAAAAAATCTTAATTTCACATATACGCTCATGGGGTCTGAACTGGCGGTGACCGACCAGGAGAGAGACCTCGGGGTTATAGTGGACAGCACGATGAAAATGTCGACCCAGTGTGCGGCAGCTGTGAAAAAGGCAAATTCCATGCTAGCGATAATTAGGAAAGGTATTGAAAATAAAACAGCAGATATCATAATGCCGTTGTATAAATCTATGGTGCGGCCGCATTTGGAATACTGTGCACAGTTCTGGTCGCCTCATCTCAAAAAGGGTATTATAGAGTTGGAGAAGGTTCAGAGGAGGGCAACCAGAATGATCAAGGGGATGGAGCGACTCCCTTACGAGGAAAGGTTGCAGCATTTGGGGCTTTTTAGTTCAGAGAAAAGGCAGGTCAGAGGAGACATGATAGAAGTGTATAAAATGATGCATGGCATTGAGAAAGTGGATAGAGAAAAGTTCTTCTCCCTCTCTCATAATACTAGAACTCGTGGACATTCAAAGAAGCTGAATGTTGGAAGATTCAGGACAGACAAAAGGAAGTACTTCTTTACTCAGCGCATAGTTAAACTATGGAATTTGCTCCCACAAGATGCAGTAATGGCCACCAGCTTGGACGGCTTTAAAAGAAGATTAGACAAATTCATGGAGGACAGGGCTATCAATGGCTACTAGCCGTGATGGCTGTGCTGTGCCACCCTAGTCCGAGGCAGCATGCTTCTGAAAACCAGTTGCCGGAAGCCTCAGGAGGGGAGAGTGTTCTTGCACTCGGGTCCTGCTTGCGGGCTTCCCCCAGGCACCTGGTTGGCCACTGTGAGAACAGGATGCTGGACTAGATGGGCCACTGGCCTGATCCAGCAGGCTCTTCTTACGTTCTTATGTTCTTATGATGGTCACAAATAGTCCCATTATCAACTCTGTCACCCAAGAGGCTGTATTTTCCTCTTGTGAGATTTCCCAATTGGCTGGAGCCTCTGTCTGTCTGTTAGGTTGGGCCAGGCCCGATTCCACAAAGGACTGGCAGATTGGCCTAGGCCAAAAGCATCTTTGCATTTTGGTGGCAAGGAAGACTGCTGCGGATCCACGAGCAAGGCAGCCAATGGAGAGGAACTGGAAACTGTGCCAGGAGGACTCAGGACAGGAGCCACTATCCTCGTGCCAGTGGGTGGAACCGTCCATCCATCCAGGACTCAAGGGAGGAAGCGACTGCAAACTGACGCTGTCTTTATCTAAATCCTCCCTTAAGCTTTCTAAATCCTGTTGTGCAAAAGCCTTCCTGCTGGGCCAGCCTGAAGAGAAAATGCACACAATATATGCATTTATATATTGCAGCCCTGGGCTCCTGCTGGGAGGAAGGGCGGGATATAAATCAAATAGTAAATAAATTAAATAAATAAATAAATCCGTCGCCCCAGTCACTGGCTTCTTTAAACAGACATGCAACAGAGAAAGCCTGAATGAGCACAGCTGTTCCTAATCGCTGTAGGCCCACAGCAAGGACAGCAGTAGCAGAGGAGCCTTGCTCAGGAAAGGAGTTGGCTACCCTAGTCGGAGGGACGGGTGAGAGACAGCAACAAGACTGAAATAATGGGAGACTATGCAGTATTAAACAGGGAATTTCAGCAGCATAGGCCGACATTTCCTAAGGCACCAGTGACAGAACACAAGAAATGGCTTTTTAAAAATGCTCCTTTGAATTGTGTCTAAAGTGCCCACCCTTTAAGGATGCCCCCAGCATCAGCATTCTGGCTTTACAACTACTGGGGGGCAATTAATTCTGCCAATGGGCATGATTGGATTCCGATAGTTGATGTTCTTAAAATAAAATTTAAAAATTGTATTGACAGGCATAAAGCCCCAATAGATGGGTGAGCCGTTTTGCATGTAGAATGTCCCCACGGCCGATCCCTGTGGCACTTCCAGTTAAAAGGGGCTGGGAACAGGTGATGGGAAAGTCCCCTTCTTGACCGGAGACCCTGGGGAGCTGCTACCAGTCAGACCAGACAATGTTGGGCTAAACAGACGATAGTCTGGTGTGGTATAAGGAAGTGTCCTATTGCTTTCGACAAACCCTGCCAGCCGCTTTGAGCACTTAAAAAAATGGAAAAGCCATATTTGTTGTTATGCCGTTGTTATGATCATTACAGCAGGAGTAGCAAATATTAGTAAACAATGTTCCTGAGGGTTCCAGGTAAGGAGAGTGTGGTCCTGGGGATTCTGCAAGGATAAAACCGAGGCAGGGACACCACCGCTTTGGGAGACAATTTTTACTTTTTATTTTTAATGAAGGAACAGCTTTTCCAGGGAAGGGGTTGGAGACGGAAGGTGCCCTGGGCTGAGCAACAGGAAACAGGCGCACCTTCGATCATGGAGAAGTCCAGGGCTGGCAGATCAGTCAGAAAACGGGGCTTCCTTCCTCGAGAGAGAAGCTGGGTTTTCAGCCTGGTTGTCTGAAAAGGAAAGAGAGTTGCGGGGTGGGGAAATGGGGCTAGAGGTTTCTGCATCCTGGATATAATCCAAGCCACCATCCCACGCTAGATTCAGTGCACGCCGGTGTCCAAGCAGCCCAGCCCTCCTGCCTCAGGATGCAAACAACACATAGCACATCATTTCTGTGGGACTCACTGCCACCAGATGGCGTGGGGGATGGCCCCTGGCCTAGATGGCTTAGAAAGGGGACAAGACACATCCATAGGTCTATCGAGAGCTACTCGCTAAGGAGAACACTCATGTACAGAGGCACCCTACCTCTGAGCAGCCCATGCTGAGGACAAGGAACTGGGTGCAGCTATCGCCTTCATGCCCGGCTTGGTCTGAAACCAGCAGCAGGGCAGTTCTTGCATGCTCAAGAATTCCCTGGTTGATCATCAGGCCAATGTTCCTTTGGCCAGCCAGACACCAACCTGCAGCCCCACAAAGGCTCACAAATGATGAAGCTCTCTTGCTCCTTTATTTCAATCTGTCTGTCTATCTCTTTCATCAGCCCTTGTTGAGAGCAGCCGTGTTTGCACATAACATTCAGGTTAATGTATACCATGGTTGATTTGATCATCCAAACCATGCCCAGCTACTTAACTGTGGTTTGTGTGCTGCCAACAAGCCATGACCTGCAGCCATGGCTTGTTGTTGGCTTACAAACCTTGGTTTGTTTTAATTATCACTTGCCATTACATGTGAACCCAGCACCTATGCTTAACCATGGTTTGCTTTGCCACCCACCCCCAGACACTCACCAAGCTACAAGGCAAAAGCAGATGAAGACAAACCAAACTTTGGAGATGTAAGCCATGGTTTGTTTGATTAACTCATGGCTTATTAAATAAGTGGTTTGTTAAAGCAGGTTGGTGTGTTCCAGAAACTCATTATGCTTCCCATTGCATCTGTCATGAACCAATCTCCCATCAATCGGCTTCACTGGGCTGGCCCAGAGTTGCCTTTCCATGCATAGTGCAGGTAAGATGCTGCAGCCTGCATGCAGGTGCAGAGCAAAGTTAGAACAGGAAAGCTTTATTTGTCCTGGGACCATTACTCTCACACACAAAAGTGCTCCCGAGCAGGTGCAGAGGGCCCTCCACGTTCCTTCCCCAGCAAATGAATGAGGAATTATGGGGAAAGGCCTCCACCATGGCAGGTGGGGGCTTTCCTAGGCAGACCCACCTTTCAAATGTCTAGGTATGTAGCACTGCCAACCACCTGCCTTGCACAAAAGCTACATATAAAGATGACTCACCTACACAGAGTCTGTCATGCAAAGATCTGTTGAGAGAGAAGGCAAGGAAAGGTGTCAGGAAGGGGTCCAAAGGCATTTGAGGGAGGCTGAATGCTGGCCAGCAAAGGAGACTCTGCTCCCTGGGGCACACCCTCAAATCACAGCTCTGGAACAAGATCACCCAAAGGTCCTCTAGTCCACCCCCCAACGCTAGGCGTGTCCATTGCTCTCCCACATTCCCTACTCCTCCCATCACGCACTCCAGACCATGGGAGCTACAATACATCAAAAGGTGCTCAACTTCAATTAATCTATGCACAGAGGGAAACCGCTGCCACTTTGCTGCTCAGACTGGGATTATAGGATGTACAACACACTAGACCAGACATCATTAACCTTTAATCCCAGCCTGAAACACAGGGCACACATTTATGCCTGTTTCTCCTCTCTATCTGGGTTTTTAACTCCAATCTCCTTTTTTTTTAAAAAAACACCACCCTAAAAACTTAAAAGATCCTCTGTGGCGCAGAGTGGTAAGCGGCGGTAACGCAGCCGAAAGCTCTGCTCACGGCCGGAGTTCGATTCCAACGGAAGGAGGAAGTCGAATCGCCGGTAAAAGGGGTCGAGGTCCACTCAGCCTTCCATCCATCCGTGGTCGGTAAAAGGAGTACCCAGCATATGCTGGAGGGTAAAGAAAGGCCGGGGAAGGAACTGGCAATCCCACCCCATATATACGGTCTGCCTAGTAAACGTCACAAGACGTCACCCTAAGAGTTGGAAACGACTCGCACTACAAGAGCGGGGACACCTTTACCTTTAAAAACTTAAAAATAAGATAAGCAGACAGAGCAATGTTCAAAGCATTGTGGACACTGAAGCATCAGCTGAAAAGCAACAATATGGTATGTTCTTGGGCTACAGCATGGCAATGATGATGAGGTTTTTGAACTGTACGCTTTTTGGGGAGTCTAGGAAGCAGGTGGTGGTCCTGGCCCACATGCATCTGTGAAGGCAATTCCCTGTGAGATCAGGCAAGCCTCCACCCCTTGATATTTTCAGAAGTTATCTGCAGACTCATCTCTTCTCCGTCACCTTTAGAATCTGAATTAAATCAGGGCTTCAAAAAAATGGTTTTGCTATTTGATTTCTTGTTGCATGTTTTAGTTTTTTTGGGGGGGGCACTTGTTTTCGTGCCAGCTCTTTAAGATTACTACAAATATTTTATTTTTATTTTTAAAGTTAAGATTGTATTATGTATTATTTGGAGGATGGTTATTAAGCTTCATGAAGAGTTCTGTTTTTAAAAAGCAGGTGACACATGTATTAAATAAGGAAGAAAAACAAAGACATTTAGATTGTAGGTTTTGGTGGCCACAGATGGTCCTACTGCTGCATCTGGGCTCCTTCTGGGAGGAAGGGTGGGATAAGAATAAATAAGGATAATCTGTGATTATGTTCATTGTGGACAGTTTAAGAAGGAAGGAATGTTTTGTGTCTCAGTAGGGGCGCAGCATTCAAATTACAGAGAGGCAGGATGGGGCCTGGACCCAGCCTGCTACCTCATCGGCTACTGGTTTTTATAATGCTATTTAATCCATTCATTAATTAATTTGGCAGATGCCTTACATAAAAATAGTTCCAAGGCGACTTACAAAAGTGCAAATGATACAAAAGAAATTAAACCACAACTGTTAAAAAAAATAAACAATAAAATACACAACATCCCATCCAGGGGAAGGGGACTGTACTCTTGATAGAACTATTTTTATGGTATGTTTGTAAATCGCCTTGAGACACATGTAAAAGGAGAGTAATTAATTGATTAATTAAAAAAAAAATTAAATGTAAATGTACTGCCTTCAAGTCGATTCCGATATGGCGACCCTATGAATAGGGTTTTCATGAGGATGAGAGGCAGTGACTGGCCCAAGGTCACTCAGTGAGCTTCATGGCTTTGTGGGGATTTGAACCCTGGTCTCCCAGGTCATAGTCCAACACCTTAACCGCTATACCACACTGGCTCTCATTAATTAAAATACCACTTCCTAAAAGGTATCAGCAGCATAGAAGCCAATTTATAAATAGTAGCCAAAAGATAATATAACTGGCCTGTCACAACCCATCAAATGCTTGGGAGTAGTGTTTAAACTGTCAGACTAGGACCTGAGAGACCCAGGTTCAAATCCCCACTCGGCCATGAAGTTCACTGGGTGACCTTGGGCCAGTCACTCTCAGTCTAACCTCTCAGCCTAACCTACCTTGCAGGGTTGCTGTGAGAGTAAAATACGGAGGGGGAGAACCATGCTTGTATGCCACCTTGAGCTCCTTGGAGGAAAACAAATAAGCAAACAAGGCAGATGCCAAAGGGAGGCTGAAGTCGGTGCCAGGCGGGCCTCCCTAGGGAGAGCATTCCAAAATTGGGGGGGGGGAACAGCTGAAAAGGCCCTCTGTTTTATCTGCAGCTCTCTCTCGGATGAAAGGCTCATTTGGGAGGAGTCGGGGATGGCGTTTGTTGTGGAGTCTTTCAATCCCCCCCCCAACTTTCTCCCTGTGGTTCCAGCAGGGAGCCAGCCCCACATTACAAGCCCTGGAAGAAACTGGGTGCTTGCCCTGGTCCCAGTTCCCCCACTCACCAGTCCTGGGCAGGAGGAGAACGTTCTCCTGGCTGAGTCCCTGTGCCAAGGCCAACTGGGTGAACTTCTCCAGCAGGTCAGACCTCAGTTCCTTGCTTCTCCCTGCAGGCAGAAACCCAAAGCGTTGCTGAGCGAGAAGGAGAAAGAGGGAGGAGGCACCTCGCAACCGGAACAGGGAACAGGGAGGCTGGGATGAGCCTCGGCCAAGCCAAAACCAGGCACACTCTTGGTGTGACGAGAGTCCACCTGAGCTGCCTCCAATCGCCGCAGAAACTCCAGACCACTAAAGCTAGCAGCATCAGTCTCCCACAGCCTCTGCCAACCTGGCACCCTCCAGATGTTTGGGATGCCAAACCCCTTCATCCCCAGTCAGCTGTGTGATGCTGGGGCTGGTGGGTGCTGGAGTCCCAAACATAAGATTGGTGACAGCTGATCTGCCGCTATAAGCAAATCTATGCTGCGTTTTGGACTGCTTCCCACGCTCAGCTTTCCCCGAGGAATGGGAAATTCAGAGGAGCCTTTCCAGGACTGCGGCGAACTCATTGGAGTTTGGGGTCTTATAAGAACCTGGCTTTTTACAAATATACAGGCCAAGCGCGCATTGCAGAGGTGCAGAAGCAAGCAAACGGGATGGCAGGATGGAAGCTCAAACGCAACATCAGTCCTGGCTGTTAGCAAAATGCGTATTAGCCAAACCTCAAAACTGCTCTTTCAATAATTTTTAGCTGGCTAATTTATAGACCCCCCAACTTGACAAAAATGCTGTTCACCGCCCTGGGAGCTTATTGCTATAGGGCGGTCTAGAAATGTAATAAAATAAATAAAATAAATAAAAGTGTGTGATTCACATTCCAGGTGCCTGGGACAGAAAACTACCTTTTGATGGCCAATCATTTAACTAGGGTGGCACAATTGGGGTGCCCTCTCAGCCCTTGATGCCATCTGGACAAGGGGCACAAAAGGAAAACAGGTCATGTTACATTTTGGCAGTTCATCAGGTAATGTTAAAATTAATGTTGTTATTTTTTCCTCCTTTTCAGTGTGGAAAACAACTGAGCATGATTTTGCGGGGCGGTAGAGAAAAGTCAGATATGAGTGTGTGCAGAGGATTCATGCGGGCAGCTAAGTGGCAGATTCTCATTGGCCCTGTACCTGCAGCCTAACACAGTCGAGCACATTCAGTCATGGGGGGCAGGGTGGACACGTGACGCAGGAAAGCGGTTTTTGAAAAACAGCTCTGAACAAGAACAGTCTATCTGGTAAGGAAGAGCATGGAATTAATTTCAGCAGAAATGAAGGCCCACAAACATTCTTTAAGTGACCAGGGGGCAGTTCCAGAGCTGTCCTTCCACACATGCACGCACACACAGAGCTACTGATGGCACCGTATCCCCTATCAACAGTCATGCCATGAGACTTGGGGCAGGGGCATTTATTTGTTTTAACACAAATGCAACCAGACCACTCTTATTGGGAACACTGAAGCCTCCACCTCTCCCTCTGTCCAATCTCAGTGTTGCAGGCTGGCTCCCCAGTCCTCAGTCACCAAGGTGAGAAGCTTATCCGCTGGGCAGGGTGGAAGAGTAGGGGAGGAAGGCCGCCACCTAGTGATGGTGAGGGGCATACGTACCGTACAGCGTCACCATGGTGAACGTCTCTGCGCCTTTCCTCATCTTGGCACATAGCAAAGCGTACTCGCTGTAGTTGGTCTCCACTACGCGGACATCATGTTGGCTTCCTGAGCCTGGTGTTGAGGCAGAGAAGGGCAGAATTGAACCAGAGCCAGCAGGACTCACACCCACACCAGGAAGTTGCTTTGCACATCGCATCTGCCCAACCAGGCGGGCATTCTGCCTCTGGAACAGGGTGGAACAGGCCTGCCCACCATACTTTTATAAAGAATGCCCAGCTGATCAGTCACCTGCCTTTTAACCGAAACGGATCAGACCGAGAAACCAATTTGCATATGGCCAGACTGACTGAGAAACTGAACAAGGCTTTACAAGAGGGAAGGGGCTTGTGAAGGAGGGGCAGCTTGGCCTGCCAAGGGCCTGGGGCATGGCACAGAGCCTCCATGCCCAGAGACAGTATACCTCTGGAATATGAGAGACTGCCACTGTCCTCTCTGCATGGCCTTCCTGGGGGCCACTCTTAGAAACAGGACATGGGGCTGCATGGCTGCTACATCCCACCCAGCAGGGCCCCTTCTCATGAACCCAAGAAGCCCCCATAGCCAGAGTCAGCCTCTTAGACTCACTGGCTCAGCACTGGTCATTTGAGACCCGAGACTTTTAGGACCGGCTCTAGGTGCAATTGTAATATATTTTAAACTGTGTTTACAGTGTTGAGACCTGCCCTGGGACCTCTGGTGAAGAGCAGATCATAAATCTAATGCAAATACTAATCATTCTGACTGGCATGGGCTCTTTAAGACCTGTGCCCAGCCAGCCCTGCTATTTTAACTGGACATGGCAGTATCCTGGCCACTGATGCATCACGGGGGGGGGGTGTGAAGGAGAGGAAAAAGCAAGCACAGATTTCCATATTTGTTTGTATAGCTGCATATTTAGAAATAATGGCTGTAATTTAAACAGAAATCCGGTGCATGGAGAATCCAGTGCATTCCCCAGAATGGGGAAGGCCCTATGAGCAGGTGACCTGTGCCTGCCTGCACAGTTGGCTGCCCAGTCGCCCACTGCGCCCCATCCTGCCCGTGCTCTCCCTTCTCGGTGCTCTTTATTTTCAAACCAGACACACCTTCAAATAGAGAACACATGCAACAGAGGACTGCTTCTGTAAAATGGGGCAGAGGGGCACCCTACAGGGTGGGGACGGAACCTGGCCCTGTCAGCAGGCAACGCAGATGGTCTCTTCCAGAGTGACCCGCAGGGGCGCCTAGTGGGCCAGCCGCCACACAGCTCCACTTGCAAAGCAGCCACCGCTCTTTGCCCGCTGAAGGTCCCAGCAGGGTTCGAGTGATCTCTGCCATCTCCAGGAAAAGGGATCTTGGGTGGGGTGGGAAAAGGATCCCTCTACTGGGGACCCAGAGAGCTGCGCGGATTATGTTGGGCAAGTTGGCGAAAAGGAAGCTGCCTTATGCTGGGTCAGGCAGGCAGTGCTCCCTGGATGCCCCCTGGCTCAGCTAAACCGTACGCGGACCCCACTGCGCTGGCCCCCGGCAGGATGCCGTGGCTTGGCA
The DNA here is from genome assembly GCF_030035675.1 of Rhineura floridana. Lineage (NCBI taxonomy): Eukaryota > Metazoa > Chordata > Lepidosauria > Squamata > Rhineuridae > Rhineura > Rhineura floridana. Next base: position 1,684,145 of record NC_084499.1, on the reverse strand, counting down.
TGGCCAGCTTCCAGAACCACCCCTCTCCAGCTGACAGGCTCTTCTGTCTCCCGTTTGGAAACAACAAAGGGGGGTGAGGGCAGAAAGGTGCCTGTCAGTTGCCCAAGCCACCACCACCCACTCTCACCCAAACAACAACCCTGCTCTTCTCGGCCAGCCTGGCCGCTGCCAAGGGCAGCGCTGACGCGGCTCTCACTTACGTGGGCTGGTGTAGTGGAATCGGCCGGGCTGCTCAGTCTGGATGAAAAGGATGTTCCTCGTCTCACACTGGTCAAGCCTGGAGCAGAGAACAGGGCGTCAGGCAGGTGACATGGAGCTAAGAGACGGGCACGCACCTGAGGCAGGCAGACTTCAGGCCTATGTGGGGCAGTGGGGGGGATCTACTTTTGGTTTTTGAGTCAGGGCTCTGAGGCCAGCCAAACACAGCCAGGCAGCTCAAGGGCCGTGCACTCGGATCAGCTGAATATCTGAGTTGCTGTAGCTGAAGGGTCTGAACACAAACCCGCAGAACTGCACACAGTCCTGGCCAAAGGCAACCAGTTCAAACCCCCATTTCACAGGTGAGGAACACAGAGGCTGAGAGATGAGCGACCGGCACGAGGCTAGCCATGGTAGAAAATAATTATGTTCTTGCTGTTGTTGAAATATTGGGAGCCTGCACCCTTGCGCTGATCTCCTGCAAATCAACCAGAGATGTCCTGGGAGATGCCAGTCTGCCTACCTGTGTCTATCTCTGTCGGGGGGGCAAAAAGGGATTTCAACCATACCATAGAATCCCTCCATTGCCCTTGCTGGGCCATCGGGGGGGGGGGGAAGCATAGCTTCACACAGTGCATCGTTAACCCATGGAACTCACTGCCACGTTGGTGTAAGATGATGGCCACTGACTTATAAGGCTTTTTTTAAAAGAGGGGGCGGGAGCTGGATGAATCATGGATGCAAGGAGGAGGCTCAATCACCATCAATAGTGATTAGTCAGGACAGCCCTATAGAACTTCCATGTGCAAGAGTAGTGTACCTCTGAGCGCCAGTTGCTGGGGGCAAAAGACACCCAAGAGCTATTGCCTTCATGCCTTGCTTGTGGGCTTCCCAACGTCATCTGGACTTGCCACTTTCAGAAGCCAGATACTGGGCTTGGTGGATCTTTGGCCTGATCCCATATGGGTCTTCTTAGGTTTTCTCTCGCTGGGTCTGATTCCAGGAAAGCTCACTAGCAAGGCAGCAGCGGTCTCCCATCACATCTGGTACACTGCACCTGAACATGCAGGCTCCGCTCCTAGCCTGCTGTTCTGACAGCCACCCAAAGACCCACCCTCCATGAATTTCTCCCATCCTCAGTTTGAAGTCCTCTTTGCCAGCAGCCTTCGCAACCTCCTGCGATACTAATTCAGCCAATCAGGGGGCAAAGCCGGTCACCGCATTGTGGATGACCAGTGCCTCCTTACTTGGGATAGGTGGAGGTGACATCCAGGTTGCCATCTTCCGTGGGCGTGACCACTGTGGTGCACATCTTCATCACCGACTTCTTGTCCTTGAACCAGCGGGAGTTGGAGGCCAGGCCAATGCTGAACCATCTCCCGGTAAACTAGAGAGAGAGGGAGAGAGAGACCCTTTGAGCATGAACGTCCAATCCCTTCAGCCTGGAACCGGCTGCCTGGCCAGGCCACGCAGAGGCGCACAAGGCCTTCTGGCCTGATCGATCCCCCCAGTTCCTGGATTCTGAAACCCTCCCTGATCTCTGGCCTGCCACTCTCTCTCCCTCTCTCACGAGCACTTCAAAACCAGGTGCAAGCTTCAGCGTCACACAGAAACCTTCCTCAGCCTGGAATTAAATGCCGGAGGGAGGCATGTCAGAGCCTTCCTTTGGAGCAGTGTCACCAAGGAGGTAGAAACACCCTCTGCAGGTTCCACCCCTCCGCCCTCCAGCCATGATGAGTTAAGGAATTGGTGAGAGCAGAGAAGCCACATGATGAACCACATGATGATGGCAGTCCTAATACTCCCCCATCTCTGTGCTGTCCCTACCCTAACTGAACCCTTTTCAACCAAAAGGGTTTTCAGAGCACCCAGAGCACCTGGGCCATGAAAAGCTGCAGCTCCGCGGCAGAGCCCCCACTTTGCAAGTAGAAGGTCCCCGGTGCAATCCCGGCACTTCCAAATAGGGCTAGGAAAGTTCCCCTCCTGGAACGCTACTGCCAGAGCTCTCATTCTGCTCTGCACATTGCGAGCTCTGTCTCTCCTGCAAAGGGCCCTTTGCAAGACCAGAGCTGTCCGGCAGCTCAAAGCGCATGTGAGCCAGCCTGCAGAGAGCTCTGCTTTTCCACCCAGGAGGTTCTGCAAGGTACCCAGGGACGGAGCTGGCGAGGCCAAAACACACAGCAAAGCACCTTGCCAGCAGCCCTGCTCAGCTCCTTCCCAAGGGCAGGCCCCTGAACTCTGGGTGGGGGTCCTGCTCCGTTACCTGGTCTTGCTGGAAGTCGGGCTGTACCGGCACCTCGGCCTCTGCCTGGAGCAGGCAGCCCAGGGCCAGAGCCAAAGTGCTGACAAGCCAGGCCTGCATGTCTGATGCTCTGCTGATGCTGGCCTCTCTCTGCGGCTGTCCGGTAGAAACAGAGGCACTGCGAGCGTGAGCCAGAAACCCAGGCCAGTCGGCTATTTATTGGCTGGTTGTGCAACCGAGCAGGGTGGGACTGCGCCGGCCCCTGGTCTCCCCGCTGAGCTGGATTATGCAAGACAGAAAGAGAGAGAACAAGAGCCAGACAGGGAAAAACAGGACAACAGCCACTGAGATGCCCCCCTGCTGCCCTCCCCTCCCAAAGAACTGTGCCCTACCATGGCTGCCTGGAGCGGGGAAAGGCTTTGAAACCCTGCAAGCCAAAGCCAGCCCCCTGTGAGGGAGGAAGTCGTGGGCCAAACCTGGAGGGCAAAGGGGGAAGAGCTTGGGGGCACGCAACACCCACAGCTGCAAAAGAATTGCATGCAGAGCTGCGTGTGCACCCTCCCCCATGTGCAAAGATCACTGTTGCCACTTCCAACATTTAACATGCAGGGGGAAGGAGGCAGGTAACCTGTGACCTTCCCAAAGTTGTTGGTCTTCGACTCCCATTAGCCCCAGGCCAGCTTGGCCAACGCTCAGGGATGATGGGAGGTGGAGGCCAACAACATCTGGAAGGGGGCCCCCCACAGGTTCCCCACTCCCACCTCTGCTGGGAGCTTACAGCTGCTTTGTTGCTGGTGGTATTTGCTAGACGTTCAGCTAGAAGTCACCTTTCCGCTGAAGTATCGGACTCATGGTACTTTGGTGTTGACATGAGCATGTGAGAAGAGCCTGGCACCTGGATCGGACCAAAGGTCCATCTAATCCAGCATCCTGGCACCTTCACGGGCAAAGCAGATGCTGCATTGGGAAACCCACTAGCAGGACATGAAGGCAAGAGCCCGCTCCTGACAGCGCCCCCTCCCACCCGCGCCTGGTACCCAAGAGGTAGACTGCCTTACAACTTGGAGGTTTCATATAGCCATCGCGAGTAATAGCCACTGAGAGACAAATCCATGGAACAAGAGGAGATCCCTCTGAAAGCCATCTAAGCCCAAGGCCCTTAAAGAAAACTGTTCCGGTTAATTATAGAAGGTGCTGCTGCACTTTCTGATCAGTTTTATGGGTGCATTTTTGTTATGCTGCTGGGCATAAGGCACAACATGGGATAAAATAATTCACCTACGACAGGAGAAAACAACAACAACTTCAGCCTAGCCTGTGATCAAGACTAGGTGACCAGGGCAGAGATCTCCACTGAGAGTTAGAGATTTAAGCAGCTTTTGAAGGAAACAATTGAATCCAGATAAAAGGCCATTCAAGATCTTGTTTGGAAAAAGATGACCTTTGTCAGGCTAGGAGAAAGAGGCAGGAAGGGATCCGCCCTCCTCCTTGTGTTATCCGGCTCACCTTTTCTTTCGGGCAGGGTTCCCAATCCCATGGTGTGGCAAGCAGAAGTTCAATGGAGGCAGTGTCCCTGTGGGCTTCAGCCTCTGAAAACTTGCACCATGCAATCAATCTTTTCCTTTGTAAGAAGCCCCGAGATTTGCTTGTGTTTTGCAAGACTCAAGGAGAGTGCTGAAGCAGCAGCAAAAATTTCCTGTGAGAAGTTGGAACTAAACCTTGAAGCAAACAACTCTTTTCATTAAAAACTCACAGACTATTTGCTACCTTGAGATCCAGCCACATCGGTGGTAGGGAGGCGTGGGGAGAGGGAGCGAAATTGATTTGGTTCACATTTTAATGCAAGCTTGCCTCATTCACTCCTCCGGAACCAATCCATGAACCGAATCACAGCTGCCCTTCAATCCTCAGACTTTTCCAAATTTTTCAGTCACCAACCAAAAGGTGTACAAAAAAGGACCATTGTTAGGGGGAAGCGTACACAAAAATGCACATATTACTGAAAAATATCATTCAAAAATGTGTTTTAATAGCAAAAACTGATTGCAAAAAGGGTATACATATATAGTAGAAATGTATGTGGATTTTTGTGCAGACTTTTTTTAAAACTTAAGACTGAAAAAACAGGAACTATGAGCAAACCAAAGTTGAGGAATTTCCCCATCCTTCATCTGTGGTGGGGATGAATTCACACAGGAGGCCTGCAAGTGTTCACACAGACTTACTACTGGCAGGGCAGAAGGGCCCCTTTTCCCCATCACAAAGCAGTGGCCTCTGTGGTGGTGGTGAGGGGGACCCTCTAGAAGACACACCCACAGGTGCTGTTCAGCCTTGTCGATGGTGGCACCAACATTGCAAGACAGCATGTTTAATTAAGTAACAGATTTTTAAACATGCCCCCTTGAAATGAGCTACACTTTTGAAAAAAAGTTACATGGAAGCGCTGTGGTCCCTTTACTCTTTTGGTATTCCCTCCCCTTAAATATTAGGCATCATCTTTTTGGCTCCTACTGAAGACTTTCCTCTTTTAAGCAGAGACCTTTAATTCAGTCTGCATCGGTACTGGAGCTGTTTTAAAGAGCCTTTATTGTTTTATCACTTGCGGTTTGCCACTCTGGGCTCCTTGTGGAATATATTAAATAAATGATTAAATAAAATGATGGTGGGCAGCAGCTTCCATTTTACAAAATATATTTCTCCTCTCTCATATGCAGAAAGGAGGATGCCTTCTGCATTGTTGTCTTCTGGGTGCATCACCTCAGAACAAAGTAAGCTTGTCTTTGCATTCAAAAACAATAAATCTGAATTCAAAAACAATATTTTTTATTTTCACCAGGGAAAGGGAAGTTAATTTCATTCATTGCTATGCTCAATCAGCTAAGATTTCTTTAAGACTGAACAACTGCCCAACCTCTCTCTCCAGCGATGGTGACTGGGGTGGCAGCATCACCTGACCGGCAGATGGTGCAAAAATCTATGACTCCTTGAGCCTTCAGCAACACAGGTTGATCTGCTGCTTTTTTAAAACTTGGTTTTGGAAAACTACCAAGTTTCAATGGGCATTTTATATGGACCTGCACCTCTGTTCTCAGACCTCCAGAGGCTGGTGAGGTTAGGCTTTTGCTGGGTGCCCACACAGTTCCATTTGTCTCACTTGCACAAGCAGTCAAGAGGGTCAGTGCCAGAGAATTCACACTTTGCAACTGTCCCAGGTTATGTTGCTGTCTTGCCAACGGATACATTGATTGATTGATTGATTGATTGATTGATTGATTGATTGATTGATTGGGTTTATTTATATGCCACCTTTTCACAGTGACCTGTGCCCAAAGTGGCTTGCAACAAGCACTCAAAATAAAAGCACTGGGGGAGGGGAGAGAAGTCAGTGTACAAAACATAGCAATACATTCGAATGACAAAAATAAACGATTTAGCAAACATAAAATAAATTCATTACTACAAAACAAATAATCCACAAAATATTACAAAAGAAATACATGCATCCCCCCTGCAAGCCAGGGCTGAAACTATGACAATTCTTTACGAAGGGCCGTCAATTTGTGCAGGGCCCTTTAGAAACTCCCAAGATTTGAAGTCTTACAACGTAAAAATCAGGAGAGAATACAGGTTTATTTCCGTTACAGTAAGGCAGCTTTCCCCGGCCCGGTGCCCTGCAGCTATTTTGGACTTAAAGCTCCCTCCACTCCCAGCCAGCACAGCCAGATGACCCTGAGGCCGATGGGAGCTAGAGCCCAAAACCTCTGGAGAAGGCGACAGCAGGAGGGAGAGGTGACAGGGAAGAGCCATATGTCTCATTGAAAAGGTGAGCACAGGGGTGAGGGAGTGGGAAGAGAGATTTGAAGAACTGGGATCCTACCGGTGTTTGGGGGCCCTGTCGCTTCAGCCACTCACTCCTTCCTTTGCACACCAAATGTGAATATGAATTGAAAGAGTAAAGGATAACTATTTAATGAGACTGAAATGAGGTTTCTTTTTAGTAATAAGAAAAGTCCCAGGGCATATTCAGGGGAAGGTGGTATGGAAACAATGAATGTCACAAGTTCATAGTTTTCCATTTGTGGCCCAGTTTACATTTGGAGAGTGGTGCCGGTGTGGCTGAGCTGGGGTTGTGCAAGCGTTTGCTTCCCGGCAGGAGCTATTCTATAATCCCATCCCCACCCCCACTTAAAACTCCATCCTGCTCAGCCTTGCCCAAATGCAGTTTTATGTAAGGACCTCCTGTTTGCAGAAGGGATTTTTGTTTCTTTCCATGACTCCTTCCAGTAGCTGATTTGCAGAGTGAAGTGGGTGGCACATTCTTCAGCCCCAGCTTTACCATCACACAACACACACACACACACACACAGAGAGAGAGAGAGAGAGAGAGAATGGCAACAGCAGGAAATTCAGAGTCAGAGCAGTGAGCAGCGGGATCAAAGGTCATCTGTCAAGCACTGCAAATTCCCTCATGGGGGAGAAGCTGCCGCTCCAAAAATCCACACACACACACACACACACTTGTTAAGGGGCAGAGCATATGCCCAGATTCAGAGGAAAGGGTCAGACAGACACAGATTTGGCATTTTTACTCACACAAAAGGGGCAGGGTTTTTTTTTCTCCTTTAGGTCACTGTTAATTAGTGCTGAGCTGAAAATCCCTTCTGTGTATGTGGTGTTGTTGTTTTTAAAAAAATATTCATTAATTAATGAGAAAATAAATTGCATTCAAAAATTATCAAAGCAAAGAGAAATTTTTGGTGAAATTATCAGGATAGGGTTTGGGGTTTTTGGTGTACTTCCCTTACTTTTGAGCTGGGTAAGCTAATCTTTTTCATTTCTAGAAATCAGCTCTCTGGGGGTGTCTCAGCCCCCCAGCCCCGTGCTTCTTGGGGGGAAAACCATGGCCATCCTCAGTAATGTCAGAGGTAAATGAAATGCAAATAGAAACAGAAAAACAAAAGGCAGTGATGATTTCCTAAATGCAATACCATACCAACCACAACAAGATTCCTAGAGTAACACAGAAAACTCAGCATCCCACAACCTGTCAGGATTTCTAACCAAAACTTAAAAAATTCCTGGCAGCCAGTCAGCCAAGGTCACAGAAATCCCCACAGACCACAACCTGACCTCGGGGCTACAGTTAGTGCAGAATGCTGCGTCACAATTGCTGACATGAGTGAGACCCTATCAGCACATAATACCTCTGCTCTGAAATTTGCACTGGTTGCCGATTTGCAGACGCCTTCATTGTACTCATTTTGGCACCTGTTAAAAACATTTTTGTTTAGGCAAGTCTGCACTGGCATGTAGAAGCTATTGTGTTTTTTATCAGCTTTTAACTCATTGTTGGTTTTATTATTCTGAATGTTTCTAAATACCTGTCTTTGTTTTCGCCAATAATGTTATTGTTTTAATTCCTTCTGTAAACTGCTTTGAGGTTTTTTACAATAAAGCAGTATATAAATGTTGTAAATAAAATGCATAAATAAATGTTGGAGTCACTGTGGCCCTTGGGCCTCTTTCCTCACAAAGGAATCTGCCTTATACCGACTCAGGCCATTTGGTACCATCTAGCTCAGTACTGATGACATGGACTAGCATTGGCTCTCCATTATTTCAGGCAATAGTCTCTTCCAGAAATTGAATTTTGGATCTTTGCATGCAAAGCATGCGCCTTACCACTGAGCTACAGCCCTATTTAAAGATGTATCACATGAATATCTGTGCATTCATTAGTGAACTGAAAAGAAAATTCCTTTCAATTCAATAATGAATGCACAGCATACTAGGGCAGATCCACACCATGCATTTAAAGCATATTCAACATACATTTGAAGCACATGAATCCCACCACAGAATCCTTGGAGCTGTAGTTTGTTAAGGGTGATGGGGGCTATAACTGTGAGGGGGAACCTACACTTCCCAGGATTCTTTGGGGAAGTCATGTGCTTTAAATGTGAGTTGGATGTGCTTTAAATGTGTTATGTAGATCTGCATTACTTCATAAAGTTTGCCTGCCTATAAATAATTTTAATTAAAATTTAAAATGGAAATAAGCTACAACCTTTCCTGGGTGACCATGGGCTATACACCATCTTTTAGCCTAATCTGCCCCTCAGGGTGAAAATAACACAGGGGAACCATGACCACCCCAAGGAAGAAGGGCACACTTAAAATGTAGAAGAACTAATAATTTGTAAACAATAATTTACAACAACATATCAAGACACAGTATGAGTTTGAATCCCCCCAGAGCCATGAAGCCCTCTGGGTGACCTTGGGCCAGTCACTGCCTCTCAGCCCCAGAGGAAGGTAAATCACCTCTGAATACCACTTACCATGAAAACCGTATTCGTATGATTGCCATAATTATTTATTATTTATTAAATTTATATACCGCCCGACTAGCATAGCTCTCGGGATCGACTTGAAGGCAGTCCATTTCCAAAGATGTTTATAATGTAATCCTATCCATATTTACTCAGAAGCAAGTCCCAATGTATTCAATGGGGCTGACTCAGACAGGGAAGCAAGCACAGGACTGCAATTCAGTGATAAGGAACTTCACTCCAAAATCCAGAAGCATGCCATGTTAAGCTGTTTTGCAACTGTTTTATACTTGTTTTATGGTTATTGGATTTTAAATGGCTTTATTTCTTGTTCTGAGCTGCCTTGGTTTCCAACCCTACCTCACAGGGTTGTTGGAAATATTCCATATACACACACACTGGAGATGTAAAAATACATACACCCCATATAATAATTTATTGTCAAAACCAGTTGGCCATTGCAGAACATTTCTTTAAAAAAAATAGGTATTCATTTCCTGCCAAATAAAAGCAGTGACACCTAAGTCCTGCCTAATTGCTTAAAAAATAAAAGGATTAGAGGGGGAAGAGAGATTTACAACACAGTCTTTTTCTATGTTCACTCAAAAGTCCCATTGATTTTCAGCACAATCCTAACCACATCTACTCAAAAGTAAGTCCTACTGAACTCAATGGGGTTAACTCCCAGGTATATGGAATTAGGACTGCAGCTTTACTCCCAGAAAAGCTTCATATTGGGAGGGTTTTCAAAACAGGTTATAAATACAACAAATAAACTGCCCTCTTTAACAGTCCAGTAACATTTAAACTTGTTTGACTCCTTAATTAGAAAAGTATAACACGGCAGCATGTAGACTTTCTAAAACTTCTATTCAAAAATTATTTGAAAGATAAAATATATAATATGCCATTTTGCAAGCAATTTAAAAAACCCTACCTGTACACTTTTATGCCTACCAAGATCCTGCTGTGATTTTCTGTTGTAGTGCAATCCTATGCATGTTTACGCAGAAGCAAGTCTCAATCCTATACAGAGAAAACACTCTTTATGCTGCCAAAAGCTATATAGCTACTGAATTCCTGATGTGAGACAAGCAGGAAAAGGAAACTGTTCTCAGAATTTGAAATGGGGTTTAGCTATTGCCTGAGGTGGGCTGTCAACATATCTTGTCGATCACAACCCTGACTTCACTTATTGGCTAAAAACCTGAAAGGGCAGGGATTGGAGCAGCCGGTACTAACAGAAGTTGTGGGGGGCTGCAGCTGACATTTTGGTTTATATCTTTTGAACCAGACCACCTAGAAACTTAATTTTTTAAAAAATGAAATCTAAGAGTCCGGAGATTGAAGTGACTCACCTGTAGACTCAGTCAGGAGTCTCCGGGCAAAAAACAAGCGATCTGGCAACCCTAGTGCAGGGACCCAGCAAGATCGCCTTCCAAGGGCCTGGCAGGTGGTCCTTATTAGTCATCATAATACATATATATGTTTGTGTGTGTGTATTTGTGGTGGGGGTGTAGATTATTTTTTTAAGGTAATCAGAAGGGCTTCCCTCAAAACAAGGCTAGCCAGTGCACCAGGCTCAGGCACTCAGCAGCCAGACTCCTCACCCAAGGTCCCCCTCTTCAATGGAAGCCTAGGGAGAGCTCAGGTGGCAACTCTTCTCCTGAGGCTTTTCCCCACAACTAGGGATGGAAAGTTCAGTCCTCTCCATTTCTCAGTTTTCCAGTCTTAAATTCGGTTCTCTGGGTTTCTGCAGCAATTTGTGATTTATTTATTTATTTAGAAAAAAATCCGCATGAAAATTTCCTAGCACTTTCGTGAGAATTTCTCCTAATGAACACATTTTTGCAAACAATTTCTCATCATATAATGTATTTTTGTATGTTATTTTCACTCATATATTCATTTTTATGCACACTTCCCCTAATATATGCTTTTTAAAAACATTGTTTGGTTGGCAAACTGCATTGCGTAATTCGAAGAAGTGCCGATTTCAAAGGACGGCTGCGATTCGGTTCTCATATTTGTTTCGAAAAGTGTGGATTTGATAGATTCGGCTTGACATGCTAACTGATTTGAAGTTCTCAACCATCCCTACCCACAATCCACAGTACAATTATAAGGTAAACTCAACCCTGCCCCCCCCCAAATTTTTAGAGCTTCCTGCAAATGAGGCAGAAAAACAGAATTCTCCTAGAAATCAGAGGACCAGCTTGAGCACAGCACTCTTAACAGAGTTGCCACCGCCTTCTCCTCTAACAGGGACTCTTGGTTTCTAAAACACGCAAGAGAGAGTCCAGAAATGCAACAGTGTCCCTCTTGACTGCTGAGGGGGACTGCACCTGTTAGATTCCTGCCTTCCGTGCACCTTTTTACTGAGCCAGTGGCCTTTAGTAGCAACGTGATATGAAGAAATTAAACAGGGAAAAGTCTCTGCCAATCGCTTTATACCTGTGCTGGGAAAACCTGTGTAATTTCTTTCCTATCAGTCTGCTGTATGGTGGTGTAACCTTGTTAAGAGCAACATGACAGGGAGGAATTCAACAGGTGTTGTTGAAGTGCAGGGATGGTAACCGTTTTTAAAAGGTTATGCATGCAAATTTGAGTCCTAAGAGCGGCTGAGCAAAGGGCAGGAGAGTCAGGCTTCCTATTTTGCAGAGGGGGACAAATTTCGGCTCAGCACATTACAGGCACAAAACAAACCATGGGAGGTACGGGAAGAGCCTGTGATGATTCCATGGGTAAACAACACGTGCAACAGGAACAACAACAATAAACCCCCCTCCAGGCTTTGCTAGCTCACATGCTCTATAGGGAAGGCCCATCTGCGGCTCCAAATCTGCCTTCTGAGCACATTCCAGCCCCAGAGCAACAGACGGCAGAGCCACACAGGTGGTGGGAACAGAGGCCACATTTTACAAACAGCATTTCCTGTGTAGAGATTCCAAAACCAAAACAATGCTTGCTTGCTTGCATGCAGGGCAGAGACAGGCCAGCCCAGAGACAGCTCATGGACAACCTTGGCAGCTGTGTCCAGCGGGAAAAGGCCAACAGCCTGCACTTTGCACCCAGGGTGCCTGGGCAGACTTCATTCAACTGGGCGGTTTGCGTTTGGGACACAGACTTCAAGTTGCCCGGAGGGACTGTTGTGTGTCGTCTGGCGGTGGCGAGATGGGGAATCACTAACAGTTCCCTGAATTCCAATCAATACATAGAAAACAGCTGTTATGAAGATCCGTCTCCACCATTACACTCGTGCAGGGAAGTCAGAGAATTACAACAACAAAACAGGCATGGGAGTGGAAATTCCCAGCGCTCGCTTATTCATCCCGTGAAATCAATCCAGCAAATGTGATCAGAATTCACCGTGGTTATTGCTTTCAGACCACAAACAATACCTAATTGATATTTTTCTCCATTTGCATTGAGTTTGCATTGAAATGAATAGAGTGGAATAACCCTGATGGGAACATAAATGACAAAATGAATGGCGTAAATTACATAATTTTGCCACAGTGGACAGTGAGACAAATGACAAGTTTTTGGCCGAAGATGATCTGCAGAGGCACAGAAACAGTGATGCCTGCAATGAATACAAGGCAAAATGGATCTTCCATCCCCATGCTCACGTGAAGGATCACTGTGCCAGCCTCCCGCACACACACACACACACACACACACACTACTTGCCTCATCCCAACCCTGCGCACAATTGCACTGTTCAGGTCTGCCCAGCCCGCTGAGCACCAATATAGGCACAAATTTAAAAGCAAGGCAGGGCATTTGTTATAAGGACCGAATATATCTTTAACTGAAATAACAAACACCCTCCGCTGCTTTTAAATAATTGGAAACATGTATTTATCCTATCATAAATTGTCAACAATTAAAAAAATAATCCTCAATGTCTCTAGTGTAAGAGGAGTCGTGTTGGGTCAGGCCAAAGGTCCATCTAGTCCATCATCTTGCTTCCCACAGCGGCTAGCTGGATATCTCCAGAATGCTCACACAGGTTGTGAAGCTCACTTCTGAGGTACACTTCCACTGAGCATTGAGGCTCCATTTCGCCATCATGGACTGATAGGCATTGATAGATTCATGCACTGCCTGGTTTGCGCATGCCACCTGGTGCCTTAATGCTCAGGACCAAGGTAGAGACCAATGTCCCACCCCCTCCACTCAGCTCCCAGACAAAGATAAACCCTAAAGCAGCCTTTGCCAATCCGGTGCCCTCCATGTGTTTCAGACTACAACTCCCTGTGTTGGCAAAAGCCGCCCAATAGAGTGGCAATCCTGGCAGCATTTTCTACTGGGAAAATAGGGGCATCAATTTACCAGGGAAAAGTGACCCAAACACAGTGACTGTCCTGGCAAATAAGGAACTGAAGTATATGGAGGAACTCCTTCTATGAAGTGCGCATCCTGCACCCATTGGATGGGCATGGAGCCCATCCTGCTTGTTGGGGTGGGGGCAGTGAGTCAGTTTTACCACTGTTGGAATTGTGCAGGGGATCCTCTTCACCTCTTGGCATCCTCCTTGTTCCATTCAGTTTTGCCTTCATAGCCTAAATAGCATACTTTTAATATTATATGCTGTGTGAATCAGTTTGTAAATCAAAAGCCCAGCACTTTGGATGCTTATTTGCATTCCATCTGCAGCAGACGCAAGGTCCTGTGCGAGAGAACTCACATCCTCCAGAATTACATATAGTCATTTTTGCTGTGTTTTTTAGGTTGCATACCGCTTTGTGATATTTTATATGAAAATGTGGCATATAAATATTTCAGTAAATAAAATATAAATAGTGTTTCAAGCTCGCTTCTTGGACCTTAAGAAGCCCTGCAGGATGTGAACTTCTGGGTCAAATAAGAGGTTTGTCAAAGAAAGTCTCTGCTTGCAAACAAAGCCAAATTCTGCTAAAATCCAGAGTGCCCAGATAGCTGAGCCCTAAAGTCTTGGAAGGAGACTTTTCAGAGAAATCCTTAGCTCAGAATTTGCAAGCTGGGTGGGTAGCAACTGTTCCTCCTTAAAGCAGGGCAGCAGCATCGACTGTTCCTCCTTAAAGCGTGGCAATATGAACCATTGGCTTTTAAAAAAATTTTTTTAAAGCAAACAAATATATACAGTTTGGTTTTCTTGGATTCACTTTATTAATAGGTCAAGGCATTGGGAACAAAGGATTAAAATGGCAAAGGCACGGAAACGTGGGGAGGATTCTATGGCTCCCTCCTGGGAGTTTTCACAAAGGTTGCTGGGCGCGTGGATATGGGACTGAGGTCATTCGGGCCCCTGCAGGCAGGCTCAGTTGATTGGACTTCAGGGACCCCTTACATATTTGGTCTCTGGAAAGCAAAAAGGAGGGTTTGGTTGGGACGGGGGAAACTCCAGCTCCTTGAGGCCGCTCAACCTGCTCTGTATGTTTCCTAACCCATCAGGACCTGGTGCACAAAGCTAGGCTCTACATCCAGGATGGCCAATCAATAAGTTATTTCAGTTTAGTTGTTTACATCTCTTGTTGAACCTGGGTTCAAAATATTTGGGTTAATCTTTTCCCCCTATTACCCACACACACAAACACACACACATTGGTTAATCTCTCTGTGCTCTGTCATGTCAAAACCCATTAGGCCACACCCTCTCATCTGACAAAAAAAATTCACTAGGCTCCACCCTGAACAGCTGAACCTGCCATGCCTCTGTCCAATTGCACACCATGGCTCTGCCCACTGTCTGGTGGTGGTTGTTTTTTTATAGCCTCAAATTGACAGAACAAAGCCAATCCCCTTTCAGGTTGGGGTGGAAAGCAACACAGGGCTGTTTTTGAGGCCGTGTCAATTGCACACTCTCGACTTGACTCCAGGCAGGGTAGCCTGGACCCAACACCAAGCAAAGCTGAATTTGGGGGGGGGGTTGCATAAGTTGCATGGATATGTATGTGTGTGTATATATACATTCTTAATTTGCATGCATTTGTGCAATTGGCAGAATGTTAAGTCTGCTTCTGCTAATCATGTGATAGAGCAAGGAGCTGGATGGGGTACATACAAAAATTCAATAACCGCCCACTCTCTCCAACAACTGCAAACAAATCCTTTGTAGAGACCTCCCCCAGAAGTCAAACTCCATATGCTTTCAAACCTATTCTCCCTGCTACAAGGGCATTAGGCAACATGCGTGTATGTTTAAGAGAATTATTTAATTCTTATTTCATTTAAGAAAAGATAATGAGAATTATTCTCTGGATGATCAAACCTGCACCTGACCTGATACCAAAAACATCATGCCAAATTCACACACACTCTTGCTTGGGGGTGGGGGTGGGGGTGGGGGTGGGGGAGGAGAGTTGGTAGAAAGGGTGGTACTCCAAAATTTGCAACTCACCATCAAGGATGTGGAACTGGTCAGCTGAGTCACAAAACCCTGCAGAGAAAGATCAAATGAAATAAACTTGGCCATTGTCTTGGTTGCAGCCCCGGTGAGGGCCTTCTCTATGGCAGCCCCTGAGTTGTGGAGCT
Organism: Rhineura floridana; assembly: GCF_030035675.1. Lineage (NCBI taxonomy): Eukaryota > Metazoa > Chordata > Lepidosauria > Squamata > Rhineuridae > Rhineura > Rhineura floridana. The sequence continues at coordinate 1,668,854 of NC_084499.1, read as the reverse complement.
CCCTCCTCACAGAGGTGCACCTGGCAACTTTGCTGTGCAGTTTTCGGCAAATGCTGAAGGCGCACCTCTTTACCTGGCCTTCGACACCTGAGACGTATATTTTTAGGACCCACCTTATTGTTTATGATGCAATTTTAGGTTTTTAATGAAGCATTTTAAAACTGTTGTGGGACCTTTGGGTGGCGGGTGGGCAAAGACCAGCCAGGACACCAAATCAGGAGACAGGTTTTACAGAGCATATGAAGGGGACTTATCCCAGTTCAGACCACTGATTCATGTGACAGATGCAAAGGCCCAGGGAAAAAAACAGAAAAAATTGTTTTAAAAGGCAAGAGGATGGATTTTTTCATTTAAATTTTTCTGTTTTTTCCCCCTTGGCCTTCACATCTCTAAGTCCACCTCACCCTGGCCATCTCGGCAGAGAATGCTCCTGCCCACCACCTTTCAGCTGAGCTGATTCTTCTAACTGGAGGAGCTGGGGACCTCCCGCGTGCCCTACCAGGGGTCTCCTTGGCCCCACCTTCAAAGCCATCACGTGGAATTATGGGGCATGGAGAGCGGTCCTCAACTCACCATAGACAGGGAAGAAGTAGGTAAGATCCTCATTCAGGCCTACACCAGCCACACGCTGCTCAAATTTAGCCATGATGGCATCACTGACTCGGGCGGTTCGTCCTTTCAGAAGTTTAAGTGAGATGTTAGTGCCATACATGCTCCCTAAGCAGTCAATAGCCAAACCACACTTTTTCCCCGTGAAAAGGTTCATGTTTTTAGTGTACAAGGCAAGACTGTCCTGCCCCATCACAGTGTCTTTTCATATGTCATTGCTTTGGGAATACCTCTTGGGTGGGCGGAGAGTAGCTCAGGACAATGACTCAAACAGAGATGTAATGGGTAACCTCACCTAAGGGTGCAGTTCTCTTGTACCTTTGCAGGGTGAGTGGCTGAATACTGCAACCATGCAAAGGTAAGACCGCACCTGTCCCACACTGATAGACATAAGGCATGTCAGAGTAGCAACTCACACGGAGAGGCAACAAGGCAACCTCCTCAGAGGTCAGGCAATGCAGCCTGATCCATCTCTGCATTTGGGAGGAATCAAAGTGACTCAACCCCAAAGAGACAAAACTAAATCGCTACCACCACCCAGCCAGCAAAGGAAAATTGGTCTCTCCTGGCCTCCTTCCAAGGTATTTTGCAGAGACACAGCGAGAAGTGGATATACTCTGTATGCGCACAGGAGCCCTTCAGCTAGTTTCCTTCTCTTGTCGTAAAGCAACACATCATTAATTTGAACAAAAAAATGCTTTAAACGAAATTTGGAATAAACTCTGTTGGATGGCTGATGGGGCTGCCAGGTACCTGGGTCCCAAACATAACTTTGGCATCTGTTGGTTCATCTGGTCCAGCATTCTGCTCCCCACAGTGGCCAACTAGATGGATCCAGGAGGCTCCCAAGCCTTTCCTCGCTGTTGCTACACCACTGATACTCAGAGGTACACTGCCTCTGAACCTGGAGGTTCTCTTTATCTATCAAGGCTAAGCTTAGATAGACTTCCCCTCCTCCAGGGATTTTTCCAGTCATGCGTTCATGCGCATCAAGAAATTTGCTGTCCGAGTTCCCACCATAAAGCTTTGCTGAGATCTTCCGGGCCTTCTGGTAGTACACGATGGTGTAGCTGCTGTAATCTGTTTCCCCTACCGCCACGTCCACAGGGCTGCCACGGCCTGGAAAAGAACCATAAAGAGTCAAAGGGAAGCAGAGCATGGAGGAGCAGCTCTTTTCCAGCCCAGTTCGGTCCCCAGCTGTGAGCAAAGCGGCTGCCCCTCGCCCTTGCTTATAGGCTTTTGCATCTGTGTTTTTAAAGAGCAGCGCAAGAGGCAGAAATCCATCAGGTAATGAAGACCTGGTGCAGCAGAGTTTAGCTTAGCTTGGTTTATTTAATGTTTATAACCCACTTTTTAATGAAACAAAAACAGCTTACAATGAAAAGATAACACAGCCTCGCAGGGGACTGAGCACCTGCCGCCCTCCTGACGTGGCTGGACGCCCATCAGCTCTGACTCTGACCACTGGCCATGCTGGCTCCTGCTGGGACTGATGGAGTCCAGCACTCTTGGGAGGGCCACAGGTACTCCCCACCACATCAACAGAGCAGCAAGACAACAACATTTATTTATTGGATTTATATCCCACCCTTCCTTCCAAAGAAGCCCAGGGTGGCACAAACAACACATCAACAAAACAGGTTAACAACACAAAGAGCATCCTAAAAACAATTAAAGCACAATTCAAAATTTAGTTAGTTCCTCCCATTGGCACTTAAGGCATTTAAAAGAGCAACTATACTTTGTCAAAATCATTCCACTCAGAGGATTAAAACCACCCAAGAACACCCATAAAAGCTGAGGCAGGGAGTTCCACAGAAGGTGACTGCATGAAAAGGTGTGACTTCATTTTGCTGCCTTCCCAAACTCAGAAACCCAGGACCCTCACGTCCAAACCCCAGCCAGGCAGGGGGAGTTTCTAATGAGAATCCCTACCTCCTCTAGGTTCTTTCATGTGCAGTAAGGTTTTCGCCACAATACGTGCTCTTTCGACATAGTAAGACAGCCATTAAAAACAATAAACAACGATGAAAATATCAAGAAACAGCTGTACTAAGATGCCAAGGAAATAGCAGGTCACTAATTGAAAGTTGGGTAGATTTTTTTTTAAAGTCCACATGGGTAGGGCTGCTGTCCTATAGGCACTTAACATGGGATGGGAGATGGTCCCACAGAACTCAGTGGGTCTTAATTCTGCGTGGACATGGACATATGAGCGTTAAGATGGGAACCCTTCTGCTCATCCTAAAGACCCACTTGGCAGGCCTGGACCAGCTACTCTTCCACTATAAGATGGCAATGATGGCTGTGGCCTATCTTCCAGGGTTGTTCTGTGGATCATAGAGATGTTAGCTGAGTCCTTGAAACACATGATAGAAATGCTGAGGATTATTACTGAAGATAGTGTCATGGGGAAAGCTTTGGCCATTGATCTGCCTACTTTTTTAAAAGGAATTGGGAGGAGTGTTGGGGGAAGCCCCCCTTCTATTTTGGTTCCTCTAGAATTCTCATCAGGAAGACCACCCCAGTCTTCACCCTTCCTGAAGCGCACCTTTCAAGAGGAACCTGCCAGGAATCTTGGTGGGGAAGTAGATTTGCTTGATGTTCCAGCAGATGCCGTCCCTGCAGAGAGGATCAAACATTCAGGAGAGTATTCCACCAGCAGGACCAAATCAGGCTGGATCCTGAGCCATTTGCCCTGCCTAGGAACAGCCACCCTCACAAAGAGACATTTCTGCCTACCCCCCCAAAAAAAACAAATGGCACTGGTTGTACATATGTGTGTGTGTACACATGTGAGAAATAGCATTCCTTTGGGCAGTAGGTTCAGGAAAGAAAAAATGCAAGTCTGTCACCTGTCACATAATTCACTTATGGAACTTGCTGGCACAGGGTGTGGCAAGGACTACTTAGTTTAGATGTCTTTTTAAAAAGGGCGAAATGAAAAAGGGCCCCACTATTTATTTATTTATTTATTTATTTATTTATTTATTATTTGATTTCTATCCCGCCCTTCCTCCCAGCAGGAGCCCAGGGCGGCACGGTGGCTAGATAACAATGAAAACTCCATGTTTAGTGGCAGTCCACCTCCAAATACTAACTCCAAATACCAGCTCCTGTCAACAAAGGAAGAGCGTGCACTGCTGCAGCTGCCTTCAGGCCCTGCTTGTGAGGCTAGTGACCACAGTGGGAAACCACATCCTGTGAACCTTTGCTGTGATCCAGCAGGACTCTCCCTAGGTTCTTAGAGTTCAGGACAACTCAAGGAGGAGTGACCTCCTCCTTTGCACCCCGCTTTAGGCACAGTGGATCACACCGGCTTCCTGGGATACTCACAGCAGGCGGAAGGTGCTAATCAATAACGATCCTTGAGGACTTGCACCAGTCGCAGAGATCACCACATTCGTTGCCTCAAGCCGGTGGCTGTTCTCGCTCAGGTAGCTGCACCGTGAGGCCACCCCGACAAGGAACCATTTCCCGGCAAACTGCAGGAGAGAGAATGAGAGAGAGAGGAGACTCTGAACAACATGCACAACATTATAGGAAGCTGCATTCTGTCCGGTCAGACGGTCCACCTGGCCCAGGACTAGCCTTCTTCAGTCACCTGGGGTGCTCCAGCTGTTTAAGACAACAACTCCCATCAGCTCCAGAGAGCAGGAAGACACCACGGGAGGCTGCTGTGCTTTGACTGGCAGCAACAGTTCCCCAGGGGTTCCGGCAGAGAAGAGGCCTTTTCCATCATCCCCTCCTACCCGGCCCTTGTAAAGTGGAGATGAGCCTGGGACCTACTGCATGCAAAATGGGGGTTCTGCCACTGAGATGGACGCACTGCTGTAGTGTCATGCACCTCTTGCATCAACGTCTCTTCCCGGAGAGAATTTAAACAAGAAGTTAAAGTGAACCGGCGGATTAGATGGCCAACCAGCAAAATTGTGTTTTTTCAGGGAAGCCGCATCCAGGTGCATGGAGTGAGTCAATTCCAGATTCTGCCAGGCTCCGCCTACAACTGTGCAGGTTCTCACCGGCCCCACCCATTTCTGGTCTGGCTCCACCTTTGGCCAGCCAATTGTCATAGCCCCCCCCTTTCCAGCCAAGTTCCATCTAGGGCCCTCCTCTTGGTCCTGCGCAATGCGCTTGCACCTTTTGAATCAAGACTTGGCAACTCCAGCGAGAGGAAGGAGCGAGTGTCTCCGTTCACTCAAGAGTGGAGAGCAGAAACTGAAGTGGACCATTTCTTAGTTCTTGTTTCTTTAAAAAAATGGTTCTGATTCCTAAATACCTCTAGCTGGGTATAACCGTCTACAGAAAAACTACAATGTACAAGCATTGGGATCTATCCAGCTTGCTTACTCAGAGTAGACCCATTGAACTTAATGGTTATATGATTAGCTTGGATCTGTTAACTTCAATGGATCTACTCTGAATAGAACTTAGCTGGATATTAGGGATGGGCAAGAATTTCGATTCAGTTCACATTAAAAGCTGAATCTATCAAATTTGCACTTTCCTGAACACAGCCTTTGAAATTTGCATTTTGCAGAATTTTTCGGTGCAGCTCACCAGCCAAGTAAAGTGTATAAAAAATCATACACTAGTCTAAAGCATGCATATAAATGAATAGTAAAAAATAACAAAGTGTGTTATATTAGGGGAAATTTGCTTGCAAAAAGGTGTACATTAGTCCAAACTGCACAGAAAATTGTGCATTAGGAGACATCCACATTAAAATGCTGATGAATTTTCATGAGGATTATTTTAACTAAAATATAGAGAACTGAATTTAAGATTGGGAAAACAAGAAACTGAGAGAACCGAAATTGACAGATTTGTTCAGAGTAGAAAAAGAGGAAGGCCCAACAAGAGATGGATTGATTCCACAAAGGAAGCCACAGACCTGAACTTACAAGATCTGAACAGAGTGGTTTATAGTAGTTTATGAATGGAGGTCGCTGATTCATAGGGTTGCCATAAGTTGTAATCGACTTGAAGGCATATAACAACAAAACAACTGGATATACAATCCACTGAATTTGAGTCTGTAGACAATGCCAGTGATGTTGTTTAACTGTTTAAGAGAAGAAGATTCAGAAGTGAGTGTCCCTTCCTCCAAACCAGGGGTGCCCCACATGGCACCCTCTCGATGTGGCTGGACTCCATCAATACCTCCAGCCATCAACAGCAAAAGGATGACAGAAATTGGAGTCCAGTACCACCTTGAATGCATCCCATTGCCCGTCGCTGCTTCAAAGCTTACTGAAAAGCATAGAAAACCAGCAAAAGCAACAAGTCTGGTGACCCCGTAAGGCAGACTTTTGCTATTGTATGCAGAAACTTACCGTAACAGGCCTACCCCACCCCACCCAGCCTATGTTTGCTGTGCTGCATGGCTAGTACAACAATCCATCTGGGAGTAGAAAATTCGACGTTCAAAAATTTGATGTATTCGTTTTTTAAAATAAATTGAACAGAATTTAGAATTTGATTGAGAACCAAGGAATCTTAAGTATCGTACAATGCACAAGTCTTTTTTTTAAGAGAGGGTGGGGGAAATGAAGACTTGAAGGTGCCTTTGTCAGTGGTTTTGGCAGGGAGGTTCCTGCCAAATGAATAGAACAGATAAGGAACAGTAAAGGGCAAGGCTGGAACAAATGCCACAGTGTGAGAGGATCATCATTATAGGTTCATGCCCCAGGCCAGCTCCCAGATTGCTTGGGGCATGTGAAGGCAGGCACATCTTCAATGCTCTGGGACAGGTCTAAGTCAGGATTTGTTAACAGCGTGCAAATGAAAAGTCTTCTATTGGGAAGCACCTGCATGGGGGAAGGCTGGCATTCAAACGTTACAGCAACCTTTGCCTCAGGATTTGCTACACCCATGAGAACTTCTGGAGGGATGACATTCCATGACATCACAACATCTCAGCCAACGATTGGGAGGACGTGGTTACCAAGCAATTTTTGACAGCTCTAATAAGCTATCTATCTGCTGCCCCGCTGGCTGGGGCAGTTTCCCTCCCCCTTCAAACTACAGTGTGCATCCCCCAAGCCCTCACCTGGCCAGGGTCAAAGTTTGCCTGGACACTGATCTTGTCAATGGGATTCTCCAGCCTTGGGGGCTTCTTCCGATGCTGGGCGCAGGAGAGTGAAACAAGCAGCAGGCCAGAGAGGAGGAGGAAGGCAGTGGGTGCCATGGCCAGGCTGCAGTGGCCTAGGAAGCGCTTGCGGGCAGGTGGGTGGGCTCACGATAGCTGGTCAGTCATTAATCAGGCCGATGGCCCTTCCCGGAAGAGACCGGAAGTCAGAGGCAAAGGCTGACCCAAAGGGAGCAAAGTCCCAACAGCTTTTGAAGCTGCAGCCTGCAAAGCCAGGAGCACCCTCAGGCTCCCTGAAATCCCAGGCTAGAGAGGGTTTTGTGGCATCACCAGGAAAAAAAAGGGGGACCATAAAACCAGCAGACAGCGTGCTTTTGAAAAGGGGGGGCATGCATCTGTCTGAATCTGCTTTAAATAACACACACCGGTGAAGTATGCACAGATCATGAAGGTTAGCACACACACACACACACGTCCCAGGATCTTCACCCCAAGATTCCCTCTCTGGACATAGAGGTTCCACACTGCCTTCTGTTAACAGCGCTTACTCTTGCCAGTGGCAGTGAATTCCGTAAATGCAATTAGGCATTGTGTGATGATGATTCACCTCCTTTCATAAGAAGCTAAGAACAGCGCTGCTGGCATCAGGCCCAGCTGGGTCCATCTAATGCAGCCTCTTGCGTTCCCACCGTGTCAAGCCAGATGCCCCAATGCAGCCTCTACCAAGCTGGTGCCGTCCAGTTGGACTACAACTCCCATCAGCCCCAACCAGCACGGATGGAGGGCACCAGGTTGGCAATGGCTACTCAAATGGGAAGCCCACAAGCAAGGTGTGATGGCAGCAGCTCTCCTCAGTTTAATGCCTCCAGCGCCCGTTAGTCTGAGCTTCTGTTGCTAAATATCAGTCGGAGGCAGTAGGCTTCTGAATAGCAGCTGCTAGGACTCCAAAGCGAGGACAGTGTTGTTGCACTCACATCCTGCTTGTGGGCATCTTCCCATAATGGCCACTGAGACAACAGGATGCTGGACTAGATGGGCCACTGGGCTGATCCAGAAGGCTCTTCTTATGTTCTTAACTGGATGAGACTATTATGGGTTCATTTAATGCCACTTTTCATTTCACACAATGGCCAGCCAGAGGGGCACTGCTGCCTTGAAGACAATTGAAACTTGAATTGAATGGAAACTTTATTTTTACCCCGCCCTTTTTCCAAACTGGAACTCAGGGCGGCTTACAAATAGTTAAAAACATAGAAAACATACAATTAAAATACAATTAAACTATGCACAACCTTAAAACCGTAAAAGGCACTTAAAAAACTAAAAACAATTTAAAATAATACAAATAATAATATAAAACAATAAAACAAGCCTTGTAAAGCCCAATCCTAAACACCTTCTATCCCAAAAGCCTGTCGGAATAAAAAAGTCTTTACTTGCCAAGGAGGGGGCCATTCATGCCTCCCTAGGAATGGAGTTCCAGAACCTAGGAGCAGCCACCGAGAAGGCCCTGTCTCGCGTCCCCACCAATCGCACTTGCGAGGGTGTTGGGACTGAGAGATGGGCCTCTCCTGAAGATCTCAGGGCCCGGGCCGTATAGGGCTTTAAAGGTCAAAACCAGCACTTTGAATTGTGACCGGAAACAAACTGGCAGCCAGTGCAGCTGTTGTAACAAGGGAGTTGTATGGTCCCTGTAACCAGCCCCTGTTAATACTCTGGCTGCAGCTCTTTGTACCAGTTTAAGTTTCCGAACAGTCTTCAAAGGCAGCCCCACGTAGAGCACGTTACAGTAGTCTAAACGGGATGTAACTAAGGCATGCATCACCATAGTCAAATCAGGCATTTCCAGGAACGGGCGCAGCCACGGCCGAGACCTGGGCCTCCAAGTTCAGAGCTGAGTCCAGGAGCACACCCAAACTGCGAACCTGTGTCTTCAGGGGGAGTGTAACCCCATCCAGCACAGGCTGAATCCCTATTCCCTGATCTGCCCTTCGACTGACCAGGAGCACCTCTGTCTTGTCTGGATCTAGTTTCAATTTGCTCGCCCTCATCCAGTCCAGGACCAGGACAGCTTCCTTGGCTTTAGGTGGAAAGCAGAAATAGAGTTGGGTGTTGTCCGCATACTGATGGCACCAAACCCCAAACCCCCACACAACCTCTCCCAGCGGTTTCATATAGATGTTAAATAACATGGGGGACAAAACTGAACCCTGAGGGACCCCATAGGTCAACGGCCAAGGAGTCGAACAGGAGTCCCCCAGCACCACCTTCTGAGTTCGTCCCTCCAGAAAGGAATGGAGCCATCGTAACACGGTGCCCCCAAGTCCCATCCCAGCAAGGCGGTCCAGAAGGATACCATGGTCGATGGTATCGAAAGCCGCTGAGAGGTCCAGTAGAACTAACAGGGACACACTCCCCCTGTCCAGCTCTCTGCGAAGGTCATCCACCAAGGCGACCAAAGCTGTCTCTGTCCCGTAACCAGGCCTGAAACCAGACTGAAATGGATCCAGATAATCATAGAATCATAGAGTTGGAAGGGGCCTTGTAGGCCATCGAGTCCAACCCCCTGCTCACAGCAGGAAATCCAGAGCTAGAGCATCTCCTGCAGATAGCTGTCCAGCCTCTGCTTGAAGACATCCAGCGAAGGGGATCCCACCACCTCCCTAGGCAGTCGGTTCCATTGCCGAACTGCCCTTACTGTCAAGAAGTTCCTTCTAATGTCCAATCTGAATCTACGCTCCTGCAACTTAAAACCATTAGACCTAGTCCTACCCTCTGGGGCAGCAGTGAACAAATCTGTACCCTCCTCTATGTGACAGCCCTTCAGGTACTTAAAGAGTGCAATCATGTCACCCCTCAGCCTTCTCTTCACCAGACTGAACATGCCAAGTTCCTTCAACCTTTCCTCATAAAACTTGTTCTCCATACCGGCTATCATCCTCGTCACCCTCTTCTGGACCCGCTCTAACTTGTCTATATCTTTCTTAAAATGAGGTGCCCAGAACTGAACACAGTATTCCAGATGAGGCCTGACCAATGCAGAATATAGTGGGACTATTACTTCCCTCGACCTGGAAACTATAGCTCTGTTTATGCAGCCCAAAACCTCGTTTGCCTTTTTTGCCGCAGCATCACACTGCTAGGTCATGTTCAACTTGTGATCCACTACAATTCCAAGGTCCTTCTCACACGCACTACTGCTAAGCCGGGTATTTCCCATCCTGTACCCGTGCATTTTGTTTTTGTGGCCTAAATGCAGAATCCTGCATTTGTCTTTATTAAATGTCATCTTATTAATTTCAGCCCAATTTTCTAGTCTATCCAGGTCCCTTTGGATTTTATTCCTGTCTTCCATTGTGTTAGCTATCCCTCCCAGTTTCGTATCATCCGCAAACTTCATAAGGCTTCCCTCCACCCCATCATCTAAGTCATTGATAAAAATGTTGAAGAGTATCGGCCCCAGGACAGAACCCTGTGGCACTCCACTCGAAACCTCCTTCCAGTCCGAAGCAGAGCCACCGACGACCACTCTTTGAGTACGGTTTTCCAACCAGTTGTGAATCCACCTGACAGTATTTCCATGTAGTCCGCATTTGACCAGTTTGCTAATCAAAAGGTCGTGGGGGACTTTGTCAAACGCTTTGCTGAAATCTAGATAGATGACATCTACAGCATTTCCACCATCTACTAAGCTAGTGACCCGATCAAAAAAAGAGATGAGATTTAGTTTGACAGGATTTTTTCTTGACAAACCCATGCTGGCTCCTACTAATCACAGCATTGTCATCTAGATAGTTGCCAATGGACTCTTTTATTATCTGTTCTAATATCTTTCCCGATCTCTTTCCCGGTATTGAAGTCAGACTGACCGGCCTGTAATTCCCCGGATCTTCTTTTTTACCCTTTTTAAAGAGCGGGACGACGTTTGCCCGTCTCCAATCCTCCGGCACCTCTCCCGTTCTCCAGGATTTCTCAAAGATGATGGCAAGAGGTTCCGAGAGTACATCAGGAAGTTCCTTCAATACTCTGGGATGCAGTTCATCAGGCCCTGGAGATTTGAACTCATTTAGGTTAACTAGGTATTTCCTGACTATCTCCTTCTCAATCTCGAACTGCAATCCCGACCCCTTCCTGAGATTGCTACCGATGCAAGGTTGCACACTGTTCCCTTTTTGGGAGAAAACGGAGGCAAAATAGGCATTGAGCAGTTCTGCTTTTTCCTTGTTATCTGTCAACATTTTGCCATCCTCATTGAGCAGCAGTCCCACCATTTCCTTGGTCTTTCTCTTGCTTCGAACATATCTGAAAAACCCCTTTTTGTTGTTCCTCGCTTCCCTCGCCAGCCTCAGCTCATTCTGGGTTTTAGCTTTCCTTACGCTTTCCTGCAAGCCCGAGCCGCTCGTCGGTACTCTTCCTTGGTGATGCGTCCTTCCTTCCATTCTTTATACATGCTCTTTTTTACTTTTACCTCCTCCACCAGTCTTCCGTGTAGCCACATTGGCTTTTTCCGATGTCTTCCATTTTTCTTCCTCTTTGGAATTGTTTGCGATTGCACTTTTTGTAATACATTCTTCATGAACTCCCACGCTTCTTGGGCTCCTTTTTTCTTTAGTCTATCTAGCCGTTTCTAGCCATTTCATGAAAATCCATTTCATTCAAGAATCTCTGGAGCTGCGCGGCCACCACATGTTCTATTACCTTGCCCAAAAATGGAATGTTGGAGACTGGCCGATAATTTCCCATTATGGAGGGATCCAGGGAGGGCTTTTTCAACAAAGGCTGTACAACTGCCTCTTTTAGGCACGATGGAATTCTGCCTTGTTGTAAAGAGGCATTAACTACTCTCCTCACCCACTCGGCCAGTCCCCCTCTGGCACTTTTAATGAGCCAGGAAGGGCAAGGATCCAGCAGACATGTGGTGGTTCTCGCCTCTCCAAGGATCTTGTCCACATCCTCGGGCTGTACAAATTGAAAGGAATCCATTATTATTGAATCCACAATAGCGGTGGCCACTTTTGACCCCCAGGCACCGGTCTCCATTGGAGGGTCCATTTAGCTTATCCTTTTCATAATTATTTCTTAGTTATTATTTTCTTTCTTTTTGTCCAACGTCTAGATAATTTATTGCGTGAACACTTTTGTGATTGATCTTGATGTGGCCATAATGGAACAAAAGAATTTCAAAGGGGAGATTGCAATGCGAGTCGGCTGAATAACAATTCAGGATCAATACTGAATCAGAATCATGGTGTTTTGTTTAAACAGCACAATGAGTGTTAATTAGGTTCCCAATACCAGGATATCTATGCTATTAACACCTGTGCCTGTGTATGTGTGTGAGAAAATGGCCAGGTTTAGTAACGTGATGATCTCTGCACCTTTATCCCTTTCCTTTCCTTCTGACCTCACTATTTACAATCCCTCCTCCTCCAAAAACTACACACCTATATTTAAATGTGTTGTTTATTTATTTATTTATTTATTTATGGTATTTATGTACTGCTTTCCAGGAGGACCTCACAAAGCAGTTTACATTTCTCTGTTAACTAAATAACATTAGAACTGGTAGGCCTTAATGGAGACCCATCATGCATGAATTTGCTTAAGCTGGAGGAGACCCTCCCACAATTAAAACAATTAAATATTTATATACCACTATTCTTTTTTCAAAAACAAAACAAAACAAAGCAGTTTGCTACATATATAAACACAGAATAAAACAACACAGACATTTCAAATCAGGAATCAATTAACAAGCCACTCGAGAAAGATGTCTCAATTGCCTGCATCAGCCTGGTGACATGGAGACGTTTTCAGCAGGCATTGAAAAATCAGAACAGCAGGTGCCAGAGGACTGTTGTCTTTTTATGGAAGCATCCCATAAACACCAAACAAAATGTTCCAGTAGGAGCCCAGAGCGGCAAACAAAAACGCTCTAAAACATCTTAAAAATAAATAACACTATGACTTAAATAAATAGCATTTATCTTAAATGAGTTAAGTGGAAAATGGATACGAGAAAAATCCACTCATTTGAAATGTGGCGCTGGAGGAGAGCTTTGCGCATACCATGGACTGTAAAAAAGACAAATAATTGGGTGTTAGAACAAATTAAACCAGAACTATCACTAGAAGCTAAAATGATGAAACTGAGGCTATCATACTTTGGACACATCATGAGAAGACATGATTCACTAGAAAAGACAATAATGCTGAGGGAAATAGAAGGGAATAGAAAAAGAGGAAGGCCAAACAAGACAGACAGACAGATAGATGTTTCGGCTTCCGTCTTCATCAGCTGCTCACATATAAGTTACGTGCATGTATTTTTAGGCGATTAACGGGACCTTATAAGGATCCAGAGCATGCTTGGGTGAAGTTCTGTTTGTTGCTTTCAAAACTCTCTCTCTGTGTATGTATGTATGTATATGTATATATAGTAACAGCCCCAACTTCTATTCTGCTGCAGAAAGAAAATTAAAACTTCGCAAAGAAATAAAAAGAGAAGGAGGAGCCGAGCGTCCTCTTGTGGTGGAAAAGGGAACTCCCCCTCTCCTCGATCTCGCTCTGGGCTCGTCTTCTCCCGTCTGAGCCAGGAACGGGCGGCGGCGGGCGGCTGGTGCGCCTGCGCGAGGAGAGGCAAGGGTGGGAACCGTAGAGAGAATGTCTAGAGCGGACAAAACAAAGCATGGCACGAAAGATCGGCCCCAGGGGCCAGAAGCGGAAGTGGGCGAGGCCGCCCCGGAAATAATATGCGGAGCAGCTGGTGAGAGGTCTGTTGGAGGGGAAGAGGGGTTGTCTGACATTTTGGGAAGGGGGCGTCGGCCGCAAATAAAAAGGGGGAGGGTTGCTTGGGAAGGAGCGTCTGACGGGGAGCCCCCCCAAAATGGGGGTCTGTTTGGATGCAGGCGGGGGAAGGGGGGTCCATGGGGGGAGGAAGCCTGCGGGGGCTGATCAGAGGGGGGCTGTGAAGTGGGGGGCAGGTAGGAGAGGGAAGGGGGGCTTGTATATGGGAGGCAGAAGGAAGCTATACTGGGTTGAAGTCGATGGGCCCCCAAGTTATTCAGCAACAAGGAAATGGCACCTGCACACAGAGCCAATAATAATAACAGTTTCTAGCCCCCCTTCCTCCCAAAGGGAGCCAAGGCGACGAAGATATGATAAAAGCACGAGAAACGTCTTAAAAACAAATAAACTTTCAAAACAAGCAATTGCAGCTCAGACACAGACATCTGGGATAAGGCATCTGGTTAAAAGACTTGTTGAAAGAGGAAGATCTTCAACAGGTGCAGAAGCAACAACAGATTATTCCTGTGAAATGAAGTAACCAGGAGGTAGGTTTGTACGGTCTGTAAGTGGAGCTCGGTTCTGGTTCCCAGAACAAACTCTTGAGCTCTGGAGATTGTGGGGTTTTTTTTGTTGTATCCAGCTAAGTTTTACTCAGAGTAGACCCACCGGCATCAATAGGCCCGCATTAGTCATGCCTGTCAATTTCAATGGGTCCTACTCCACTGAGGACTGGCACTGGATTGCAGCCCTTTGTTTTGTTTCTGCTCCTGTTGGTGGACTTTGGAGTTCTAAGGGAAACCACAAATACAGAGACCTGCAGCCTGAAGCCCACCTTACTGTATGGTGGAAGTCAAACAGGGAAAAGGAGGCAAGAAGCCGGCAAGGCATAACAGTTGGGTGCTGGACTTCAGCCCAAATCCAAATCTCCTCTCAGGCACAAAACAGACAGACTTTGGGGCCAGGCACCATCTCCCAGTCCAAATCTACCTCGCAGGTAGGTTGTGAGGTTAAAGGTTGAAAACAGACCGTGCATGTACATTGCCCAGACCTCTTTAATGGAAAAGTAGGATAAAAATGGCAAAGAGGGCAAAGAAGTGACGGTGAGCTGTTATTTTCTCTGACACCCAGCAGATGTGGCACCGCCTGGGCAAATATGTCAGATAAGATGCCACTGTAAAAGGAGAAAGGCCATCTTCCAAGAGAGGCTATCACAACTGGTGAGGAGAGCGAGCTTTGAGTGGTGCCAGGTGGAATCTGCCTGATGCTGCCTTCCTGTTGCCTTGGAAGACACAGGGTTAAATACAGGCGCGCAGTCCTGGGGTTGCTAATGTACCCTCCAGATGTTATGGATTACATTTCTCATCATTCCAGGACGTTGGCCCTGCTGGCTGGGACTGATCGGCATTGTTGCTCAAAATGTGGGGGGTGGGGGGCACCACATAGGCTCCCCCTGGTATTATCAGTCACCTGATCACCTTTGGTGACTGAGAAACGGCTCCAAGTGGCCAGGCAAGGAGGGGCCATGGCTGAGTGGTGGAGCACCTGCTTTGCTTGCAGAAGGTCCCAGGTTCAATCCTAGACTCCTCCTAGTAAGAGTGTGGACGATGCTGACAATGGTCTTAGTGGGCAGCTTCCAATGTTTCCAAGACTGTTCTTCCTTCATATTGGTACCCGTTTTATGACCATTCTTTTGAAAAGACAACGTTCAAGGACTGGATTATCAAGCCTAATAGATTATACTGATCAATTTGAGAGTATGATTGAATGTCTGATAAATTATGTTTGGCTAAGATCCTGTTGTTTAAGAAAAAATGGGAAGAGACCCAAGGAGTTTATTTATATGGGGAAAAAACTGGTTGTTTAATAATGTCCGTTTGGCATTAATAAATACAAACCTAATTGTTTTTTAAAAAATCATTTGTCGGTGGCACCTCCACATAAAGTGAACATTTACTATTCAGTCTCAGGGTTATGCTACAATAAAAGTGAATTCCATTCATGGTTGTTGGATATGCCCCCTTTTACAAACTTTTGGACTCAATATATTATTATTACACAGCAATTACAGGTTATCTTAGAAAAACCACTTCAAGATTTGGCATATATTATTTAAAATCCAAACTTGAAGAAGTTGATCTGCAACGGGTTAATTTTATTATTAACAAGACTGAGTATCAGATGATATTGGAAAACATCAAGTACCAAGTATCACAGAATGGTTAAGCAAAGTTTGGGAGATAGCTCCAAGCAATCTTAATACAAGAGTCACAAGACAGTAAGTTTGAGAAATGATCTTTATTTGTAAATTACTGGAACCACAGATTTCAGAACAATGTACAATCATTTGTCTTTGTTTCTACTCTACATGTTTATACATTAGGGTTGGGATCTGTGTGTTGTTTTCATTTAGATTGTATTCCGTTGAAACTGACAGCTGGTTTCTTTCTATATTTGTTTGTGTATTGCAATCTTGTGCTGGTTCCCGGTTTGGGATTCCCCCCACCCCCAAAAGGAAAGTGGCTGCGTACCGCCTTCCCAACCGCCGCCTCTTCCTCCTCCTTTGACTGAGCGCACTTGTGCGCACACACACACACAAAGCAAAGCAGCTTAATGTTATATTCCCTGAGTTTTGTTGTTGTTTTTAATCTGGTGTCAGGAACAGATGTGGAAACTCGCAGCATAAAAGGTCAATCCGACAGGTAGCAAATGTGTGAACATCCTGTACCGACTTCGAAACCAGCGAAATTCTCTCCCATTCCTACTAGACATAGCCATCTAGACATAGGCATACTGCTCCATGCTAAGATCAGTCTGGAAACAGCAAATGAACATGATCCCTGGGCCCAATCCAGTTAACTTTTTTTCTAATTTGTTTATTATTACTAAACTCATTTAAAATTTGCTGTATCTATAATAGAAAATTGTTTTTTCTAGTGAAATCCTGTGAATTTTCTCTATTTTTTAATTTAAAAAATTTTTTTTAGAAAAGTTGGTTCTTTTTGTCTTAACCTCTTCCACTGCCCAACCCTGTTTCCTTCTCTTTCCTTTGGTCTTCCAGAGAGCCTGGCAGGGACAGAATGACACAATGGATGCTGGGGTTCCCCCCTCTCTCCCCGACAGCATCCTCTTTGGAATCTTCCTGTACTTGGACTACACAGATGTGCTTTCTGCAGGCCTGGCGTGCCGGCAGTGGCATGCAGTGGCACAGGACGAGGTCCTGTGGAAGGAACTTTTCTACAAGTACTACAGGGTAGCTCGGGATATCCCGCGACACCCAGGTAAGTCCTCCCTCGCTCCCTAACTGGTGTGGTGGGGCTAGCTTAATCCAGAGGGTCTCGCCCTGTGCTGGACTCAGCTCACTTGGAGGAAAATTGGGAACAGATTGGAGGGCAAGTCTGGAATTCAAGGCAGAATGAGGAAGCGGGAAACAACATGGGTAGATGTTCTAGGTTGTTGGGGTGCTGGAGAGTTGCTCCAGCAAAAGGCATTAAATTGGGCCATTGGGTACAAAAGATTAGCTGTGGTTCACACACACACCCCAGCTGTCATCACACTGGATTTAAGAGGGGCAGAAATCTTGTAGAAGCTGCTGCTGCTGCTGGCTTCAGCGTGGGGTCTGCGGTGGTTCCAAATAAGGCAAGGGGCTTCCCTTGCCACTGAAACTACAAGCAACGGGGTGGTCATCTTGTAAGAGCAGGTTCAGCCCTCTGGCCTTCAGGAAATCACAGGATAATGCTTGGGGAAAAAAATCTTGCGCAAGCCTGCCCAATCGGTTAAGATTGCCTTTGGAGGTCTTCTCCAGGTGCTGCCCCGACCATTGGAGGTTACGCAGGAGGGTGCTGGAGAAGGGCCTTCTCAATGGTGGGCCCCAAATTGCAGAATGCACTCCCTAAATAAGTGCACCTGGCACCTTTCTTGCTAACTTTTAGGTTCCAGGCAACAGGCCTTTTCTGTCCTGTGCCTTCAGTGGCTTCTGACAATATTTGAGACACTTTCACTTGCCTTTCTGCTGTTTTTTATGTCTTTGTCTGGGTGTTGTAGCCCTATTTATTGCTTCAATTTATTTTTCAGTCTTGAAACACTTTCTGGGTGAAAATTAGTATTAACGGAAACAAAAGGAAGAGCGGTCAAGTGGGATTACACAGGGTATAAGTGCTGTTAAGCACAGAGCTACTTGTCTTACCTTCAGATCTGCAGCCGGGGTTGTGTTCCTCCTCCTCTTTCTCCTCCAGCTGCCATTTCCTGGTACGGTGAGTTCCAGCGGCTGTACGACACCATCCCTTGCATTGAAGTGCAGACCTTGGAGGAGCACAGCGACCAGGTCCTCCACCTCAGCTTCTCCCACAATGGCTACCTGCTTGCCTCCTGCTCCAAGGACTGTACCGTTAAGGTGAAGGGGGGCCGGGGGGAATGACTAACCCTAATCATAATACTGGTAGCATTTCAAGTGTCCAAAGGTTTTCATCTCAGTAATCCTTACAGCAACCCTGAGGATAATAATACAGGGGGCAGGGATGAGTGGGAAGAGAGATGGAGAGGTTTACTTAGAGCCAGTGTGGTAGTTAAAATGATGGATCGAGAGCAGAGACACCCAGGTTCAAATCCCTGCCTCAGCCATAAAGCTAACTGGGTGACTTGGGGCCAGTCTTCATTTCTGCTTCACCTACCTCACAGGGCTTTTGTGAGGATAACGTAAGGAGTGGCAGGAGCATCATGAATGCTGCCGAAACCTTCCTGGAAGAAAGGCAGGGTATGAGAATATTTGTTTAAAAAAACCTCTAGAGCAGGATTGTGTGTTCTGTACACACACACACACCCTAAATTTTACAACCAAAATACTAAATCCTGCAACTTTTCATGATCTCTTCTATACTGCATTATTTTCCTTTTTGGTCATGGGAGGGGCCAAACACCTCGGTCCCACCACTGAGAATCTTAATCAGGGTGCAGTCTTATACCCACTTACCTGGGAGTAAGCCCCTTTGAGCACACTGAAACGTAATTCTGAGGAGAGGCGTGCTGTCCACCCCCTCCTCTCTGGCTTCAGAAGTTCCCCCAGGCGTTGCCCATCCACTGGCCAGCACGTCTCCACAGTGACCAGGGCTAGTCCCCAAGACCTGCCATTCTGCAGCCGGCGCATCTTGACAGGCCCTCCTCTCCCCTGGCAGATCTGGAACAACAGCCTCCCAATTGCCCTGCTGCACAGCGCCAGCATGAAGAAGTACAACTGGAAGTACACACAATTCTCGCAGTTCAACGCGGACAATTCGCTCCTCCTTGTCTCCGGGGTTTTCGTGGGGCCCCGGACCACTTCGTCAGGAGAGATCGCAGTCATCAGCCTGGGTAAAAAGAGAACTGACCCTCCGAGCCACCATGCCTCTCTCAGACCGCAGCAGGAGGGCGGTGGGGGCAGAAACATCGCCCCACAAGGCACAGCTTAAAGCTCTAAGAATGAGCCTCTGAGAAGCCGCTTCCTGGTTCCTTTAGCAAGGGCTGCTGGGGAAGACGTAGGAGCCAATCAGGGCAGTGGGCTAAGCAGCTGCATCCCCACCTGCCTTTATCCCATGTGTTGCAGGGCAGGATTTGGGGCAGGAGGCACTACAACTTGTCCTTTTTTCTAGCAGTGAGAACAGCTGTCTCAACTCCAGGGAAAAGTAAGGCTGAGCTTGGCCAGAGGAAGGCAGCTGTCCCGACACACAGCAGGGGCACTCTGCCCTATAGAAGTGCCAAACAGAGACAGGTTCAGAGGCTCACTTAGGGACTTTTTCGCAGGTTCTCAAAAGCAGAACCAGGACTGTCGCGGGGGGAGGGGGTACTAGTTCCATGCCTTGCGTCGTTCGGCGGTTCTGCTCTTCCTTTCTCTCACTGCTGTTCATAGAAGCCCCAAGAGGCAGCCGCCCCTTAAGGCCCCCCGGCAGGCAGCTAAGGGGTGGCAGTGGAGCCGAGTGAGGGCAGCTGTTGAAGCCTCCAGAAAGCGGGCTAAACCAGGCTGGCCCCCAACCCCCTCCTGCTGGGCCCTGGCAGTTCCGGGGGATGTCCTTGGGGATGCTTGTCAGCTGCTAGGAGGGCCTCTGCCTTGATCCTCCTGCAACAGGACTAGACATGCTCCTGCAAACCTTGGCCCTCTGGCTCACCAACCCCAGCCAAGATCTTGTGCCCAGCAAACCTTAGTTGCTTATTCTGGGGGTGGGTGTCCTGCACCTGGTCGCTGGGAAGTCTTCTTAGGCCTCCCCCCTTTTTTCTCCTTCCAGAAGACTTCACCCTCCTGTCCCGGGTGCGCAACAAGCCCTACGATGTGTTTGGCTGCTGGCTGAATGAGACCCACCTGATCTCCGGGAACTTGCACCGCATTGGCAACTTCACCTCCTGCTCCGTGCTGTGGCTGAGCAACGCCTTCCAGGTAAGCGAGGGCTTCCCTGGCGCAGGTGGCCACGTCATCGTTTCTGGGGAGGGAAATCCGCTTCCTTACCTCTCCCGCTTTTGGGCTTGCAGGGGGTCGAGTCTGAGAACATGAATGTCATGAAGAGGCTCTTCAAAATCCAGAACCTGAACGCCAGCAGAATCCGGATGGTGACTGTGGCGGACTGCAGCCGCTACGATTCTCCCAGCCTCCTCCTGAACCGAGGAGAATGTTTGGAGGGCGGGACCAGCGGCCCCTGCGAGGTCATTGAGGAGGAGGAAGAGGAGCAGAAAGAGGAAGAGCAGGCCAAGCAGAAAGCAGCGGCAGCCCCGGAGAGTTCCCTGGGAGCAGCGAGTGAGGGAGGGGCTGCTGCGGATGGGCTGGGGCGTTTCCTGACTGACATCCTCGAGGGACGAGTCCGGCCAGTCATGACAGAGTTGCAGATGGAGACAAAGGTGGCCCAGCTGCTGGCGCAGAACAGGATGAAGCCTCCCGAGCCCAACCTGCTGTCCACGGAGGGGGGCAACAAGAAATACTTGATCTTCACCACCGGGTGCCTGGCCTTTTCGCCACACCAGATTGGTAAGGGTGGCTTAGGTAGGGGATTTGGCAAGTCTGAAAACGACTGCTAGCTGTGAAAGCTAAAGTGGAACCTCACAATTCAGGGGCAGTCTATCTCTGAGCATTACATTCTAGGGACCAAGAGGGGGGATCCTTCTCCAGGCCTCTGGGCTGCTCACAGACCTTTTGGTCTGACCCAACGAGGCAGTTCTTAGGGGCACTCAGAGACGGCCTGCAGCCCAGCAGCGCATCCTGGGCAATAGGTCACTTGCAGCTCTTCCCCGCCCCTCTTCCGACTCTGTTCTCTCGCAGGGATTAAGCAGATCCTGCCTCACCAGATGACAACGGCAGGGCCCGTCCTGGGAGAAGAGAGGCATTCGGAGAAGTTCTTCGATTCGTTGGACCACGTCATCGATTTCCACGGGCATATTATTGGCATGGGCCTCTCCCCCGACCACAGGTACTGCCAGCCAGATGGAAACAGGAGGAAGGGGTGGGCCTTTGCTGAATGTTGCGAGAAGATGACAACGGCCCTTTTGCATGCAGAAAATCCCAAGTTTTATCCCTGCCATCTCCTGTCAGAGGAGAATTGGGTACCAGGTGTGAAAAAGACCATTTTCCACCCAAGACCCTGGACAGCCCAGACTGAATGGCCAAATGGACCAGTGGTCTGACTCTGTACGAGGCTGCTGCATGCACGTAGATTATGGGGATGGACCCAGAGCACCGGCTTTTTATGGAGAAGGTCCCAATTCAGTCCCCTGCGGCATCTCCAGGTGGGGCTGGGAAGGAACCTTCTCTGCTTGAGGCCAGTCTTCCTCAACCTGGTAGTCCAAAAGGCCTGGAGGGCACAACTCCCAGAATGCCCAGCCATCAGCCATGCTGGCTGGGGCTGATGGGAGTTGTGGTCTGGCCATGTGAAGAGGGCACCGGGTTGGGGAAGGCCAGAATAGACCATACTGGGCTAGGTGAACAAAGGAGAGTCCAGCCTGGTGGGAAAACGTGCCTCGTTTCTTAACTCGATAGTTAATATTGCCTTAATGATTGAGGACAATCTTTTGGAGAAGCCTCTTGCCAGAGCGGGCAGCGCAAGCAGAAAAGGCAGGCCGCCTGGGCATGCACAGCTTCCCCAAAAGCTCCTCAGACGAGGAACTCTGAAAGGCTCCCTAGTTCCACCCTTACCCCTGGGTGTCCCTCTAGCCCAGGAGCGCCTGCTCTGACCAGCAGCACTTCCTGCTTGCTAACCCAGGACGAGGGACTGGTGCAGCTTGCTCCTCCCTCAGGCCTGTAGCCGCCTTTCCTGGGTCACCCTCGAGGCACGCCAGGCGGCACATGAGCCAGCAGCATTCTCCTCCCCTCCCCTGCCTCCAGGTACTTGTATGTGAACAGCCGGGCCTGGCCCCAGGACTGCGTCATCTCCAACCCTTTGCAGCCGCCCCCCATCGCCGAGGAGATTGACCTGCGTGTGCTGGACCTCAAGACAATGCAGGAGGCAAGGCGAGCCCTGCGAGGCCACCGGGCCTATACACCCAACAACAACTTCTTCTTCGTTTTCCTGGATGTCAGCAGAGACTTTGTGGCCAGGTAAGGAGCTGGCCAGTGTCCAGGCCCGGGCCCAGCCATTCCGGGCCATTATCTTCCTTCCCTTCCTTCCCCAGCAACTGGCTGCAGTTCATTTAACCAGAGCATTCCTGACTGTGGCAGTTTGCTGACAGAAGGAACAAGTGTTCTCACTCACCAGTGGGAAAGTGCCTTCTGAGATCCAGCCCAGCCGGTCAGCTTTACCATAAGCACCGCAAGGTGTCTGTATGGTCTTTAGACTGACCTTTGTCTCTCTCTCAGGGCAGACTGCAGCTTCCACCTTTCCAAAAGGTACAGTTTGTATGTTGTAGGCAGGTAAATCTGGACAGCCTCTGTCTGAGCAGAGTTGAATTTGGAAGCTGGTGTGGATGCCTTAAAAAGTGGGAAAAGAAATCATGAATCTGGTCCTCACCATCACAAGATTTGAAGATGAAGAATTGAAAGGGGTGGTGTTTTTTCTTGCTTATGTTTATAGATGGGCAAAGGTGGGAGCTTCCCTACAATCTGGGATAAATATTTAATAATAATAATAATAAAATTTTATTTGTGAGTCGCCTATCTGGCCGAATGAACGGCCACTCTAGGCGACGTACGTTAATATAAGCAATTACAATATATAGACCAAAAGGTCACGATTCAATAAATCATCTAAAACCAGCTTCCAATTAATAAAAACATAAAAATTAATCCAATCTAGAGATACTATAGGCCCGCCTGAATAGCCAGGTCTTCAAGGCTCGGCGGAACCCCGTCAGGGAAGGGGCATGACGAAGGTCAAAAGGCAGGGAATTCCAGAGGGTGGGAGCCACGATCGAAAAAGCCCTCTCTCTGGTCCGGGCCAGTCTAGCAGTTCTGGCCGGTGGGATCGAGAGGAGGTCCTGTGTGGCTGATCTCGTCAGGCGGCATAATTGATGATGCTGGAGGCGCTCCTTCAGATAAACTGGGCCGAAACCGTATAGGGCTTTAAAGGTCAACACCAACACCTTGAATTGGGCCCGGTAAACAACTGGTAGCCAGTGTAGGTCTACTAACACCAGAGTGATATGATCACAGCGACAGCTGTTCTGAATCAAACGTGCCGTTTTCAAGGGTAACCCCACGGTAACCCCACGTAGAGCGCATTACAGTAGTCTAAGCGAGAGGAGACCAGGGCATGTATCACCCATGGGAGCAGATGGACAGGAAGGTAGGGTTGCAGCCTTCGTATCAGATGTAATTGATACCAAGCCGCCTGGCTCACTGCTGAAACCTGAGCCTCCATGGACAGCTGGGAGTCAAGAATGACCCCAAGGCTGCGAACCTGCTCCTTCGGGGTAATCTTACCCCATTTAACACCAGGTCTATATCTCCCAGCTTTCTCTTATCTCCCACGAGCAACACCTCGGTCTTATCGGGGTTTAGTTTCAGCCTATTCCCTCCCATCCACTTACTTACAGATTCCAGGCACTTGGACACGGTCTCCACAGCCAACTCTGGTGAGGACTTAAATGAGAGATAGAGCTGAGTGTCATCCGCATATTGGTGACACTGCAGCCCAAAACTCCTGATGATAGCCCCCAGCGGCTTCACATAGATGTTAAATAGCATGGGGGAGAGGACAGAACCCTGTGGCACTCCACAAGTGAGAGGCCAAGGGTCTGATACCTCATCCCCCAATACCACCCGTTGTTGCCTGTCCGAGAGATAGGAACGGAACCACCGTAAAACAGTGCCCCCCATTCCCAATCCCTCCAGGCGATCTAAAAGGATACCGTGGTTAATGGTATCGAAAGCCGCTGAGAGATCCAGGATGACGAGGAAGGTGAATTCTCCCCTATCCAACGCCCTCCTCATATCATCCACCAGAGCGACCAAGGCTGTTTCAGTTCCATGTCCAGTCCGGAAGCCCGATTGGAATGGATCTAGATAATCTGCTTCATCCAAGTGTGCCTGTAACTGTTTGGCCACCACTCGCTCAATCACCTTGCCCAAGAATGGTAAATTAGAGACTGGGAGAAAGTTATTTAACTCTTGGGGATCCAAGGAGGACTTTTTCAAGATGGGCTTTATTACTGCCTCCTTGAGGGCTAATGGTAGTGCACCCTCTTCCAAGGATGCATTTACTATTGCCTTGATCCCTTCACCCAGTCTCTCTTTGCATCTCATAATGAGCCACAAGGGGCAAGGATCCAGTAGACAGGTGGTTGGCTTCACAGTAGAGAGCACCTTGTCCGCTTCCTCAGAGGGAAGAGGCTGAAACCGATCCCACCGGACCGGAATGCAACTGGCCGGCTCTGGCTCACTTCCTGTATCCACAGCGTACGGAATCAAGCTTTTCAGGCGTTCAATTTTATCGGCAAAGTGCTTAGCAAACATGTCACAGAGGCTGTAGCCTGCTCCATGGGTTCCTGAACAACTGGACCGACCAGATTCCGGACCACTTGGAACAACCTCCTGGGTCAGCACTCTGCGGACGCAATAGAGGCAGCAAAGAATTCCTTCTTTGTTGCCTTTGTTGCCACTTGGTAGGCGGCTATTGCTGCTCTAACCAGTGTCCGATCATCTTCAGAGCGAGATTTCCGCCACCAGCGCTCTAGTCGTCTCACCTCCTGTCTCAGACCCCGGAGGCGTGGTGTATACCAGGGAGCTATAATTCCAGTTGCTGGAGTTCAGGATTATTGCAAGCCAAGTTTCCCTGCCTTGCAATGAAAGGCCCTTTGCAAGTGTTGCCTGTAGTGAGAGCTAAAAGCTTTATGTGTTCTACAGTTGCTTGAGTGCAACAGTCCCTGCAACAGCCGCTCCAAGGAAAGGAAATTCACCACTCTCCCCCCCCCCCCGGGTTTTACAGTTTCTCTCTCTCATGTCACACACAGCGGAGCTGAGGATCGTCACGGGTACATCTGGGACCGGCACTACAACATCTGCTTGGCGAAACTGCAGCATAACGATGTGGTCAACTCAGTGGTCTTCAGCCCTGTGGAGCAGGAACTCTTAGTGACAGCCAGCGACGACAGCACCATCAAAGTGTGGCGCTCTCCCCGCGCCTTGAGGCTCCTTCAGATTGAGAAGGTCAGGCCTCGTAAGCCTCCATTCTCTTGGGCCCCAGACCAGAGAAAGTGAGCCAGGCAGGTCTTGCACCTTGGCTGGTTCACCTCGACCTCCAAGGTCATTTCAGATTGCAGTGCTAGTGAGCGGCTGTAGCCTTTTTTGTGGTTTTGCTCGCCCCCACCTACTCACTGCCACGTAGCCAGACCCAGCCGCGATTGGTGAGAACTGTACCACGTTCAGGGGTTGGCTCACTGGCCACGCAACAGGGACTCCTCCATCTTCCTTCTAACAGGATTCGCTGCATAGGAGACTTCTTTGTTAGGGCAAGTAGGGCAGAGCCCTAGGAGAATTGCAAGGGGGGAAATATTACAAGTTTTACCAAAAATCATAAAGCCACATACTCTCCTGTCACACACACACCAATATCCTTCTATTTCCACCGGCAGAGACTCTTGCAGATGCCTACTGCTACGGCCAGGTTCCTCCCACTTTTTTTTTTTTATTAGAATTTTCCCTGGAAGTCTAGACCCTATGATGTGGCAGGTTTGTGTTTTAGCCAGTCAGGATGCATGAACTAGCATACTGGAATGCCATACACTCAACAGAGAATAGGGCAGGAGCTATGGTCACCCAGTTGGCCAATCAAAAACATGCATTTGGCTGTTGCTGTGCTTGCACGTATTGATGGTTCCCTCTGGTTGCAGTAGCACATTTTGAGCTCCAGGTTAGAGGAGATCTTGCTTTTGTTCTTAGCACCCCCTCCATGTAGTCTACCGCCTCCGCTTTGGCCTTCTCACTAAGACGGGGAGAGAGAGTTGTTATTATGGTGCGTGTGTTTGAGGGAAAGGGAGCGCGCTTGCTGCTGGCCTTGTTATTGGAGCCCTTGGCCCCAGAGTAATCAGTGAGTCTCTTTAAATATTTCCTTTGTAATTTATTTATTGGGTTGTTTTCTGGCTTTCTACCGTTTGTATCCTTCTAAGCACAGTGCCAATATGGGGAGGAAATTTGTTGCTTAGATTTTTTCCTGCTTGCTAGTAAAATACATCTCAAAATGCATATCTGGCTCCTCCTAGCTGCTCAAGCTTGTTAAGTTTTTATGGAAACAAAGGATTTCCACAGACACTCCCCAGGATGCATCATCAGAGCTGAGAACTGTATAGACTGACCCTTCTGGGCCCTGTCCTCCAAATGTCTGTGGAAATGTGTGCTTTCGTTTCTGAAGTTCCAGTAAGCATCCGGGCTGCTAAGCAGTTAATTAGCAGAGAGCAATTTAACAGTTTCAAGTAGATTTTAGAAAACGGGGAACTTGGGAGGGGTGTGTGGAATAGAAAGAGAAGCTATAAAGGAAGAACAGAAATGACAACTGTTGGCTGGTTCTTATCTGAAAAATGTAAAAATCACCCTCCCTCAGGGTAAATCCTGCTGAAGCCACAGGCACTTTTTGGGGTGAACACACAGAAATCAGTCTCTCTAATATAATATTGGACCATCTCCCTTTTTAAAAAAGGGGGAAATATTTTTCTGTAATGAAATACATGTTGGTAAATGTTATGCTTTTAAAAATCCATCCAAAAGTTTTGTAAGGATAAAATCTACCTGAAATCTGCCATAATAATTGTGAATAATGCCCGTTTCTGCTGGATAGATATGAAAAGGATATTTAATGCGTGGTGTGGAAAGGAGATTCTAATACAAGTTTGTGTATCTCAAAAATGTCAAGTATTCAGTTTTAAGTGTTTGGGGTAAGAGCGCGTTTCATTTAGCAAGCTCAAGTGGCAGGCATTTTAAATATGTTCAGTGTGACTCTAAATACAGACTGTCCTGTCAGGACTTCAGGTTACAAAACTACAAATTTTTAGCAATTTCTGCTTGTCTTGGTAGTAGCATTATGTTTTAATAAAAGAAGGAAATGGCTAAGTGTGAGGGTTAGATTACAAGCTTTCGGACAATGAAAACACATAAGAACTTGGGAAGACTGCACAAAGCGTCTGCATGCTTAAAGAGTTTGAAGGTACATTGGATGAGCTTCCGGTAGGGTTAATACAATGCACCTGGTTATATGGTTGACATGGCTTGCTTTCACATACTGGTAGCATTTCTCTGTAGGCAATATTATGCATGCTGCTTTTAAAGCGATGTATTAATTAGCTGCAAAGGTCTTTATATTAGGAAACATTCCAGTATTTGGAACACGCTTGAGAGGGGGTTTTTTTTGGGGGGTGGGTGGGTTAGAAGCACAAGTTCACATGTCAACTGTAAGATTAGAAATTCAAATTTAATCCAAATGTTCAACCCTCTTTCTTCAGAATATTCTTCTGTACTTTATGCTAAGGTTGAAATCCTTTATGCACTAATCTTGGAGTAAAGGTGTTACAAGGGATTGCCCTCTTAACCCTGTTTTCCCCAATTTTGTATCGGGGTCTGCAAGCTTTGCCTGCTATGAAACCAGTGGTAATGTCATGGCAGGCAAATCACAGCCCTTTGTACAAGACTTTGTGTGTGTTCCCCTTGGCTCTGCCTTCCCTTAGCTGTCCTGTCCTCCACCCCAAACCAGGTTGTGATCACTGCCTGCCACAGGGTTTATTGTTTTTAATACAGGTTTGTTCAAACAGCTGGTATAGCACAGTGGGGAGGAGAGCCTGGCTGGGAGTCCAGAGTCTGCGAGTTCAAATCCCTGCTTGTGTCTCCTGGGTGTCAAGGGCCAGCTAAAGATCACCCCCACAGGGAGTGGCTCAGGGGTTACATGCCCTGCCACCTGTGCAGCCGTGGGCAAGCTGCGTAGTCCCAAGGAGCCCAGTTGCCCCCCAGCTGGCAGTTGCGGACAAGGACGGGGCTGGCTTGTGCGGCTGTGGCAAGCTAAGCAGGCCCTAGCCAGCTGGGGAGGACTAGCCTCAGAGGGAGGCAATGGTAAACCCCCTCTGAATACCGCTTACCATGAAAACCCCATTCATAGGGTCACCGTAAGTCGGGATCGACTTGAAGGCAGTCCATTTCCATTTTTTGTTCAAATAAATGTGCAGGTGACACTTTCCTCTGCCTGCAGGGGGCAGCAGAGGCCTCTTGCTATTAAAGAGGCTCTGAGACCATCTCCCTCCTGGCTAGAATGCTACACACCACCAGTCGGGGCTGCCAACTCTTTCTAGCAGAGCTCCTGTGCACTTAACAGCCATGGAACAAGCAGAAATTGAGCCAAGGAAGCTTTCCTTGACCCAGAGCTTCCCTTCCTGAATTTGTGCTTGGTAAAGTCACAGGAGCTCACTGGTGGCAGTGGGAAGAAAGGGCAAGCCTCTAACTGCACAAAGAAGGCCAGCTGAGCCTGGCTTGCAGCTGTTCCACTGGATTAAGTTGCACTCGCCTCTTTTGTGTTGCTAATGGAATGTCAGTTGGCTGAGGAGGTGCAGGGAACACTTGTCAAATTTGCAGATGATACACAGTTGGGAGGGATAGCTAATACCCTGGAAGACAGAAACAAAATTCAAAGTGGTCTTGATAGGTTGGAGCATTGGACTGAAAACAACAAAATGAAATTTAACAGGGATAAGGGCAAAAGTAGTACACCTAGGAAAAAGAAACCAAGTGACCAACTGGAACAGGTTCAGAGGAGGGCAACAAGGATGATCAGGGGACTGGAAACAAAGCCTTGAGAAGAGAGACTGAAAGAACTAGGCATGTTTAGCCTGGAGAAGACTGAGGGGAGATATGATAGCACTCTTCAAGTACATGAAAGGTTGTCACACAGAGGAGGGTGGGGATCTCTTCTCAATCGTCCTAGAGTGCAAGACACTGAATAATAGGCTCAAACTACAGGAAGCCAGATTTTGACTGAACATCAGGAAAACTTTCCTAACTGTTATAGTGGTACACCATGGAAGCAATGACCTAGGGAGGTGGTGGGCTCTCCAGCACTGGAGGCATTCAAGAGGCAGCTGGACAGCCACCTGTCAGGGATGCTTTAACTTGGATTCCTGCATTGAGCAGGGGGTTGGACTTGATGGCCTTAGAAGTCCCTTCCAGTTGATTGATTTTTATTTACAGCCAAACTGGATTCTACGATTCCTGCTCCATTTATAGATACTGTTGCTGGTCCCATGCTTTGGCAGGGATGGAACACTCCCCCCCCCAATCCATCCAAGAGCCTTGGAACGGCACTCTGCCAAGGAGAAAGACGTCGACAGGAGCTCTAGCATGTGATGAAGCCAAGCGAGTGGAGGAAGGTTGCAGCTGGGCCTGTCCCTGCCCTCAGCCCAGCCCAGCAAAGGTGCCCAGGCCCCCTACTCTTTGTTAATGCCCCCCACCCCACTTTAAAGGCATCTGCTGTTAAAAGAAAGAGGGCAAACAGACACACACAGCGTACCTCTCCCCCTCATAGTTCACGTGCTGTTCTGCAGCTGCACCACATGCTGCCAACGTCGTCAGACCAATGTTTGTATCCCCACAATCCTTGCAGAGCCAGAAGCAATGAAGAGCTTGGGAAAGGGCAGGAAGTCGTGGGAGGGCTAGGCCAAGGCCAGCCTCCCAGCCGCCTTTTCCTCTTGCAGCAGAGGCGTCTCTGTGCACTTCTCCAGGTCAAGCTCCTCAAAAACATTTGTCTCTCAGGAGGTGGGGGCCACAGGCACAAAGCTAGCCGATCCTTGCACAATATGACCCTGCCCCAGAGCACACCTGGGGAGGTTCTTTGTGAAATGCACCAATACTCACTGAGCAGCACAGTGTGGGTTCAATAAATTTTTAAAAAGCTTCCTTAAGCACCTGCTACTAAATTGTCTCATTGCAAGCCGCTCGTGGAGAGCCACAGCATCCATTCCATTTGGACTGAAGAGGGAGCGGGCTATAGCATGGGCTGGAGGAGTGGGGCTACTTACTCATCACAGTGAAGTGTGGGGGCTTCCTCTAGAGTAGCAGGCTGCAACAGCAGCACATGGAGAGGAAGTGGCAGAGCAGCAGCATCTATTGGAAAAGAAGGACCCAGCCAAGGGGAGGTCCTGAGGATGGACGGACAGACGGCTGGGGTCTCTGAACAAGCCACTTTCCCATCCCGTGCATGCAGTCGAGCCTGGCTGGGGCCACGGAGTAGCCACCCTAGATTTATCAAGGAGAGGGGCCTTCCCCTTGCATTCTGTCTCGGTCCATCAGCTGACTGCACTGGGTGGGACTAGCTGGTGAACAAGTACTTCAAAGCCTAGACTCCCATTTTAATGTGTGTCTTTGGGCTTCAAGATGAAAGACTTGATCCATGCTGCAAGAAAAACCTACCAATGACCTTCCAAATGAGCAGCTAAAATACCAATTAGCTACCTCAGGAAGGCCTCCGTATTCTATAGCCACCTGAACAGCACTCAGGAGTCAGGTGGGCCACAAGCGCTGAGCTGGGGAGCCCCCACAGGAAACCCAGGACCTGCCCGCTGCAGTCGTGCAGCAATGGACAGAGCTGAGGCTTCAGTGTTGATCCAAAGGGGGGTGGGGCAGAAGGTGCCTCAGTCACAGAAAAACCCTGCCCCACACACTCTCCAGCTGCAAGTCGACCCACACGGGCCTGGGCACCACTGGGACTTCCTCCCAGACATCCCTGGGCTGGCTCTGGCAGGAACCTTTTGGAGCAACAATGAGGATTCAAGACACCATCTGGGGGGGGGGGAGCCCTGTGGCCTCTGCATCAAGCCAGGGAAGGGTCATGCCCAGGGAGAGCTGAAAGCTGCAGAGGGGGTCCCTCTCTTCCCCACCTCCACAGCCTTCCCTCATCTAGTGCCAGGTCACCCTGTTTAAAAAATGAAGTTTCCATTAATTCATTTTCCTCAACATAAAACCAGTACAGATTTCTTTTGCACCATTTTATTAGCCACTGCAGCTTTTGCACCTGCACGGGAAAGAGCATTATAGTCAAAACCCACCCTTGACGCCGGGCTTTTTCCCAGCGGAGAACTCTGGCAAAGGGCCCCTCCGCACTCCCCTGCTTTAGCCTGCAAGGAGAAGGCTTTCAGCACCCAGTGATGCAAGAACAGCCCGGCTGAATGAGACCCAAGATCCATCTTGTGTAGCCTCCTGCAACTCCAAAGCAGCAGGCCAGATACTTCCAGGGAGCAAACAAGCTAGCCATGAAAGGCACAAGCTCTCCCTCATTGGTCACCCCACACACACATGCATGCCCGCCTCTACAACCATGCAGCTTTTAAAAGTATGTAGTTTATTAAGGTTTTTTGCTTTACTACAATAAAACAGTACAATTCCTTATTCCCTCTTACCTCCCAGCTCCCCTACCTCCATCCGCGCTCGTGCCCCCCCCTTTTTAATGACCATTAGTAGGCCTCTGCAATTTATCACCTGAAAAATACTCTCTGGTGGCACATTCCCCATTAAGCAGATCCACTGCAGCATGAAAAAGCTACACAATGTGGTACTATCTGCAGAATTCAGGCTCCCTGAGAATTCCAACTTTTAGTTTTAAAAAGCAAGTTCCTAGCCCTTATAGCTGCAGAAACATGCCCTGGAAGTGTGGACAAAGACTAGTGGCCTTCAGAAGCCAAAGTGACAGAGGAGGAGGAGGGCAATGGCACCTTAAATCACCCCCTGCCATTCTCCACGACTAGCAGAGGGATAATAGTGCAAAATACTAAAAATGGCATGCAAATTTGTACAAGTATTTACACAGGGTTGCAGAAATAACAATATGAAGAACAAAATTAGCACAGGTGAGTGCAAGCCTGGCCCTTCTCCAGAGGCTGCCTTTTCACAAAGCAGTTGATAGAGAACGTGGAACAATCAGTGCTTTTCCCGGGAAGGAGGAAGACCCTTGGCCTAACAGCCCCCAGCAAGCCAGCCCTCTTCTAGATCAACAGCACACTGGCTCATGTTCTGCTTTCCGCAGTCAGAACTACAGTCACTTTCGTCCAGAATGAGGCACTCTGTAAACCTGATTACTCTTAGAGGGAAAAGGGAGGGGCAGGTTCCAACTGAAGCCACAGTTTAGAGAAAGACAGCCTCATTCAAGGGTTACCCTTGAAGACGGTCCGGAAACTCCAGCTGGTACAAAACGCGGCAGCACGCTTAATAAAGCAGACCCGCCGCCGCGATCATATCACCCCAGTGTTGATTGAATTACACTGGTTGCCAGTTGTATACCGGGCCCAATTCAAGGTGTTGGTTTTAACCTTTAAAACTCTATACGGTTCCGGCCCAGTTTATCTGAAGGAGCGCCTCCAGTATCACCAAATATGCCGCCAAACAAGATCAGCCTCACAGGACCTTCTCTCGGTCCCACCGACTAAGACAGCTAGGTTGGTGCGGACCAGGGAGAGGGCTTTTTCGATCGTGGCCCCCACCCTCTGGAACTTACTTCCCTTTGACCTTCGGCATGCCCCCTCCCTGCTGACTTTTCGCCGAGCCTTGAAGACCTGGCTCTTCAGGCAGGCCTCTGGGATCTCTGGGGTGGGTTAGGTTTGACACTGTATTAATGTAAGATGGTCTTCAGATGAGATGTTATGATATTAATAATGTGATGATTGTGTATATGAGCAGATTGTATTTTATATTGTACGTCGCCCAGAGTGTCCGTTCAGTCGGACAGATGGGCGTCTGCTAAATAAAATTTTATTATTATTATTATGATATCATTCCCCTTCTGTAGCTGAAGCCGGGCCATTCAGTTTTCTTCTCTCTCTAGAAAGCATCTTCCTTGCTTCCTTGAATAGCAGTTCCCAAATTGCACCACCAGAAATACTGAATTCACACCAGATTCATTCAACTGCTCCCAAAATAGCAGAATTCGCTACACTCTTGACAAGCCACACTCAGAACGACTCACTCAGAGACGCAACTGGTATGCACAGTCTCCTTTCAGAAGAGACTAAATGTAATTCACAACAGAAACAGGCCTTGTTTTATATTTAGCCCAGAACAAGCCACTTGTTCAAGTCTGGGGAGAAAAAGGCCGGCACAAGTCTGGTACCTCCTCCCCAAATCTCCTCCCCTGCAAATATGCAAAGGCAGACAGAGGGTGGCAATCCACTGTCTCTGGTGGCCTCAGTTGACAGCAGGGAACCCATGTTTGAAAGAGCAACGGTGAACAGCCCTGAATAAACTGGCTGCGCTCAAATCCAAAAGAGGAGGGAGGCAGGAGGGCGAGGAGTGATCCTGCAAGAGAGGTTGGCACTAGTTGCACACTGGGCCAGCACATGGTTAGGCACCCTCACACAGGCGGAGCAAAACTCCCTTGTCCCTGCATCTAGGCACAAACCAAGTCACTTGGTCCAGACAGAATAGAGGGACTTAGGGATGCCGGCTCCCTCTTCTGTTTATCTGGAAGAGCTCAAAGGGGGCAGGCAGAGGGAAAAGGAAGGATAAGGCAGACACGCATCCAGGCAGAATGGCAAGGCACAGCCCTCCATACAAGCAGACAGAGAGTGGGCACGGAAATGCAGCTTTTTCAGAATATTCCTTCCTGGTGGAAAAGGTTAAAAACCAGTCACCGGGGGGGGGGGGACACACCACATGGGTTTCTTTTTTTAAAAAAGCCAAGATTGTAGGAAGTGGCAAATTTGGTGGCAGGTGCAGAGGAGATGAAGGAAGAAAAATCCAGGGAAGCGACAGCCAAATTTAAATTCTTAAGAATCCAGCATAGGGTGTGAGCATATGTCTTCCTCAGGTTTGGGGGGGAGGCCCACAAGGCCCCCCAACTTGGGTCACGCAGGTGAGGCCAGGCAGGGGACAGGTGAAGCCGTAACTGCAAAGAACTATACGTTGCAAAGGCTTAGTTCAGCACCGCTTTCAGCAGGGGCCGGATACAGAGTGTAATAATTGGGGTGGGAGAACTTCTCCCCATTTATCTTTTAAAAGACACCCCAGTATTTGACTTCTCCCCTCCCTCCACTGCTGATGAGCAACAAGGACACAGAAGTATTTATTTATTAAATGTATCCTCTGCACTTCCTCCAAGAAGGAGCCCAGAGTGACCAAGTGGAATGAGGCAGCAGGAGAGGAGCCCACAACAGCCTTCTGCAACTGGGGTCCTCCAGATGTTTGGGGCGACAACTCCCACCAGCCCATCAACATAGTCCAAAACATCTGGAGGGCACTAGGTTAGGGAATGCTGCCCTAGAAAAAAGTGGTAGGGGAAGCCCTGTGCCTCTTCAGGCTGCAGAGGGGCAATACTGTTGACAAATTCTCCATCTGCAATGTACAAAAAACAAAGAGGAAAAGTCCACAAGTTCAACAAACTAGCACATCAGGCCTGAGAAAAGGGTCTAGTCTACCTTAGTCCTGTTGAGCTAGGGTTCTGCTTGCATAAAGAGTGCAGAGGAGCATTCATACATGCAATACCATCATGTGAAGTGGCAAGCTCTGTTTGGCAGCCTCACAACTCTACCATAGGTTGGTTTTTTAAGAATATTAAAAAAAACTGAGGGGGTGCCTTTGCATTATTTCTCCCTGCCACTGCCTCCCCTCCCCTTTTTTTTTCTTACATGAGCAACCTCTGGCAATGTCTCAGAACAAGGTTTGCAAAAACAGATAGCTTTGAGTTCTGTACAGTTCCTTGCACCCACCGATGGCTGGCAGGATAAAACTCTGCAGGGGAGAAACCCTCAGGTATCTCCCACTCTCGGCACCCATATTCTTATTTAGGCAATTCTGTGGCGCACATGACTGGGTCATATGGAAAAGCACCAGAGCTGGCCAGATAACAATATTACCAGCAATCATTCAAAGATCAGAATCTTTTTTTCTTTTCTTTTCATAGGAGGCAAAAATTGGGGGGAAAAAAATTAGTACGCACAGAGTATATACACAGCTCTGTACCAGATGTGCATAGATACCTTGCAACACCAGAAAGAGAGGATGCATCCCCCTCCCCAACAAAAAGACATTATTTTTTTTAAAAAACAGAGCTACAAGCAGCTCAAAGGCCACTGTTGGAAGAGAGGTGCCCACCTCCAGAAGCGGCCACATCAATGCAGCCACTTCCCACAAAACAGGCTTCCCTGGACATGTGGGAATGCAGCTTGTGTTAATTGCTCAGCCCAGGGCTGTGGTTCAACACGCAGCCACCCATCTCAGTCCCAACCAGCCCCCTATTCTAGAGGAAGGCAGAATAGAGGGAGGAAACTAGCAGGGCCTTCACGTTGCAAGAGCCGTCCTCGCCCAAGGAGACTCCAGAGGAGCGCATGGCCCAAGCCCACCCAGGTTCTTCCACCTGAGCTGCTGGGTCAGAGATGCCCACAGGCGAATGCAGTTGGCAGAACCGAGTACCACCTGGAAAGAATATGAACGTGGTGGGGCCCTGGAGTGATGGGAGGAGAAGGCTCCAGCGCTCAGCAGGTAGCCCACGGACCGGCTACAGCAGCAGCAGATGCACGCGGCTGCCCCATTGGGGAACTAGCAGCGGCACACACATACCCCATGCATCTGCCTGCCAGCTGTCCCCAGACAGCCTGGAAATCTCAAGTAAATGCCCAACGCCCTTCCCACACGTGCATGTGTCTCCAGCTCTCTCATCTCCTCTTCCTCCTACGAGGAGGAAAAGAACACACCGGGGGCTGGAGGGGACGGCAGAGGGGCAAGCAAACAGAATCAGGAGACCTTCAGATGAAGCTGTCAACAACATGCAGCACTTAAAAAAAAGAGGGGTAGGAGTGGCCGGAGTCTGCTATATTCTATCAAAATGGGGTTTTGAATGTTCATTTGTTATATGCTCAGAACCCCAGGGAAACGGAGGTCAATAATTTTTATTTAAGAAAACCTTGGACGAGATCTATGAAATCTTTAGCTTTTTCTTTCTCCTCCCCCACTTGACGGCCATTCTGGGGAGTCTCCACTGGGGAACGGGAGGAATGGATGGCTCCAGGAAAGCATCAGCCACCCGGTCTGTTCTCTGCTCTCTCCTGGAGAGGAACAAGCCACCCCGATCCACTCTGGCTGCCACTTTGAGGGAGCTGCAAACAGATGGTGGGCCAAGACAGGCTTAGCTCTTGCTCCGCCTCCTTCATCTGTGCTCTGCTCCAGAAAGGACAGCTGGCTGAAAAGCCCCCCGCCTTCACCAGCCTCTGAAGAGTTCTCACACGGTCACCAGTCGCTGCCCAATCGCTACCATCTCCCAAACGGCTCTGCTGACATAAACCCAACGTGGCCAGCCAGCCACTTCCTCTGGGCGCTCCTGCGCCTGCCTCTCTCCCACCTGCACGACAGCAGCAGAGAATGACAGAACTCAGCAAGGAAGATTTTTCCCGTTGGGAAAGGCACCACCTTCAGACATCAGCCCCAATCAGCCCAACCAAACACACTTTGCTACGGCACTACTGGTCATTCCAGGGCCAAACAAAGTGTCCATTGGAGCTGCTCGCTTCCTCACCCAATAGAGCAGGTCCTTTCTTCTGGGGCAATGCATGTTGCCCCCCATCTCCCCTTCTCCATAATTCCCAAGGAAGGAGGAATGTGCATGCCTCAGCTCCTAGATCCAGGTGAGACAAGGAGGCTTTAGAGGCCCGTGAGGTCTACGATGGCTTTAATGAAGATGGTGTCATCGCGCACATAAGAGTTCTTGGTCTCCATCTTGGTGATGGGGCAGAAGAGCGGGCAGCCACTGGCAATGTTCATGTCACTGACAGGCCGCTGGAAGGAGGAGGACGTCACGTCGGGTCGAAAGGCGTCAATCACATGCTCCCGGTTGTTCTGGTCTAGCAGCATCAGAGTAACCTGCAGGGAAGTGCAGAATCTGCTTGAAGGAACAAGTG
Organism: Rhineura floridana; assembly: GCF_030035675.1. Classification (NCBI taxonomy): domain Eukaryota; kingdom Metazoa; phylum Chordata; class Lepidosauria; order Squamata; family Rhineuridae; genus Rhineura; species Rhineura floridana. Next base: position 1,632,076 of record NC_084499.1, on the reverse strand, counting down.
GTTCACGCACACACAAACACACACAACCCTGCAGAAACCTAAGATTTGCTACTGAGCAAAGAAGTCAGCCCCCCGAGGCCTCAGATTTTGTTTTTTATTTTAAATAAAGTTTCTCATCCTGCAAGAGTAAGCTCAAAGACGTGTGGGCAAAACTGCACATCAAAGGGGTGGGTGTTAAGGAGAGGTGAGGCTTCAGTGCTTTGTGTTTCTTCCACAAACTCAAGACGAGGAGGGGAGGCTGCTGCCTCTGGGTTCTTTGAGAGCCTCAAAGCAACTGCTCCGGGCAGTGGCACTGCTAACCTTGCCATCGGCATGCTGACAGTGGCACGACATCCACCTCCGCAGAGATGCACCAATCACGGGATTGACCCATTACCACAGTAGTGTTGGTACTTCATTAGAGAAGGGGAGGGCAGAAGGCGTACCAGGATCTACTGGTGCATCTCTGCGTGATTTGCCATTAAGGATGATCAACGCCCACTTGTTTAACAATTGCAAAGATTCAAAGGATTCATGCAAGAATCCGTGTGTGTGTGTGTGTGTGGAAAGGTAAGAGATATAGATGAGTGTGTGAGTGAGAGAAAATGAGCCAACCAACCAAGAGTTCAGTACTGGTACTGGACATAAACTCATAAGCTGAACATGGGCTCATAAGCACCTGGATCCTGAATTATAATTTGCATTTCCCTGAGCTACTATTTTGCACCTGGTTCCAGCTGGTGGACCTCAGAGATTATCTAACAAGAGAGAAGACCAAAGCAAACCTGAAGTCTGCTCACCCGGCTTTAGCAAACATATTCCATGGGGAAGACTCAGGCCCAGGACCTCCGTGGCTCAGCCTCTTTGCTGCCAGCAACCACAACTCGCTACCCAAGGCCAGCACACCCTTCCTCCCACAATGCCTCATAAAGCCCAGGCCCATGCTACCTTCTGGTTGAAAGGCCAATGCAGGAGGGCGTCGCTGGGTCCTTTCATCACCACAAAAAAGAGGGACAAATGGGTGCCACGCCCGGTGCCATCCCCATTGAGGTAGATGCGTAGGCACATCTTGTAGCCATATTTGCTGGTGTAGAATGCTGGCAAAGAATAACGGGGGGGGGGGGAGAGAGACGACAAAAAGAACCAGAATCAAGAGGGGGCAGAAGCAACAGAACAAGGAATGCAAAAAAATACATATATAAAGCCAACATCTATAATTTATTCAGAGCACCAAATTGCAATTCAGTTGGGTGTTTTTTATGTGCAGTGTGTTCACAACTCTGATGAGATAAGCAGGGACACTCATTTTCTTACAATGCCAACTTTTTAAAGCATCTACTCCTCATGGAAAAGTCAACAAGAGGTACAGATTCAAGTGGCTAGGAAGAGCTCCCTGTTGCTCTCTCCCACCCCCCAACCCCCCTAATGTCCCCAATGTCCCTTGAGCACTGCACCATTTTACAATTAGGAGTGACAAAATCATAGCAGCAAGTGCAATGTTAGCCTAAGTGTGGAGTGTGAAGCGCCTCCAGTCATTTGAAGCCGGTTTTTGCAAGACAACCTGGAGAGAAGACGGCTGGTGAGCGGCCGGCTATTGCCTCCTGGCGCTTCCTGGCAAAGTCAGTGATCTTCCAAATGAAGATGCCGTCATAGGAGGCGGCGTCCATCTCCCGGATCACGTGCTCCATCTCAGCCAGGGCCGAATCCTTCAGGGCGATGCTTCTCTCCAGCTGCCGCACCTGGGCCACGACAAACGCAAACAGCTGGCTGCCAAGGGGGCTTGTCTCCGCCTCAGAACGCTCCAGTTCCCCCCACCCATTTGCCCGTCCCCCCTTCCATCCCCACCCCCCACATGTCATTCCACAAATGCCCCTTCCTCACCACCACCTTGCCCCCTATACCAAGCACCAGGAAAATGCTGAACTCTGCAACCAACACAAATTACTCAAGTGAACAAAGCTTGCCCGATCATTTGTTGAACACAATTTATTCTTCTCCCTGCCCCCTGCTCAATCGTGAGGAGGCACAGGGAGTAGCTAGCTGCTGGCACTGAGCACCAGCCACCCCCCACCCCTGGCGATCTTATTCTGCCCCTCCTCTGGCTTCTAGGGTTTCAGCAGGGTATCAGCCACATACTGCCAAGTATTTCTTCACAACCATGAGGAACCGACGCTTGGGTTTAAAAAAGCAAGCAAGCAAGCTAGCCAAGATTCTTAGGAAGCAGAGTTCTGTAGACAACGGCACCTTCTCCAGGTGTCCTGCATACAAACAGCCCTGCCAGTCACTGCACTGATCAGTTCCAGACTTGACCGCCTGATGTCTACAGGGAGCCATCCCAGCGGGCCTGTGCCACTTCCACGTCCTGCCCAGCTCTTTGTGCTTCACCCCAGAGATGTCATGGAGCACAGCGCCATGCAAACAAATCCAGACCTTACTGCTGAGTGCCTCTATCTTCTCCTGGTCCAGCTGATGCTGTCGGCTGCAGACCTCGGCCGTGAGCGACACCCTCTCCACCTCCCGGTTGAGCACGCAGACAATGTTCTCAAAGGTGACCGTTTTCCTTTCCAGGGCGTCACACTTCGCTAAGAGTTCTAAGGAGCTGGATAGGCCAGACTCCGAGACCAGGGGGTTGCCCCCCAGCAGGGCAGAGCCAGACTCTGCCGACGGGAGGCCTGGCAGGGGCTGCAGCTTGCCGGACTCGGACCCCAGACTCAGCACGAAGCTCAGCAGCATGTAGAGGTGCTCCCCCAGGTGTTGGCTCTCATGCTCAGGGAGTTTCTCATTCTCCACCTACACAAAACAGACAGTCAGAACTCCACCACTCTTTTCAGCTGCAGTGGAGACAGACTGGAGAGAATCAGGAAAGCGGATCACCTTCCTTATGAACCAAGGTTTAACAGAGTTTGGCACTAGTGTAGGCAAAGAGCTGGATGGGATGGGACATGGCAAGCTTTATAAACACAATCAGAGAAAATTATTCTTCACTCCTGACACTTGGGGTTGTGGGGGGGAAGGAGGGAGTCCATCCACTCCTCAACCTAATTGGCTGCAGATTCTGGATGGGCAAAACAAAGCGCTTCTTGTCCCTGTGCACAATTAGTGTGGCAACAAATCCCCTGATAATAATAATAATAAAGGCTTAGCAGGTACACAGTGTTGTTTTCAAGGGGCTCCACGTGAACAATAATCCCTGTAACAACTTCCTATGGCAGACCAGTATTTATTATCATCATAACAGACTGTATTGTATAGCACTGCGTAGTGGTTACAATGACAGACCAGGACTGGGAAGAAGCAGGTTCACATTCCTTCTTCATATTCACAAAGCCTCCTGTCCCGTCCCACCCCCGGTACTTCTCAGCCTAGCCTAACTCTGGGTTCTTCTGAGGATAAAATGGCTTGGTGGACAAAGGTCTCACACACTGTGTGTGCTGCCCAGAATCCTTTGGAGGAAGGGGGGATTAATTATTATTCTTAATAATGTTGCCGATAAGGCAAGGCTAAGAGAATGTGGCTCACCAAAAACCACCAAGTGAATCTGTGAGGTCTAAACAGGGGGACATGCTCTCAAACACCACTGCCCATCGGCTGCTAAAACGCAGCAGTGAGAAGGACCAGAGGAACTGCATGAAGCCTCCCTGTTCAGAGGCAATCTCTCTTTTGTCCACCTCCAGTCACCTCCTGCTTCTTCATGCTCCATCCACCACCCTTTCTGGGGTGATCTGAACAGCCAGTGGGCTAGAAAGATCCCTGGCCTTGGGTGCTCGCTCTTCCTCTTTGGACAGGTGCATTCAGCATTTGCTTCCTTCTTCCTTGTGAGGCATGTGGCATTGCTAAGGGAGGGCAGGTACTTACCACCTCGCTGCAGCCCACAGGCTGGAATCTGCAAGGCGCTTTACACTTGCTACAAGTCTTGACATGATCTTGAAACTGCAAAGAGGAAAAGAGCAGGCTTGTCAACAAGGTGAAACGCACACCCTCCTGTCGCCTTGGGCACCAACAGCATTCATTATGACATTGACGTCCCATCTTTCCTCCATCATGGAAGTCAGGAACTGCACGTGTCTTTCTTTAGTGATCTGTAAGTGATCTTTAGTGATCTGGGAGCCTTTTATTGGCTGGAGCGGGATAAAAAAAACCTTTTAAACAATTGTTAGGATTCACAGGAGGGCTCCCATCCAGGCACTGACCAGACCTAGACCAGGTTCACTTCTGCAAACATGGTCCATCATGTCCCTGCAGACCAAGCCCTCCAGGCAATATTAAGAGGGCACTCGGGAAGTCTGAGATCCTGGGGGGGGGGGACTTTGGAACCCCTCTCACTGACATCAGCTCAGTGGCAGATCAGCTGCCTTGCCTGCAGAAGAACCCTGCGTTCAATTCCTGTCATCTCCAGTTACAAAGGACCAGGTGGCTAGGGAAGGGAAAGGCCTGTGACCCTGGAGAGCTACTGCCAGTCAGAGCAGTCAGGACTGGGCTAGATGGACAGATAACGCCTAACCTGATATGCAGCAGCTTTTGACGCTTGTATTATGCTTTCTACCTTGGCGCAAAGAGGCAATGCCATGAAATCATGCACTGACATATCCCCGATGGGACGAGGCTGCACATCACTTTTCCAACAATCGAATTGTAAATGATAATTAGAACACTGAAGTGCATATTATCCAAGGGACCCAGGCCATAGCCCTCCCAGATGGACGGAACGAGTATTCCCATATTTATTTATTATTTCATTTATCTCCAGCCAGGAGCAACTGGCTCCCGGGCCTCACTCTTGGCCGCTATACAAAACCAGATCTCTTGGGGTAGGGCCACAGCTCTGTGGGAGGTTATCTGTTCTGCATGAAGAAGGTCCCATGTTCAGTCCCCAACGGCATCTCCGGGGAGGGCTAGGACAGACTCCCTGCCTGACACCCTGGCCAGTCACGGCAGGCAATGCTGAGGCGATATGGACCGGTGGTCTGACTTGCTCTGAGGCAGCGCCCCCTGTTCCTCTTCACATGCTAAGGAGGACACAGAGCCCACACAGAACCATTCTTAGCCCACAATGCACCACAGGTGAGAGGAAGGGACACAGTCTTTTACCTTTTCTCTTGGGATCTTCTTCTTTCCACAGCCTTCACAGGTGAGAGGAAATTTCGGGCACACCTCATCATGGGCCTGACAAGACATATTTAGAACAGTGAAGTGCTGAAGGCATTACACATATATTGTCCAAGGGACCCAGGCCATAGATATATTGAACGAGTATTCCCATATTTATTCATTATTTCATTTATATAATTTTTTCCCATTTTTTTTTTAAAAAGCCATGCTTACCAAATGAACCCACAAGGACAGTTTGCCTTTGAAAGCTTCACTAGGTGGACCCTTTACCTAATCCAGAAATATAATCACCTACCAAGGTACTTTGGGAATTAATTCACAATGAAATCTGCTCACCACTACAACATGGGCCAATTTCAACAACTGACTGAAGCTTATTTTCCCTTAGTAAAGCACCAGGAGACCAACTATCCCTTAAGACACACGCCTCCTTGAAGTCATTTTGCCCTCATCTTTTCAACACACACATTCAAAGGGAAAACCGGGACCTGGTTACACCGTACAGGAGTTGGAAATTACCTCCTCAGAATTCAGTCTCCAAGACAAACACTGCTCACTGCCTACTCTGGAGAAGAAATCTGAGGCTGTTTAACGTACATAGTTGTTTCGGGATATCAACTGAGGGATGTCACAGAAAATGGCTCTGGCAGCATTTTACAGGACTACTTATTCTGAGACGAGTCAAGAGCCCAACACTGCTGGAGATCTTTGATAAGCATACAAAACCACCTGGAATTCTTAAGTTAGGAACCTACAAAGCTGCCTCACGTTAGTCAGATCAACGGTTCATCCAGCTCAGTAGCATCAAAACTGACTGGCAGCAGCTCACCAGGGATTCAGCCAGGGGATATTCCCAGCCCTGCCAGAGATGCCAAGCATTCAACCGGAGACCTTCTGCATGCAGATACTCCACCATTGAGCTACGGCCTTTCCCTTTCAGGACTTTTTGCTCCTTTTAAGAGAGCCCCGTTACTTGAAAGGCGCTCCCAGCTACCATCATTCCAGGCCTAACCTTCCCGTCTCCTTCACAAATGGGGACCAGCTGACTTCAACAGCCGGCTCGGAGCACCGCAAGGCCTGCTCCAATGGTTCCTGTTTCAAAGGTGGTTCTGACCAGAGCTTCTTGTCTACTTTCTTGCAGTTATTTCGCTATGGAAATCATCTGACCCTGTGTCCAACTATAAATGGGTGCTAAAAGCATTCATAACCCATCCGCCCTGGACAACTTCCCAGCACTGTGAAGGAGGAAACAAAACAAGAAAAGGAAATCTAGGTCCACGTAATTCTAAAGAGGGCTTGCACACAAGAGGAATTCAGTTTGGTAGCCCACAGGCTACCTACTAATCTTTCAGTCCTGTTCTATTCCCCACCCAATCTGCCATGAGGGAGATAATTATACCAAGCTATAACAGCAACCAGTTAGTGCCAAAGATTTAGTGGAACTGCCCTTACTGTGCAACACCAACAGAACACTGAGGTTTAAATGTCAGGATGAAAGCTTTCAAGTCACACAGGAGTCTTCCACAGGTTGGAAGTTCAAGAGTATGGAAAGTCTGCTAGTTTTGCTCCTAGATACTGTCATGACTGGAACAGACATACACGAACACAGACTGGACATGCACAAACCATTCCCATGAAACCCCAACAGCATTTGAAAATAGGCTTCTAACTCTGTATCATCAGGGTCTTAAAGATCAAGTTTTGAAGACAGGCAGAAGGGTGGTGCAAGTGGTTGCCTGCCAACATCCCCCTTCCCCATCTCATTCTAGTTCAGCCTGGAGGAGCTTTCCCCAGCCGCAGATGTGGTTGGACGGCAACTCCCTTCAGAGCAGCCTCATATGGCCACACTGGCTGGGAATGACGGCAGCGACAGCCCAGCCACATCTACAGGGCCTGGTTGAGGAAGGCTCCTCCAGCGTAGCCACTAAAGAGAACCACGGGTGGGGTCCGAGCATAAGCAAGCGGTATGCAGAGAGGCAGGGCCAGGGAGGCCAACGGTGTAAGCAGCACAGGCGTAGTCCCCAGGCCAGTGCTGTCTGGGGCAGCGTTCCATTCCTACATCAATGCACGGCTTCCACTTACTCCATCAGGAAAGGTAACAGCCCTATACTCCATGTTGCAGTGGGGCTGGCACACACCTGGCCTCCACCAACAGAGCCCCCAACCCCATGATGGAGGTTTGTGCAGAGTGCTCATCACATCCCTGTGGACCCCACAAGTCTCTCGCCTGCCCTAACAATGGATATTTGCTAGTATCCAGAGTCTGCAATGGCCACAGACAGAGTACCCTAAATTCACACACTTTCCCTCTGGTGACTGCCCCGACCCAGATACCCAGCACAGACGCAGATATCCGCCCCCCCAGCCCTTCATGTCAGAGAGGAGGAGGAAGCAGAATTTGCTGGGCAGAGGGGGGGACAACAACTCGTGCCCCCTCTTTTCTTCACCACGTTCCTCCCCCACGTCTGTACGCAAAAGGACTTACTGAGGGAAAGGGCGGCCAGCGGAGACCACAAAGGTAAGGACCCTGGCAACCACCTCTATGGCGGACCTTGGCTCAGGCACCGGAGGAAGAGGCAGGCACCCCTGCCAGATGAGCCCTTATGGGGCTCCTGGAGGTCACCTCTCCCCTGCCCCAAAGTTCTTCACATCTACACACACACTTCTGGTGAGCCTAGCCTCCACACTAGCAAAACCGGTGGTGTGGCACTCCACAGGCTGGCCCATAAGGCACAGCGCCAAGAGGGCAGCCGCACCAGCTGAACACCACCCCGCAAGCGCTGGCGGGGAGGTCTTGCTCGTACCTTAATTTCAGGGAAGTAGAAAAGGACCTTGCAGTATTTGCAGCTGAGGCTTCTCTCGGGGCACTCCCGCTCAGCATGGCGCTCCTTCTCGCCCAGCGTGACCATGGCCTGGCATGCCGGGCAGGCGACCAGCACAAACAGGCAGCTCCCCTCATGGCAGCTCTGTGGTAAAAGGAGCAGCACACTTCAGTACAGCTAGACAGAAGACAAGGGAGTCATATCAGGCTCGTCGCAGGGCTCCTGGCCTGGTCACCCCGCAGAAAGGGAGGCCAGCTGGGGCAGGCAGGGCCACTGGTGATAGCCTCGTCTGCACAGCTAAAACAGAGGGGGGAGAAGAAACCGCAGCTGGTCTGAAGTGTGGCTGCCAAGGGACTGAATGCAAGTATGTCCCTATTTCGCATCCACTGAATTGGGACGCAGCTGACGAAATTCTATTCAGAGTAGACCCACTGCAATTATTAGCCATGCCCACCAATTTCAATAGGTCTACTCTACGTAAGCCTAGTGCTGGATATAGCCCACTGTTTCCACTGTCAATTTAAGTGCCAGCATGGAGCTTTTAAATCCCAGAGCAGGGGACTTGGAACCAGGTTGCACATCCCGTACACTCACATGAACCCTCCAAGCCTTGAGGTCAGCATCAGAGGCCTTGGCCTCAGCCCTGTCAGTCATCCACTAAGATCTGACTGGCAGACTCGGAGACATGGCCTCCTCCGTGGTGGCCCTTGCTCCCCAGGGAGATTCGCCAAGCCCCACCCCTTCCTGTTTTTAGACATGTTCTTGCTTTAGAAGGCTTTTTATAACTGATGGCTTGCTTTCACTGGACTCCTGTTTTAAACTGCTGTTTTTATTGCATTGCTTGTTTTTACTAAGTGCTTTACTGTTTTAAACTACATTTGCACCCCATTTTAAACTGATTTATAAGCTGCTTTGTAAAGACTTTTTGCCTTGAAAACAAGGAAGCTGGCTGATAGTTTGCGCAAGGCAGTAGCAAGAGGACATTCAGGCATGTGGTCTTTCTCCAGCCTTGAACAAGTGGAGTGACCACAACTGTGGCAGCAGATTACAATATCTGGAAAAGTCAGGGAAGGTCGCACCCTCTACCCCGCATGAAAGGCCAAGGCCAGGAGCCCCCTGCCACCCCCTTGCACCAACTATTTCGCAAGGGGAGAAGCATTCTGCAACTAGCGCTTCCTCTGTCCTCCTCTCCCAGAAGAGAACGATGCCACTGGGGCGGGGCAGGGGGGGACTGGACCTGACCAACTGTGTTGGGAGAAGCAGCCACCACACCAGCAGGCAGCGCCTCCTGCTGGTCAAGTCGGCAGCAAAATTCGCTCCACGCAAAGGTAAGGAGACTGCTGGCCATGGAATTTTGTGTATTCAAAAGCTTTCACGCACTTGCACCAACCAAAGCTGCCGCCGGGAAAAGGGTATCCTATCTGCATCCCCCACTTTTCTCTAGCTACAAGATGATGATATTGATGATGATGATTTAAATGTTTCAGCCGCCCTTCACCCAATGGCCCCAGGGTAGGTTACAACAGTTTCAAGACACATCATTAAAAACAGTTAAATACAACCTAAATTCACAACATCACAAAAAATAGGGTGGGTCCTAAAAATATACATCACAGGTGTTACAGGCCGGGGTCAAAGGCTGCCTTGGAATCGTGTCACGGCCAGCAGGGAGGCGGATGCTGTGCAGCTCCAGCAGGGGCTAAATCCACTCCTGGACAGCAGCAAAACCTCTCTTGCAAAGCCAGCTTGTGGGGACAGCGCAACACACAAGTGCCATTTGCCATTCTTGTTTGCCCCCCTTGCCTGCTTCCCTGGGAGGCCACTGCTACTTGCAAGGCAAGGGATCCCTTCCCTTCTCCTTACCCCTACCCTTTCACAGCAGAGAAAGCACTGAGGCAGCAACAACACAGCACCCCTTCCCTGGGCTGAACAGTACGGAGAGATCCTTGCGCCGCGGGCTGCTCCGTGGCCCTTCGAGGTTAGCAGAGCCAAGAGGAACAGATGGCGTGTCCAAAAGAAAGAAGCAAGCCGTGGCACCACCAGGAGGGGAGAAGAGGGCTGTAGCCAGGGCCTTCAGGGTCATTTCAGAGCCCCGCTCTGAATTTTCAGCTTTCATTAATCCGCAGCAAAATCCTAGCCCTTTGGCGTGGGGAGACACTAGACAAAACATGCACATCTAGTGAGCCACTGAGGAGATTCCTCAAAAGGCAACATGCTCCCTCCTCCTCCTCCTCCTGCTCCAGTCTTCTGGCCAATGATCACTAAGACTCTGTGTGCTTCTTCAAGTGGTATAAAACGACATGTGTTATGAGCAGAGGACAATTAAGAAAACATTAGCATTGCCAGGCTACTGACACTCTGCTAGGCTTCCCACACTCCTTGGGCACAAAACGTCTGGCAACAGGCCTGAACATGGCAGAGGCCCACAGAATATGTGCAGGGCAGAGGACAGCAGGTGCCAGACTAGTGGTGCTCTTGACATTCTGCAGGCCTGGCTCAATGCCACCTGCCCTCCCAACTAAGGCTGGGCTCAAGAGGCTGCTTCCCACTGAACCCTTCAAGAGGGTATGCAATGGATCCACAATGGGAGCGACTGCAAGGGCTTTATCACCAGAACCAGGCCACAGACCCGCCTAGCCCTGGGCTGCTTACTCTGGCTGCCAGTTCAGGGACACTCCCCCTGCCCTGCCCCCCCTGTAGTTTGGGCCTAAACTGCAGCCTTCAGCCTGCAAAGCAGGTGTTGCACCACTGAGCTATTTCCCTTCTTTCTAAAGAGGGAGTTACTCAATGTGGGACATGCCATTTCCAGCGAGACACGTGGTTCTCTGCACTGCCTCAATTCCATTAAGATGGCATGGGGGGGGGAAGAGACCTATCACAAGCTGCAGACTGCAAAGGTTAATGGGGGAGGGTGATGTGTGGGCACGCCCACATTCACACATGGAGGAGGGAAGGGAAAGAATGAATATGAGTATGTACCTTGCTGGGACTTTCCAGCCTCCCACTTACATATCTGAAACCTGCCAAAACTCATCTCCCACGCTACTGATGTTAATCTGCCGCAGCAGCTACAACAAGCAGAGGCCGTTTTCCTTGGATCTTTGGTCTGACCCAGCAAAGCTCTTCTTGTGTCCTTTTAGATTTTATCTTCATTGTTTTTAGATTTTTAATGCCTACCTATTGTATGCCTATGTTGTACATCGCCCAGAGTGGCTGGGCAGCCAGCCAGATGGGCGACTAATAAATCCAATAAATAAATAAATAAATTTCCCAATACCACTGGCTCCCCAGAGGGGATCGGGATTGGGATCGGACACTCCCCCTAATTTTTACTACTCCTATTAAGAGGAACCTAGACTCAGGGAGGGCACCACCCTCACCAAAGGAGAGCATTCTGGTTCTGCGGTGATGATCTCCTGAGGGATAGCCATGGTAGCGCGTTGCAGCAAACCAACAGGAAATCTTGTGGAAATGTGTCAGTCTAAGATGCCACAAGACTCTTATTTGTTTTATTCCAATAGACGTGGGGAAAGGGGGGGACAAAGGCAGGCTTTAAATGCTGGAAACAAAACGAAACAAAAATGAAACCACACACAAAGCGCTGAAGATCCCTTCCCTGTCTATTGAGCATCCTGCCTGACCTAGGAGGTTTCACCATCTGGTGTCCCCTCATTTATAAGCTGCTATCAACATTTCATCAGGGCGAGACATTTGCACAGGTCAACGCCAGGGCTTACAGAGCTCCATCCAGGCACTGCTGATTGGCTTGTTGAGCCAAGGACACAAAAGAGGGTGGCTGTTACCAGGTAGAGGAAAGGGTGACTCTTTGGAAATTCCCACAGCCCCCCAAGGTCCAGGGCAGGGGGCTGGCATAAATCCAGCTGTGGCACTTCAGGAGATTATGAATGGCTCTCCGCAGCTGCTTTTTGGGGCTTTGAGACAACCGAGAATGGCAAGACCGGGCTTTTGTTTTTCAGACGCAATCGCTCAAGGGAAAGCAACAAGGAAGAAACCAGAGCATGGGCAGACTTGGCAGCTCGTGAGGTGGGGGGCTGCTTCCCTCCCCTCCCCTCCCCTCCCCCGTGTCAGAGGACAAGACAAGAACAGCCACACAAGGCTTGATCTCTGGATCTGAGGACGGACACAGACAGAGACAGAAGTGCTTTTCCCTTGCACAACTCAACAGCCTCTCGAGCTGAATAATAAACAAATATTTTAGGGACTTTCCAGGAGGCCCTGCCTGTGAAGGGCTCGGCCAGGGACTTTCCAAGCTGGAAGCCGTGACGCTCAAAAATATGAAGCGTGTCCCTGACTGCAACAGCCTGGCTCCGCTGGTGAATTTACTCCCAATCCTGATTACACCACTTGAACTGGGCCCTTCCTTGCTGGTCCTGTTGCTCCCACCTGAGCCATTCCCACTCTCCACAGATCGCCACCCAGGAAGGAGCCCTAAAGACATACAACCACCCCTGCATTGGTCCATCGCACCTGCTCCTGTTCATTCTGACTGACAGCAGTCTCCTAAAGGGAAGAGCACAGGCCTAGCACGCAAAAGGACCCTGGTTTGGTCCCAGGTAAAAAAGATTCCACAGCTGGTATGGCACAGTGGGGAGGAGAGCCTGGCTGGGAGTCCAGAGCCTGTGAGTTCAAATCCCCGCTCGTGTCTCCTGGGCGTCAAGGACCAGCTAAAGATCACCCCACAGGGAGTGGCTCAGGGGTTACGTGCCCTGCCACCTGTGCAGCCGTGGGCAAGCTGCAGAGTCCCAAGGAGCCCAGTTGCCCCCCAGCTGGCAGTTGCGGACGAGGAAGGGGCTGGCTTATGCAGCTGTGGCAAGCTGAGCAGGCCCTGGCCAGCTGGGGAGGACTAGCCTCAGAGGGAGGCAATGGTCAACCCCCTCTGAATACTCTTACCATGAAAACCCCATTCATACGGTCGCCATAAGTAGGGATCAACTTGAAGGCAGGCCATTTCCATTTTGAGAGCCAGTGTGGCACAGTGGTGAGTGTTGGACTATGACCTGGGAGACCAGGGTTTGAATCCCCACACAGCCATGAAGCTCATTGGGTGACCTTGGGCCAGTCACTGCCTCTTAGCCTCAGAGGAAGACAATGGTAAGCCCTTTCTGAATACTGCCATGAAACCTCTAAGTCAGGATCAACCTGAAGGCAGCCCATTTCCATTTCAAAAAAGATTCCAGGGAAAGCCACTGCTAGTCGGGGTAGAGCAGCCTTCCCCAAGCGACGGCCCCCTCCAGAGATTTTGGACAACGACTCCCACTGGGGGGGGGGCGGACACCAGGTTGGGGAAGGCTGGTGCAGACAGTACTCGGCTAGGCAGACCAGTGGTCTGACTCAGAATAAATGAGGAAGCTGTCCACGTTCCTTGCCTGTCACGCGGTGCCTGGGCACAAGCTAAGACCCTAAGCACGAGCTCCAGTCTCTCCCCAACGGAGGATGCCAAGCCACTGGAAGCAGCTTTAGAAACAGAGGCGGCTGCTGCCTTATATCAAGTCAGGCCATTGGTGCATCTAGCTCAGTACTGCCTACACTGACTGGCAGCAGTGGCTCTCCAGGGCGCTCCCTCCCGGCCCTACCTGGAGATGCCCGGGGCCAAACAAGAGACTTCTGCACTCAAGGCAGAATCTTCCCCTTTCTCAGACACTGACCCAGAAGGCAGAACATAAAGGACCTGGGAGAGTCTAGTCATCTCAAGACACAAGGAAGAAATTCAAAAGAGGAAAATATGTTTGCGACAGTCAAAAACAGCTCTTGAGGCTGCACTGCAACCCCTCACCCCTAAAATAGTAAATCATTATTATTAATAATTTAATTTATACTCCGCCCTTCCTGCCAAAGGACCTCACAGTTTCAAAACTCATCAACAAAACAATTTAACCACAAAAAGAAAGCATTTTAAAAAACAGAGACAAAAACATTCTAAAAAATAGTTAACAGATAAAAATATTATTCATCTAGCGATCTCCAGATTGCCAGAAACAGTCTCCTTCAGCCATTAAATGCCCTGGGTAAACAGTTCCTCTTAGAAGTCAATAGTGACAGAGAAAGACGCATGTCACCAGGGAGGACATTCCACAAAGGGGGAGGGGAGCCATCACTGAATAGGACCCGAGAGGGTTGACACTGAGGTACTTCATTAGGTACTTGAGTCCAAAGCCATTTGGGGCTTTCCATGCTAGTACTGACACCGTGAATTGGGCTTGGTAGCTCACTGGCAACCAGCTCACTGGAAGTGACGTATGGATAACCAGCCAAATGGGCGACTAATAAATTCAATAAATAAATAAATAAATGGCCCCATCGGGCTTCCGCACTTACCAGCCTAGCAGCCGCATTCCACACTAACTGCAGCCTCCAGTCTGTCTTCAAAGACAGCCCCACACAGACTGCATTACAGTAGTCCAGGCAAGGAGTCACCTGAGCATGGACAACCGAGGCCAGGCTGTCCAGGAACAGCCACAGCTCAGCAGAAGCACCCCTAGCCACCAAAGCCACCTGGGATTCTAGTGACTAGTTGGAATCCAGGAGTGCTCCCAGACTAGGATCCAGTTCCCCTCCCAAAACAGGCCATACACCAAATTCCCAGACCCGGAAACCACCCACCCAGGACTTCTACCTTATCAGGATTCAGCCTATTGGCCCCCATCCTGCCCATCACTGCCTCCGGACACCTGTCCCAACACCTTCACAGCCTCTGCTGGTTCAGGTGGGACGGACACACAGAGCTGCTTGTCATCACTGAGGACACCTTGCTCCAAACCCATGGATGGCAGCTCCCACCAGTGTCACATGGATGCTAAACAGCACGGGAGACAGCATGGACCCTCGTGGGAGCCACAGCCCAAACGCCATGGAGCCGAGCAACCCTGCAGGTAGGAGCGGGACAGCTGCAGTGGGCTACCTCCAGTGCCCACCAGCCACTCCAGAAGACCACCATGGTCAATGATGTCAAAAGCCACCGAGAGATGAAGGAGAACCAACAGGGCCGCATTGCCTGGCTCTCTCCCAATAAGGTAAACATTCATAAACTCCTAACACCAGAAGCCTCATGATTACACAACAACAAAAAGAAGCTGAGGAGGGGGGTTCGCATGCGCAGCGGACAAGATTGCGCCCATTAGCCACGCTTCACCAGGATGTGCAGCCAGAGGAGGTCACACATTCGGCATCAGTAAGAAAAGGCTGTGCAGTCAGAGGACTCTTCCTCGGGACTGAGCCACAGTTCTCAATGGTGAGGGCAGAACTGTCTGTCTATACGGAGCCCTCTCACAAAGCCGGCTTGCTGACATGGAGGGTGTACCCAGCAGGCACAATCCTGCTCCCACCTTAGCAAGAGTAGGACAAAATATACAGCTCAGATGTACTAAGAAAGAAAGGAAAAAAGGATTCCACACCGCGCCAACCGAAACAGGTGCCAAGAGCAGCGGAATTCCATAACCTGCCCACTGTACAACCTGCAGATTGTGCTAATTAAAAAGACATGCAGGGCATCTATTTCATATCAAGGGTCCTCCTTCTACTAGTCCTCAAGAGCAGCACAGCGCTGAATAACAAAACCCCACCAATTGGCATCCAGAACTCTTATTCAGTCCCTCCTCTTGCTTCTGATATTTCGCCGGACATCATCCAATTATTTTTAAGCGTGCCGTTTGCTTCTGTAGGGGGTAGAAGCTTGTTCCTTAATGGAAGCAGAGATTTTCAGACAGTCAAATCCTGCGCCCAGGACCACATCCTGTGCTTTTTCTACACACCCACATTAGTAGGGCAGTCCCAGCCCTGGCTCTGGCATTCAGACCAAGAGGGAAGTTCCCCTCCAGGCTTTGACGGATGAGAGAAGCCAGTTTCCAAGATTTTGCCTTTATTTATTTATTTATTTATTTATTGCACTTGTATACCGCCCGATAGCTGAAGCTCTCTGGGTGGTTTACAGCAATCAAAAACATTAAAACAAATATACAATTTAAAACACATAATTTTAAAAACAATTTAAAACACAATTTTAAAATTTAAAACAATATAAACAATTTAAAACATTAAGCATCAACAGTTATAAAGAGAGAGGAGCACCAGTCTAGTCTCACTCGGATCTTTACCTCATATTCCTTGAGCGTCCCTTTCCACGTACAGCCCTTGTGGATGCAGATAGCTGGCAGACTCTCCACTTCCCGTCGGGCCGCATTGTCTGGGAAAGCCTCAAAAGGGGGGGGGGAGAAATGTTACACCTACAGACATATTGAATTTTAAGTAGCACGAGGAACAGTTTTCTTATACAGACAACAATCTGGCAGGGGGGGAGAGAACAGCTCCTAATTCCCTCAAAATCCACCCCCCCCAAAGGTATGTTGCACAGGTGACTGAGCCGGCTCCTGCCCATTGCAGACTGGAGAAGAGAGAGACAACAGTAAGAGAGCCTCTTTTATCTAGGGCTGTGGAGTCAGTACACCAAACCTTTGACTCTGACTCCTCTATTTTTCTACTGTCCGACTCCAACTCCACCCAAAATTGCTTCCACAGCCCTGGAAGGGGCTGTAAATGTCTTTTTAAATTGGAAGCTCTCGTAGGAGCATTTTTATCGCTGCCTGAATATGCGCTGATCTTGGCATCACAGCATTTGTCTTCATCTGGGTCCTGTGTCATACACTGACACACAAAATGTTTTCCATCTTGAGTTATGGTTAAATGCTCAAATACAGCTGACTTCATGGGAAGCTTCTTTGACATTTTGAATTTATATTTTAAAAAATTTGTCAATCAACATTTATTTTGAAGCCGGAGTCGGTACATTTCTACCGACTCCGACTCCACCCAAAATTGCTTCTGACTCCGACTCCACAGTCCTGCTTTTATTGCTTACAACCAGTGAGCAGGCAAAGTCCAAAAGCTTTTATCGGGGGGGGGAGTTGTCAAGGGGTGCCACTGTTCTACTCTAGCCTACTGGAATGAGGGAAATGGGAGGAAGGGCAGGATATTAATTTGATAAATAAACAAACTAACTTCCTTGCCAGGCTGCCTGCAAACCCTTCCTTGGGGAAAGGACACCAGCTGAATGCCCACCCTGACCCTGACATCCCCACCAGGTCTCCGGTTCAAGGTCTGCTCTAAGGGTAAGAGCTGAAATTTTGGGAAACAAGATCAGAACAGTTGGCCCAGCAAGGCATTTGCCAGCAGCCTCTGTTCCCTCAAGGTGTTGACATAGGAGCACACAGACTAAAAGTGCAAGACAGGAATGTCCTTGTATAAATCTCATATCGGGCACAAACTTGCTAAGAGGTTTCAAAAGCAGCTTCCACTCTACAAGCCTCTTGCCATCTGTAAAATGAGAACTTGGCCAGAACACCTCACAGGGCTCTTGTGCGGGTAAAAGGTGGAGAGAGAGAGAGAGAGAGAGAGAGAGAGAGAGAGAGAGAGAGAGAGAGAGAGACCACGTTTGCTGCCCAGAGCACGTTGAAAGAACAGCAGAATAAGTGTATATTAAATGTAGAGCAAGTCCTTTGAGGGCTTGGAGATTGGTTGCATCACTCATCTGCAGTGATGAGAGGAAGACCCTCTCCTTCATGATCAGTTCTTCAGCACGTCTTTACTTACAGAGCCAGTTTCCAAAATTGAAACACCTTCTTCGTATATCCCTTCTTGAATACAGGCTGCACACTTCTGGGGCCCCGAGCTGACAAGGGAAGCAAAGCAGACGAAAGCGATCAAACGCAGAATGCTTCAGGATGGACGTCAAAGTCAGCTACAGAGTGAGGCCAATGAAATACAGACAGGGCCCAATGTGTTTTAAAGTTTGTTTTTATGATGTTTTAAAGTTTTTAGTGCTTTTGTTTGCTGCCCTGGGCTCCTGCCGGGAGGAAGGGCGGGGTATAAATCAAATAATAAAATAAATAAAATAAAGGATAACAGGGTCACACTCCCCTTGTCCTTTCCCGCTAAAGGTCATCCATCATGGCGACCAAGGCCAATTCAGTCCAATAACCAGGCCTGAACCCAGATTGGAATGGGTCAAGATAATCTGTTTCATCCAAGAGTACTTGCACTTACTATGCCACAACCCTCTCAATCACCTTCCCTAAAAAGGGGTATTTGTGACCAGGCAGCAGTTGTCAGAAACCAATGGGTTCAGGGTGGGCTTTTTCAGGAGTGGTCAGATCACTGCCTGTTTCCCTCCCGCAATGATGCGTTGACCACACCCTGGGTCCACTCAGTCAAACCCCCTTGGCAAGCTTTCATAAGCCAAGAAGGGCAAGGGTCGAGAAGACACGTTGCTGGCTGCACCGTCGCAAGCACCTTGTCCATATCATCAGGCCACATCAACTGAAACCGATCCCAAGAAGTTGCAACATAGAGATGTAAGAAACAAAGAAGCTGCCTCAGGTTTTCAACAGGAGTTTGAAAGTGGCCAGTTGGATTCTTTCAGTTCAAGCTGAACTGCATCCGGACAGCCAGGTTGAGAAGTTTTTTGTGAAATGGAAGCGAGTTGCTTCTTCTGTTATCAGTTTATCCAGCCACCAGAATGACTAACACAGGAACATGAAACAAATAGACTAGTAACTTCTTTGCAAAGTTATTAGCTGCATGACATTTTTGTTCTGCAGGGAAAGGGGCGAAGTAAGAAAACAGAAACATTCACTGACACACAGACGTGCTGGTGGCTGCCTCTGCTTCGGCCAGTCCTTGGGAGCCAGTTTCTTGGTTAGCTCTGTGATTAAAATGGAGGCAAAGGGAAGCCTTCCCAAGGACCAGGCCTTGCCCTAGGAGCACACCACACAGCTGCTTTCCCATACTGAAATATTTCTCAACTAGCAAGCCCAATCCCCAGGTCTAGTTCACACATACAGCTGGCCAAGCGATAAACCTGTTTCTGGGTTGTACCACTTCGGACTGCCTAAGGGAAATTCAACAGGGGAACACTTCCACATGGAAAAACAGGGATCCACATGGAAAATTAATACATCAGGGAAGAGGGTTCTAGGCCTAGCTTCCTTCCCAGTAAATTAGTCTTCTGTATGCAAGGAATCTTTTTCAATGCAGGGCCATTTAGTCATACACGCCCCGCCTGGTGCCTGAAGCGGTCTGGTGTACCCCCTCACCTATGAGCGTGCCTATGCGCATACCAAGCCTTGCCTTTATCCAAAGCAAAAAGAAGATACCTTATAATTTTCTTCAAGCAGTAGGAGCAATAGCGATGACCACATTGGGCTTGAAATGGCCGCCTCAAAATATTCCTGCACTCTGAACACAGGTATTTGCCCTCTAATTCGGTGCCCAAGATCTCCTTTGGAAACCCAGGCTGGTTTGCATCGAGAGAGCCGGGGGGAGTCGAGTTTACTGCTGCCATGTGAACCAGGACATCGACGAGGCCTTCACGACCCTGGAAGAAAGAGAAACACTTTAGGTCCACACCTAAGATCCTTTTTTAAAAAAAGGTTGTGTCTGCAATTAACATCAAGCATCTCCCCACACCACACATTGAGCTTAGGGGCCTGCAGAGTTTGGCCTACAACTAGTGGCGTGTTTCGGCAACTGTGGCCAAGAGTGAGCTCAAGACCTTGCCTCACGCTCTGCAGTGCTGCAGTCACCCACCACCATGGCTGTACTAATACACTGAATGACAGGCTTGCATCCAGAGGCGTGTGGGAATAGTCTGAAGCAAACTAGGCTCCAAAGTTCAGCTGTTTAGCTGTAATGGTCTAAAAAGCTGACCCCATTTCTCAAAGGACGCACTTGCAGGGCTGGATGTAGAAAGCTATGAGGTAACGCAACGCGCAAACAGCTTAGCGTATCACCAGATACACACAACATTGTGGGAAAGGCACCCACACTCCCAGCCAAACAGGGACTGCGAGAAAATAGCAAGTACGATTCATGGCAAGATCAGAGCAAGATCCATCAGTCTACAATGACACCATCAATAGCAGCCTGCCACAAAAGCAGGGCACAAAGGTGATGCGACATCCCCAGCTGTGACATCCAGAGGCAGATTGCACTTGTATGTGGAGGCTTGCCTTATCTGTTATTGCTAATAGCTACCACTAGCAGCCTCTGTCACTTCTTGTCAATTCTACTTTGTGCCCAAAGAAAGCTTCTCCTTCCCTGCAAAGGGATCGTGAAGCAGCTTCCAGCCTGCTTTGTCAACAGTATCCCAATCTTGTCTGGCCTGAACTGGCCTGATCTAGCTGCAGAGCTGGGCTTACATTCTTTTGATTGGTCAAGGTGCACCTCTTCGCCAAGAGGCCTTTCGCTGAGTGGATGTCCTCCCTCCTCCTGCACAGCTGTTCTGTTAACTGTGTTATTGGTCAGTTCTGTGGTTTTACTTTATTTTTTTAACATAATCTGTACTTGTTTTGATTGTGGTATTTGTGTTACATGCCCTGGGACCCTTCTGTGATGTGTGGGCTATAAGTTGAGATAATTAAAAAATAAATTTCTTATTTTAAAGAAAAAAATTGACCCTATGGCTTTGCAAAGATTTTTTCAAATTGTCTGGATGTCTGTATCAGAATTCCAGTATGATTTTCTTTTTCTGAAGAAGCATGAGGACTAAATATTTGGTCACTGGCAAAGACAAAAATGTTGAAATGCATTGTGGCCATTAAGATTTTAGGAGCACTTGTTTTTAATTTGCAACAGCCTATAAGTGGAATAAAGAAATGCCTGCCTTATATTTATATATGCTGTTCATTTTATTCTATGGAAAATTTAAAATATTTGTTTATACAATTTATAATTGGATGTTTTACCTTAACTCTGTTCTTTTCAAGTTGTATTTGGTTAAGGGTAATGAAATGTTTTTCTTTTCTGGGTTACAAATCAACCATAAAATAATCATTCAGACTAAACTTGGAAAGGAACACCAACTTATTCAGTGCCCAGCACTGGCCAGGAACCAAAATATTTTGGGTAGCTTACCAAGAAAGCAGTTAGTGGGAGAACAAGCAGGGCTGTCTCCTGTGCTTTCCACAGCCTAGGATCCTGGGTACAAATAGCATGACCGTACAAATAGCTGTGTTCTTAATCTTCCAGCAGAGCTGGAGCTCAGTGGCACAGCACCTGCTCTGCATATAAAAATATCCCAAATTCAATCCTTGGCATGTCCAATCAAAGCTTGTGTAGTTGACTGAGGGGGCAGAAACAAACATCTTGTGAATTTCAGGTTTTATTTGCTTTTTAAGCATGCTTCTAGCGCTCCGTGTTTTGCCCTGGTCCTGGTGTCTGACCACAGCTCTCTTGCTGATGTAGAGGCACCCACACATGCACACTTCCCCCTTCCTGTGCAATACAGGTGCACAACAACAAAGGTGCCGCCTGGGCTCCTGGTGGGAGGAGGGGCGGGTGGTGGCCAAACAGTTACAGACATACTTGGAGGAAGCAGATTATCTAGATCCATTCCAATTGGGCTTCCGGACTGGACATGGAACTGAAACAGCCTTGGTCGCCCTGGTGGATGATATGAGGAGGGCGTTGGATAGGGGAGAATATACATTCCTCGTCCTCCTGGATCTCTCAGCGGCTTTTGATACCGTCAACCACGGTATCCTTTTGGATCGCCTGGGGGGAATGGGAATAGGGGGCACTGTTTTATGGTGGCTCCGTTCCTATCTCTCAGATAGACATCAACAGGTGACATTGGGGAATAAGGTTTCAGACCCTTGGCCTCTCAATTGTGGAGTGCCACAGGGATCTATCCTCTCCCCCATGCTATTTAACATCTATGTAAAGCCGCTGGGAGCCATCATCAGGAGATTTGGGCTGCAGTGTCACCAATATGCGGATGACACTCAGCTCTATCTCTCGTTTAAGTCCTCACCAGAGTTGGCTGTGGAGACCGTGTCCAAGTGCCTGGATTCCGTCAGTGAATGGATGGGAAGGAATAGACTGAAGCTGAACCCTGACAAGACCGAGGTGTTGCTTGTGGGGGATAAGAGAAGGTTGGGAGATATAGACCTGGTGTTCAATGGGGTAAAATTGCCCCTGAAAGACCAGGTCCGCAGCCTTGGGGTCATTCTTGACTCCCAGCTGTCCATGGAGGCTCAGGTTTCAGCAGTGAGCCGGGCGGCTTGGTATCAATTACATCTGATACGGAGGCTGCAACCCTACCTTCCTGTCCATCTGCTCCCACGGGTGATACATGCCCTGGTCTCCTCTCGCTTAGACTACTGTAATGCGCTCTACGTGGGGTTACCCCTGAAGACGGTCCGGAAATTACAGCTGATACAGAATGCGGTGGCGCGCCTTATTAAGAACAGCCGCCGCCGCGATCACATCATCCCGGTATTAATAGATCTACACTGGTTACCAGTTGTTTACCGGGCCCAATTCAAGTTGTTGGTATTGACCTTTAAAGCCCTATACGGTTCCGGCCCAGTTTATCTGAAGGAGCGCCTCCAGCATCACCAACTATGCCGCGTGACAAGATCAGCCACACAAGACCTTCTCTCGGTCCCACCAGTTAAAACAGCTAGGCTGGTACGGACCAGAGAGAGGGCATTTTCGATTGTGGCCCCCACCCTCTGGAACTCCCTTCCTCTCAATCTTCGCCACACCCCCTCCCTGATAGGTTTCCGCCGGGCCTTGAAGACCTGGCTATTCAGGCAGGTCTATGGGGTCGCCGGGGGGCAAGTCAGTTTTTAATGTTATTTAGTTTAATGCTGTTTTTTTTTTTTTTTTGTAATTCGGATTTGATATTGTATTCTGTTGTGGTAATGTACGTCGCCTAGAGTGGCTGTTTGGTCGGCCAGATAGGCGACTCACAAAGGAAATGTTATTATATTATTATTATTATAAATCAAACAACAAACAAGGCACTAAACTAAGTAATGCTAGGAGTAGAAAAATCTCTTTCCATTGTGCTGGGATCCAGTTTTAAGAAACGAAGCATCAATTTGTTTTTAACACATAATCAGCTAACATGGGGATAGGGAGAAATGGAAAGAAGCAGGTACCAGCACCAAATTTTTAGGTGCCTAAGCAAACAGGTGGAAGGGGGGGGCTCAACTCTGAGCAAGAGTGTGGTTATACTCTAGTGGTCACACCCTAGAGCACACACTTTTCATGTAGACAGTTGAGGATTAAATCCCTTGGATGTTTAGCTAAAAATCTCAAGTAGCAACGCTCTGCCCAAAAGAGTCACTGCTAAAGAAATGAGTCTGTACTAGGACAATGGCCTGACGAGGTAAAAGGTTCATGTGCTTATAACAAAACTCTTCACATGTCGTCCCACTGGTGGTTCCCATTGCAGGCATCAATATGGCACAGACAACCCTTGCAGCACAACAGCAAGAAGCCATACCGGAAACCAGGGTTCCCTCCAACAGGTGCATGTGCCCGCCTACAGCTGCTGCTATTCCAAACGCTTTGCTGTTCAGAAGCCTTTGAACACTACAAATGCACTGTCTCAAGTTGCGTCTCGACTATCTTTTGCTAATATTATTAGGGAGGTTTTTAGCTTACAAGACAAAGTTCTATGAAATTCAGCAGTTTGCATGCTGCTACGACAGAGGACAGCCACAACAGAAGATGCTGCTTTATCTATTCTGTCTCCATGGCCACAACCACCATCGCCCCAGCCAGCCAAGAATCAGCTGCCTTCCCAATCCACATTATGGAAGAATTCTGCATAACTCAGAAGCTTACACACTACATTGTTAAGACCGGGCCCAGTAAGAACCATTTGGATTAGAGAAACTGAAGACAATACTCTTCAATTTACATTCAATAACTAAGGAGAAGAGCCTCTCACCTTGTTGGGTCTTGACAATGGAGTTCAGTTTTCAAATACCCAGAAATCACTAACTGGATTTTGAAATGTAATTTCTTGTTCACTCTCTACTAGAATGACATTCGTTAGCAAACACCAAAAAAGGAGGGCGACTCAATCCATTTCCCAGCCAAATGATTTACCAGCATTAGACAATACTGAAAGGATATGAAACAAGACTGAATCATGAAGGATTACATGAAAATTAGCAAGATATACAAGGAAAAGATTTACTGAACAAGTACAGAATATCACCCTTTGGCCATCTCACACATGCCCTCAATATACAGATATATAATCTGGATTTTTCAGGGAACATGGCTACCATATCTCCATATTCCTTCTCCAGGAAACAAAAAAAGGAATTCTTTGTATAAAGTTACTGTGAATAGCACAAGTCATAAAAAAGCAATACTAGAAATAACGGAATCCTTATTGCAACCTTTCCCTGAGTAAGCAATTTCAGCATTTAACACTGTGGGGGTGTTAAAACATAACCTTTACAGGTTGGGAGATTCAGGATGTGATGATTTCCCTTGGGGGAGGGGGACTTATTTTTATGTCTTTCCCCCACAGAGAGATAGATGAGATAAAGATTATGTTAGGTTATCTTTAAAGAAAGCTATTCTGTTCTTTTAAGGTACTAATAAATATTACTGCAGTAGCAAATAACCACAGGTACTTCTACTATATAGCAATATAGTTATTCTAGAAGCAACTTTAAAAAAGGAATTATGCCAGGCCTATAGTGGGGGCATAGAGTCAAGCCTCAACCCTAAATTCACAAAGGAAATTGAGGATGAGGGAAAATGCCCTACCTGAAAAAATGGGGCAAGGGGGGAGCCCACTTTGTAGTACGAGATGAACACTGTTACGTGATAGGTATTGATCGGCAAAACACACAAGAGAAAAATGCTACTCAAATTAATGGGCTATATAAAAACAGCAAAGTGCACATTAATACATTCACTATGTTGCGCAGTTATTTATTTATTTATTAAATTTATATCCTGCCCTTCCTCCAGAAGGACCCCAGAGCGGCAAACAAGCGATAAAACACTTAAAACATCTTAAAAACAGAACACCTTTAAAATATTTGATGTTCACTTTAATTTTGTATACATATAATGAAAGTAATCTGCACATTATAGAAAAATGGTGAGGGTGAATGCCTAGTGAGCCAATTATTTGAAATCCAAGCAAAGTTAAGTGCCTGAAAACCCCAGCAAATTTAGTGGCTGAAATTTAAGAACACACTCAAGTACTCATTTCAAATCAATTAAACTTTTATGTTTAATTAATTAATAACTTAAACTTATAAGCACTGGATCACACCCTTTATATACAATTAATGCAAATCTAGTTGTATGCATATCTCACTTGGAACTTTACTTCTTTAATTATGTAATGGCACCAATCCAGCTAAAAGTATTCAGAAGTCCCAAAGAAAGCAGTTAAGGCGTCCATAGATCATGACTAACCTATTTCATTTGGTTTCAATGAGAATTAAGGCATTGGGATATATATGCTGAATCAGGAAATAGATTAAAAAGCAAGAATGCAATCCTATACATTTACCTAGGAGAAAGTCAGGTACAAGCGTCATTGAGTTCAATGGGACTAAGCAATAGTAGACCCAATAAATAAATGGACTTGACTAACTTGTCCATTGATATCAATGGGTCAGGTACAATCCTACATCTTTAAAAAAAAAGAACTCAGCCTGTTCCATTTGGTTTCAAAGGCATTTTTATACTGGTCAGGATAAGACTCTCTCTTTCTTCCTTTCCCAATCTAATTTATAGTCCCAGTGAGTTAGCCCCTTGAAATATAATAGGTTACCTGTGGCCCAGCAAAACCCAACTGCTTTCATGGACAAGATTTGCTCTCTTTTTTAGACAGTAACAAAACATGCATGTTGACCAACAGATATACAAATTTATGTTTTATAAATACAGTATATATATGTCACAACGTTTAAATTCTAACACACTGGCGGGGAGAACAGAGCAAGCAGCATGCCAGCCACATAACTTACTGTACACACACACAAAGATTGTCATCTGGTATCTGCAGTTTCATTTTTTGGAAATACCTGGGAGGTTTTTTTTTAATAAAGCCACTGGCTTGATCAACCTTCCAGTTTTTTATTTTAGTCACTGGGCTAGTTATGAAGATTGGGGTGCAATTCTATGCCTGCTGTGTGGCTACTCATGTGCAAACACAGAAAGAAGCTATAAACCAATTCACACTAACTTCAACTCTCATTATCTGAGGGAACGGCAGACACTTTTCTAACGGAACCATGCGCAGATCACTTCTATATAAACAAATGGTACTACTTAAAGCAGAGGGATCACTCTTCCCCTACCCCCAACATGTTTCCATATTGGGTTTGCCATGGCAGAGAAGCAACACTATTTAGAAAACACAATGATGAATCATGTGGCACCTTAAAAGACTTTCTGTTCGTTGGGGAGTATTTATACCTTGCCTACTAAATGCCTACTGACCCTCCGTGGTGCAGAGTGGTAAGCAGCGGTAATACAGCCGAAGCTCTGCTCATGGCCGGAGTTCAATTCCAATGGAAGAAGGAAGTCGAATCTCCCGTAAAAGGGGTCGAGGCCCACTCAGCCTTCCATCTATCCGTGGTCGGTAAAATGAGTCCCCGGCATATGCTGGGGGGTAAAGAAAGGCTGGGGAAGGAACTGGCAATCCCACCCCATATATACGGTCTGCCTAATAAATGTCGCAAGACGTCACCCTAAGAGTCAGAAACGACTCGCACTATAAGTGCGGAGACACCTTTACCTTTTACTAAATGAAGTTCTCATGGTAGCTTACTACATATTTAAAACAAATAGACATTAGTATGACAGTGGCAAGGGCAAGCCAAAGGAATATATAAAAGTTTCCTCGCAAGTTATCCAATTTCCCAACTGCCACTCTGCACTCTCAGCCACTTAATAAAATAATAATAATAATAATAATAATAATAATAATAATAATAATAATAATAATAATAATAATAATAATAATAATAAACTTTATTTCTACCCTGCCCTTTTTCCAATAGGACTCAGAGCGGCTTACAACTAAAAAACAACACCATTAAAACATACAGAAATATACAATTAAAAATAGAATTAAACTATGAGAAAAAATTAAAACCATAAAACATACGTTAAAAACAGCGGACAATTTAAAATAATAAAATCATATACTATAGTCACTAATCCTATGACACTTAATCCTGGTCGTTCTCTTAATACGTTAATAATTAAAGATATAAAGAACTAGACAGCTTGTAACATTAAAGTTTTCCTTATTCTATTACGAGAGTCAGTGTGGTGTAGTGGTTAGACTGCTCGACTACGACCTGGGAGACCAGGGTTCGAATTCCCACACAGCCATGAAGCTGACTGGGTGACTTTGGGCCAGTCACTGCCTCTCAGCCTCAGAGGAAGGCAATCGTAAACCACCTCTGAATACCGCTTACCACGAAAGTGCTGTTCATAGGGTCGCCATAAGTTAGAATCGACTTGAGGGAAGTCCATTTCCATTTTTTATTCTATTCAGGGAGGGGAAACTTTTTCAGCTTGAGGGTCCCATTCCCACTTAGGCAGCCTTCCAGGGGCCACATAATAGTGTTTGCCAGGGCCAGAGGAAAAGGTGGGTGGAGCAACAAATGCAAGTTCTACCTTTGTACCTTAGGCTGGTTTCTACACACTCTTTCATCCAGGCATGCAAGTCATTAGGAGAGCTGAAGGCCGCATTCCAGCCAGCCAAAAACACTCAAGGAGGGTGCAAAGCAGGGCCAGCGAACGGTGTGGCCTGGGGAGAGGGAAAGGCCCTTCTCCGTGGTGGCCCCAAATTATGGAATGATCTCATTCAACAGGTACGCCTAGCGCCAACGCTTATCTTTTCGGCGCCAGGTCAAGACTTTCCTCTTCTCCCAGGCATTTTCGCATGTGTTTTCAAATTACTTTTTAAAAATATGTTTAAATTTGTATATTTGTTTTTAATTGTTGTAAACCACACAGAGAGCTTCGGCTATGGAGCGGTATATAATTGCAATAAATAATAATAATAATGTTTAGAGACGAGCAGGTTCACTAAGGCTTAGCACGGG
The DNA here is from genome assembly GCF_030035675.1 of Rhineura floridana. Classification (NCBI taxonomy): domain Eukaryota; kingdom Metazoa; phylum Chordata; class Lepidosauria; order Squamata; family Rhineuridae; genus Rhineura; species Rhineura floridana. The sequence continues at coordinate 1,604,262 of NC_084499.1, read as the reverse complement.
CCACAATACACGTGTCGGGTTTTTTCCAGGGCTGTTTCTGCGACCGACAGGCTGAAGGGGTTTTCTGGCCCTGTGGAAGCTGCTGCGCTTGCTATGCGGACCTTAGGACCGGCGGAATCACACCGTGAAAGGGAAGCCGGGTTAAGCGATTCCACAGAGATTTTCCACGAGAGACCCTTCAGGTGGGGGTCAGTTCTGTGGGGTAGCACCTACCTCTCCCCCACCCAACCCCTAAGGAGGTGGGGAAGGAGGGCTACGTCACGTCCCACCCACCTATCTACCCACCCAAGGAGACTCTCCCCCACTCACCGGCAGCCCGCGTCCGCCCGCCCCAGCGCAGACCGGAAGCACCCTGGTAAGTCCCTCCTCCTTCCGCCCCCTTCTCCTCAGCGCTTCCGCCACCGCCGCTCCTTCTCTCATCGCGCTCGAGCCCAACTAGAAGAAGCCAAGCCGCTGCCACGAGCGGCAGCCAGGAGCCCCGCCCACGCGGCCACGCCTACCAGGCCTCGTCCACTCACCGCCTTTTAAAGCGGGGAGCGGGTAGGGCCTATGCCGGGAATCTAGCAGGTGCTGCCCTCTTTTCCCCACGCCCTTCACACTTTTACTTCTTCGGCCCTTCCCTCTCATACGCTCCCTCCGCGGCTCTCGGTAGGCCACGCCCCCTCGAGGTTTAAAAGGGTGGGGCGTTGGCGGCGGCGCGGCGGGGGCGTGGCCTGGGCGGCCGTTGGCGGCGGCGGCGGCGCGCGGAAGGGAAAAGAGAGGCTGCTTTGGTCCCTCCCCCGATCTCCTCAGTCGAGCGCCGCGCACGCGCTGCTTCCCTCCCAGTTAAACCGACGTGTCTATCTTGTTACATATATGTGATTCAAGAAGGGGCCTCATTTTGAAATGAGTTATTAAAATACAGTACATGGGGGCGGAATTTTTTTTTAAAGCCAGTTTTTCCCCTGGTAAAAATTAAATTGGGGAGGTGGGTTTTTATTTATTTATTGATGTCATAGAACAAATTAAACCAGGACTATCACTAGAAGCTAAAATGATGAAACTGAGGTCATCATACTTTGGACACGTCATGAGAAGACATGATTCACTAGACAAGACGATAATGCTGGGGAAAACAGCAGGGAGTAGAAAAAGAGGAAGGCCAAACAAGAGATGGATTGATTCCATAAAGGAAGCCACAGACCTGAACTTACAAGATCCAAACAGGGTGGTGCATGACAGATGCTCCTGGAGGTCACTGATTCATAGGGTTGCCATAAGTCCTAATAAACTTGAAGGCACATAACATTTATTTATTTGATTTATATCCCGTCTTTCCTCCCAACAGGAGCCCAGGGCAGCAAACAAAAGCACTAAAAACACTAAAACATAACATATGGGATATGTTATGTAGGAGCAGCCCCAAAGAGCCCCACTCCCACCACAGACGCCAGTCTGGATGTGCCTCACTTTTCCTGAAGAGAAACTGCTGTGGAGGCCCCGGAGTGGTCACGGGCACAGCTCCGTGTTTGTCGGGTTCCTCCAAACAACGAGCGCTTCTGGTACAACTTGCCCCTCCACATAAGCATGAGTGCTTCATGGGAGGTTGCTGCACTGTGTGGTGTTGCTTTCCCACCCAAGTGTCTTGACACGACTTACCGTGTAAGAATAGAAGTAACAAGAAACATCAAAACCAAATGTAAGAAGAAGAATGACACAGGAGCCTTAAATAGTCACCCCTGGTGAAAGGCTGAGCACAAAAAGACACCCAAGACACCCCTCATTAGCCTTCATGAACAAAAATGTGTTTCCCTGGCACCTCAGAACAGGCTATGAGGGCCCTGGCATGCCTCCCTGGGAAGAGCATTCCACAACCAAAGAGCCACCACTGAGGCGGCCCATTAAAATGTGGCTACCCTCTGCACCACCCTTGAAGGGACCACACAGAGAAGGACCTCAGATAATGAATGCAGGGGCTAAGTTGGCTCATGGGGGTAAAGAGGGTCCTTGAGATATTGGGGGTCATGAGACACGTAAGGCTTTATAGGTCAAAACCAGCACTTTGAATTGAGCCCAGTGCCATTACTGGTGTTACATGTCTTTCCATGGTAGGCAGTCTGGCCGGTGAATTCAGCTACAATTTGTAAACCCTCTTCAAGGGCAGAATGTGATGTTCCTGTATTAATGTATATATGGTAAGTGCTGTTTGTATAGAAGATATGTGGTAAGTGGAATGAAAGAGGAGGGGGGAGTAAATGATGATTGGCTGAGTGTTTGGATGGCTGAGAGTATAAATGGAAGGATGACAGTTGAATCTGGGTGGACGTGAGTGGGTTGTTTTGGTGGAGTTGGGAGGTGGGTGTGAGTTGGTGTATGTCAGGAGAGTGTGGAGAAGGAGGGAGGTGGAGTTCGGATTAGTAATGTCAAATATCACAGTAATAGGTGAAACCATAAGCTTGTAGATCATTATCAAAGTTATCTTGTTGTTAATGTCATTTAATAAAAACTATTTTGGTTTACCAAAGGCCTGATCCTTGGCTGGGGTTTCACAGACCAGAAGGGAGGGTAAGGTAATGACCAAGGCTGAAGGGAAACAGTAACAAATGGTGGCAGCGGTGAAGAGGAGATTATAACATTCATAAGTATCTAGAGCAACCCTGAGTTATGAGTTATCTGCAGTGATACAAGGGGGTTGGGAACAGCATAGGCACGCAGTCACAAATATAACCGGATAGGGAGACTCAGGCAAGGTCTCTGGAAACATTGGTTGTAGAACGTGACTGGTGGTGCTGCCTAGCAGGGGGATCTATTGAGATCTGTGCTAGAGTGGAGAGAGAAACCATAAAAAAAGGACAGTCCGGACTGGTGGAGTCCCTGGTGGTGCCTAGTGAAAGGCAGTAGCCACGAGCAGGTAGGAACCTGACAGGGAGAGCCAGGGAAGGGCATCACACAAACCCACACACAGCACATAGCAGTAATCTAGCCTAGTGGATACTACAGCGTAGACAACACAAGTTAGGCTACAGCTAAATATCAGTCTTATTATTAGATATAAGAGTTGCTTGTTACTCAAAAGTCTCCAAGTGACTGACAACAATGTTAAAAACGACAAATATATCGTAATATAACACAAAACCCCCACACAGCCACAGGAAGCTTCAGCACCTATTAGTCAACATCACATCAGTCTATCAAATGCCTGGGAAAAGCGTATGTCTTTAGCTGGCACCTAAAAGATATCAGACCTTGCTGGGGCATATATTCTACAGATGGAGAACTTAAAAGGCCCTCTCCCTTGTCACCACCCTCTGAGCCTCCCTCACAGGGGGGAGCTGGAGAAGGGCCTCAGAAGAAGATCCAAGGGTCTGGACAGGTTCCTACCAGGAGAGGTGGTCCAAAAGATATTGGGGTCCTGAGCCATAAAGAGCTTTATAGATCAAACCAGCCCTTTTAATTGGACTCCGAAGCGCACAGGCAGCCAGTGTAACTGGAACAGGATTGGTGTTATATGCTGTTTGCCTTGAGCCCACCAACAATCAGGTAGCTGCATTCTGCACTAATTGAAGCTTCCCAGAGGCACCCCATATGAAGTGTATTGCAATAATCCAACCTTGAGTTTACCAGAGCATAGGTTACTGTAGCCAGGTTATCCCTGTCCAGATAAGGTCGCAGTTGGACAAGACCTCAGTATTAACGTTTCAAAAAATAGAAATGGATATCTCCACCCCACCCCAAAAACACAAACCTCCTATCATTTATCTCAATGATACTAAGAGCTGATAAAAGTTTGCTCTTGCACACTAATGGTGATTTTTTTATACGAGTGCACACACACAAGTACAGAAATAACAGGTACACACTCCCAGAATGAATAAGGGGTAGCAGAGATTCTTTCTCGCATGCAGGAGGCCACAGGTTCAATCCCCAATGGCATCTCCAGTTAGGGCTGGGAAAGGCTCCTGGAGAGCCCTGCAAGTCAGTGCTGTTGACAATACTGAATTAGGTGGACCAAGGATCTGGCCCTCTGTAAGGCAGCTTCCTAAATTCCTGTGTTGATAGTGGAGGATGAGGAAGGAGGAGTTGAAGGTAGAGACAAAAGCCATAGCCCAGAAACATTTCATCAAGCCCAGGAAGCAGCTGAGTATCAAGGGCTATCAATGGCTACTAGCCGTGATGGCTGTGCTGTGCCACCCTAGTCAGAGGCAGTATGCTTCTGAAAACCAGTTGCCGGAAGCCTCAGGAGGGGAGAGAGTTCTTGCACTCGGGTCCTGCTTGCGGGCTTCCCCCAGGCACCTGGCTGGCCACTGTGAGAACAGGATGCTGGATTAGATGGGCCACTGGCCTGATCCAGCAGGCTCTTCTTATGTTCTTATGTTCTTAATATCTATGACTCAAAACGCAGGAATGTGTGAAAGCTAACATGCAAAAAACCCAGATCAGAATAATCCATTTGGGAGATAAAGCTAAACCCGTCTCTCTCAGTTAATGGTGCCTTTAGTAACGCACATACACTCTGTCCATCTCTCTTTCTCTGTTAATTGTCAGATGTAAAAACAGTTAACAGATCTTGCTTCAGATAAACTGAATAGGGAAACAACTAAATACCTTACAGCACAATCCTGTACATATTTACTCAGAAGTGTGTTCAGTGGGACTGAGGTTACGCATAGCTAGGCTAAACTTGGACTTGGGCTTTAATTTATATGCTTCCTTTTCAGAAAGGGGCATACGTTCAAGGCAGCTGAAATATACATGATATACAACAAAAGCAATACATAAGCATGCCAACAAGAATACATTTCCATTGCAGTCTCAATTCATTAAAAAAGCCAAAATCTCTGCATAGATAAAATATAATAGTAGAAAAGCACTAGTTACCTTCATCCCAATTAATCAGGAGTCAACAATCATAATCCCTCATAATCTAGATCAAGATAATCCAGAGTAAATATCTATAAACCCATATCAATCCAGATTAACACATGCAGTAGCCTCTTAATCCTAATTAAACTCATCACGAGTGAAAAAATATAACTTCTTGATCTGGTTCAAACTAATTGGGGTGAACACCTATAACACCTTAATTTGGATTAACAGACCAGAAGTAAACAGCCACTCACGGAGAATCCTCAGTCACTGTCTCTACACTGACGGATGGGGAAAGACACTGAATTTTTCTGAAATACTCACATGGTAGAGTTAAGGATTCATTACCAATACACCAGGCTGTTCCTTTCCATCACAGGGGTGTCAGCTTTCTTTTTCAACAATATTTAAACACATTTGCCTCTGAACATATGCTGAGCATCTCCTATTGGGGGACCAAGTTTTTTAAAAAGGACTACCTGTTGAAAAGGACTATCTGGGTGATCAAAAGCTATCCTGTTTTCAATGTTATTTGCCTTTGCAAAAATGTGGGGACTGTCACACTGCTTCATTTTTCAGTCAGTGCAAATTCCGTAACTCCCTGATGAAATCTTGTAACCTCTTATACTACAAATGTTCTAGTTTATTATTGTTGCACAATAGCCTCTCCTGACAGCAATAATGTGGCAACAGTAGCCAGGAAGAGTGCATTCTCATTGCTGACAACCATTGAAAAAAAGGTAAAAATCAGATCCAGTAAATAAAAACAGATCCTCTTAATTTTGCATGATGTTTACACTGGAAACCTCCTCCAAACTACCATCAAATCACATATAAAATATACTCCATGAACTGAATTTTCCCAGAGCCTACAGCTCTTGTGAATTGCCTCTTGTTCTTACGTTGCATAACAGAGCTTTGTATATAGACATGAGCTTTGTATATAGACATTCCCAAGGGGTCGGTTGTCCTGTTAGTGCAGATATGGATAACCTTTAGCCTTCCAACTGTTACTGAACTACAGCTCCCATCAATCCCAGCAAGCATGGCCAATGGCCAGGGATGATGAGAGTTATAGTTCAACAACATCTGGAGAGCTAAAGGTTCCTTGCACCTGTTAGCGTTTCTCTAAACACCCTGCGACAAATTCTTTGCCAATCCTAAAACAAGCAGGTGACTATTCACAATAGCAGAAACTGGCAATGATGATAACACAAGTCATCCCAATTTATTAACATAGCACAGATTATGATACCTGGGACTAAAAACATGTTCTGGGGCTAAACCGGAGTACACTCTGCCTTAGCCCCAGAATGACCTTTCAGTTTATTGTTTATTTATTTATTTATTATTTGATTTATATCCTGCCCTTCCTCCCAGCAGGAGTCCAGGGCGGCAGTTTAAATCCTGTCCTTGTGAGATCTGCATGTCTTGACCCCTCATTTCCATGCCAGTGTGTGCCTGCTTCAAACCACCTCTTCCATGTGCCCATTCACGTCTAGGTCACCAGGATATTTTATACCGGTCTCTCACAAAGACAAAGTGTCCAGCATTTTGTTCCTAATGCTAGCCAGCCCAATGCCTCTGGGAAGCCCACATGCAAAGCTTGAAGGTAACAGGCCTCAAGTCCCCACTATTTGCCCCCAAACAACATCTGGCACTAAGGTATGCTACCTCTGAACATGGAGGTGCCATTGGATAAGGGCCATAGCTCAGTTCAATCCCTGCATTTCTGGGTAGGGCTGGGAATGTACCCAGTATGGAATCCTGAAGAGAAGTTGCCAGTGAGGGTACACAATGGACCAGTGGTCTGACTCAGTAAAAGGCAGCTTCCTCTGTTCCATTTAACTACTCTAGCTAATAAGCAACTATAGAACCTCTGAGACCCATTTAAAAGGAATTTGGTTAATCCTTAAAAACTAGATTAAAAAAATTCTTACATTTGTTAAACCCCTTAACGTATAGCTTGCCTAGTTTTGTGGAAGCCTCCAAATAATGCTAATATAAAACCTACATTGGCCAGAACATGCACTCATTGTTTTAAAAAAAGAAACCAAAACCTACTTTCTGTCCCATATTAACCAGGCTCATCGGTTAGCATCATGCACGACAACAGTCTTGCCAACCCTATAGAAAGGCACACATTCAAAGAGATTTCCAGCAACTACTTTATCTCTTGGGAGGAGGGAACCGATGGCACCTTTACCTTGAATTGAAGATCCATGAGTCATTCCACATTCCAGCTGGAGAGAATTTGCTCCCAGCCTTCTGATCAAAACTGAAAATGGAAGCACAGCAAAGGGAGGGATGGACTCAGGAGCTATATAGATTCAAAGGAGGGCTATGAAAATGAAGAGGACAAAGTAGTACTTTTGGAAACAGCTGTTAGGTGCAGAGAAGCTTCCACACACAAGGGACACCTTTCAGTTTGCAAATCAAATCACTTTTAATTTGCAAAATCTTTACTGTGTGGCAGCCTCCCAACAACCCTGCAAGGAAGATTGTTGCTGTTCTCATCTGACAGTTAAAAGGAACTGAAGCTGAGAGCTAGCAACTTGCTCAAGCCACACAATGAGTTCATAGCCCAGTAGAGATTTGAGAGTGGTCAGATCTAGCTGCCCCCTAAGCCTTGCCATTTATGGTGATAGAAATATGCAACATTGATTTCACACAGAGACTCAGGCAAAAATAGAAAGGAGCAAAAGCTCAGGTACGATTACTGTTTATTAATGTTATCATTATTATGACTAAATACTTTAAATAGAGTACCAGGAGAGTATATTTTCTTGTATGTCCCTTCTTGTAGCATGGGGAAATCTGGAGGACCTACTTCTCATTCCTTTAAAGCGAAGATGGGGAACCTGTAGCTCTCCAGATGCTGCTGGACTACCAACTCCCACCACCACCCCGACTGTTGGCCATGCTGGCTGGGACTGATGGGAGTTGGAATCCAAGAACATCCAGAGGGCCTTGGGCTAGCCACACCTGCTTTAAGGCTTGCCCCAGGTCCCCCCATTTGTCTGCCCATCTAGCCCAGTGCTGTCTGTCTCCCTCAGCTGTGGCTCTCCAGCCCCGAGACTGGACCTTACCCATCATCATCGCATGCTGCTTCCTGACTTTTCTTCCAGTGGAGGTGCCAGGGACTGGGATGGGGGCCTTCTGCAAGCAAAGCATGCACACTGCTGCCACTGAGCTACACCCACCCCTCCAGAAGCAAGCCATTTCCTGTAGTGGCCCCCAACTTTGTGGTACCTCCTTCAAAGGGAAGCCCAGCTGACCTGCTCACATAAGTCTTGAAGAGTTTGGTTTGTTAAAATGTTCCTGTTGTAAACCTCTGGAGCAGTTTGATTGGGACAGTTTGGGTGTGACCTCTTTGCCCAGGTGGCTGCTCTGTGCCCCTCCTATTTTGGCGACTCCAGCAACTGCTGGGGTTCTGCCTAAGACACCTGTTTAGGACATGATGGCACCCACCCAGCCTCACTCTCTGCCCACCCCCCACCTACCCTGCTTCACTTTCTCCTATTCCCTCTGGAATTGCTGCCCCCTCATCCCCCTAGTCACTTACTACAATATATCAACAAAAGTACATGTAACTGAAATAATCACATGTGTCAATTTCCTCTCTTCCTCTGTTGTTTCCCTGAGCTCCTACCAATTGAGCATTTGTCCTGATTTGCTTGCAGGATATTTATTCCAGTCACTGTCCTCAGCCTAACCTACCTCACAGAGTTGTTGTGAGAATGAAATGGAGATGGGGAGAGTCATGTAAACCACTTTGAGCTCCCTGGAGGAAAGGTGGGATATAAATATAATAAAATAAATAAATTCCACACTTTTCAGTGCATTTCTCCATCACTTCCATAACCTCAAAAAGTCTGTTTCATTTCAAATTTGGAGAGAGTGCTGGGGGCACTAGTCACAAAATGGCTGCCGCGGGTGGCATGGCATAACACAAAATTAGAGAGTAGTCATGCTGACACTTTTCCCATAATTGTATTCATACTAGAAAAGGCTTGACCTGTTGAATTTCTGCCTGCCTGTTAAAGGCACAAGAATCCCGTTTCCCTCCAATGCCCACCCTAAACCAAAGTCTAGGCTACCATCCTCTACCCACTTACCTGGAAGTAAGCGCCATTAAAACACACAGAGACTTGCTTCAGAGTAGACATGTACACCATTGTACTGTAAGTTCAAAATACAGTGAATTCTTACCGAGTCCCTGGTCTTTAGCTCCTGCAAAGGAGGAGGCCTGCCTAAGCCTCTTTGCAAAGTTCTCACATTTACCTTTTGGGGGGAGGACGATTCTTTAACATTCACCCACACGGGTATTATGTAGTAGTATTTGCAGAAAATAACTTCTAGGCACTACCTGATCTGAGGCAAACCAAGCACAGGATATGCAATCTCGTTGCTAGGGGGGAAAGGCAAACTATGGACACCAGGCAAAAGGAATCCCTGGGGGTTCCTGCAGATACCATGTTTATTTATTTATTTTATTCGATTTCTATACCGCCCACAGCCAAAAGGCTCTCAGGGCGGTGCACAACAGGGAATAAAATACAATAGAATCACAAGAAACAGTAAAAGCATACATATTAACAATTAAACAACCTGGTATACATTAAGAGCTAAAAATAGATTAAGATAATAGATTAAAATGCCTGGGAGAATAAAAAGGTTTTAACCTGGCGCCGAAAGGATAAAAGTGTAGGCGCCAGGTGCACCTCATCGGGAAGGCTGTTCCATAATTCGGGGGCAACCACTGAAAAGGCCCTAGATCTTGTAACGACCCTCCGAGCTTCTCTGTGGGTCAGAACTCGGAGGAGGGCCTTTGATGTTGAACGTAGTGACCAGGTGGGTTCATATCGGGAGAGGCGTTCCGCTAGGTATTGTGGTCCCGCGCTGTGTAAGGCTTTATAAGTCAAAACTAGCACTTTGAATTTGGCCTGGAAACAAATAGGTAGCCAGTGCAAACGAGCCAGAACAGGTGTTATATGGCGGATCGCCTGGTCCTCGTCAACAGTCTAGCTGCTGCGTTTTGCACTAGCTGTAGTTTCCGAACTGTCTTCAAAGGCAGCCCCACGTAGAGCGCATTGCAGTAATCCAATCTAGAGGTTACCAGAGCATGCACAACTGAAGCGAGGTCGTCGCTATCGAGATAGGGACGTAGCTGGGCTACCAACCAAAGGTGATAGAACGCATTCCGTGCCACCGAGGCCACCTGAGCCTCAAGAGACAGGAATGGAACGAAAAGAACCCCCAAGCTATGAACCTGTTCCTTCAGGGGGAGTGTAACCCCATCTAGAACAGGTTGAACATCCACCATCTGGGCAGAGAAGGCACTCACCAACAGCGTCTCGGTCTTGTCAGGATTGAGCCTCAGTTTATTAGCTCTCATCCAGTCCATTATCACGGCCAGGCAACGGTTCAGCACATCAACAGCCTCACCGGAGGAAGATGAGAAGGAGAAATAGAGTTGCGTGTCATCAGCATACTGGTGACAATGCACTCCAAAGCTCCTGATGACTGCACCCAGCGGCTTCATGTAGATGTTAAAAAGATCCCTGCGGGACTCCACAATGGAGAGTCCTGGGTATCGAACAGTGTTCCCCAAGCCCTACCTTCTGGAGACAGTCCACCAAGTAGGAGTGGAGCCACTGCCAAGCAGTACCACCAACTCCCAACTCCGTGAGTCTCCCCAGAAGGATACCATGGTCGATGGTATCAAAAGCAGCTGAGAGATCAAGGAGAATCAACAGAGTAACACTCCCTCTGTCCCTCTCCCGACATAGGTCATCATACAGGGTGACCAAGGCTGTTTCTGTGCCAAAACCGGGCCTAAAACCGGATTGAAATGGATCTAGATAATCGGTTTCATCCAAGAGCACCTGGAGCTGGCTGGCAACCACCCGCTCTAAGACCTTGCCCAGGAATGGGACATTCGCTACCGGTCTATAGTTGTTCAAATTATCTGGGTCCAGGGAAGGTTTCTTCAGGAGTGGTCTCACTACCGACTCTTTTAAACGACTAGGGACCACTCCCTCTCTCAAGGAGGCATTTATCACTTCCCTGGCCCAGCTGGCTGTTCCAACCCTGCCAGCTTTCACTAGCCAAGAGGGGCAAGGATCCAGCACAGAAGTGGTTAAAATATGTATGTATGTATGATGTTATCATTTCATTTCATTTCATTTGTATATAGCCATAGGCTGTTACAAAAGAGCAGTACAATCATAACATTTAGCATAGATACATTTCATGATTAAAATGTGAAAAATTTAATTTTTAACTATTTGTCTTAATAAAACTGGTTCTGAGTTTCTTAGCGGCCAAGGCAAAATTAGCTGTAGAAATTACTACGTCCGGCTGGGGCGAAGATAAAAGAAAAATTACTTTCTGAAAACTATTAAAATTAGTTAATGTATCGAGAATTGAAAATAAAAATTTTGCCCTTGGATAATCAAACAATTGGCAGTCTAAGATATAATGAAATACATCGTCAGGGACAGTACAACCGGCTATACATATCCTTTGGTCATATGGAATACCAAGATATCTACCTTGCAAATAAGGTATCCTGTTATCAGGAGGTCCGTTCCGCACATCATAGGAAGCGGACCATTAGTGTAGTGGCACCAATCAATTGGAATTCCCTCCCCTTAAATACTAGACAGGTGGCATCTCTGTTACCTTTTGGTGCCTACTGAAGATCTTCCTCTTTCAATAAGCCTTTTAAGTAGAGACCTTATCCCAGTGTTGGAACTGCTTTTTAAAATGATTGTTAAATCTTTATGATTGATAGACTGTTTATTATGTTCATAATATTATGTTTATATGCTGTTATATTTGTTGTTGTTACTGTTTTATTTCGTTTGTTATTAGGAAATTGTTTTTGCAATTGTGTTGGAGATGTATGTCTGTTCACCTTGTTGCCTTGAGCACAATTTTTTTGTGGAAAGGCGGCATACAAATGATGGATGAAAGAACGTTTTTAAAGATGTTTTTAAAAGATGTAAAGATACTTTGTTTTAATATGTTTTAAAGTATTTTGTTTTCAAGATGTTTTAGAGTGCTTTTAGTGAATTTGTTTGCTGTCCTGGGCTCCTTCTGGGAGGAAGGGACGGATATAAATTTTAAAAATAAGTAATAATAATAGTCTTCTGACACTCATAGCTAATGGGGTGTTCCAAACAGGTCCCTGTAATTCAAGCACTGGCGGGAGTGGAGGTGTTAATGTGCAGTTGCATTAACTGGCTCTGTTTCATTTGGAGATTAAGTCAAAGGTTTCATTGACCCTGGAAGGATAAACACTCACCTTCTATTACACAATGGTTTGAAGACCTTAACACCCATTGCTTTATATGAACGTAATCTATAAACACCCATTTCGTTTGGATATCTAGTCAGCCTTTGTATGGAACATATCAATTTGTATGTGCAAATTAAGATGGATGTATTAATGTTTGTTAAGGCAAGCTGACAAGGTTGGTTGGTTTTCCCTTTCTTTTTCCTTTCTCTTTTTATTTCATTTCTTTTTTATTGTTAATAAATTTACAAAAACAAATTAAAAAACCATTTAAAAAGGCAAAGGTTTTTGCTGGAATCCTTTCAGCTAGGTCACTATTATTCTCATTTTGCACACTGGCACACCAACCCTGTGCAGGTTTATTTAGAAATAAACCCCACTGCCTTCAGCAGGGTTTTTTTCTAGGATTGGAGCCCAAGCCTGCAAAAGCTGAGCCAGCCAAGACTACACAATGAGTCAGTGTCAGAGCAATGAGACTGGAACCCATCATCAGCTACATTTGGAAAAAGTTCAGTGCCCTTTTGTTTCCTTGTAAGCATGCTCGGGGTTGCAGTTCACATCTCCAAGACTCCAGGCTAACTCTCAGAATTAGATGAACAAATTCAAAGATGGTAACAGATTGCAGATGGAGTGCGATATTTGGATACTATTCCATGTCCAAAAATAGCCTGCAAGGAAGTAAAACAAATTAGAAACCAGACAGAAATGTTCTAGCCCCACCTGTTAGTCGCAACGTAAGCTTCCCACTTGCAAAGCTTCTGTTTTATTTTAGAAACAGAGGAGAATTTAAACATGCAGTTCTCACACCTGTAGTCTTAAGCGGTACAGTTTATTCAGGTACAGGACTCTATACTGTCATTCTGCTGCATGTGTACACAAAAAATGTAGCTCTCATGAAAATCCACACAAAGAATTACTGCAATGCTGAAACATATTTATATTAATCAGCACCATTACCAGATCAAGGCCAGCTTTCCAACTGAGGAAAGGTAATGTGAAAGTGTTGACTACCATCTATTGGACAAATATAGGTACTGCTAACTCTTTCCTTCAAAATCAGCAAGCAGATCCGTACAGGGACAGCATAAAATCTTATATTAGAACTAATCAAATGTACTATATTAGCTTTTAAATTACACAGAACTCTTCAGGCTGGATGCTGTAAAAAAATTACAAAGTGAAGCAAAGTTTTCTGAATCTTACAAAGCATAGTTCTAACCAAATTACAGTGTGATCCTAAGCACTAAACCCCATGGTTCACTGGGTCTTCCTTCCAGATAAATGGGCATGGGACTGCAGCCTTACCCATCTTCCTTCTCTAATGCTATCATCTTGTATGAAACTAAACTCCATACTAGGCTATCTTCCTAGTATTGTGAAAGCCACCTTTCACCCCCCCCTTTTAAAGTAAATGTTTTGAATATTCAGCTTGAGAAATTTCCTGTGCAACCTTGTATACCACACTGTGAACTTTGTCTTTTGAGCAATATTGGATGTGTGTTTTGTTCTATGAGAATTGTCTGTGTGAATTTTGTTCTACCTGTTCAGTCTTGCTATTCATCAGCTGCAGCGAGGCCTGATGAAGGCATCAGATTGCTAGTCCACACCACCCCAAGACCTAGAGCAGGTGACACAATGTTCAGTTTTTTTAAAAAAAGGACAAAGTAACTTTTAAAAAATTAAAATAAAAGCAGAATTAAAATCACTCCCTAGCAACTTAACATCAGCCACGGAAAAGAAGAACCAACAAAATATTTTTCTCATCCCTGCAGTGACATAGCATTTTTAAAAAACAAATTATTTTTATTATGGGTTGTATCCAATGGTAATCCTTCTCAGAGAAGACCCACTGAAATGAATGACTATGATGTAATTTAGGACTATTAATTTCAAAGGGTCTACTGTCAATAAAACTTACTGTTGAATACAACTCTATGTATTATCTATCAACAATGAAAAAATATAACAAATTAATCAAATATATTATTATTATTATTATTATCATCATCATCATCATAATCTATTACCCACCCTTCACCAAAGGTCCCAGGATGGGTTACAACAGGTTAAAACGCAACATTAAAACCAATTTAAAACCAATCTATAATCCCAAAACAGGGCAAGTCCTAAAAATACATATCTGAGGTGTCAATGGCCAGGATAGAGGTGCATCTTCAGCACTCTCCTAAAACTGTACAGTGAAGATCACACTAAGGGCTTTCAATTTTGCAAGTAAATAATAGAAAAAAGAGTGGAGGAGGTAGCACACCATAATCAAGCCACGCTGGCATTGCTCCTGTTGTGTTCACAACTGGAGCAGCTGCCCCCAGTGATCCTGGCTTAATGCCAGTGAGTTTACTCTAGCGGAAGCAGCACCGCCTCCCTTTTGTAGAGGGCTTTTGAAGAAGATCTTATGGCGCTGCCGTCCGACTGTGGGGGTACTGTGTTGTGGCTTGCCTTACGCCCCTGAGCGAGCGGTCTACGGTTAAGAAGACAGACTGGGACCCTTGTTTTAGTGGGCTTCCTTTGAACATCACGTTTCCACCCAGAGGATCGCAGTTTTAGGAGTGAGGGGCCTGCCTGACTGGCAGATAAGGAGGGAGCATGTGCAGACCGGAGGGGGAGGCTAGGCGGCAGATCCTGGAAAGGTGCGGGTGGCAGGCCACGCCAGTTTAGGGGAACAAGGGATAGATGCGTAATATCCATCCCCTGTTCCGGGCCTGTACATCACCAGAAGACGACTGGGGGACGCAGGACTCCATCCAACCTTAGACTGCTGTTGTGCAACGCCAGGTCTGTGGTGCAGAAAACAACGCTCATCCACGATATGATCTTGGATGAGAACGCAGACCTGGTGTGTATTACGGAGACCTGGCTGGATGAGGCCTCAGCTCCTACGCTGGAGGCCATGTGCCCGGCCAGTTTCCAATACGCACAGCAGCCGAGGGTTGGTAGGCGGGGAGGGGGGGTGGCAGTCATCTATCGAGGGTCCTTGGTTTTTGCCAGGCCCCGCCTCCATGAGACCAAGTTTGTTGACTGCATGTACTGGACGTTGGGCCCAAAGAGCAGTTTAGGGATTCTGCTGGTGTACCGCCCACCCCGCAACACAGCAGGCTCCCTGACCAAGGTGCTCGAAGTGGTCTCGGGTGTACGAGTGCTCTCCCCCAACCTGCTGGTTTTGGGGGACTTCAACGTGCACGCCGAGACCGTCCTCACTGGCGCTCCTCGGGATTTCATGGAAACCATGACTTCCTGGAAACTGCACCTTAGTAATATAGGGCCCACCCATGTAGCCGGTCATGCTCTTGACCTTGTGTTTGTCTCGGGAGGGGAGGGGAGGGAAGTGCTCTGGCAATGGGGGCTGTTTCTTCTAACCCCGTGTCATGGTCAGATCACTATCTGGTGAATATGGACCTCTCAATGCCACACTCCCTCCGCAGGGGACAAGGACCTATTAAGATGGTCCGCCCCAGACACCTGATGGATCCAAAAGGATTCCTGAATGCGCTGGGAGACTTGGAGCCGGCTGAAGGCCACCCGGTCGAAACCCTGGTGACAGAGTGGAATAAGGAGATCACTAGGGCAATAGACCGGGTGGCTCCGAAACATCCTCTCCCCCTGAATAGAGCTCAGATAGCACCCTGGTATACACCACGCCTCCGGGGTCTGAGACAGGAGGTGAGACGACTAGAGCGCCGGTGGCGGAAATCTTGCTCTGAAGACGATTGGACACTGGTTACAGCAGCAATAGCCGCCTACCAGGTGGCAACAAAGGCAACAAAGAAGGAATTCTTTGCTGCCTCTATTGCGTCCGCAGAGTGCTGACCCAGGAGGTTGTTCCAAGTGGTCCGGAATCTGGTCGGTCCAGTTGTTCAGGAACCCATGGAGCAGGCTAAAGCCTCTGTGACATGTTTGCTAAGCACTTTGCCGATAAAATCAAACGCCTGAAAAGCTTGATTCCGTACACTGTGGATACAGGAAGTGAGCCAGAGCTGGCCAGTTGCATTCCGGTCCGGTGGGATCGGTTTCAGCCTCTTCCCTCTGAGGAAGTGGACAAGGTGCTCTCTACTGTGAAGCCAACCACCTGTCTACTGGATCCTTGCCCCTTGTGGCTCATTATGAGATGCAAAGAGAGACTGGGTGAAGGGATCAACACAATAGTAAATGCATCCTTGGAAGAGGGTGCACTACCATTAGCCCTCAAGGAGGCAGTTATGAAACCCATCTTGGGTCCTCCTTGGATCCCCAAGAGTTAAATAACTTCCGCCCAGTCTCCAATTTACCATTTCTGGGCAAGGTGATTGAGCGAGTGGTGGCCAAACAGTTACAGGCACACTTGGAGGAAACAGATTATCTGGATCCATTCCAATCGGGCTTCAGGACTGGACATGGAACTGAAACAGCCTTGGTCGCTCTGGTGGATGATATGAGGAGGGTGCTGGATAGGGGAGAATTCACCTTCCTCGTCATCCTGGATCTCTCAGCGGCTTTTGATACCGTTGACTACGGTATCCTGTTAGAACGCCTGGAGGGATTAGGAATAGGGGGCACTGTTTTACGGTGGCTCCGCTCCTATCTCTCAGACAGGCATCAACGGGTGGCATTGGGGGAGGAGGTTTCAGACCCTTGGCCTCTCAATTGTGGAGTGCCACAGGGTTCTATCCTCTCCCCCATGCTATTCAACATCTATGTAAAGCCGCTGGGGGCTATCATCAGGAGATTTGGGCTGCGGTGCCACCAATATGCGGATGACACCCAGCTCTATCTCTCGTTTAAGTCCTCACCAGAGTTGGCTGTGGATACCATCTCCAAGTGCCTGGAATCCGTAAGTGGATGGATGGGAAGGAATAGGCTGAAACTAAATCCCGACAAGACCGAGGTGTTGCTTGTGGGAGACAGGGACAGGCTGGGGAATATAGACCTAGTGTTCAATGGGGTAAGATTGCCCCTGGGACTTCCCGGAAGGATTGCTCTGCCTGTGGCTGCCTCTGAGATGAGCTCTGTCTCAGAGGAAGCTTTTTTCAGTTTAAAATCAGTCAAAAGGGAACTTTGACTGGTATAAATGTTCTCCCAGGCAAGGGTGAACCGAAGATTATTCACAGAAACTTCGTTGGGCTGTCGGTGGCTGGAATTGATCAGGAATTCCCTGGGAAAGGAAGGCATACCTAGCAGCCGAGGACGGAGTTAGGACTTCCAGCAAGCTGGGCTGAAAAAAAGCAAGACATTTTTTCTTTTAAACGATCCACAACGGGCGAGCTTTCTTCTGTCTAATCTTATCATTTGGCTTAAATTACTACAGTAAAAGAGATTTGTTTAAGAATCAGCAATTAAGATACCTGGATGAGTTACACTTCTCTCTTTTATACAAGGAATTGAGGAGGAAAGAAAATTTAAAAAGCTTATCTTATTTTTTATGGCAAAAAGCTGGCCTGAATTTGGAAACTATAAAGATTAAAACGGATGAGGGGCAACTTACCCGAAGAGAAAATCTGATTTAGATGATTATTTGATTGATATATGTCTGGGACTACTTTTTCTTGGATTACTTTCTTTAGACGAATCTGCTGTTCGTGTATGTTACTAATTGTTCAGCGCTGTGAACCAAATTTGTTTTGCATTCTTGGACGTGCGGGAGATAAGAACTGTGCTGGCCAGATGATGTCAACAGGCCTGGAATATTAACTCCCTTATTGCTGGAAAAAGAAGCAAATTACTCTTTGCTTGGGAATTGTGGCTGTATTGGAAATTTGAAGGTTTTTTTTTTCGGCTTTAAGAATGACAATCAAAGAAGTGGCAGAGACCCTGGATGTACCCCTGGAAGGGTTTTCCCCTCTGGATATGTTTCAGAAGATAATGGATGAGATTAAGATAACGAAACAAGAACTGGGACAGAGTAGACAAGAGATGGCAACTGAATTTGGTAAAGTGAAACAGGAGCTGAAAGAAATAAAGGATTATATGAGAAAAAAAGCAGATGGACAAGCAATAGAAGATGAAAAAGAAATTAAAGGGAAGGAGCAAACTCTGGAGATTGGATCAGATATATCAAATGTGGAATTGGAAAAAGATTTGGACTTTATGGCAAAAATTGAAGGGAGGATGCAAGTCCTGGAGATTGGAACAGATATATCAAGTGTGGAACTGGAAAAATATTTGGAGTTTGTGGATCCTGGAGATAAAGATTACTGTTTGGAATTCGGCGTTGTCTCTGGAGAAATTGATGAAGATATCAGAGATAAAGCTATCAATGTTTCGATGGAATTTCTGGACTGGAATGATTTGATGGAACTTGAAATAGAGAAAATTTATAGAATTAATTCCAGATATGTGACAATGGAAAAACTCTCAAGAGATGTGTTAGTGCATTTCGTAAAAAAGAGGAACAGAGATATGACCTTACAACAATATTTCAGCAACACATTCAGAATTGATGGCAAGGAAATATTTGTGATGAAGGAAATTCCCATCAGACTCTTACTATATAATTATGACTATGACAGCAAGATTATTATGGGTGCAAGGATGGAAGTTGGAAGATGGAATTAACACTGATAATGGAAAAATTACTGGACCTAGCAGACTTGATGAGATGGATTAATTGACATGTTTATTTGGAGAAAAATCGATGGATATATTTCTCAAGGAGTGGAAACCTGTCTTTGACTTTTTGCGGAAAGAATAAAGCGATGTTAATGAGATTTGATGATTAATTAAGATAACTACTGGAGGAAAGTGATTTTGTAATATATTAAGAGACAGGTTTGTTATATATCATAGACCTATAACTGATCTGCGACAAATCGGAACTCAACTTTTTATTTTATTGTTTAATTTGTTTCTTTTTTGTTTTGTTTTGTTTTGTGTTTGAAAATTTGAATAAAATTAATGATAAAAAAAATGGGGTAAGATTGTCCCTAAAAGACCAGGTCCGCAGCCTCGGGGTCATTCTTGACTCCCAGCTGTCCATGGAGGCTCAGGTCTCGGCAGTGAGCCGGGCAGCTTGGTATCAATTACATCTGATTAGGAGGTTGCAACCCTACTTGCCTGCCCATCTGCTCCCAGGGGTGATACAGGCACTGGTCTTCTCTCGCCTAGACTACTGTAATGCACTCTATGTGGGGTTACCCTTGAAAACGGTCCGGAAATTACAACTGATACAGAATGCGGCGGCACGTTTGATTAAGAACAGCCGCCGCCATGATCATATCACTCCGGTGTTGATAGATCTACACTGGGTACCAGTTGTTTACCGGGTCCAATTCAAGGTGTTGGTATTGACCTTTAAAGCCCTATACGGTTTCGGCCCAGTTTATCTGAAGGAGCGCCTCCAGCATCACCAATTATGCCGCCTGACGAGATCAGCCGCGCAAGACCTTCTCTCGGTCCCACCAGTTAGGACAGTGAGGCTGGTGCGGACCAGAGAGAGGGCATTTTCGACTGTGGCCCCCACCCTCTGGAATTCCCTTCCTTTCGACCTTCGCCATGCCCCTTCCCTGATAGGTTTCCGCCAGGCCTTGAAAACCTGGCTGTTCAGGCAGGCCTACAGGACCTCTGGGGTGGTTTAGTTTTAATACTGATATTATTAATTATTGTTATGAGTCTGTGGTTTTATTGTATTTTATTGATGAAATTGTACGTCGCCTAGAGTGGCCGTTGACTCGGCCAGATAGGCGACTTAGAAATAAAATTTATTATTATTATCAAGATGTAGGTTGCTGCTGGGGCTTCCCCAGAACCCTAAAGGTTATTCCAAATCTAGGAGTCAAAGCTGTTTCACTTTCACAAATCCTAAAAAAGTATATTGGTTTGGTTCATTTGTCTGGCTGTTTTGACCGTTTACAGAATAAATAAATTTGTACCAGACTGCGTAGGAAAAGACTACTTCAACAGTACTTGCAGATGGTGCATTATTTTTTTCCATTAACATGAGCCTGCTGGATCCGGCCAGTGGCCCATCTAGTCCAGCATCCTGTTCTCACAGTTGCCAACCAGTCACCCATTATGGGAAGCCCGCAAGGATGACCTGAGTGCAAAGAGCACTCTCCCCTCCTGCGGTTTCCAGCAACAGATATTCAGAAGAATTCTGTCTCCGACTGTGGGATCAGAGCATAGCCATCATGGCTAGTAGCTATCGATAGCCTTACCCTCTACGTATTTGTCTAATCCTCTGTTAAAGCCATCCAAGTTGGTGGCCATCACCATCTTCTGTGGGAGCAAATTCCATAGTTTAACTATGCACTGCATGAAGAAAGACTTTGCCTGTCCTGAATCTCCCAACATTCGGTTTCACTGGATATCCACAAGTTCTAGTGTGATGAGAGAAAAACGTTTCTCTATCCACTTTCTCCATGCCATGCATAATTTTATACACTGACTCACCTTTTCTCTAAACTAAAAAGCCCAAAATGATGCAACCTTTTCTCATAGGGTAGTTACTCTCCCTCCCCCATCTACAGTTTTTCTATATAGTTGTTTAAACTACACTCTTGGTTTTTTACTTTGAAATGGAAAATAGAGTTGGGAATAGAGAAATAAGCACTACTAAACTCTGTGTGGTTTACCTCCACCTAGGATCAAGCTAAGCATCAGACCCTACTTGAGACTAGGGATGTGAGAGGAATTTGATTCAGTTTGCATTTAAAGCCAAATTTACCAAATTCTGAAACAAGTGAACTGAAACCGTTATGACGAAACACAGCCATCCTTCAAAATTTGCACTTATCTAGATTTAATGATGCAGTTCTCCAGCCGAACAAATGTTGACAAAAAAGGCATATATAAGGGGAAATGCATGCATAAAAATGGATATATTAGTGAAAAACAACATACAAAACTGCATTGTATTAGGAGAAATTCCTTGCAAAAATGTGTAGGTTAGTCAAAACTGCATAGAAAAACGTGTTTATTACGAGAAATTCTCACTAAGGCTGCAATCCAATACACATTTACCTGAGAGTAAATCCCATTGAACCCAATGGAGCTTACTTCTGAGTAGACATGTATTAGATTGCAGCCTAAAATGATGAAGAATTTTCACGAGGAAATGCAAATTGCTGCAGAAATATGAAGAACTGGAAAAATGAGAAACAGAGAGAACTGAAACTGACAAAAACTGAAACTGAAACCAAACCTATTTGTTTTTTCCCCAAAGAACTGTGGCTGGGATACCGCTGTAAATGAAAAGGAAAAAAATACAATCAACATATAATCTAAAAAATGTTATCGGGCGTTATCTTATTTTATTGTATGCATTGTATGACGTAGTCTAAACTTAGACAAAATTGTATTAATTAACCACTTTTATTTTATTATCATTAAATAAATATCATGCATTTTTATATTTTTTCCTTAAAAAGTGACATTGCATGGAAGCCTTTTGTCTTAATGTTTGTATTCAGTTCTGTTCTGCAATGGTCTTTGGACTAAACAATAAACATACTGATAATTGGAGAAAAAATTGTTTATGTTGACTAGGGCCCATTTCCAAGTCCTTACTTGCGCATGGCGTGTCCCAGGCAGTCAGCTCTTGTGCGCGCATGCTCAGAAGCTTGGACAAATAAGCCTCGGGAAGTACACGTTTGTCATCCCTATTTATCTGTGTCGAACACAGGTTGCGGGGGAGGGCGGGGGAAAATGAGTCTCCCACCTACGTTCTGTACCAATCATATGGCGACATTTAATGATCGGCTTGATAGCTGACCTATTACAACGCGCTTCTTAGGGTGTTTATTTAGTCCAGACGGCCTTGGAGAACAGACGTGACTCCAAACCGACGTTTCCATCGCAACCAGTGACAAGATTAGGAAGTTTGATCGGCGAGGCAGCTCACCTATCAGGGATGAGAAAGGGCTGCCGGCCGCGTTGAAAAGGCGGAGGCGTAAAACGCCGTTATGACGACAGCCGATGGGAGGAGGGCGAGGGGCGAGCGAGTTGGCGGAGGCATATTGCCCCAGCCAATGGCGCCGAAGCCTCGGTGGTGAGTGGCCTGCGCGCTGGCCAATAGGCGCCTGTTTCCCCCGCCCTCGCGAGGAACGAGAAGGATGAAGGAGTGAGCGGAAAGGGGGACGGCCTATTGCGGAGGCTGAGCAGGAGGCGAGGCCATGGCGGAGAGCGACTGGGACACGGTGACGGTGCTGCGCAAGAAGGGCCCCAGCGCAGCCCAGGCCAAGTCGAAGCAGGTGAGGCCACGGCAGGCAGGCGCAGGGGCGAGTGCGCCCCTCGGGCCCCACCCCTTTTCTCCTGTGAGGGGCGCCGCGTCAAGCACGCACAGCCCCCCCCCGCCGCTGCTCTTCCCTAAGGAGCCGGCCAGTCTGTCAAGGGAGGCCACGCCCACCCCGGGGGCGCCCCAAACTGGCGTCAACAGACCCGAGAAATCCAGAGAGAGAAAGGCGTGGTGGGCCCGCCCACTTCTTCCACTGGCCCCGCCCACCCCGTGGCAGCCCCGCCCCTCTTCCCCTTCGTTGCACTTATTTAGCCCCATTTGTGCGCCGCACCCCGTGGCAGGCCCGCAAGCTCCGTAAAATATTGTGAAAATTCACCGGCGTTATTCTACTGGAGGAGCTTTGTGCATAGCATGGACTGCAAAAAAGACCAATAATTGGGTGTTAGAACAAATTAAACCAGAACTGTCACTAGAAGCTAAAATGATGAAACTGAGGTTATCATACTTAGGACACATAATGAGAAGACATGATTCACTAGAAAAGACAATAATGCTGGGAAAAACAGAAGGGAGTAGAAAAAGAGGAAGGCCAAACAAGAGATGGATTGATTCCATCAAGGAAGCCACAGACCTGAACTTACAAGATCTGAACAGGGTGGTTCATGACAGATGCTCTTGGAGGTCACTGATTCATAGGGTCGCCATAAGTCGAAATCGGCTTGAAGGCACATAACAACAACAACATTCTACTGGAAGTTATTACCGGGCTGAAAATGCTTAAGGAGAGCTTAAAATAGTGTGCAAAATGTTCACCCTTGTGTTAAAGAGCTTGGCCTGGCACCGAACTGACCTTAAAGTAGGCACCCGGCAGCACTCCCTGGGGAGAGTATGTTTCCTGTGCCTGCACCTTTTAAGACAGCATGCCCCTCGGGGCAGGGACCTCCTTCTCCTTTGCGAAGCACCTAGCAAGCGGGTGGTTGCATATCCGTAAATCTCTTTGCCCCTCCTGAGCCCTCTTCCCCACCTCCACAATAAGCCATAAAGTGCCACTTGTGCCGCTTCTCATGCGCCCTCGGTGCCCTCCAAGTAACCCCTTTCTTTGCAGAGAGCTAAATAGATAGTTTTGTGCAGTATTGGGGTGGCTTACGCCACCCGCACCTGCATTTGTGGATGGATAAGCTTATTGTGGCGGTGTCTTACCTAGCACCATGTTTTGCCACAGAAAACCAGTTGCTGGGAATCGCAAGTGGGGAGAGCTGCTATTGCCCCCAAAGGGCTGCTTGTGGGCTTCCCAAAGGCATCCAGATGGCCACTGTGGAAAGACGGTGCTTGGCTAGATGGGGCCATTGGCCTGATGCAGCTGTAGGGCACTGAAAATGTTTTATTCCATACATTTTTTAAATTCTTTTTTGTTACCTTTGGATGAACAAAGATAAAAGTACAATATTTTTGCCCTATCCCTTTATTCTGAACATGAAAACACATTGACAAGGACGTGTAACTGCATAGTCTTTCCTCCACTTGCCAGCCCCCACCGCTCTCTTTCTCCCCTCGTGTCAAATGTGAAACTGGGAGTTCCTTGGGGCAGCACAGAGCTCCACGGATGTGGATGACAATAAATAAGCGGGTGACTTTTGACTTACCCTTTTCTCAGCAAATGCCTGTCACCAGGGGCAGAGTCTACATGCAGCCAGGCAGGGCAGGGTCCTCTGTGGCGCACAAGGTGCATGCAGCCTTGTTTGTATGCAGCAGCATTTGTAGAACCTCAAGCCCCCCCTTGGAATTGGAAAGAAAAATCTCTGGAAATACCTTTATCTGAGGGAGAAAACAAGGGTGGGACCCAGGAAAAATACCCAGCATTTCTATAAATAATTCCCCCACCTTTGTAATCTTCCCTGCTACTTGTGTGTTCTCCCTTGTCACTTGAAAGTTGACTTCATGAGGAGCCCCAGTTGTTTTCCTTGCCTCTGCTTTGAGGGCCATGTTGCTTTCCCAGTGTGCTGGCATAGCACAGATGTGCACCTGTTCAAAGTTCCACTGCTGTGGGGGAGAAGCAAGGCAAGGGGCTGCCTAGGAGGGGCATGTGACACCCTGTGATGATGCACGGATTGCAGGGAGCTCCGATGGGCATCCAGGACCCTTCCCCACAAGAGGCCTCCCGTGCCAAGCTGGTGGAGAGTTCTCCAACACAAGCTCTGGTCTCCAAGGAGCAGGACGACCCGTTGCTTGGAGCTTGGATTAGTATTTGCAGGGACAGAGTTGAGGCATGTATTTAAATTTGTGGCTGCAGTTGAACGTTTGGCGCTTGTTCTACTTTTGCTAAAAGCAATGGAAGTGTGAGCACTGGTCGCAGGGAGCGCGTGGCCTGTGAGGCAAGCTTTTGATGGGCGACATCCTAGTTCACGGAGGCTGGGTCTAACAGCTGGGATTTTTAAATATTGCTGCAGATCAGCTGCTGGGGAGAAAGGTGTCCCCTTTCTGCCTTGCTTGTGGGCTTTCTAGAGGCATCTGGCTATTGGAGAAAATAATTAATAGTAGTATTTATATAGTGTCCCCCATGTACATAGCACTTCACAAAGAATGGGAGGGCAGATTTCTGCCCCAAGGCACGTCCAATCTAGAAACCGGTGCAAGGAAGTCAACAGAAAAATAGGGAGGGGAGGGGGGGCAGGAGAAAACTGAGGAAGAAGGTGCCATTGAAAGGATGCTGGAAGCTCCTCTGAACCTTTGGTGTGCTCTGGCAAGGGGTCATCTTATGTTGGTGGCCCACCCATTCTCCAAGGAGTCTCCAAGGTAATGGGCAAGGAGAGAAGTCAGTATAGCTTCCTCTCCCTCCTGGAATAAGCTGAAAAATATTGGCCAGTCCAAAGCCATGCAGAGTCTTATGTATGAGCAAGGATTTGAACCCTGCTTTAGGCACTCTACCACACTGCCTTCAGGGAATATCATTTTCAACTGAATAAACAGTGGCCAATGTACTGGGGGGGGGAGAGAAATGTCAAATCCCTGACAGGCTGCAATGCTCAGCAGGTGGGCTGTGTCTGTCTAGCAAGGCCACAAGTTGCAAAGGCCCTTTTTATTACAAAAAAAAGCTCCGCTAAGGAAGTGTCCGCCCTTCTTCAAGATCTGATCTCAGCTAGATGCTCCTAGGTGACAGGGGTAACAGTGGCAGCTTACTACAGTCTTGCAAACAAGGCCACAGAAGATAATACTGGCCTAAGCAGGCAGAGGTGGGGAGATGGAGAGGACCTTCTTTCTCCTTCCCTCAGGGAGTCAGGCAAGTTGCTGATTACCGTCTTGGCTTTTTACATAATGGGGCTGGATTGCAGTTATCTTCATTACTATTTAAAAATGAGTTTTCCTAAATATCCCATGTTAGCCGTGAAACCCGGAGATATATGGGAATTTTAATGTTTTTTCTGAATATATAGGGTTTGGGGTGGTGTAGTGCTAGAGGCCAAACTTAACTGGGATGTACAGCACCAAAGATGTCACAGAACCAAAGCCAGCTCCTGCCCCCCCTTCATTTGTGTTGTCTCTGGGTTGCTTGGAACCTTCCCATGGAGTGCTTTGTACCGCAATGGCTTGCCTGCCTAATTAAGACAGTTGCCTTTTCTGTTTAGGGCCAATTATCTCTCAAGTGCACCCCACAAAAAGATCTTTGCTTGTTTTGTCTCTCTTTTTTTTCCAGATGCTCTTAAACTTATTTCTTAATTTCTAGGCTGTCCTAGCTGCTCAGAGAAAAGGGGAAGATGTGGAGACCTCCAAGAAATGTTGGTATTTTTTTTAAAAAGTCAATTTGTCAAGCAAAGCAACCATGCTCCCCTAAGTAACATAACACATGCACCTTGCCCAGTAGACATTTTTTTCTTGATCCGTTTCTTTGCTGTGGGCCCTGCTGGGGTCCTGAACACTCCGTCTTCCTGCAGGTGGGGGGTAAATGAGATCTATACAATTATGCACAGTGTGGAGCAAGTGGGTGGAATGGAGTTCTTCTCCTTCTCATGTCACATTAGAACTTGGGGTCACCCACTGAAAAATCTGATGGCAGTGGATCCTGGGTAGAGAGAAGGAAGAGCTTCTACAGAGGGCAGAAATAACGTGTGGAACATGCTGCAGCAAGATGCAAGGGCCACTGACTTAGGTAGGCCCATCCAGGGTTTTAAGTTGGGATAGCTGCTTGGGACCTCCAGGGTCAGCCTCGTCCTGGAGACCAAGTGCTGGGTGGCAAACGGTGGGAAGGGCTTTTGCCTTCAGCGCCCTGCCTGTGGGCTTCCTGGAGGCATCAGAAGGCCCAACGTCCAGTCCCTGGGATCGCTAGGTCATGCAGGGAAAGGCTTCTGCCTGAAACTCTGGCGAGCTGTTGCCAGCATAGACAGCACTGAGCTGGCTGGATCAAAGGTCTAACTCAGCACAGCTTTCTTTCAGAACTGCTTTTCTGAACTGGACTGTCTGTCCTTGGCAGCGGTGATGGGCCTCCTTTTTTGTTCCAAGCAACCAGAAGGTGTCCAGCCTCTGCACAAAGTACTGTTCTTAGCTGTCATTGCTGATAGGCGTTAGTTGCCCTGGATTTATCCAGCTCCCTTTTCAGAAAGCAGCCCTGGTGGCCATCCACATCTGGGGCCATTTCAGATTTTGTGAGATTGCCCCTCTCTCCATCCTGACCATTGGCCATGCTGGCTGATGTGTGTGGAAGTCCAGTACCATCTGGCTGTGAATTCCACCAGCTAGCTGAGCACTGCATGAGGACATTCTTCGCCCTCTCCTTCCATCACCCTTCCCATCCTGCGCAGGTCAATCCTCGTCCATATCTAGCATTTTCTAAGCTTTTCCCCAAAACGCCTTCAGCGGCAGAACCAACTTGCCAGTCCTTTCTACCTTCTTCAAGAAGCTGCCAATGCTAAGGCGCCCCTGTTCCATCCCCCAGGGGCAGCAGGCCAAAACAAGCAGCACTCCATCACGAAGAACACGGCCAAGCTGGACAGGGAGACGGAGGAGCTTCACCACGACAGGGTCCCCTTGGAAGTGGGGAAGGTGATCCAGCAGGGCAGGCAGAGCAAGGGGCTGACCCAGAAGGACCTCGCCACGGTAGGTGTTCGCCCGCTGGGGGAGAGCCTGCAGGGGCCAGTTGAGGTTGGCCAAGGGGTGGTGACATCGCTGTGGGTGGGGAAGGAGCCCTTGGGGACATCTGGCACGCCTGCTGCCTGCTCTGCCCCCTTCCTCCAGAGGAAAGAGCCTGGAAGCTGCCAAGAGAGATTCCTCCTCCTCCCCGTTGCCAACACATTCCTAACGAATTTACTACGCCTTTGTGCAGACCCCCTTTGGAAACCAACCTTAGCCACAAAGCCAGGTATAAACAAACAATATGATGGTACGTGGGAATCTGATTAAGGTCCATTGGGCACCCCCTTTGTACCCTGTTGGAGCACATCAAGCCCTCTTGCCCTGGACATGGCTGAGGCAGGTTTCTGGCATCCGCTCCCCAGCTGCCGTGGGATGCTGTGCGTGCACGGTCATGTAGGTGCCAGTGTGCATGCGTGAGAGAACAGGGCAGCCTGGGCTGAGGTGCCAGCAGCCATCCGAAGTAGCAGAAGTGCGGGCCTTCCACAACTCCCCACCTCCAGGGCGGCAGGTCATTTTGAAAAGAGGCATTCCTCTTTGTCATGGGGGGGATGCCTCTTCTATGGAACACACAGGCATCGCCTGAAAACAAAGACCATTGTATGTTCTAGAACTGTTGTTTTTGGTCATACGCAAATATAACTTAGGAATCAGCTAAGAGATCTTTCATTGGATGACAGCCCTAGTCTTCTACTGTTCCTAGAGAGGGCAAAGAGCCCTGTCCTTGGGCCAGCGGAGCCCTTCCTTAGCTGCTTCTCTCTACCTTCTTTTCAGCACATGATGGCCACATGCTTCTAAACATGTTTGCAACAATGAGGACTAGAAACTTAAGGACAGATGAGATTTTTAAGAAGTTGAATTCTGAACCTGTTAATCCACTGCCCTAGTCATACATTATACTTTCATCTGCAAGCTCTCCTATAGATTCAGGATTCCTCGAATTTTTCTTCTGTTATCTGGCACTGCAGGGGGCCATTTTTCCTCACAATTTTTTTAAATTCTGCATTACATTTAGTGGGTGGGTTGGCTGCTTTTCATTTGAGATTGCCTGTTTGCAATCTCAGGAGTCTTACTCTTCGCATCTTTTTTAGAAAATCAATGAGAAGCCACAAGTCATCGCCGATTACGAATCTGGAAGGGCAATACCCAACAACCAGGTGCTGGGTAAAATAGAGAGAGCCATTGGTGAGTTTTGTGGGGTCCTGCCAAGAGGCACCTTGCTGTTGGCTTGGGGACAGCTCTGTGTGCCCTCCTGCTTCTGGGGAGCCACGGAAGCTCTCCTAGGATGACCAAGCAGTGGAGGGAGAGGAGAGAGAAATGAGTCCAGCTGTGTCTTGTGAGCATGCCTGTCTCTCCCACATGTGGCATAGGGAAGAGATGGCCAGGGGTGAGCCTGGGAGACTGTCAACGAGAGGACCCAGTCAGAACGCCAGCCCCTGCTGTCTGTGTTTTGGGCAGGAGTCCATGAACTTTGCCAAGCCTTTGCTCAGCCAAGCGTGTTGTGGCCACCAAGAGCATGTTGCTCTGCCAGGAGGCCCTGTCCCTCTGCAATGCAGGCTGAGGTGGGAGACCCTTCCATGCTCCAGGCTGGGGCTGGGCTTGCTTTGGCTTTGAGCTTGCCTGGTGCTCTGGATCTTGGCGCTGGGGGGGAGCAGGGATCCTCCTTCCCCACGAGGTGCAAAGCTGAAGCTCATCCTGCTCTCCGGAGACCCTCTGAGCACCTGCAGTGTTGAGCACAATTGTGGCCCTCTGTTCCTGGCATCACTGCAGGAGCAGAATACTTGAACCAGGATGTGTAAACCTGGATCGTCAGCATCTTGAGCAAGGCTTTGGCCCTCCGGTGAGCTCAGAGGAGCGTCGCGTGGGATTGGAAAGGCCATTGTGCCAGACTCGCCCACCCCCATGTCAGCATGGTCTGGCACTCTTCAATGTGCTGGCAGGGATGAGTGCCCGTGTCAGTGGCCACGTGGCTTCCAGTCCTGCCTCCAGTTCACCCCAAGCCATGTAACCTTTCTCAGCCTCAGTTCCTCTGCTGTAAAGTGGGAAAGAGTCTTAGTCGGTTGTATGAGTGAAAGGCACTGAAAGACTGTAAGCTGTTTCTGCAGACTTCAAGTTCCATGTAAAGCATTTGCTGCAGTAACACGTTGCGACTGTAACCGATCAAGGCCTCCTTCAGTCCATCTTGGGTTTTTCAGCAGCTCTAGCCGTCCACTTGCCTGTTGCAGCCCCATCCCACAGCTGCTCCTTCTTTTCTCGTTCCAGGTATGAAGCTTCGCGGGCGGGACATTGGTAAACCCCTCGAAAAAGGCCCGAAAGGGAAGTGATGACAAAGCCTCGAAATCAGTTTGCCCCGACTGGTCTCGCCTGGCCGTTTCCTGGGCGGCCGGGTCTCTCTCTGTCTTCGCCAAGCTCAGCAAGACCGCTTGAGACTTGCTAGAGGGGAAACCTGCAGAATTTCAGCCCTTGCTGTCTAAATCGGCCAATTTCCCAACTGGTGACGTGTTCTCTCCTGACTCTCTCCTTCCGTCTTGAGATTGAGTATCCAAAATCTAATAAATGCTGCATCTGAATCTGCCAGGGGCGATAAAGAAAATGAAATAGTGTTGTTTATCTTTTGGTGTGTGGAGCAGCTGGGGTTGGTCTCTGGCTGAAGCATTTGTGGGGAAGGGCAGGATCCAGAGAAACGGTGGAGGCATGGGTGGCAGATTTCTCCAGCTGTTTTTCGTATGTCCATTTCTTCCAGCTGCTCTAAAGGGATCTCAAATAAAGCTTGTTACCCTTCAAGATGAGGCATTCGGCTTGCTTTTCAGTCTGTTCATTGATGCTATGCTGGGTTTTTGTTTGGGGGGGGGGGGCGTTGCTGGACCAGGTTGACCTCAAGAGTGGCTTCTGTTCCTACACGCAGTTTGCAGGCCATACACCGCATTCCAGCAGTGGCCCTTTTAACTGTATATAGTTTGACCCTTTGCCTTCTAGGCTGCTTTTGCCTATTGTATCTGGGGGGGGGGGGTGTATGTTTACAGTTTTCTTGTGCTGTTGATGTTTAATTATTGTAAGCTGGCGTAACCACTATTTCAACAATGGAAGAGTGGGAAATGCATCTTGCTTGAATATAATAAATAATTATCTGCAGTCTCCCTTGCAGAAACTGTGGGAGGGCCAGAAACCCATATTCAATTGGATCCAGAGGTCCAACTGGGGTGAGGTGGGGTGGGGGGTAGTTAGACCCACCCACAAAAAGCAGCTGCCCTCCCCTGGACATGGAGAATCTACTTTTGCCATTAAAGCCAGCAGCTAGTGCTAGACCTCCTCTTCCAAAATAATTCGTCCAATATTTTTTTTGCATACATGGTCTTCTCAACAAGTAGTCACCATCCTGTCTTGCAGCAGAGAGCTATACAATTATGTCTCATGAGAAGATCTCTCTTTTAGCAGCCCTGAATCTCTTCTCCATCAAATTTCATCACTATTCAAGAGAGAAATTTTCCTGTCTCCACGCATAATTTTATGAGCCTCCCTTGTGTTTTGTCTCTCTCTTCCCCCGAGCCCTCTGCACTTCCTTTTCTTTTACTAAACGACAAAGCCCCAGACGCTTCAACCCACCGTTTCCCATCCTGGTACCCTCAAGGTGTTGTTGGAGTCCAGCTCCCAGCAGCCGCCATGGCCAGAGGTCAAGGATGATGGCAATCTGGAGGGCACCAAGTGGAGACGGCCACTTCAGCCACCCTACGTAGAGACAGTCTTCCAACTCCACAGTCAGCAAGCAGGGTGGGGGTGGGAGATATGAAGACAGACTTGTCTACTGATGTGGCCAGAAAGAAAACTTTTATTACACTCCACATGAACCAAGCCACATTTCCCCCCCAAAAAACAGGATGTTATAAAGCATTGTGGAACAAAATCACCCTTGATGGTTCAGCTATGCAGACCAATGGTTGTGGAACAGTGCCAGGCCCGGCCGTTGTTTGTTCAGATGGTGGTCTACTCTGTTTCTCTGTCAATGGGCAACTGTGGTATCATCACTCTGTCCTGCAGTCAATCAAAGGCAACAGTTTATTTACTATCCTGGGCAGAAGGAGCAGCTAGGCACTGTTCTGTCTATTCTTTGAGAATTCTTTTCCCATGCCCTAGGAGAGCCAGTGTGGTGTAGTGGTTAAGGCGTTGGACTATGACCTGGGAGACCAGGGTCCGAATCCCCACACAGCCAGCAAACTCTCTGGGTGACCTTGGGCCAGTCACTGCCTCTCAGCCTCATGAAAACCCTATTCATCGGGTCGCCATAAGTCGGAATTGACTTGAAGGCAATACATTTACATTTAGGGGAGCAATGTGTGTTGAGACCTTGGCACCAAGAGAAGGAGCTAAGTGAGATTTGGGGGTGGGGGCTTCAGTATCCTTGCCCTTCCCATGACTAGGAAGTAACCAAAAGAAGAGCATCAGAAGTGCCTTGCAGCTGGACCAGGCGAAAGGCCCAACTTGTCCAGCACCCTTTCTGCCACACTGGCCAACCCAATCCCTGATAAGAAGCCCAGTAGCCCTCTCCTGCTCATGTGGGCCAGTAACTGGTTTTCAGAGGCACGCTGGGATATAGTATGTAGCCTTCATGACCAGTAGCCAGCCTGCTGTAACATCAAGCACAGCAGCACAAGTTACACACGCAAAGAAGACAACGATTTCATCACTTATGTAAAGTACAGCATTCAGTTTTTGTGGGAATGAGAAGTTAGGCCAGCGGCTGCAGCCGTTAATGGAGGAGCAGCAGCCATGAGCAAACCTGAGGCCAAGAAGAGCCACATCAGGCCCAGGTGGCTCCACCTGGTCTCTTACGCTGCTTCCCCGGCCATCCCCTTCTTCCTATGCAGGATAAACCATTTTCCAAACTTCATTGGAGCAATAGTTGCTGCAAAGCAGAGCATGGAGACTCGTAGCCACGAATCTGAGTCCAGAGTCTACAGTTCTTTGTTATTACGGCCTTTACAAGGCCCGCTTCCCAAGGGCACATGCCCCAAGAAACCTTGGAGGGACATCAGAGTTCCTCCGGACCCAGTTTAAAATCCGTTGAGCTGCACCCACTGGCTTTCATTGGAAACAGGCCTATCGCAGTCTGCCAAGTCAACAAATAATCTAGCCCTTAGCTGACAGACACAGCAGAGCAGCTGAGTGCATCAGCAGGGAGGCCGGTCAATGGAAGGGCTTTGGCTTCTGCTGAGGGAAAGCCTGGCACCTGGGCAAAGAGGCTGCACAGGAGCCTAGGATGGTGTGCCTTTTAACCGAGAGCCACGCTAATAATTAACAGCTAACCAGCCTAGACCTTCTGCATGCAAAGGTCCACCACTGAGCCACTGCTCTTCCCCTTCACGCAGGCCACCTTACATCTCTAAATGCT
This sequence comes from Rhineura floridana, assembly GCF_030035675.1. NCBI lineage: Eukaryota > Metazoa > Chordata > Lepidosauria > Squamata > Rhineuridae > Rhineura > Rhineura floridana. The sequence continues at coordinate 1,571,445 of NC_084499.1, read as the reverse complement.
ATGTTGTCAAATCCTTGGATGCTGGCAGTCTCCTCTGGCATCCTGGCTCCTGATGCTTTCTGCTTCTTCAGGCAATAGATGGTGCTTATTGCGGCAACAAGCCCGAAAAGGATGGAGCACACAATGCCAGCAACCAGCCCGGCCACAGAGTCCTCGGCAGAGCTGCTACCTGGGCAAGAGAGAGAAAGAGAGAGAGAGTGTGTGTGTAAGGAATGCTGTTAAAAGCATCACGCCGCCAGCTCTGATTGGGCAGAGCTACAGCAACAGGTGGAGAGGTGATGGCTTTTCTGGAACAGAGGACTGGGGGGGGGAATAAAAGCTGTGTTCACCTTCCTCTTGGCTCCCCTGGGGCTTATCACAGCCAGCCCCAGCTGTGTAAGAGATATCGTCCACAGCAATGGTCTCTGAGCTTGGCCACGCTCCGCTTGTGGCTTCCAGCACGATCTGCAAGGAGAAGAGAGCTAGGACAACCAGCACCAGGGCTTCAGCAACCTGCTGTCCCTCAGATGTTTTGGACCACAACTCTGATGGGAACTGCAGCCCAAACCATCTAAAAGGCAACAGGTAATACACCATGTGTAATTAATAAACCTGTGGAACTCATTGCCACAGGCTAAGAGGAGGTGGAAAGCAAATTATTTGCTCTTGGAAAGAAACAGAAATCATTAACCGAAAACGTATGTCTATGAATATGCAGTCCTCCTCTCTGGATCCTGTAGGTTGACTCCCCTCACAATTTCACTGCACGAAAAGAACTGACGCCCTCCTAGGTCAGGCCAAAGGGGCCCTCCTAGTCCAGTCTCCTGACACCTGCAGTGGCCAACCAGATGCCTCCAGGAAGCCCACTCGCAAGACTCGCATGCAACAGCCCTCAGTTTTATGCCCCCAGCATCTGAGGTAGTCTCCTTCTGAACATGAAGGTTCTACTTAGCTGCTGTTGCCAAACCTCTCCTCCAACCCGCATTTGTCTAATCCCCTTTTAAAGCTTTCTAAGCTGACGGTCGTCTCTACATCATGTGGCAGCAAATCCTAACATGAATTGTGTGTTGTGTGAAGAAGTCCTTTCTTTTGTCGGTCCTGAATCAACTGCCCAACTTTCCCTATGCAGCCCTGAGTTGTAGCATCCTGAGGGAGGGAAAAGACAAGCTGCATAATTTTACCACCCTCAGTGGTGTCTGGGTTTTTTCTTTTCCCTTTCTGCTTGCACCCAAAAGCCCCAAATGTCTTAGCTTTTCCACTCAACCCTGATAGACCCGGTTGTCCCTTGCTCACCTTGACAATGTCCGTCTGAAAAAAGGGACTCAACACACTGATGGAATTTGCTAGCATTTGCAGCAGCCTTACCTGGAAATTGGTGAGACTGGACACGAACAGGCTTTGGTTCATCCAGCCCCGGCTTTGGTGCCCCACGGCATGCCACACCGTCCGCTCCCCTTCTTGGCCAGAGAGGAGCACCCTCAGCTCTGCTTCGGCTGGCAAGATAGACAGACCCAGGGTGGAGGATATTAATGGGGGGGGGGATAAGACTCAATCGTCAGATCACTGAGCCACACCCAGAAGAATCATAGAATCACAGAGTAGGAAGGGACCTAGAAGGCCATCGACTTTTAAGTAGAGACCTTATCCCAGTCTGCATCTGTGCTGGAATTGGAATTGCTTTTTAATATGTTTTTAAAGCTTTTTTAAAAAAAATGTTTTGTTTTAATATGTTTTTAAGTATGTTTTGTTGTAATATATTTCAAAGTCTGTTTTTATGATGTTTTAGAGTGTTTTTAGTGCTTTTGTTTGCAGCCCTGGGCTCCTACTGGGAGGAAGGGCAGGATATAAATCTAATGAATAAATAATTGTGGTAGTTTACTCATCATTTGTATAGCACCATGAATATGCCTCAAAAAGGCAGTCCCTGCCCTGTGGAGCTTACAACCTGAAATCTGAGCCAGGAGAGGGCATGGAGGAAAGGGAGGGGGCCAGAGACAGAGGTAAACAGCAGGGTGGGCGGAGGGCACATGGGCCTAGTTTCAGTGGCACGTGGGAGACAAAGCATTTAAGCCAAAGCCATCCTGGGAAACGTGGACTGGAAGGAAGGTGGCATCGCACAGGTGCCCTGGGAAGAGGTTCTGGGCAGAAAAGCCCACAAAGGAGAGTGAGCAGGGGGCTTTCCACTGCAGTGAAGGTCACAGGAAGGGGTGCCCCGATGACATGCAAGGGCAGAGTGATTAGGGAACGACAAGGCCACAGTGGGTTTTGAAGGCACGGAGTGGCGATGCTCCAGGAAGCCAGTGGGTTGGGCAGAGGTATATGGTCCAAGTGGCGAGGGAGGTGAGTTTAGGCAAACCGTCCCAAGAGCTGAGCAGGCCCAGCTGGCACAAGGCACTTTGAAACTCAGTTCAGCTCCTCCAAAAGCTCAGCTGCATTCCTCACCCTTTTGTTGCAGCACCTTTGCTAATTGCCAGCCGCTAGGTGGACAGCTCAGATCTAAGGTTTTGCAAGCAGGCCCGCTGCAGTCAGAGCCGCTCCGGCTGCTCCAGGCTTAGCCAGGTTTCTTGACCCGCTCCCACCCACCTGCTTTGCCAACCAAGCTGAAAATGGAAGATTAGGAACAAAGTGGCAAAATATTTCAATGTCATCTTCTGCTCTCAAAAAAGGGCACAAATAACTTTTTTTGGTTTAGCATCCATTTAGGAATAGGCTCTGAATTAACGAGCGTATGTAAGGGACCTGGTGATGATGATGGTAGTAGTCTTGGCGTGAGAAGCCTCTAACCGTGCTTGGTTGAGCTAATGCCTCCATGTCACCTGTCTCTGCCATTGGCTCATCCACTCTGATTGTAAAGAGGATCAGCATAAGAGGAAAGTGCGTAGAGAAGGAGAAGGTGGATGAAGTCAGGGCCTGGTGAAAGTGGAAGAGGTTATAGAAGGAAAGTGGGGGGGTGGAGGGAGGAATGAAAAGAACTACTGACGTCCTAGAGCAGATGACTTGAAATTCACAGATGGAGTAGAAATAACTGGACATCTACATGAGCAGCCCATTTCCATCCAAGAGGGTCATGATAGAGCACGAAGAATTCAGCCCCTGCAGTTGCTTGTTTTCCTCATCCCTCTTTCCATCTGTGTCGTCTCTTTTTAAGACTGTAATCCTGTGGGCCGCAGGCCCTGTTTTAATTCATTTGTAAGCTGCTCAAGGAGCTTTTCCAACTGAAGAAAGGGGTACAAATGTGTTGAATGAATGCATAGGGTCATATACCAAGTCAAAACATTGGCCTATCTAACCCAGGGCCAGGACTGTGCCAGACAGCAATGCTCTGGCGGTCTCACTCCACAGGACTCCAGGAGTCACATATTGCTTGAGGAACATTGTTCTCTAAACTTGTTGCTCTACTGGACAAACCAGGATGCTGATTCGTCAGCCAGCGAGCTTTTTTCATCCCTTCTTTCCTTTATTATTTATTTATTATTAAATTTACATCCCTCCCGAAGGAGCCCAATTAAAACATCTAAAAACAATTCCGGTACAGATGCAATTGAAGGGGAAAAGACAACAGAGACAGCCCTGCCTGATTGTTGTTGTTGTTGTTGTTGTTATTATTATCCCACCCTTCCTCCCAGCAGGGGCCCAGGGCGGCAAACAAAAGCACTAAAAAAATTAAAACATCATAAAAACAAACTTTAAACCACACTAAACCAAAACATCTTCAAAAAAGTTACTTTAAAAAAGCTATGAAAACATCTTCTAGGATTAAAAACTTTTTTAAAAAGAAATGTTAAGAACATATTAAAAAGCAATTCCAGCACAGACGCAGACTGGGATAAGGTCTTAACTTAAAAGCCTTGTTGAAAGAGGAAAGTCTTCAATAGGTGCCGAAAAGATAACAGAGATGGCGCCTGTCTAATATTGAAGGGTAGAGAAATCCACAGGGAAATTTATCTCCTGATTATTGTCAGCCGCTCTCCTCCATCAACCAAATGAAGAGAGCAGCTACAAGGCCAAAGACTTTGGGGCGTCTTCCCCACTGCCCCCCACCCCTGAACCCCAACTGAACAGCTAACCCTGCAGAGCAGAGCTGGGGTTTCACTTACAGCTCTGGCCCAGGAAATCCATGTGGTAGTAGAAGTGCAGGCAAGCGCCGTCGGTCGGAGGAAGGGGCTCGCTGGCCAGGCGGGCTGTGCCCCTCCCCATTCCCAGCACAGCAACATCTACATAGGCATAATGACCTGAAGAGGGGGGGGAATGAATGAAGGTAGGAGACTATCCCCCAGCAGGCAATGTCAGTATCCCCTCCAGCCACAACGGGATTTCATCTCCCAACCTCAATAGCCATTTGGATTAGTTGCCAGCTTCATGGAAAAGTTCTTCACAAAGCTGTTAGCAATTAAGGTAAACGTTCCTGAAAACTGAGCTTGCCAGGTCTGCAATCTAATTTTTGTTTTAAAAAAAGAAACTTACTGAACCCGAGCCGCTAAATGGAACAAGAATGCCTTGCCAAGACCCCAGCTCCTTTGTATACCAATTTGTGCTGTAGCAAGTAACTTACTGGGAATTCCTATAAGCTCTCCAAGAACTGAGCAACATAGGAAGCTGCCTTATACAGACCCACACAGTCCCATCTAGCTCAGTATTGGCTATGCCAATGGACCCCAAACTTTTTCCCCCATGGACCACTCAAAAGTTGCCAGTGGTCTTAGTGGTCGGCTTAAGGATTTCTCTGCCTCTTCTGGCCACTTTAACATGCTGTGCTAGATGCTGTGTGACTTCTATTGTATTGCAACAGACCACCTGAATGTAGCTTGTGGACTACTGCGGGTCCACAGACCACCATTTGGGAATTCCTGGTCTACACTGCCAGGCAATGGCTCTCCTGAGTTTCAGACAAGGGACATTCCCTGCCCTATCCTGGAGCTGCTGGGGGGCTTGGACCTGGCACCTTCTGCATGCAAAGCAGATGCTCAACCACTGAGTTGCGGCCCTTCCCAGCTAATTCAGGCTGTGTTTGTACTGGGGCCTTAATGCACAAGTGGGCCACTGTTTCTGCATCCGTGTTTGTGCACCTTCATGCATGCTTTCAATTTAATGTCTTCGAAATCAGTCTCATTGCTTCCCATCCACACTAGTAGGTGATGCTTGATGGGATAGATTGGCCCTATGTGTTGTTGGCCTCTCCCCTCAATTAGTACTTGCCCAGCCACCCTAAGTTCCAGAAACCAGAGGTCCAGTGTGGTCATGCAGGCAGGTATTTGTTTACCTGTGCACCTACATCTTTTTTAAAAAATTACACTTTTTCAATATATCAGATTTGCACAAAAGAGCAGTTAATTTTTTTATGAAGTGTCATTCCAAGCTAGGCAAAGATTTTGAGAATTTGGAGTCACTCACATGAAAGGCTGCCACTTCCTTTCCTCCCCTTTTCCTTTCCTCCTGTCTGTCCCTGAAAGGGCAATTTTTATGTTTCTTTTTACAGCTCTTTTGTGCAAGAGCAGTTGTGCGCAAAAGTGCTGCTTTAAAAATACTGGGAATGTGCTTTCAGCAACAACCTGTGGAAAAGGCAGGCTGCTTCCTTTCCTTTGGGCTGTTGGAAACAAAATGGAAGTAGGGGGTGTGGTGATAGATGACAGCCAGAGAAACATCACCACATATGTATGTATAAAAAAACACCCATTATGCACTTCACTATGTCCACAGTCAGGTAACAGGCAATTTTATATTAGATTTTCTACCCTTATCGGATTATCCACAGATTGGGAAAATCCAAATTTAGCTGGGAGCAAGTGCGGGCTGCCCCTTGGATGAGGAGGATGTCATGTGGATACCAAACAAACAAAAAACCAGACACAAGCAGCTTCAAATCCACATTAAACTCCAGTGTGGAGCTCTTTGTCAGGCTACAGCTCCTTTGCAAGTCAATTTGGTGGCTGTGCAGCTGGGATACTAGCCAAGAGCAGAGCATGCCAGTTCAGCACGGACTGACTGAGAAAGTTTTTGCCAAATCTTAGCACCAGACTGAACTTTCCATGAATCATGTAGACAAACCCTAGTTTGGCCCAGCAGCCGGACCCTCCCTTAGCATCCCTCGCAAGCTGCAAGTGGAGCCAGAGCTTACCTGCTTTTGTCCCAAGAATGTGGTCTACCTTTGGTGACGAGGACTGGGATGGGGTGGCTCCATCCTTCCAGTCCCAGCTGTACCAGTCTCCATGGGGTTTGCGCCATCCACAAGGGCCCAATTCAAAGTTGCAAGACCCTGGGCCAAAAGAAGCCACTGTTACTACCAGTCTCGGCTCTGGAAGGGTTTCAAGTCCTCTCCAGCCTGAGCTGAGCTCTCTCTCACTCTCACTCTCACACACACACACACACACACAGTAGGCAGAGAGAAGGCCCTTGGCAGGAGAGGACAGAGAAGTTACTTCACCCAGGCAAACAAGGACTGGGAATCACTTTCTCTGCCTCCATACTTTATTTATTAAATTTATATCCCACCCTTCCTCCCACAAGAAGACCAGGGCAGCAAACAAAAACACTAAAACCACTCTAAAACATCTTAAAAACAAAAGACTTTGAAACATATTAAAACAAAACACATTTAAAAACATATTAAAACAAAACATTTTTACATTTTTTTAATTAAAAAAATATTTAAAAACATATTTAAAAGCAATTCCAACACAGAGGCAGACTGGGATAAGGTCTCTATTTTAAAAGCTTGTTGAAACATGAAGGTCTTCAGTAGGTGCCGAAAAGATAGCGCCTGTCTAATATTTAAGGGGAGGAAATTCCAAAGGGTCAGTGCTACAACAATATATATATATATATATATATATATATATATATATATATTGTTGAATGCCCCCCAATCTCTGGCAGTGAGAGACTTGCAGGGGTTCCAGTACTTACCCAGGGCTTGCTTTCCATGGAATGAGGGTCACTGGCGACTGTGGTGTCTCTTTGATATATGGTTTTATTTGCACATATATACAATCTGAGCTTGAGGTGGAGGGGCTCACAGCATTAGCACTCTAACAGATCTTGCTTCCCCATTAGGCTTCTAGGGAGGCTCCCCAAAGCAATAGCTGGGGGTTCAGGCCTCTCTACGTGTGTCTTTTGAGTTCCCAGCTTCATGTCAGACTCTCATTCACACACACAGGCCACCTTATCCCAGAGTTCCTATCATAACAGATCTTCTGTTACCCAAGTCTTTACAGATATTCATGGGGCCACTTGACAGCCCCTAATTCACAGACTAACTTGGCCAGAATGACTAATTTAAAAAAAGGAACTTGTTTGACCAGTAGAGCAGGTTTCTCTGCTACAACTCTACCTAAACTGATTCCAAATCAGAGGCTGGAAAGGGGACCCAAAGACACCATCCATCTCATCCCCCCCAATCCTACAACAATATAGTTCTGATGTTCAGAGGAGAGTGCAACAGAGAGATTTCAGAGGACTTGGGGAAAGCCCAAAGTTTGCAGAAGATTTCTACAAACCCCAGAAACAGGCAATGAGAACTGTGCATGCATAGTGGGCATGGAAGGCCAATGGGGCGGGATTAGGGGGAGAGATGGGAAAAGCATTTCAACTAGTGAGGTCCACCTGGCGCTTTCATTGACATCTTTTCGGCACCAGGTAAAGACGTACCTTTTGTCCCAGGCATTTGCTAGATTGAGATGATGTTTTGCTTTAATATGCTGCCAAATCTTCCTGTTGCTGCATGGGGGTACTATTGCTGTTGTTCTGATGTTGTTTATTGTTATGTTTTTATAGTGTGCTTTAATTTTTTTTATTGTTGTTTTAATATTGTGTAAGTCGCTTGGGGACCTTCAGGCATCAAGCGACTAATAAATCTCATAATAATAATAAAAATACTAAATCCAAAAAGAAAAAGCAAACTCTGAAACAACCCACATCATGGGACCCCTCCTTCTGACACAACCCTTTCCCCAGCCTGCTGTCCCAGTGCTAGGAAGGCCTAGCAAAGGAGGGAGAACTTTGACCAGGGCAACTTCTCGTTTTAATGCGTGGTGAGGAAGCAGCTAAATCCACTCCTCCTTCCACACCATTATGAAAGACAGGGGCCCGCCCTCCTTTGCATTGGACCTCCCTGCCGGGAGCGCAGGACTCTGACGGAGGGGGAGGAGGACTGAGGGGGGGCTGCTGTTACCTGCTTCCCTGCAGCTCCCTTCCTTCACTTCAAAGTCATCCAGGGCAAAGTAAGAGGAGGGCCCCCCTCCAGCACCTTCCACCACAAATGCCACCTGGCCAAGAGACAGACACACAGAGGGAAGGTCAGGCATGGCAGGCAGGGGGAGAAGTCGAAGTCATGCCAGCCTCTGGCTGCAGCTGCAAAGCACCCGTTTCTCTCAATCTCCACCCCCCACACACACACACACTGTACTTTAGAACCACGCCTGCATTTCTGATACCTTACGGTGAGAAAACCAAAACAAAAAGTCCTTTGCCAACCCTGACAAAATAAAGAGATACTGTGAGTGTGGGCAGTTTAGCATTTTAAAAAGAAACAACTTACAACGTCTAGCGCCGTGATGGTTAAGACGAATAAATCGGAGTTTGCTTCTGCTGCCCTGAGGCTAAACATGTTTACTTGGATCTAATATGGACCATTTTTTTAAGGAAAGGATAATATACATTCTAAGGTAAAAAATAACAAAATGGGCACCTGTAATCCAGTACTGGCCAGCCTGTGACCATAAAGTGGTTTTTAAAAGAAGAAATTACTGGTGTCAGCCACAGCACGCTCAGCTGCTGCTAATGCCGGATGCATCTGCCGCTCCTCACATCGCCTGCTACTCTGGGGGGTCAATCTGGGGGCCCTGGCTGTCCGCCTAGAGGTCCAGCCTCAGTTGCGTCACTGCTTCTAGGCAGGGCTGTCTATTGCCCACACCAGGAAGATCCATATCCTTCACAAGAGTCATTAAAATTCTTTTCCACAAGACACCCAAGATCCCACTGTTAAGCCACTTGTATTTACTATATTGCATAAAATACATACATATTATTTATTTGCTAAGCCCCAGCCCTGCTGGTCATGGGAAACCCTGCCTAGGCACAAAGTGCTTCTGAGCAAAGTGCATTCCCATGAAGTCACTCCTAAGTAACCATTGTACAGCCCCACAAACAAATTTCTAAGCATTCATGAAAAAGGGTGACGAGTCTATTTGCCATAAAACAATTCTTTCTTTCTTTTTGTCGCTATGGAATTTAGCCCATCTACCTAGTGGCCAACTGTCAGAAATTAGCCGAGTTCAAACATTTTGCATGAAAGGGGCGGGATCCCCCATTTTGTCACCTGAACCCGTTTCCATCCCATTGCCTCAATGGGCTCTTATAAGAAGGGACACTTGAAGAATTGGTGCTTGAGTTTGTTTGTTTGTTTTCTCCTCCTCTTTTCCTCCCTGTCCTTTTTTCCCTTTTGTATCATGTCTTTTTGTAAGCCTGAGCACAGGGATTGTCTTTCTTTTCTCTTTGTTTTTAATCTATAAGCCACTCTGGGTGAAACTGTTTGAGGAGAGGGGACAGAGCGCAATTTAATTTGGTCAAAACAAGCTTCAAGGATGTTGCAGAGAGTCCCCTGGTCTGGGGCAAATCCATTGTGTATTTTTCTAAAGCTAAGGGATGCATTTTGGATGTAAGCTGTAACACCTATCCAGAAGTTAAACTCTGCCTAATCACCTGCCATTCATCCTGGACTGTTACAGTGAAGTTGCCGTATAACCAGGCCTCTGCCTGCATCATGCTCATGATCAGCACCTCCCTTTGTGTGCCTCCTTCCTTCACGTAGGCACTCAAAGATCCTAGCAAGAGAAACAACCAGTTAAACACTAGTTTCAGCTTCACAAGAAAACTTCCACAGGGAGTTAATGTGCATCCCCCCTCCCACCAGCTGACAAAGTGTCAAGGTAACAAGTGAGTTAAGCAGCTGCGCAAGTTTGGCAGCAAAGCTAGGAGGCCAGGTCCCTCAGCAACCTAACAAATCCAACACATTTGACTTTGAAAAAGGAAACTTCCCAAAAATGAAAGTATTGGTCAAAAGCAAATTGAAAGGAAAAGTCAAGAGAGTCAAAATTCTCTCCAGAATGCTTGGCAGTTGTTCAAAATCACAGTATTAGAAGTTCAGCTAGTATGCATATAACAAATCTAGAAAGGTACCATCAGGGCCAAGAGAATGCCAATGTGCTTAATGAACAGAAGCAAGGGAGCAAAAAGGTTTCCTTCAGAATGGCAATTCTTGTCCAAATGAGGAGAACAAAAAGGAACAAACTCTGGCAACAGAAATGCAAGCAAACAAGAAGGAATGCTTAAAAAAGAATTTGAGGAGCACATCGCTAAAAACATAGAAGACCAACAACAACAAATTATTTCAATACGTTAGTGGCAGGCAATCTAGGGAGGCGGATGGAGCCTTGTGACAAGAAGAGAGTCAACGGTATGCTAAAGGAGGATAAGGAGCTAGCAGAGAAGCTGAATGAATTCTTTGCATCTCTCTTCACAGCAAAATATATAGAGCAGCAGATCCCTGTGCCTGAACTAAGGTTGCCTCCAGACTGCCAGTATTTTGCAGGAGGAAATTTCCTCATACCAGGAAATTTAGGTTCGCACAATGTTGACAAGAGAGAAAGTTCTAGGCCTTACTGGCAAAAACTGGACAAACAACCAGATCCAGATGGCACCCCCCTGAGAGTTCTAATATAAATATGAAACTGCTGATCTATCAAAATAATATGTCACTTGTCCCTGAAATCAGCCTCCATACCTAAGCACGGGAAGACTAGAAAGTGACCAATGTAACCCCACTTTTTAGAAAGGGAACCGCATGTGAAATGGGAAATTACAGACTCGTTAGGTTAACGTCTGTCCCAGGAAAACATCCTGACTGTTGGAGCTGTACCACAATGGAACCCATGACCTCGGGAGGTGGTGGGCTCTCCAACCCTGGAGGCCTTCAAGAGGCAGCTGGACAGGCCCCTGTCGGGGATGCTTTAAGCTGGATTCCTGCACTGAGCAGGGGGTTGGACTTGATGGCCTCAGAGGCCCCTTCCAACTCTACTGCTCTTTGATTCTATGGTGGAAAGCAACAGAATGATAGAATTACCAAGCTTCCAGGACAATAAGTCTTGAGGAAACAGGACCAGCATGGCTTCTAAAAGAAAAGGTCCCGTCTCACTAACCTTTCAGAGTTCTATAAGAGTATCAACAAGCATATGACAATGACAAAAGCTGGAAAAGGTTCACAAAATGATCAAGGGGCTCCTCCCCTATGAACAAACGCTGCAACATTTAAGGGGTTTTTAGTTTAGAGAAAAGGTGAGTCTAGGGGCACTTATAAAGGCATATAAGATTATTTACATGGTGGGAAGAAAGTGGACAGGGAGATGTCTTCCTCCCTCTCTCATAATACTAGAATCTGGGGCCATCCAATGAATAGAGGCAGAATGTGAAGATTCAGGACAGACGAAAGGAAGGACTTCTTCACACAGCACTTAGTTACTACTAGTACACTCCCACAAGATCTGTTTATTATGGCCAATAAATCTGGATGGCTTTAAAAGAGGAGGAGACAGATTCATGGAGGATATCGCTACTGGCCACGATGGCTGCGTTCTCCCTCCACTGTCAAAAACAGCATGCCTCTCTGTACCAGGTGGGGAGAGTGCCGCACTTGCGCTCTGGTCCTGTTTGCTGGTTATCCGGTGCGCCCTCTCCGTTGCAGAGCTCAATTGGCTCCCTGGTTTACTCCGGAGCTAAGAGTGATGAAGCAAGAAAGGAGACGGCTTGAGTGCAAATGGAGGTGAACTCCCGACGGCTGTAATCATGCACTTGTGAAGCTCTCTACCAAACTCTATGTGAAGGCAGTGAGAGCAGCAAAGAAGCAATACTTTGCTGTCTCTATTCAGTCATCCCTTAACCGCCCAGCGGAACTTTATAAAGTTGTCCGGGGACTTTTACACTCTGGTCCCCAGGATGCAATAACACCATCAATTGCCCGCTGTAATGAGTTTGCGCGACACTTTCGTGATAAGATCATGAACATCCGCCGGGACCTTGACTCCATTATTGTAGCAGTTGATCCTAATGAGGTGTCCAGAGCACAGTCTTGTCCTGTTTTATTGGATGAGTTTCAGTTGGTACAGCTCGAGGATGTGGACAAGGTGCTTGGACAGGTGCGGGCGACCACTTCTGCTCTGGATCCTTGCCCCTCATGGCTAATAAAAGCTAGCAGGAATGGAACAGCCGGCTGGGCCAAGGAGGTGATTAATGCCTCTTTACGAGAGGGAGTGGTCCCACCCTGCCTGAAACAGGCGGTGGTGAGACCGCTCCTAAAAAAATCCTCCTTGGACCCTGATAATTTGGACAACTATAGGCCAGTAGCAAATGTCCCATTCCTGGGCAAGGTTCTAGAGCGTGTGGTCGCTCGCCAACTCCAGGCTCTCTTGGATGAAACTGATTATCTAGACCCATTTCAATCGGGCTTTCGGCCGGGGTTTGGTACAGAAACGGCCTTGGTCGCCCTGTATGATGACCTCTGTCGGGAGAAAGACAGAGGGAGTGTAACTCTGTTGGTTCTCCTTGATCTCTCAGCGGCGTTTGATACCATCGACCATGGTATCCTTCTGGAGCGACTTACGGATTTAGGAGTGGGAGGCACTGCTTGGCGGTGGCTCTGCTCCTATCTCGGGAATCGTCTCCAGAAGGTGATGCTGGGGGAACATTACTCGAGTCCCTGGGTACTCCAATATGGGGTCCCGCAGGGTTCAGTTCTGTCCCCCATGCTTTTTAATATCTATAAGAAGCCGCTGGGTGAGGTCATCAGGAGTTTTGGAGTGCGTTTCCAGCAATATGCTGATGATACGCAGCTCTACTACTCCTTTTCATCTTCGTCAGGTGAGGCTGTTGATGTACTAGACCGCTGCCTGGCCGCGATAATGGGCTGGATGAGAGCTAATAAACTGAAACTCAATCCTAACAAGACTGAGATGCTGTTGGTGGGAGGACCCTCTGCCCAGATGGTTGACGTTCGACCTGTCCTAGATGGGGTTACACTCCCCCTAAAGGAACAGGTACGTAGTTTGGGGGTCTTATTAGATCCGCTCCTGTCACTTGAGGCTCAGGTAGCCTCGGTGGCACGGAATGCATTCTACCAGCTCCGGCTGGTAGCCCAACTACGACCCTATCTGAGCAAGGAGCATCTTGCCTCAGTTATCCATGCTATGGTAACCTCTAGATTGGACTACTGTAATGCACTCTACGTGGGGCTACCTATGAAGACGGTTCGGAAACTTCAGCTAGTGCAAAATGCTGCGGCCAGAGTTCTCACTGGGACAAAGAAATTTGACCATATAACACCTGTCCTGGCGCAGCTGCACTGGCTACCGATATGTTTCCGGGCCAGATTCAAAGTGTTGGTTCTTACCTATAAAGCCCTAAACGGCATCGGACCGCAATACCTGATGGAGCGCCTCTCTCGCTATGTACCTACCCGTTCACTACGCTCGACGTCGAAGGCCCTTCTCCGGGTCCCAACCCATAAAGAGGCCCGGAGATCAACAACTAGATCTAGGGCCTTCTCGGTGGTGGCCCCCGAACTATGGAATGCCCTCCCAGACGAGATACGCCTGGCGCCTTCTCTGTTATCTTTTCGGCGCCAGGTAAAAACTTACCTTTTCGCCCAGGCTTTTTAAATTTTGTAAATTTTTAAATATTTTAAATTTAACATTTTAAACTTAATATGATCTTAATTTATAAATCTCAATGGCAATTTTATTAATGTTTTATAATTGTACTATATATATATATTTTTTCCACACTTGCTCATATTTTAATTGTGATTTTATTTGTTGTACACCGCCCTGAGAGCTTTCTGCTATAGGGCGGTCTAGAAATGTAATTAAATAAATAAATAAATAAATAAATATCCTCTGGGGCAACAGGTAGGCCACTGTGAACAGGATGCTGGACTAGAGGGGCTTTGATTGATTGATTGATTGGTTGATTGATTGATTGATTGATTGATTGATAGATTGATAGATTGATAGATAGATAGATAGACAGATAGATAGATAGATAGACATCCCACCCTTCCTCCCAGCAGGAGCCCAGGCCTCTTCTTCTGTTGTCATGAATCCACAGGATCACAGCTATGTGTCAAGGAAATCAGTGAGCCCAGAAATCTCTGCTGACATGAACGTACCATAGGATGCAGAAACCGGACCCTGCCGTCGAGCCTAGAGAACCATAACTTTTAACATCTGCGAGGTAGAAATCAACTTTGTAGTTCTCATGCAAGATGATCTGATCCAGAAGGACTCTCCTTGTTCTCTTCTATCATTTCAACACCGCAGATGCTCTACTGGTTACCAATTTGTTTTTCCATTAATTCCAGTTGCTGGTTCTTTTGTTGAGGGCCACATGCCAGTGGCAGAAGGGCCAGACAGAAAAGTGGGCAGAGCAACAGGTGTGACTGTACACTGGACTGCACAAGACGTATGAGGTCTCACCACCATCACCACCTCACACATCTCTCCACCCTCCAGCCAGGCAAGCAAACGCATTGTCACAGTTCCGCAACACCTGAGGGCCTGCCTAGGTGACTTCCTGATCCATCCAGTTGCTGCCTCCATTCCAGGCCAGACTGTCTTCCCCAAAGCCAAAAGTGCATTCCACCATTGCCACCACAAGTTTATAGAATTTGTTCTGCGACGTCGGACCATTCAGACCAGCTATTGACTTCTCTTTCGACACAGACTTAACTGGGTTGGTGTTACCCTCTGCTTAACTAACTTGCATTTTTTAAAAAATGTCTGCCTGTTTATTAAATGTAAGTTTTCCCATTGTTCTCTAACTTGAGAACTGAAGCGAGTCAACATAAATGTAAAGAGTCCTGCTCTCAAGGCCTTAAGAGCAACCCTCCGTCTCTCCCACCCTCAAAGGAAGGAACAGGTCACAAGAGGGGCAGCCAGACTTACTTGCATCGCTGCTACTCAGGTAGTACCAAAACGTCACACAGTGGGTGCGAAGCCAAGGCAGGAACGCTGGGGGTGACCACAGGGCGGCCCGCTGCCCAGAGGGCAGGGCATCCACACTGGTGTTGATGAAGAGGTAATGCCCTGGAAGAAGAGTTCTTCATTTAGCATTTACATATTGCCATCAACATGCAGGGCACCTCTTTGCAAAGCTAGAGAGCAGGTCTCTGCCCCAAGGGGGATTCCAATCTAAAATTGGCCACAGGGTTAGAAATGGTGGGAGAGGGGAAAGAGGGGGAGGAGGCGAAGGGGAAAGAGGGGGAGGAGGCAAAGCGGAAAGAGGGGGAGGAGGCGAAGGGGAAAGAGGGGGAGGAGGCAAAGGGGAAAGAGGGGGAGGAGGCAAAGCGGAAAGAGGGGGAGGAGGCAAAGGGGAAAAAGGGAGAGGAGGCGAAGGGGAAACGGGGAGGAGGCGAAGGGGAAAGAGGGGGAGGAGGGGAAAGGGGGAGGAGGGGAAAGGGAAAGGGGGAGGAGGCGAAGGGGAAAGGGGGAGGAGGCGAAGGGGAAAGAGGGGGAGGAGGGGAAAGAGGGGCAGGAGGGGAAAGGGAAAGGGGGAGGAGGCGAAGGGGAAAGGGGGAGGAGGCGAAGGGGAAAGAGGGGGAGGAGGGGAAAGAGGGGGAGGAGGCGAAAGGGAAAGGGGGAGGAGGCGAAGGGGAAAGGGGGAGGAGGCGAAGGGGAAAGAGGGGGAGGAGGCGAAGGGGAAAGAGGGGGAGGAGGGGAAAGAGGGGGAGGAGGGGAAAGAGGGGGAGGAGGCGAAGGGGAAAGGGGGAGGAGGCGAAGGGGAAAGAGGGGGAGGAGGCGAAGGGGAAAAAGGGAGAGGAGGCGAAGGGGAAAGAGGGGGAGGAGGGGAAAGAGGGGGAGGAGGGGAAAGGGAAAGGGGGAGGAGGGGAAAGGGAAAGGGGGAGGAGGCGAAGGGGAAAGGGGGAGGAGGCGAAGGGGAAAGAGGGGGAGGAGGCGAAGGGGAAAAAGGGAGAGGAGGCGAAGGGGAAAGAGGGGGAGGAGGGGAAAGAGGGGGAGGAGGGGAAAGGGAAAGGGGGAGGAGGCGAAGGGGAAAGGGGGAGGAGGCGAAGGGGAAAGGGGGAGGAGGCGAAGGGGAAAGAGGGGGAGGAGGCGAAGGGGAAAGAGGGGGAGGAGGGGAAAGGGGGAGGAGGCGAAAGGGAAAGGGGGAGGAGGCGAAAGGGAAAGGGGGAGGAGGCGAAGGGGAAAGAGGGGGAGAAGGCGAAAGGGAAAGGGGGAGGAGGCGAAAGGGAAAGGGGGAGGAGGCGAAGGGGAAAGGGGGAGGAGGCGAAGGGGAAAGAGGGAGAGGAGGCGAAGGGGAAAAAGGGAGAGGAGGCGAAGGGGAAAGAGGGGGAGGAGGCGAAAGGGAAAGGGGGAGGAGGCGAAGGGGAAAGGGGGAGGAGGCGAAGGGGAAAGAGGGGGAGGAGGCGAAGGGGAAAGAGGGGGAGGAGGCAAAGGGGAAAAAGGGAGAGGAGGCGAAGGGGAAAGAGGGGGAGGAGGGGAAAGAGGGGGAGGAGGGGAAAGGGAAAGGGGGAGGAGGCGAAGGGGAAAGGGGGAGGAGGCGAAGGGGAAAGGGGGAGGAGGCGAAGGGGAAAGAGGGGGAGGAGGGGAAAGAGGGGGAGGAGGGGAAAGGGAAAGGGGGAGGAGGCGAAGGGGAAAGGGGGAGGAGGCGAAGGGGAAAGAGGGGGAGGAGGCGAAGGGGAAAGAGGGGGAGGAGGGGAAAGAGGGGGAGGAGCGGAAAGGGAAAGGGGGAGGAGGCGAAGGGGAAAGGGGGAGGAGGCGAAGGGGAAAGAGGGGGAGGAGGCGAAGGGGAAAAAGGGAGAGGAGGCGAAGGGGAAAGAGGGGGAGGAGGGGAAAGAGGGGGAGGAGGGGAAAGGGAAAGGGGGAGGAGGGGAAAGGGAAAGGGGGAGGAGGCGAAGGGGAAAGGGGGAGGAGGCGAAGGGGAAAGAGGGGGAGGAGGGGAAAGAGGGGGAGGAGGGGAAAGGGAAAGGGGGAGGAGGCGAAGGGGAAAGGGGGAGGAGGCGAAGGGGAAAGAGGGGGAGGAGGCGAAGGGGAAAAAGGGAGAGGAGGCGAAGGGGAAAGAGGGGGAGGAGGGGAAAGAGGGGGAGGAGGGGAAAGGGAAAGGGGGAGGAGGGGAAAGGGAAAGGGGGAGGAGGCGAAGGGGAAAGGGGGAGGAGGCGAAGGGGAAAGAGGGGGAGGAGGGGAAAGAGGGGGAGGAGGCGAAAGGGAAAGGGGGAGGAGGCGAAGGGGAAAGGGGGAGGAGGCGAAGGGGAAAGAGGGGGAGGAGGCGAAGGGGAAAAAGGGAGAGGAGGCGAAGGGGAAAGAGGGGGAGGAGGCGAAGGGGAAAAAGGGAGAGGAGGCGAAGGGGAAAGAGGGGGAGGAGGCGAAAGGGAAAGGGGGAGGAGGCGAAGGGGAAAGGGGGAGGAGGCGAAGGGGAAAGAGGGGGAGGAGGCGAAGGGGAAAGAGGGGGAGGAGGGGAAAGAGGGGGAGGAGGGGAAAGGGAAAGGGGGAGGAGGCGAAGGGGAAAGGGGGAGGAGGCGAAGGGGAAAGAGGGGGAGGAGGCGAAGGGGAAAGAGGGGGAGGAGGGGAAAGAGGGGGAGGAGGGGAAAGGGAAAGGGGGAGGAGGCGAAGGGGAAAGGGGGAGGAGGCGAAGGGGAAAGAGGGGGAGGAGGCAAAGGGGAAAAAGGGAGAGGAGGCAAAGGGGAAAGAGGGGGAGGAGGGGAAAGAGGGGGAGGAGGGGAAAGAGGGGGAGGAGGCGAAAGGGAAAGGGGGAGGAGGCAAAGGGGAAAGAGGGGGAGAAGGCGAAAGGGAAAGGGGGAGGAGGCGAAGGGGAAAGGGGGAGGAGGCGAAGGGGAAAGAGGGGGAGGAGGCGAAGGGGAAAAAGGGAGAGGAGGCGAAGGGGAAAGGGGGAGGAGGCGAAAGGGAAAGGGGGAGGAGGCGAAGGGGAAAGGGGGAGGAGGCGAAGGGGAAAGAGGGGGAGGAGGCGAAGGGGAAAGAGGGGGAGGAGGCAAAGGGGAAAAAGGGAGAGGAGGCGAAGGGGAAAGAGGGGGAGGAGGGGAAAGAGGGGGAGGAGGGGAAAGGGAAAGGGGGAGGAGGCGAAGGGGAAAGGGGGAGGAGGCGAAGGGGAAAGGGGGAGGAGGCGAAGGGGAAAGAGGGGGAGGAGGAGAAAGAGGGGGAGGAGGGGAAAGGGAAAGGGGGAGGAGGCGAAGGGGAAAGGGGGAGGAGGCGAAGGGGAAAGAGGGGGAGGAGGCGAAGGGGAAAGAGGGGGAGGAGGGGAAAGGGAAAGGGGGAGGAGGCGAAGGGGAAAGGGGGAGGAGGCGAAGGGGAAAGAGGGGGAGGAGGCGAAGGGGAAAAAGGGAGAGGAGGCGAAGGGGAAAGAGGGAGAGGAGGCGAAAGGGAAAGGGGGAGGAGGCGAAGGGGAAAGGGGGAGGAGGCGAAGGGGAAAGAGGGGGAGGAGGCGAAGGGGAAAGAGGGGGAGGAGGCAAAGGGGAAAAAGGGAGAGGAGGCGAAGGGGAAAGAGGGGGAGGAGGCGAAGGGGAAAGGGGGGGAGGAGGCGAAGAGGAAAGAGGGGGAGGAGGCGAAGGGGAAAGGGGGAGGAGGCAAATGGGAAAGAGGGGGAGGAGGCGAAGGGGAAAGGGGGAGGAGGCAAAGGGGAAAGGGGGAGGAGGCGAAGGGGAAAGAGGGGGAGGAGGCGAAGGGGAAAGAGGGGGAGGAGGCAAAGGGGACAAAGGGGGAGGAGGCGAAGGGGAAAGGGGGAGGAGGCGAAGGGGAAAGAGGGGGAGGAGGCGAAGGGGAAAGAGGGGGAGGAGGCGAAGGGGAAAGAGGGGGAGGAGGCGAAGGGGAAAGAGGGGGAGGAGGCGAAGGGGAAAGAGGGGGAGGAGGCGAAGGGGAAAGAGGGGGAGGAGGCGAAAGGGAAAGGGGGAGGAGGCGAAGGGGAAAGGGGGAGGAGGCGAAGGGGAAAGGGGGGGAGGAGGCGAAGGGGAAAGAGGGGGAGGAGGCGAAGGGGAAAGAGGGGGAGGAGGCGAAGGGGAAAGAGGGGGAGGAGGCGAAGGGGAAAGAGGGGGAGGAGGCGAAGGGGAAAGAGGGGGAGGAGGCGAAGGGGAAAGGGGGAGGAGGCGAAGGGGAAAGGGGGAGGAGGCGAAGGGGAAAGAGGGAGAGGAGGCGAAGGGGAAAGAGGGAGAGGAGGCGAAGGGGAAAGGGGGAGGAGGCGAAGGGGAAAGAGGGGGAGGAGGCGAAGGGGAAAGAGGGGGAGGAGGCGAAGGGGAAAGGGGGAGGAGGCGAAGGGGAAAGGGGGAGGAGGCGAAGGGGAAAGAGGGAGAGGAGGCGAAGGGGAAAGAGGGAGAGGAGGCGAAGGGGAAAGGGGGAGGAGGCGAAGGGGAAAGAGGGGGAGGAGGCGAAGGGGAAAGAGGGGGAGGAGGCGAAGGGGAAAGGGGGAGGAGGCGAAGGGGAAAGAGGGGGAGGAGGCGAAGGGGAAAGAGGGGGAGGAGGCGAAGGGGAAAGAGGGGGAGGAGGTGAAGGGGAAAGAGGGGGCGCAATATGCTCCCAGTTTTACATTACACCTGCCTGGGCTTAGATTTCACTAGAGGAGGAGTCGTGCCAAAACAGTCTCAGGATAGTGTGCGGTTGGGGGAGGAATCTGGAGGAGGAGGAGGAGGAGAGAGAAGCAGCCTCACAAAGGTCTGCTTGGCAGCAGATGCAAGGCAAACAAAAAGTGCCATTTTTTCATGCGTTGCAATAATTGCCTAATAGAACTCATTGGTACAAGATGCAGCCAATGGCAATTACTTTCGGTATCTTTCAGAAGCAAGTGGGCAAATTCACTGAAGAAAGGCCTCTTGCCAGTGCTGGGATAGCAAGCCTCTGGCCGCCCTCCAGGTGTTGGCGGGCTCCAACCCCCATAAGCGCCAGCCAGCCTGGCCAGTGGTCAGGGAAGATGGAATCTAGCAACATCAGAGGGCACAGGTCCCCCATCTTGGTGTAATGGAGCCTCTACATTCAGAGGCAGTATACCTCCGTGAACCAGATACTGGGAGAACCTTCGCTCCCTGCGTGCTTGTGAGCCCCCTGGAGGCATCTGGCTGACCACTGTTGGAGGCAAGACACTGGGCCCAGTGGAAAAACGTGGGTCTCCTACAGCAGAGCTCTTCCTGTGGTCTTGCATACTGATGTCAAAACTGGGTCTGCCTTTACCGAGAAGCCAAGATACAACACACAGCTGTACATCACCTTTAGGTGTGCCAAGAGTGTGGTCCACAGGGGGGCCCTGGCCCCCAGCACCATTCTGCCGCTCCCATGCTTGCTGGTTGCTGATGGAAAAGCCACAGTTATCAGTCTCAAATGAGCAATGCTTTTGTGGCCTGCAGGCTCCGGGTGTCACAGTGATGTCATCCAGAGCCATTGTACCCAGGAAGCCATCGCGGAGCGCCTCGAAGATCACCTGTAGGAGAAGCAGAGCAAGCAGGCAAGCGCCTCTTCAGCAGACAGTTCTTCAGCCCAGTAGAGGTGCCAAGAACAAGCGCAAACTAAACTTATGTGTGTGTCCTGGGAACTGCAGTTTGCTTTCTTTAAAAAGAAAAAAAATACTCAAGAGTTTCTAGCTCTCATAACACACACACAAAAAACCCTTGAGAATGTGTGTGGAATCTTAGAATCAGAGCAAGATATCCAAGGACTTCTGTGCTTTGCTGATGGGGGGGGCACTATTCAAATTGAGGCAAATCTACTTGGATTTCCTTCATCAATGTGAATCAGAGCATTGGAACACAGGATGCTGCCTAATACTCAGACCATTGGTCCATCTAGCTCAGTACTGTCTACACTGACTGGCAGTGGCTCTCCAGGGCTTCAATCTGTCTGAGCCTTGGGACCTTCTGCATGCAAAGCAGATGCTCTACCACTGAACTATGACCCTTCCTCAAGAGCACCCTTATTTTTTGACACAGACTGGGGATAACGGATTGCGCTAGCCGTAGGGAGGGCAAATAGATATCCAAATACTTGAACTCCAGTCAATCCATAGCTGGTTTCTGACTATTCATACCCATCTTCAATCTTTCCTACACTGTCATAAGGACTAGAAACTTGAGGGCTTTGCCACTGTTTCTTTTTGATAAGTGCTGTATGGCCCAGGACCAGAATACCTTAATGACAACCTTCTTCCACATGAATCTGCCCAGATATTTTGTTGAACCATAGAGGCTTTGCTGTCTCCTCCAACACCACCAGCACTGTCCCTGACTGAAATATGACAGGTAGAGGCAGCAGGATCTTTCCAACTGCAACACCCAGACTGCCCCCCAAAGAGGTCAACGTGACTCACAGAATCATAGAATCTTAGAATAGTATAGTTGGAAGGGGCCTATAAGGCCATCAAGTCCAACCCCCTGCTCAGTGCAGGAATCCAACATAGAGCATCCCTGACAGGTGCCTGCCCAGCTGCCTCTTGAATGCCTCCAGTGTCGGAGAGCCCACCACCTCCCTAGCTCATTGGTTCCATTGTTGTATGGCTCTAACAGTTAGGAAGTTTTTTCTGATGTCCAGTCGAAATCTGGCTTCCTGCAACCTGAGCCCATTATTCCGTGTCCTGCACTCTGGGACGATCGAGAAGAAATCCTGGCCCTCCTCTGTGTGACAACCTTTCATGTACTTGAAGAGTGCTACCATATCTCCCCTCAGTCTTTTCTTCTCCGGGCTAAACATGCCCAGTTCTTTCAGTCTCTCCTTGTAGGGCTTTGTTTCCAGTCCCCTGATCATCCTCAGTGCCCTCCTCTGAACCTGTCTCCCTTGCTGCCAGCTCCACAGGATGCAGTGCCAGTGCCTGGCAGGCAGGGCAAGGGCACAGGAAGCAGGTGCTGCCTTGGAACCGTTCAGATGGCATTCTCCATCCAGCCTAGGGATGCCCATTCCTCCACCTGGCACTGACTCTCCAGAGCGGTCTCCACAGAAAAGGGGCCCCTCCTGCCTGCAAAGGAGATGCTGTCTTACTGAGCGACAGGCCCCTGGCAGGAACCCCAGAAATCCCCACCTGGTAGTTCTGGCCGGGCTGCTGGGGCATGGTGGAGAATCCCCGGTGCCACACCATGCCATGGCTCCCCTTCCGGGTCCAGAGCACCTGCTCTGGTTCTCCAGCATATCTCACAATGAGGTTCAAAGTGCCTGCAAAACAAACAGAGGGTGGCTGTCTTGCATTGTGCACTTGTGTGTGTTTTAGATGTAAGCCGTTCGGGAGGCGATCTCAGCTATAAATAACAACAGTCTTAACAACAGTCTTAAGTGATCCTGAGAAGCTGCCCTCCGCCATGCCTAACTCAAATGAGTGACATTCTCCACAGTGCTGGCTTTCAGACCGCCCTGAAACAGATCAGTTTGGAAGCTGGCAGAAAAAGGTGTTTCCTCACCACCACCTTTTGGCAGGGCCGGGATTGTCTTACCAATTTGGGGACCCTCCATGCGGTACCAGAAGGAAAGGCAGGTGTCGTAGGAAGGAGAAGCCTGGAGTGAAGAAATGAGCCGTGCACGCAGACCTTGGGTCCCAGGAGCCGAAGGATCCACAGAAAGGAAAGAACCTGTGGAAGGAGGTGGCACTTAGCACCAGACGTGAATGCCAAAGGTCCTGCCTTTGAACCCCAGCGCCTCTAGGTCAAAGACTCCACTTCAGCCTGAAACCCCAGAGAGACACAGCCAACTGATGTAAACAATATTGAGCTAGACGGACCAACAGCCTGACGTGATGTAGGCGGTGGAGCCTCGTGGCTCCGATGTCAGTAGGGCAGTGAATCCCCTCCAGGTTTTAGTCCGAACTTTTAAGGAGCTGTCCAAGATACTTCAACTTGGACATCTCCTCAAAAGTTCAGACTAAACCCCCAAGCAGATTTACTGACCCACTGACATCAGAGCTACCAATTTCCACTGGGTATAGGGGTTGGGCCCCATGTTCTTGTTAGATCAGCCCTTAGTTAAGAAACACAAGAATCCTGCTTAGTTTTTAAGGGGAAGGCCACAGCTTAGTGTTCAAGCACATGATTTGGCTACAGAAGATCGCAGGTTCAACTCCCGGCATCTTCAGATGGGGCTGCCAAAGACCACAGTCTGAAACGCTGGGAGCCTCTGCCAGTCAGTGTAGACAGTACTAAGCTGGACGAACTGGCAGTCTGACTCTTTTGTTGTTGTTGTTATGTGCCTTCAAGTCGATTACAACTTATGGCGACCCTATGAATCAGTGACCTCCAAGAGCATCTGTCATGAACCACCCTGTTCGGATCTTGTAAGTTCAGGTCTGTGGCCTTCCTCTTTTTCTACTCCCTGCTGTTTTCCCCAGCATTATTGTCTTGTCTAGTGAATCATGTCTTCTCATTATGTGTCTAAAGTATGATAACCTCAGTTTCATCATTTTAGCTTCTAGTGACAGTTCTGGTTTAATTTGTTCTAACACCCAATTATTGGTCTTTTTTGTGGTCCGTGGTATGTGCAAAGCTCTCCTCTAACACCACATTTCAAATGAGTTGATTTTTCTCTTATCCACTTTTTTCACTGTCCAACTTTCACATCCATACATAGAGATTGGGAATACCATGGTCTGAATGATCCTGACTTTAGTGTTCACTGATACTCTTTTATATAATAATTTATCCCACCCTTCAAAAGCATTTCCAGGGCACCTCGCAAAATCAGGTAAGCTAATTTAAAAACTCCTAAAGAAGCAACACAAGAATATACATCCTCAAAATATAAACACTCACCAGGCAAAAAGAAAAAGAAAAACAACGCAGCACTGATCAAAACTGGTTAAAGCTGAAAACAGATTTAAGAGTCCTGACAAAATTAACAAGGCCATTGCCTGTCACCAGAAATCAAGGAAGGCAGCAGGTGAGCCTCCCTTTAGAAAGGGTATTCCACGATCCAGAGGCCACCACCGAAAGTGCCCTGTACCTCATCACCTGGAGAAGGGCCTCAGAGTCCAGGGAGGTACATATGATACTTTGGGCACCCTGGCTCTAAGCTGTAAAGCAGGGATGGGGAACCGGCTGTGGTTGGACTACACCTCCCATCATCCCCGATTAGTGGCTGGGGCTCATGGAAGGTGCAGTCCAGCCACATCTGGAGGGCCACAGGCTCCCCCTCCTTGCCACAAAGAGCTTTGAATTAAGCATTGAAGAAATGTGAGCTCTGCTTCATATATTACAGGCTAAAAGTCAGCAGCTGAAATTTTGCCCCAAACACCGAACAGGTAGGCCAGGAATGAGAACGCATCTTGTGGGGGCGTTACCTGTGCCCGTCGTGTGGTCCACACCCCATCCCTGGTTTGCCCTTCGCTCCCACTCAAAGCCATCACTCTGCTCCATAAACCACTCGCACCAGTCGGTCTCAAAGTTGCAGGACAGCCCTGCAGGGAGGGGAAGGGGCCAGGAAAGAAAGAGAGAGGCTGTAAAGGCAAAGTAGTCAATATTCTGGAGGATGCACACATGCAGAGTGTTTCTCAAATCTTCACACCCTAAAGAGGAGAAAAATGTGTTTTTAAAGCTGGGTTGGCCCACCCTACCAAAAGCGAGGCTTGCAGCACAATCCTGCATGGGTCTACTTAGAAGGAAGTGCTGCTGAGTTCAGTGGAGCTTACTCCCAGGTAAGGGTGGACAGCAGGAGAAGCCAAGGTGGTGCCCTCCAGATGTTGCAGGGCCAAATATCCCATCGTCCCATCTACTGGCCCTGCTGGAGTCCAACAACATCTGGAGGGCCATAGGTAAGCCATCCCTGGCATATAGGACTGCAGCAACTTTTATCCATTTATATTGCACTTTTATACCCCACCCTTATTTACTGATGAACAGATTTATATGCCACACTTAATCACAATACTCCAGTAAGGCTTACAGTGCAGTTAACGATGAAGGGTGATAGCCAACATTAGACATTCTCATGGTCTACTCTATGACTTAGCTGGTTATAGACTCATAGAATAGTAGAGTTGGAAGGGGCCTATAAGACCATCCAGTCCAACCCTTTGCTCAGTGCAGGAATCCAGATCAAAGCATACCTGACAGGTGACTGTCCAGCTGCCTGTTGAACCCCTCCAGTGTTGGGAGAGCCCACCACCTCCTGCGGTCATTGGTTCCATTGTCGTACAGCTCTAACAGTTAGGAAGTTTTTTCCTGAGGTTCGGAAGAAAACTGGCTTCCTGTGACTTGAGTCCTTTATTCTGTGTCCTGCACTCTGGGATGATCGAGAAGAGATCTTGGCCCTCCACTGTGTGGCAACCTTTCAAGTCCTTGAAGAGTGCTATCCTGTCTCCCCTCAGTCTTCTCCTCTCAAGGCTAAACATGCCCAGTTTTTTCCTCATGGGGCTTTGTTTCCAGTCCCCTGATCATCCTCATTGCCCTCCTCTGAACCCGTTCCAGTTTGTCTGCATCCTTCTTAAAGTGCAGTGTCCAGAACTGGATTTTCCTGACTTCTGCTGTCAAAACTGTGATGTGCCAATAGAGTCAGGCACCAGGGAGAAGAGGGCACAAAGTAAGCATCAGTGCTGGGAGCAAACCTTCAGCTGTTATTAAAATAACATCCAGCCCTGTAATGTTTTCCTTTTCAGTATGAAATGTTTAAGCACATTGACAGCCGGTGAAAAATGTCAGTTACCAGCTTGCTTAGAGGCTCAGTCAGGGCAGCATGCAAGACAAGGGTGCCAGCACTGGTGCCTCGCATGGGCCCTGTACCTGCAGCCTAACACAATAAAACACATTCAGGCACTGACAGCAGCTGGTAGAAAAGCAGAGAACGGGAAACCTGCAATCCAAACTCACAGGATGTTTTGCACAGCAGTTTCTGAGCCGAGCAGGTCTCTCTGAGCAGCGACAGCTTGGCCTTTCAGCAGATGCAGAGCTCATGGAAGTTAAATCCCTCCTCCAAACCCTCTTTCGCTGTGGACCCTTTCACACAGCCCCTGGGCCCTCACCCCCTCCTGTAGCCAAGGCTTAGTATGCGTAAGTGGAATAAATGCATCTTTCATCCCTCTGTCCCCACCCTACTTCCACTGCCTGCCTCCATTTC
The DNA here is from genome assembly GCF_030035675.1 of Rhineura floridana. NCBI lineage: Eukaryota > Metazoa > Chordata > Lepidosauria > Squamata > Rhineuridae > Rhineura > Rhineura floridana. The sequence continues at coordinate 1,545,391 of NC_084499.1, read as the reverse complement.
ACCTTCCCTTCCTCTGTTGATTGTTCTGTGTCAAATTCTAGATTGGAAACCCCTTGGGGCAGAGACCCGACTTTTAGCACTTTTTAAAGCACCGTGCATATTGATGCTGCTATACTGATTTGTGAGCACAGCACTTTGCATGTTACAAACCTCTTGGGAGCCTAAAGGGCTCAACCAGAGCAGAGCCTGTTGCTGCATCTCTGTACAAGTCTTTGTTCTGATCTGGCCTCTTTCCTCCTAATCAGCCTCCTAAACTTTCCCTGGAGCTGGTTGTGTGTCTGTGTGTGTAGAATCGAAAGCCTGCACAGGAAACAGAAATCATTTGTTCTGGAATGGCCCGTCCCCACCAGCCGTCATAGCTCAGCCTACATGATGCAGACTGAAAAATGCCACACAAGCCAAAAACAGGTACGGTGGAAGAGCCCTACCTGACGGTTGAGCAAGGGAGTCATTGGCATTGCAGTTGACAAAGGTGACATTCCCGATGCCGAGAAGTGACCCGTGTGGGCCTCGGAGATCCTCCAGACCCAGCAGCTCCAGCTTGGGAGAGAGAGGGAGGGAGGGTGACCGCTCCATTTTTGAATAACATAACAATATAACAAAACCAACGACACCCTTTATACCTCAGAGGAAGGCCAAAGTATCAATCCTGGTCAACAGCCTAGATGGCTTTTTTAAAAAAACAAAACCAAGAGGGGAGATTTATTGCCTGCCCTTCACCCAAAGGCCCCGGGGCGGGTCTCAACAATTTTAACAGTTCAAAACAACCTAAACTCACACGACAAATAATAGGGTGGGTCCTAAAAATATACATCTCAGGTGTCAAAGGTGCACCTTCAGCGTTTGCCAAACACTGTACATGCACAGCATGGAGAAAGTAGACAGAGAAAATATTTTCTCCCTCTCCCATAATAACACTAGAACTCCTGGACATTCAATGAAGCTGAATGCTGGAAGATTCAGGACAGACACAAGAAAGGACTTCTTTGCACAGCGCAGAGTTCAGCTGTGGAATTCGCTCACGTAGAAGGCAGTGATGGCCACCAACTGGGATGGCTTTGAAAGAGGATTAGCCAAATCTATGGAGGAGAAGGCCACCAATGGCTAATAGCCACGATGGCTACGGTCTGCCTCCACGGTCGGAGGCAGGATGCTTCCAAATACCAGTTGCTGGAAACCGCAGGAGTGGAGAGTGCTCTTTGCACTCAGGTCCTGCTTGTGGGCTTCCCATAATGAGCATCTGGTTGGCCACTGTGAGCACAGGATGGCGGCCTAGATGGTTCAGTAGCCTCATTCAGCAGGCTCTTCTGATGTTCTTAGGCTCTTATTAACCTAACAATCACTTTCATCTTTAAACTGAGCTTCATGTTTCTAGCCCACAGCCAATGCCATTCAACCTGAAAAAGTGTTGGTCCCTAAGAAAAGTGTGCTTGGGGGGGGGGAATCAAAGCATTTCTACGTCTGCCCCTTGGCATATTGTGCTGCAGCTGGAGGGTGTCATGGACGATGCCTACCTGGAAAGGCCTGTCTCTTGAGCCAAGGGGCACTGTGGCTCGCTCCCATGCTGTGGTGCCATTTCCCGGGGTGTACCACACCACCCGGTGGGTCCCCAGCCTCTCATCTGCAATGGCAAGTGCAAGCAACCCTAGAGAGAGAGAACAACCCGGACAGTGCTGCATGGCCAAATCAGCGAATGCAACCAATAAACACAACAGCCCGCCTTCGCCTTCACCACTGCCACCAGCACATCTGGCTCCCACCCTGGGCAGAGAGAGAGGAGCAGCCCACCAGCCAAGTGACTACCTTGAGGACCAGTCGTGAAGTCAATCTCCAGAGCGCAGGCCAGACCCGAGGGACCCAGCACAGGGGTGGCAGCCCTCGCCAGCGACAGCATCTGTCCTGGCCCTTCCTGCAGGCTGAAAAAGGACCCTAAGGAGGAAGAGAGCCAAAGATCACTGGCAGCCCATCTGGATCAGGCCAGTGGCCCACTGAGCCCCACCTCCTGCTATCCCCAGGGGCCAGCCAGATGCCACCACATTTCCCTGCTGTTTAACCTCCAGCTGCCCTGAGCTCCTACTGGGAGGAAGAGTGGGATATAAATCTAATAAATAAATAAATAAATTCTGAGGTAGACTCTGACTCTGGAGGTTCTGTGTGTCATATAGCTGTTGTTGGACCTCTTTTCCTCCACGAATGTGACCGATCCTACTGTAAAGCCACCCAAGCTAGAGGCTGTGAATTCAACAAATGAATATCCCTCTTGCACGTCGACAGGCTGCCAGTCCATTTAACGGAGTGTCCCCGTGTTGTAGCACCGCCTTGGCCAGCCTGGTGTCCTACAACTCCCATAAGCCCCAGCCACCAGGGCTGCACGATGTGAAGGGGCTGCTGTGAGTTGTAGTCCAAAACATCTGGAAGGCACCAGGTTGAGGCCAAGGGGGAGAGAAAGGACTGGGCCTTGTCACTCAGAGAGCATCAGTTGTGGATGGGGGGCCACAGCTCAGTGGTGGAGCAGCTGCTTTGTGCAGAGAAGGTCCCAGCATCAATCCCCAGTGGCATTATGGGTAACAACTGATGATGGGAGGACAACTGCTGGAAGTCAGAGTAGGCAAGACTGGCCTAGAGAAAGCCACCGCTGGATTCAGTTTGTTTTTCCCAGAGGCATCAGGGCCAGGGAAATTGTCCCCTCACCCAAGAATCCCTCCATCACCAGCCCCTCATTGCCCCCCACATTACTCGCCCCTCTCTTTCTCATTCCCCAGCTCTCCCCAACCCCTGCAGCCGCCCCCACTAGCTCACCATCTCCCCTGTCTCCAAGGTCACAGGGCTCGTCCTCTGCATCTCCCTAGCCCACCCATCCCACAGCTTCCTGTGCCACCCCATCCCACGCATCCCAACCAGGGGACCCTCTTTCTTACCAGAGCTACCGTTGCTTTGCTGGGCTCTCCACTGGAGCCGCCCCACACTGACATCCGTCCATCCCCCGGGGCCAAGAGCAAAATCGGTGGCTCCTAAAGGAAGCAAGGATCATCTTCTCATCAGGTTGCCAAGGGGGGGGGATCCACAGCTGGCATTACTCTACCTGGACCCACCTCAGTCCCCCTCGTGCTCAGCTGAGCCTCACTGAGGGCCTCTACTTATAAGCAGGGCTGCATGTGCTGCTGAGCTTTACTGAAAACGAACATATATACTTTTGCTTTAATTCTACAACTCAAGCATATTACACAGGTGTGGCCATATGTGCATGGGTTGCTCTAGTTTTGCATAGTGCATCCCAGTGATACGTGTCTTTCCACCCGCAGCAATCTCAGCCATTTCTCAAACGTATGACCTGGACCTCAGCAGATGTGGCCCACGCACTTCCACACTTGTCTTTGCATCCATAAAGTTGCATAAGATTCCCAAGCAGCTGAATGTTTGAACCCAACTCCACTTAACCCGTGCTTTGTGTTTATTACAAAGAATTCATACGGCACCCTCTAACCCGGGGATGGGGAGGCTGCCTCCCTCTAGACCTGTCTTTAGGACTCCAATTCCCATCAGCCTCAGCCAACACAGCCAACGCGCAGGGGACAATGGGGCCTGTAGTACTCCAGCGACATCTTCAGGGCACCAGTATCCCCATCCCCGATTTTCAGGGTGGTTTACAAATAAAACAAGATGCAGCGCAGAATGCATAATAAGACAACAGCAACATCTTTAAAAGGCAGCATGGATAAAATGGAGAGCTGGAAATAGCAAGGCCTTTGCTCGGCACAGAAAAGGCGCTGGGCAAGGCCCTTGGCCAGAGCACTTTGTGGGCTTCCGTGGATTCATAGCTCACACGCAGCCCTGAGCAATAGTGTCAGCACTGGTCTCCCGGGTCCTGGGCCTCTTCTCAGGGGTTCCCCGCCCATCTCCGGTCCAGCCACAGAATGACCCTTGGGCATTTACCACAACGCAGCTCGTCAGAGCCATCATGACATTCGGCCTTGAAGTCGCAGACAAGCTCCATGCTGATGCATTGGTTGCCATCATCGCACGCAAACTGGTCCGGGCTGCAGGGGCTAGGGACATCTGGCTGGGAGGTGACAGAAAGGGTACCTGGATGGAAGGGGAGATGGGGTGGGCAGATGATGTGCGTGAAGTTCTCTCACCTGTCTTGAATCTTCTAATGTTCCACTCCTTTTGGATGATCCCACTAGGTTTTGGACAAGAGGCAGAGAAACATCTCCCCATCCACTTTCTCCATACCATGTGCAATCTTTTACTCTTTGTTGAGTCCCCCTTTACTTGCTTTTTTCCCCAAACTACAGAGCCCCAAATGCTGCAACCCTTCCTCGTAGGGGAGTTGCCCCAGCTCTAGTGATCATTTTGGTTGCCCTTTTCTGCAGACTGCTGCCAGGATAGTCAGTGGCTGCTTTGTCAGCAACAACAAGCAGATGCCCTCCTCACAGCTGGGGACCGCTCTGCATTTTTGAATGAGACACCCAACAGAGCCTGGAGAAACCAGATATAAGGTTTTACATGGAGGCGAGGGGAGGAGAGAGAGGTGGAGAGTTTGGAAGTGAAAGGCTACAAAATGAGGATCTCTAGCTACAGTTCCCTGACCCTAGAGGGCACCCACCCACATTGCCTTGCCTCCTCCACTTACACGCCTGCTCATAACACAAATTTCGTAACACAAATATTGGAAAATAAAATATTGGAAAGCAATCCAAGTGTTACTGTTCATAACACAAATTTTACACAGCCGACAATCCCCCCCCCGTGCTGTCCTTAGAAGTTTTGCCACCCAGAGAGTGCAGATTTTGGCTCTTCTAGGCAATGCAGTGGGTTGCATCAAGGACAGGAGGGGCACATATCCAACAATACACACAGACAGACACCCACATTACACCCGTCACTTCTCTAGAGGAAAGGGCCGTTACTTGGAGCAGAGCACTCGTTTTGCCTGCAGGAGGTCTCCAGTTCAGTCCCTGGCATCTCCAGGTAGGGTTGGGAGAGATTGCTGCCCTCAGAGGAGACTGGTGGCCCCGAGGTCAGTGGGGCAGTGGAATCCGCTCTGAGTGTTAGTCCGAAATTCCAAGGAGCTGTCCAGGGTGCTGAAAGCTCCTTGGATTAAAACCCAGGGTGGATTCCACTGCCCCACTGACATCAGGGCCTCCCCTGGTGCCCACCAAACCCCTGAGTCTCCTCCCTCACTCCCTGCCCCCCTTGGTCAGGAGTGGGTGAGAAGGGTTACCCTTTTCTCCCTTGAAAAGTATCTAAGAGGTGCAGCTGTGGAGAGGCAGGGTGGGGTGGGTCGGCAGGGGCACCCGGCTTGGCACATCAGTGACCCTGACCGAGAGGGCCACAACATGGGGAGCTTGGCACGAGGCAATGCGTACCAGCGAAGCCAATTCCGTGCTTCTGCCACTGTGCACCCCAGTGCTCAGAGCTCCTTGTGACTTCCCTTCTCAGTCAGCAGCAGCAACACGCTGTGTTTGGAAAGCAACAAAGGCCCTCCCATGCCACCTCACTGGCACTACTGAAGAGAAGAAGAGGAAGTTGGAAGAGTGACACTCTTTCCCACTTCCTCTTTCAACTCTATGTCCTTTTCAGGGCTCAGATTAATTCTGCATGTTCAGAATCCACAGGTGCCCATCTGCCTGAAAAGGTTAGCAACCCCTGGCACAGAGTGTATGCTGGGGGAAAATTTTCAGCCCAAGGGCTGCATTTCCTCCTAGTTAAATTTCCAGGGGCTGCATGGTGGCGGCCTGTGGGGCCAGAGGCAATGGGTGGGACTCTTAAAGCAGGCGACACTCTAGCCATGCAAAAGCCAGAGGTTTCTATATACACATCTCTCCAACCTGACACACAAGAGGCGTGATCACAGCTAGGGACGGATGAGAATTTTGATTCAGTTTGCACCTCAAGCAGAATTTATCAAATTTGTCCTTTCCAGAACAATGTGAGAACCGAAACCCAGCCATCCTTCAAAATCTGCATTTATTAGAACTTTGGGACGCAGTTCACCAATTAAACAATATTTAAGAAACTGCATATATTAGAGGAAAGTGTGTATGGAAATGAATACATGAGTGAAAATAACATGCAAAAAGACATGATGTGATGAGAAATGGCTTTCAGAAATGTGCACCTTTGTCAAAACTGCTACAAAAATGTGTTAATTTGGAGAAATTTGCACTAAAATGGTGGAGATTTTTCATGCGGATTTTAAAAAAAACCGCAGACTGCTGCAGAAATGTGGAGAACTGAATTTAACTTTGGAAAAATGAGAAACTGAGAGAACCGAAACTGACAGATCTTTCCATCCCGAATCACAGCTGGACCACATTCCAAGTAGGCAAAGGCAGCCAAGGAGGGCGCAGCAGAGCACAGCCAGGCAGAGCCTGTTGCCTCAGCAGCGTCTTGAGGTCCAGGCAGAGAGGCCTGGAGGGTCAAGCTCCGCCGTCCCAAGGGCCCTGGTGTGGACAGAACTGAGCTAGATGGATAGGCCAGCAGTTCCACTCTGCATCCTGCAGTGTCACCCTCCACAAGACCCACACTCACCGTTTTGCTTTAGGCAGCCAGGAGACAGGATGAGGTCATCCAGAGCGATGATGTTCTCTTTGTGCCCCTTCCCAATCACCCCTTCAATGACGATCTGAAGGAGCAAAGACAGATCCGTTGCACGCATCACAGGACAGCCACTTTGCAGCAGAACCCACCTCCATGGCTGCCAACTTACGTTGGCTGGCAGAGCTCCTGTGCCTTTAAACAACACAGGAGAGGCAGCTTTCAGGGCCGCAAACAGCACCCATGCTCCCATCAGCCGGCTGTGTTGGCTGGGACTGACAGGAGTTGCAGTCCAAAAGCATTCACAGCGAGAGCACCAGGTTGGGGAAGCTGCTTTTAGAGGACGGTTATTGACAGCAGATGCTGCTGGGAAGCTTCTTCTTTAGTGGCATCTAACTGGCCTCTGCCAGCAGGCAGGCAAACAGGCAGAGGAGCCATGTGCACCTCCCCTCTTCCAGACACATCCCGTGTCCTCCCATCACTCCATCGCCCTCTTTTGAGAAACCTGCTCTTTGCCCACCTGGAACTCCTCTGCCATGTTGAAATGTGCTGTCTCCCGGAACCAGTAGTTCCCCAAGTCCCCAGAGCGGACCCGGACAAGCTGCTTTCCTGTTTCGGTTCGGTAATAGATGTTCAGGCTGTTGGCATCCGCGCCGTGCAGGTGGAGGTAGAGAACCAGCTGGAAGAAAACCCACCCAAGAGCAAAAATATATCTAATGCTGCGGAAATGGGAGGCATCACTGGGGGGTGGGGGTGGGCAAGGAGGGGGCTGCTGGTGAAGACTGCCCCGCTCTGCCCTTCTCTGCCTCGCTCACTAGTGCTGGATTCAGACAATCCCAGATGCGGACCGGGTTCTGGGGACCCTCCCATGGGGAGTCCAGTTGGCTATTCCTCTTTTTGGCTTCCAGTGAGCTGAAAAGACATTCCTGGTTTTTGGCACATCCTGAACCCTTTTCCTGCCACTGTGCGGCTCTCGTTCTGTAGGGTGGCCAGAACCAAGAGGACTCATGCACCTTTCATAGTTGCCTCTTGTAATACTAGCGAATGCAGCTAGGGCCAACATTCGAAGCAAATGTTGGAAGATTCAGATCAGACACGTGGAAAGGGCTGCTTCACACAGCACGTAGTTAAACTATGGAATTCATTTGCACAAGATGCAATAATAATCATCAACCTGGATGGTTTCAAAAGGGATTTGCATAAATTCAGAGGATGAGGCTGTCAGAAGCTACTAACAGGGCTGGCGCCAAGTATGACTGGGACTCTGGGCAACCCCTCGCGATACTGGCATCAGTGCGCATACCCCGCACATGCACGCTTGCCATCACCCAAGATGGTGGTGCGGACATCAACCCCTTAGGGATGCCCCTGTTGCCATCTTGAGTGATGGCAAGCAGGCATGCGTATCACACAGAGTGCACACATTGATGTGCTAATGTGATAGGTAGGTGAGGCAGGTGGGCTTATTTAAGCCCACACCCCCTGTATCAGGTGGGGGGTGCCTGGGAGCACCAGCTCCGCAATTCATGTTAGCATCGGGTCGCATGACCCAACATTGTGGCTGATCACAGAGTGGGTTCCAGACTCCCACTCTAAGGAAGGGCCCCTCAGGGCCACAGGAGCCATTGGCCAGGGCCCAACCCGGCCAAGTGCTGGTGCCAGGCCTGGCTTTTAACCACATTGACTATGTTCTCCCTCCACTGTCAGAGGCAGCATCCCTCTGAATAATTCCAGTTGCTGGGAATCACACGGGAGGAAATTCACTGTTGCACTCCAGTCCTGGCTTGTAGGCTTCCGAAAGAGGCCCAACTGGCCACTATGAGAACAAAGTGCTGGACTAGATGGCCCCCCTTTGGTCTGATCCAGCCAGCTCTTCTGAGGTTCTTCTGTGTAGCAGAGGGACTTTCGGCAGGCCTGGCTTGTCTGACAAGCATCACTCGCTGTGATTTCCTCTTCCACTCAGACTACGAAAGGTGCGGCTGGAGTCATCTCCTCTTTTTCAGCTCTCGCTCTTTAGTTCTCTGTGTTTTTCATTGCTTTTTGTAGTAGTTCACTTACTTCCTTACTACATTTACATCCCGCTCTTCCTTCCAGAAGGAGCCTGAGGCGGCAGCGGCTCTTATTGTGATCTAACTGTATATCGTTTTTCATTGGGGGCATTGTAGCAGAAAGGCAGGAGAGACCTAGTTAAAGACAGACAGAACCCCTGATGGAGTTTCATCCCTGGTTCCTCAACAAGAAGAAAGCCAGTCAGGGATGGAAAACTGCTGCCCTGGGCTCCTATTGGGAGGAAGGGTGGGATATAAATTTAATAAATGAAGAAATAAAACATGGCCACCGCCCTCACACAGAGCCAGACCTTCAGTCCATCTGGCCTGGAAGCTGTTCTCATCAGGGGCCTCCCCCCAAACAACATCTGCTGGTGTCACCTGATCCTTTCTAACTGGAGAGGGCAGGGATTGAACCCAGGGCTGGCTGCATTGCAAAGCAGAGGCTGCCCCACTGCAGCCCTCCTCCACCATCTCCCTCTGTCATGTGCAGCCATGGCAGAGAGTGGCTGGGTATGTTCTTCTGGGACACACTCAGTTCTGGGGGGGGGGGAGAGACCGCAAAGCCCAACAGCTCTGACCACCAGTTACTGCTTACTTCCTGTGCACCACAGGGACCTGCCCCCTCATCACGCACAGGGGTTCCTGTGTGGAAAAGGGCACCCCCTGAAGGTAGGAAGTGTGGAAACCAGGAGGATGGTGAAAATGGCAAGTCTGCAGCCAGCAGCGTAGTGGCGGCGGCTGGGTCCATGCCGGTGGAGAAATGGCGTCTGCTCTGGGCTTTAGTCCAAACATTGAAATTTTGGACTAAAACCCAGAGTGGATTCCACTGCCCCACTGACCTGGAGCCACCAGCAGCCACTTCGGCAGCATCACTCATTTGCACTGTGGGGAGGGAGGCTCTCCCCATCTCGCAGTCAGCACGGGGGGTGCCCAGGGACCCAAAAGAAGGGCTAGCAGTTGAGAGACGCTCATTGAAAGCAACTCACGTGGCAGGACCTGCCCTGGTTCGCTGCCAGAGTTGGGCTGACCAGCCAGGCTTTTCGCTCTTGCAGGTCCAAGTTGGCGTTGCTGACATAGACGAAGTAGCCTGCAGGGCATCAAACGTGTGTGTGTGTGAGGAGGGCACTTGGCCAGAGGACCTTCACCCCAAGAGGAAGATGAGGAGCGAGCTTGTGCCACGTCAGGCCAGTGGCTCATCTACAGCTGTAACGTCCACGACACCAGCCTCCCGCAACCTGGTGCCCTCCAGTTGTTGTGGACAACAAATCCCGTTGCTTCCCAGCCAGCAGGGGGATGATTCCCAAACACACAATACTTCCCCTTCCATGTCAAAACTGGTAGTGCAGTCCAGAGTGAGGACTGTACCACCTAAAACACACACATTTGAATCTTCCTCCTAGTTCCAAAGAGGTAGGTTGGGGGAGACTCCCAGGAAATGGGGGGGGGGTACACAGAAGAACGTTGCAGAGGACAGGACCCTCTAGGGGAGAGAGCCCCTGTGCACTGCTGTGACAAAAAGGTTCATCCCTTGCGCTGAAATTCACATGTTGGTTCAAAGTAGGCAGCTAAATCATTGCCCTCCAAGCTCCTAGCAGGTCTATGTAGGGGGCTGGGTGAGGAACCTGCACCCGTCCAGATGCTGATAGGCTATAATTCCCATCATCCCTGGCCATTGGTCAGGCTGGCCACTGCTAGGGGCTGCTGGGAGCTGGAGTCCAACACTGTTTTGAACAGCGGCAGCACAATCTCGTGTGAGGACTATACCATGTTTGTATATCAGGACTATACCATGCTTGCAAGTCGGCCCTAGTTCAATGCAGAGAGGAGAGGGATCGGGGGCAGAGAACAGCCCCAGAAGTTGCTGAAAACAGACGTTTGCCAAGAGGCTGCAATTCCTTCTGGGAGGTATTGGGGAGAAGCAATAAGCTGCATCTCTTACACACACACCCTCCAAGGAGCTGAAAAATCAGGTCCTTTCCCAGAAGTCTGGCCCAGTGGCGTAAGTTAATGTTTACACTCCTTGCAGCTTTAATGCACCTGACAGATCTTTTTATCTCTAGGGTGGCCAGAGGATCTGGGGCAGAACATTCTGTCTTGAGAAGGAGTGCCACTGGGTTACAACATCCACAGGGGGACAGCGAGACAAAACATTTGCCTGGAGGAGGAAGAGGAGAAGAGCTTCCCCCTTGCTAAAAGGCTGCAGTCAAGGGAGTCACATTTTTTAACGTTCTCCCATGATTACATAAAATAAACACCCTGCAAGTTAAAAAAAAAAAAAAAAAGCAGGGCACACCGTTTCTCCCTGAACTGTTAGTTTTCTACTTGAAAGGAGCTGTTAACTACTAGAGGAACATTCAACAATGATGCCCCCATTTACTCTACAGCGGTAAGGCAGTGATCCATTTCTGAATTGAGAGGCTGGGGGGTCCCTTTGGCTGAAAGCCATTCCCTCCAAATGCAATACGTGTGGGGAAAGGGGACGATTAGTTATTTTTATGCAGCCATGAAGGGAAAGAATTCTGTGCATGCCCAGAGGCACTTCCCTCTTTGCCATGAATTCCTGGGTTCCAACTAGGAAGAATCCTGCCATCAGGATTAGATTCCAGGGGCTGACCCGTCCAAATATAAAGAAACATTTTGTAGTGTCTTCTCTAAACGAAACTCACCTGCCCGGCTGTTAGTGCTGTGGTCCCGCGTGGGCTGAGCGGAAGATGGAGGCACCTGCAGGCTGGTGTTCCTTGCCCAGGAAAAGGTTGTGCCAGGCTCCACAGTCCACCCACACCAGTCTTCCTCAAAGGAACAGAAGCTGAACAAATCTGCAGGGAGAAATGTGATGCTGCTGCTGCTGCTGCTGCTGCGCCACGAAAGGAGAGCCGCCCCATCCCCCCAAACACTAGGGCTGCAGCAGGCTTTAAGCCAGAGAGTCATCAACTAACTCAGGGATCGCCAAGCAGTGGCCCTCGTGTGTGTTTTTTGGCATTGGGAGGGGGATCTTTTCTGAATCTTGTTTTACACGGTAGGCACTTCCCTCACCCAGGTGGCCTCAGACTTGGACACCGCTTGGGTAGCTTGGGATGAACTTCCTGGCTTGCTCTCCTTGGCAATTCAGAGCCACCGCTGCAAATGGCCAGGCAACGGTATTGCAGCCACCAAACCAACAGAGGTCAGTTGGCGCCAACACAGCTCTGCCTGCGCCTACAGACCTGTTTGCCTGCCTCTCCATCTCCATGTGCCTGCTGGCCTCCATGCTCCCAAGCACAGACATTCCTTCCCCCCATCTATACACTATGGCACATGGCTGGGGGAGAGCTGACCACATCCCACTTTGTGGCTCACCCCACTCCCAATATCAGCCACGGACACTCACCACAATGACTCTCATCTTCACCATCCCTGCAGTCTTTGGTGCCGTCACAAAGCCGGTCTTTGGCTACACAGCCCCCTTGCTGGCACTGATACTCGTCCATGCTGCAGTTCTGGGGGCCTGGACCATGGGGCACGGAGGGAAGAAAGGCAGGTGGGTTAAAAGTGGGTAGGTATACTGAAGATTCAGTGGAGAGCATCAGCATGGAAACAGTGACACCTTTACGACTTTGTCTGCCTGCTAGCTAGTTTTTTAAAAGGACAGCAAAGGGGAGACCTGATATAAAATTCTGCACAATGTAGATAATACCCTTCCCTCTCTAGAGCCCAGCTAGGGCCACCCAATAATAATAATAATAATAATAACAATAACAACAACAACAACAACAACAACAACAACAACAATAATAATAATAATAATAATAATAATAATAATAATAATAATAATAATAATAATAATAATAATATTTAATTTGTTTGTCGCCTATCTGGCAATTCGCCACTCTAGGCGACGTACATTAAAAAAGATAAAATACAATAATATCAGATGCAATCACATTAATAACAATAGATAGAAATACTGGACATCAATACATATAAAAGCAATTATATTAACAACATACGATAGATGACAGACTCATGACGATTTACCCATCCCAAGGACCTCAAAGGCTTGCTGGAATAGCCACGTCTTTAGGGCCTTGCGGAATACATCTAGGGAAGGGGCATGTCGAAGATCACATGGGAGGGAGTTCCAGAGAGTGGGGGCCACCACAGAAAAGCCTCTCTCCCTAGTACCCACCAACCTAGCTGTTTTGGTTGGCGGGATTGAGAGAAGGCCTTGTGTGGCTGATCTAGTTGGGCGGCGTAATTGGTGGCGGTGGAGGCGCTCTTTCAGGTAAGCTGGGCCGAAACCGTACAGGGTTTTAAAGGTTAAAACCAACACCTTGAATCGGGCCCGGAAAACAACCGGCAGCCAGTGTAGATCAAATAACACTGGCGTGATGTGGTCCCGTCGGCGACTGTTGGTAAGCAAGCGCGCCGCTGCATTCTGTATAAGTTGTAATTTCCAAGGAAGTTACAAGACAAAAGGAGAGTCCTTCTTTACGCAGCGCATAGTTAATCTAAGGAATTCGCTTCCACAAGAGCGGGCAGTGGTGGCCCCCAACTTGGAGGGCTTGAAAAGAGGATGAGACAAATTCACAGAGGGTAAGGCTATCAGTGGCTACTAGCCACAATGGCTACGCTCTGCCTCCACTGTTGGAGGCAAGATGCTTCCCAACACCGGTTGCTGGAAACCGCAGGAGGGGAGAGTCGCTGTGGTGCTCAGGTCCTGCTTGTGGGCTTCCCATAATGGGCAACGGGTTGGCCAACGTGAGAACAAGATGAAGGGTTTGAAAGGCTCCCTTTGGCATGATCCAGCTGCCTTAGGGCTCTTCTGCAGCGAGATGGTGAGCCTTACGTGGGAGGCCACAGTTCCTGAACTCCACATCATCTATTGCCAGTTGCACCGTCTCAGAGAATTCCTGGGTTGAAGTGAAAGTTATCTGCAGAGACACGGAAGAGCTCTGGGTGAGTCTCTAGTAGCAGCAGGCTCCTCTGTTAGTCAGCCACTCCCCAAGAGCAGCTCCCCAAATGCCCACTCCTCGCTGAGGACGCACACATTGACTCTTAGAGTGCATAAGAATTCCATGACCCTAGAGGAGTCCACCCCTTGGGGCGCCACTACATAAGCTACGGTAGGCAGGAAATGTTGCTGAGTCCCTGTGCCAGGAGCAGCGGAACAATACAGTCACAATCCAGTTCAGAGACGGCTCAGCAGCCTTTGCCAGCTTGGTGCCCCCCAGATGTTTTGGATTCCCATCAGCCCCAGTCAGCACTAGGCTGTCCTACAGAGTTGGAAAGAGATGGGGCCAGAACAGTACATCATACAGAGATGCAACGAGCAACCTCCCTTCCAGGCATGAAATGCCACTGAGTCCTCACATCAGGAGCAACTGGACAATCCACCCCCACGCCATGCCCTGAGGACTCTAAAGGAGACTGACAGCCCGCCTCTCCATCTGTCTTCAGGTCCCCCCAGAGCCTTTGGAAGTTAAAGGTTCCTCTCCGTTCCCCTAAAGCAGGAGTGAGTAATCTCTGGCCCTCTCAGTGTTGCTGAAAAACAACTCCCATCAGTTGCAGCAAGCACAGCAAATGGCCAGGGATGATGGTAGTTTATCAACATCTGGAGAGCCAAAGGTTCTCCACATCTGCCTTAAAAGGCACATACCTGTGGGAGGGGGGAACCAAAAATTAACCTATTCCCACCATGGATTTACATGGATTTCAAATGAAAATGGACCGCCTTCAAGTCATCCTGACTTATGGCAACCCTATGAATGGAGTTTTCAAGGTAAGCGGTATTCAGAGGGGGTTTACCATTGCCTTCCTCTGAGGCTGAGAGGTAGTGACTGGCCCAAGGTCACCCAGTGAGCTTCGTGTCTATGTGGGGATCCGAACCCTGGTCTCCCAGGTCATAGTCCAACACCTTAACCACTATGCCACACTGGCTCTCTTACCATGGATTTACATGGCCTCATGGCCTTGATCCCAAGACAGGTTACAGAAATGCCCTTTGATCTCAGCAGGCCAAGCCATCCGTTTCCACCATGGATTTAAGTGGCATTCCCTCCAGGCCAGGCCACAGAAATAAGAGAAGGGAGCTGCTCTTTGAGGGCAGCCAGGTACCTGGAAAGTTCCCTCGATCCGGCCTGTGTAGGCAACCAGCTCCCGCCAGGCGTAGACGCTGCTTGGGGGGTTTCGCCACAGCGTCACTGTGTGATTCCTGCGGCTCAGCTCCACCGTCAAGGCGGGCCAGGGGTTCTTGTCGAGACCTGTATTAAAGAGGCAACAAGCATCTGTTGAGGTCTGGAAAATATTCAGCTTCACTTGCCTCAGCTCTCAGAGCACTATTTGGGGAGGGGAGGGGGGCTGCTGCCCTTCCTATCCACCCTTCGGACCACTTGGGAGGAATTAAGCCTCCTCAAGTCAGGAGTATCATATCTCCGTGCAAACACAGGCATGATCCAGGAGGTCTGTGATCAAACTTCCCAACGTCCTTTTTCAAAATAAATTTTTAAAAAATTATATTGCACCGCACTTAAGAAATATGTTAATGTTAAGCAGTCTAGAAATCTTCTAAATTGTTTTCTAAATTTTCAAAACAAGCAATAATATTTTTTAAAATGTGGGGTCCTTAAATAGGACCAAACTGGATTGAGGGAGTGACTCTGGGGAGGGCTATTAAGCCCCTTATTTATTTATTCACTAATAGGAAAAAAAACCTTGCGGTTTATGAACGTACCTACAGCCAACAGATATTTCTATCAAACTTGAAAAAGCAAGGAAATTGGGCAGCTCTAGTAAATGCACCAGGGGAGCAGGAGACCTGACCTCCTCTCTGAGATATTGTACTGCCCTACACCAGCCTTTCCCAACCAGTGTGCCTCCAGATGTTGTTGGACCACAACTCCCATCTTTCCTGACCATTGGCGATGCTGGCTGAGGCTGATGGGAGTTGTGGTCCAACAACATCTGGAGGCACACTGGTTGGGAAAGGCTGCCCTACACATTTGTGAAAATTTGAGTTGGTCTTTAACAGTCCAATCCACTTCCCGTGTAGCTTGGAAGAATTTGGTAACATATGCCTCTAAGCACATCAGTTCCCCTTACAGAACTACAATCCCCAGAAGAGGGGCTGCCTGTTAAATCCCTCTGGCCATTGGAGCTCTGTCAGGGGAATAAGCCTCTCCTAATAACTCTCAGCACCCTTGGCAAACTACACTTTCCAGGATTCTTTGGGGGAAGCCATGACTGTCTAAAGTGAAACTACCTGATTAGCCAAGCCAAACAGCTGTGAGTCTGTCTTTTAGAACACTGACAGTTGGTTCTTACTGAGCATGCCTAATGTTATAATAGACTCCAATGTTAAATTTCTTAAATTAATTAAAAATCAGCCAGGCATTTTTTTAACTTTAAAACTGCAGAAGATGAAGGTCAGCAATAGGATTACAGGTACTCTGTGAACATGGGTGATTTGTAATTAATTTCAACAAATTATGAGACCAATGACAGAAAAAAGTCCAAAAGGGATTTGGATTCCCCCCCTTTTTTTTACACTTTGAACTCTGGATTCTCTCTGACTGTTTTGTGTATCACCATGAAAACCTAGAGGGTTGTTAAGCGTTTCTGAGTTTAGGACTATAAGTTTTGTAAGGTTTTGTTTTGAAATTAGCTTGTGGGAAACAGCAGAATGTCCCGTCCAGAGCCAGAAGGACGAGGCTGAAGCATGGGTGCAAGTATATCTCATTTTATTAGAGTAATGGATACATCAAAGGCATTGCGCTTCATAGAAAACCCTGCGCTAACTCACTAGAATCCCTAACTATACTCTAGACATGCTCTGCAGCGTGTGAAGGAAGTTGACTCAACGACTCCCCACTGTGAGCGGCAAGCTTAAGTAGGGAACGTTTTCAAACGTAATCTCTGACTCCTTCGTAAT
This sequence comes from Rhineura floridana, assembly GCF_030035675.1. NCBI lineage: Eukaryota > Metazoa > Chordata > Lepidosauria > Squamata > Rhineuridae > Rhineura > Rhineura floridana. Next base: position 1,528,894 of record NC_084499.1, on the reverse strand, counting down.
TCCTGTCTTTGCCCTGTCCGTTTCTCGCGGTGGCAGGAGCAAGGGGACAGGGGCGTGTTTTCAACGGCTCATCGGAAGACACCTGCTCCTGAGCAACGGGCTCGAGGTCAGGGGGCTGTGCCACACTGGTATCCTCCTGGGAACTGCTTGGCAAGGGAGGAGCTGGCACTGTCTCTGGAGCCTCCCCCAACAAGTCCTCTGCATCAGCTGGGGGCGGCGTGCTCTGTTCCTCGGAGAGTGCACTACCCGTGGGAACTGACTGGAGTGCAGGCTGACTCCCTCCCGCAAGGTCCTGCTCAGACTCAGCAACTCCCAACTCTGCTTCTTCTGGCAGTGGAGGCACCTGAAACTCATGCCTCCCCCCTCCCTGTCCCTTCTGGGTTAGCTGAGGCTCAGCACAGAATGGCATGGGGAGTATTTTCAATTTAACATTGCAGAATGTGAAAAATCCATGGTGGCTATAGTGTATAGCCATTCTCGTGGCTGTATAATTGATTATATCTTGCCCTTCCTCTCAGAAGGAGCCCAGGGTGGCAAACAAAACCACTAAAACCACTCTAAAACATCTTTAAAAACATATTAAAACAAAGTATCTTCAAAAACATCTTTTAAAAAAAGCTTCAAAAACATCTAAAAAAGTAATTCCAAAACAGACGCAAACTGAGATAAGATCTCTACTTAAAAGGCTTGTTGAAAGAAGAGGGTCTTCAGTAGGCTCCTGACCCCTTCCCTCCTGCCAATTTTATAATCAAAATCTTTTATAGCTGTACTGCTGAGAGAAATTCAACAGGTGGAGATTTCCCAATCACTGCAAAACCACGAGAGGAAAACTTCAAAGAAAAAGAATGTATTGATTATTATTTATTATTACTATTATTACTGTTATTATTATACCTTTACATCGTTTCTTTGAGCATTCAAACATTTTATATACTTTTATAATTCCAAACTACCTTAAAGGCTTGTTGTCATAGCTGCTGATGTAATGTACGTAAATTGCTTCAAATAATCTATAGTTAGCTATTTAAATGGTAAGGATTATTGATGAAGGCCATCTAGTAAGTTCGTGACAAAAGGCGTTCCCTCACAGAGTTACAGTTCCCAGAGTTACCTGGAAAGAGAGATTCACCATTAAACCACTGTGGGAATTGTAGCTCTGGGAGGGAAATAGGGGTCTTCTCTAACAATTCTCGGCACCCTTAACAAACTACATTTCCCGAGATTCTTTGGGGGAAGCCATGGCTGTTAAAATTGTATGATAGCACTTTAAATGTATGGTGCGGATGCAGTCTAAGATTCAAACTGGGGGCTGATGCTCTTAGGTGTTACACTTTGCCCCTTACATTTTCTGTCTGCTATAACTCTGGAAACCAAGCCAAACAAGTAAAATGGTTTTACCCTAGAACACTTGGTTTACCAAATACAACCCTGAGGGAGGCTGCTGTTGGCTCCTCCATTCCCACAGGCCCATTTCCATACCTGGTCCCCACAGGTGATACCAAGCCCGGATCTCGCAGGTGGCAGCTGCCGCCCTCATTGGTGGGGATCTGAGCTGGGCGATAGCGGATGGCTTGGCTCTTTGCTTGGAGGTGGACATGAACCAGCCTGTGGGAACCCCAAAAGAGGCATTCAGGAGCACCCTAGGTAATCACAGGACATCCACCTCTCCTTTTCTGATGGCACTTTAATGCAAATCTAACAAGTTCACTCTGCCCAGAACAATACACAAACCAATATACAATTATCCTTCAAAATTCACACGTCTCTTAATTTTGAAGTTCCTTCAACCCAAAAATGTGCACAAACGTCCATAGAGGAAACTATGCATAACAATGCATACATTAAAGAAAATTCACTAATAGAAAACCCTTGCGGTTTAAGATTGTACCTATAGCCCATAGATATTTCTATCAAACTTGAAAAAGCAGGGAAATTGGGCAGCTATAGTGAATGCACCAGGAGAGCAGGAGACCTGACCTCCTCTCTGAGATATTGTACTGCCCTACAAATTTGTCAAAATGCAAACACAATTTGGGTTGGTCTTTCACAGTCCAATCCACTTCCTGTGTAGTTTGGAAGAATTTGGTAACATGTGCCTCTGGGTGGGCATTGGGCATTGGGCATTGGGCAGAGGGAAAGCCCCTTTCCTTTCCAAAAGGAAAACATTGTTAACAGTATCGTTATTTTTCAGGGTTTCCCCCACATTTTTATTCTGTAGCAGGCACATGTAGTCTCCTACCCAAATTTAAACCAAAGCTGTCCCTGGCCACATCCACACCAGACATTTATTCCACTTTAAACAGTCATTATTATTATTTTATTATTTATTAAATTTATTAGTCGCCCATCTGGCTGGATGTCCAGCCACTCTGGGCGACGTACAAGATAAAAACAATACATTAAAATGTTAACATTTAAAACCATAACAATAAAAATCTAACCCACCCCAAAAGCCTGCCTGAAGAGCCAGGTCTTCAAGGCCCGGCGGAAGCTCATCATAGAAGGGGCATGGCTTCCCCCAAAGAATCCTGGGAAGTGTAGTTTGTGAAGGGGACTGAGAGTTGCTTGGTGATGCCCTATTCCCCTCACAAAGCTCCAGTGGCCAGAATTTTCAGGGAAGAGGGGCTGACTGTTAAACCACTCTGACCACTGGAGCTCTGTCAGGGGAATAGGAATCTCCTACCAACTCTTAGCACCCTTCATAAACTACACTTTCCAGATTCTTTGAGGGAAGCCATAACTCTTTAAAGTGGAATAAATGCCTGGTGTGGGTGTGGCCCCCTGATTAGCCAAGCCAAATAGCAGTTAGTCTGGCTTTTAGTTTGTTCTTACTGAGCATGCCTGCGATTTCATAGACTCCGATGTTAATTTTCTTAAACTAATTAAAAATCCGCCATGCATTTTTTAAACTTTTAAAGTGCAGAAGATGGAGGTAAGAGTATGGGGCAAGATCAGTAATAGGATCTCATGTACTCTGTGAACATGGTTGGTTTTTAATTAATTTCAACAAATTATGAGACCACTGACAGAAAAAAGTCCAACAAGGATCTAAATTATTTTAGACTTTTAACTCTGGATTCTCTCTGAGTGTTTTGTGTATCACCGTGAAAACTTAAAGAGCTGTTAAGCATGCATTTCTGAGTTCAGGACTTTATGTTTTGTAAGATTTTGTTTTGAAATGAGCTTATGGGAAGAAGTCGAATGGCATTATACAGGCACTCTCGTGGCTGTATAATAACATACAAAATGCATTCTATTAGGGAGCAGTCCTTGCAAAAAAGTATATAGTGCTCTACAATGCTGATGAACTTTCTTGAGCCTTGGACTTAAAAAATCAGAAACAAAGCAAACTGAAGTTAAGATTGAAAAAGTGAGAGCAACCAAATTGGACAGGTTTACCCATCCCTACTCGGCACACCCCCAATTCAAGGCATGCACAGACAGACATAATTTTTTTTTCAGAGCCAGTTCAAGCCTTTTCCCTGCCCTGGGTGCAAATGAATCACAAATGAGTTGTGATTCTTGCAATGATGAATTCTCCCTGGGCGCAGGACAATCAGCCGAGCCCTTGCAGCCCTTGGCCACGATCTCCAGAGTCAGCCCCCTGAGAAGAAGCAGTTACCCAAATCGGTGCCCAGCGTATGGTCAAAGGGGGGTTCTGCCCCCCATGTTGAGAGGCTGGCCCGTGCTGGGGCCCATCGGTAGCCAGTGGTGCTCACATCCTCCCAGCCACAAGTGCTGCCTTCAAAGTCGCAAGTAAAAGGCGTTCCCAGGGCAAAAAAATCCTTTCGATATCCTAGAAAGCAATAAGAATAAGAATAAACGTATTAGTCGCCCATCTGGCTGGATGTCCAGCCACTCTGGGCGACGTACAAGATAAAAACAATACATGAAAACGTTAACATTTAAAACCATAACAGTCAAAACCTAACCCACCCCAAAAGCCTGCCTGAAGAGCCAGGTCTTCAAGGCCCGGCGGAAGCTCATCATAGAAATTGAGAAAGAATGCTCAGCTGGCAAAGCCCAAAACAGGCTGGCAGGATCAGTTCGAGGTCCAGGAGTGCCTCAGGCAAGGAGCATTTCGGACAGCCCCCTCCATTCCTTTGGCTTTTGGATGCCTTGTTTTTAAAACAAGGCGTCTGCAGTCCATTTTGTGACTTTGACGCACAGCTTGCCTGCATGTTTTATCCCTGTCAGCTAAGATGCTAAATTTGCACACCTGGATCTGATGATCAGTCAAGTCAAGTCAAGTCAAGTATATTTTATTGTGCTAGCCAAAGGCCATGACAAATACCTTAAAAACATTACAATTGAATATGAACAAAAGCATACAGGATATACATATTGTCCCAGGATATAAAAGTCATGTAATAGAAAATTAACCAGCAGAGTCTCCCTGGCAATTAATTGCTATTTTGTCTAGTTCTTTTTTCCTAATCTTTTTTGCCGCAAGAGCAAAAAGGGCCACCTTGTGGGTCACATAACTATTAGCATCACTCAAGAGATATAAAATCTCCTCCAGGGGGTTCCCATTTCCCTGGAACAACAGAGGTTTTATAAATCTCTCTCTTGGGTGTTCATATAGTGGACATTTTAGCATATAGTGCGCAATGTCCTCCACCTGCCCTAGATCACAAATACACAACCTTCTTTCAAAGGGCACCTTCTGATAACGTCCATCTATTACCGCTGTTGGCATAACTTGGAACCGTAGTTCCATGAACGCATTTCTTAAAGGAGCTAGTCTTAATTTGGTCAGATAGCAAGCTCTAAAGTGTTCTGTTTTCACTGACGCAAAATAAGTAGAAAATCTAGAGTTTTTAATTAGACGCAAATCCCTTCTGGCGTCTATCCAAAGGAGCCAATCCCTTAAATGTCTCTTTTCTATGCCTACTATATATTTTAACTTGGGAAGATGGTAACTATTTAAAAGATTTTGAGACATTAACTTCCAGTTTGGGTTGTTTTCTAGCTCCTTATAGCACAATACTGGGAGGCGTTCTTTTGTCAGGGAAGCAATTCGCTTATAATAATTTAAGCGTAGCCACACAGCTTTTATCTTTATTGATGGCCAGCCAGATTCTGTTCTCAAGAAAGCTGCAGGTGTTCCTGGGGGTAAGGAATATAGCTTTCGAAAGAATTTATTCTGTATTATTTCCAAGATTTTGATCACATTTGAATCTGACCCCCATACCTCTACCCCATAGAGCATTTGTGTGACCACTTTACTGCCAAAGATCTTTAAGGCAGGTTCAATCATTTGTCCTCCCTTATTATAATAAAACTTCATTAAGGCTCCAATTGTTCTCTCCGCTTTCAGCTTGATCGTCTCACTATGCCGTTTCCATGTAAGGGACTCGCTGAAAACAATCCCTAGGTATCTGAATGAGCGGACTTGTTCTATAACCTGTTGATCTAAGTTCCATTTGTATCTTGGATTACATTTACCAAAGACCATAATTTTTGTCTTGGAGTAATTTATCAATAGATGCTCATTTTTACAATAGGTGCTAAATGCATCCAGGAGATTTTTAAGGCCCAAACGAGAGAGGGAGATGAGTATCAAATCATCTGCATACATTAAAATAAAAATCTTTCTATTACTAATTGCTGGTGCGGGAGAATCTACTCGAGCTAACCATGGCACCAGATCATTTATATAAATATTAAAAAGAGTGGGAGCCAAAATGCATCCCTGCTTCACCCCACGTGTTGTTTTCAAGGCTTCAGTTAATGCACCCTTTAGGCCAATTCTGATCCTTAGTTCTGTATTACTATATAACTCTTGAATCAGTTGTAAAAGTCTACGATCCATCTTGGTGCTTTGTAATTTCTCCCATAATCTGGGTCTGTTAATCGAGTCAAAGGCTGCAGTAAGGTCTATGAAGGCAGCATAAAGATGTCTTTTGTTCTTGGTGTATTTCTCTATAATATGGTTTAGGATAAAGCATTGGTCGATCGTGCTATATCCTCTCCTAAACCCTGCTTGTTCTTCCTGGATAAACTGATTTTCTTGCAGCCAGTCAGTTAGTTTTAATAATAAATGTCGAGCATACAGTTTTGAGGGGATGTCTAACAGGCTGATTGGACGATAATTTTGTGGGTCGTTTCTATCCCTTTTTGTAGATTGGAAATATTATGCTTGTTTTCCATCCTAGAGGCATTTGACCAGAACTATTTATTGTGGTAAATAATCCTACCAGGATGGGTATCCACCAGTCTACATTTTCTGTAAATAGTTCTGGGGGGAGCATGTCTTCTCCTGGTGCTTTTTTAGTTTTCAAGGATGCAATAAGAGTTTTTACCTCATGTGTTGTAACTGGATGCCACTCAGGTAGGTTATCAAAATTTTTAGATATCTCTATCTCTGCACGATCATTAGGCTGATCTCCAAATATATTAGAAAAATGCTTAATCCAGGAAGAAGCAGAAACTGCTGCCTCCGAGGTAGATCTTATTTCCTTTAGACCACGTGAAACCAGCTCCCAGAATTTGCCTTCATTTTGTTCCTTTACTGTTTGTTCCAATTCTTGCCACTGCATTTTTATATATACCCTTTTCTTGTTTTTAAGTAAACTTTTGTATTCCGTCCTACATTTGATTAAATCTTCCATTATCTCTTTTGAAGGTTTCTTACAGGATTCTCTGATTTTTTTTTAACACTTTCTTAGCCTTCTTACACTCTGCATCAAACCAACCATAATGTATTGTCTGCTTACTTTTGTCATTAGATGTTATGAAGCAAGGTCTAAGTTCCGTAACTATTTGCTGGAAGATGTCTACATGATTCACTGAGTTATCCCCAAATTGTTGTCACCTGCTCATCAAATAATTATTTTGTAGTTTTTGCTGGATGTTGCTACTTATTTTGCTGGACCATTTCAGTCTCCTTTCACCCAGCATTTCCCCTGTAAGGTTGGTTGTTTCGGTTATTGATACCCGTTCCATCAAGGGGCTTATATTCACCGATAAAGGGTGATGGTCACTTTCTGTTCTTCCAAGAATTTCAAAAGCACTTACTAGTGGGAAAAGTGAGACTGAAACCATAATATGATCGATAACACTGGCGCCCAGTTTGCTCAGATAAGTAAAAAAACCTTCAGTTATATCCAGTGAACTCCCGTGCAACGAGTATAAACTTTGGTGGTATATAAATTCTAAAAATTTAAGACCTTGTTGGTTGTATTTACTGTCCATCGAAGTGTGAGAGGTTAGGAAGATTTCTTCCAGATCTATTCCCAAGGGATGAAAGTAACCTTCTGAAGTTGCCCCAATTCGAGCATTGAAATCTCCGCAAATTAAGATGTATGCTTGCGGAAACTTCTGATCTATCTGTTCCATCAAAGAAATTAAATCTTTCCAAATCTTAGTAACGGTTAATGGGCCCTTGGACGGAGGAAAATACGTGTTTATGCAGAAAAAGGGGGCTCCCGTCTCTGTTTTTAATTGTACTGGCAGAAGATAGTTGTTCTGTGGTCCCAGATTGACCAATTGGGATTCTTCTGTTAATTCCAGCGATATGAAGGAAACCAATCCGCCACTGCCTCTGCCCATCTTGAATTTCTTAATAGCTGGCAGATTGAATGATTTATAACCCTGCAATAAAGGGGGGTTATTTTCATAGGTCCAGGTCTCCTGTAGGCAGACTATGTCATATTGTTGGAGCATCACAATAAATTCATTATCTGCCATCTTATTTACCCAACCTGCCACGTTCCAGGAGATTATCTTTAACCCTTTATGTTTTGTACGTAGTCAGTTAGAGTATTCCAGGAAAGTTTTGGGAAGATAATCTCTGGGCTTTTTGTTATCACCCTTGTTCCAGTATTTGTCTTTAGGCATCGGACCGCAATACCTGATGGAGCGCCTCTCTCGCTATGTACCTACCTGTTCACTACGCTCGACGTCGAAGGCCCTTCTCCGGGTCCCAACCCATAAAGAGGCCCGGAGATCAACAACTAGATCTAGGGCCTTCTCGGTGGTGGCCCCCGAACTATGGAATGCCCTCCCAGACGAGATACGCCTGGCGCCTTCTCTGTTATCTTTTCGGCGCCAGGTAAAAACTTACCTTTTCGCCCAGGCTTTTTAAATTTTGTAAATGTTTAAATATTTTAAATTTAACATTCTAAATTTAATATGATCTTAATTTATAAATCTCAATGGCAATTTTATTAATGTTTTATAATTGTACTATATATATATATATTTTCCACACTTGCTCATATTTTAATTGTGATTTTATTTGTTGTACACCGCCCTGAGAGCTTTCTGCTATAGGGCGGTCTAGAAATGTAATTAAATAAATAAATAAATAAATAAATAAATAGTAGGGATCATAGGTTGTATTCCCCAATTTTCCTGTTTATGATGATCCAGCCTGATGTTATTTGGATAGGTTACAAATTTGGGGATCTCATGCCTCTGGTTCCTCCAGCATCTGTTTTCCCCCATACTGTATTTGGGCTGTCTTTCATTTCCAGTCCTTGGTGCCCATATGGAAATATTACTATGCCCTTGAGGGGACTTATTTGGTGTTCTTATCAATTCAAATAGTAACCCTCTATTGGAAAATTTATGTAATAGAGACCAGAATTTACAGCCTAACTCCGAACTCCAAAATGTGAGCTCAATGCTACCCATTTGTCCAAAGGAGGGTAGACAATTGCAAAAAACTCCTTTTCTTATATCCAAGTCAGTTCCCAGTATAAATTGAATATCTGTTAGGAGTTCTTTCCACGATCTTATTCTCCCTCCTGGTTTTCTCACTGGCCATTTATGGATGATCACTTGAAAATCATTCGATAATCTTTCCCTTGATATAGTCCTTTTCTTATAATAAGGGTTGAAGTTGCTCCTTTTCCTTCTGTTTTCTTTATAATTGTATTTTAAGGGATAAGCTGTTTCACAAATTTCCTCGATTGCCTCCCGACTGCATTGCTGAGTCAAGCGGGGAGGCTCTCGTAGTGACTTATCTAAGCCATCTTCTTCTAGTGGAATTTTATGAGTTTGCTTAATGCTATTGGGCGAACTACTCATAATTTCCACTGGGAGTGGAGTGGAGGCTTTATCTGAATATTTATCTATTATTAGAAGTCTTGGAGGGTGTAAGATTTAAAATAGAAACATCGTTGTTACTAAGAGCTTGCTTTTGGTTACTAACATGAGGGAATGTCTCTGAGTACCTATTCCAGTCTGCGAATATATCCTTAAGTTGTTGAGTTATTGTATTTTGATCAAGGTCCTCCTTGTACAGATCTTCTCTGGCTGAATGTTCTTTCTGTGTCATGATATCCTCCAATCCTTGAGTAATGAAATTTGTCTGAGGAGCTACTGACAGAATTCCCATCTCAACCAGGGCAACTAAAGCTCTAATAGTAGCCTTCAGACCAGAGACTTCTTGTTGCAATTTATCCATGTTGTGAAAAAATTTTTCTGTTGTTTGCTTAGTTAAAAGACATTGGTCTCGTAAAATCTCCCACGGAGAGGGAGTTTCTTCCTTGTTTTCTCCTAAGTCCAGTTTATCTAAGTTTCCCTTTAAAGTATGTAGAGTTTATTTACTTGTAGTGAGTTGTTTTTGTCTACATAATTGGGAAATGTCTTCTCTCAAATCTGGATCAATAGACCAGTTAGTTTGGCCTTCACTAAAGGAATACTTGTCTGGGATTCTTCTGTCTGCTGGATGATCTGTCTCTGTTATAAAACAAGTGCTATCAAGAAAGTCCAGACTCTCCATAGACGGTAATTCTGGAATACTTTGGACCATCTGCTGCTCTTTTGCTTTTACTTTTGGATCTTTTCCTTTATTTATTCCACAATAATCTAATATAGATTTTTGAATTAGATTAGGAAGTGAACTATTAATTATAGTGCCACGACTTTGAGCACGTGTGGTCACCATTTTATACCCGTCTGGTCAATTCTTCAATGAGTGAAATATGCTCAAGCAGCTCTATTTTCTTCTCTTCTCTTCTCCTCCTGGCTCTCTAGTTTGATTTCACTAGGGGTTCTTTGGTAGTTGCAGCTTTAAAGGAAGGGAGTCAAAGCTTCCTTTGTAGGAGGGAGAGACTATGTAGCTTGTAATATGCAGGGGGGGCAGTGACAGCAAAGTTGTTAATTGGCTGTTCCAAGGTCCATTTAAAATAATTCTCCCTCCTCGCAATAATATTTCTACCCCCTTGCAGCTGCGTTGGTTTTCTGTTAATTAAGTGAGGTGCCGAGCCACAAGAGAGTAAATAATAATGAGTACCTGTATTCTTACGCTAGATTTTCATCTATTCAGCTACAAATAAGTAAGTACTTTATAAGAAACTGGAATTCTGCAACTTCTTCACTTCCTTCCTTCCTTCCAGGATAATAGAGAAGCGGTGGATGTTTGCAGCTTGCTGTTCCCTCCTCCAGGTCTCGGCATAACCTGCTTTGTAGCTTATCTCTCTAATTCCACTCTTTTCCTTTTAGGTACTTTCAAAGGCCCGGAAAAAGGAAACAGAGGAGTTATCTCACTCCTGTATTGATTTCATTCTCTTTAATTAACTCACAATTGCCAGGAATCAGAGCTTGGAAAAGTTACTTTTTTTAACTACAACTCCCATCAGCCTAATCCAGTGGCCATGCTGGCTGGGGCTGATGGGAGTTGTAGTTCAAAAAAGTAACTTTTCCAAGTTCTGCCAGGAATATAAAGGAGATATAGGAGCCATACAAGCATTCAACCGTCTCAGTCGCCATCTTGGCCCCTCCCTCTGATGATCAGTCACTCATGAGCAATGGACAGGCCCTGATGTGAATTTTCCTGCATGGAGCAATAGAGTGTAGGAGCGAAGAACTTCAGGCAATGCAGGTTGGCATGGCCAGCTTTACCAGTGAAGGTGAGCGGTTTCCACCCTTTGCTCCAGTGGGACGAAGAAGAGCTGGGTAGGATTCCCTGAGTCAAACACAAGTATGGAGAGGGGGAGAGGGGAACCCCAAATAGAGCGTACTGAGTAGACTGACTGACAGTTTGGGGGGGGGCAGAGAAGAGGGAAAAACCAAGGGAAAAGGGGAACTGAACAGAGTATCCTAAAAAGAACTTCACACTGCAACAATTTGTTGCACATCCCACTTCTTAGCCTCATAGTTGAATGGAACCTCCCTATTCAGAAGCAGTCTACCTCCGAATACTAGCTGCTGGGGATGAAACACCCCTTGCATCCGTCCCCTGCTTTGTGGGCTTCCCAGAGGCATCTGACTGGTCACTGTGGGAGGAAAGGAAGATGCTGGACTAGACACACCTTTGCTCTTGTCAACCTGGTGCCCTCCAGCTGTTCTGGACTTCCGTCCCCATCAGCCCCGGACAGCAAGGCCACATGATGCTGAGGCTGATGAGAGCTGTAGTCAAAAATAGCTGCAAGGCACCAGGCTGAGGAAGGCCATCTTGGATCTTCTTGGTTCAGGGAAAAAGCACTTACCACACCAGCTTTCATCTGAGCAATCCCAGCAGTCACAGACAAAATCACAGATGCTCGTCCTGGGGCTTCCACACCTGTTGCCGAGGGCAAAAAACGGAGGCCTGGCTAGGAGACAAAAGGCAGGAGGCACAAATGGACGGACCACCCAAATTACCTCTCTGCTCGACCTACCTTTCTATCCAGCCCTTCCTCCACCGAGGGATGTCAGTGGTTCTACCTGTGAGGTGGGCGAGGCTAGGAGGCAGTAATGTACCCAGGCCGGGGGCTTAATGTTGCCAGCAAGTCATCCAAATATCACAAATGGAGCATATACTGAAAATGCATGAACCATCCCATAATAAACTCCCATCCGGAAGCTCCCCCCCCCCGTGGGCTTCAGAGCTGCTGAGCGGGAATTTGAACCTGGGTCTTCCCAGTCCAAGTCCCTAAAATATATTGGGTGCAGCAAGTAAAGGGGCTAATATTCGTGTATGGGGTATTCTCATGCAAGGGTTCAAAATGCAACCCACCTTAAAAACCTCCTTAAAAATCTGAATTTAAAAAACAAATAACTGAGCTCTCTGTATAAGCCAGTGTACAGGTTGGGCACAAATTTCCACTCTGGAGAAGGCTGTTTGTATATGTGTGAACTGTTATATTTTAGCAACAAGAGTTCAGCACCACCACCAAAAACAAAACACACACACACACATAGTGTTGAAAACAAATTCCCCCCGCGGAATGAACTGCAGCAGAATTCAACAGGGAGCTACAAACATTTATACTGAGCTTCAGAAGAGTGCCAGATTATTTATATCCCCCCCTTTCATCCAAAGGGCTCAAAGTGGCATACATGGTTCTCACCACTTTCCCCCATATTTTATCCTCACTAGAACCCTGTAAGGTAGGATCGGGAGAGAGGGAGAGGGAGAGAGAGAGGCTGGCCTAAGGTCACTCAGTGAGCTTCATGGCTGAGTGGCAGTTTGAACCCGGGTTTTCCAGGGCCTAGTCTCAACACTCTAACCACTAAGCAACACTGGAGTAGAGGGACCAGGGGCCTGGTTCAGTCATTCCTTCACTTTCTCATTTCCTGAAATTAAATCGTGGACAGGCTTCCTCTTTCCCACTGGAGTGGTAGAAAAGAGGACCTTTACATTCACCCCGGAAGCATTGTGCCATTTCCTGAAGAGGAAGAGTGGCAGCAGAGCACCTTTCCTTCACACGCAGAAGGCCTGGGGTGCAGCCCCTGGCATCTCCATGTAGGGCCGGGAAAGACTCCTGCCTGAAACCAGGGAGAGAGGCTGCCAGTCAGTGTAAGCAATAATGAGCTGGATGGACCCCGAAGGTCTGATTCGGTGTGAAGACGCTTCCTATCTAAATCATCCCCTTTTATTTTTAAGGGAAAGGTCATAGGTCAGTGGCAAAGCACTTGCTTTGCATGCAGAAGGTCCCTGTCAACTCCAGAGTAGGGCTGGGAAAGGCCTCTGCTTGGCAGCTGCCGGTCAGTGTGGACAATACTAAGCTAGACAGAACAATGGCCTGGCTCACTAGGGTGGGCAGCTTCCCATCTCCCTATGTTCTCCATTGGAAAACTTACCCAAAGGTTTCTCCAGGAGCAGGAGACACAGGAGGAGCCATAACCCAGACATACTCAGAGGCCGACCCAACAAGCAGAAGAATTTCTCTTGGGAAAGGAGGGCAGGTCTCCGAGCATGACACCGCACTCTGGACTTCAGACTCATTTATCTCTCACCTGCGCAGCAGAGAGAAGCAGGCCCAGGGCAATTTCCTCCTTGATGCAAGCAGGCAGTTGAGCAGAATCTCAGACACCCTTCCCAGGGGTGAGGGGCATCAGTCAGCGAGGGGATGCACAGGAAGAACACACACACAACAGGAGCAGAGGCAGCAGGCTTCCCACCCAAAAGGTGGCAGCTCGAGGAAGCCAGCCAAGCTGCACCAATGCACACACACTGGAAGCACTGGAAAATCCAGGCGTGTTGGACATCATTTACTAAAGGGGCACAGGAGAACCCCTTTTGTTAAGGCCAGCCTTTGCCAGCCTGGCACCCTCCAGATTTTCTGAGGGGCTGAGGTGTAGTCTAGAACACCTGGTGGCCATCAGGCTGGTGAAAGTTAACAACAGCAAAGAGCAAAAAATGGGAAAGTTGCTGCTATAATTCTAAATTCTCAAAACACTGTGGGTTTTTGTTTTTTTTAAAGACACCTGTGGAGCTAATAGCTGAACCCTGGCATGCTACTTGATATGGAATTTTCACATTCTGCAATGTTAGATTGAAACAAAACTATACAAAACTTATAGTCCTGAACTCAGAAACACTTGCTTAGCAACAGTGCTCAGAGGCTCATTTACCAAATTCTTCCAAGCTACACAGGAAGCGGATTGGACTGTGAAAGACCAACCCAAACTGTGTTTGCATTTTTACAAATTTGTAGGGCAGTCCAATATCTCAGAGAGGAGGTCAGGTCTCCTGCTCCCCTGCTGCATTCACTATAGCTGCCCAAGTTCCCTGCTTTTTAAAGTTTAACATAACTATCTGTCGGCTACAAGTACTTTCTTAAACCACAAGGGTTTTTTGCCTATTAGAGAATAATGTTTACCAATGTGCCAAATGTCAAAGTGATCCAATGAAACTTGCTACAGGTACAAGTTAAAAAGAGCTGAACATTGATATCCTTTTTATTTTAACTTCAAGTTTTCAACAGGCACATCATATATTTCTTTCACATTTTGGTGAAAACTAGTGATGTGCTTTATTCAGGCTTGGTTTGGTGAAGGTCTGAGCAGCAGTTCAAAATTTATTAAAGCTCCCGTTCTCCCTGAAAGCTTGCAGCAACAATTGTTGGTAAATGCTCAGTTTAATTCTGATGGTAGAATGCTGCCAGTACTCCAGTGTTTGCAGAGAGAGACACTTATGTGCAAGGCCCATTCCTTTATTATTTATTTATTTATTTATTTATTTAATTCAGCTTTTATACCGCCCATAGCAAGCTCTCTGGGCAGTGTACATCAATAAAAAACACTTCGCATATAATATAAAAACCACTTAATCATCAGATTACAAAAGATATATCAACTGTCTGTTAAAACATTACATACAAAATACAAATACAAGAATACGAACATATTAAAATATTAAAATGCCTGGGCAAAGAGGAAGGTTTTCACCTGGCGCCGAAAGGATAGTAATGTAGGCGCCAGGCAAACCTCGTCAGGAAGGGTGTTCCATAGTTCGGGGGCCACCACCGAGAAGGCCCTCTTTCTTGTAATCACCTTCCGGGCGTCTCTCTCTGTCGGCACCCGGAGGAGGGCCTTCGATGTTGAGCGCAGTGTACAGGTAGGCTCATATCGGGAGAGACGTTTCATCAGGTATTGCGGGCCTGTGCCGTGTAAGGCTTTATAGGTTAAAACCAGCACCTTGAATCGGGCCCGGAAACATATGGGCAGCCAGTGCAAGCAGGCCAGAATCGGTGTGATGTGCTCCGACCGCTTGGTCCCAGTTATTAATCTGGCCGCTGCATTCTGCACTAGCTGCAGTTTCCGAACCGTCTTCAAAGGCAGCCCCACGTAGAGTGCGTTGCAGTAGTCCAATTTCAAGGTTACCAGAGCATGAACAACTGAAGTAAGATGTTCCCTGTCCAGGTATGGGCGTAGCTGGGCCACCAGCCTAAGTTGGTAAAAAGCACTCCGTGCCACCGAGGCCACCTGCGCCTCAAGTGACAAGGACGGGTCCAGAAGGACTCCCAAGCTGCGCACCTGCTCCTTCAGGGGGAGTGTAACCTCATCCAGAACAGGTCGAACATCCATCATCTGGTCAGGGGATCCATTTACTAGTAGCATCTCAGTCTTATCTGGATTGAGCTTCAATTTGTTCGCTCTCATCCAGTCCATTATCGCAGCCAAGCATCGGTTTAGCACTTTGACAGCCTCACCTGAGGAAGATGAAAAGGAGAAGTAGAGCTGCGTATCATCAGCGTACTGATGAGAACACACTCCAAACCTCCTGATGACAGCACCCAGCGGCTTCATATAGATGTTAAAGAGCATGGGGGACAGAACTGATCCCTGCGGAACTCCATATTGGAGCACCCAGGGTATCGAGTAGTGCTCCCCAAGCACTACTTTCTGGAGACGACCTGCCAGATAGGAGCGGAACCACTGCCAAGCAGTACCTCCAACTCCCAAATCCGCAAGCCTCCCCAGAAGGATGCCATGGTCGATGGTATCAAAAGCCGCTGAGAGATCAAGGAGAATCAACAGGGTTACACTCCCCCTGTCTTTCTCCCGACAAAGGTCATCATACAGGGCGACCAAGGCCGTCTCTGTGCCAAAACCGGGCCAGAAACCTGATTGAAATGGATCCAGATAATCGGTCTCATCCAAGAGATCCTGGAGCTGGGATGCAACCACCCTTTCCAGAACCTTGCCCAGGAATGGCACATTTGCTACCGGCCTGTAGTTATTCAAATTCTCTGGGTCCAGGGAAGATTTCTTCAAAAGTGGTCTCACCACCGCCGCCTTAAGGCAGTTCGGGACCACTCCCTCATATAATGAGGCATTAATCACTTCCCTGGCCCAGCCGGCAGTGCCATCCCTGCTAGCTTTTATTAGCCAAGAGGGGCAAGGATCTAACACAGAGGTGGTTGCACGCACCTGTCCAAGCACCTTGGACAGTTATGGGATGTGGACTCTTAGGAAATGGGAGTGGGCATTGAATGCACCGATGTGGAAATGGGGTTGGGGGCCTCATGCTGACATTCTGAAAGCAGGAAGGGGATGCCAGGGAGAGAGGAAAAGGTGCAGCTGGACCAGCAAGCAGCTTAGTTGCAGCACCCTCAAACTTGCCCCTCTAGCCACATGCCCAGCATACCGTAACTGCACATCTGCCATGGAGAAAAGCGATTGATGAGGGAGAAGGCAGCAAGTGAAGTCAGCAGAAAGAGGACAACAGAAACTGGCCCCGGGTGAGGGAGGGAGAGAGACAAAGAGGCTGAAGATAAATATTGGAGGAGTCTTCCATACAGAGTCTGTTCCACAGTCAGCTGGAAAAGGACAAATGATCTATCCTGAAAGAGAGAGGATTACGGCATAGCCACAGTGGCTAGAGGCTAGGCCATGGAACAGTGAGACCTGGGTTCAAATTCCTGCTCAGCTGTGAAGCTCACTGGAGCAGTCACTTTCTCTCAGGCTCCCCTACACCACAGGGTTGTTGTGAAGATCAACAGGGAGACAGAGAATCATGTACGCAGCCTTGAGGGGAAAAGGTGTAATTGGAAAATAATTAGGAGTTTTAACGCATGGATATTTGGCACATTTGGTTTCGTCTCCTGTTCATTGTTATTACTTGAAATTGAACCTGCCCAATGGAGTTCTCCATTGCTCTGACAGGGAGCTGGGAAAATCAGAACAAGCCTACCTTGAGTTTTGCAAATAGCTGGCAAATGGTCTAAACTGCTTTGAGATTGGCTCAGTCAGTTTTTGTTTTAAGTGGATGTCAAGTGGCTAGTCCATTCAAGTCCAGGGGATCTTTCTGGGACAGAGCAACCCAGCGAATGGCTTCCTTGCGTTTTGCATGCCTCCCAAACTTCTGCCTTCTTAGACACTGGCACATAAAAACAAAAGTCTCTGTTCCTTAACAAAATGCAAAAGCTCAGGAAAAAAGAGTGAAGGATAAATAATACATTGATATATTAAAATTCTTATATTCAACAATAAAAGTAAAGGTTAAATACTTATTCCAAAGGCACTTGTATACGCCCAGTTAATGAGACAAATAAATATTTTTAAAAGTGCTCCTTTGGCGTTTTGGCCAGACACCTTTCAACAACCTGTCTTCCTAAACTCACAACATAAAAATACAAATAGCATTAGTTAGTATCTCAAAAGGAAACTTTTTAGCAACAATATATTATATATAATGGCACTCAGCCAGGCTTTTAAATAAAAAATCCTTTCAAACTGCAAGCAATATATATCACAGACTAATGTGGGATGCCACAAATCCTACATAAAGACTAAATATATATATAAATTGTAAAAATGATCTCACTGATCATTTAATATATAGCCAATCTAAGGTACCCAATGCCTTTATAGTCCAATTCCAGTGAATAATAAATACATACGATAAAGAAGCCATGGGTAACAGCAACTGTCCAGACCCAAAGTTTTTATGGCTAAATTTGGAATCAAAAAGTTGACACAGCTGTGTGATCAGTTTGGTGCCACAGCTGTTGGCCATATAGGTAACGATTAACCCCTTCTAAGGCACTATCCAAATCAAACAAATACATGAAAACAGTAAATTGAAATAATCACAAAGGTGAACTATAAAGGATACAGAAAGCTGGTTGTCATACAGGTATCAGCCAAATTCCATATCAACTACAGTTCAGGAGACCAATCAAATCCTCATACAAACCACCTGGCATCAAAGTCTTCAGAATAAAGATCCAAAAGGTTCTCTTCTTTCTTAGCTTGCTCTCAAGTTGTGTTCCTGATCCAGTGATTCTTTCCAAGGCTCAAAACTTTAAGTCTATATCCGTATGTCCATGTTCAATGAAATGCTTTACTATGGGGGCGTGCATCCTGTGATTCTTAATGCAGCATTTGTATTCACACACACTCATTTTCATTTTCCTCACTGTCAGATCTACATTTGCAGGGGCACTGAGCCACATATATAACCCCTTTAGTATTACAGTTATAAAAATCCTGTAGGACTTATTTTCTACCATCTTTGCACTTGACAGATTCCTTGTTGTGCAGTTGTTACAGACACTGCAATGGTTGCATGGGAAATTGCCTTTAACCTTCTGGTGGAATGCAAGTCATCTCTGCTTTGCTTAAGATTACTATCTCCTAATAGATCTTTTAAATTTCTTGCACATTTATACACAAATATTTACTTCACATCCTGGTATATCAGCCAGTAGATTCCAGAATTTAAGTATGGCTTTCTGTATAGAACCCTTATTGCCATCATAAGTCAAAGGTATCACCATTTTGTTTTTTTTTGTAATAATTTTTATTATTCAAGTTTTCATAAAACAAACACAACAAAATCAAACAACAAAAACAATACAACAAAAATAAAAAGAACTTGACTTCCGATTTGTTATCTGTTACAGATAAGTATATATAATATATATCAAACCTGTCCCCTAAAACATACGAAATTCACTTTTTTCCATAGTCTATCTTAATTAATCGTCAAATCCCATTATCATCATTTCATTTTTTTTCTTTCAACAAAAAGTCCAAAAGAGGCTTCCATTCCTTAAGAAATGTATCTGTCGTTTTTTCTCTGAGAAGGCATGTCAATTTGTCCATCTCAACTAAGTCCATTAATTTCAATAGCCATTCTTCCTTTGTTGGTATTAATCCCATTTTCCACTTTTGTGCATATAATAATCTTGCTGCCGTAATCATATATAATATTATTCTTCCATATTTCTTTTCCTTTTGTTTATCCATAAAACCCAATAAAAAAAATTCTGGCTTTGACTGAATATTTATCTTTAATATTTTTTGCATCATCCTACCTATCTGTGCCCAAAATAATTTTGCCTGTTTACACGACCACCACATATGATAAAAAGATCCTTCTTGTTGTTTACATTTCCAACATACATTAGAAACATTACTATACATTTTTGACAACTTTTCTGGATGTACCAACGATACATCATTTTATAAAAATTTTCTTTAAGATTATAGCATAATGTAAATGTCAAACCTTTTTTCCACATATTTTCCCATTGATCCATTTGTATATTATAACCAAATTTTTTTGCCCACTTGACCATACATTCTTTTACTTGTTCTTCCATGTCCATTTTCAATAAAAAATTATACATTTTTGCAATTATACATTCATCATTTGTACACAAACCTATTTCAAAATCAGATTTATTTATTTCAAACCCAAACATTTTCTTATCCAATTTGTATCTTTCTAACAATTGTAAATAGGCAAACCATTGAGAACTATATCCTTCCTTTATTAGTTGTTCTCTCTCTTTCATTATATATTCTCCATGCACATTTTCTAATAGTTCTTGGTAAGTTAACCATTTCTCTTTTCCAACCATTTCTCTTCTATAAAATGCTTCTTGACTTGAAACACATAGTGGTATTTTCGAAAAAAACCTTGTTTTATATTTATTCCATATTTTCAACAAAGGACGTCTTATAAAATGATTATTAAAATCCACATTAACTTTTACTTTATCATACCATAGATATCCATGCGATCCCCACTTCAGGTTGTGACCCTCCAAATCCAATAATCTTTTGTTCCTCAATACAATCCATTCCTTTATCCAGACTAAGCAACAAGCAGCAAAATAAAGTCTCAAATTTAGTAATCCCAGCCCTCCTCTTTCTTTGGCATCTTGTAATAATTTAAATTTAACTCTTGGTTTTTTCCCCTGCCAAACAAATTTAGAAATATCTTTTTGCCATTGTTTAAAAGGTAAATCAGAGGATATGACAGGTATTGTTTGAAATAGAAACATCATTCTCGGCAATACATTCATTTTTATTACAGATATTCTACCCATTAATGACAACTGTAATTTATCCCATTTTAACAAATCTTTCTTAATCTCTGTCCATAATTTTTCATAATTATTATGAAACAACTTTGAATTTTTATTTGTCATAATAATACCTAAATATTTCACCCTTTCTTCTATTTTAAAATCTGTCTTCTCCATTAACTCTTTTTGATCCCTTAAAGATAAATTCTTCACCAACATCTTTGTTTTTTGGTTATTGATCTTAAATCCTGCTAATGGTCCAAATTCTTTTAATTTATCCATCAATACTTTAATTCCTTTCAAGGGATTTTCTAATACAATTATCAAGTCGTCAGCGAATGCTCTCAGTTTATATTCTTCTTTTTTTATCTTTAATCCCGAAATCCTTTTGTCTTGCCTTATGTCTCTAAGCAGCACTTCTAGAACCAAAATAAATAAAAGAGGGGACAGTGGACATCCCTGTCTTGTACCCTTTTGTATTTCACATGAGTCTGTTAAATCCCCATTGACAATTATCTGTGCCTTCTGTGATGTATAAATCGATCTGATCCATTTTATAAAATTATCTCCAAAATCCATTTGCTCTAGAACCTTAAACATAAATTTCCAATTCAAATTATCAAATGCTTTCTCAGCATCCAAGAAAATCAAAGCTGCTTGTATGTCATTTCGTTGTTCTAGATATTCCAACACATTCAAAACATTCCTGACGTTATCACGTAGTTGTCTTTTAGTTAAAAACCCCGCTTGATCTTCCTGAATAAATTGTTGCAATATTATTTTCATTCTTTCTGCCAAAATCATTGTAAAAATTTTATAATCATTATTCAATAAAGATATTGGCTGATAATTTTTTGTTTTAGTTAGGTCCTGCTCCTCTTTCGGTATTAATGTTATATTAGCATTTTTCCAACTATCCGGTATCTTTCCCTCTTGCAAAATTGAATTCATTGTACATTGTAAAGGTAACAAGAGTTCCTCCTCCAAACATTTATAATACGCTGCCGATAATCCATCCGGTCCTGGTGCCTTTCCTAGTTTAATTTTACTTATTGCATCAGATATTTCTCTTAACATAATAGGACCATTAATAGCTTGTCTCTGGAAATCTGTGATTTTAGGCAAATTCTGTTTAGATATATACTCTTCTATTTTTTCAGAAGGAATTTCCTGACATTTATACAACATTGAATAATATTGATGAAAAGCTTTTTGGATTTTTACATTGTCTGTCAACATCTCTTCTCCTTCTTGTATCTTTAAAATGAGATTTTTTTGTCGTTCTTTTCTTAATTTATATGCCAACCATTTCCCCGGTTTATTTGCAAATTCAAAAGTCCTTTGTTTAGCAAAATTTAATTTCCTTTCAATTTCTCTAACTGTCAACATTGACACTTGTTTCTGTAACATTTTAATTTGATTTATAATGAAAACTTTAGTTGGATTCTTTTTCAATTCTTCCTCTTTCTGTTTTATTTCTTCCAAAATTAATTGCATTTTCTGTTGTTTCTTTTTTAGTTCAGAATTACATTTAATAAAATATCCCCTCATAAATGCTTTACTTGTATCCCAAACAATATTTTCATCTGTAAATTGTGTTCAAAAAACTCTTTTAATTTCTTCTTACATTCTTGCACTACTTTATCATTCTGTAATAAAGATTCATTTAGTCTCCATCTAAATCCAAGATTTTTTTTTTAAAAAGTCAATATCACAGGGTTATGATCCGAAAAAGTTTTCGGTAATACATCCATCTTGGAAATGTCTTTCACTAAATTTTTAGACATCCAAATCATATCAATCCTCGAAAATGTTTTATGTCTTTCTGAAAAGTAAGTAAATTCCTTTGCATTATCATTTATATATCTCCAAGCATCCACCAATTCTAAATTTTCCATCAATTCAAAGCAGATCTTCGGCAGTTTGCCCTGTGTCTCTTTAATATTTTTCTCAGAAAGTCTATCCATTTTTGGTGAGATTACCCCATTCCAATCACCCATGACACACCAATGATCATATGCAAACTCTGATAATTTTTCCATGAGTCCTGTATAAAACCTTGTTTTATCTTCATTAGGGGCATAAATGCCCACTATCAAAATTTTTGTACCCTGTATGGTGATTTCAGCTCCCACAAATCTGCCACTATCATCCAATAATATCAATTTAGGAGACAACTGTGAATTAATATAAAGAACAACACCATTTTTTTTTTAGATCCTGCCGAAATAAATTCTTCACCCAAATTTTTACAGATCAAATATTTAGAATCTTTCTTTTTAATATGAGTTTCTTGTAAACAAATTATATCCAATTTTAATTTTTTCAAATAACGAAATACTTTCTCTTCTGCGACGTATTAGCTCCATTTATATTCCAAGTTAGAAATTTTTAATCCATTTTTAGGCATGTATTTTAGAAAAGTCTGCACCTGTTGCTCCCTTTAGTTCATCATCATCCTTTTCTTCCTCTACCTGTTTCCCAGGAATTATATCCATGTCTTTGAATTTGTCTTCTTCCATGTCTTTTGAAGCTTTTCTCAAGAAATCCCTTGCTTTTTGAACAGTATTCAGTCGATATTTCTGTTGTCTAAATGTAAAGATCACTCCCTCTGGAACATCCCATCTAAATTGAATTTTACATTGTTTGAGTTTTTCTGTGAAGAAAGCATATTCTTTTCTCTTACGTAGAAGTCTAATAGGAATTTCCTTCATCACCAGTATTTCTTTACCGTCAATTTTGAAGACATTATTAAAATGATGTTGCAAAACCATATCTCTGGTCCTCTTTTTTAAAAAGTAAACAAGCACATCTCTTGGGATTTTTTTCATTGTTGCGTATCTGGAATTAATTCTATAAACTTTATCTATTTCAAATTCTATCCGGTCTTCATCCCAATCCAAGGATTTTACCAAGGCATTAATTTTCTCTCTAATATCTTCACCTGTTTCCTCAGGAATTGCACGGAATCTCAAGCAATGTTCTTTATCTCTAAGTTCCATGACGGCAATATAGTCCAAATTTTTTTCCAATTCCACATTTAAAATATCTGTTCTATTCTCCAAGGTTTGCACCTTGTCTTTAACATTTTTTACGTCCTGTGTTAGTTGCCCAATTGTATCTTTAATCTGATCCACTTCTGTTTTGATATGATCTTTCAAATCTTTAAAATCCTTTTTCATATTACGAAATTCATCTTTAAAAACTTGTCTGTCCTGTTTCATCTCTTGTTTAAAATCATTAATCCCCTCCATGATTTTCTGGAACATGTCTATCCCTTCTTGTGTATCAGTTGAACCTCTTCGCTCTAAAACTTTAGCTGCTTTCCTGGTTGTCATTCTTGAGAAAAAAAAAACCCTTTTCTATTATTAGTCAATGTTCCCAAACTTAGAGGCAAACTGTTTCTTTTTTTCCTCCAACAATAAAAGAGTTAATATTCCAGGCCTGTTAATATAATCTAACCAGCACAGTTCTTATCTCCAGCACGTTCAGGAATGTAAAACAAATCCAGTTCTCAGCATCCAAGAGCTAGTAACATACACGAACAGCAGATTCGTTCAAAAAAAAATAATCCAAGAAAAAAGAAATAAAAAATAGTCTGATATATTTCCTTCAAATAATCAAATCATCTTATCTAATAAGTTGCCTCTTATCCGTTTTAATCTTTGTAATTCCAAATTTAAGCCAGCTTTTTGTCATAAAAAATAAAACAAGTTCTTTGAATTGCTCCTTTCTTCCTTAACTTTATATAAAAGAAAAAAGTGTGACTCACCCAGATTTCTGAATTGCTGATTCGTAAACAAGTCTCTTTTACGGTAGTAATTTAAGTCAAATGATAAGATTTAGACAGAAGGAGGGTCGCTCGTTAAAAACGTTTTTTGAAAGAAAAAAAAAGTATCACTTATTTTCAGCACAGCTTGTTGGAAATCCGGACTCTGTCTTCCGCTGCTAGATATGCCTTCTTATCTCAGGGGATTCCTGATCAAATCCAGCCATCTACAGCTCAACGAAGTCTCGTGGATAATCTTCAGTTCCCCTTTATCTTGGAGAACATTTACGCCAGTCAAAGATTCCTCTTGACCGGCTTTTAACTGAAAAAAGCTTCCTCTGAGGCAGAGCTCCCTCAGAGACAACCACCAGCCAGCACTCCTTCCGGGAAGTCGGTATCACCATTTTGGATTTCTGCTGTTTTTTCTCTTTAAAGGAAGACAGTTTGTCAAAATGTGTCTGGCCAAAACACCAAAGGAGCACTTTTAAAAAGATGTATATGTCTCATTAAGTGGGATATAAGTGCCTCTGGGATAAATATTTAAAGATTGCTTTTATTGTTTGATATATTAACATTCTTATATTCCTGTATTATTTTTCCTTAATTCTTTTTTTCTGAACATATGCACTGGTACATGCCATATCACCTTATGCAGCAAAGCTTATATCGCAATGTCGGGGCAAATGGCACCTGTTGAATTTGTGCCCGACAGATGGAACACTGACCGGGGGGGGGGGTTTGAAGTCTTCTAGCCCACGACTCCTTTGCTTCAAACATCGCAACAGGAAGGAGGTGCGGACTGAGGGCTGTTCACACAGTTCTCTAACAATGTTCAGTCCCAGTCCCTGCAGGTACCTTGGAGAGGGGCAGAGGCATTGACCTCCAAATGGCATGGAAATATCAGTAATCAAGCAACCACCTCATAATCAGAATCTTCTGCTCAATACTAAGATGTACCCTTTTCTTGGTGCCACTAAAAAAAGATCTATGAAATTGGCAAATTGTTTTACAAAACTTGCTTTGCCATGGTTCATCAGTTGTAATCACTCAACAAGCACTGCACCCCACCCAAGTCATGACTAGCAGCCCCTCGCCCTGTCAGAGTACACCCTGTAAGCAGCAAAGAGGCCAATGCCCAGAAGAGTTCCACTCCCAATACCCTAAGGCCCAGGTGCTTCATAAGCCCCTCTGCTTAGGGGACCCACAGTCCTTTGGGAGCGGGAAATACCAGTCCTCCAGCTGAGTTGTAGCTCTTCCTTGTGTCAGTTTGTGGCCTGCTGTAACAGCAAGATCCAAGCCCAGGTTTTACGGCTTGATGCCCTGAGTTGAGGGTCCAAGGCCATTTCCTGGGCAGCAAGAGGCTGCATTTCTTGGACTCGAGAACAGCAGACCCACATGGAGCCTTGACTGCCCAGAAGAAAGATTTTTGTAATCTATTATTTTATTATTTATCTATTTATTATTTAATTTATTAGTCGCCCATCTGGCTGGTTGACCAACCACTCTGGGCGACGTACAGGATAGAAACAGTACATTAAGCATTAAACATTTAAAACATAACAATAAAAGCCTAACCCATCTTAAAAGCTTTCCTGAAGAGCCAGGTCTCAAAGTCCGGCGGAAGGTCATCTCAGAAGGGGCATGATGGAGGTCATTTGGGAGAGAGTTCCATAGGGTGGGGGCCACTATTGAGAAAGCCCTTTCTCTAGTCCTCACCAGTCTCACTGTTCTTACCGGTGGGATCGAGAGAAGGTCTTCTGAGGCTGATCTTGTTGAGCGGCATCCCTGACTATGCTGGAGGCGCTCCTTCAGATAGACTGGGCCAAAACCGTATAGGGTTTTAAAGGTCAAAAACAACACCTTGAAATGGGTTTGGTAAACAACCGGTAACCAGTGCAACTCCTTCAACACAGGAGTGATGTGATCTTGCCGGCAGCTGCCTTTAATCAAACGTGCCGCCGCATTCTGTACCAGTTGCAGCTTCCAGACCGTTTTCAAGGGTAACCCCACGTAGAGCGCATTACAGTAGTCTAGGCGAGAGGTGACCAAGGCATGTACCACCGGTGGGAGCAGATGGTTGGGAAGGTAGGGGCGCAGCCTCCGTATCAGATGGAGTTGATACAGCGCCCTCTGGCTCACAGCCGAGACTTGAGCCTCCATGGACAGCTGGGAGTCCAAAATGATCCCCAGGCTGCGGACCTGGTCTTTCAGGGGTAAACGTACCCCATTGAGCACCAGGTCCACAACCCCCAACCTTCCCTTGTCTCCCACAAACAGTACCTCGGTCTTGTCCGGGTTCAGCTTCAGCTTATTCCTTCCCATCCAGCCACTCACCGACTCCAGACTCCAGGGTTTCTACAGCCAACCTTGGTGAAGATTTAAATGAGAGATAGAGCTGCGTGTCATCCGCATACTGATGACACTGCAGCCCAAATCTCCTGATGATTGCCCCCAGCGGCTTTATATAGATGTTAAACAGCATTGGGGAGAGGATAGAACCCTGTGGCACCCCACAAGTGAGAGGCCAAGGATCTGAAACCTCCTCCTCCAATGCTACTCTTTGGTACCTACCGAAGAGGAAGGAATGGAACCACTGCCATACAGTGCCCCCTATACCCAACCCCTTTAGGCGGTCCAAGAGGATAGCATGGTCAACGGTATCAAAAGCCGCTGAGAGATCAAGGAGGACAAGGAAGGTGCATTCGCCCCTATCCCATGCCCTCCTCATATCATCCACCAAGGTGACCAAGGCTGTTTCAGTCCCATGTCCAGGCCTGAAGCCCGATTGAAATGGATCTAGATAATCTGCTTCCTCCAAGTGTGCCTGCAACTGTTTTGCCACCACCCGTTCAACCGCCTTGCCTAAGAATGGTAAATTTGAGACTGGGCAAAAGTTGTTCAGATCTTGAGGATCCAAGGAGGGCTTTTTTAAGATTGGTTTTATTATTGCCTCCTTGAGTGCTGATGGCATTACTCCCTCTTGAAGTGATGTACCACCATCTTGATCCTCTCACCCAGTCTATCTTTACAGCTCATAATGAGCCATGGTGGGCAGGGATCGAATAAGCAGGTGGTTGGCTTTAAAGTTGAAAGCATCTTGTCCACTTCTTCGGATGGAAGAAGCTGGAACAACGCTGGAGCTCCATTGGTCACCTCTGGCTCACTCACTTGTGTCCACAGTGTACGGAATCGCACTCTTAATACGATCGATTTTATCCGCAAAGTGTTTAGCAAACTCGTCACAGGAGACCTTATCTTGTTCCATTGGTTCCGGAGCAACTGGACCGACCAGGCTTCGGACCACTTGGAACAGTCTCCTGGGACAGCACTCTGCAGATGCAATAGAGGCAGCAAAAAAATCTTTCTTTGTTGCCCTTATTGCCACATGATAGGCTGCCGCAGCCACTCTAACATGTGTTTGGTCATTTGCAGAGCAAGATTTCCGCCACCGGCGCTCTAGCCGTCTCACCTCCTGCTTCAGAACTCGCAACTATGGAGTGAACCACGGTGCCGTCTGAGCTCTATTCCGGGGGAGAGGGCGTTTTGGAGCCACCCGGTCTAATGCCCCAGCGATTGCGGTATTCCATTCCTCCACTAGGGCCTCAGCCGAGTGGCCGTGTGCATGCTCCAATGAATCCCCAAGCGCATTCAGGAATCCATCTGGATCCATCAGACGTCTGGGGTGGACCATCTTAATAGGTCCTCCACCCCCACGGAGGGTTCGTGGCATCGAGATGTCTATTCTCACCAGATAGTGATCTGACCATGACAAGGGGGTGATGGATGTACCCCCAATTTTCAGATCACTCCCCTCCTCTCCCAAGACAAGCACCAGGTCTAGTGCATGACCGGCTACATGGGTGGGCCCCGTTAAAATAAGGCGCAGCTCCCAGGAAGCCATGGTTTCCAGGAAGTCCCGAGGTGCTCCGGTGAGGTTGGCCTCCGAATGTACATTGAAGTCCCCCAACACCAGAAGGTTTGGGGACTGCACTCGCACATCCGAGACCACCTCTAGCACCTCGGCCAGGGAGTCTGCCGTGCAGTGGGGTGGACGGTACACGAGCAGAATCCATAGACTGCCCTTTGGGCCCAACCTCCAGTACATGCAATCTACCACCTTGGTCTCACAGAGAGGAGGTCTGGTGAGAAGCAAGGACCCTCGGTAAATAACCGCCACTCCTCCTCCCCAACTACCGACCCCCGGCTGCTGTGCATACGAGAACCCAGCCGGCACATGGCCGCTAGAATAGCAGCAGCAGCCTCATCCAGCCAGGTTTCCGTAATACATGCCAGGTCTGCGCCCTCATCCAGTATCATATCATGGATGAGTGATGTTTTTTGAACAACAGACCTGGCATTACACAGCAGCACTTGAAGGCCAGAGTCTGGAGTCAGGCATCCACCAGCTATCTGTTGGCTCCAGGCAGGTCCGGAACAAGGGACAGATATTATACATCTCTCCCTAGTTCCTCTCACCTGACATGACCTGCCTCTAGCTCTCCTCCAGCATCTGCCGCCCAGCCTCAATATACATTGGCCTTCCACCCTTCTCTCATCACTCCTTTTTGATTGACACATGCCCCAATATAGGCTTCCACCACTCAGGCAGACCCCTGTTCTTAAAACAACCCCCTCAAAAAAGATGGGGGTGGAGATGGTAATCCGACAGCAGTTGTAACAGCCGTAGGACTCTCCTTCCCTGTGCGATGATATTCTCCTCTTCTTGTGGCACTAGATCTTCCAAGTCTATATATCCCTTCAACCGATTTATGTATCCCTCAGGAGGGACAGATGGTAGAGAGCAGTCTCCGCCAGCTGGGCCCAGTCCTGCAAGATGGTCATACGCAGCAAAAATCCCATAGGAAAAGGCGATGATCCATCAACAGCAGCAGCAGCAGATCCGTCTTCCCTGGGCGGCAATGCTCTCCTTTCATATGCCACAGTGATAACAAAGGGTTGGTGAGGCCAACGAGGTCTCTTTCCTTTACAAGCTAGCTGTTTTGAGATGACAATAGCAGCAATAACAGCAGCGGCGGTGAAAACCCTCCCAGCCACTGCGCCCATCCAGTCTCCCAACCAGAAAAACAAGCCAACAAACTTTCCGCGAGCTGCGAGCCACGGGTGTGACCCAGCTGCTTGCTCCATCTCGCTCCGTCTCTCAACCGTGCGTCTGACACTCTCGCCACCAACTCTTTCCTCGCTTCACCTCCCACCTCCAGGGCCTCACTTCCCCGTCTGAGCTCGGCCCAGGTAAGATTCCCGTGACGGCCGGCGTTGTCAGGCAGCGGCTCCTAAATAGTGTTTAACAGTCTGGCTCCTAAATAGTGTTTAAATATAAGGGCCATTGCAAAACCGACAAAAGTACCTTTTTGAGAAAACAAAAAGGGAACTAGCCTTCTCAGCTAGTGGCCTCCCTGCCCCCCGCCCCTGGTCATGTGGCAGCCAGTTCCATAAGTTATGCACAGGAGTGTAGTCCAGGGTCTTAGGGGGGTCTTAGACCCCTTACTTTTTTCAGAGCAGGGTCCCAGCAGGGTTCCTGCATCTCCAAGAATCCTACAAGACAATCAGTACGAAAGGGGAATTGTTAGCCACTGAGAAGAGTCTTCTAACATGCTTCCTTGTCCTTTCCTGGTGATTTGAGCCAGTCAGAGTGAAAGGAAGTGAGTCAACCACTGAGAAGACTCTTCTCGGTAGCTAACAACCTCCCCTTTCATGTTTATTGGCTCCTAGGGATATCTGTTGTGGGAGGTTTACAAAGAACCTCATTCTTAACCCAGCAGCAAAAAAGGTGGGCAGGGCATGGCTGCGACTAACATGAAGGGACCCTGCACTTCTGAATCTGCCACTACACTACTGGTTATGTATCCTTCACATGGCAAACTTCTTTCCTCTGTCCTCATCTATTTCATCAAGCCACCCCAAGCTAATTTTACAGGATTAGAGCAGTAGTTGTGGGCATTCCCTTTTGTAACACAACACCCTCTCTCATGCACCAAAGAAGCATGAAGTATAGTTGACTTTAAGGGGCTTCTTTCTGGAAGCTCCCTCTGCTGGGTTGAGCCTTGCACCAGGTAGTCCTTCATAGCCACCCGTGGAATATGCAGGAAGAAAATGCCTTGGCGCAGGACAGTCTGCCTAGCTTGGTCAAGAGAAAACTTTTAAAAGGGGCAGATATGTGCTCTAGCACCATATATAGGGGGCATATATTTCCCCTTCCTGGCCTCCACGGCAAACCTGACACAAGGGACAAGGCTACAAAATGCAGCAGGCCACCAGCCAAGCTTCTTTGCATTAATCGCTTCATGCTAAAAGACAAACAAAGGAGTGAACACCAAATGTTGTGAAGTTTCCTTGCCTGGAACCAATGTTCAACTCGCCCCAGGCAAACAGGGAAGTGGCTGTTTAGGAGCTCTTAAAAAAGCCACTCTTCAACAGCATTTAAGTCCAGTTTGGTTCTGGTGCATGACTGTAACAGGGAGTTGAACACCTCATCCAAATTTGGCAAACAAGGTACTAAAGAAAGCTTTCCTTTGTGATCTCTGTCACATTTGTGTCCTATCCTTTCTCAAAGGAGGTCAGGCCATTGTATGAGGAGTTCTTTCATTTCAAGCCTAACAACCTTGAAAAATATTTTGGGCTGACAGTGCAAGCAGAAGCAGCTGCCATCTGCAGCGTCAGATCCTTGAGCCACCGAGCCCAGCAACGCCTGCACTGATTGGCAGAGGCTCTCCAGTTTTAGAGGGTGGGGTCTTCCCAGGCCCTACCTGGGGATGCTGGGCACCAAACCAGGGACCCTCCCAGTGCCTTGTCAGCGACCAGGGATTTGAGTTCAGCCTTTGCCCTCTCCCCCAACCCAATCCCACCAATTTCTCCATTATTCCACAGCGGAACTTCAGTCCCTTCCATCTGCTCAAGAAGGAAACTCTGTAGGTGTTGCAATGACACCTTTATTTTGCTGCTCCTCAGGAGCCAGCCCATTAACAGATTAGCAAGTCTTTTTCCTAGCCAAGCAAGGCTCCAAGTGGGTCTGGTGCTGCTGCCCTCAAACCCCCAAACCTCCAAACCCCAGCCTCCTCTTGCCCAGGGGATGGCCTTGGACCCTCAGCTCAAGGCCATCAAGCCACAAGGCTTTGAAATGATCCTGTCACAGCAGGCTGGAGACTGGCCCATGGCAGAGCAAGGAGACTCCCCTCTGTCCAAAAAACCCATCACCAAGATTCCCAAGAGATGAACGTCCCTGTCGTTCTTTCACTGGCTTTCTGAAGCTGGACTGAAGTTTAAGGTCAAAAAGAGAGACTGCTTCACCTCCCAGGAGTGTAGATGTCTAGGATCTCGGGGGGTCTTAAGACCCCTTACTTTTTGGGAGCAGGGTCCTTATGTCTCCAGCATCCTGTGAGGCAATCAGCATGGAAGGGAAGTGTGCTAGCCACTGAGATGAGCCTTCTAACAGGCTTCTTTGTCCTTTCCTGATGATTGGTGTCAATTAGGGTGGAAGAGGACTCTTCTCAGTAGCTAACACTCTCCCTTTTCATGCTTATTGGCTCCTAGGGGCATCTGCTGTTGTGGGAGAAGGCATGAACAAGGATCTCATTCTCTACCCAGCAGCAAAAAAAATATCATGAAGGAACCCTGCACTTCTGAATTTGCCACTACACTACTGCCTCCACGTTTTCATAGACTTCTTTCATATATATGCTCAGACCAGGACCACTACAGCACCGATCCTTCCCTCCACCCCACAATCACCAGCAATTTTCCAAAGTGTATCTGTACGGGAAAGTTTCATACTGGTATAAGTTTCAGAAGAAAAAATCCCAGTTCTGAAATGCAGTAACAAAATTAACTGATATGGTACCAGTAAAATTGGGCCGTTTTGAAGTTGCAGTTTACTTTGTTTTCAAGTGACTATCTCTAGAAAGCACACATATATCTTTTTATACATAAACATCCTGATGGACAGACAAAAAGGTTCTTTGCTAGGACTGGCTTTTAAATTGCAGCTACTATTCTACTAGAAGAACGGTTTGAGAGCTGCGTTGGTGCGCATGGAGCACGGGACTGTGGTTGTTGTGTAGACCTGAATGGAATGAGTGGATGTTTGTATGACTGTATGTTGTGAGTGTGTGTGTATTTTTATTTTATTTTATTTTTATTTTATTTTATTATGTGCCTGGGCGGGAGGATAGGGTATTGGGAGGGGGGACCAGAGGGGGCCCCTGTTAGCGTAGTGACGGGTAATGGGAGGTATGGCATTGTGAGGAGGACATGCCGGTTGAGGGGAACTCGGCACAGACAATTGGTGGCTGTACCGTGTTCCGGTCCTCCCCACATCCACAGGATTGCTGGTAGTTCTATCAGCCAACTCTCGGATCTCCAGTTGCTGCTGCTTAATGCCAGATCGGTAAATAATAAAGCTTCCCTCATCCATGATTTAATTGTGGATGAGGCGGCCGATCTGGCGTTTATTACTGAGACATGGGTGAGCGATCTGGGAGGCATTAATCTCTCCCAGCTGTGCCCACCTGGGTACTCGGTTCAGCATCTGGGTAGATCCGAGGGTCGGGGAGGGGGAATCGCTGTGGTCTATAGAAGTTCCATCCCTCTCATTAGGCACCCTATCCAGGTAGCTAATGGTCTGGAGTGTCTCCATATTACGTTGGGCCAGCGAGACAGACTGGGAATACTGTTGGTGTACCGTCCACCCTGCTGCCCAACAGCCTCCCTAACTGAGCTGACGGAGGTGGTCTCAGGTTTGGTGTTGCGATCCCCCAAATTTATGGTATTGGGGGATCTCAACATTCATGCCGAGACCACTTTGTCTGGGGCGGCTCAGGACTTCATGGCCTCCATGACAGCCATGGGGCTGTCTCAATTTGTTACTGGCCCTACGCATATTTCGGGGCACACTCTAGACTTAATTTTTGCTACTGGAGCAGGGGATGGTGATCTGGGAGTGAGGGATTTTACATCTATTCCTCTGTCATGGACAGATCATCGCCTATTGAGGTGTAGGCTCACAATGTTTTCTCCCCTCTGCAAGGGTGGAGGACCTATTAAGATGGTCCGCCCCCGGAGACTAATGAATCCTGAAGGTTTTCAGAAGGCTCTGGGGAGTTTTCCGGCTGATAAAACTGACGCTCCTGTTGAAACCCTGGTCAATCTGTGGAATACGGAAATGACCCGGGCAGTTGACACGATCGCCCCGGTGCGCCCTCTCCTCTGCAGAGCTCAGTTGGCTCCGTGGTTTACCCCGGAGCTAAGAGTGATGAAGCAAGAAAGGAGACGGCTTGAGTGCAAATGGAGACGAACTCCCGACGGCTGTGGTCTTGCCCTTGTGAAGATCTCTACCAAGCTCTATGTGAAGGCGGTGAGGGCAGCGAAGAAGCAGTACTTTGCTGCCTCCATTCAGTCATCTTCTAACCGCCCAGCGGAACTTTATAAGGTTGTTCGGGGACTTTTACACTCTGGTCCTCAGAACGCAATAATACCATCAATAGCCCGCTGTAATGAGTTTGCGAGACACTTCCAAGATAAGATCGCAAACATCCGCCGGGACCTTGACTCCAATATTGTAGCAGTTGAGCCTAATGAGGTGTCCGGAGCACAGTCCTGTCCTGTTTTATTGGATGAATTTCAGTTGGTTCAGCTCGAGGACGTGGACAAGGTGCTTGGACAGGTGCGGGCGACCACTTCTGCTCTGGATCCTTGCCCCTCATGGCTAATAAAAGCTAGCAGGAACGGAACAGCCGGATGGGCCAAGGAGGTGATCAATGCCTCTTTACGAGAGGGAGTGGTACCACCCTGCCTGAAACAGGCAGTGGTGAGACCGCTCCTAAAGAAAACCTCCTTGGACCCTGAAAATCTTGACAACTATAGACCGGTAGCAAATGTTCCGTTCCTGGGCAAGGTTTTAGAGCGTGTGGTCGCTCACCAGCTCCAGGCTCTCTTGGATGAAACTGATTATCTGGATCCATGTCAATCGGGCTTTCGGCCGGGGTTTGGTACAGAAACAGCCTTGGTCGCCCTGTATGATGACCTCTGTCGGGAGAAAGACAGAGGGAGTGTAACTCTGTTGGTTCTCCTTGATCTCTCAGCGGCTTTTGATACCATCGACCATGGTATCCTTCTGGGACGTCTTGCGGACTTAGGAGTTGGAGGCACTGCTTGGCGGTGGCTGTGCTCCTACCTCAAGAATCGTCTCCAGAAGCTGGTGCTTGGGGAGCATTACTCGAGTCCCTGGATACTCCAATATGGGGTCCCACAGGGTTCAGTTCTGTCCCCCATGCTCTTTAATATCTATATGAAGCCGCTGGGCGAGGTCATTAGGAGATTTGGAGTGCGTTTCTAGCAATATGCTGATGATACGCAGCTCTACTTCTCCTTTTCATCTTCTTCAGGTGAGGCTGTTAATGTACTAAACCACTGCCTGGCCGCGATAATGGACTGGATGAGAGCTAATAAACTGAGACTCAATCCTGACAAGACTGAGATGCTGTTGGTGGGAGGGCTCTCTGCCCAGATGGTTGATGCCCGACCTGCCCTAGATGGGGTTACACTCCCCCTAAAGGAGCAGGTCCGTAGTTTGGGGGTCTTATTAGATCCGCTCCTGTCACTGGAGGCTCAAGTAGCCTCGGTGGCACGGAATGCGTTCTACCAGCTTCGGCTGGTAGCCCAACTACGACCCTATCTGGATAGGGAGAACCTTGCCACAGTTATCCATGCTCTGGTAACCTCTAGATTGGACTACTGTAATGCACTCTACATAGGGTTACCTCTGAAGACGGTTCGGAAACTTCAGCTGGTGCAGAATGCTGCGGCCAGAGTTCTTACTGGGACAAAAAAATTTGATCATATAACACCTGTCCTGGCCCAGCTGCACTGGCTACCAATATGTTTCCGGGCCAGATTCAAAGTGTTGGTTCTTACTTATAAAGCCCTTAACGGCATCGGACCGCAATACCTGGCGGAACGCCTCTCCCGCTATGTACCTACCCGGTCGCTGCGCTCGACGTCGAAGGCCCTTCTCCGTGTCCCAACGCATAGGGAGGCACGGAGAACAATAACTAGAGCTAGGGCCTTCTCAGTGGTGGCCCCCGAACTATGGAACGCCCTCCCTGATGAGATACGCCTGGCGCCTTCTTTGCTATCTTTTCGGCGCCAGGTGAAGACCTATCTCTTCGCCCAGGCATTTTAAAAATTTTAAAATTTGAATTTAAAATTGAAAATTTTTAATTATGTTTTATTGTGTTTTTGTATTTTAACCTGTTTTATTATGCTGTGCACCGCCCTGGGAGCTTATTGCTATAGGGCGGTCTAAAAATGTAATAAAATAAATATAATAAATAAATAAATATTCCAAGAATACGTTTGCTGTGCTATATATTTCATGTTTCGATGGATTAGTTTGGGACAAAAGGAAATTTTTGGTGTATTTATGTACTCTTATGTGTCTCTGATTATATATCTGAAATTAATTTATTTGCACTTAACTGCCAAACTTTCAGCGTATGATTGCTCCTCCACCTATCCTTACATGCAGCCTAGGGACCTGTCCCATTACCCTCCACGGGCTCCTACTAGCCCCCACACACCCTAACCCGCACTCTTCCTGCTCTTATCTTGGAGATCAAAACCCCTCCAGAAAGGAAACACAGCCCTGGTGAGTTCCATCCTAAGCCCAGCACATGGTGGAGACTGCACATCAAGGACCAGAGTCAGGCCAGCGATAAGCTTATTTATTTCTATTCATGCAAAGGCTTGGCACACACTGGTGGAGGCTCACACAGAGCACGGATCCCAAGACCAACACATTCTTGTGCAAATTTCCCCTTGGCAGTCTCAGTCCATGCAGCACCAATTAGGTGGGCCAAGGCAACTGGGCCAAAGCAATGGTTACGCTCCTAGAGGTCTCTCTGGGGCAGAGTCTACTGGTGCTAATATCCCTCATCTGCCCAGGTGACCTCATAGTCTGGGTATCTGGCTTTCAGCTTCTCTGTGGAAATGGAATGTTTTGCTCGACCAAACCCCTGCAAAAAAAAAAGAGGGGAAAAAAGAATCAGTTATATTGGTGATACTTTGGAAAGGTTAGTACTCTGAACATGCAGTCCTAGCTACCACTTTGGCAATCCTCCTACCCGTGATCCTAAGTGAGCTTTCCCCAACCTGTTGCCCTCCAAATGTTTTGAACTACAATTCCCATCATCTCTGACCTTTGGTCGTGTTGGCTGCATGAGTTGCCAGCATGGTTGAAAGCCCAACTATCTTTTACTGGGACAAAATCTCTGTAGCTCTTTTGAGATTCCATGGTAATTTCCCAAAAGCAGGTCAAAAAATACCGCTGACTAAGCTAACATAGATTTTAAAGTCTGCTCTGTTTCTCAGATTCCTTCCCTCCACAAAGAAAAACATTTACATTGCAACCATGGCTTTAATATTTGTTTATTTACTACATTGATATCCTGCCCCCTGGTGCTCCTGAACACTGTTCATCTTCGCACCAAGCCAGCACAATCACAAACTTATAAATACGGCAGAATCCTTTAATGCTGGGTCGTTCTTCATGCAGGGGACTATTAAAGAGTCACCGACAGTCATTGCATTTACACACACACCTGTTCAATCGAGATCTCGCTTGTAATGCTCAAGTTCTGTGCTTGAGCCACCCCAGATTGGACGCCTTCCCCAGCACCTGTCCAGCCCCATCACAACACCAGATTCCTCCAGGCTCCTCTCAGAGGCCTCCCATCACACTTACCACGGAGTAGCCGTAAACATGGATCTTCTTTGCGCTGCTTTGGTGGGAGATCCTACCGCCGCCCAGGCATTCGCAGCGGAAGCCCAACTTCTCCAACTCCTCGGCAGTTTTGTCATAAATATCGGCTGAAAATGCAAACAGAAGTTAACAACTGCACAGTTAAAGAAAGCCGGAGTGACTTACCCAGGTAAGTGGTGGTGGGTAAGGTGGCCAGGTGAAAAAGAAAGGGGGAAGGGGCCAGGGCTCCTGCACCTTGGTATCGAAAACTCCTCACCAAAGGGGGAGCAAGCCCTGCCCCCTTTCTTAGCCTCCCCTTCCCTTGCTTCAGCCCCACCCTTCCTCAGATGCACAGTCCTGCCCCCTCGCTGTCAGGCACACACAGCCCCGCCCCAGCAAGGGAAAGGATGGTGGGGCAGGATGGGTTATCATGGGAGACAACAGCACAGATGGCTGAACTCCATACCACTCCCTGGTTCCTCCCTGTGCACCTGACTACTCTTCTGTTGAGCTCCCTGGCTTGGTAGTACTCTTGCTTGACACCAGGCTGGTCCAGAACAAGACCTCACTCATCCATGATGGCTTCCATGTGGATTAAGGTACCAACCGAGCATCCATTACCAAGATCTGGACAGATGAGCTGGAAGTGTCCGACCTCACTCAGCTCTGTCCACCTGCGTACAGCTTTGCAATGCACTCTACGTTAGGGTTGCCAGGTTCAGGGCCTGAGACTGATCCTGTATCTTTAGCAGAAAAGAAAGTCAGCCAAGTGCACAACTTTTAAAGATGCAGAAGACCTCTTGGAGGCCGGGCCTGGCAACCAAGAGGTCTTCTGTATCTTTAAACGTTGTGCAGAGGGAAAGGAGAATTCCACCTTGTGGTTTGTCCCATTACAGGGTTGCAAGAACACCTGCACTTGGCTGACTTCCTCTTCTCCTAAAAATACAAGATCAGTCTCAGGCCCTGAACCTGGCAACCTTACTCCACGCGGGGCTGCCCTTGGAGACGACTCTGAAACTTCCAAGTGGTCCAAAGCGCAGTTCCAGATGACTGCCTGGGGATCCCCTGAGAACAGCTGCATCGGTTGCCAGTTCGTTTCCGGGCCCAGTTCAACGCGCTCATGTTAATGTTTGGAGCCTAGACGACTTGGGTCCCAAAAATCTGAGAGGCCGCCCCCTTCCCACAGACCTTCTCGGGCGTTGACATCAGCAGAGTGAGCCCTTCCGGTAGTTCCACCGCCTCGAAATGGGGGGGTGGCCCCAGAGAGGGCATTATCTTGGCCGCAGCCAATAAGGGCCCGTCTCGGGCGTTCTGTCTCCGCCCCCTCCCTCCACCGGCCGGCTCCCTCACCGTGATACTCGGCCCAGGCGTAGCCGCGCACGACGTCCTTGCCAGGCCCCGCCCCCTTCGGCGTGACGCGGACCAGGACGTACTTGAAGACGCCGTTCGGGCCGATGTCCACGTCAGGGACCCGGCTCAGGCCTCCCTCCGCCATCGCCGCCGCCTACTCGAGTAGAGAGACAGTAAAAGGGTGGGCCTGATAAGCCTGACCCGACTAGCCAATCGCAGGCCGCGGTAGGTGGGGCACGTATGTAGCGTCAGCCAATGTAAATGTCGAGGCGCTATGTTGTGCGCAAGATGCTTAGCCAATAGGCGCGCTCGTAGTCCACCTCTAGGCCCAACGGTAATGGACGCGGGCGGCGACTCAGCGTCCAATCAGACCCTCCTCAAAGACTTGCGACGAAAAAAAAATACGAGGATGTAGCCAATCACGATGCCGTCTGGAACACGCAGACCAATCGTATCCACGGAGGGAGGGATCGCTGGAGGCGTTATTTTCCAGTCATACACGCGCGAGACTCTGCAGCCTCGGCCAATGAAAGCTCTCTTAAAGAGGAAAGGCCGTTAAAGGGGCGGCTGATTCTGCCGACAAAAATTAATTAATTACAATACGCGCCGGATGAGCAAAGCGGAGGGCGGGAAATGGGCACACACACACACACATGGTGTGTGTGTGTGTGTGTGTGTGTGTGTGTGTGTGTGTGTGTGTGTGTGTGTGTGTGTGTGTGTGTGTGTGTGTGTGTCTCTCTCTCTCTCTCTCTCTCTCTCTCTCTCTCTCTCTCTCTCTCTATCTATATATGGGGAAGAGGCCGTTGGGGCAGAACCAGTGTGCCTCTGACCATGTGTGCAGAATTCCTAAGCAATCTGGGCTGATGTTTTAAATACTGGAATTTAAATGTTTTTATTGTTGTCAAGGGCGAGGACTATCTGCGGCCCTCCAGCAGGCCCCCATTACAGGAGTACTCCAACCCATCATCCCTGACTTCTCCAAAACATTTGGAGGGCCCACAGGTGCCCCCCTCAGCCATGGCAAGTGCCCTAGAAGCAGGGCAGGGGACGTCCTATAGATCCGGGTTTTTTAACCCTGTGGCCTACGGGAGGGGGGAGTCTGTGACCCAGGCGCAAAAAAAATATTAATTCCCAAAGCAATAAAATTAATTACGTGCATGTGCGGGGCGGGATCTCTAGGTTTCATTAGATTCTCCAAGGGGATCCGCGACCCAAAAAAGGTTTAGAGCCTCTGGTCTGGGACTAGTTGCTGGACTCCCAGCTCCCCATCAGCCCCAGCCAGTGGGTCAGAGATGATTATTTATTTATTCATTTAAAATATTCCTATCCTGCCCTTCTACCCTCATATGCCATAAATAAAAACATCCCCCAAAATTAAAAGAGATAAAAATACATAAAATACAGTTAACAATTCAAGGGCAATGATATTAAAAGGGGACTATATAGGTAAAACTAAAGGGGGGCGGAATAAAATCAGTTTCAGGCCATACCTTTAGTCCCTCAGAAAGGCTCTCCAGAACAAGATGGTTTTCAGATTTCTCCAAGTGGAGTGGGCTTCTTCGCGTGGGGTAGTCCAAAGCCTGCGGGCCACAGCCGAAAATGATGACAGTGGGAGCTGGCATCCAGCACCATCTGGAGGAACCCACAGGAGGTTTCCCATCTAGCAGGGAGGCTAGAAATCTATTTAAAAGAAAGTCGCTGCCATCAGAAGAAAACCCCTCTGGGTTGCCTGGGGCTTCCTCCCGAGTCCCGGGTTTGGGGTTGGAGTTACACAGGGTTCGCTGCCCTTGAGAAGCTGTCCTAAATACATGGGCCTTAAGCAAGCCCTATGAGACAAGGTGGGTTTTCCTTCTGGTTTCACATCGGACTGCAGCTCCAGCCTGGGGTATGTTTCCAGTGCCAGACCTCCAGTTATTGTGGGGTATTGGATGCAGGGAATGGGGGAAACAGGCTTTAAAAAAGAAATTGTTGGTGCACTAGAGGCCCGCAAAAAGTAACAGTGCCAGAAATCCACAGTAGAGTAAAACCTTTATTAGGCCAACTGCAAGATAGCAAAACTGTGAGCTTTTGCGTTATCCAGAATTTGTACTCAGACTAGATGTTAAGCAAAGCAAAAAAAATTTTTTTTTTACTGGGGGGGGGGGGAAGGGGAAAAAACAGGTGGCTCGGTTCAAAGCTGTGAAGTCTGCATTGGCCTCGGTCTGAAGATGCTGTCTGGGAAGAGCTAGCTAACTTAAGAGAGTCCTTCCACTTTGTCTTCTCTCCCTGCACAGCCTTTACCACTCTGGTGCCCCCCATTTGTTTTGGCTTACAGCCCCCACCAGCCTCAGAAAGAACAGCCATCTTGAGGTGGGAGAGTTGGTGCATGTTGACTCTAATGCAATGCATGCCATTTCATGTGCATGGGTCCAAAACACCCACACACAGCTTCCGTTCCATTAAAGGCACATAATAACTTGAAATATACTTTTTGAAATGCTGAATGAATTATGAGTGTTCTAGAACAATGGCATCCTCATGCATTAGGGTGGTAAAACAGTTATAAAAGGGGAAAAGCTGTTTTGGCTAATTTACTAACACCACCTCTTCAAAAGCCAGTTATTTGTTCTAAATTTTAATCTAATCTGATCTGCCTTGGTGTTTCTTTGGAGAGGGCAGAAGAATGACTTAATGCTTTGTTATGTTTATTAAGTTAGCCCCCTGGCAATTTGTTTAAGGGCAAGCTATCAATAGAAGCTAAGCGGGCTCTTGCAGGAAATGGATTCAAGATAGGAGTAGTGAAGAACCTTCAGAGTTGGGGCCTGGCAGATTCTTGGGCTTAAAACACATCTATGCAGTACCAGGAGGATCCGGAGCCTTGAATCTAGGAAAACCACATCTGACCATATCCAGATTGCCATTCTTTTACCACTATCAACCAATATGTAGCTGAGATCAGGTTACACCTCAAAATCTTACTTTAAAAAAAATTAAGACTCCAGATCCATTGATCCAGAATAATTCCCCCCATTTCATGGGCAGGATGCCATTCCATTTGCCCCCATCCTCAAATTTTCTGCCTCCATACTGTCACAAGTGGCCTCCCCTTGAAAAAAGCAAGCAGAGACTGAAAGGCTGTACATTCAAGTTATATTTTATATTTATTCAAAGGAATTTTTTTCATATTTTATATATATATATAATATATATAGATTTATATGTATAGATTTTCATTATATCTTCAGAACTGTGTCGGGAAACCAACAAACTCAGACATTGGCAACGTGAGAAAATATGGACCTAGTTTTGTTCTGCACAAGAGAAAATGTGGAACTCTTCAATATTTATGCAGTATATTTTCTTCTTTTGTTTTAAGGAAATAAATAGAACATGCATTTATCAAAGAATCTCTTTCTGGATCAGCAAAATTCTCCTGGGGAAAAGGGGGCAACAGCTGGTTGGAGGAATAAACTGAAAGGGCTCTCTGGCAGCCAAAAGGGATCCATTGCCTCCTTGGGTGGAAGATGGCTCAGCTCATGGCTCAGATGGCAGGCAAAGAGCCAGAAAGGGTCCACCAAGATGTGGTGGGGCCGGCCTCTGTTTTGCTAACCTAGGGATGAAGGAAGGACAAGGGGCCACCCAAGGGCCTTCACACAAAACAGAAGAAAAGAGAGGGACGAGGTGCTGGCAAAGGACTTTGGAAGGTGCCTGTCAGGTATAGCAGAGTGCATGCCCTCATGGGAATATGGGGCACCAAGAGAGCTTCCGCCACTGTTAGGTGGGGAAAATAGAGCCTGAGGTGACCAGATTGGTACTGGAAGGGCAAATCTGAAAAAGGCAGACATTTTCTTCTGCCTCTGGCACCAGCGCATCTAAGGCCCAGCACAGCACCCTGGAACCCTCCCTCCCTTTGCAGGATGCTGTCTTGTGAAGAAAAGAGGTAGCGGGGGGGGGGGAGGAGCCAACACCAAAGGAGGAGATGGCATTCTTTCTGCAGGAAGAAGATGCTGTTCAGCCAGAGTGTGAGAGATGAACTGTGCTTTTTGGCAGATCTGCCCTTTTGTTGCTTTACCTCAGATCCAGCAGCAGGACCCTCTTGCCAGGAGGCTGGTTCTTAAGGCACAGCAAGCCAAATCCCCACCATCCACTCTCTGACAATTGCGGAGGAGGAGGAGCCACGTACTTGTATAAACCAATTTTAGCTAGCAGAGTAAGCCAACACCATCACCACCGCTATGTCCCCTCCAAATCTGGACCGCCAGTTCCTCCTGGTCTTGGAAACCTTTTGTGCTCAAACCTGAAGCAAAAGGCAGAGCTCAGACCTTTGGGATTTAAAACTTGGTGATCTCAACACTCAGACCTGATTTGAACCACCTTTGAAATGCAATTCTTCACTGGGAAAAGATTGTCAGGCAAAATCTGGCGTTGTCCTTGAGACAACACACTCCTCAGGTTGCCGCGGTGGGTCTGGGTCAGGTGGGTCTGGGTCAGGTGTGCTGGGGGAAAAGGGAGCTGGGGGAAGCCCCCAAGCGCAGGCATGGCCTCCCCCTCAGAAATCCCTGGACCTTCATTTCCTTATGGTGCTGTGGATGGGCACACCCAAACCGGATTATAAGGAAACATGGCCACCAAGCTGGGGGCGCAAGGCAGAGCCACCCCAAAGCCACCAGGAGGGTAGAAGGCAAGCACTCCTGCCCCTCTGTAGGACTGCGTAGCCCTGGTGAAAGTGACTGGGCACAACATGTTTGCAACACCAGAACAGTCTACGGCCAATGTGGATGACCAGGGAGGAATGGACCCCTCTCATTCATTTCCTGAGCCCCCCACCTGTCCCAGAACAGAACACCATCTATGCACACCCACCCACCCACGATGCACCCATCAGTGCCCCCCTCCCCACAGTTCCCAGCTTTATCCACCATTGGCCCCCATTAAACACACACACACAGACCCACTCCTTATCTCCATTACATCTAGGACATGTCAACAATACATCAGATTTTCCCAAACTTCTGAAAGTAAATTGACACTTTTTTTCTGAATTAACACAGGAGGCACCATTTCACTCTTCCACACTCATCCTGAAAAAAGAGTAATAGGAAGATTTACCAGTCCTCAGAGGACTCCTTTCCTGCCCCCGCCTCCCGCATATCTGCATAAATCATTCCTCTGAGGACAAGTTATTCTGGAAGGGAAATGATGCCGTCCAGAGATGTAACAAAATTAGTGGCCTCGAGAAGCAACTGATTAGGACTGGGGCAGCCAGCATGGGGCAGATGTTGTACTACAGATGTTGTACTACAACTCCCATCAGCCTCAGTTGATGGGAGTTGTAGTCCAACAACAGACGGTGGGTGCCACATTGGCTACTCCTGGATTAGGAGGAAAGAGGTCAAGTTCAAACAATGGTTTATGCAGAGGCAGTGGGCAGCCTTCCAGGGTTCCAAAGGATTTAAAAAGAAATCTTTACGACGGGTGCAAGTGGCTCTCTTGCAGCACTGCAAGTGTGGGGGTGACGGCACTGACATGCCCATAGCCATCAGGGGCCTCATCACGCTCTTGGGCGTGTCCCACTACCCCTTAATACATATTTTGGGACCCCAGCAAATGAATTCACCTGGAATCGTAAAATGCAACCCTCCCCCCACCCTGCATATGCAAAAACTGAGCATCCCTCCCCCCAGTTTCCCCATGCATACATCACGCAAATGGGGCCTAGACCCTCATGCATGGCCCTTAAACTTTGGCAGGAACAAAACCATTTGGCAAAAAAACACAGCTGGGAATGTGGAGCAGAGAAGAGGAATATGAGGGAGCCACCTTGCCCCTCCCTGCCTCCCTGCCACCTCTTATCTGCAAACAAGATGGACTTTACATCATGCTCAGACGGGGGGGGGGTCGCGCCTGCAATACCACTGAAAGTCAGTTCCTCGGCGGGTTCACCCCCCCAAATCTGAACCTGACATCATGGCGTATCTGGTAAAGGTGACAATCAACCAGAGAAGATGATGGGGAGTCACTCCTCAGCTGCCCCTCCCAACCTTGAGCAAAATAATAGCACAAGGCCAAGCCAGTGAGGGAGGGCTGTGTGCTGAGGGCACCAAGCAAAGGGAACACAATCCTGCGCTACAAAGCTGGTGGCGCACCCTCAACAGTGGGCATTGCCAGCTGCCACAGCACGCAGTTTGAAAAGGATTGCCAAGCTTGGGAAAAGCTTTGGGAGAAAGGGCAAGTGGGAGAGACTGGGGGCCCTTCTGTACAAGGGAAGGGGGAAGCGTTTTGTGTTTCGAGGGTTTAAAAAAGAGGTTTGGGGTGAGGCAATGCTCCAATTACCGATGTGTGTGTGTGTCCCAGCCCTCTTAGTTATTAGGTGATCAGGGAGGCCATGATTTGGTTAAAAGTTAGTGGACATCAGAGTATGAGGTTGATGGGTTTCATTAAGACCCCCCAATAATTTGAGCACTAGTACGAGCCAACAAAGTAGAGAAACAGAAGTTGAGAAAAGTAGGAATAACGCAAATAATTTTTTCTGTCCTTCCCTCTCTCATAATACTAGAATTCAAGATCACCCAGGGTCATGACAGACGCGAGGGTGGAGGAAGGGCTTCCATGCAACATGAAATATCACTTATGGGAATTGCTGCCACGAGATGCGTTGAGAATAAAAACAGAGATGTACGTTGTGGTGGTGATGGAGGAAGAAGAGGAGGAGGAGTGGTCCGTCCACAGCTATTTGCCCCAATATCCAAACTGAACCTCCGTGGTGAGAAGCAGTCTACCTCAGACTGCCAGCTGCTCGGGGCAAGTCATGTGAATGGCTACCACCTTGATGTCCAGATAGCAGCTTCCAGAGGAGACATGCTGATGATCATGGCCCTTGGGCTGACCCAGCAGGGCAGGGCTTAATATCAAAAGCAGCCAAAAGCAACAGCATGTTTGGC
This sequence comes from Rhineura floridana, assembly GCF_030035675.1. Classification (NCBI taxonomy): domain Eukaryota; kingdom Metazoa; phylum Chordata; class Lepidosauria; order Squamata; family Rhineuridae; genus Rhineura; species Rhineura floridana. The sequence continues at coordinate 1,484,122 of NC_084499.1, read as the reverse complement.
TCCAAGAGCTGCAGGTACATTCATTTTAGCCCCTGGGGGCTGCTCAAATATGACACACACAAAAGCGTATTTTAGGTGCAGGGAGGGGGGAAGGGCTAAAAGCCTGAGGGATGGGACTGAATGCTGTAAAGTCACCCCACCTCTTCTGTCAGCTAAAGGGAAGCAGACTGAAGACGTTTTGGAAAGAGCAAGGATCATAACGTAAGAAGGATATCGGCAGACTAGAATGGGTCCACGGGAGGGCGACAAAGATGGCAAGAGGCCTGGAGGCAGAACCTGAAGGAGTTGGATGTGTTTAGCTTGGAGAAAAGATGATTAAGAGGCAACAAGAGACCCATCTTAAAATATGTGAAGGTCTAGGCACGAGGGAGCAAATTCTTCCTCTGCTGCTCCAGAGGACAGAATGCAAACGAATGGGCAAAAATGACAAGAGAACAGATTGAGACGAAACATTCGGAAGACCTTCCTGGCAGTGTGAGCTCTTTGCTGGAGAAATTACAACCCTCTCGAACAGAAACCAGCATCTGGGCGAGGGAAGAACAACTGTGGCCTTGAAAGGTGCAGCAGCTCCCTCAGACAGAGTGCTCTTGCTCAGAAGTGGTTGTGCCACCTTAGCAGCCGTCACCTCCCACAGCAAAATGTGCTTTCCTGTGTTAGGCTGGACGCCCAGGGCCAGTGAGCATTCTGGGGCTGTGCTACCCTTGCCAAGCAGCTCTGAGCCAGAGACCCTCCCCTACAGGTGCAGTTATTCTCTATCTCCTTAATCTGCCTTTGTTACACTGTTTTCTTTGTTTGCTGTTATTGCTTTTTATTGTTTGTTGTCTTAAAGTTGTTTTGTTAATGACTACAAGCCACCTGGGTGGGGGTGGGGGACACAAAAACAATGAGGTGCTGAGTACCCCAAATTTGACACTGGCAACGGCTCTGTGTTTGCACATACGCAGCTGGGTATATTTCTGCAAAGTGCAGGACGAAGCAGAGAAAGTGGCGTTTGCTGCAGTTCAGTTTCCTGAACAATCTTGATCTTCATTGTCAAAAAGGCCAAACAAGTTCCTAGCCCTCATTGCTGTGACGTCAGGCAGTTTGGCTTATGGAATCTCCACATCCTGAAGGAGGTCAAATACGATTTGAAGTGATGCAAGGCAGGGTTTTAAACACCTTCCGTCCCCCCTTATCCCTCTCCCATTATTAGCCGCAAGAAAAAGTTGTGCAACATATATATATATATATATATATATATATATATGTATCTTTTTAAAGAATGGAAGGAGACATTGACAAGGGGCTGAATTCTGTGCCCACATTTTGTGCTTTTTGAAGACCTGAAGCTGCCTGATGCCGGGATAGACTATTTGCCCAGAACTGTCTACTCTGACTCATGGCAGCTCTCCAGGGTGTGTGGCGAGGAGCTGTCTTCCCCCCTCACCTGCTGCCAGGTTTGTGGTTTTGTTGGAGAGGCCAGAGAGTGACCCTGAGCCCTGCTGCAGGCAACGAAGGAGCCCCAGCACTCATGGGCTGCAGCCCTTGCTTTGACGGAAGCGCCTTTATCCCGAGTCAGAGCCGTGGTCAGTCCTGTCTACCCTGACTGGCAGCAGCTGCTCTCCAGGGTTCCATACTGGGAGCCTTGCCCAGCCCTATGTGGAGGCTGCCACTGGGCACTGAACCTGGAATGATGCTCCTATCCCCGTCCTTTAGTCCCTGCAGAGTTCCTGCGTAGCACCAAGCCCTGCCTGCAGCTTGATGTGAACCCTTCTCCCCCCCACTGGGCCTTTCCTCTTGCTGCTCCAAACCGTGTTCAGTTACTTGCAGCAGAGCTGCAATCTGCAGCCCCGTTCCAAGGCTCAGCTGCAGTGAGGGACCAGCGGCTTCGGGGTCCAATCCTGCCCCTTAGAAAGAGAAACGGGCTGGACGCTGCCGCACTGCTGCTGATTTGTCACCTCCAAGCCTGGCAGCTATGGCTTGGTCGCCACTGGAGGAGAGAAGAGGCAATGGCCCTTGATGGCGGGCAGAAAGGGCTCGGAACAGCAAGAGCGCAGGTGGTGGCCCAACAAAGCAGGGTGCTGGAGCTCCGTCCACAGCAATCAGGACATTTTCCTGCAACAGGACAGCATCTGCCAACCTAGTGGCCTCCAGATATTTTGGGCAACAACTCACAGCGTCCCTGAACACAGGTCGCGCAGGCTGCTGGACAACAAGAGTCCGACAACACTCAGAGGCTGGGCCACGAGTTCCCCAGCCACGTTCCAGGCTCACGGTTGCCCGCAGAGCGGAGGAGGGTGCCCTCTTCACTCACAAGATGGGGTGGGGGGAAATCCCAGCTGTAAGCAGGGCATTGCAGGGCAAGGATTTGCAGGTGTGATCACTGGGTGGGTGCGTGGGAAATAAAGCATTTATGACAGTCAAGATGGAGGTTGGGGGTGCTTGCACTGCCATTTTTGCCTTTCTTAATCTGTGCCCCCACCCCCCACTTTGCCTCAGCAGAGCAGAGCTGGGCGGGCTCTGATTACATCAGATTCATCCATTCAAGATCCTGCACATACACACACCCAAGAGGCAGCAGCATATATCGTCTGGTGCCAACTTCCTCGGCTGCTCAGGAAAGCAGCACCTTGTGCAGATTTTCCAAAGCACTGCACCAGTAAGGAGCATCCGTAGACCAGACCATTGATCCACCTCACTCAGATTGTCTACATGGACTGGCAGTTGCTCAGGGATGGGAGCTGCCTCCCCAACCCACCCCTGCTTCATCTTTGCACACTTCCCAAGCTGTTCCTGGCTTCCCACTCCTGCAAACACAAGCCACAAACTGGAAACCTCTGCAAATTACCAGAGAGGCGTGGCTGGAGCTCCCCTCCCCTGGCTTGCGACTGAGAAGGAGGTGTCTCTGTGGAGCAGCTGCAAAGAGCACTGGGGTCTTCCCCAAGAGATGGGCAGTAGGACTCGTGTCTAAATCTCTGACCACGCTTGCTGAGAGAGGTAGCACTCTTGTCTAGTGGTTACAGGGTGAACCAGCAGCCAAATGGCTTTCTTGGAAGTCCGAAGACAGTACTGGCCCCTCGGCCAGGCAAAGTTGGCAGACCATGCACAGCAGCAGCCCCATAGGAAGGGACCCCTCCCCACTGCGCCCCCAAAGACCTTAAGCTGTGGCATCAAAGCCTAGTTGCTTAAACGCTACTTAGAATGAACTCCACTGCTGCTGCCCTGTTGCCCCTCCCACTTGCCAATACTAGATGCAGCAACGGCAGGATAAAGCTGAAAAATAGTTTAGGGTAGATGAGCAACCACACAATTCCCAAGGAAATTGCCCAAAGCAAAACATCGGTTGTGTTCACCTGCCACCTGCAATTTCTGTTCTCAACACCAGTATTCCCTACCATGAAAACTCTTGAGTTTGTGCTGGGGAGAGGAATGTGGAAGAAAAAACAGGGTTGAGCATGAATGGCATAAAAGTAAGCCAGTAAAACTTTTTAAGTTGTTGAGATTTTAAAAATCACTACAGTGTTTTCCCAACTGGACATTTCAAAACTCCCGGTTCACATTTCAGAAGGAGGCATTTCAGCTTTCAGTACCCAGAAGCCACTAAGGTGGAGGCGCACTACAGGCAGGATCTTTCCCCAGGGAAGCTTCCCCTCGCTGGGCTGACACATTCCCCGGGCAAAGATAGGCTGTAGAAAGAACACGAACATACCAAGCACATTATTACTCAGAAAATAAGATACACCTCTTAAGAAAAGGGCAACCAAGAAGAGACCCTTGGGAGGAGAGGAGAGGAGGGATCACATGATGTCATCCAGGAGGTTGGGACTCGCCACCCAATCGAGAGTGCGTGGCTCGGAGGCCGCCATGATCATGCACATGAACTGCTTCCCAGTCCTCTTGTCAATGGGGTAAATGGTGGTGGGCGTGAAGCGCTTGTTGCTCTCCACGAATGCACAGAGCTGCTCATAAATCTTGGGGAACTCGTGCCTCAAGAAGACGCCGCGGATGCGCAGCTCCCGCTGGATGTTGATGAAACAGACTTCACGGGCTTTGCGTCCTTCCTCACCCTCTTTGTCGATGTCCGCCGTGCCGGGAGGAGGCGTCAGGATCAGCGTCTCCATGTCTCGCTCTTTCTTGAGGATCTTCTTTTCAGGGCTGGAGGATGCTAACGCCACCTTGGCGTACTTGCGGACCGTCGGCACCTGCACTTTTGGGGACGGCCTCTCAGGGACGTTCTGCCCAACTGCCACAGTGACATTCAGGAGGAAACATTCATCCGGGTCGTACTGGTGGCCAGCCTCCTGCAGCTCCCGGGCATAGTCCCCAAGGTTGTCTGAGTAGCCCTCCAACTCCCTCAGCGACAGGTAGGTGGGCGACATCAGCAAGCTCTCCAAGCCGAACTGCAGGAAGTTCTCTGCCGAGCCCGAGTTGGGGAAGCCCAGAAAGAGCACTCCGCGGCCCCGGGAGAGGAAGCCCACTTTGGCGATGCGGGAGAAGGCCTTGTGCACCTCCCCATTCTCCCGGCAGAACTGGAGCACGTGGCGACAGGTGCTGCCAATCCGCCCGTAGATGCAGCTCTCCTTGTGGGTGTCCCAGTCCTCCCGCCGGCAGTTGCGGGAGCAGTAGTAAGTGTAGCAGCTGTGGCAAGACTTAAAGTAGAGACAGGCATTGAACATCGTCTCTGTCCGCCGGCACTTGGCGTTGGAGCACATCATCACGTCGTCCTCGTCTGCACTGAGGTCTGGGGAGCAGTCGTCCAAGGACTTCTCAAAGGGGCCAGTGAGGACAGGCCCCTCAGCGGTTCGCCGGCCTTGGTCCTTGCGGAGCTCCGCGTGGAAGAGGCTGCGTCCAGGCTGCTCCTTGGTGGGGAGGGGCTCCAGAGACTTCCAGGATTCCGGCTTCTTGGGAGGCAGGGCCATTCCGTCACTAATTAATTGCCGGAGTTGGTCCGCCAAATTGCTGACCTCGCTGGGCTGGCAAATGGAAGGGGGTTTGTAGTCAATGACTAGGTCCGTGATGAGCTCGTCCAACTGCTCCAGGCTGCGCTGGCGGGCAGCGTTCTCCTTGGCAGTGGAATCTGGGATGTAGGGCCGGGCTGGGATGCAGCCCCTGTCTCGGGCATCACCCGAATCCAACACATCCCAGCTGGCTGAGCGCCGCTCATTCTTACAGAAGCTGTTTGCCCGGATGTCGTTGTCCGTGATGGTGATCTCCGGGGTGACAAACCAGCCATGGCGCCCCCCATCGACATGCATCTTCTCAATGAGGGAATTCTCAGAGAGTGAAAGAGCAGCATAGCGCTTGGGCGATCTGGACAGGTTGATCACTACTGGCTGGCGCCGGTCATCAGGGGATAAGGCACGATGAGGATCCCGGGCCAATAGGTTTTCATAGCTGCGCCCGCGCAACAGAGGGTCCTCCCGGTGCATGTGGGGAGTCAGGATGTTGTCCCAGGACTTTGAGTAGTGCCGCGTATCCATGCCAAGCCGGGGAGGGCTGACGCTGTAGCTGGCGTGCCAGGAGGACAGCATGGCTCCCCGGGGAGCAGGCTGGTGGGCTGGGAAACGGCACATCTGCCACGTCTGGTAGGGCAGTGCCCCCCTGTTGGGGGAGTACCAGTCATTGAACTGCACAGGCGGAGGAGCGCTGCGGGGGTGGGGGTAAGTTCGGGACACGACTTCCCGCTCGTGGTATTTCCCATAATCCTCCGTGTAGAAGACTCGGGGGTTGGACCTCAAGGGAGGGTAAGCCCTGGGGTCTTCAGCATAGATGGCTTTCACAGGAGGGGTCCTGGGGGTGTAAAAGTGGGGGTCATCCCCAAAGTAAGTCCGGGCAGCAGGGGCCTCCTGGATGGGGTAAGTCCTGTTATCCTCCACAAAAAATGTTCTGGCCTGGAGAGGGTGGAAGCTGCCCTGTGGAGGTTCTTCTGCATAAAAGGGCTGGGGGGGGAGGACTTGCCCCCCATAATGGGGATGATACCCCTCATAGCCAGAGCCTTTCAGAGGGAAGTTGCCAGAGGGAAGGGGCTCCTCAGCATAGAAGAACTTGGTGGGCATGTAGGGAGGGTATGGGGTGCAGCCACCTTCGGGCACGGCAGGGCCTCCATCACAGAGGTCAGCAGGGTATGGTGCCAGCAGCCGGTGCTCCCCACTGTAGGTGTCGCTTGGCGTGGGAGTCCGAGACATGGACACTTGCCGACTGCTGGGCACTGTCAAGCTGTGAGCGGTGCCCGGAGGCCTGGGCCAGGCTGGCAGGGCTTCCCCGTGGCCATGTGAGGCTTTGGCACTGCGTGCTGTGTGCATCACCGTGGCCTCATCCGGCTTGATGTCCACACGGCACTTGACGTGCACGCTTGGCGGTGGGGGGGGGGGCCTCACAGCCGGGGGGGCCTCCTCGTAGCAGTTTGCCCCGGTGACACAAAGGGGCGAAAAGCGGCTGCTGCTGCGCTGAGGCTGCAGCTTGATGGGGTGGACCTCATTCATCAGGGCCTTCATAGAAGCATAGCTACCCTCACGGCGCGGGGACAGCTCTGCTCGCTCAGGATCCCGCGACACCCGGTGGGCCTCACGCCCCCTCCTGGTCGGTGCTGGCGGAGAGCACGAGGACATGGGGATGGCCACCGGGGTGAAGGTGGACTTGACCCGGGGGGCGCTCTTGGACCGGGAGCGCCTCTTGGGCTCTACCTGAGGGGCTGGATCCTTTGGGACGTCCCTTCCGCGGGAGTAGGCCTTGCTGACATACTCCTCCAGAGCTGTGGCCCTGAGGGAAGCCTTCCTGCCACCGGCAGGAGTGGGAGACGGTTCTGGCGTGGGGGGCCGCTGGGGGGGGCGCTCCATGGCCGGAGGGGGGGAGGGCAGCTCGTCCAGGGACTCCAAGAAGTCAAAGCTGCGACAGTGCCGCTTGTTGAAGCGCTGGGGGTGCTGATTCTCCAGGGAGGAAGACATGGGGGTGTCACATTGCCTCACGGGCGGGCAGAAGGCAGACTGGGAGGGGGCAACTGAGGCCACTTTGATGCCCTGATACACTGTAGACACCAGGATATCAGGCGGGTCCGTTCGGGTCATCTTAAAAAAGCAGTCTCCCTGTTCCTTCCAGGCCCTCCTCAGATCATCTCAGCGCAACGGGGAAGCCCTGAAAAAGAAGAAGAGGAGAGGCGGGGGGGCTTCATCAGGGGAGGGAGGGGAGCCAAAGGAGCACTCACACAAGCAACTGCTTCGTGGCTCTCAAAACCGCCCAAGGCCTTGCAGGCAGAGGAATTAAAGGTGGAAAGGGAACAGGGGGCTTTATGTATCCCTCTTCTTCCATCAGCCTAAGGAGTGCCATGAGAGCCCATATAGTCCTGATTCCCACGGCAGCCAATCAGATGTTGCCAGAAAGGCAACGGCCCTCCTCAGTTTCCTGTCACCAGCACCTGGTACCTTGAGCATCAAGACTCCATTCCTAACTAGCCTGGGCAATTAGGACATTGCTGTTAATTTGCCCACCATTTTGAATCTGCCTGGAATCTGTTTTATCAGGCTTTTATGACATTTTATTGTTTTTAGGGTGCATTTCTTTTTCTTTCTTTCTTTCTTTCTATACTGCTTGGATATTTCAATGTTTAGCAGGCTAAAAGTTTTGTGAAATTCTGGGAGAATTCTGCTAAGTCAGATCAAAGGCCTGTAAAAGTTCAGCAGATATTGCTGGAAAGTGCTCTCGGGGAGCGTAGATGATGGCCACCCCACATGGGTTGTCCCTAGAACTTGATACTCAGAGGCAGACAGCCCCTGAATATGGAGGCGCCTTACCCCTCCTCGATAAACAGAATTACGTGAACAAAACAGATGCCAATTTGTACAGTTCAAAAGCAGATTACAGATTCCATTCTTGTGCAAAGTATGAATATATTCCATATTGAATGTAGGTGTTTGGGTTTTTTTAAGCTGAATATGATCCCAACAGGAGGAAGACAAGGAAAGTATCACCTGTTCATATCCAGAGTACAGTATACAGCCTTCCCCAACTGGAAGCAGAGAATAGGACCGCATTGTGGTGGCTGATGGGAGTTGTAGTCCAAAACATTCGGAAGGCACCAAGTTGGGGGTGACTAGTGCATAAAGTACTCAGAGAATAAGGCATGACACCCTTCTGTGGCACTCCTGCAGGGGAACTGAGCCAGTTTCCCTGCATCAGACCTCTGGTCCATCCAGCTCCACATGGTCTGCTCTGACCGGCAGGGACGGCTTTCCCAGCACCTGCTGCCACCTGCGATCCTTGTAACTGGAGCTGCCACCAGGGACTGAAAGCTTGTGCTCCCTTCACTGAGCTGCAGGCTCTGCCCAGAGATCATGCAAGGACAGGTTTTGTTTGCCGCCCTGGGCTCCTTCTGGGAGGAAGGGCAGGATATAAATTTAATAAAGAAAATAAAAATAAAGAAAAGGCAAAGCATCCCAGGGCCACGACAACGAGATTCTTCCATTATTTGTGGGACAAAAGAATTGGGCATGCTGGCATACCGTCCCTCCCAAAAAATGGGGGCAAATGAGGGCAACAGGTAACCAGCAGTCTGGCCACACCACTGTGGTGGCTGCACGTGGCTCCCTGTGGCTGCCATCTCTGTGCAGAAGGATGTTCCCATCAGGACCAGCCTGGGAAATTCTGGGGCACCAAAGTGGAAAATCCAGGTGGGGCCCCCTCCCCTGAGATTAACAAAGGGATGGTCCACCCAGAAATTCCCCTGTAGAAGCCTCGTGGAACTGAAGCCACGCTGGGTGTGGTGGAGACAGGAGCCACATGGCGTCCCACCCAAGCGACCTACCTGGTCTGGTGGCCGTTGGAGGGTGGCAGGAGTGCAGAGCTGGGCAAGGAGACTGCGCTCTCCGCTCCATGCCGACGCTCGGCCCCAAGCTGGAAAGGAATGAGTGAAGCAGGGGTCAGGTCAAGGCCAACAACTTTGGTTGATTTTATGAGGGTTTTATTGCATATATGCATGGTTGCTGTTAACCGCTTTGGTATTTGTTTATGATAAAGCAGCATAGAAATATTTTTATAAATAAATAAATAAATAAAACACCCCCCCCTTTCCCACTTCAGATAGCAGCAACATCTCTCCAAGGAGACACCCACCAATGGGGCTTTGATCCCAAAAGTATGACCCTCATCCAGGCAAGATGGATGTCCTCCAGTGCCACCAGGCTCAACTGGTCTGACTTCTGGTCTGTTGCCTTTAGTCTGACACCCTGTTGTCACCCTCCCACCCTGGCCAGACAGAGGCCACAGCAGGGCATGAAGGAAATAGATGGCTTTTCCTTCTTTGCTCCCAACATCTAGTACTCAGAGGCAAACTGCTCCTGAACATGGAGGTTCCACTTAGCTATCGTGGCTAACACTGAACCCCACGGATGGAAGAATTTCCTTGCTGGGTCAGATCAGTCCCAGATGCCTTCAGGAAGCCCCCCAAGGAGAGCACTTCCAAAATGATCCTGCAGCTACTGAAACTTGGAACCGATGGTCTGGATATACTATATGTTTGCACCTTAGGTGCATACCTTGAGTAACTTCATCAGCCACATCTGGGATCAGTTAATGTCTTATTTAAGACATTAAGCCCCTGACAAAGCATAAATCTATGGTGTGGCTGCATTTGGAATACTGCATACAGTTCTGGTCGCCTCACCTCAAAAAAGATATTGTAGAGCTGGAAAAGCTTCAGAAAAGGGCAACCAGAATGATCGAGGGGATGGAGCGATGCCCCTATGAAGAAAGGTCACAGCATTTGGGGCTTTTCAGTTTAGAGAAAAGGCAAGTCAGAGGTGGCATAATGTAAATGAAAATGGACTGCCTTCAACTCGATCCCGACTTATGGCGACCCTACAAATAGGGTTTTCATGGTAAGTGGTATTCAAAGAGGGTTTCCCATTGCCTTCCTCTGAGGCTGAGAGGCAGTGCCTGGCCCAAGATCACCCAGTGAGCTTCCTGGCTGTGTGGGGATTCGAACCCACGTCTCCCAGGTCGTAGTCCAGCACTCTAACCACTATGCCAGACTGGCTCTCAGGTGGCATAATAGAAGCGTATAAAATCATGCATGGTATGGAGAAAGCAGATACAGAAAAGTTTTTCCCCCCTCTCATAACACTAGAACTCATGGACTGTTCAGAATGAAGCTGAATGTTGGGAGATTCAGGGAAGACAAAAGAAAGTACTTCACGCAGCACAGAGTTAAGCTACAGAACTCGCTTCCACAAGACGCAGTGATGGCCAGCACCTTGGAAGGCTTTAGAACAGGATTAGAGAAATGGCGGACAAGGCTCTCATTGGCTATTAGCCGCAATGGCTATACTCTGCCTCCATAGTCAGATGCAGTTGCCGGTAGTCGCAGGAGGGGAGAGTTGCTCTTGCACTCAGGTCCTGCTCGTGGGCTTCCCATAACGGGCATCTGGTTGTCCAGTGTGATAACAGGATGCTGCCTTTGGCCTGATCCAGCCGGCTGTTCTGAAATTCTTACAATAGTGTACTTACTTCCCCCTCTAGTGATTGTGTCTGGTATGACCATCTGAGGTCTCCACCAGGTGTGGGGAACCTTTGGTCCTCCAGATGTTGCTGAAGGACAGCTCCCATCATCTCTGGCCATGCTGGCTGGGGCTGCTGGGAGGGCCAAAGGTTCCCCGCACCTGGCCTACACTCGGGGCTTTGCAGTTTCCCATTTTTCAGCCAGCCACTGGGCCTTTCAACCACCGCTTGATCCGCAGGCATGATCAGCTGATCTGTACTTAATCACCACCATCCTGGGAAAAGCTTCTGCAGATCAAGCCTCTTTTAAAAGGCACATGAGCAAGCTGGGCAAAGATCAGTAGGTGACCCTAACCTTCAGGGCATTTTAATGCCTGGAGAATGAAAAACAATCCACCCCCCCCTTCGGTAGACTGAAACCCAGAGGACTGGCGGCTGAATCTGGCCCTGCTGAGGGGATTACAGAGTCCCCCATGGCACCCAAGGGCAGCAGACTAGCACAGAGGGCACAGGGCCAACCGTGGGGCACACAGCATTCTGCCCTCTAACATCTTGCTGCTGCCCCCCTCACACCTGCCACCTGAGGCGAGCGCCTCACTCTGCCCAACGGTCAGGCCAGCCTTTTCCATCTGCCGTCCGGTTGTGGCACAGAAAGCAGAGAAGCCGCAGTCGAGTCACTGCACACTGTCAGCGTTCGCTGGGGAGAAGATGCAGCACTAAGAACTGGCATCACAAGGAGAGCACACGGTTGCCATGGTTTCTCTACACACACGTCTTTTGGGGGGGAGTAGCAGTGCTTGCTGGGAAATGTCCAGGGAGGGGCAGGACGGGCGGAAGCTGAGCAGGACCCTGGGCCGGATCCCAGCAGCTGAAGGGGGGGGAGAAGAGGGTCGCTCCCTTCTCCCTCCACCAGCCGTTCAGCCAGCACTGCAAGGGGGGCTCTTGAGATGGCAACGGCCGCTCCTTCATGCCCTGCCTGCTTGGGGGGTCCTGCTGCACTTCAAGGCCACCAGCCCAAGACATTTGGCTGCCCAAGACAGAAGACAAGATGGCTCCTCCCCTGCTTGAAGCTAACCAGACCGAGCGTTGGGACTCCCTCAGATGGCTCCTCCACCACACCGGCCACGGGGGTGCACAGAGCTCGGTCCCCTCCACACCCCTCAGCATTTGCCACCTGAGGTGGTCGCCTCATGGAAGGGCCTCCTGCTGCTGCGCAGGGCCCTGGCCTCCTACCCCAAAGCCTGACCCCCACGGCCTTTGCCAGCCCCCCAATGGCTTTCACAGACCATCAAAATCACTTGCTAACTTGCCCAGAGTGCCTGTTTTTGCTTCATGGCGCCTTGGGGAAGCCGTTCTCTCACAAGCTCAGTCCGCCCCACCTGCAATGGGGAGCAGGGTGGGGGCAGAAGCCATAGCTCAGAGGCAGGAGCCCTAGGCCCAGCTTCAGTGCAAACTCCACCAACAGCCATCGGAAGGCGCTCCCAGTCCAGAGAGAAAGGACCCCTGGCTGGGCAGCCTAGTGGTCTCAGTCAGCCTGTGCTGCTATGGCTGGTGGTGCCCACGCAGGCCTAACCCTAAATTAGGGATAGCCAATGAGGTGCCCTCCAGACGCTGCTGGACTCCGCCTCCCATCAGCCCCAGCCAGCATGCACAATGGTCAGGGATGAGGGGAGCTGTCAGAGTCCAACACTAACATCTGGCTGGACACCACGTTGCCTGTTCCTGCCCTAAACCATAATTTAGGGAAATGAGGGAGGGATGAAATTTGTACGGGGGGGTAAAGACATTGGCTGCATGGACGCATGGGGTGAGCCTTCCTCAGCCTGGCCCCCTCCAGATCTCCACATCTGAGGGGTGCCCGGTTGAGGAAGGCTGGCGTAGGGTACAAACAGGCACAATTTGCTTCCGTAAAGCCAAGCTCAGAAAGCTGAATGATATGATTTGGGGGGAAAGCAAAGAGACTGTCTCAAAAGGCTTTTCTCATGTCACTCCCATTTTCTGATTCAGTGCCAGGAATCAAAGCCTTCCTGTCTGAGATTTAAGAAGCCACTTGCTGGGCAACAGTTCACCACCAGCTCCCAAACTCGGACCCCTCAGGTAGCTGGGAGGGCGACGGCAGCTGCTTCAGGACCCAAAGGAGGAGAAAGATCAACCAACAGGCAGCCGTAGTGGAGGGAACACACAAACTCTCAAGGCCGTGGCACACCCACACAATGCACCAACCCCTCCAAAAATGCACTCACTAGGCAGTTTGTCGGTGTGTCCCTCCCCCACAAGAGCGCTAACACTCTCCCATCTACACACAAGCACAGAGGCTGGAGACAGGCAAAGGTCCTTCCAGAGAGCTGAAGTCAGTTTCAAAAACAGGTGTGCCCCCACCTGTGATGCAGAGAAACCCACCTCTAGCTGTGCCCAGCAGGTCTGGTTGGTTATCCTGGTCCTCTCAAAGGGCAGCCAAACCTATTCTGATCCCCAGCAACCGAGGGGAGAAACTCCAAAGCTGTGTATGAAGAGATAGCCTAGAAAGGGGTGCCTCCTCCAAATTATTTGAAATGCTCTTTAAAAAACAGGTTTGCTACCTTCAGCACTCAGACACATACAGAGCACGTTTACGCAATAAGGCAACCTTGCCGCCCTGGGCTCCTCCTGGGAGAAAGGGCAGGATATAAATCTAATAAATAAATGCTTTTACCGAAAAGTAGGCCAGGCAGTGAGACACGTGGAGTTTTCACAGGAGTGCTGAGCAGCAACACACAGAACTGTGTCCCCTCATCAGGGCACAGCAACTCTCCAAGTTGTGACAACTTTTATTCATTCGTTTATTCATTCCTGTCATTTTTCCTCCCCTGGGGGTGGTGGGGGTGGCAACAGAAGCCACTTTAAACTGATAAATGATCTACCACAAAATCCCAAAACAACTTAAAAAGTACTGCAGCTCCACAAGGGGCAGAATATTGTCCTTTGAGTGCTCAGGAAATGCAACAACTTGGCAAAAAGTGTGCAACTTTGAGGGAATGCACAGCACAATGCAGCCGGTTTTGAAGAACAGGTCTCAGACAAGGGGCTCCATGACAATAACATTCAAAATACTATGATGCCTTGACAAGCTCCTAGTTCTCGAGTTTTCTGCAGGAGCTCAGCCAACTTGTCTCCTGTGGAACAAGGCCCATTCTGTGGATGGTATTATCATCATTCAGCAAGGTGGGCGGGAAATGTGGCAATTCATGATGAATATGAAAGAAAGCCAATCAACAGGAGGGAAAAACCGCTGGCTGAAGAGGAACTGACTCATTCAGAAGGCAGGATGCCCAGAGGATGATATCTAGCCATAAATTAGTCACAAATATCCCATTCCCCCCTCCTGTGGTCCCCAGACCCAGAAAAGCAACCATTTCAGTGGGAGGCAGCTACAAGGCCCACTTCCTTTTGCTGGAGGCAGTGCATGCTTCTCTGACCAGATGTAGAACTCTAAATTCTATGCTCGGATCAAGGCCATTTTTTACACCTGGAGCCTGAACTGGCTTTTCATTTCCTATGCCAGTTAACAAAGACCTATTTAATTTTAAAATATACCTCCCTTCCACTTTCTACTGCGTGCTAACAAGAATCGCAGACGCATGCACAAACAGATTTGAAACTCCAAAAGTTCCATTAGACTCACAAATAAAATATGTCTTCAGTTATGCAACTCAGGCACATCAGAGCCCTCAGTGGGACAGAGCAAAGTGTCCAGTGGAACCAACAGCCCCCGGCAACGTCATAAGCAAGGCATCAGACTGGTTCCCCCACCCCCTCCAGCATCTCGAATCCAGCTGTCTTTGGACATGGAGGCCCCAGGCACCCATAATACCCAAGAGCCACTGATGGACCCCTAAGACGCTGACAACCTGCTATTTAAAAAGCCTCTTAAGCTGCTGGTCATCACCGCATTATTAGACATATTAGTCACTTGTTATGAAAAGGTCTCCAATAACTTAACACATATTTAAAAACATCAGCATAAGTAAAAATACATAATAATACTGTCACATTCAAACAAAAACTCATGCAATTCATAAAACATACACACACAAGCTCCTCTCAAACCAGATTCTCTGACTGGCAAGCAGAAAATCAACAAGTTTAGTCTGTTCTTCTCTAAGATAGCATCTCTGTGCCCAGAAAGCTGTACCTGTTGAATCTATCTGTCATCAAGGAGCCTCCACAAGAAAAAAAAATAAGAAGCCTAGGCATTTTTGTAGCATTTCAGGGTGTTGAACATTCTTCAGGCAGTTATTGCACCAGTCCTCAAAACAACCCTATAAGGTAGGTCTGTATTGTTGTCTCGCACTGAAGTTATCAAGACAGAGGCTCCCTGAAAGCCACACAGGGAGTGTCCCACCAGAGGTGAAATTTGAACCCAAACATTCCAGCTGACACTCTCCCTGTGTAAGCCTAAGAACTTTTTACTCAGAAATAAATCCCACTGAGTTCAATTAAATTTACTTCCTATTACAGTCTTCCCCAACTTGGTGCCCTCCAGCTATTGTGGGCCCATCAGCCCCAACATCATATGGCTGTGCTGGCTAGCACTGATGGGAGCTGTAGTCCAAAACACCAGGTGGGGGGGGGTTCCGGGTTGGGGAACGCTGCCTCAGTGAATGTGGTTTGGATGGCAGCCTTCGGTAATGCATGATGCCAGAGCGTAAAAACTGATGCCAGGGTAGTCACCCAGCTGTGGGGGCCTGGCTGTGGAGGACAGGCACACTGGTCCCTCCCCCCCAATCCAGGACTCGTGGCCTTCTGGTGGATTGCAAGCCGCCACAGGCCCAGCAGACCTCCTGATCAATATTTCTCCTTCCAGAGTGGCACCACTGGGGAAATGCCATGTGCCTCAGGGCTGCCCAGCACCCTTTGGATGGAGACCCACATGCATCACCAGCAAAGAGGCTCTGTTTGAGCCCCTGGGCCTGCTTACATCACTCCTGGGGCTCGTGCAAAGAAGAAAACATGTCCAAAGTGCTTTTTCCTCCACCACCAGAAGCACCATATACTCCTCCATGCTTAGGATTTGTGGAGCCCACAGGGCTACCTTTCACTACAAGCGCCTCTTCTTTTGGAACATAATTAGGGTCAGAAGTTATTCGAAAACGTTTCTGATTTCTCTTTACATAAACATCCCAAGCAGTGAACATTTTTATTACTATGTTTTAATCAAGTAGACATACAAAGTTGCAGCAAGGCCAGAGGCCTTCTTGGTCTAAATCAAATGGCGCTGATTGATGAGTCCCTGGAAATTACGAGGGCTCACCTGCCAATGGCCAAGAGAGGCTGACTGGTGCTGCGGCCTCTGCTCAAGAAGCCACAGCACCCCTTCCCCCTGCCTCCCCCCCCACAAGGACCCTCTTTCCCCTTTCCTGACACACAGAGCTAGGCTGCCAGTTTGGGGGGGGATGCACTCTGCCCATGTTCAGAAGCACCCCACTTGCACACTGCCCCACAGCCACACTCAAAACAGGCTGTGAGGCTGAAGTTCACCCTTCCGCTCACCCTAACAGAGATGTTGCTAGCAAAACTCTCACTTTCAGCCACAAGGGACCCCAGGGTTGGGGGACCTCATTGCCAAGTGGCAGCCAGGGGGCTCATGGCAGGAGAGCCAGCGGCCCCTCCCACCTCAGGCCTTTGATGCCATCTCCCCCCCCCCGCAGGGAGCACCTCCTTAAATGAGTCTCCCTTCCCCTCCTCCACTGACACCATTTTCTACCCACCTGAGCAAGACTGCGGGGGGGATTAAAAGTGGAAGGGGGGCGAGAGTGGAGAAGAGACTGCAAATGGTAGAGGTCGCGGGGGGGGGTGTCTGGATTATTCCAAAAGTGGGGAGGGGGAGCTCACTGCTTGCAGTACGTCATTGCTGGAGAAGATTCCCTAAAAAGGAGGAAAATGGGACCCCCCCCCTTAGAGGCTTAGAAGAAAAGTGGCGGCAGTGATGGGCGGCGGGGGGCTTTCGTAACTCGATTTAGTTGGGTCTCTCCCGCTCATCTGGGTCCCTCCTCCCCCCCCCGGGATGCCAAGCCCATCTCTCACCCTTCCAGGGATGCCAGCAGCAGGACGAGCGGGGCAAGTATCCCCCCGCGCGCACTTCATCGGTTCGCAGGGAAACCACGGCTCCCGCCCCCGGGGAAAGGCGGACAATGCCCACCAGGAAGCCCCCCGAGCCCCCCCCCGGTAGGATGCCCTCGAGATGCCCCTGCCTTCCCTGGCACAGCAGATGCACTCCGCTTCTGCAGGGCTGACTGGACCCCCCTTGCATGATGCAGCCCCCTCACCTCTCCGTGCTCCCCCGCAGCATGCAGAGGCCCCCTCTCCCCGGTTCGGCGGCGGCACCTGCGCGGCGGCGGACAGCGCGGAAGATTCCAGCGGCCGGCTCCGCAGCGCCCCCAGCGGCCGCCGGGCGGCCCTTAAAGGAGCCGCATCCTCCGGGGGGGGGAGAGTGGGGGGGCAACTTCTCCCCCCCCCGCCGGCCCCTTGGGCTTGCATATCCCGCCCGTCCAGCTCCCGGGGCGATGGTGGCTTCGCCTGCGTCCAATACCGGCCGCGCTGGAGGCGGAGAGGTCGCCCCTATCCAAGGCGGGCGGAGCGGCTCCGCCCTGGCTGGGACGCATCTGGAGGGCAGCAGAGACGGCTCCTGCAGGTGGAGCAGGCCGAAGGAGCAGCCCAGCGGCCCGCCACATGCCTCCCCCGGGAAGCCCGCCAGCAGAGAGGCAGGCTTGCATCCGGAGGAAACGCCCAGCCTGGCTCGCGCCCTGGCTCCGGCTGACCCGCTTCTAAAGCCCCCCAAGTTGGTGGCCACCGCTGCCTCTCGCGGGGGCAAATGCCGCAGCTTCACTACGTGCCGGGGGTGGCTGCCTTTGCGGGCCCCAAGTCTCCCGGCACTCAGCTTCAGGGATGATCCAACCGGGTTCGTGGTGTTCGGAGAACGTAGCAAATGCTGGCTGGCAGCCCCAGGGCGAAGGTGCCCCGCCACCTCTTTCCCAGTGACCAACCAGACGCCCACCAGCAAGGTGGGAAAGAGACAGCCCTCCCCAGTTTTATGTGCCTCGCATCTCGTACCCTGGGGTAGACTGCCTCTGAACATGGAGGCTGCATTCCTAACCAACATTGTTAACAAGACCTACTCTGGCCATGGAACTTATCAATCAGAGCTAATAATGGCTGATTAGCCTCTCTTCCTCCACACGCTGGTCCAATTCCTTTTTAAGCTGTCATGTAAAAGAAAGAACAGGTGCAGAACAGCAGCCTGGTCTCTATCTCCATGAGTGCTAGAAAATGGTCATTAAAACCTTAGTGATTAAAAAGAGAGAGCACAACCAATGCCAGCAATCAGAATTACACACTGCATACCAGAAATTTGTCTGTATGAAATCACAGGCAGCCGCCCCAGTGACTGATGCAAAGGAATCAACTGCTTGATTAAACAACAGGAGAATAATCTGACGGAGAGCCGGCTGCACACAGGGAAGTCATTGGATCAAGGTGATCACCAGAAAAATCTATTAGCTGGAATCCCAGATGACAGGCTTGGGGAGGAGCGGCAGCAACAGAGCAAGGGGGGCAGGGGAAGAGTTGCTTGCCCCCGTCGTCCTTGCCTGACCCCATTGTTTCCTTTCATCGCCTGCTATTTTAAGACTGATCTTCCCCTCTTTGCTTGGCCTCTGTCCTTTTGGCACAAAAAGTCTGCTACATTTTTGTAGAAGAAAAGTTCCCTGAAATTGAAGGGAATTTTCAAAGAGGTGCGATCAAAATACAGTGGGGCTGCAAGTCAGCTCCTCAGTAAGCAGATTACATTACAATGAACATTGCAAGAGCTGAGCTGCCAAGTCAAAGCAAAGTTCCTTGCAAGACCTTTGTAAATCACTGGGAGATATGCTTTGCAAAACCTGAGCAGCTTGATAGCTCATAGCTTTTGCACGTGGAATTGTGATGTTGGCTACCTTGGAGCAGGGTCCGTTGCAAGACAAAGCTTTTCTGAAAAGCAAATTATAATTAGCCTTGCAAGACCTGAGCTGTTAGACAGAATAACATAGAAACAAACAGAATAAATTAATGAACTCCAAGCTGCTACATGCCTCCTATGTAATGTCTTGTCAAAAGGCTTTGCAAAAACACGCACCAAAGCAGCAATTGTGTAGATAACTCAGAGACAAATGCTAAAAGCACACAACTGCATAAATAATAGAAATAATATACTGGACGTATTAAGGAAAACAAAAGCAAGTGAAGAGGAAGGGTGGAATAACCAAAAACGTTGGTTGTCCAAAGGGCTTGCAAGACCTTAGCTGCTGTAACAGGAATCCCAAGGTTTGCATCACACACACACAGGAGAAAAGAGGGTGCAAGTTTGCATAAAATGTACATATATTAATGTATGTGTATAGATGCAAACTTAGAAACAGTTTCAATAATTCAAATAAAAATGGAAAACATCTCACCAACCAGGTGCCCGCCTGCTGCATCTGCTGCCCCGGTGCTGTTCGCTGTGGACAGGTAGCTTTGGGGGCCCTGCACTGCCTTCCCTTCAGAGGGATCCCAATCCTTAAACTGGGCTTGGGCAAAAACGCCCTTCGCATGGAGGACACCATCGAAGATGGGACTGTCATCCTGTGCAAAGCAAGACACGCAGCCACCCTAGCTGAGGCTGGACCGGCAAGGAAATCCCGGGAAGGGAAGGGAATTGTTCCCGCTGTCGAAAAGGCCTTGGGCAGAGCAAAAAGGAAAAACCAAAGAGAGCAACAAAGAGCCATTCCGGCAGAGAAAAGTCTCTCTTGCCCCAGCCGGCCATTGACACAGAAGCCCCAAGGCTCCACTCCCCATCGGACACTGTGAGCAGGCATCACCAGAGGGAGAAACTGAGGATCGAAAGGCGTTTGCCCTGGAGCAAGCAAAAAGAAGCCTGCAGCAGCAGGTCCCTCCCAGCAGGAGTCGTGCTGGATTGCTGTTTCTCTGGGAGTCCTGCAGGACTTGAGGCTGCCTTTGAAGACGGTTCAGAAACTGCAGCTTGTGCAAAATGCGGCGGCCAGATTGGTAACAGGGACCAGACGGTCCGAACATATAAAACCGATTCTGGCCCCCTTGCATTGGCTGCCTATATGTTTCCGAGCTCGATTCAAGGTGCTGGTTTTAACCTATAAAGCCTTACATGGCTTGGGACCACAATACCTGATGGAACGCCTCTCCCGATACGAACCCACCCGTACACTAAGCTCAACATCCAAGGCCCTCCTCTGTGTGCCTACTCCAAGGGAAGCTGGGAGGCTGGCAACAAGGGAGAGGGCCTTCTCAGTGGTGCCCCCCAAATTATGGAATGATTTCCCTGACAAGGTGCGCCTGGCACCAACACTGTTATCTTTTCAATGCCAGGTCAAGACTTTCCTCTTCTCCCAGGCATTTTAGCATGTGTTTTTATTAAATTTTTAAATTGTGTTTTAAATTGTTTTTAAAAGATGTGTTTTTAAATTTGTATATTTGTTTTAATGTTTTTAGCTGCTGTAAACCACCCAGAGAGCTTCGGCTCTGGGGCGGTATATAAATACAATAAATAAATAAATAAATAGCTAGGCCCCAACGCCCTTTGCTGTGCCCGGCGGCAGGATGGGAAAACGAGCCAAGGCAGCTTCAGGCTCCCCTTGCCCAGCAGCTTCTCCAAGGCCTAGGCTAGCCAGTCCTGGGTTCAAATTCTACTATCAGCTGTAAAGCTGATCTTGAAGAAGTCAACTCTCAGCCTACACCTGCCCCCTGGGATGGTGGTCCCTGGTTTTGCCTTTTAAGAGTGCCTTGTTGACCATTTCATCAGTAGCTTGCCAATGTTGCCATTTATTTATTATTTATTTATTTCATTTCATTTATAAACCGCCCATAGCGAGTAGCTCTCTGGGCGGTGAACAAAACAAGATTAAAATACAATATTACAATAAAATCAATAACAAATAGCAGCAAGTTAAACTAAAAACATTAAATATGAAACATTGAACATTAAAATGCCTGGGAGTATAGCCAGGTCTTAACCTGGCGCCTAAAAGAAAGTACTGTAGGCGCCAGGCGTATCTCCTCAGGTAGGCTGTTCCACAGTTCGGGGGCCACCACAGAGAAGGCCCTAGATCTAATAACAATCCTCCGGGCATCCTGATGAGTTGGTACCCGGAGGAGGGCCTTGGATACTGAACGAAGTGGACGGGTAGGTTCATAGCGGGAGAGGCGTTCCACAAGGTATTGCGGTCCCACACCGTGTAAGGCTTTATAGGTCAAAACCAGCACCTTGAATCTGGCTCGGAAACAGATAGGTAGCCAGTGCAAACAGGCCAGGACAGGTGTTATATGCGCGGACCAATGGGTCCTCGTCAACAACCTGGCTGCCGCGTTTTGCACTAGCTGAAGTTTCCGAACGGTCTTCAAGGGCAGCCCTACGTAGAGCGCATTACAGTAATCCAATCTAGAAGTTACCAGAGCGTGAACAACTGAGGCAAGATTTGTAAAGGTTAAGCTCCTGTGACAGAGTCTCTAGTGGTTAAATCTTTGAAGCAGTGGGTGGGAGAACAGATGGAAAGTGTCGGTCCACACAGCATTCTTCAACCTGGCGCCCTCTTGACATTTTGGACGATAGCTCCCATCATCCCTGATCATTGGCCATGCTGGATGGGGTTGCAGTCGAAAACCAGAAAGCTTCTCTAAACTAAAGCCTATGCATGTAAACATATAAAAACCAGTGGCGGCTGGTGGTTCCATGTCAGTGGGCAGGGGAATCCACTCCGGGTTTTTGTCCAAATTTTCAAGGAAATTTTATCCAAATTTCCCAGGCATTTGCTTCAGCACCTTGGACAGCTCCTTGAAAGTTCAGACTAAACTGCACTGCACCACTGACACGGAGTCACCAGCCACCACTGACATAAACATAAAGGGTGTGAGGTGATGCACAGCTTTCTATTTCACATCCTGTGGAAGTTCAGTGACCGTGGCCATGCTGGCTGGGGCTGATGGGAGTTGTAGTTTAAAAAAGTAACTTCTCCATGCTCTGACAGTGTGTAGGACATCAGAATACAGGAAGCTGCATTACAGCAGCTCAGGCCACTGGGAAGGTGCACCCGCTGCCTCCTCTCATGCCAAAGGGGCAGACTGGACTGGCCCCATCTGTAACCAGAGCAGCAGAAGCAGCAGCACGGATCTCGCTGCACCCCTTCACCTGCCTGCCCTAGGTCTGTGGAACCAAGGAGTGGCACTCTCTCGGGGCCAGCTCAACCACTGGGCAGAGTGAGACGGCAGCTCAGGCTTAGACATCATGAGGAGGTGGAAATGAGTTATTGGATGCACAATTATTGTATTGTTACTGCCAGAGACAAGGAGGGGTTCTGGCATCCAAATAACTTGGCTAGCTTTGGGTATCTTTGGGTATCTGAACTGGAGGAGAGGGGAGAGGAGGGGGTGCCATTTGTTGCTCTGCCTCAGGCAGCATGATGCCTGGCACCCTGCCTCCTCCCAGGGAAGACATCAAGGCAAGGGGGAGATAGACCTGACCCCATCCTCTGGCCAGATAAGGAGCAGCTGTTCTGGTGCTTGCTTTCCTCTGCCCTCACCATTCCTTTCTCCTTTTGTGTTACATCTGTTAGATTGTGAGCCTGCAGAGAGGGATTATCTTAATCTTATACGTTCTGCACTTAGAAAATTGTAGTCACTTCCTAAGTGTTCAGTAAACAATTATTAATAAGTAGTCATAGTCCATTGCCCCTGTATTGCAGGTTGGAAGGGACTGTGGCGAGGAAAGAGGGGCTTAGGACAGTCCTGCAGTATAATTCATTCTGAATACTGCAAATCAAGCTCTGTGTGGTTTACAACAACCCTTGCAGGTTGGATGGCTGTGCTGGGAGAGTAGCTTCACTGGTGCAGTCAGGATATTCATAGATCCCCAAGACTTGAATAAAGCAGTCATGAGATAACATTATTGCCTGCCCACACTGGGTGACATAACTCACAAACTATCAGATGCCAGGGTATTCAGTGTTCTAGATGCCCAGTCAGGATATTGGCAGATCAGACTGGGCTAAGACAGCAGCAAGTTCACCACTTTAAACACTCCATTTGGAAGACAGCACTTCAAAAGAATGCTCTCTGGCATTTCATCAGCAGCGCAATATTTTTTTTAAAAAAGGGTCCATGAAGCCCTGGAAGGACTAAAAGGAGTTGAGGTCATCATTGATGACATCCTGGTCTATGGAAGCACCAGAGAGGAACATGATGTAAACCTAATAGCACTACTCATGCGGTGCAGAGAGCGCAACCTAAGATGAAATCACCACAAACTGCAAATCAAAGTAGAGCAAGTAAGCTATGAAGGTCACATTCTCAAAAAGGGAGCCATCCAGCCAGACTAAACAAAGTGGAAGCTATAAAACACCTAAGAGCTCCAAAATCCCTAAATGAAAACATGATTAGGATAGTGTTGTACCCATCAAAGTTCATCCCAAGACTCGCAGAAATGACAGCTTCCTTAACAGACCTAAGGGGGAAAAGCAGTGAATGTTACTGGAACAACAATCTTTTCAAGCTATGTTAAAACATGAAAGAAGCCGTCACCCGCAAAGCAAAAGTGATGTACTACGATGAAAACAAAGAATTAACACTGCAAGCAGATAATAATAATAATAATAATAATAATAATAATTTAATTTGTGGGTCGCCTATCTGGCCAATGGCCACTCTAGGCGACGTACAATTTAACAACAATACATTACATCATAATAAAATACATCATAAAATACAATATAACAATAAAGTACAGAGTAGTAGGCTATTGGTCGTAAAAATTTAACCCTCCCCGTAAGTCCCAAAGGCCTGTCTGAAGAGCCAGCTCTTCAAAGCTTGGCGGAATACATTCAGGGAAGGGGCATGTCGAAGGTCATAC
The DNA here is from genome assembly GCF_030035675.1 of Rhineura floridana. NCBI lineage: Eukaryota > Metazoa > Chordata > Lepidosauria > Squamata > Rhineuridae > Rhineura > Rhineura floridana. The sequence goes on along the minus strand of NC_084499.1, from coordinate 1,460,727 downwards.
GGGAGGGAGTTCCAGAGAGTGGGGGCCGCCACTGAAAAGGCCCTCTCTCTTGTCCCCGCCAACCTAGCTGTTTTAGTTGGCGGGATTGAGAGAAGGTCCTGTGTGGCTGATCTTGTTGGGCGGCATGGTTGGTGCCTGAGATGCCTCAGAGGTAGCCATAGGGGCAGTTATTGCAGCAAGGGTGCCCTGTGGCATATGCTTCAAGTGCACTGACATCTACTCAGCAGAATTATGCCCAAACTGATAAGGAACTATTTGCTATTGCCACTGGGTATCAGAAGGTCTGTCAGTACCTTTATAGACACTTTGCAATCATAGAAACTGACCATAAACCCCTGGAAAGGATATAGTGAAACCATTAACGTCTGCTCCACCAAGACTGCAAAACATTATCCAAAAACCGCAACAGTACAATTTAAAAGTAATGTATAAGCCTGGGGAAAACATCCCTATAGCTGACCTGCTCTCACACAGTTGTATAGAAGGACAAAATGCCAAAGACAATTAATTGCAACACCTGTGTGCAACCATAAACAAACTGGAAGAAACCAAGCAGAAGACAGAGAAACATGTCTGTCTTAAAAGGAGCCATAACTGCAGGATAGTCCATCCATAGGCATCAAGTCCAATTGGCCATAAAAGACTTCTAGACAGATCTAACAGTAAAAGATAATCTAATCTTGAAAGGGGAGAAGATAGTGATCGCAAAGGCAACGCATCCAGAGATGCTGGAAAGAGTCCATGAAGGACCTTGGGGTGGTATTGTGCAAGAGAAGGGCAAGAGACTCCCTCTACTGACTTAGCATGAATGCACAAATGGAGAAGATGGTCAGAAACGGTAGCGCTTGAATGAAACACCAAAACCAGAACGTCAAAGAACCCACAATAACTACAGAGGTGCTCAGAAGAGCTTGGCAGCAATTGGCTACAGAACTATTTGAACTGGAAAGAAAGTGTTACCTGCTAATAGTTGATTACTACAGCCACTACTTTGAAATAACTGAATTGAAAAAACCCTCAGCCAGTGCTGAAATAAATCAGGCAAAGGCAGCGCTCTCAACGCATGGCATTCATGACAATTTATTATCTGACAATAGACCCCAATATACATCTGAAAAATTCTATAGATTTGGCAAAGACTAGGAGTAATACTCAATGCTAGTTCTACTCAGAGGAGATCCACTGAAGTTAATGGACATGACTACTTTCAGTGAGTTTACTCTGAGCAGCTGAATACAACCTTTGGGTTTTATTCACACTACCAGACTATTCATGATCCAATAGTCTGGCAGAGAAATATTTACAAATAGCAAACAGTCAGTGTGGTGTAGTGGTTAAGGTGTTGGGCTACAATCTGGGAGACCAGGGTTCGAATCCCCACACAGCCATGAAGCTCACTGGGTGACCTTGGGCCAGTCACCGCCTCTCAGCCTCATGAAAACCCTATTCAGAGGGTCCCCATAAGTCAGAATCGACTTGAAGGCAGCACATTATGTTATAATTTAAATTTTTATTTTTTTATTTTTTTATTTTGTTGCTGCCTGTGTTTATTGTTTGTTGTCTGATTTTATTGTTGATATTTTGTATTTTAACCTTTTTGTACACCGCCCAGAGAGCCACTCGCTATGGGCGGTCTATAAATGAAACAAATAAAATAAATAAATAAATAAATTTACATTTTACAAAGCAGAGACTGACCAAGGCCAAGGATCCATAGTGGGTTACTGAACCACTGCAACACATGCATGAAATCGGGATACTTGCCTGCTCAAATACTAATGTGTAGAAAGCTCAAATCCAGGACGCCTGCCATAGACTCCCTCCTGAAGCCAAGAGCAACCAGGGGAAGCAAAGCTGGATTGATGGAAAAGCAAAGCAGAAATTCCACTATAATAAATCAGCCCTAATACTAAGACCACGCCTGTTTCTTCCTTTCTTCTTCCACTCAATGTGACCTGCCTTATTTTCTCATTTCATGGCTTTAAATTCAACCATTCAGTTCCCCTGCCCCAGGACAGTTGCCTCCAGAGGCATTTAGGATTCACCCTCCCTCCAAAAATACCAGACTTGAGTGCCCTGGAATGTCCAAAATAACAATACAGAGAGTGTTCCTAAACATGAGCAGAGTGCCTTTCTCTCACTGGTAGCTGGTGTCTGCTGGGACTGGTAGGGCAGAAAGCAGGGAGCCCAACAGTAGGCGGAGCCAGAGCCAGTGCCAGGCGGAGTCAACTCGTTCTGGTTTTGCCCCCATCCTCCTCCTCCCTGCTGAGTTCTACAAGGACCACACTGAGACTGGTGAGGGAGAAGCTGCAAGCACCCCCCTCCGGGCTGGTGGTAAGTTCGAAGGCAGGCAGGTGGGGGCTGGCTGAGGGGAGACTGAGGGTGGTGGGTGGCATCTCATTCGCTCCAGTGGGCCAGGCTCTGCTGCTTACTCTCGTCACCAACCAAATAACCAGTCAACTTTCACACTCCTGGAATTAGGTCTAAAGGCTCACAGTTGGCATTTTTTCCAGGGTCCTCATTTTTGACAGAAAAAAGAGGCGCCTGGGTTGGCTGAAGGATTTTGATCCAGAGAGGCATCTACACACAGCGAGCAGCAACTCGAAAGCATGTTTGCAGAGAGGGGGAGAAAAGATTCTGCACAGGCTCCCTGGCGACGAGCAAGCCAAGGCCTGCCCTTGGCCACCCTGCAGGGTGAGGCAGCAGCGTTGTAGGTAGGAGTGCTTGTCATCAGCCTGCACTTCCCACTGCACAATCATCCACCCTACGATTTGCTTTCCTCAGCTTGAACCAGACCAAAAAGAAGAAGTGAAAGTCAGCAGGGCTGGTCAGGCACGCCATTCAAGCAGGGGTTAAAAAATAACAAAACCCTAAAGAAACAAAGAATCCAGGGACAGCTGGTGCCTAAATGTTTTCTGGGGCTCCTAAAGAACCTTGTCAGCTCCTGCGCTCTGCAAAAAGTTGTGAAGCCGCAAACAGGCCAGCCTAAGACTCTCAGCAGGGCTCCCCAGGGGGCTGTCTCCTTGCCTGCGACCGGATCCTTGTTAACTGGAGATGCCCTTCCGGGCTGAACTTGAAGCCTTCTGTGCTCACCCACTGAGCTATCAGGTCCCCAGGGCATAAGACTGATCAGTGGCACTAAAGTAGCACAATAAGCTTTAAACATTTTATTTAAAAGAGATTCTAGATGGTTGTTCTCAGATCATCAAGAAGAGGGAGGGGTTAATTTCTGAAAGAGAGGCAGTGGGACAAAAACCTTCACACTGTCAGCGCTAGAGGAAAACTCCATGGGACAAGCTCCAGTTGCTCTGCGATGAGGGAAAGGCACTCTATGTATGCACGCATGCCCATGTGTTACTTATTTTTTAGAAAGAGGTATCACATGTAAATCACATATGAAGAGTTTCACCAGAACCCTTGTAGGAGAGAGGAGAAATCAAGAGAGAGAGCAGGATAGGGATGCAAGGTAGCAGCCTCAGGTCAACTGCCCCCTACCTGATGGGCTGCCCCCCACTATTGGGTTATTTTCTGGTGGCTGTTGCTTTTAATTCAGTTGCGTTTTTCTGTACAAGTGCAAAACGCAGTCTTCAGATGCTGCCCAGTCCAACACAGCAAAATATGCAAGCAGATTCACACAAACACACACACACACAAACCTGTGTGTGACAGTTGAAGTAACCCTTGCAAAGGCAGCAGGATCTTTCTACCAGCCTCTGGCTTCATCTGCTTCTTAAAGCCAGCTCAGTTTGATAACAGGGATGTGCAGGTGAGCAGGCATGTGAGTGGACACTGCAGCTCTCTCTCCGCCCCCTGGTACCCAGGCAGGAGTTGGCAGCACCAGCCATGTTTGGTACTGCTGGCACAGGAAGCCATTTATTACGCATCTCTCTCTTCCACCTGGATCTGTTTCTTTTCCTGCCAACTCAAAGCTCATGGCTTGGAATGTTGCCCTTCCAAACAGGCTCCCTCTGCAGATTAATCATTAAGACCTGAAAAATTCCTGTATGGTCTTCAGTAAAAGGGTAGAAAACATGTTTCTCCATCTTGCATCTTCTCTGAAGACAAAAACCACATAGAGCATCCAAAACGGGAAAGAGCAGGTCACAGCTGAACAATTTTGAGAGACAAGAGTTGCCATGTTTTTCTCAGCAGCAGGGCTCCTATGACTTGGACAAATACATATCCAGGCAGAAATCCAACAGGTCCCCTTATTGTCTCCAGGACAGATGTCCCTGCCCCTACTGAACTCCCACCTGCTGTGTAAGCTGGGTAAGGGAGAGACTTGCATTTGGTAATATAAAATTACCAACGGAGCTGTCATAGGTCCAGGAACCGTAGTGGGTAAAGATATGCCATCATTATCCCACTGTGTGCGCTCAAGCCAGAATTGCTGTGCTGTACAGCAGCGAGGAGAGCCAGTGTGGTGTAGTGGTTAAGGTGTTGGACTATGACCTGGGAGCCCAGGGTTCGAATCCCACACAGCCATGAAGCTCACTGGATGACCTTGGGCCAGTCGCTGCCCCTCAGCCTCAGAGGGAGGCAATGGTAAACCCCCTCTGAATACTGCTTACAGTGAAAACCCTATTCATAGCGTTGCCATAAGTCGGGATCGAGTTGAAGGCAGTCCATTTCATTTTTTCACAGCAGCGTGATCCATCACCCCCACATGATGAAAAGCACCGCCTGCTGGTTTCTTCTTTTTGCCTATCAGACTGCCAGATCACTTCCCATCAAGCAGCAACTAAGATTCCAGTAATCAAGCACTGCTTTGGCATACTTCCTCCCCCCAAGCGACAAACCCCCTGGTGGGACTGGGCCGCTGCAGCAGCAGTGCATAACAATCAGAGGCGACAGCTGGAGCGTCCTCGTTTGCCATCAGAGCCCAAATCTGATCTTTAATCAGGCCCTGCTCTGCTGGCTCCACCACAACCCTGTGAGCACAGGCTGCTGTGCCCCCTCCTCCTCCCGATTACAGCCGGGCTTTCTAGAACACTTGGGGAATCACACGTTGCTGGCCCTCATCCAGCCCCCCACTGTGCCCTGATAACGACCCAGAACATGCACAGCCTCTCTTGGCTCAGATGCTATGGAGAAATAGAGCTGTGTGTCATCAGTACACCGATGAGACATTGCTCCAGGACTGAACGGCCTTGGCAAGAAAATTGTACCTTGGGGGACACCATGGTGCTAGGACCGTGGGGCTGAGACCCAATTTCCCTGTGCTGTTCTCTCAAGACAGCCCTGCAGGCAGGAACAGAATCACCGTAAAGACAGTGCCCCCAATGTGGGCCAGGAGGATACTGCGGGCAACGGAATCAAAAGCCCCCGAGAGATCCATTGTAGTTGTGGATTCCTTACATAAGCAGGAGGATGGAATGGGTGGCCTTTTAGGGCCCCTTCCAACTTCAGGCTTCTACACAGGAAAGATTTAGCATCAGATGTTAGTCGTGACAGCCAAGTCAAACCTCCACATTCAGAGGCAGTCTACCACTTGAGTACCAGCCGCTGAGCTTTCTCTTGAGACGTTTGGTTGGCTGCTTTGGGAGGGACACAGGAAGCTACCCTCTACTGAGCCAGGCCCATGGTCCATCTAGCTCAGTATTGTCCACACTGACTGGCACCGGCTCTCCAGGATGACTTTCTGGCAGGCAGCTCTCTTAGCTCTACCTGAAGATGCAGCCATCCGGGGACTGCACCTGGGGCCTTATGTGTGCAACAAGAGCGGGCTCCCCAGTGGCCATGGCCAAGCAGAGCCTTCGAGGAGGGTCTGCGGCACCTGCCCTTCTGCGGGAGATGTGGGGCTCATGGCCTCCCCATCACCACCACATGCTCCCCTGACTCCGTGCAGGAGCAGCAACATGCTCAGTTCCACCTCCTGCCTGCCAGGTTGCCACAGCAACCGTGCTCAGGCATGGGAGGGTGGGCAGGGACGCCTGGCAAAGGAAGACACAGGTGGCCACACCCAGTGGGGGCTCTCGCCTCCTCACCCCCCCATCCCAACCCTTCTCTTACTCAAGCTGGACTGGCCTGCAACGCAGCTGGGAAAAGGGCCAGAAGGCATCTGAAATGACCAGGAGGTTGGAGCATCGGGTAGGGTTATTTTGCATGTTGGGGGGGGTGTCTAAAAGAGAGGGGTATAAAATGAAGGCATGTGAAATTATTCCTCTCCTGTTGGAAACTCAAGAGCAACCAAATGCATTACAAGTTGCAGACTCAGAAAAGGACTTCTGTGCACAATTTGCCACCGCAAGACGTGGGGATGGTGGAACGGACGGGAGAGGGGCAACTGCTAAGCAAGGCCTGCATGTCCGGGGGCAGCCAACCCTCAAGAAGCAGCCGCTGGGGCCAAACAAGGAAGGGCTCTCCCTCCTGGGCCAGAAGACAGACAAGTCGACTGGGTAGACCTTTGGCCTGAGCCAGCGACTCAATGTTCTGAATGCCGCCCCATTTGGCCTTCCACAGAAGGAATCCAAAGCGTGGAGAACCTGCCTGCTGAACAGGGGGCCCAATTGCTTAAAACAAAACAAAACATCCATACCCCAAAAGCCTTCTTGCATGCCCTCATGCCAGCCTGTAAAACCACCCATCTCCTCCTCTGGGTCCTGGGCAGAAGCCACTGGCTGCTCTCAGGGACGTAGGAGGCTGCCTTACACCGAGTCAGGCCGTAGGTCCCGCTGGCTCATTATTGTCTACACTGACCGGCAGCAGGCTCTGCAGGGTTCCAGGGCACAGGGAGACTTCCCAGCCCTACCTGGAGATGCCACAGGAGATTGGAGCTGGGCCCTTCTGCATGCCAGGCAGATGCACTACCACAGAGCTATGGCCTTCCCTGGAGGAGGTTGCCCCCAGCCCAGCCGTTTCTCTGTAAACGTTGCTCCTGCTTCTGCTGGCTCCCGGCTTTAGAGTTAACGCAACCTCTGCAAAGGCAAGTCCTGGCCCATTAACCTCAGGAAAGTCAAGAGCATATGGATGGCGGTGAGCCCGCAGACAGCACGTACTTGCGCTTCCAAAAAGCTTTTGGCAAAGTTCCTCATCAAAAGCTCCTGAAGGCACTAAGCACTAAGGGAAGAAAGAACCAGGAACTCCTAAAAAGAACAGGAATTAAATGGGCAGTTTTCACAATGGAGGGTAGAGGATCACCATTGGGACTGCTGCTCTTCCACCCAGTCATAAATGGCCAGGAATTAGGGGTGAGCAGTGAGGTGGCTGTTTGCTGGTTAGCCACAAAACTAAGCAGTGGTGAAAACAAGCAACTGCAAGGACCCCAAAAAGATATCTCCAGAGTGGGTGAACAGACAATGAAATGGCAAATGCAGTTCTATGTAAGTGAGTGTAGTGATGCACATTGGAGCAGGAAAAAAACCTCTTCACATATACGCTCCCAGGCCCTGAGCTGACAGTGCGTGACCGAGGAGGAGACCTTGGGGCCGTAGTTGATAGCCCCATGAAGACGTTGACCCAATTGAAAATGGCAAATTCCATGCTAGGGATCATTAGGAAAAGCATTGAAAATAAAACTGCAGATATCATAATGCTGTTATACAAATCTATGGTGCGGCCGCATTTGAAATGCTGTGTATAGTTCTGGTCGCCTCCCCTCAGAAAGGATACTGTAGAGCTGGAAAAGGTTCAGAAAGGGCAACCAAGATGATTGAGGAGATGGAGCGACTCCCCTATGAAGAAAGGTCACAGCATTTGGGGCTTCTTAGTTTAGAAAACGAGGGAAAATGAGGGGCATGACAGAGGCATATAAAACTAATCATGGCGTAGTCAAGTGGAGAGAGAAGTTTCTCTAACTGTCATGGGCTCTGCAGTTCCTCACAGAGTCTGGACTGGATGAACTGGAGCCAACTGGGAGGGGAGAGGAGGACCCAGGCCCCCTTGAGTCTCAAGATATTGATGATGGGGCGATGGAGGCTCTGGCTTTCAGCCCTGTTTCGCCCACCCCCCAAGCAGAAAATGCCACCTACAGTTGCAGTCTCCTCGCAGAAGCGCTCACCTTCCAGCGCATCTTCCCGTGCGGGGCGAGAGTCCCACGAGTGAGCTCACCACGGCTGGCTCAAGGCAGGTTGGGCGTGGAGATGTTTTAGGTTCTTTGTTGCTACCATAGTCTTCTCCTCCAGCGCCTGCCTGCTCTCAGGCCTCTTGATTGTGACCCCGGAAACCTGAACCCACTGCCGAACCTGTACCAAGTGTTGTGGTGTTTTGGGATGGGAGCCAGGACAGCAACAGGAGAACTTGGGAACATCCAATGAAGCTGAATGCTGGAAGATGTTCAGGACAGACAAAAGGAAAGGCAGTGAAGGCCACCAACCTGGACAGCTTTGGAGGAGGGTTAGGCAAATTCATGGAAGACAAGGCCATCAAAGGTTACTAGCCACAATGGCTATGTTCCACCTCCAGTGTTGGGAGGTTGCATGGCCTGATAAGCACACAAGGGGAAAGTGCTGTTGCACTCAGGTCCTCCTTGCAGGATGCCCACAGGCATCTGGCTAGCCATTATGAGAACCAGATGTTTAATCGTTGTAAACCGCTCAGAGAGCTTCAGCTATGGGGCGGTATACAAACGTAATAAATAAGTAAATATAAATAATAAATAGATGCTGAGCTGGATGGGCCTTTGGCCTGATCAAGTATAGCAGGGGCGCCTCTTGCGTCTTCTGCCATCCACCTGTCCCCTCTGTCCCCATTTATTACTTTTTAACTTCTGCCCTCCAGCAAGATGCCTATTCTCCAGGCGCCACTCTGCTCCCCATGTCCTCCTTATACAATGAACTTAAGAATCATAGAATAGTAGAGTTGGAAGGGGCCTATAAGGCCATCGAGTCCAACCACCTGCTCAATGCAGGAATCCAAATCAGCATTCCCTTCCCACCTTCTCTCTAGCCATTAGCACAAGCTCTCCCCTCCTCTTTATTGGTCCCAATTTTCAACTGCAATGGATCAGCAGGACTCTGCTCCCAGCCAATAATACATTACAGCCCCCCACCCCAAGTGCCAGTCTTTGTACATTTGCGATTGCAATTAATGCGCAGTGAGTATCCTCCCCCTGCCAGCTCATCAATGACACCAAATTTTATTTAACAGAGGGCCTGGGGGCGTATGCTCTGCCCTCTACCCTTAGAAGGCAGGAACATTTTTGGGGGGAGGGGTGCAGAATGGATCAGCAAGCATGCCAGGTTTTCACAGTATAATATATTCCAGCTGTAGCGTCAGAATCCACTGCCGTTGTGTCAGAGGACATGCAGAGTACAGCCTTGTTCAGAAGCTCTGCGTTTTGCTTTATTCACACCTGTCCCTTGTTACAAGCACCTCCCTTCCACCCTTCACATTTTAACTGGTAGGTTCCTTGAGGCAGGGTCCTGTGATCTTGCGCTTATTCATGCTGTCATACATGGACTTCCGGCATTACATTTACAGTCTATTTCAGCCTTCACCACCCTAGGGCACTTGATGTTTTGGACAGCAGAATAAGTCTGGGGCTGGTGTCAGTTGTAGACACACCATTTAGAAACAGAGGTGGTGGTTGAACTTCAAATAAAGAATTGTGCTGTAAATACACATCCTATGCTGTGATCTTCTTGCGCAAGCGGAGGCTAACAGCAGCTGTTGACACAATTATGTGAATTCTGCTTATTAAAAGCAAGGTTCAGCTTGGCACAGCACAGAATTCTTAGGTCGATACATTTTCAACCTGCAAAACCCTCAAAATTCTGCATCAAGGGAAGTTGCCTTCTGCTACAAATTTGCACAAGGGCGCACAATTTTCTCTGCTTAAACCTAAAAAAAGCCCAGATGAGATTCCTCCCCCTGCCCCATTCCAACTGCCCAAGAAGGGCAACTCCATGAGTCAAGATACCCCTCCACTACCCGCCATGAGTTTGAGCACGTTTCCTTCCAACAAGACACAAGCTGGCTCTTCTAGTTCCCAGAGCCTCCCATTCTTCCATCCCAGAGTTGCTGCCTTCTTGTTAGTTCCCTCATTTTTCTTGGCTCTTGGCTCTTTCTGTGTGGCTTCAGAATAGATGGAAGGGGCAGTTTTTAATTTGATAAAAATAAGTTGTTGGGTTTTTAACTTTTTTTATAGGTTGTATGGCTTGGGGAAAAGAAGCCTCCTACTTCAGGGTCTGTGTGTGTGTATTGCATGTGCAGAGCCAAATAAAGTCAGAATGGAATTATTCTCACTTGCTTTCCATCAAAGTTGCTATAATGGTCTGTTATTCTAAAAAACACCACCGCTTTTTGCATGCTTGTTTGAGAGTTAAGCACATCAAACCCAGTGGGGCTTACTTCTGAAAAGACCACACAGGATGGGGCATCTAAAATAGCCACGATAAGAACTGAAGCAGGATGGTTCTTATTCCAGAATACTTCTGTTCCAGGCTCTGCCCACTGCTGGTACATGGGCCCCACAGAGGAAATCTAGCTGTCTACAAAAGCATAAACCTTGCCCACTCCTGCTCTAGTAAAATTAGGGTTGTGTCCAACTAATATTTACTCAGAGTAGACCCACTGCAATCAACAGACCCCAGTTAACCATGCTCATTAATTTCAATGCATAAGCAGGACTAGGACCAGCACTGGATACAACCCTTGGTGCTCACCTCAGACCTGGGGTTTAAATTCCCTCCAAGGATAAAGGGGGGGGGGAGAACCACCACGCCCGTGATCTTGAGCACCTTGGAAGAAAAGGCAGCGTAAGGGAGCAGAGCCTTTTGAAAAGGCCACCCACACATTTGACGCCTGGTTCACTCCACTTCCTCCGCCACAGATCTGTGGCCTGCGCACTCCCCGCTCTGGCAGCAGTGAAGCAGGCACCCAGGTGGGCCAAACTGGGAGCGGCCAGATGGAATGGAGAGGGAGGGAGAGGACACCGCTGAACAAAGCCACACAGACACACAAAGCCTTGTGGAATCGAGAGCTTTATCAGTTGGAGTGGAGGGTGCCAGAGGGATGTTTTTTCCCCTCAAAGCAGAAAGAAAAGAAGAGGGAACATCGCCAAGACATGTTCATGGAATTTGGTCAGGCTCAGCTATGAGCTCAGCTCCCGAGAAAAGGGTCACTGGGAATGTTCTGGAGGGAGGGATCCTGGGATGCTTTTCCTCCCGGGGGCCACAGGAGCGATCTCTTGCAGATTCTCCACATCCCCCCCAAAGGGGCGCTGCATGTAACAAGAGACCAAGGACAGGCCAACGGGAGGAACACCTGAGAGGATGACCTGTTTCATGCAGTTAGGCAGCCCCCAGCCCCCCTCTGCTGGAGATGCAAATGAGGGCAACAGCCATTTCTCAAAAAAGGAAAGCCCGTCGAGGCAACTCTAAAGTCTTGCACTGGGTGCAAAGCAGCAGCCAGAGGTCAGCACCACCCTGGTTCCACTCTCAAGTCCTCAGCAGAACATGAGGCTTTGTTTTTGTTTTGAAGGGTGGGGGGAAGAGAAGGGAATGCTAAAACAGCCCAAATCCAATCCACACACAGCACAAGGCAATGGAATGCACAAGAATCGTGAACCTGGTTTCCGCGACACTTTGGGGCAAGAGGGGAGCTGCTCACAGGAGGGGCACGGGAAGGTTACAATGGGCAGGTCAATTGGCATCAGAGGCAGCTGCCATTTACACAGCCAAAACATGCACCAAGGTCTTGTTTTGGAGGGGACGCAGAAGGGAGGCTCAAAAGCCTTGCCAAAAATCCCACGAGAAGAGGCCCCATCTGCTCTGGGGCAAGAGGAGGGCAGCACAGCCACGCACTGCGGGGCTCAGCACTGGGAGCACAGAACTGGGAGGGGGAGAAAGAGCTCCTCCTTCCTCCCTTGGCTCATCGCCCCAGGGCTTGGCAGAGCTGCGGATGCTTCAAGAACACCCCCCTCGCCCCTACCATGAATGTTCTTTCCTGCAACTCCTTTTGTACATCGAAGAGAGGTCCCTGAGAGGTATTCGCTGCGCAAAGGCCGGTTTCTGAGATATGCAAAATATGACCATCCAAGGAGGGCCCATGGGGAATGTTGCGGGGGGGGGGGGCAGGATTGTCTCCATTTGTTTAAGTGGCTAACTCTGCCTTTCTTTTCCAAACTGCACAGCAGCTTGCAAGCAGTGTCAGGGGTGCCTGGGGCTATAGAAAACCGTGGGGTCCTTTGGACCCCCTCCCACCGGCAGCAAACAGGCACCCGGCTGCAGTGCAAAGTGAGCACCCTCCCCTCCCCTCTCTCCCCCTCCTGCTGAACCCCTGCACCTTTCAGCAGCTCAGCACCACCGTTCCCATTCCAAAAGCCCTGGGTAGAGCCAGCAGTCAATAACCACTTCTCTCATAAAAAAATAGCAAGGGTCTGTAATTTGACGCAATGATTTCCAGGGAGCAAAGAGCAGCGCTCCACCGTAAAGAGCTTCGTGCTTTTCTCATCCGCCATGACTCACCATCTGTGGAGACAGCTGGCTTCTCCTCCTGCCCAGCCTGAGCCAAGGGCTTCTGGGCAGGGAGGATGCCAGGCCACCAAGTGAGAGCCTTTGAGCAGCTTGACCAGCCATGCCTTGGCCTGGCTCCCTCCCCAAGAAACTCCCGGGTGGTGCTTCAGTGCCTCCCCTCGCCTCCCCCCACAGCACAGACAGAAAAACCTCCTTGGTCCCGGCCTCTTACGGGTGGAAGCAGTCTGCGGGAGGCAGGGAAGGGCCATGGCCCCTGCCGTAGCTGGGCTCAGGAGGAACCGCCGGCAGTCCCTTGAGTGCCTGCGGGAAGTGGGCACGGCCAGGCAAGGCTACAGCTCCTCGTAGTCTCCTCCGCCCCCACATGGCTTGCTGGGGCCCCCCCCGCCCCCCAGAAACGCCTCCAGTTCATCAATCTCGCTGTTGTTCTCTTTGCTCCGCTTCTTCTTCTTCTTCTTCCTCTCCCGGTCCTTCTCATCTTTGCCCTCCTCCTTCTCCTTGCTCTTCTTCGGCTTGCTCTTCTTCTTCGCTGCAGCCTTCTCTTCCTCCTGCACAAGGAAAGCCAGAGAGGGAGGAGAGTCAATTTCACATACGGAAGCATGGGAAAAACACCCTTGAATCAGGTCTGTTCTGAACCTGCTTCAGGCAGCAAGATGGGGGCCGCAGAAAAGAACAAAGGAAGGCAACGTGTGACACAGCTCAGCCCGCTGGGAGTGGCCGTTAACCTGCGCCAGGCCACCCAGGCAAGCCATCAGGAGGAAAAAAACCTTGGCTAATTGCTGGGCAGGGATGTCTTGCATTTGGGAGGAAAGTGATGCAGGCAAGCTCTGTGCAGTAAATGCAGCCCAGCAAACAAGGAAATGATTTGGGCCTGCATTTCGGAGAGGGCGTGGGACTTCCCAGCTGCTTCTCCAATATAGAAACAAATGTTGGTTCCGCCATGGACAAAAAAGCAGGGTTCAGGGGAAGCAGATGTCTACACAGAGGAGAAAAACTTCTGCAGCACTTCACTGGTGAACAGATTTAATGGTGGCAGCCGTTTCTGTGGCCACTTCATATTTCAGGAAGTTGGCCTGCTCCTGCTGGTGATCTCGCGGAGGAACCCAAAAAAGCTCTGCAATATTATCTGGAACAATTTGCAAATTATAAGGAATTACACCAAGCCACTGATTGGTAAGAAATCTACACTCATCATCAGTTACCCCAAGTAGGCAACAATGGGCATCATCCACCTGACTCTTGAAGTCACACACACGGCTCCACACTGCAGGGCTTGTGACTTAGTGGGCAGAGTGTGTGGGGCTTGGGCCTTGGAGACGCAGGTTCAAATCCCCAACTCAGCCACGAGGTGTCTCTGGAAGAGTCACTCATCTCTCCAGTCGAACTCAAAGCATTATCGTGAGAATAAAGCAGGACCCTCTCCTGTGCTATTGTTACTATTGTCATCACCACCATCACCCGTTATCCATCCAATTAAAAAATACATCATTAAAACAATTAGAATAACCTAACATCACACCATCACAAAAAATAAGGTGGGTCCTAAAAATATACATCTCAGGTGCCAAATGCAGGGTAAAGAGGTGCCTCTTCTACATTCATAAAAAACTGTACAGTGAAGATGCCAGGCGCATCTCTGCAGGGAGGGGGTTCCACAACTTAGAGGCTGCCACAGAGAAGGCCCTCTCCCAGGCCACCAAATTCTGAGGGTGGCAGAACTACCAAAAGGGCCCCTTCTGCCGATCTCAACACCCAAGAAGGTCTCTAGGAAAGGAAAGAGACTTTCAGATATTTGGGACCTACATCATTTAGGGCTTTAGACTCAAGCGTAAACACCTTACATTGGGCCTGGAAACGAACTGACACCAGTTGCAGCTGTTTTAGAACAGGGGTTATACGAGTTCTAAAGGGAACCTGGCTGCTGCATTTTGGACCAGCTGAAGCTTCTGAGTGGTCTTCAAGGGCAGACCCACGTGGAGCACATTGCAATATTCCAATCTAGAAGCTAACACAGCATGGAGTGCTGTGGCCAAGTCATCTCTGTCCAAAAAGGGCCAAAGCTGGCAAGCCAGCCATAGCTGGAAAAAGGCGCTCCTAGCCACTGAGGCCACCCAGTGACAATGTTAGATCCAGGAGTACCCCCAAGCTGTGGACCTGCTCCTTCCATGTAGAGCAACCCCATCCAGAACAGGCCGTCTCCCAACCTTCTGGACATGACTCTGGACACACAATACCTCTGTCTTTTCAGGATTCAGCCTCAAATTATTGGTCCACATCCAGCTCATCACCACCTCCAAGCACCGGTGTAACACTTATTTATGTTATTATTTATTTATTAGATTTATATCCTGCCCTTCCTCTCAGTAGGAGCCCAGGGCGGCAAACTTCAAACACCTCTCCCGGTTCAGAGAGACAGAGCTGGGCATCATCTGCATATTGGTGACACTTCACTCCAAATCTCCTGATGACAATTCATAGCTGCTTCAGACAGATGGACAAGATGGAACTCCACAGGAAAGCTGAACAGTAGTCCCCCCCCCCCCCAACTACTTTTTGGAAGTGGCTCTGGAGATAGAAGCGGAACCACTGAAGCACAATACCCCAAACCCCACCTCCCGAGATGTTCCAGGATACCATGGCCAACAGTACCAAAAGACGCTGAGAGGGGAAGGACAGTGAGCAGGGTCGCGCTCCCCCCATCTCTCCCCAGACATGTCATCAACCAGGGCAACTGAGGTGGTTTCATTGCCTCAGCCAGGCCTGAAGTGGACTGGTATGGACCCAAGTAATATATAAAAGCAGCCCTGAGCCTTTTGGAGTGAATGGCAACATATAAATGTACATGTGTGAGGGCATCTCTCCCGTTGCTGTTTTTAAAAAACCTGTCCTTCCTTTCAGAAGCTCAGGGTGGCATGCTTGGCAGCTTCTTCTCATTTAGTGTCACAACCACCCTGTGAGGAAGGTCAAGCCAAGAGCACACAGCCAGCCCAATTGAGAACTCAAGCCTGTCTCACATCACACTGTCCAATTCTAATTTTATTTATTTATTTATTTATTTTGTTTCATTTATAGACCGCCCATAGCGAGTGGCTCTCTGGGCGGTGTACAAAAAGGTTAAAATACAAAATATCAACAATAAAATCAGACAACAAACAATAAACACAAGCAGCAACAAAAGAAAAAAATAAAAAATAAAAATTTAAATTATAACAAACGCTTAAAATGCCTGGGAGCATAGCCAGGTCTTAACCTGGCGCCGAAAAGATAGAAGCGTCGGCGCCAGGCGTACTTCTTCGGGGAGGCTGTTCCACAGTTCGGGGGCCACTACAGAAAAGGCCCTAGATCGAGTAACTGTCCTCCGGGCTTCCCGATGGGTTGGTACCCGGAGGAGGGCCTTAGATGCTGAGCGAAGTGACCGGGTCGGTTCATAGCGGGAGAGGCGTTCCACAAGATACTGCGGTCCCATGCCGTGTAAGGCTTTATAGGTCAAAACCAGCACCTTGAATCTGGCTCGGAAACAAATGGGTAGCCAGTGCAAACGGGCCAGAACAGGTGTTATATGTGCTGACCGGCTGGTCCTCGTCAGCAGTCTGGCTGCTGCGTTTTGCACTAGCTGAAGCTTCCGAACTGTCTTCAAGGGCAGCCCTACGTAGAGCGCATTACAGTAATCCAGCCTAGAAGTTACCAGAGCATGAACAACTGAGGCGAGGTCATCCCTGTCCAGATAGGGGCGTAGCTGGGCTACCAACCGAAGGTGGTAGAACGCATTCCTTGCCACCGAGGCCACTTGCGCCTCAAGAGACAAGGAAGGATCGAAAAGAACTCCCAGACTACGAACCTGTTCCTTCAAGGGGAGTGTGACCCCATCTAGAACAGGGTGAACATCCACTATCTGGGCAGGGGAGGCACTCACCAACAGTGTCTCAGTCTTGTCTGGATTGAGTCTCAGTTTATTAGCTCTCATCCAGTCCATTATAGCGGCCAGGCAATGAGTCAGCACATCCACAGACTCACCTGTAGAAGATGAAAAGGAGAAATAGAGCTGCATGTCATCAGCGTATTGGTGGCAACGCACTCCAAAACTCCTGATGACGGCACCCAGAGGCTGCATGTAGATGTTAAAAAGCATGGGGGACAAAATCAACCCCTGAGGGACTCCACAATGGAGAGTCCAAGGTGTCGAGCAATGTTCCCCAAGTACTACTTTCTGGCGACAATCCGCCAAGTAGGAGCGGAACCACTGCCAAGCAGTGCTCCCAACTCCGCGAGTCTCCCCAGAAGGATACCATGGTCGATGGTATCAAACGCCGCTGAGAGATCAAGGAGAATCAACAGAGTCACACTCCCTCTGTCCCTCTCCCGACAGAGGTCATCATACAGGGCGACCAAGGCTGTTTCAGTGCCAAAACCAGGCCTAAAACCGGATTGAAACGGATCCAGATAATCGGTCTCATCCAAGAGCACCTGGAGCTGATTGGCAACCACCCGCTCCAGAACCTTGCCCAAAAAGGGGATATTTGCCACCGGTCTATAATTGTTCAAGTTATCTGGGTCTAAGGAAGGTTTCTTCAAAAGAGGTCTCACTACTGCCTCCTTGAGGCTACTAGGGACTACTCCCTCACTCAAGGAGGCATTTATCACTTCCTTGGCCCAGCCGGTGGTACCAGTCCTGCTAGCCTTGACCAGCCAAGATGGACAAGGATCTAGAGCAGACGTGGTCGCCCGCACCATTCCAAGCACCTTGTCCACTTCCTCAAGCTGCACCAACTGAAACTCATCCAATAATGAAAGACAAGACCGTGTTCTGGACACTTCAATGGATTCATCTGTCGTAACATCAGAGTCTAGGTCCCTACGGATGCATGCGATTTTATTTTGGAAGTGCCCTGCAATGTCGTTACAGCGAGCTTCAGATGTTTCAATGGTATCTTGAGGACCAGAATGTAAGAGTCCTCGTACAACCCTAAAAAGCTCTGCTGGGCGGCAGAGAGATGTCTTGATAGAGGCAGCGAAGTAGGACTTCTTCGCCGCTCTTACCGCTTTTATGTACGACTTAGTAGAGGCACTTACCAAAGCATAACTGCATCCGTCTGGAGTTCGTCTCCATCTGCACTCCAGCCTCCTTCTCTCTTGCTTCATCACTCTCAGCTCCGGGGTATACCACGGAGCTGTATGAGCTCTGCATCGAAGAGGGCGCGCGGGAGCGATCGTGTCGATAGCCCGGGCCATCTCTGTATTCCACAGTTCGACCAAGGCCTCGACAGGAGCGCCAGTACTATCAGCTGGAAAAACTCCCAGAGCCCTCTGAAAACCCATAGGATCCATAAGCCTCCGGGAGCGGACCAACTTAATAGGTCCCCCACCCTTGCAGAGGGAAAGAGTCGTCGTAAGTCTAAAACTCAGCAGGCGGTGATCTGTCCATGACAATGGAGTAGATGAAAAATACCCCACCTCCAGATCACCATCTCCATGACCAGTGGCGAAGATCAAATCAAGAGTGTGACCCGACACATGCGTTGGGCCAGTAACAAATTGAGACAGCCCCATGGTTGTCATGGAGGCCATGAAGTCCTGAGCCGCTCCAGATAAGACAGTCTCGGCATGAACGTTGATATCCCCCAACACCACAAGTTTGGGGGACCTCAACAACACCTCCGAGACTGTCAGCTCAGCTAGGGAAGCTGTTGGGCAGCAAGGTGGGTGGTACACCAACAAGATTCCCAGTCTGTCTCCTTGGCCCAGTACAAGGTGGAGGCACTCTAGACCAGTCATCATCTGGACAGGATGCCTGGTGAGAGAGAAAATACTCCTATAGACCACAGCGACCCTGCCTCCCCGGCCCTCAGATCTGCCATAGTGCTGCACTGTATACCCAGGTGGGCAAAGCTGAGAGAGGGCAACTCCTCCCTGCTCACCCACCCAGGTCTCGGTTATACACGCCAGGTCGGCACCCTCATCCACAATTAAATCATGGACAAGGGAGGTTTTACTATATACCGACCTGGCATTCAAAAGCAGCACCTGGAGATCTAAGGGCTGGCTGATAGAACAACCAGCAGTTCTGTGGTCTTGAGGAGAACCGGAACAAGGCACAGACACAACTTGTCTGGGGTGAGTTCCCCTTACCTGGCACGTTCTCCTCCTAGCGCCATACCTCCCATTACCCGTCACTACGCTAATTGGGGCCCCCGGAAGCCCCCCCGTTAAATACAAAGTATGCTCTCCCAGGCACATTTTAAAAATATTTAAATACAAACGAACACATTCACACAACGCATAAAAATACACATAAATATACACAAACACGTCCACACAATCTCATTCATACACACAACAGACAAAACAAACAGACAATTAAAATGCACCCAAACAGCAACAATAGCAGCCGACGTTAAAATTCTCCTCCGCATCAAGCTTCATCCATAAGTAATGTCATCAAATAAAGTTGTAAAATATCTGCCCGCGACCCAGTAAACAGCAAGTAAGCAAGCCAGAGGACAAGACACGCCCCAAGCAGCGAACTTGAATGGAGTGGCGGCAAGCAGGCAGAAAGCCAGGATGAAACAGCGACAGAGCAGCAGGCAGAAGCAGCGGAACCTAGCAGCATCGATCCAGGACTCACAGGCGTGTTGCAGCCGGCGACCGACGACAAAGCCGAACACCGACCAACAGGCAGTCCAGAAGACCCGGAGAGCAGCGGCAGCAACAACAAAAGCCAAGGCAGCAGCAGTTGTAAATCCGAAACGGCCAGAGCCATGCCGGAGACCAAACAACGGGCCCAGAAACAAACGGCCCCAAAGCACCCGAGAAGCACCCGGAGGGCAGCGACTCCTCGAGAACCGCAGCAGCCAGGGCAGCAACGCCGCGGCAACAGCGGCCCCCGACACACTCCAGCCGTAGCACGCCAAAGATGGAACTCCACAACGGGTCAGAGCAACCCAAGAGCCGCGGCTCCGCCCCGAACCAAAGGCCAAAACAGCAAAACTGGGTCCAGGCAAAGATGTAAAGTCCAGCCACAGTCCAAGATCGTACCAACGCCAGCATAAGCATAAGCAAAGACATCGATGATAAGGTAAGATGATAAATACCAGGCGGTAGAAAGGGAAGAAATTAGGAGCTGAGGTGCAGAGCTCCCAATCAAACATCCTCTCTCGTCGCCATCTTGTCCTGTGAGTCAGAAAGGGAGGGGCCCTCTAACACTGGGTTGTATTCAATGTTAGTCCTATTCAGAGTAGACCCACTGAAACTAAGGGACATGACGAACTAAGGTTTCTTAATTTTGGTGGGCCTACTCTGAGTAAAACTTTGTTGAATACAACCCATTGCATTCTTTATGTGGACCCATTGCGAGATCTACTAATATGACTATTTAAAGGTGGTTGACCTTTAGTGTTGGTGAATTGTCTTGACGTGTTGCTAGATTTTATTATGCATTTTTTAAAATGTGAGCCGCTTTGAGCGTGGTTCACTATGGAAAACAAACTGACAGACGTTGGTGATGACGACAAACCACTCAGAATGGGGCTATGCAGACTGGAGCAGCCGCCTTGATTTTAAAAACAACAACACTTCAGAGTTGCATTATTTGGGGGTGAAAGTGAGCTGGTCGCGATCCTGGCCAGCAAGGAGAAGGTGCTAAGCCCATCCCTTGCCCCCAACACAGGGGTCACCAGGAACAAGAACTAGTTCCCCCCCACCCACCCACCCACAGGGCAGACTTCCCCCTTGTCTTTGCCTCGCTGCTAATGGGGTGTGCATACCCCTGCAAAGGAGCTTCTGCCTGGACACCGCACTCCCAGGCCCTCACAAGAATGAGGAGCTCTCCTCCCAAGATCCTCCAAGTCCACCCCCACCAAAAAAAACCCCAGGCCTTTTCCTTGTGATAAAGACGCCCAAATCCTTCGCATGTAATTGCTTCAAGGCACTCTCCCCATCAGAGCCTTCCCAGGGAAGGGCGCCTCCAAGCCCCCACTGAGGAAGAAGCCTCCTCCGCCACAGAGCGGGGCCTTCCCGGAGCTCAAGGAGAGACTCCAGAGGGAGGAGGGAGCTTCACTGAGCTGTCAACAAGCAAAGATCATTTTGTTTCACAGTGCTGGGAGATCGCCTCTCGTGCACCTCTAATTTTCCCACTCCTATGGATTGTTTGGGGCATGTTGTATGCTGATTTTTGGCTGCTTTAATTATTTGTGCATTATTTTGTTTATAATTTCTTTTACACACACACACACACAGGGTGATGTACCTCTTTGCTACTCCGCTTCTTTTTCTTCTTCTTCTCCTTCGAAGATTGTTTTTCTTGATCTGTAACTGGGGCGAGAAGCAGAACCAGGAGTGAGTTTGCCAGCAAAAATCACAACAGGTCATATTATGGCAGCAAGGACGCTCCCTTATCTGATGACTGCAGTGGGGTGGTGCGACCCTTGCACCAGCATCTAGGTCTCAGTGGCGATCACTATTTTGCACTGATGTGCTGCATTCTCTATTGCTGCAATTCTATTTTGTATAGATGAAACTAATCCCTGTTGACGCCATTAGCTTAATAGCTGGGTATTTTTTTTTTATTATATTGCTTTAATAATAAAAAAATTAAACGCTTCCTTTGCAAAGGAGAGCCAAAAGAACCAGCAGGGTGTGAGGTTCTCTGAATGACTCTGCTGCAGCTTCTGCTGACTCTGACAGGGCAACTTATGTACAACGATCCAAGCTATGTTTCCCAACCAGTAAACAGCCAATATTGTCAAGGATGGCCAGTTTCCAATTTAAGTGCTTGATCCATCTGCCTCCCCCCCCCCCCATCTTGAGACTAAAAATAAAAGTGTCCTGCAGGATTCGGAGAAGGTGGATATCATACCAAGTCCTGGAAAGGAAACACGAAACTACCTCCATCTGATGTATTTATTTTATTGGAACCATGTAACCCTAACGCACATCCTGCAATTCCAAGACACTGTCGGGTCCAGTCTCACTGGCAACGTACTTCAGACCAAGAGACTTGTTCATTCCATGAGAAATGTGAGGAGGCCACTCATTCTGCCCACCTTCCTCACTGCTGTCTTTGGGACCAGCCTCCTCCAGGCCCAGACCAAACAGGTCTGAGTCATTCTTCAGTTTGAAGGAGCACGTCGCAGGCTTTGCTGGTTGTGGGGCTTTCGAAGGGGTTTCTTCATCAGAGACGTCAGAGAGATCCTCTCGCACAGGGAATTCATCCTAGAAGAGTCAAACATCCAAGCATGTCGTCAGGTGCCCTGCTACCAAACCTGCATTCTCCTGCAGGGCCTCGATGCCCCACATGATACCAGGAAGCATCACATTCTGAACCCTGAAGCCGGGATACTCAGATTAACTTGTTCTACTTCCCTTTGCACTTTCATTGGAATTGCCACAGCTGCTGAGGCCTGCCTAGATGCCTCCAGAAAGCCCCCAAGCAGAGCACAAAGAGCCCTCTTCGTGTTCCCCTGCAACCAGTAGTCAGTGGTACACTGCGTCTAAGCATGGAGGCTCAACGTGCCTTTATCAAGATGACAACCTCCTCTTGGAATTGCCACTCCAGACATGCAGTGCCTACCCCAACCAGGAAAGCTTCAGTTGCCTTCAGTGTTGCCGTCGCAGACGTAGCTGAGCACGTTCTGAAACCTGGCACACGGCAGGGGAACCCGCTATGGCCTTCCAGACGTTCTGGGACTCCGACCTCCACCACTCCCAGCAGCCAGCACACACAGCCAACAGTCAGGGATGATGGGAGGTGGCAGCCCAGCTGCGAGTGGAGGGCCCCAGATGTTCCCCAGCCCAGTTTCTAGGAGATTTCGGTCCTGCTTTTTGACTGGGAGCCTCAAAGTAGCGTCAAGAAAAGCAGCCCAGCTGGAGCTGGCACAAGCATCTGCTCCTGCCCTGCAATAGCCGGCTTCTGCCCAACTGAGCGGGCAAAGGGGAAGCTGCCACCTGCAACGCCAAGACCATAAAGACGGCAACAACTAAAGGAGGCTGCGAACTGGCTGCCGCCTCCTGCAAACCGAAGACATGCACACACCTGCTGGCGTGGGGCACACAAGCCAGCCCACGTCCTTCCTTCAGGACGGCACAACACACACACACATGCACATGCACACACCCCCTCCCAGGGTGCTCCTCCTGCTCCCATCTTGAAGGAAGCTCCCGCTGGTTTGCAACCTGGCCATCACATCCCCTCTTCTCTCTGTACTGAAGGGCAGCTCGCTCCTGCCCTGCAATGCAGTGCTCTCCTGAAACTCCCGCTGCTCTCCTCTTCAGCCTTGGCTTGAGTGAGCGTGAGAGAATGCCGCTCTTCTGCCAGCTGAACACAACAGGTGCCAGCAAAACCAACAGAGAGCAGTTGGGCCATCGAGAAAGGCGACGGTGCTGATGATACACACACACACCCGTCCCTTCTGCCTGCAGAATCTCTGAGCAAGGAGGGTGCAAAGTGGTATCGCGACTGCAAAACCAGCGGAAGCTGGCACCGCCCCTCCGGTTCCACTGCAGGTGCTGGAGTCCCTCTGAAATGAAGGCCAAGATGAATACATTTGTGAACAATGCCGCCTCCGACACCTCCAGGCCATGCAGGGATAGTACCTCCCACACGCATGCACGCACACACACACACACACCCCTATTCTTGAACTTCCGGCAGGCAGGGAATGTCTGTGCTTTGTGTTTAATGCATTCTGAGCAGACCCCCTGCTCAGAGGACACTGAATTTCCCCAGCAGCTGGTAAGGAAGAGGGCTCGGCAGGCCCTGCCTGTGGGCTTCCCAGAGGCATCCAGTCAGCCGTGCAAGAAGCAAGTGCAGGGCAGGGGGCGTCTGTGACTCTTCCGATGTTGCAGCGCCCCCAGCAACCAGCATGGCCAACGGTCAGGGGCGATGCCGTCCAACCACATCTAGAGCGCCGCAGGTTCCCCTCACTCCGGCCAATGGCATGACCCAGGAGGGCTCTTCACCCTGCTTCCCCCCCCCACACACACACAAAGGAGTTGCTCAAAGCAGCTTACAGACAAAAGCTGACGCATAAATATAATCATGAATACAAATTGAGAAAACCTAAAAACAGCAGTAAGAAAGCAAAAGCACAAAGACCAGCACTAGCAACTAACACATTTATTTCTTTCTTTTATTTCTTTTATTATACTTGTATACGGCCCCATAGCCGAAGCTCTCTGGGCGGATTACAGTAACTAAAAACATTCAAACAAATACAATTTAAAACAGACCTTATAAAAACAATTTAAAACACAATTTAAACATTTAAACAGTACAAAACACATGCTAATACGCCTGGGAGGAAAGTCTTGACCTGGCGCCGGAAGGGTAACAGTGTTGGCACCAGGCACACCTCGTCAGGGAGATCCTTCCATAATTAAGAGGCAACAGAATTCAAAGGAAAAGAGCTTCGGCTATGGGGCGGTATACAAGTGCAATAAATAAATCAATAAAAATGTTGGTGGCTACACAAATAGAGGAGATAACCCCACCCATTGGACATGCACAGAAAAAGCTCCGCCCCACCGTACTCAGTGTGACAGAAGCTTCCTGCCCCTCTCCCATGTCACAATTAGGGTGGGGAAAACTTGGAAGGCTTTCCCCCCCATGCCTAAGTGCCACTGGGGGGCATTTTCAGCAGGGATGCACAGCTGAAGAGTAAAGGGCCAGTCCCTTAATATGGCTTCAGGGTAGGGGAGAAATTATGAAAAATTAGTAAAACCTACAGAATTATGCAGAGAACAACAAATCATGCAAATCTGCACAGACAACAGAGGGCACAGACCCCAACCCAACTTTCCTTGGCACACAGTTCAATAAGAAGCACAACGGGACAGTAGAGAACTTTCTTTGAGACATATTTTATAACTGTTATTAGATATATTTCACAATTGTTATTCTCTTTTTTTGTTCTGCTTTTGATGAACTGTATACTGTTTGAGATTTATTGTTCAGTTTATGTTTTATAAAGTGATGTATGGTTTTCTACTATTTAGATATTTTTATAATTGTTATATATGTATATTGCTAGCAATATATTGTTCAGTTATGTTTACTTAAAATGTGATATGGAAAAACAAGTCGGCCGATTTGGAGCTGATTTGCTTCCTACAATGTTTTGATATTGTTTGTCTCCAAGAGACATGGGTTTTAGATATTAATTCTTTCTCCCTCCAGGGCTACAAGGCCTGGGAGAAGCCGGCAAAGAAGACATCCTCCATGGGCCGCGGAAGTGGCGGCCTTGCAACCTTGATCGCTACACCAGACGTACACGTCTCCGAGCCCCAGGACACAGCCCTGGACATTTGCCTGGCACTAATAATACACGCCCCTGACTCCCCCCCCCTTATATGTGTAAATGTTTACTTCCCCCCCTTGCATCCTCGTCTCACGCTACCCATTTGGTTAGACTTGGAGAACTACCTGGATAAGTTATCATGCTTCTATCCTTCCCATCTCCTGCTCATTGGCGGAGACCTAAACGCAAGAATGGGCGCCAGTTACCCCCGCATAGATAACAGCTTTTGGGCTTCCCCGAATGACTTGATCACCTTACCACGGCGGTCCCAGGATAAGATCATTAACAAAAAGGGGCACGCTTTGTTCCAATTAATTGTTAGATCCCAATTAATCTGCTTTAATGGTACGCATTTGGACTATTCTTATGAACACCTTTATTTCTGGAAAGGGAGCTAGCGTAGTGGATTATACCCTTGGGTCGCCTTCCCTAGTCCCTTTCGTTAAAGAATTTTTCACTGAAGCTAGACCGGACAGCGACCACCTCCCCCTGAGACTTGGCGGCCTCTCCCAACACGCCCATTTATATACATCCGCCCCGAAGTTGGATAGTCTCCACGGGTCAAAGCGCCTCAAATGGTCCACAGAAATCGGGTCCGTAGTGAGGCGACTTTTAGAGTCGACCCCTTTGTTAGATCTTCGCCAATCAGCTCTTGACACCCCAGAGGACATTCTCAGGATTTACGAGGATATCACCAATGTGCTCAAACCCCTGGTAATCTCTACAGCCCCAGACAAGACTCCAAAGGGACCTAAATCATGGTATGACAGGGACTGTAGAAACAAGAGGATTATGTGCCCAAATTAGAACCTCCAGGCAAGATAACTCTGAGGAGGCCACTTTACATCTGCTCGCTTTAAAAAGGGCATACAAAAGGCTACTTAAACAGAAAAAGCAAGCCTTCTTTTCTAACAGCTGGCGGGCCCTGGGGCGGGCACTACTCCAAGGAAAGGACCCCGAATTCTGGAGGTTAATCCAGGGGGGGTTTCGCTCAGAATTATTTTGTGCCCATCCCCCCCATCCTCCCGGAAGTCTGGGTTTCACATTTCTGTACCATCTTTGGGAGCGAGCCATTGACACCGCTGCCTCCCCCCAACGACTTGGCATTTCTTCCACCATGGCCCCCTGTCACCAGCGCGGATACTGGGGAGTTAATGACGACTCTCCATGCTGGTAAAGCACAGGGGAGGACATGTTGCCCCCAGAGTTATTTCTCTCTGAAATCTCCTGGTGGGGCCCACTGTTAGCTATACTTTTCTCTCACATAAATTCCATGGGAGACATCCCCACCGGCTGGCGCACCAGTATAACGGTGCCTATCTTGAAGAAAGGTGACCCCTCGGACCCTTGCAACTACAGGCCCATTAGCCTATTAGACATGACATCTACAAGGTATGGGCGCTTTCTTTTAAACAAATTGCTAGAATGGGACTCCAAACACTCCATCATTCATCAAGAACAGGCTGGATTCAGGATAGGCAGGAGTACGGTTGACCAAGCTTACATTCTCCACCACTTAATAAAAAAGTCTACTCTGCGCCCGAGTGGGTCCCTTCACATGGCATTTGTTGACTTCGCCTCTGCTTTCGACTCCACTGATAGAGAGCTGCTGTGGCGCAAGTTAGGCCAATCCAACATTGATAAAAGATTATTGTGGCTAATTCAATCCCTCTACCAACCAATTCTTTTGTGTGTCCGATTGGGGAGGAAAGGAATACTCTCTCGTGCAATTCCAGTAGAGAGAGGAGTCAAACAAGGATGTATATTGGCCCCTTTCCTTTTCAACTTTTTTATAAATGACATCATCCTCGAAATGGCCTCCCCTTCTTTTTTTCCTCCATCGGTGGGGCCAAGGAAAATATCATCATTACTATACGCTCTGTTCTCCCTAAATAAAATAGGCTTAAAAAGAATGTTGTCCCGACTGGGAGAATACTGCAAAGCCCAGCGCCTGCACGTTAACCACTCTAAAACTAAAATTATGATTTGTGGAAAACATAAAAAGGTTACATCGAACTGGTCCCTAAATGGGCAACCACTGAAGCCGGTACAGACTTTTAAATATCTTGGTATAAACTTCAGTAATAAGCTCTCGTGGAGATCCCACCTGGAGGCCACCAAATTAATGGGTGCCAGAGTGATAGGTCAATTAAGAAGGTTTTTTTATACTCAAGGGGGCCAATTGATTAAGCAGATGTTGAAAATCTTCACAGCCAAAGCCTTACCGAAAATTTTATATGGGGCAGAGCTTTGGGGTGGCTCACTTAAACCCAGTCTCGAGGTCCTTCAAAACAATTTTATGAGACAGATTTTGGGGCTCCCGCAAGGCACACCATCTCCCCATTTAAGAGCAGAACTAGGCCTCCCATCTCTGGCGGCAAAAATTGACCTGGCCTCCTTAAGGTTCGGGAGGAAGATCTCCACCTTGGAGGATACTGCCCTTACAAAACTTTGCTGGCAAGAGCAACTCCAGATGGGGGGCTGGGCACAAGGATGCCAGGCAATATTAGAATCCTATAATCTTTCACACAAGAATCTCCTAGGCCTTAACCCATCTGAGCTCCGAAATTGGGTTTTCAATCATGCTGTGAACCAAGACAGGGCCACTATAATGGCGGCCCCCTTCTCAGCCTGGTTCCCCCTTATTAAACCAAATCACCTATTCCCCCTTACTTCGATATCCTGACAGGTGCTCCATTACGCAGAGCCTTCACAGAATTAAGATTCCAAACAATGCCCACAGCTTATCTTGAAAGCAGGTACCGGGGAATCCCAAAAGCAGAGCGCCTTTGCGTTTATGGCTGCAAGGTTCCCGAAGACCTAATACACTATATGCTTACTTGCCCCTTGTATGGGAACCCTAGAAACAAATTTCTAGCACCTCTGACCAACCTCAGAGGGGGGACACCCGGGGGCAACCTAGTGGTGGAGTTCCTGGCCGATAAACACAGCCGGGTCACAATTGCGGTGGCCAATTTTGCTTTAGCAGCGAAAAAGTTAAGAGCAAACTATGTAAAAGCCCAATGACACGACTGCAGGTTTAAAACCGCATGTTTTTAACTGTTTTAACCATTTACTGTATATTGTGCAATGGCCTATGGCTAAAAGCAAATAAAGTTTCTACTAGTGGGATATATTCATTTTCTTTTATTATCAATTGTACCAAATGTAATGGTTTATTGTTTTTATGTTGTAAACCGCCCAGAAAGCTTTGGCTATGGGGCGGTATAAAAGTGTAATTAATAAACAAATGATAATAATAATAATAATAATCCTGTGCAAACTACGCAGGCCCTCCTCGTGTGTGCAGCACTTGCCCCGGTGTGGGAATTATGTTACCCTTGTTTTCTCTCTGTGGCTCGTGAGCCTAAAATTGACCATGCAGGAGCACAAGGCTGAATGTGGCTGCGCTCATTCTGCCTGGCTGCCCAAAGTGGGCTTCAGGGGACTCACGGCTCTCTTCCTCTGGCTGTCCGACTCCTCGCTTTCAAAGTCTGGGTCGTCCATGACGAACGAGAGCATCTGCGTGGCGATGGGCCCCTCGGGGTCACTCTCCGACTCCTCTCGCTTCTCCCCCTTCTCTTTGGAAGCAGAGGCCTTGCTCCGAGAGGGGGCTTTCGGAGGCCAGCATGCGGGTGCTGCTGCCGTAGAGGCAGCCTCTGGGGCAACAGCAGCCATGGAAACCTTGCTGCTGCTGCTGCCGCTGCCGCTGCCATTTTGTTCAAGCCCAACCTGGGCAGAGAAGCCAGCAGGAGCCTTCGGGGTATTTGGTTTGGTAGATACTCCTAGCCTTACGAGTTTCGAGGACATTTTGGAAGATCTTTAAAAAAAGGTTGAAAGGAAAATTGTCAGCTTGGAATTAGAAGGTTCAACACTTTTTGAGATTCACCTCCTTGGGATTATTTTGGTGCTGGGCAATTGGAACTACCCTCCTTTTTCTAGAGACTGGTCTGCCCACCCTCAGCCACACCAGCCCGCAAACCATGGTTTACCATGAACTGCCAAACTGGAACATCAAACCCTGGTTGGAAGCTGGTTTCAAACCATGTTTATTACTAACTGCAGCTTGCAGTTACAGCTGACTCCACAAACCACTGGCAAGCCACAGTGAAGATTCCACTCTTAAGAAGCACACACCATGATATGGGGTCTTTTAACTATGGATAGCACAAAACAGGGCTAAAACAACCTGCTTGAACTGGCCACACAGCTGGAGGTATCACTGAGGTATGGCTGTTCCCCAAAGGACAAGACCCAGCCCAAAGGCTGCCTTGGCCACCCAGAAACAATGACAGGCAGCCCCTCAGAAAGCAAAAGCTCCAACTCTCAGCCACCTCATACCGTCTTATCTCTTGCTCCAAGGCAGTATGTTCATCCGACATGATGGTCAACCTGCACTGCTCTTCCTCCTCCTCACTCGACAGGGTGATGTTTTTGCTCAGCACCAACTCTGCTGCCGGAGGCAGCTTGCTGGACACATGGTCATCCAAATCCAGGTCATCTTGGAAGCCGGCCACAAGGGGGTTCCCCCCGGGGGCATCCCTGTCACTGAAAAAAGGAAAGGCTTTGGAGGGTGGGAGTGACAGTGCCACAGTTGAGTTTTTAAAAAGGGGAAATGTAACAGCTTCATCCCCCAAGCTCTGCCTTGTGCACAACCAGCCATTTAACCCAGGATTGTCTATTTCACCCTTCCTCAACCTGGCGCCCTCCAGCTGTTTTGGATTCAATCAGCCCCAGCCAGCCTGGCCAATAGTCGGGGGCGATGGGTGCTGGAGTCCAACTATTTCTGGACAGCACCAGGTCAAGAAGAAGGCGGGCCTATTCTGGCAGCAACTCTGCAAGATCAGAGATGGGGAGGGGGTCCTCCCAGCCCCACTGTCCAAGAGCCTTTTTCACTAGAGGTGACAGGGATTGAACCTGGAACATTCTGCATGCAACACATGGACTCTGCCACTCAGCAGGCTTCAAGCTTTCTGTCTTTCAATATCCACATAATCTCAGCATGTTGCAGATGGCGGCTTTGCTAGTTGATTCTAATGGAACGCATGTTCTAGGTAAGGTTGTGCAGCCAGGTCACCCATGTGAGTACTGACCAGTCCGACTGGGGCACAAACTGAGGAGGTACCCAAGGGCCCACCACCATGCTGCAGGGAACGCTCAGCAGCCACGGGCAAGCACAGCAGTGCTATGGTTAGAGAAGCCTTCCCCAACGGGACGTTCTCCAGATGCTGTTGGGACTACAACTCCCATTATTACCATGAGCCCTGCTGGGCTGGGACTGATGGGAACTGTATCCCAAAACAGCTGGAGGGTGAGAGCACTCCACTGGAAAGGCTGCAAGAGGGTTGGACTTGTAATGGGCCAGCCCAGATATTGGCTTGAAATATGTATAAAATGTGCTGAAATCATTTACATTTGCTTATAATGGCTTAGCACTGCATAAGCGACATAGAAGAAAAATGTTCTTTTGAAAATGGGCTTCGCCCTCCCTTCTGAACAAAGTAAGTATAAGGCAAGACAACTGGGAGGTCAGCCAACACTCTGGCCGTTGAAGAGGAAGTTCCTTATATGGTAACGTTAAGCCAACCAGTTGTTGACGCTGGTCATACTTGCCGTCTCTAGGACAAGGCAGGAAGAGGCGGCAAGGAGAAGGCAGCAATTGATAAAGCCATGGGAACACACCTTCTCTTTGAAAAGAAAGTGTATAAAAGGCCAGGTTTTATAGCAGGCATGACCCCTCAGCTCTGCTGGAGTGGAGGGGGGTTGAAGAAAGCAGAATCATCCATCTATTCTATCCATGACATCCGATGGGTGATGTATCATGACATGTACTTTGTTACTTTGGCTCTGCAATATGACTTAGAGTTTAACTCTGCCCTTCATCTATTGCAACTTGTTTTAACTAAGATGTGCCTTATACTTTGACACTGATACAAAGTCTTATACTTTGATGTTAAATGGATACCCACCAATTTCTTTCTATTTTCTGTTTCTGCAATGATAGCTAAGGCCACCTAGAATGCATTTTAGTAGTCATAGTGTGCAAGAGATGAATAAACAACATATATTATGAAGACTGTTCTGCTGTCTGAACTCTGACTCCCAAATAGAAAATTTCTGGTACCTCCCTAGACTTAAAAGATTGAGTGGGTCTCCTCTATTCTCCGCCTGCACTGGACGACTGCTGCTGATAGCCTGCAAGCTTAGGTGAACTAACATTCAACATACAAGGACTCTATGTAGATATGGAGGAAGGGAGAAAGCAAGAATCCTCAACCCTGTGCATTCACTGGCAAGGGGGCCAGCCTTGTCAGTAACAGACTAGGGCCGAGAGACCCAGGTTCGAGTCCCGAGCCAGTCATGAAGTTTGGGCCAGTCATTATCTCTCTGCCTAACTTACCTCACAGCGTTGATGTGAGGAAAAAATAGGGAAAGGGAAAATCATGTGCACTGCCTTGTGCTCCCTGGAGAAATGGTGGGATGGCAATCTAACAAATAAATGCCAGAATGGCGGAACTCCAGGACTGCCCAGAAGACAGCAGCTAACCTGCCAGCCTGGAGCTGTGCGCGCTCCCTCATCAGCCCACACCAAAGGCAGAACTGAGCATTGTGAAAACAACCTTTTTGGTTTTTCCAACAAAGCTTCCAAAAGTCTCCTGGGGATGCGAAGGTGAGGCAGGGAACGTGTGCCAACGCACTAAGCAAGCAAACTGGGTCAGTTCCTAGTATGGGAAGCTGATGCAAAGGCTTCCTCCGTCCCCTCCTCCACGGGTCTGCTTGGAAAAAGCAAGGGAGTGAAGCGTGTGTGGGAAAGAGAGTCAGTGCAGTGTCACAAACCAGATCTGATGGGACAATATAAGTGCTGGCTTGAGGCACCGAAGCCTCAGCAGGCAATAGTTTGGAGCCTGTCCACGGCAGAAGGCAAGCAGGCCCCGCCTCACCCCCACTGAGCAACCAGACTGAGGTTGCACCGCCTGCTGGCATAATCGCTGCACCAAGCAAGGGAAACACCCACCTACCACCCAATTCAATGCCCCCCTGCCAGCAAGCAGGGAAGAGATGCCATGCTGACAGACAGGTGAGGCAGAGCAGCATGAAAGAGCCTTTCACAAGAAAAACGGCGACTCTTCATACCCGACTGGAACAGAATTCATTTTTAAACAGCCAGTCTGGTTTCTAACTGCAACAGGCCCCCAGGAGCAGAGCAAATCTTTCCCCTCCAAATAAAGGTAGTACTTGGAAAGGGGGGGGGGAGGCAAGAGAAAGTCTGGGGCCTCAATCAACCCTCAGACCACACTTCCTGTTTCATGCACATATTACGAAACGTTTCAATGCGCCGCTAGTCCATTCTTCTGTGACTGAGGGCAGAATGATCGCTACAGAAACATCTCATGAGACTGGGGGGGGGGGGGAGAGGCTGCCCAGCTGAATACTCCCTTCACAGAAGTGTAGGGATCCACACACAGATGCTAGTGCAGAACCTCTTCCCCTGATGCACTAGCTTTCTATGAAAGGGGAAGTAATTTAGGGACAAGAGCCACGGCTCTGTGGTACAGCCCCCACTTTGCATGCACAAGGCCCCCACTTCGATCCCTGGCATCTCCAAGTCCAGGAAGAGCTGGAATTGTTTCCTGCCTGACGCCCTGGCGAGCTGCTGCCAGTCAGTGCAGGCAGTAGTGGGCTAGATGGACCCCAGGTCTGGCTCAGAATGAGACCGCATCTATGTTCCCCTCCAACTAGGCAAAGCCCATCTGCAGACTCAAGGGGGGGAATCCTGGGAGGATTTTCCAGCGTGGGCAACTCAGGGCTGAGAAAGGTGCTCACACGAGGAGGAGGAGAGCACAAGAGCCACTTGTTCACAGGAGCTTTGCCAGAGGAGGGCCCTACCACGGGGGCCTTCCAAGAAGCTGCAGTCTGCCAAACAGGCAAGCCCAGCCTGTTCCAGCTCGGCAGCTCATCATCCACCCACCCGCATGGCAGTTCACCAGGGACTCAAGAAACCTTCTATGCCTACTTAGGGCTTCAGGAACGTGTCTCTGAGCAACAGGGGGGGGGGGGAGAAGGCACCAGGTAGGCCACAGCAGGCGGCTGTCTTGAGAGTTGCCACTTCCGCAGGGCTACAGAAGGAAAGTGCTCCCCTTGGGGAAGGCAAGAGCCATCATGCAGCCTTCCTTAACGGCCTGCTCCCTTGTGGGGCCTGGGAACAAGACACGTGCCAATGGCAGAGCAGGGCCTGCAAGGAAGTAGCCAGCCCACAATGCTTGCAGTGGACAGAGTGACGGCAGCCCAAAGCCTCAAACCGAGAGAGCAACCCCCCCCCCCGGAGACTGCTCTCCTCACCTGTCACTGTCGGGGGGGGCCTTAGCTGCAAGCCTCCCCTTGTCTCTCTGTGGGGCAGGGTCATCCAGGAAACTGCGGTCCAGGCTATCTTCAGGGACAAAGTCCTCCACGCTCTGCACCTTCAAAGAAGCCTCAACAGGGGGAGTGGCTGTGGCAGGGTCTGCAGGAGGAATGGAGGGGCACGTCAGCACCAAGCAACCCCCCCAAAAATCCTGTGCCCCACTTGCGTTTCAAGCCAAGAGCTGCGTACCTGAACTCAGCCTGCCGGCGTGCTTGCTGATACCCAGGGCGGTGCATGTGCCACAGTCCTAGGTGAACCAAGAACGTGGCACGAAGTACCAAAGCCAGCTTCCTGAGAATCTCCTTTCCCCATACGGCAGCCTTCCCCCAATGGGTGCCTTCAGGTGTTTCAGGCTACAACTCCCATCAGCAACACCAGCGGGGCCATGCTGGCTGGGAATGATGGGAGTTGTAGTCTGAAACAGCTGGAGGGCACCAAGTCGGAAATGCTGCCTAGTGGTCTTAGCTTAGAGACTGGGGGCCGTCTCTTCCACCCCACGGCCAATGGCTGGCTGATGGGATGCTTCAAGGCTCCGTTCTGTCCACCATGCTCTTTAACGTCTTTTAAATTGCTTTTTAAAAAATGTGTTTTTAAATTTGTATATTTGTTTTTAATGTTTTTAATTGTTGTAAACTGCCCAGAGAGCTTCGGCTATAGGGCAGTATACAAATGCAATAAATAAATAAATACATAACGTCTACCCTAAACCACATGGGTGTGTGTGTACACAGAGACTGCAGCTGTCCTGTCATCAATACGTGGCTAACTCGCAGTGCTCTCTCTCCTACCCCCACGCCCCAAAAAACAAATCCCAGGAAGACTGTAGTGAATACGAGTGCTGAGTGAAGACTGGGGAGACCCAGGTTCAAATCCCCACTGCAGCCATGAAGCTCACCTTGGGCCACTCACAATCACTCGGCCTAGCCTACCTTGCAGGGTTGTTACAAGAATAAAATGGGTTAGAAGGAGCACAAATGCAAGCAGCTTTTAGCTCTTTGGAGGGAAGGTGGGAGGTATAAATGTAATCCTTGAACAGGCATCTGGAGACAGTTTTGGGATGGATGAGAGAAAACAAAGTGAAACTTTATTCAGGTTGAGGTGGAAGTATTGTGGGATGGGAGGTTGGTGGAAATAGATGGAGGGGTGCAGCCAGGCTTGGATGGGGCTGCACTCGCAGAGCAGACAACTAGGGCACCCCCCTAGACTTGGCGCTATCTGTGGAAGCAGAAGCAGAGGTGACCTTGGTAGCTAGGAGTGCCCTTGACCAGCTTAGATTGGTACCCCAACCACGACCCTATCCAGGATGGTCAGAACTAGCTGCAGTTGCCTATGCACTGGTTACACCCCCACTATTTATTTATATAATGTATTTTAGAAAATTTATATACTGCTTACCATCTAAGCAGTTTACAAAAGACAACAGAGTACTGTAATGTGCTCTATGCGGGGCCACCTTGGAAGAAAATTTGGAAACTTCAACTGGCAAACAATGCTACCAGCCAGATGTTCAGGGGCTAGGAAATTGGAACATGTAGCACCCATCGTACACCAGCTTAATTCAGACCTATATGGCTAGGGGCCAGGTTACATGGAGGCCCAACAGCCTTCCGTATGCACCTGCCTGTATGCCAAGATCCACTTCAGAGGCCCTGCACTTTCAAGCCTACCCACCCCTGAACATCAGTAGGCTGGCAGACATGAAACATGGAAGCTGGCGTGCACACACACTCCAAAAGCCCACACCATTGAATTTTTCCTCCACATACATACACTGAACTGAGTGTGCCACCTTCTGCACAGCCTTTAAAAAGGCCTTAAATGCTCATCTGTTCCAAATGGCTTTTTAATTGCTACTGCTTTTGAAACTGTTGAACTGTTTAAAGTTATTTTATATTAACCTATGGGATTGCTTTGGCTATGTTTTGAAGTCACTGTTTTAGGATTTGTTTGGTGATTTTCATGTACCCTAAAAGGTGACCTACAAATGATGTAAATACAGGTGCAAAGATGCTTTCAAGCCTGCCACAGCTGAGGTCACAGAAGCCAGAGCAGTGGGTGCATGCAATCTGCAAGGGGATGGACACTCTGTGTGTGTGGGGGGGGGCACCTTTCCCTCCCATATGGCTAGCAGAAAGAGAATTATGCAAAAAAGAGGAGCTCTGCAAATGCACTCAAAAGGGACTGAGGTGTTCCTTGAGTGGAATCTCTTTGTATAGCACTCAGAGTGAACACAGAGCTGTCAACACTTTCCACCCGCAAAGGCAGATGTACCCAAGAGCCATCTGAAGAGAAGAACAGCAGGTCTGGATCCTCCCAGTCCCGGCTCCTCATGTCAAGCTTCCAGGCACCCCTGGCTTCCCTTTTCCTCTCTGCCCCCCACCCACACGGGCTGGTGCAGCAGCTCAAGCAGCACCGGTGGAAAAACCTGGGAGCAGCAAGAGGAGGAAGAGGAGAAGCGGCCCCTGAGACCCTTCCTTGTCAGCAACACCCCGAGTTCAGCTTCAGCACAGCATGGAATATTCAGACACAATCCTTTTGCAGAAAGCACACTTGCTTGACGCTGGGGGCACAGAGAACTGGCGAGGCTGTTTGGAGCGCCCCTTCTCCTCCTCACCTGTCTGCATGCTGCTTCGAAAGGCAACTGCGGGGTCAGGTTCAGATCCTGCTCCCCCTTCTCACACCCCCAGGAGCCCCCAACATGACTCTCCTCTCCTGCGCACTTCCTCCAGCTCTCCATCTCCATGCCTCCTGGCACTCCTACCCTTCCCCCCCCTGGACCTGTTAGGGTCCAAATGCCAACTGTGGGCAGAATCAGAGCCAAGAGCGAGTGGGGGCATCTCTTTTCTCCTTCTCCTCTGCCAACCCTCCCGGTCACAAGGGGAGGGGCAGATCCTCTTGCCAGAGACCCAAATGGATCACTTGCCTGCAGTGGGCTTTTGAACGAAGGCCAAGGGCTGCATAAAATTAGGCCATGAGCCCCTGGCTGTCCCCCCCAATGCAGCACCTGGCTCAACAAACAAGGGGAGGGGGGCTCTTCCAAAACCTCTCCTGTCACAGAACCTGGGACACTTGGAACATTCTGTCACCAAAGGGTTTCCCTCAGGTAGCACATCGTCAACCGAGTTGCTCCTGAAGGTCCTCTTTGATGTTGCACTGCACCTTGGCTTACCAAGGAATAGCAGACAACAAAGCCAGCCGGGAGACAACCGGAGCACGGGAGGCAGAAGACTCACTCCGAAGCTGACGGGACACTTGTTAGGGCACACAATTCTGCTTCTCAGGAGGTGGGGAAGAACTACTTTGCTGCCTGCCTTGCGTCCTCAATCAGCCAGCCAGCCATGTTTTGGTGGTCCAGGAGCTCATCGTACCAGAAGTGGCTGGTGGTCCTGCACAGCACTCAGCAGCAGGCTGTGAGCAGTTTCTGCAGAACTTCCAAGGATAAAGTCGCTCAGCTCCTTGGATGCAGCAGTGCTTGCACATTTACTCGAGCTGTCTAATGTAGCGACTTCCCATACTTTATGAGACTGACTGCAGTTTATGCGACCTGCTGATGTGCACAGGAGCGCTGCAATGACACGACCACCTTCTTCCGCTCTTGACCCACATCCATCTTGGTTGGCGAAATCTAGTTGGAGGGGGTGGTGAACTGATAGGCGCGATAGCACCTGCCACCGTTAAATAGGCAGTAGTATACCCACTGCTGAAAAAACACACTCTGGAATCTGTGGCTTGTAACAACCGCCCCCCTTCTTGGGAAAAGTAGAAGAGAGAATGGCAGTGGTGGGGCAGCTGCAAGAGTTGCTGGAGGAATTGGATTATTTGGATCCACTTGAATCTGGGTTCAGGGGCAGTTTTGGGACTGAATCGATAATGATCGTCCTGTTGGGTGACCGGTATTGAGAACAGGACAGGAAGAGTCTCTCTCTGCATCTGAATTTCTCAGTAGCTTTTGATACCACTGGTACCCTCCTGGACTAGCTCTGTGGAATGGGTACTGGGGGCACAGTTTTACACTGATTCGGTTCCTATCTGCAGGGCCGGCACTAAAGGGTGGCGAGGTTGGGCCCTGGCCAAGGGCCCCATGGGCCAGAGGAGCCTCTCTTTAGGGTGGGGGAGTAGCGCTCCCCTTCCGCCATCTGTGGCAGATTCACTGCTGCAGATAGTACCGCCCTCCTGTTCCCTCGCTCCGCCTACCTTACTTGTGTTTTTTCGGCTGCGCACGCAGCGCTACACTTAACCAAGATGGCGGCTGAGGTTTCCCTAAGGGGCTGAAGTGTCCACCGCCATCTTTGTTGATGGCAGCCCTGCGCACGTAGCATGCATGCGTGCCATCAACCAAGATGGCAGTGGAGGCTTCAGCCCCTTAGGGAAACCTCAGCCGCCATCTTGGTTAAGGGCAGCACTGCACATGCAGCAGCAAAACACAGGAGAGAAAGATAAGCAGAGTTAGGGAACGGGTGGGCGGTGCAATCCGCAGCAGCATGTGCTGGGGCCCGGAGCAGGCTGGGGCCCAAGGGCCGTGGCATGCCTGGAGCGGGCCCTGCCTATCTGCAGGGCCACGTCGAGAGACTGTTTCAGCTCCATGGTGCTATCACATCTCCCCTCAGTCTTCTCTTCTCAAGGCTAAATGTCCCCAGTTCTTTCAGTCTCTCCTCATAGGGCTTTATTTCCAGTCCCCTGATCATCCTCATTGCCCTCCTCTGAAGCTGTTCCAGTTTGTCTGCATCCTTCTTAAAGTGTGGAGTCCAGAACTGGAGGTAGTACTCAAGATGAGGCCTAACCAGTGCTGAATAGAGGGGAACTAATACTTCACGCAGTTTGGAAACTATACTTCTGTTAACACAGCCTAAAATAGCATATGCGTTTTTTCAGCAACGTTGTACCGTTCGCTCATATTCAGCTTGTGATCAACAACAATCCCAAGATCCTTCTCGCACATAGTATTGTTGAACCAAGTATACCCCATATTATAACTGTGCACTTGGTTTCTTTTTCCTGGGTGTAGAATTTTGCACGTATCCGTTGAATTTTGTTCTGTTGTTCAGTCCAATGCTCCAGCCTATATCAAGATCCCTTGGAATTTTGTTTCTGCCTTCCAAGGTATTTGCTATCCCTCCCAATTTTGTGTCATCTGCAAATCTGATAAGCATTCCCTGCACCTCCTCATCTAAGTCATTAATAAAAATGTTTAAGAGCACTGAGCCCACCAAGGCCTGTGGTACCCCACTCGTTACCTCCCCCTAGTTTGAGAAGGAACCATTGATAAACACTCTCTGACTTTGATTCTGTAGCCAACTGTGGATCCACCTGATAGTTGTTCCATCAAACCCACATTTAGCTGGCTTGCTAAACAGAGTATCATGGGGCACTTTGACAAAAGCTCTGCTGAAATTGAGATATATTATGTCCACAACATTCCCACAGTCTACCAGGGAGGAAGAACACCACTCACCAACTCAACCAAAGGCAGTGGGGATTGGAGGGGAGGGAACCAAGGCGACCAAGGCTTATAGCCTGCAAGCAGACCCTCTGTTGCCACTTACCTGGTGCAGCAGGGGCTACCTCAGAAGCCGGGGATGTCCCAAAGAGCCGTGAAATTATGCTGCGTCTCTGCTGTGGGGCTGCCACAGGTGGAGGGGGAGCAACAGCTGCTGTGGGGAGCTGGCTCTCAGGCAGAAGAACTGGCGGCTGAGGCATGAGGGGCTCTGGAGAAAGGGCCACAGCAGCTGGGCTCTGCTGGGGCAACGGAAGCGGCGGCTGGGGGGTGCTGGGGCTGGAGCTCTCTGAGGTGTTGCCTGCCAGAACCACTGGAGATTGGGAGCCCGAGGAAGGGCTCTGCCCATTGGTGGTGGGAGGCGGGGAGGCATGTCCTCGGCTGCGAGCCTCCATCGCTTCCAGGAAGCTGCCAGGTGGAGGGAGAGAGAGAAACTCAACATCAGGGCAAGCCTCCCCCAAAGAGTCAAGCAAGTGCTGGAAATTTAGTCCGCTAATTACAGAGAACCTGAAAAGTAAAAGCCCACAGGGAGTTGTAGCCCGTGACCTGTTTTGCCAGCGGCCTGCCTGGACATATCGGCACTGGTCACTTATACAGATGAGAAACACACACCCCTCAGGTTTTGTAACAGTTCCCTGCTTGACCGTCCAGAGGTCGACTCTCTCTTGCCACCACAGGCAGAAGGGGGCTGCCAAGCAAGCACCCCTTTTCCCAGAATGCCTCTGTCACGTGGCATCTGCATTTCATGAAAGCAAGGCCTAAGCAACTCTCCCATGCAGACATGAAGTGCCACTAGGGGGCGCTCAGAGAGAAAGCACCCAAGTGGCGTTCAAGACAGCAGCAACAACACGGCAGAGACAGAGAATTAATTAAATGCACTCAGCAACTGGTGGTTCCACCCCAGCACAAAGCCTCAGAGCAACACTTTGCCACCCTGGGCTCCTTTGGGAGAAAGGGCGGGACACAAATTTAACAAACAAATAAATAATAAATTAAGCAGCCATTCATAAATAAGGTCCTGTTAAAATGTGATGAAAACAATGGTTAAAGAGAACACAGGTACTAATCTCACCCAAAACCCCCGCCAGATCTTGCAACACTTTAGTAAGGACGCTCAGGGCAGATCCATACTTGAGACCAAAACTGTTTTCTCATCCCCCTCTTCCCAGGGAATGCTGGGACTCGTAGCTTGAGGAGGGGATGGGCGCAGAGTGAAAAAGAACAAGTGGGACATGTAACACAGTCCTCTGCCCTTCAAAGCAGGTCATCCCCTTGGGGGGGGGTTCCAAACAGCCACACCTTCATCTGGGGT
Organism: Rhineura floridana; assembly: GCF_030035675.1. Lineage (NCBI taxonomy): Eukaryota > Metazoa > Chordata > Lepidosauria > Squamata > Rhineuridae > Rhineura > Rhineura floridana. The sequence continues at coordinate 1,420,817 of NC_084499.1, read as the reverse complement.
GCTGCAAGCCCCATCATCGCTCCCTCCTTCCCACAGCAAACTCAGTGCCCTCGTGCAGACAGAAATGGGGCCAAAAATGGGCCACTGAGCAACAAGAGGGAAGTATCAGCAGGCTGTGTGTGTAATCTTAACACACATACCCCCAAAGAGGCCCGCCCCCTCCCTCCAAGGAGCCCAATGGGGACTGAGCATGCCAGGAAATCGCCAGGAGCCACACAACGTGGAGTGCCAGTTGGAACAGAACAAATGGGAAACTGGGAAGGTGGGGAGAGAGAAGGAAGTGGCCCGCTTGAGCTCCTCACAGCCCCTCCAGAATCCTGAGGGAAGCCACAGTGGCCCTGCTGTTAAAGGATGGGACACCACTGCAGTGCTTTCTTGGAAACGCTTGTTCCTCCTGAACTACATTTCCCAGGTACCTTGAGGGAGGGGCACGTGCAAGACTGTAGTGCAGATGAGGCCAAGTGGCTCTCCAAGGGGGAAAGGGGGGAGGAAGCTCTGTAGTTGTGGGGCAGCCACCAAGAGCGCCTCCCTGTGCAGCATATGGATGATTTATGGGGTGCGAGGAGGGTTCAACGGACATACATTTCGTAGTTCTGGTCCTCCGTCTCCTGCTGCACAGAAAGCTCCTCCAGCGTCGCGTCGATATCAAGTTGATTGGTCTCCAGCTGCCGCAGCAAGGTCTCTCTCTACAGAAGGAGGGGGGCAGAAATGAGAGCAACTCAGGTCAGGAGGGGTCACGGTGTAACGGATCTCTTGAGGGACGGGTGGGATACAGCCAGATCCAGTGTCAGGCCTGGGTGTATCGCCACTCATGGTGGAAGGCCATGAATTAAACAGTAGCCCCTGCAGGAGTGAAAGGAAGAAACCTGCATGACTGCAGAGGAACAGCTGTAAGTGGCATCCTTACTTAGGGCCGTGGATGCAAGTCAGGAAGCTCAGCAGAAAAGGGGAAGCAGCCCAACAGAAATAAAAAGGGAGCATTAAGGGGACAAAAGCTTTGCCAATGTAGCCCAGGAGATGAAGAGCTGCTAAGACTCCACAAAGAGGCAGCACAAGTTCTGAAGCACTTTGGACTTCTGGGCTCTGGAATTCAGCACTGACACACACACACCCCAACAATACTGCAATCAGAAGAGCAGGATTCTGAAATGAGAAACAGACAGTGATCCCTGTGCCCAATAAAAGATTGGTTTGAGCTGCTCTGACATCATGCAACTTCTCCAACTTGAAAATCATGGAAGTTAAACCACAGTGTACAAACCTGGTGCAGAACTTACTTTGTTATATAAAAAGTAGATGTGTTGGCCCATAAGAAAAATCCCCAAATCCATATTAGAACAACACCTTTATCAGGCCAATCAAAATGTCACAAGATAGCGTGCAAGCTTTGAGGTTCTATAGAAATCTGCCTCAGGCTAGATAGTAAACAAAGCAGAGGAAGGGGGCGAAGCTAAAAAACATTGGCTGGTGGTGAAGCCCTCCATGTTGGCATCACTAAGAGACTTAAGATGGGAGTGCGGGAGGAGGTCCCAGGCATTCAAATGAGGCTCCCTCGAGTGCTATGCAAATTTAAGGTAATTAGGAGGCCTATTACGAGGGACAAACATACAAGGGCCAATTCCCCATCTCTGAAAACACAAAAACAACAGTTACCCAGGACTGCCTCCATCCTTAGGCCAAGCACACAGGTTCCTTGGTAAGTGGAAATAGGAGTAAAGAGAAACTAGGCAGCCTTAACAAAGGTGATTCATTTTAGGTGGTTTGCAAAGCTTATTTGAATGTCTGCTACCTCTCCCACACTCCCTCTTAAGCCTCTTACTAGATGAAGACCAGCCCAAAATGTTAAAAGACCTCCCACCCACCCTCACCCATTTGCTCACCATCGAGCATGACAAAGTGTTCTGGAGAACATGAAATCTTGCACACACTATTTTGTGGGCATTTCGGTTGCCCCAATACGGATCCCAGAATCGTTCTCATGCTTAAGCACTAGTAGCCTGTTAGCCACAAGCAATGAGATGCAGGTGACTGAGCAAAGGTGAAAGGTGCGGTTTCAGTCGAAAGGTTATTTGCTAAAGCGCTGCATTCACAAGCTTCTGCCCCTCTGCTCAGCACTCCTCCCTCACTCAGACAAGCGCCAACAACAGCAGGTATGCAGAGGACCTTCAGGGGCTTGGCCCTTCCCAACAGAGAGGAGCTGACATGCGAGGCAGCAGGACAGAGAGCTGCTTCGGCACCCTTTGGGTGTTTCACCCTCAGCTTTTTCAACTGAACATACACGAGTGCAAGATGAAGAGGAGAATAATGAAAACGGCATCTGTGGGCCTCAGGGAATGCAGCAGCAGGCACAAGTGAGACTGAACTGGGAATGCACCCCTCCCCGAGCCCAAGAGGCTCCAGATCACCCAGCGAGCGTTGTGGCTGTGTGGAGACCTGAACCCAGGTCTCCACGTTGGGTCTGAGGAGAAGAGGCTATCCCAGCTTTCCAACTCTGGTAACTGGAAGCGCAACTCCCACTTCCCCCGGGAGTGATCTCCTTCTGACAGTCACACGCTGCCAGGGATGATCAAGAGCAGCTCGACGTCACCCTCGTGACTGGCTGGAGAAGCTTCTCCCCTCACTGTTCTGGCCCAATATGGCAGCTCTCATGAAGCTGCAAGGAAGTGGGTCAGCTTTTTCTCACTTCTGCCAGAACCAACCGTTCCGCACGCTCCTCTCAGCAGCAAAATTCCAACCAATTTAACTTCTGAATGCATTTTCCATCCAAGAGAGGATCACGGAGAACGGATGCTTGCCGGGGAAGCCTTTGTGCCCCCTGGGACTGAAGTAAGTTGAAAAAAGGGCCGCTCCTGCTCTACAGCCAAGGCAGGCCTGGCCAGAGGGACAGAAATGAACCCAGAGCCATTCCAAGCATTCCAGCCCTATAAAAGCAGAAACAGCCCTTGTGGAGTTTCTTCTCTGCCATGCACATTAGACTCTCTCCAGGATGGGCTGCCCAACATTCCAGCATTTTGACCAGTCCCTCTCCTCTCATCCTGCTAACCCCACTGGATCCAGACTCTCCAGTGTGTTTTTCTCCATCATGTTTAATGTGGAATCTCACCTTAGAGCATCCCACAGATCAGCATGCAGATTATACAGCACTCTGCATCTGTACACAGGCATAACTAGCTGTTAGGCATGCCCCTTGAGAGCCTTTGAATAGGCTTGGGGCGGCCTTTCTTTTTGCCTGGGGAGGGTTTCTCTGAATGGCACTGTGTGAGCAAGTGAGCAGCCCACAAACAGGTTGAAAAGCTGGCGCTATCCATGGTGATGGTGGAACTTCAGCCAGATCCTCCTCTGGCACCACCTCTGGTTGAGCCTCCGATTCCTTCTCCTCGGGAGAAGGCACAAGTGGTGGTGCAGGTGACAAGGCGACACTGAGAGGGGGCCGGCTCATTGTCAAACAGCACTTCTTCAGTTGAGATGTCACTGTCTGAAGTGCTGAAGCCTTCTCCTGTTTCAGCCCCCTCCCGCGTCCTCCACGGGGCCCATGACACCTCCAAAGAAAACAGCCAGTGTAGGAGACATATGCAGATGAAGATGATTGGCCACAAGGAACCAAACCACAGAGAGAGACAGAAAATGAGATTTATCTTCAAGGCCTTTAAGACCTACCACAAGACTGGACTGAAATAATTGCTAAGGCCACGAGCTTGCTGGTCTCTGAAGAACTGACTTTCAATCCCCAACACGTCTAACAGTTTTGGTAACACATTGCTACGCAATCCACTGGACCACTGCTGGTAACAAGGTATTTACCAAACCGGAGCAGGATCCCTCCAGTCACAGAACTGCCCAAATAGATTCAAGTTGGGAAAGAACTAAAAAGCGAGGCGTAAACATGCTCAAGTGCATATGCTGCAATCCCACAGGAACGCAATACTGGAGAAAGTCCATCTTCATGGGGTTCGGTGCCATCAGTATGCCGATGGGATACTCAACTCTATTTCTCTTTTCCACCTGAAGCCAAGGAAACCGTACAGGTCCTAAACCAGTGTCTGGCATCAGTGATGGACTGGATGCGGGCAAACAAGTTGAGATTAAATCCTGATAAAACAGAGGTACTCCTGGTCAGTCGGAGGGCAGATCAAGGAATAGGGATTCAACCGGTGCTGGATGGGGTCACACTCCCCCTGAAGTCTCAGGTTCGCAGTTTGGGTGTACTCCTGGACTCAGCTTTGAATTTGGAGGCCAAGATTACTGCTGTATCCAGGAGCGCATTTGCCCAATTAAAACTGGTGCGCCAGCTGCGCCCGTTCCTGGAGCTGCCTGATCTGACTAGGGTGATGCATGCCTTGGTTACATCCCGCTTAGACTACTGTAATGCGCTCTACGTGGGGCTGCCTTTGAAGACTGTTCGGAAACTTAAATTGGTACAAAGAGCTGCAGCCAGAGTGTTAACCGGGGCTGGTTACAGGGACCATACAACTCCCCTGTTACAACAGCTCCACTGGCTGCCAATTTGTTTCCAGTCACAATTCAAAGTGCTGGTTTTGACCTACAAAGCCCTATACGGCTCAGGTCCAGGCTATTTGACAGATCGTATCTCCCTATATGAATCTGTCCGGGATTTGAGATCTTCAGGTGAGGCCCTCCTTGTGCTCCCCACACCTTCGCAAGTACATATGACGTGGACACGAGATAGGGCCTTTTCGGTGACCGCCCCTAAGCTATGGAACTCCCTTCTGAGTGAGGTGCAATTAGCTCCCTCCTTGCCGTCTTTCCAGCAACAAGTAAAGACTGTTTTATTTCAACAGGCAATTGGGATAGAGAACGACCAGGATTAAGTGTTACAGGATTGGTGACTATAGCATATGATTTTATTATTTTAAATTGTCCGCTGTTTTTAACATATGTTTTATGGTTTTAATTTTTCTCATAGTTTAATTCTTTTTTAATTGTATATTTCTGTATGTTTTAACTGGTGTTGTTTTTAGTTGTAAGCCGCTCTGAGTCCTATTGGAAAAAGGGCGGGGTCGAAATAAAGTTTATTATTATTATTATTATTATTATTATTATTCATGAGAACTTGAGTTTGTTTAAGTTACTAGGCTTTAAGCAGAGGAAAAATATGTTTGAAATCATTATGATAATGCCTGCTGAAATCTTGGAAAATGGGAGAAAAGGCTGAACAACATTCCCAGTGGCTGGGGGCAGGGCCTTCGGTATCCTCGTGCCTCCCATGACTAGCAAAGCCAGAACAGATTATAACCAACAGCAAAAACTGCAGAACCAATTAGGCCATTAAAAAGAAATCATGGAGATTTGCATGACTGCCCAATATTGATCATATACTTAGCAGCTTTCAACAGCTGTGCTCTTGCTCAGAATGCGAGCGTCACCCTTCTGGGCAAATGACAGAAATGCAAGAGGCTACCGACCAGGATTGCCCCCCCCCCCAATAATGACACTGCCACCCTCCCCCTCTGCTGCAAGGACGGTGAGCAATTCTTACCTGCAGCTGCAAGAAAGGGATATTGAAGAATTTGTGCAAGTACTTGAGGCCAAAGCTGTTCTTCATGGAAGACTCGGCATAGCGGAAATATGAAGAGCCAGGAGGTCTGTTTGGCGTCAAAATGGAAGGAAAGAGAAAAATGCGCAAGAGAAAAATGAGAGAGGAAGTGGCGCACTGGCTGCTCTGTGAGTAACCTCAGCGCTCAGGACAAACCCTCCAAGCCTGCATCTAGGCTGACAGTTCAGGCTGCAGAGGGGCTTAACTATGCCACTCACTGCTCTTCTGAAGGGCAAATTAACACACGAGGTTGGCACACAGCTGCCGAAGAGGCTGCCGGAAAGCAGCTGAAATGCGACAATGGCTGGCTGTCAAAAGCAGGACACAACAAAACAAACATTAGCGCATGCTTGTGGAGGTGGCTGCCCAAATCCATGCGCTCTCATGACTCTTCTACCCCCAGAAAACAAACTTGTTCCAATTCACTGTCTCAAGACGCACTGATGTCAACTGGCTTAGATGGCTTTAAAAGGGCGTTTGATAAATTTACAGAGGAAACGATTAGCAGCTATTCCCCATGACAGCTACAGAAGGCCACTGAACTATCCACTTGCCAGGGAGGGCTGCTGCCTTCATGAACTCCTCAGAAGAACCGGGGGGAAACAGGGCACTGGACCAGAGGGACCCCCAAGTGGTCTGTGGTCATGGAGGCAACTTAATCCCTATTCAGGTGCTGTGTTGATTTAACACACAGTCACGTGAAGGGAGAGAGAAGGGATGAGTGCACTAGCGAGGAGCCTGTTCTACTCACGTAGGCTCCCTGTACAAGGTGAAAACCTGGAATATGAGAGTTCTACATCACTCAGGGAACCTACGTGAGTAGAACAGGCTCCCTCCAGCGTGTGGGGTGTGATGGGGAGGAGGAGCTAGCTCACTCATCTCTGCTCCCACCCCCCAAGTGTTGATTTAACACAACAAATGCCCAAATACAGCTTTAGCAACTCTTATTTCTGATCCTTCCTGCTGCCTGTGTAAAACTGACATGTCTCTTTGTACTATAAGGCCCTGTTCCCAGACACAAGCATCCTCGCTGAAAGGGGCTTCACCATGTCTGAAGAGCGGCAATTCAAGCGAATGCAGAAGGGAGGAGGATGACGGAAGAGGAAGATAGCCAGGCGCACCCACGGAGCCTGCCACAACAGTGTTGCTCTCACCTGTTCATTTTGTCAATGAACTCCCGCACATCGTCCGGCAGGATCACCCGATGCTCCCCCATGTCCCGGTAGTTCCCAAGCACACACACTGGAACATGGTTCGGTACTTTAGGAAGTTCCCTCAGGATGTAGTTAAAGGTCCTTGATGGAATGGGAAAGGGCGAGAATGTTTTAATCGTGGCTGCAGTAGCCACTAATTCAGGTCACATGAGCTTCTGAAAGACGGCTGTCCTCTCAGAAGACACAGGTGGCCCTGAACATCTAACGCAGGAACTAATAGAAGATGCAGGTCAGACACATGTTCCAGAAGACAACGAAGGGCCACAGCTCAGTGGGATACCACGTGCTTCACAGCCAGTTTAAAAAGGCCCATGAAAAGTAAAATGGGAGAAGGCAGGCACCGGTGCCAGGGTGGGGAGTTTGGAAAGCGTCTTCTATGGGGGCACTGAGGAATGAGCATCGTATGTCCTTGAGCTTGCTCTGTGATACAACTGAGGACAGGCATCTAAGTGCCGCTAGGAAGACATTTCTGAAACATGGCCATGAAATCTCTAATCCTGTGGACCACGGAGCCTTCATATCCTCCCCTCTCTGCCTCCCTTCATTAAAAGGCACAAAACAGAGCCACCTTCACCAACTTGGCACCCTCCAATTGTTTTAGACTACAACTCCCATCAGCCATATGATCAGGAAGGCCGTATGGTGCAGAGGCTGGCAGGAGTTACAGTTCAATACATCTGGAGGGCACCAAGTTGTCAAAGGCTAAAAAAGATAAAATCCACTGTGGGATTTGGATTCAGGGCCAGCCCAATCACTAAGCAGAATGCAGGAGCCTCCTTGGGCAGCTGTTGCTGGGTTTTATGAAAGGGCAGCAAGTTATTATTTATTATAAGTGGATGGAGAGAGGGGTAATTTGTGGGATTTTCTGATTCAGGTGGCAAAATAACATGGCTACCTTGAGTAATTTGCACCTTGACCTGTGAGAAGGGGGTGTCAGTTGCTGCTCTGCCTCAGCCAGGGACAACAAAACACTTCCTGTAGAACCCATTTTTAAGGCAGAGAGAGAGAAACAGAGAGAAAGAGGGAGAGTGGCTTGGTTTGAATCAACCAAAGTAAAACAGCAAGGCTGAGATTCACGCATGTCCTACCACTGCTTGGTGATGTCAAACATCATGACTACGCCGTTGCAATTTTTATACACATCCAGGAACTCTGCATCCAAAGCCATCTCCGACTCCGTCTGGGAATAGGAAAAAACAGAATCCAAAGTTTGGCTCAGAATTGTAGTGGCAGCTTCCCCTGCGCATCCCCATCAGAAGATGAGCCCACACTTCCTCCCACACACACAGCTATACAAGCTGCCCCTGGATCTTTACTGCTTCTACTCCCTAACTAACAACTTTTGTGCAGGTTGCAGTGTGCCAGTTTCTTGAACTACAATTTTTGAAATGCACAAAGGTTGCATAGTCTATAGAGGGGATGCTTTGGACATTTCCTTCTTGGAAGTGGGGGAAAGACAAAACATCAGGCTCAGCCTGAGAGACCAGCCTCGGGAACCCTCCAAGTTGCGTCTGTCAAGCTCACGATTGTACTTTTAAACCCAAAGGGTCCTTTCTTGCCCTCAGCTGCTCCTCACTCCACCTGAGCTGGAGAAAGTGGTGCCCAAAGTGGCCCTGAGTAGAAGGACTTGCAGGCTTCCAACAGCTACTAATCCACTAGAGCAGCCTTTCCCAACTAGTGGGCCACCAGATGTTGTTGGACCACAATTCCCATCTTTCCTGACCATTGGCAATGCTGGCTAAGGCTGATGGGAGTTGTGGTCCAACAACATCTGGTGGCCCACTAGTTGGGAAAGGCTGTACTAGAGCAAGTGAGGTTTTTTTCACCCTCTCTGGTGGAGTGGAGCAAACAAGAGGATCTCTGAGAAGCTGGTAGGTCCATGCCTGCAAGGCAGGTTGAGTCACATGCAACTTCCCAGGAGGCTTTCCTCTCCAATGGAAATTCCATGAGTCTGTATTTCACCTTGGCCAGTTTACACCATCGTTAACATAAAGAGATAACGCTTTTCTGGGTGAAATGTTATTGCTAACATTTCTATCCCACCCTACCCTGGGGGAGGGGGGGAGTCCATTGAGGGTGTCTGCGGACACTGGACAAAACATTCAACCACAGCCATTGTTTGGTCTTTAATTTTATCCCTTCTCTTCACTAGTGCTGTGAAGCTAATGAACTGCAGCGGAATGGTGAACAGTTAAGCTGTCCTCTTATTAAAGCTTATTTATTAGATTTGTATCTGGCCTTTTGACTAGTGGAGACTGGTGGCTCCAGTATCAGCAGGGCATTGAAACCACTCCGGGATTTAGTCCGTCTTGGACAGCTCCTTAAGAGCTCACACTAAAACCCAGAGCTGATTCACTGCCCCACCGATACCGGAGCCACCAGCCTCCATTGCTTTTGACCCAAGTTGGCTACCGACTCCCCCAGTGAGTGAGTGACTTGGCTCTAGAGGTGCTCTCAATGTGCATGCCCTCCTCCCTGCTCCAAATCCTGTCATCTTCGTAGCCCCAGTTCCCTGGGGATGAGACGGTCCCCCACTTTGGGCTCCACTGACTCCGTATTTCACAGCCACCAGGAGAGCACATCAGCCTCACCTCCTGAGGATCATTCTCCAGTTTCAACCCATCCCCTCGTTTTTTGCACTTGCCTGTTGGAAGGAGGAGGGAAAGAGAGACAATATCAAATGAAAGACAAGGCAGGAAATAAGGTCCACGACATGCAGAGCTCTTGTTTTAACCTTATGCATGACAACTCTTCTCTACTTTTGGTCTTGCAAACTCAAACAGGGAGACGTTCACACACTTTGGCAGAAAGAGAGCAAGAACCAAACTCAACAGGATTGCCTTTCATTACAAGGGCGGCCTCTCCTCTCAACAACCACAGCAACAGCAAGGCGCTCTCCATTCACTCCAACCGCTGCTTTGAAGAGCAGAGGTTGAGGAGGCAGAGGGTGGCATTAAACCGTGCTACCCCAGAACAACTGCTATGGCTGGAGTGCCCAGGCCCACCAGAGAAAAGGGTGAAGGCGGCATCAGAGGTGGGAAGGAAGCAAGTGGGGAGAGAAGATGGGCAGCTGGAGGAACACAGGGAGCTGGAGGTCTCCCTCAGGGTCACCTCCAAAGGCCCATCTCTGGGCAGCCTCCCCTGTTGCCAGTTTGGGCGGCGGCTGCACCCCCAGGGTGGAACGTCCCTACAAGGGATACCTGCCTGGCACTTTTGTTATGGCTGGCTTCTGGCTCAGCTGGGTCTGTGGAAGTGGTTCCTCGCTAGATGATGGGTTTTGATTACATTTCCACAATCTTTCTATCCTGCTGCTGTTTAGTATTTCACAACCCTACATTTTGATGAAGATTCATACTTTTTATTGTTACACTGCCTTGAGTGTTATTTGCAAAATTTTCACAGTAAATTTGAGGAATGTGGGGCTGAGACCCAGAAATAGAGGTTGTTGGAAATGAGCACCAAATGCAAGCCCTGCTGCTGCTTTCCAGCAGAAACAGATCAACCCAGCATCCAATGATGGACTGCCCACCTGTCAAAAGGGGCCCACAGAGGAGTGGCCGCCACTTTTGGATCCAGCCTGGCAGACCAAAGTGGTTCTCCGTTCTTGTCATTTTCCTGTAATCCAGGATGGGGAATCTCTGGCCCTCCAGATGTTGCTGGACTCCCAACATGGCCAGTGGTCAGGGCTGATGGGAGCCAGATGTCCAGCAACATCTGGAAGGCCACCTCTGCTGTATGAACACACCATGCAAACTCAAAAGAAAACTATGCTGTTGCACCTCTCTGGTTAGTGCTGGGGAATATGTGGAGTGAAGGGCCAGCAGGAACTGTGCCAACAAGGATCCATAACTCAGTGGCAGGGCAAAAGGTTGTGATGAAGAAGGGTCCAGATTCAACCCTCAGTAGCTCCAGTGGCAGGGCTGGAAAAGGCCTCTCTCCAACATGCTTTCGGGAGCTGCAGCTACTAGTGGGTTAGGACGGAGCAACAGTCTCACTCCACGTGAGACAGCTTTGTGTATTCACATATGGGCAGGGCACATCCACCCAACCGCTAGCAGTTCTGCACAGCCCAGCTCTGGCTTTTGAGGCTTCTCCCTGCTTTGTCCACACGACAATCATGCTTTTCATCCCACCGGCAAGTACTACAAACTTACTTACAAAGCCCAAATTTGAGCATGCCAAATTCCACCCTTGATGTGCACCATACGTGCGTGAACACACACACATGCAAGAGACAAAGGAAGCAATGCTGCAAGAACTGCCACTGCCAGCCTCCGTTCACTGAAGTGGAATGAGTGCTGCAGAAGCCCCCATGAAGCGAATGGAGACCACCCAGTGGCAGGAGGTTGCGTCAATTCAAGATGTTGGCTAAAGAGCACTTGCGCTACGGGACAGCAGCCAGAACACCCCAAAACAGATTTGCAAGTTTCCAGGTCTGATTTATTATCTTCCGATGTTACGTTCGGAAAAACCACACACAAAACTGTGCCACACTAGCTGTGCCTCAGACAGTACACACAGCAAGCCACATAAAACTCTACCAAAAGAAGCACAGAAGGGAAACAAGAAAGAGTGGAACAAGAGGAGGCCCCAGCCTGGTCAGTCTTCAACTACGAAGGCTCAAGAGGCTTTGCTAAGGAAGGACCAAGATCTAATCTGAAGTGCGCTCACCCAAGGAGTCTCGCAGGTGAATTTTTTGACCTGAACACATTTTTTTGTGGGGAGGGGGAGAGGAGGGAAAGACGAAACAAAAACACATGAAATGGAAGACCATCAAACAAAAGAACAGCAAGTTGAAAATTGTAGTCCTCGTCTTCTCTTCTTTTCTGAGCTGTCCAAACTGACACCACACCTGTCTTAACCTCTGGATCCTGTCAAGCCAGCATTTCCTAAACCTCTGATAGAAGCACACTGCCACCCCATTAAAATGGTAGCCACACTTCATTCAGATTTACAAAGGTTAATTTCAGAGTGTAAAAGAGTAAGAACTGCCCATCCTCAAAGGAGCTCACATCATGTTGCTTTTGCATCACTGCTCTGAGCATGCCTCCTGACTGCAAAGAGGCAAAGTTAGAGCAGTGGCTCCTACAAAGATGCAAGAGTCGGTCTCTCCTAAGGGAGAGCCATTCTCCTGCAATTTGGATGCAGAAATGCAAAGGAATGACTAGCCCCCAGTGGAGGCTGACTGGAAAGAGAGAAGGCTAAAGCAATGACTCACTGAGAGATGCAACAGGCCCCCTCCCCTGTGGATAGACAGTTTGGGTTCAGGGATCCTTTATTAATTTATTTCTCATGACTTGAGAATTACAGCAGCGAGCTATCTGATATCCATTTTAAGCAACCAAGGAAGAAAGGTGTACCCCAAGCTACAGATACACATTTCCAAGGTTGTCACGTCTAATATTACATTGTTGTAAGTCGCTTGGAAACCTTCGGGTAACAAGCGACTAATAAGCCCAATTATTAATATTATCATCGTGTAAATAACAGACAATAAACACCCTACTAGCAAAACAGGAGAAGAGAACCTTACCTTTGTCAACTACATCCCAGACCTCGACTTTCACAATATCGTCAGTGGCTAGAAGAATTGTGGGAACAAACACACAAAGAGTGAGGCCAAATGCCATGAGAGCCATGCCTGAACCACTGACACAGGTCAGGTGGCTGGATCCACAGAAATGTCTGGCACTTGGGAAAGACACACACTTGAGCAGCACTTTTGGAGCAGTCAGGGGAACCCCCAGCAGGTGCTCTGTGTACCCCCCACCCCCATATGTGACAGCAAGGGAATGAGGGGGCTGCAGAAGACAGTGGGACTTGCCGCCACCCCCACGTCTCTTCCACCTTCCATCCCAACTCACTTTTATAATTCCAGTGGATGCTGGTGACTTGGATCTCCTGAGTCGGAATATATTCCTCAATAAATTTCTTCCCCTGGAGCCGGTGCCAAAGAGTGGTCTTCCCTGTGTTTCTGTCTCCACGGATGACAATTTTCACTGGAGAAGGAAAAGAGGCAGAAAGAGAGAAGCCGTGATGGAAAATGAGGGGAGAGATGATCAATCACTCTGCAAGTTGAGGAGTCAACCTTTGCCACGTCCTGTTTTCTCATGAGATTGTGTTAAACGGAAAGAAAAGATAAAATAAAAAGTTATACGCTTTCTGCTGTAACTATTTGCTTTCACCAACCCAGCAGGAAAAAAAACATGTCTCAAAGTAGTATACTGCTGGCAGAGTAGCAAACAGTTCAGCCTGGAGCTCTCTGGCTGTTCTGGATTACAGCTCCCACAGGCCTTTGACTAGAGATGTGAATGCCTGGGGAAAATTAGAAAAAATGGGGTGTGTGTGGATTTTTCCAACTTTTTCTGTGTATTTTGTTTTGGGGGGGGAGGCTTCACATCTCTATCTTTAAAAAGAATTTATCCGCGATTGTCAAACCGTGCTTCATGCTTGCCTTGTCATACACCAAACTGTCAAGGAGGCAGAGCTGTGACTGCATCAGACAAAATGACTAGACACCAACTCCTTCATGGTGCCAGCAGCCAAATTAACAGAGGGAATTTTCAAAGGTTTAGAGCTTCTAGAAAGTTACTTTGCTTTGGTTGTTGCTGTTATATGCCCTCAAGTCAATACCGACTTATGGCAACTCTATGAATCCTTTTTTTGGTTGTATTCATAGGGTTTTCATGGCAAGAGGTATTTGCTGGGGGGGGGATTGTTCTGCCCTCCCCCCCACACACACACTCATGAGTATTCCCTGATATTAACCCTGGGCAAAATTTTCATCCTCTGGAAAGAAACAGAGAAGCCTCTCCCAGTCCTACATGGGGATGCCAGGACTTGAACTCGGGACCTTCTGCATGTAAGGCATGCTGATGTCACTCACAATCAGCGGACCACAATGCGCCTATATACAAAACTGACAGGACAAAATGTAGTTCATGAGGAATGGAACAGCGATTCAGAATACCCAGCACATGTTAATGAATGTTGCACCTGCCTCCATTTGTTTTGTCTCTTTGGATTTAAAATTACAACGAACAGAGCAATAATTATTATTTCTTGTGCCCCGGACACCCCTCTTGGCACAGTGCCTGGCATGGCACACTGGCAACATGAAGTCCCAGGACACATGATGCACCATGTACTACAATGCCCCTCCTTTGAAACCCTTATGCATCTTCACATGGGGTTGTAGCTAACATCAATCCTACTCAGAGTAGACCCACTGAAATGAATGGACCTGACTAACTTAGGTCCATTGTTTTCAATGGGCCTCCTCGTGAGTAAAACTTAGCTGGATACAACTCACGATTTTGGAAATATCCCTAGTTAGTGGGTGTTACTGTACTGCTGAATTATGCCCCTGGGTTACAGAGTTCAATAGATGGGAAACGAAATGAATGTTGAGAACAACCAGGAAGGCTAAGCTCTTGACACTCCAGCACTGGAAAAACAAAATGCCGCCCTCCATTTCCCAATGGACCTCTCTACAGAGCAGCATGCTTCCTACTATAGTGCCCTGACATCTACAAGGATATCTGGATGCCACATATAATGACTATCATGTGTAAGCCACAAGCAGGACTTGCAACAGCTGGGCAAGCATTCCACCTTTTGTGCAACCTACAGGGAACCTCTCCCTCCTCACCACCTGGTATTTCTCCTTTTAACCACTCACTCCCCTCCCAAATATGAACATTTCTTATTTCCTGCAAAGTTTGTATTGTTTATGGGGATATCAATGAAATTAATAATTTTGTAAAAGTGAGCAAACATATAGAACACTCATCTCCATCGCTTTTGCAACAGCCTTGTCAGGTAGCCAAGGGAACAAGTTTTAGAAATGTTGGGTTTTTTGAGGCCAGGCCACCAGCAATTAATATAGCCAATGCATGGGAAGGCAAGACTGTTCCAGACAGATGCTAAGACTTGGAAGTAGGCTGTGTATAAGATTTGACAGTCTTTGACGTGAAGCATCAAAAGGCACAAGAAGGCATCTCATGGGGGAGGGGGGAAGAGAGAGAGAGAGAGAGAGAGAGAGAGAGAGAGAGAGAGAGAGAGAGAGAGAGAGAGAGAGAGAGAGAGAGAGAGAGAGAGAGAGAGAGAGAGAGAGAGAGAGAGAGAGAGAGAGAGAGACTGGACCTGAGCAGGCCTCGTTGCTGCATCGGCTTGCTCTTTGTCTCTTTGCAAAGACTGACAAGGAAATGCCTTCACGCTAGATTAAACTGAGGTATACATTGACTGGCAAAAGCAGAGATAAGCCAGAGTGAGGAAACAGTGAGTCATGGGGAAGGGCAGACGTCTAAGACACCTCTGGGCAAATCCAGCCAACAATGCCAGTTGCTGCTGGCCCAGAACCCTAAAAACAAAAGGAGGAGCAGAAATGGAGGCAGTTAAGCTTTTGCATCCCTCAGAGCACTTCGCAGGACCCTAAACTGTACTTTTAGAAAAGAGCAAAGGCATGCAGAGGTGTTTGTTTTCAGATTAAACCCAAAGCTACCTTAACCAATTCTACTTTGCTGCCTCGATGAAAGCCGCAGCTGGCTCATCCAAGCCAAGTGGGCAAAGACAGGATGAGCGTATGAGGCTCAGCTTCAGACAGACACATTCCTAAGTAAAAAATTGTGCAAAGCATTTCTCATAACGCTTCTCTGGAGTAGAAGTTTCCAATTCAATTTAGAATGTGAACTTCCAATCAGAGCTCATTTGCTTTCCTATTATGCTACCCCAATGCAAGAGCACTGTAGGAAATTAACCCTACAGAGGTGGGAGAGTTGGAAGCCAGCAGGGAGAGGGATGCAAGGGAGTTAGGCTTCTTGAGAGTAGGTGCAGTAGAACTTGTTTAAGCGACACCAAAGTTAGAAGAGGGGCCATCTGCTTTTGGATAAGCAAAGGAGCAGATGGTGACAGACAACACCCGCCTCTCTGCCCCAGGAGTGCAACGCCTCCCTGCGGGGCAGAAGAACACTATGAGGCTCATCTGATCCCTCAAGGCCTAGAGGTTACTAAGCCGCTCACCCACCCCCAGTCCCAAAATACTGCTCCCTCCTCAAAGAACGCTGCAGAGTTACACCAGCTGCTTTCCCCAGGCCTTTAGAAGCTGGGTGGACTCTGTAGTGCTTGCTCCAGCCGGGGAGGAACACCGCAGTGACTGGGGGAAAGAGAAACCAAGAGGACAATGCACAGTGGACACAGACTGTAAAAGAGATGCCAAGCCTATTATGCAAGCATCCCCCCTCCCTCCCTCCCCCCCCCCCACACGAAGAGATGCAGGTTCAGAGAAAAGTCTCTCAGTCCGACCTGAATAGGCCAAATTAAAAAAAACTGTTTAGGACTAAGCTGCTGTCCTGAATGCAAATCCAATACGCCCTGTCCCGGCTGCTGGTAACTGATGCAACCTGCACTCCTCCAAGAGCCATGAAATATTCAAGAGCAACAAGGCAAGTTTCAGTCTGTGACTGCTAGTTTGAAAATTAGTCACACTTCATGTTATTTAAGGCAGGGGTGGACAGAAAGTAGATCTGAATCTACTCGTAGATTTCCGAGTAATCTGCAGTAGATTGGCAAGGATTTCTGACTCCCAATTGTTTAGGAACCATAGTCTCCCCAACCTCCAGCTTAAATTATACCACTGAAATGAAGAAAGTTTGGATTTGAGTATGGAAGGACTGTGAGCTCTGTGCAGTTCTTAAATTCTAAGTGCTTTGTATTTTGCACCAAGTCTTTGGGTGGATCTGGAGGTTCTGTTAAAAAGTCTGCCCATCCTTTGATTGAGGGTACTGTGGATATTATTCTAATGGGTGGCAAGAGCTGGACAGCCTGCAGTCCTGGCAAAAGCAGGTAGTTGGGTCTACCCCGGGGTTTCCAGCTGTAGTCCACAGACAAGCTTCATTCAGGTGGACTTGCGGCTGAAGGTTGGAGATGGCACATCTGTCACATGATGTACTCATATTGATTTTTAATTTTGTATTTTTGTTGCTTCTTTCACTTCTTGTACTGTATTTTATTGTACAACAATTTGAATCCTGTGGAATGCATTAAAATACAGTATGTAAGACAGCAATACAAATACAATTAAAAATCATACAGAATCCAGCAGTGAATTACAATTGCTACAACAGGCAGAAAAATCATGAAACGGTCTGCCAAGACAGTAATTTTTTCAAAAAAAGTTTTGGAAGCACCATGCTAAACTGAAGAGTTTAATGCTGCCTCAGACGAGCCAGACCACTACCCTATCCTGCCCAATAACGTGTCTCTGCTGACTGACAGAGGCTCTGCAAGAGCCAAGGCAGAATTTCTTTCACTACTTCACAATTTTTGACATGGAGATGTCAGAGACTGAACATGGAGCTTCCGCTTGTAAAGCATATGTCCTTCTCACCACAAAGCTATCTATCACCTGGCAGGTGACAGAGAAGTCCTAGGAACTGGCCTTCTTGTGAAGGCTGAATGAGGTTGCCTTTCCCTTCCTCAAGTTCTGCCATATACCCACCAATACTGTGGCATGGGACACCCTGGCCCAAAAGGGTGGTTCCACAGCAGGAGCTTTTGGGGGGACAGGGGACACATTAACCCCCTTTTAGCCAACCTAGTGCTGGTTCATTCCTACCACAAGGAGCCCACAAAAGTAGACGCGTACTTTGGGGAGGGAAGTTGCTCAAATCCATGCCTCAATACAGAGCACAAAACAACCACATAAATATTTGTTTTTACTTCATGTGTTAGGACCCATTTGGATGAAGACAGTTTCCGGTAAGCTCAGGAATACAATGCACAGGAAATGATCAAATTCAAGGAGGTAACAAGTTCCACTGCAGTCCTTATTGGCACTTGCAATATTAAAGTGAAAGCTTTGCCACACTGACTGCCGATGAAAAACAGATGGATCAAGGGTTTCACTGCAGAGATGGCAGCAACAGACCAATGCCACTCTGCACCCACAGAGGATGGGAATGACAGCTTTCCATTTAAAACTAGGTATTATATCTCTTCCCCTCCCCACTGGCTTAAGGGACATATAGAAGGCAGGGATCACAGTACATCCCAAGGGTCAAAAAGCTGGGAGTCCACATGAACAGGCCCAGAGACGAACACAAGGAAAATGCTGTGCCATAATGCCAAGGGAGCAGCAAGTGGCAGATCCTGCCCGGGGATTACAGATCACAAACACCTGTGAGCGAACTACAGTGAGCCGATGGTCCTCGGTATGCCCTGGAACTGACAGGCTGGCATCTGAGCCTCAGGACTCCTGAAGCCACTTTGCTGATTAGCTGACGGACAGAAAAACTGA
The DNA here is from genome assembly GCF_030035675.1 of Rhineura floridana. Taxonomy (NCBI): domain Eukaryota; kingdom Metazoa; phylum Chordata; class Lepidosauria; order Squamata; family Rhineuridae; genus Rhineura; species Rhineura floridana. The sequence goes on along the minus strand of NC_084499.1, from coordinate 1,402,753 downwards.
CCACTACCAGCCGCTCTCTTCCAGATAGCAATTAAGTGCCAAATGCCGCTAATGCAGTCCAGCTAAACATCAGTCCCTAAACATCATGGGAAACGCAAAGGAAGCTGCCTTACGCCAGATCAGACCACTGGTCCATCTACTCTGACTGGCAGTGGCTCTCCAAGGTCTACCAACATTCCCAGTTGCACTTACGTGCCACCAAAAAGAGAAGGCAACAGCTTGAAAAACCACTAGTTTTCCATTCCGCGTGATTCACCCCACCCCACCCCTCCCCTACTTCACCTTATCAGAATAAGCATCTTGTGTCAAACCTGCTTGAGTGTCACGCAGAGTGTTTCAGAATACACAAACCATGGCAGATTTAAAAAATCCTCCACTCTACTCCCACCCACCCACCCCCGCACACACAAGATACTTTTATCAAATGGAAATAGTTGGGCCACAGAGCTGAGGGTTACTATAGAGATTGAAAAGCTTCTTGCGAAGGCAGTGATGGAAAGCGGCTGTTAAAAATAGCGCCTGTAACACGGGCATTGTGAAGATAATGCACAAGGCAAGGAGTCCTTCTTCGGAAGCATTGAAGCTAAATCACAGGGGAAAGTTAGGCAGGTGTCCAAAGCACATCTAGCTCCCACCGTCTACACATCGCTGTAACTTCATGCTGAGCTCCCCCCCCTCGCTCCCGCCCCCAAACTGTAGCCCAGGCAGGAGCAAAGGCAGAAGCAGCCAGAGCCATGCGCAATACACAAGCCCACAAGTATCTGGGATGTTCATTACCCAGTTAAGAGCACCAGAGCTAATCAAGAGTGTGGGTCACTCCCAGTTTAATGCCCAAGATGAAACACAGCATGATCACTTTTAGGGGGAGAGGAATATTTACCATTGCTAAGTGCAAGCATGAACTTTTTTGTTTTGTTTTAAAGGAGCTAGCATCAAAGGGTTATTATTATTATTATTATTATTATTATTATTATTATTATTATTATTATTATTATTATTATTATTATTTATTTGATTTATATCCTGCCCTTCCTCCCAGTAGGAGCCCAGGGCAGCAAACAAAAGCACTAAGAACACTTTTAAACATCATAAAAACAGACAAAATATATTAAAACAAAACATCTTAAAAAAAATTAAGCTTTTAAAAACAAATGAAAAAGCAAATCCAGCAGAGGCGCAGACTGGGATAAGGTCTCTACTTAAAAGGCTTGTTGAAAGAGGAAGGTCTTCAGTAGTTGTTGTTGCTGTTATGTGCCTTCAAGTCAATTTCGACTGATGGCAACCCTATGAATCAGTGACCTCCAAGAGCATCTGTCATGAACCACCCTGTTCAGATCTTGTAAGTTCAGGTCTGTGGCTTCCTTGATGGAATCAATCCATCTCTTGTTTGGCCTTCCTCTTTTTCTACTCCCTGCTGTTTTTCCCAGCATTATTGTCTTTTCTAGTGAATCATGTCTTCTCATTATGTGTCCAAAGTATGATAACCTCAGTTTCATCATTTTAGCTTCTAGTGACAGTTCTGGTTTGATTTGTTCTAACACCCAATTATTTGTCTTTTTCGCAGTCCATGGTATGCACAAAGCTCTCCTCCAGCACATTTCAAATGAGTTGATTTTTCTCTTATCTGCCTTGTTCACTGTCCAACTTTCACATCCATACATAGAGATTGGGAATGCCATGGCCTGAATGATCCTGACTTTGGTGTTCAGTGATACATCTTTGCATTTGAGGACCTTTTCTAGTTCTCTCACAGCTGCCCTACCCAGTCCTAGCCTTCTTCTGATTTCTTGACTATTGTCTCCATTTTGGTTAATGACTGTGCCAAGGTATTTATGATCCTTGACAAGCTCAATTTTATTTATTTATTTATTACACTTGTATACCGCCCCATAGCCGAAGCTCTCTGGGCGGTTTACAGCAATCAAAAACATTAAAACAAATTCACAATTTAAAAACATATTTTAAAAACAATTTTAAACACAATTTTAAAATTCAAGACAATATAAAAACAATTTAAAAACACATGCTAAAATTCCTGGGAGAAGAGGAAAGTCTTGACCTGGCGACGAAAAGATAACAGTGATGGCGCCAGGCGCACCTCGTCAAGATCATTTCATAATTTGGGGGCCACCACTGAGAAGGCCCTCTCCCTTGTTGCCACCCTCCGAGCTTCCCTTGGAGTAGGCACCCGGAGGAGGGCCTTTGATCTTGAACGTAGTGTACAGGTGGGTTCGTACCGGGAGAGGCGTTCCATCAGGTATTGTGGTCCCAAGCCGTGTAAGGCTTTATAGGTCAAAACCAGTTCAATGTCCTCACTGTCAACTTTAAAAGGTAAAGGTGTCCCCGCACTTATAGTGCGAGTCATTTCCGACTCTTAGGGTGCCGTCTTGTGACGTTTACTAGGCAGACCGTATATATGGGGTGGGATTGCCAGTTCCTTCCCCGGCCTTTCTCTACCCCCCAGCATATGCCGGGTACTGATTTTACCGACTACGGATGAATGGAAGGCTGAGTGGACCTCAACCCCTTTTACCGGAGATTCGACTTCCTCCTTCCGTTGGAATCGAACTCCGGCCGTGAGCAGAGCTTTAGTCTTTTTGACGTTTAGCTATAGTCCTGCTTTTGTGCTTTCCTCTTTAACTTTCATCAGCATTCGTTTCAAATCATTACTGGTTTCTGCTAAGAGTATGGTATCGTCTGCATATCTTAAATTATTGATGTTTCTCCCTCCATTTTTCACACCTCCTTCATCTTGGTCCAATCCCGCTTTCCGTATGATATGTTCTGCGTACAGATTAAACAAATAGGGTGATAAAATACACCCGTCTCACACCCTTTCCGATGGGGAACCAATCGGTTTCTCCATATTCTGTCCTTACAGTAGCAATCAGATGCTGTGGCACTCTCATTTCTTTTAAAGCATTCCATAGTTTTTCATGATCTACACAGTCAAAGGCTTTGCTGTAGTCTATAAAGCACAGGGTGATTTTCTTCTGAAATTCCTTGCTCCGTTCCATTATCCAACGTATGTCTGCGATATGATCTCTGGTGCCTCTTCCCTTTCTAAATCCAGCTTGGACGTCTGGCATTTCTCGCTCTATATATGGTAAGAGCCTTTGTTGTATAATCTTGAGCATTACTTTACTTGCATGGGATATTAAGGCAATAGTTCGGTAATTACTGCATTCTCTGGGATCCCCTTTCTTTCGAAGTGGGATATATACTGAACGCTTCCAGTCTGTGGGCCATTGTTTAGTTTTCCATATTTCTTTACAAATTTTTATCAAAATCTAGACAGATTCAGTCTCAGTAGCTTGTAGCAACTCTATTGGTATGCCGTCTATTCCTCGTGATTTGTTTCTTCCAAGAATTTTAAGAGCAGCTTTCACCTCACATTCTAAAATTTCTGGTTCTTCATCATATGGTTCCTCCGTGAATGAATCTGTCATCCTGTCATCTCTTTTATAGAGTTCTTCAGTGTATTGCTTCCATCTTCCTTTTATTTCATCTCGGTCAGTCAGTGTGTTTCCCTGTTGATTATTGAACATCCCTACTCGTGGTTTAAATTTCCCTTTCATTTCTCTAATCTTTTGGAATAGGGCTCTTGTTCTTCCCATTTTGTTGTCCTTTTCTATTTCTATACAATAACTATTGTAATAGTTTCCTTTATCCCTATGTACTAGTTGTATAGTTGCATTTAGGGTTCTGACCGTGTTTCTATCTCCTTTTGCTTTTGCTTTCCTTCTCTCTTTAACCATTTTAAGAGTTTCTTCAGTCATCCATTGAGGTCTTTCTCTCTTTTTAACAAGAGGTATTGTCTTTTTGCATTCTTCCCTGATAATGTCCCTGACTTCGGTCCATAGTTCTTCTGGTTCTCTGTCAACTAAGTTTAAAGCCTCAAACCTGTTCCTTATTCAATGTTTATATTCTTCTGGGATGTTATTTAGATTGTATTTTGGCATTATGAGTGCTTTGTTCTTCTTCTTTAGCTTTACTCTGATTTTCGATGCAATCAGTTCATGATCTGTACCGCAGTCTGCTCCTGGTCTTGTTTTTGCAGAAAGTATGGAACTTCTTCATCTTCTGTTTCCAATTATATAATCAATTTGATTCCTATATTGACCATCTGGTGATGTCCACGTGTACTGTCGTCTTTTTGGTTGCTCAAAAACTGTGTTGGCAAGAAACAAATCATTGGCTTCACAGAATTCAATAAATCTTTCTCCTGCTTCATTTCTGTCACCTAAGTCCCATTTCCCCACAATTCCGAGTTCTTCTCTGTTCCCTAGTTTTGCATTCCAGTCCCCCATGATTATCATTATATCTTGTTTTGGTGTGTGATCAATTTCCTCCTGTACTTCTGCGTAAAATCTCTCCAATTCTTCTTCTTCTGCATTTGATGTTGGAGCGTAGACTTGGATGATGGTTATGTTAACAGGTTTCCCATTTAATCTCATTGATATAACTCGCTCAGACCTTGCATTGTAGCTCTTAATTGCTTTTGCTACATCACTTCTCACTATTAAAGCAACTCCTTTTCTTCTTGATTTCTCATTTCCTGCATAAAATATTTTGTAGTTGCCTGATTGAAAATGTCCCACCCCAGTCCATTTTAGTTCACTCACGCCAAGTATTGTAATGTTGATACGTTCCATTTCTTGCTTGACAATTTCTAACTTTCCCTGGTTCATGCTTCTCACATTCCATGTTCCTACTGTGTGCGTCATACAACTCCGGACTCTCCTTTCGCATCTGTGCGCATCAGCCTCTGGGCTTCCTTTCGGCTTTGACCCAGCTGCGTCGTTAGTCACAGCACTACTCGTACTTGTTCTTTGTTCTTCCCCAGTAGCTCGGTGAGTGCCTTCTGACCTGGAGGTCACATCTTCCAGCACTATCTCGTGTTGCATTTTGGATACTCTGTTCATAAGGTTTTTGTGGTAAGAGGTATTCACAGGTGGTTTACCACTGCCTTCCTCTGAGTTTGGATGCATCTTAGTCTGGTGTCTCAGCTTTGACCATTCCGCCATGGGTGCCCCTGCTAGGAGTCTAGCCTCTTGGTCTAGACTCCTGACGGCATTGCTCTCAGCTTCTTCAACACTCTCAAACCCCCTCACCACGTTAAGGTGTGCATCTCCCAGGATGTTGATTCTGGGTGATTTCAACATCCACGCAGAGTCTTCACTTCATGGAGAGGCCCGAGACTTTATAGCAGCAATGTCTACTATGGGCCTATTTAAACTAATAACAGGCCCTACTCATACAGCGGGTCACACCCTCAATCTTGTTTTTTATGCGGGACAGGACGACAAGGTTCTAGGAGTGGTAGATCCCTTGATAACTCCGTTGTCATGGACAGACCATCACCTAGTCAGCTTTAGGCTAACTGCGACTCATACCCACCGGGGGGAGAAGGGAACTATTAAAATGGTCCGCCCCAGGAGACTGATGGATCCTGATGGTTTCCTATCAGCCCTTGGGGAATTCCCTGTCTCCCAAGTAAACGATTCTGTTGATACTCTGGTCAATCTCTGGAACAGTTCTCTGACCAGGGCGATCGACGCAATCGCTCCCGAGCGTCCCCTCGTGCGTTCCAGAAGAAAACCAGCCTTATGGTTCTCAAATGAACTGATGGTGATGAAACGCACTCGTCGGGGGCTAGAACGACGTTGGCAGAAAACTCGAAGCGAATCTGATTGACTTGTCGTTAAAGAATTTTCAAAAATGTATTCAACTATTAGACAATCTACTCAAAAGGCCTTTTTTACAGCTTCCATCTCATCAGCCATTAACCAGCCAGCTGAATTATTCCGTGTGGTTAGAAACTTGCTTAACCCAGCTGACCCTGGGGATAACAGGGATTTTTCCCCAAATCGCTGTCAAGAGTTTGCCTTTTATTTTGCGAATAAGATCGATCAGATCCGCTCCGACTTAGAAGCCAATTTCAATGCAGTCTCTATGGATGTACCTTCGGCCTCTGTCTGTCCAATTAAAATGGATTCCTTTCAACTTGTTCAACCTGAAGATATAGACAACCTCCTTGGAGGAATGAGACCTACCACCTGCCCACTTGACCCTTGCCCTTCATGGATTATTAAACAAGCCAAAGGAGGTCCGGCTCAATGGGTCTGTGGAGTAGTTAACGCCTCACTCCAACAAGGCTCCCTACCGGGATGTCTGAAAGAGGCCATCGTGAAACCGCTCTTGAAGAAATCCTCCTTAGACCCATCATGCTTGGGCAATTATCGACCAGTATCCAACTTACCTTTTCTAAGTAAAATCGTGGAACGGGTGGTGTCTAGTCAACTTCAACGCTTCCTAATGGAAACGGATTACCTTGACCCATTCCAATCTGGGTTCAGACCTGGCCACGGGACTGAAACGGCTTTGGTCGCCTTGGTGGATGACCTTCGAAGGGAGTTAGACAGGGGGAGTGTGTCCCTGTTGATTCTCCTGGATCTCTCGGCGGCCTTTGACACCATCGACCATGGTATCCTTATTAATCGCCTGTCGGGGATGGAGCTTGGGGGTACTGTGCTTTGCTGGCTCCGCTCATTCCTGGAAGGTCAATCTCAAAAGGTATTAATTGGAGACTCTTGTTCAGCCCCCTGGCCGCTGACCTGTGGTGTTCCACAGGGTTCCATCCTGTCTCCATTGTTATTTAACATTTATATGAAGCCACTAGGTGAGGTCATCCGGAGGTTTGGAGTTCGTTACCACCAATACGCTGATGATACTCAGCTTTACTTCTCCTTTCCCCCTGAAGCCAAGGAAGCCGTTCGTCCCCTAAACCAGTGTCTGTCCTCAGTGACGGATTGGATGAAGAAGAACAAGTTGAAATTAAATCCAGACAAGACAGAAATGCTCCTTGTCAGTCGCAAGGCTAACCTGGAAACATGGAATGTACCTGTGTTAGACGGGGTTACACTCCCCCTGAAGACCCAAGTCCGCAGTTTGGGTGTGCTTCTGGAGTCGGCTTTGAACCTGGAAGCACAGGTTGCTGCTGCGTCCAGGAGCGCTTTTGCCCAGCTAAGACTGGTCCGCCAACTGCGCCCATTTTTAGAGTTATCTGATTTGACGAGGGTAACTCATGCCTTAGTTACGTCCCGGCTCGACTACTGCAACGCACTCTACGTGGGGCTGCCTTTGAAGACAGTTCGGAAGCTTAAACTGGTCCAACGTGCAGCTGTAAGAATGCTAACAGGAGCCGATATTCATGCTCACACAACTCCTCTGTTGCAACATCTGCATTGGTTGCCGATCTGCTTCCGGACTCAATTCAAGGTGCTGATGTTGACATTTAAAGCCCTTTATGGCTTGGGCCCTGTCTATCTATCCGACCGGCTGTCTTTTTATAACCCTCCCCGTTTTCTTAGGTCCTCCGATAACTCCCTCCTTAAGATACCCTCTTCCACCCAAGTTCATCTGGTAGGACCCAGAGACAGGGCGTTCTCAGTTACCGCCCCGAGACTCTGGAACTCCCTGCCTATAGAGGCACGGTTAACCTCCTCACTCCCTGCATTTCGTCACCAGGTTAAAACATATCTTTTTTGTCTTGCTTTTAACCCGGATTAAGGATTAGGAAATCTTTTACCTATGAGATGATTAGGATCATTTTATTGTATAGGGCTTACTATCTAACGTTGTTTTAAATGGGTATTCTTAGCTGCTACTGTTGTTTTTACATTGTATTTTTTATCACGGAATTGTTCGCCGCTCTGAGCTTCTTCGAAGATAGAGCGGCATAGAAATGTTTTAAATAAAATAAATAAATCAGTAGGCTCCAAAAAGACACAGAGACGGTGCCTGTCTAATATTTAAGGGGAGGGAATTCCACAGGGTAGGTGTCACTACCCTGAAGGTCCATTTCCTGTGTTGTACAGAGCAGACCTCCTGATAAGATGGTATCTGCAGGAGGCCCTCATCTGCAGAGCGCAGTGATCAACTGAATATATAAGGGATAAGATGTTCTTTCAGGTATCCTGGTCCCAAGCTGTAAAGGGCTTTGTACACCAAAACCAGAACCGTCAACTTAGCCTGGTAGCTAATATGTTGCCAGTGCAATTCATTCAGAAGCGGGGTGACATGCTGGTGATACCCTGCCCCAGTGAGCAGTCTCGCTGCCACATTTTGCACCAGCTGCAGCTTCCGGACCAACCTCAAGGGCAGCCCCACATACAGCACATTACAGTAATCCAGCCTGGAGGTTACCAGTGCATGGGCAACACTGGTCAGGCTATCCCAGTCCAGAAAGATGGATCCAGGAGCACCTCCAGACTACGGACCTGCTCTTTCAGAGGCAGTACGACCCCATCCAAAGCAGGTCACTGACCTGACACTACAGGTAGCAGACACTGGCCTGTATGAGAGGGTGGCAAGAAAGAAGCCGTTACTAAAAAAAAGTACCATTTGAAAGCAAGTCTGGAGTTTGTCAGAAAGCATGAGAGTGCCCAGCTGCAATGTGGGAAAAGGTTCTGTAAGATGAGAACCAAGATAGAGCTTTTTGGCCAAAACTCAAAGTGCTATGTGTGGTGCAATTGCTCAAGACACACCATCCCTACAGTGAACTGTGGTGGTGGCAGCATCATGCTGTGGGGATGCTTCTCATCAGCAGGGACTGGGCATCTTGTTAAAACTGAAGGAAGAATGGATGGAGCAAAATACAGGGAAGCACTGCAAGAGAACCTACTTCAATCCACTAAAAAACTGAAGCTTGGGAGGAAATTCACTTTTCAGCAGGACAATGATCCCAAGCACAAGGCCAAAGCAACATTGGAGTGGCTCAAAAAGGTGAATGTCCTACAGTGGTCTAGTCGAAGTCCTGATCTCAATCCCACTGAGAATCTGTGGTCCACAAGCAACATCTAAGCAACCTGAACAACCTGGAGCGAATCTGCTAAGAAGAATTGGCCAAAATCCCTCCGACACTGTGTGAAAAGCTGGTACATACCTACCACAAAAGACTTAAAGCTGTTCTTGCAGCAAAAGGGGGCTCTACTAGTTATTAATGTGTGGGGGGTTGAATATTTATGTAAGCAACATGTTTCAGTTTTTTACGTTTCTTACAAACATTTCCCAACAATGTCACCTTACAATAATTGATTTTGGGTTTCAGTGTTTCAAAATAAAATATCATACAGAATGAAATTGCAAATGTACCATTTGTAATTCAGTACTATGAGAGCATTGGTCAGGGGTCTGATTACCTTTTCAAGGCACCGTAGATGTTAAACAGCATGTGGGACAAGATGGTACCCTGTGGCACCCCACAGCACAACTGCCAGGGGGCCGAAAGACAGTCATCCAATGCTATTCTCTGAAAACAACCCTGGAGATAGGATTGGAACCACTGTAAAACACTGTCTTCAATACCCATCTCACCAAGTCGGCCCAGGAGGATATCATGGTCAATGGTATCAAAAGCTGCTGAGAGATCAAGTATGAGTAACAGGGTCGCACTTCCCCTGTCCTTCTCCCGATAAAGGTCATCCATCAGGATGACCAAGGCTGATTCAGTCCTATAACCAGGCCTGAACCCTGACTGGAATGGGTCAAGATAATCTGTTTCATCCAAGAGTATTTGCAATTGCTGTGCCACAACCCTCTCAATCACCTTCCCTAAGAAGGGAGTATTTGCAACCGGGCAGTAGTTGTCACAAACGAGTGGGTCCAGGGTGGGCTTTTTCAGGAGTGGTCAGATCACTGCCTCTTTCAGGACAGCTGGAATCACTCCCTCCCACAATGATGCATTGACCACACCCTGGATCCACTCAATCAAACCCCCTTGGCAAGCTTTAATAAACCAAAAAGGGCATGGGTCAACAGGAAACGTTGCTGGCCACATCACCGCAAGCACCTTGTCCATGTCATCAGGCCGTATCAACTGGAACAGTTCCCAAGAAGTTGCAGCAGACATTCATTAGACACCTCACTGGGGACTATAGGAGATGTGGATGGGGCATCAAGACTGCTATGGAGGCGAGCAACTTTACGCTCAAAGTGCCTTGGAAACAATTCACAGTGGACCCCTGAAGGGTCTAAAACTCCATTTCCTGGAATTGATGTCAACAGACCCTTGACAATATGGAAAAGCTCCACTGGATGGCTACTTGAGGATGCAATGGAGGCAGAGAAGTGGGCCTTCTTTGCCGCGCTCACTGCCACACAATAGGCACGGTTATGATGTTTTACTTGTGCCCAATCAGCCTCACTGCACGTTTTGCCACTTGCACTCTAGCCATCATCCAGCCTGTTTCAGGTGTACCAAGGTGCAAACCTGCTCCACAAGGTGCAAACCTGCTTACAGGTGTACCAAGGTGCAAACCGGGCTCCACAATGCTGGAGAGGGCACCGGGGGCAACCATGTCAACAACCCAACACACCCCACTGTTCCAAGCATGACAAGGGCTTCAACAGGGTCGCTTGCTCTATCTACTGAGAACTCCCCCAGGGCATTCAGAAATCCAGTCGATTCCATTAATCTCTGGGGGCAGACCATCTTAATCTGTCTACCATCTCTGCAGGAGAGGACTGGAGTCATAAGTCAAAACTTCACCAGGAAGTGGTGTCACCATGACAATGGGGTGACATCTACCTCCCTTCTGTTTCTGGCAGGAATGGATATATGGAATGCTCAGGGACTAGAATAGACCTTCTAGACATATGGGCAAGCAGAAGTAGTCCCAGTGATTGGCCTTCTATCCCAGCATATCCCTGTGGACCCTTAGACGGTGCTGGATTCCAGCTCCAATCAGCTCCAGTCAGCATGACCAATGGCCAGTCACATAACATCTGGAAGGCCACAGGTTTTGCACCAATAATCTCCAGCTTTTTTAGAGCCAGCAAGGAGGAGTCGGGGCTTTTCATGTTTTACTATAGATAGCTTCACCTTTCTATTCCTGACACTATCCCCCTCTCTGAAAAAAGCTTAAAAACAAAAGGTAACAGTGGCATGACTCACCTTAGATTAGGGACTGAACCACTTGAAACAAGATACACTCTCCACATCGGCCTGATGGATTTTGTTACTGAAAGGGGGTGTCAACAGCTAAAAGGCTGCCACAGCTGCCTGTTCTTTTACAGCCAAGATCCCCTTTTCAACTGGAAACGCTGCTTTTGTTAATTAAGGTTGACAGCTTGCACCATCCCTATGGTTTGGTGGCAGTAAACAACTTAGAAACAAACAAATAACTGTGTGGGGTACAAGTTTCACGTTGTTGAAGAATCATTCCAAGCTCCTCTCTGCTGACTTAATCTCCCACCCAACAAAACAGAGACATCTCAACAGAACAAAGAGGAGGTTTCCCAGAGGGATGGGACTCCACAATCAAGAAGCTGCTAATAATGCAACCTCCCTATTCACTCTTGCTGTCCAGATGCTGCTACAAAGATGGCATTAAGAGGATGACCTCAATTGATCCCAGAGATAGCAATGGGATGCAAACATTTCTACAGTATGTTGTGCCTAATGCAGTTGCAAAGGAACAATAGGCAAAAGTCCTCTTCCTGGTGCCTGCGCAGCGATGGGAAAACAGGCAGATTTTGTGGGCAATCTTAACAAAATGAAATGTGTAATCCAACCTGTCTTAATATGGAAGCCAATTCTACGCAAATGAATAGGGCTTAGTCTCAAGTGTTCATGCACAGGATATATGCTCACACAAGCATCCTACCTGCTATGCAGCTTACCAGTGACTAAACATCAGTAAGCAGAAGGTCAGGGACAAAAAAACCCTTCCAACTGCAAAACAGACATATCAAGGACACCATAAGCTACAAAATGGCATTCTAGTATTCTAATCAGACCACAGTTCACAGAGCACAGCCTTGGGAAAAGCAATTTAAAGCACTATGCACCAAAATCAAGCTTTTAGGAACCACCTACAAAGTAAAGACTTTTTCCAGTCCTGCACATAGGCAGGAAGAACAGTATTCACACCTTTCTGTGTCCCAGGGCAGCATGAATACATCTGGTTTCACAAGCTGCTAGTGCAAAAAAAACTATTACTTGCCCCAGGCAAGCAACTATGAGTTTGAGTAACACAAACATAAGTCATTGTGATCTGGATTCATGCAAGTGTCTTTTCAGCACAGATGGCCTAGATATGAATTCTACACATAAAGACTGAGCAGATGTGAACCTGGATTTCTAAATATAACATTGCAGCAACTGGTTCTCAGTGTTGTGGATCTTGGCTAAGGCCCTCGGTGTGTTTAGAAGTGCTGATTTCTGGTGAACCAAAGAAAGCCTCAGACCTAAGACTAGCACCCCTTATTCTGCTACTTCGCTGTTTTATTATCTCAAACACATTCCTTCCCTTAGACAGTCTTAATCTTCTATGCATTCCTTCAAAGGCAGTCCATGCCCTTCTCTGCCCCCCCAACCAGAAGAACATTATCTGCAAAGCAGCCTTCCACCTCCCAAGCACAGGCACCACCTCCACCCCTACCCCTCCACACTTACACAAAATAGGGCAAATCCTCATCTGGTCTTTCCCTCAATGAGCTCTTTTTGTCCTCTGAAAGCAAGAAGCAATCCCTACCCACTGCATCCCCTCCACGCAAAGGGAATCCACTCCTGCAGAGGCTAGCACTATTCTCCCACACATATAGCCCCATATGAACTACCTGGGACAGAGACAGGCCACTGGTTCATCCATCAAGCTCTCCCCGGTCTTGTGCAGAACGGGGTCCTTCCCGAGCCCTACTTCCTTCCACATGGAACTCTCATCCATCCTTCTCATTTCAGCTATTATTGATTTGTTACATTTATGTGCAATACTGAAAAAAGTATATGTGATTCTCTCTCATACACACCTCTTTCCCACCCACCCCCAACCAACCGTTGAGGTAGATTAGCCAGAGATTGAGTGACAAGCCCAAGGTCATTCATTTCACATGCTTCATAGCCAAGGCAGGTTTTGAAACTGGCATCCTTAGCCTTGCACTATTAGGTCACACGTGTTCTCACTCACACACATGCCCCTACTTCACCTCTCCCTGCAACCACCATAAAAGAAAACTCTAAACAGTGTCACCAAGATCCTTTCGACTGGGGGAACCTCTCCGTGCACGCAAACCAGTTAGGAGGGAGAATTCAAGACAGTCAAAAGGAAGCACCTCTTCACACAGCACCGAATTTCACTCTGGGCTTCCTTCCCACAAGACGCAGCAGCAGCCATCAGTTTGGACGGCTTCGGAAGAGGGTTTGAGAACGGACACGGCTATCAATGGCTACTAGTACAGGGGCAGCATACCTCTGAAAACCAGCGGCTGGGAGAGCGGCTGCTGTTGTGCCCAGGCCCACTTTTAGGCACATCTGGTTGGCCACTGAGGGAAGCTGAGGCTGTGCCAGGTAGCCCCCCTCCGGCCTGGCCCTGCCGCGGGGCAGTTCTGCTGCTTCTTAGGCTGCGCCCCATTCCTTCAAAGCCAGCCGCCCAACTTCCTAATATCTCCCCAATCGATGACAAACAGGCGGCGCCGCCGGCGGAAGACCCGCCACCCAACGACCGCTCCCCATCGCCCCTCCCAGTAGGCCGAGACCCCTTTTCTTTATTGCCCCCCCCAGAGCCCCCCCCCGCCAGCCACTCACTATTATACTGGACGCCTTTGGCGAAGCGCCTCTGCAGCGCCTGGTTCATGGACTGCAGCCCCGCTGGGATAGGCTTCTCCCGCCCCGGGGCCTGGTCCGAGCCCACCAGCTTCTTCAGGGCAGAAAACATCCTGGCAGGCGGCGGCGGCGCTGCTTCTGCTGTGGAAGGGCCGGCCTGGGCGGGGCCCTGAGGGGAGAGGAGGGGCGGGGAGGGAGGAAGGGAGCTCGCTCGCAGGCGAGGCAGGTTACATCGCCGGCCGCCGAGGGACAGGCCCCCGCGCGGCCATCAACGCCAGCGCCGCCGCCTCGGCCGCCAGCGCCGCCGCCATCTTGCCTCGGCCTCTTTCTCTCTCTAAGCAACCAAAGGGAAGGAGGGAGGGGCGAGCGAGTAAATGAAGACGGCCTATGGCGGCTCGCGAGGGACAACCAGGAGACGAGGGCGCGGCCCCATATTGGCTGGGTGGCAACCTACGGGGAGCGGCAAGAGACACGGAGGCGGCGCAACGCGTCAAAGCCGCCGCCGCTACTACGGAAAGCACCTGAGAGACATTTAGGGAAGAAACGCGGTCCGCTCCCCCCCCCCTTGAGTCTTTGTAGTACCGCACTTGATTCTGGCTCAGTAAGACAGAAGACCTGTCTTTAGATGACGGCTGTGCGCTTTCAGTCAGAGTTCTATGTCCGAGTGAGACAGAAAGGACCAGGAAGACAGAAAAGTTCTACACTTAGTTTATAAGTCTGTTAGCAGAAGAGCGGCCTACGGCAAGGCGAGGAAGACAAATGCAAGAGAACGCGGCGGCCGTGCTGCCCGTCATCTTCGTTGAGCCTCATCGCTTAGCAACCAAGAAAGCGAGCCTGGAGAGCTCGTTACGGAGGCCCTCGAGGGACAGAATTATTGCCAGGCGCACGTGCTTCTGGGCCGCATCCGTCCGGCTTGCCCTCGTTTTCCACCGAGCGCGCTCTGGCATGGATGCAAGCCACTCTGGGAGGGGTGGGGGGGCGACGTGGGGTGGTTTCCCCTCCTCGAAATCTTGCTGTTCTTTACAAGTAATTAGGTGTAAGACAGCTGGAGGAAAGGGGCAGGCGCTCTCTGGACGCGCTCAGAGGCACGCTGGGTAGGCAGACCTTGCAAGACCTTGCAGGTTTAGCAGCATTATGGAATGAGACCCTTCCTTACCTCGATTACCGTACAATGCAACCCAAGCCCTGGATCCACTGGGCCGGTGGAGGGAATGAAGGCACGCCCAGGCGGGCAGGAGCCCAGGCAGCCACCACATCCGAATCCGGGGGGAGGGGGGGCAGATCCACACCATACATTTAAAGCATATGACTGGCTGCGGCAGCACCCCTGCAACCAGGGGGTTCCTACACCAGCCATAGAACTGTCACACGGGGACACCCTGTCGGAAACAGGGCCAGGCCCAACCTGAGAAGACTGGGCCCTCACCCCACTGGCCTGCAGATAAGTGCTCTCTGGACGCAGCAGCAGAGCCCCACAGCTACTCAATGTCTGGCACTGGCAATAATTTATTATTATTTACATTTATTGGTCACTTTATACAAAAAACATGCTGCAAAGTGACTTGACAAAATAAAATATGCTATGTAAAGGCAAGTTAAAACCAGAAATGTTTAAAAAGCGAACAATACAAAATACATGCAATGCTCATCGAGCAACATATTCATAAGGACAAATCCTGCCCACTCCACTAAAAGATGAGCACCCCCATAGAAGGCTTAATTACCAAATGCCTGAGAGAACAAAAATATCTTAGCCTGACACCTGAAGACCAATAAGGACGGTGCCAGGCGCATTCCACAGCAGAGAGCATTCCACAGATGGGGGACCACCACTGAAAAGGCCTTTCTCGTGTGGTCATCCTCTGCACCTCCCTTCGGTGCCGCACACAGAGAAGGGTTTCTGATGAGGACCGCAGGGTCTGGTTTGGCTCAGATGGGGAGACACGGGCATTGAGGTACTGCGATCCTGAGTTGGTGGAGAGGGGGTGTCTGAGCTGCTGCTCCTGTTCCATGTGCTGATCCAGGTGACTGCAATGGCTGCTGGGCTGGGAGCCATAGCGATGGGACTATTTGTGGCTACAGTGTGGGCCACAATGCTGCTGCTGCCACCACCGCTGCCAATGAAGAGGTGGTCCCCACTGTTGTGGTGTTGGGCATCGCACATGGATGCAAAAATATATACATGGAATGTCACAGTGCCATTCTACTCAAGGGCGAAGCTCCCTCTGAACTGTTGCTAGCAGACTGTAGTGCTTCTTTAACCCCAAAAATCCCAACACCTCCTTGGTTTTGAAACTGCGCCAGACCAAAAGGATGCCCACGACAGAGTAGAACCTTCAGCACTGGGCAATAGGCAGCGTTGCTAACAAGATGCTTTCCCCACCACCACCACCAAACCCATGGCCCCAAATCCACCAAAATCTGACCTTAACCTGCTAGACACCGTGTTTGATAACATTTTTGCATGATTGTAGATAACAGAATTTAAAAGTACTAGCAATTGTTGGTGGGGGGAAAGGGGAAAACTTTTGAGGAGAGGGCAGCTCTCAAATTTGGCACTTAGCTCTAATGGAAAAATTGATGTTTGCAATACGAGCCAGAAGAGCTGAAAGAACAATTTTTTTGTGTCATTTGGTCTGTATGTTTGGTTGGTTGGCTAGTCTGAAAACAGGATGATGTACTAGATGGGCCTTTGGACTGATCCAGCAGGCTCTTCCTGTGATGATTATAAGATGCAGTGTTTACACAAAGGATATCTGACAGAGGTTTCTCATTGGTGAGGCAGGGGCACTCTGTGCATGCTCATTTATTTCTGAGGCTTACAGTTCCTGCTCTGTGAGAGGAAGCTGTGGTTTGCAAGGAGGAAGTTAGTAGGGCTTAATAAAACCCCTTAGGCTGCATCACACTTTCATTGAGCAGAATGTTGCCTGCATGTTTTCCTTCTCAGTAAGCCAGTTGGCAAGAACCTTCTTGTCTGTATACCTTTAAAAAACAAGCACACCAGAGGATTTGGAGACTTCACTTAATAATCCTGCTCTCTGTCACTGGTTCATTGTGTGGGGTTGGGTTCATTACTCTGGTGTCCTTTCAATCAAAGAAGTAGCCAGCTAGCCATGGCTTGCAACAGAAAATGTAACAATAGTCAAGTAGCACTTTAGAGGCTGTATACAGGAAATTTCCCACTAGCCACTAGACAGGAAAATTCGCCACCAGACATGCACCTAAAACCCCTAGATATAGGAGGGGGATCACTAAATTGGCAACAGTGGCAATAGGGTGAGAGGGGGCAGTGAGCCCTGGGGTGAAAACGGAGTGTGGCAAGCATGCCCACCCTTTTCTTTAATCATTGAAATGCCGCTGCCTAGGTGGGGTATAGCGGAAGAGCCGCATGCACAAACCGACCAAAGAAACAAAACAAATTTATTAATTTGATTTTGGGAGAGGGGACATAACTTAGGGTAGGATCTGGGAAGGCTCATTTTTTGGAGGAGACTCTCTGCTTTTTCTTGGTAACCTTTGTCTTGTCCTCGATGAGTTTCAAGCCGTGCTTCTTGATCTCCTCTCGGTTGGGCACATAGCTGTGGTCAATGTCTGCAAAGTTGAATGCCTCTGCAAAAAAGAAGGAATGTTTTAAGGAGAAAGAACAAACTATGGAACACAAAAGGGGGGAAATGGGAGAGGTGCAGGGAGGAGGAAGAATTCCTTGAGTGAATTAAAAGGTTACTTGTTATTTTCAATACATCTCCTTCAATAACATAAGGTGTCACACTAAAGACAGTAGGCTGCCTTATGGCACTTACAACTTAAAGTTTGATGATGGAGATACAAGAGGTGGCTGTAGCATTGCAGCTTTTTCAACACAAAGGGGGGGAAAGGTCCCCGGGACAATGCAGGGGGGCTGGTACTGGGTGCAGAACTCAGCATCCTGTGAATCTCAGGGTTCATTAAAATAATAAAAAAGCAGGTTTCTAGCTCTCAAGGCTGCACTGAAAGCTCCTGAGCAATAGCTTAGCAAACTCAGGAGCTATTTATATTTTATTCTTTGTATTTTTGTGTTGCAGCTTGAGTACGCTTGTGCCAGAAAGGCTGGATAGAAATTCTTGTCATTAAAAATAAGATATGTACCCATAGCTCACAATCAGCCAAAGTTAAGCACTTTTAAATTAATTTAATTTCAATGCAAGATATTTAAGCATGTGCTTTAAATCAATGGGACTTAAATAACTCTCTCCAATTCAGTTTTACTCAGAGTAAACTTAGTGAAATTAATGGGCCTAAGTTACTCATGTGGGTCTACTCTAAGTAGGATTAGCACTGGCTACAACCCATAGTGCTTAATTTGACTGGATTGCAGATTATCCTGGTACAGAATTATGCCTTTCTATTTATTTCAGCACAGAGTATGTACAGTATAGAAGTCACCTAGAAACAGCCATTCATTCCACCCAGCTGCAGTAGAGGAGGAGAGAACAGTAGTGTACTGGCAAATTCAGAATCAGGGTCCCTTTTTGCTGCTGGGTTGAGAATGGGATCCTTGTTAATGTCTTCTCCCATAACAACAGATGTCCCTAGGAGCCAATCATCATGAAAGCAGAGAGTGTTAGCTACTGAGAAGAGTCTTCTCACTGGCTGACTCACCTCCTTTAACTCCAATTGGCTTGTAGGATGCTGAAGACATAGGGACCCTGCTCCCAAAAAAATGAAGGGGTCTAAGACACACACACCCGAGACCCTGAACAACTACACTCCTGGGGGAGGGAAGGAATGCAGGCCCACTTCACCACACAGCAGAGTGACCAGCAACTTTTGGCTCTTCCTCATTTCCTTGAGCTTTTCCCACCCAGCTGGCCATTAGAAGCACCTGTAACCAAGACCTTGCTCCTGAGTTTGCTTATTTCCTTGTCCCTCCCAATCCATTTTCCTTTTGTGTTGTGTTAGACTGTACCCATGAAGGCAGGGGTGTGGTTGTTGTTGTTGTTTTTATGTTAAGATGCTCGCAGAGCCTTTTTTGGCAGAAGAGCAGGATAAAGATGATTTAAATACATAAATAGCGGTGAGTGGTTAATGGGGGTGCTCTCAACTAGATTAGATAGATAGATAGATAGATAGATAGATAGATAGATAGATAGATAGATAGATAGATAGATAGATAGATAGATAGATAAAACAGTCTTGGTCAAAGAAATGGATCTTTAGGAGGGACTTTGCCTGTACTTACATTGCACACATACAGGTTTTGTAGCCCTTTAACTGTCACTGCTTCCCCCAGTGGTACTTCAGGATTTGGAGGGTCCTTGGACAAGACATCCTCCACGGCACCCCCTCCCTCAGGACCTCCACCTCCTCACCACCATTATCTCCAGCTGCTGCATCGTCATCATCACTTGCCTGCTTGCCAACCAGAGGGTAAAACGATGATCCACCAGTCAGCACTGTTTTCTGAGCTGGAGGAAGAGGCAGGTGCAGCACCTGGTTGCAATAGTCCAGTTGAGGAGCAGGGCCTGGGGGCTCTTGCCAGTGAACCCCCTGCTGGGGTATGGGCCCTCAGCGGATGCCCAGCCATGCTGCCCTTGACAGCAGGCCTTGGTTCTCTCCAAACGCATGGCAGTGGTCAAAGCAGGGCGTGCTGCCGTGATATCTTACTTGTTTTCAAGGGCCATAATCTTGCCTAGCTGAAAGCAAAACCCTTCTGCTTCTTTGCTTCTCCCACTTCAAGCAGTGATTTGGGGAGGAATGCAGACAGATATATCTGTCTGAGATCACCAAGCTGCCCTCACCCACACAACTATAATTCCCAGGATCCCCATGATATTAAACCATTTCCAGAGGGGTAGCAGTGTTGGTCTTTAAGCTGCCACAAGATCCTCATTATTTTAGCTGTTAAATCAGTTTGTCTCTGGGCTCTTGATTTGGGGGTAGGGGGTGGGGAACCAGCCATCTCAAACAGAAGTAGTCATACAGTGTCAAATCACAAATCCTGAAATTCTTTATGTCAGGAGTAAGGAACCTGTCACCTTTCAGCCATTGGAGTCCAGCTCCCATCATCTTGACCATCCTGGTGCTGATGGGAGGTGGATTCCAGAAATAAGAGCGTTAGGATTTGTTCTGTGGAAGTGAACTGTGGGGTGGAAGAGGAACCAAACTGGCTGGGGCCGGGGTGATCCATTTCCAGAAACCATATGAATCTGTCTTATACGGTCTCAGGCCAATAGACTTTCCCAAAACCTGCTATATTGGATACTTTCAGATGGAGACATGGGGAATTCTGCAACATGAAAGCAGCTGCTCCTGCACTGAGCTTCTGTGGCCCCTGCTGATATGCAGATTGACACAGGCTTACCTCTGACATCTTCTTCATCGTCCTCATATGTGATTCTCAGGTTCTGCGGTTCATCTCTGGTACTTTCCTCTAGGAGATTCCTGACCTGTATAAAAGTCTGCAGAGATCAGAGATTAGAATTAGAGTGTGCCAGTTGTGGAAATTATATGAGGGCATATATATGCACCCTCTCCACCATGTACACAAGGACCACACATCTTTCCATGCCTGTAACCCTTACTGACTGGAGCAGATTATAAAGTGGTCAGTCTGTAAGCACCTTGAAAACAAGGCAATGCACTGGTCAACACTAATTTTATTGCCAATGATGTTTGATCGATTTTAGGGTAACTTTGTGTCGCTGATTCCGAATATGGCATCGGTTTTGCTAGATTGGCTCTAATTTTTGAGATAATGGATGCCCCCATTGAAAAACATAACAAATTCAAAAAAATTAATGGTCAGGCATAGCCTACCCACAAATGACATGGAAACTGTCTCAAATCATACAAAAGTAAACACATGAAATACCTAATGGCGTTGTATTCAGTACAATAACATTAAAACAAAGTAAGCTGATTCAGATAATCACAATTAATGCATAGAAAAACGCTGTGTGTACGATTTTCTTTTATGTGGGGCATCAGGACAATCACGTTGGAGGCTCCAGCAGTAGTCTGCCATCATGTGTCTGTCCCATCTGCCTTGATACCTTTCCTCCATCACCTTTATATCCTGATGGAACCTCTCCCCTTGTTCCTCACTAAAATCACCAAGATTATCCGGAAATCTGTCTAAGTGGCTTTGGAGATAGTGTACCTTTATGCTCATATTAGTACCCAAATGTTTAAAGTTAGCGAGCATGTTTTGCACCAGTTCTTCATAATTGTCTGCTTTGTGGTTACCCAAGAAGTTCTTGACAACTGAGACATAACTGCACCAGGCAGAAGCTTCAACATCATTCATAAATTTAGTGAAATTCAAATCATTGATGAGTTTATGAATTTTAGGACCATCAAAGATTCCTGCTTTTAGTTTTTCCATAGTCAGTCCAAGGAACGATCTACAAATGTATTTGAAGCAATCACCATCTTTGTACAAGGCCTTAACAAATTGCTTCATCAGTCCAAGCTTGATAAGGAGTGGTGGGAGAATGATTTTTTCTCTGTCAACCAATGGCTTGTTAATGATGTTCGCTGCACCTACAGTCATGTGTTCCCTTGAAGGCCATGTCACTTTTTCCCAATGATCTCGCTTTGCCCTACTATCCCACAAGCAGATGAAACAAGGGTACTTCGTGTATCCACTTTGCTGCCCAAGCAAGAAGTTCACCATCTTTAGATCAACACAAATAGACCACTGGTGCTCATGATAGCAGAGCTTCTGCAAGACCATTTTGATATTTTCATATTCTTCTTTAAGTTTTGTTGAGTGAGCAATTGGAAGAGATGCATAGCGGTTACCATTGTGCAATAAAACACATTTCAAGCTTCTGGTGGAGCTGTCTATAAAAAGCTGCCAATCTTCTGGTCGATATTCCGGTAGTCCCATTTGGAGAAGAAGTCCAGGAATGTTATTGCAGTATACAAGTTCTTCATCTTGGCTGAAGTATGGAAGAAGTCCCTCCTCTCTTGTCCAATAAGCTGTTATGTTAGCTTCCGGCTGTAGACAGTTCTTTAGCCTGGATGATAAAAGTTCAGATGCTTGCTTTGACAGACTGAGGTCTCGTATCAGATCATTGAGTTCTTTTTGGGAGAACTGCTCAGGTGTTGAAAAGCTTTCTTCATATCCACTTCCAGGGCTACCACCTGTGCTACACTCCACGTCCAGCATTTCTTCAACATCTGACAATGGAAGGTCAGGCAGTGAGGTAAACACTGGTATGGGAACGTCTTTGCTGTGTGGCACAGGTCGCCTTGCTGAGTCCAAATCAGGATACTCCCACTTATGTTTCTTGTAGCGATTGAAGCCTTTCACATTCACAACACAAAAATAACAATCATCGTGATGGTTTTGCGGCTCTATCCACACCATAGCACACCAAAGTTTAAACGTTTCCTTTCTCCATTTTTCCACTGTCGTAGGCACTCTACACAGGTTTTGCAAACGTTATGGGGAGCCCAAGACTTAGCTTGATCTCCAAGCTTCCAAAATAAGCAAGATATGCTTGTTTTACAAAGTCAGTGATGTTTTTTCTTTGTTTTTGCAGAGTGTATTCGCCACAAATGTAGCAGAATGCATTAGGATTGTTTAAGCAGCCTCTTCGTGACGAACTCATATTCCTCTTCAAAAAAAAAAAAAGTATCAATATGATATTATATGCAATGGATAAACTTGCAAAACAATGTTCAAGAGTAAAAAGACAGACCAAACCCTGCTGCATATGTCAGCAGCTACAGGTCATATTGGGGTACAATAGTCATTTGAGAGGTATCCATTATCTCAAAAACTAGAGCCAATTCAGCAAAACTAATGTCATTTTTGGATTTAGCACCCCCAAAATACCCTAAAGTCATTCAAACATCCTTGGCAACTAAAATAAATTTTTTTTTGTTGGGCTGATTACCAGAAGAAGCCACCACGGATTTATCAAGAACAAATCCTGCCAGACTAATCTCATTTATTGATCCAGTAACCTCCATTGGTAGACTGTGGGAATGCTGTGGACATAATATATCCTGTGTTCTGCAAAGCTTTTGACAAAGTGCCCCATGATATTCTGATTAGCAAGCTAGCTCAATGTGGGCTGGCTGGAACAATGCCCTGGGCTCCTGCTGGGAGGGCGGGCAGGATATAAATCAAATAATAAATAGAAATAAATAATAAAAATAATAAATAAACAACTATCAGGTGGCTCTACAGTTGAATCGTACTGAAAGAGTGCTTATCAATAGTTCCTTCTCAAACTGGAGGGAGGTAACAAGCGAGGTACCACAGGACTCAGTCCTGGGCCTAGTGCTCTTCAGCCTTTTTATTCATGATTTGGATGAGGAGGTGCATTGTAGATGATATAAAATTGGGAGGGATAGCTAATACCCTGCAGGACAGATACAAAATTCATAGGGATCTTGATAGGCTGGAGCATTTGGCTGAAAACAAAAGAAAAATTTAACAGGGATAAGTGCAAAGTTCTACTCCTAGGAAAAAGAAACCAAGTGCACAGTTTCCAAATTGTTTGAAGTATTGGTTCCCCTCTGTTTGGCACTGGTTAGGCCTCATCTTGACTACTGCATCCAGTTCTGGACTCCACACTTTAAGAAGGATGCAGACAAACTGGAACAGCTTCAGAGGAGGGCAACAGGGATGATCAGGGGACTGGAAATAAAGCCCAATGAGGAGAGACTGAAAGAACTGGGGACATTTAGCTTTGAAAAGGTAAGACTGAGGGAAGATACGATAGCACTCTTCAAGTACTTGAAAGGTTGTCACACAGAGGAGGGCCGGGATCTCTTCTTGATCGTCCCAGAGTGCAGGACACAGAATAATGGGCTCTTGCAGGAAGCAACTGAACATCAGGAAAATCTTCCTAGCAGAGTGGTATGATAGTGGAACCAATGACCTAGGGAGGTGGTGGACTCTCCAACAATGGAAGCATTCAAGAGGCAGCTGGACAGCCACCTGTCAGGTATGCTTTAAGTTGGATTCCTGCACTGAGCAGGGGGTTGGACTTGATGGCCTTATAGGCCCCTTCCAACTCTACTATTCTATGATTCTATGACTTCAAAGACAGGGCAAAAGTTCTCACCCTTTACCTTGGTAGGAGTGGTATTGGTTGCTAGGCACACAAATAGGTCTGAGATGAGACTAGCCAAAAAGCCGAAGGCTGGATGGACAATATTTTCAAGGGTGGGGGAGGTGAGCATGCCCTGCAGAGCCCCTTGTCCCTCCCTGATGGCAAGCAAAACCAGGATACATTGAGCAAACTACAGATACATATGCAAATATGTACACATTTTCTTTATGTGTGCAGGTTGCAGGAAAGCGTCAACCTTTCCTGGCACAGAATCTTCCTTTTTTCTTTTTTTAACTTTCAGCAGGACTTAACCTGCTACCGGAAGATGGGTTCATGGAGGGGGCTGCTTGACTGAGAGCCTACCTCGTTGTACTCTTCTTGGCTGAAGTCGTAAATCGGCAACTGGGCTGTCGCTTTGACCAAATACAACAGCTTCGTTTCACAGAACTGCAGCTTGTCGAACATGTCCCCTATCTCCCCGCGGAACTCCTCCTGAAATCGAGAAGTTACGGCTGAGAAACAGAGCCTTTTCCTCACCAACTCTCCACCCTCATACCTCCAGCTGAAGCCAAGCCTATCACTTTCGTTTCTAGCTTTCTACTAATGAACGTCATGTCCAATTTTAAAATATAATTCCAGAGAAACATTTTTTACCCGGTCAGGTCACGGACTGCTAGTGGTGGCCCCATTGCTGAGAGTGTGAATGACCCAACCATGCTTGCCAAAGCAGCCTTGCCCAACCTGGCGCCCCCCAGTTGTTTTGGACTCCAACTCTCATCAGCTCCAGTCATCACCACCATGAGATGCTAGGCCTGGTGGCAGCAGGGCTGTGCTGACTGGGACTGATGGCAGTTTTTAGTCCAAAAGCTCTTGGGAAAGGCTGCAATAGAGAGAGAGACAAGGAAGAATCCCCACATCCCACCTGAGGCTGCTCTTGGGGACAAACAGCCGGTGTGGTAAATCACAAAGATGAAACAAGCAGACTCCTCTGGGAGCGTCTGCTTGGCGCATATGGCAGCCTTTGTCATTTCTTTTTCTCCAGGAACACCTTAAAGGATCTCTCCATGCGGAAGGATTTCTGCCCTAATGGAGGCAAGGTTGTTGGTGGGAAGGACTCAGAGACGTTTGGACGATGCTGCCGACGCACCTGGCCTGGCCTGGCGATGCCACACAGCCTCATGATGAGGTTGTCGACTCCATTTTCAAAATGGAGCAGAAGTTCCTGGTTCTGGCACACCTGGGCCTGGACCTTCTTGAGCCGCTCCTCCTCTTCTTCCAGAACCGTCCTCAGCTCCTCCTCCAACTTCCTGGAGCTGGAAAGGAATTGGGAACAGGACAGCAACATTGGCTGGACAAAGGGACTTGCCCCCCCCCAAATGTATGTCCCAGGCAAATACTAAGGGCAATGCAAGATGTCATGCAACTGAGTGCAACTTTCTGAGCTCCCCAAAACGGAGAGTTCTGGGCAACTCCAAAGCTTGCACCCAGTTTTATGACACTTTTGTTGGCCTAATAAAGGTCTTGCCCTAAAATGGACTTTGGGGTTGATTTCGTAGGACAATACAGTGACCTGAACTCTTTGCAGGAGAAGATAAGGGAGTTCAGCATTCCCTGCTCATGTGGGCACACAAGGTGCCTTATACCAGGTGGGTACTGTGTGCCTCCTTGACCCGGCTGACCGTCAGCAGCTCTCCAGGATCGAGAAGGGCCTTTCCCTTCGTCACTCACTGCCTGGTCCTTTTAGCTAGAGATTGAACTGGGGGCCTTCTGCATGCAAAGCAGGGGCTCTACCGCTGAGCTACAGCCTGCCTCCAGAGTTGTTCCCTACGCCTACTCAAAACTCCTCTTAGAAACTTCTTCACAGAGGCTTATCATATTACACGTGGTATGGCGAAAACAGAGAGGCAATTATTTCCTCATAATTCATAATTATTTCTGTAATAATTCTCAAATATGGGATGATCCAGTGAAAGTGATTAGCAAGAAATTCAGAACATTCCACAGGAAGGACCTCTTCGCACAACGCAGAGTTAACTTATGGAACTGGCTACCACAAGATGTAAATAAATAAAAAATGGTAAAAAAAACAAATAAAGATGTTGTGAGGGGAGAGCCACACACACACACCAGCAGGAGGACTTTAGAAGGCGTTTAGAACAATTCATGGAGGAGGAAGCAGGGGGAGAGGTCTTTCGCAGGCTATTAGCCAGGATAGCTAAATGGAACCTCCATGTTTAGAGGTAGTCTACCTTAATGCCACTTGGATCCTAAGAAGAGCCCAAAGGCCTATGTAGTCTAACACTCTGCTTGCCTTTGGGAAGCCAACAAGTGGATCATGAGTGCAGTAGCCCTCTCCCAGTCTTTTCCCCAGCAACTGGTATTCAGAGACAGATGCTCTCTGATTATTGGAGGTACTATACAGCCATTGTGACTTGAAGCCACTGAGAGCCTTACCCTCCATGAATTTGCCTAATCTCCCTTTAAGGCCATCCAGTTGCTGGGGTGGGGGGCAAGGAGAAAGCAGGTGCACTCAGGTCCTGCTTGTGGGCTTCTGGGACACAGGATGTTGAAGTTCCTTCCATTTCAGTGGGTCTACTCTGAGTAGGATTAACATAGAATGCAGCCCTCTGTATTCTCAGAGTGGCGCCATCTGTGCTCCTTCAGTTTTGCCAGTCGTGAGCGAAGGGCGTTTCCCCAAAGGAAGGCCCCGCTCCTTAATTGTAAAGAGTAAGAAGGACAGGCTGCAGTTGCCCATAGCGAGGCAAGGGCACTCTGCACATGCTCAGAGGTACACTTCTTTCATTGTGAGCTTCCCATCTGAAGGTGGTGGATCAACATGCATTACTAGAGGAAGGAGGATGGATGTGCAAAGACGACCTGCTGCCATCAGAGGATTCCCCCCCCCCGCCATCCACTCCCCTGGGCAGCTTCACAATCTGCTGCTGGCAGGTGGGTACCTGATGGAGCTTGGGGTCTGGTGGAATTTCAGCTCGGCCTGCTCCAGCTCCAGCTCCTTCAACTGGCCCTTCAGCTCCCTCCGCTTTTTCTCACATTCCGCAATCTGCTGCTGCAAGTTCTCCTCAGACTTTTTCTGGGCCATGAACCTCCCAGCAATATCCTGAAGGGGATGGGGAGAGAGGTCCGAATGAGAACTGTGAACAACGACAGCACAAAGGCACTACCAAACAAAAACACACTGCATAACTTTTGCAGTAGGTGCTGGGGATTCTTGGGGGGGGGCAGCTTCTAGACCCACAGCTCTCCCAGAGTTCCTGAACCCACTCGCCTCAACATTTCTGGCTACGAGTCTGAGGACCATTTGGAATGCAGGCATGGGCTCAGTTGCTACCCCCCCAAAAAAAACCCCACAACCCTAACACATAGAAAACTAGCATGCCAGGTTACAACCCTTCTCCTTGACACTGAGTTTTCTGTATGCAGGGAATCCAAGCATGTGAGCCCCTCTCCTTAGCCTGAAATGGTATATAGCCTATCTGGGGCAGGCCTGAAAGTAAACATGGGGGCAAGGGATTCTTTGGGGACCTCAACATTTCACTCCTGTCTTGCTCCTCCTTGCCAATCGCGTGGGGTATCCCAGCACTCTGGCCACCCTTCGCCTTAATGACAGAACACAGGACAAGGCTGCCTTATACTGGATCAGATTATCGGTCCCGCTAGCCCACGGCTATCATTTGCTTTGACTCTCAGTGACTCTCCGGGGTGCCCTTCCCCTTCCCATCCCCTGCTCCCTGGTCCTCTGAAAGCAGAGGCTGTAGAGGTGGAGCCTGGGGCTTTCTGCATGCAAAGCAGGGGCTCTCCCCAGGGAAACAGCAAGGCCAGGAGGTGCTTTAGTCTGGGCATGCTTAGCTCTGACTGGCAGCAGCTCTCCAAGGTCTCCAGCAGAAAGAAAGGTCTTCCCTGTCACCTGCTGATCTTTCTGAGAGGAGATGCTGCTGGGGATCAAACCTGGGACCTCTGCACGTGCCCCCCAAAAGGGTCCCTCTCTAGAAAGAGGCAGCCGGTCCACGAGCCCTGTCAATCCCCAACAATGCTGCCGTATTGCTTTCTGGGAGCTCAGTCTCCGAGCCTGGGCCAGGGGCCCGGACTGTGCTTGATCACATCAGAATGCAGCCAAAGGGGCACAGAACTACAATACCCAGAGATGGGAACACTGGACTGCGCACTTGATCTTGTCCACCTCCATGGTCACAAGACTCTGATACTCAATCTGGGCTTTGGAGGCCTCCAGCTTTGCACCTGAGAGTCGGGGAAAGCAACAAAAGAGGTCAGAAAGAAACGAAGGGAGCCTGCAGTTCCTTCCAGCTAAGAATCCCCAGAGCATCCTTCCCCAGCCTGGTGCCCCATCCAGCATGGCCACTGCTTTAGGAGACGCAAAGCAGGACAGATGATGGGCTGGATGTGGACTGTTAGATTGGAGCTGAATCCTGAAAAGACGGAGGTGTCCTGAGTTCTCCAATCCGGGAGCAGATTCGTGGCCTGGGGGGGGGTGCTCCTGGATCCAACATGGTCACTCAAGGCTCAGGTAGCCTCCTTGGCTAGGAGCCCTTATTTCCAGTTGCAGCTGGTTAGTGAGCTATGGATAGAGATGACTTGGCCACTGTACCCCATAGTTTGTATTCTACTCAGAGCAGACCCACTGAAATTAATGAACCTATGTCAGCCATGCCTACTAACTTCAATAGGTCTACTCTGAGTAAAACTGGCACTGAATACCACCCCTAGCTCTGTTAACTTCAAGACTGGATTATTACAATGTGCTCCACGTGGGGCCGCCCTTGAAAACAACATGGAAAATTCAACTGGTCCAAAATGTAGCATCCAGATTGTTAGCTGGGGTTCCACTAGATCTCATGTGACTCCTGTTTCGATTGCTGCTTTGTTTCTAGGCCCAGTTCAAGGTGCTCACATTAGCATTTAAAACCCTAAATGACTCAGGCCCCACATGGCAGAACAGTCATTTCTAGCCCTGCAGATCCTCTTAGGTGTTATGATCAGAACTACCTCTCGGCAGTTGCACTACCCTGAGAAATTCAGGGGATGGTGGCCTGGGAGGGGGCACTCTTTGTGGTAACCCCTAAAGTGTGGCATTCCCTCCCCACAGGAATGCTTCTGGCATCTGGTGTGAAGATGCACCTCTTTTCCCTGTCCTTTGACACCTACATACATATTGGACTCACCCTATTATCCTGACTGTAATTTGTTTTAACTGATTTAAGTATTGTCATTTTAAATTGATGCAATCTGCCATGGGACCCTGTGATGAAGGGCAGGTAAGAAATCATCATCATCTCATCTCTGATCCCTCTAGCTGAATCTTGATGAACCTAGAGGACTTGGAAGCGCTCAGATGTCTGTTCAGCTTGGTTGTTCTGTTAGTTAGTGAAGTTAGTTTATTGCTATGGATTCACAGACCCATCAAAATAAATAAAACACATCAAAATAGTTAAAATACAGTAATACAGAAAATACCTTTCAGTCCGTCACGGCCCATCAGGGTGGGAAAGTCCATGTTCACGTCACGCCGGGCTTGCTGGTAACAAAAAGGAACACGTGGATCACTGGCGTGCAGCAGAAACACCCAGCAAAGGGGCAGGTTCAGACCAAGGTCTCCATCTGCCACAACATCCTGTTGCCAGCCAGGTGCTTCTGGGAAGCACACAAGCAGGGCATGAAAGCAAGATTCCTCTCCTGCTCTTGGCCCCTAATGTATCTGTTACTCAGAGGTATGCTGTCTCTGAACATGGAGGCTCCACTTTGCTGTTGCAGAGAACAGTGTGCCGTTCCTGGGCTTGTGGCATAAAGAGAGCAGGATTCCAAGTGGGACCCCCTTCACCCTCCTCCCACAGGACTCACCATCCTCCGGTGTCTATCGCTGGCATCCTTTGTGCGGATCCTTTCAATCTGTTTCTTCTGGATGCTCAGTGAATTATCCCTGAACTTCTTCTCCGCCACTAACTCGATTTCTGTGTTAATCATGTCTTCCTGTAACGCCAGGGCAAGGGATGAGCGGGTGGGGATGGGGGGGGGTGGAGGATGGGGGGGGCAACCTTTGTAAGCTAAGAGTAAGCACATTACCATACCTGTGTATGATTCCCTCTATAATATCCTTTAAGGGTGTAATGCTGACCTTTTGACCCAGGCTACCAACCCAAATGTGGTACAGCTAATGATGATTTATATAGCACTTTTGAGTGTACTATATACATTATCTCAATAATGGGCTCCTACTGGGAGAAAGGGTGGGATATAAATCAAATAAATAAATAAATAATCCTTACAACAGCCTGTAAGGCAGGTAAACATTGACATCTCTGGAACTCCCTGCCCATTGATTAACAATCAGGCAGGTGCTTCTGCTGTATTGTTTTCAGCATCTGCTAAAGACATTTTTGTTTAGGCAAACCTACCCAGACATGTAATTTTAAGATGTATTTTTATTTTATTGTGTATATTTTTAACAACTGCTGATTTTACTTTTGTTTTGAAACTTTTTTTAGGTGAACTTGCTTTTAATATTTTGATTGTATCAATATTTTTAACTAACATTTTATATTCCATGTAAACCACTTAGAGGTTATTGACGATGAAGTGATATATACATTATGTTAAATAAATAAATGTATCTACATATTGCAGATAAAGGAGATATCACATGAACTCTTCATTTGGTCAACTGATTTTGCAGATAAAGGAGATATCACATGAACTCTTCATTTGGTCAACTGATTTTAAAAAATCTTAGTTGAGTAAGCACTCATTTGAGTATATCTTAGCTGAGTACGGGACTTAGTTGAGCGAGGAACATTTAAATATATTTGCATATTACTAAGACTTCAGTATAGGATGGTGCTTCTTTGAGGTACAAAAAGGTATGTAAGGTAACTTACAATTTTAAAGATTTTTTTTTTTTAGAAGCAAAGATCAATTGCAATTCAGCCTTTGCCAAGTGGTGCCTTCCATATGTTTTGGACTACAACTCCTAGCAGCTCTGGTAAGCACTGCATGAAGCTGATGCAAGTTGTAGTCCAAAATATCTGAAGAGCACCAGGTTGGAGAAGGCTACTTCGCAATTGCTGGGAGTAAAGCACCAATTTTTGTAACAAGTAACCTGAACCAGTGGGGGTTGACAGACCAAAAGACAACCTATTCTTCCCTCGCTGATTCCTTCCTTAATAACTACTTGTTTGTTTTTTCTCGGGCTTTACTTTCTTCCTTCCTCTTACTTTCAAGTCAGTCAGAGATAGTGTCTATGAGTGTAAGCCTCATGACTCTACAATAGCCACATGTATGTCTGTAGTGAGAATGACTTTATTTCCCAGTAGTAATAAATCTTCTCTTTATTCTTTCAACCAACAGTCTTACCAGACTATTGATTTCTGCACTCTGCTGCAATATATACTCCAATAGCAATCTCTATTTTGTCCTCACACCAGATCCAACACAGCCTTTAAGAAGAACCAAACACGGCCTCAATTTTCTTGCCATAGTTCTGATTTTTAAAAACAAACAAAAATCTAATCCTAAACAAATAATTCTTTTCCTTTCTATATTATTTTCTTATCTTCTTCATAGAACCATTCTATCAAGATTATTGGAAGAAACAAAAACAATATCTGTCAGAAGAAGTTGTATTAAATTGATTTCACTGACAACAGAGAAAACTAACAGTGCCATTCCATGCATGTTTACTCTGAAGTAAGTCCCACTGAGCACCCCCTGATAAGTGCAGGGGGTGCTTATGAGTGCAGCCTTAACTGAAATGTTCTATGAAAAGCAAACAAAAAACATCCTAAGCATGCTAGATATAAATCCATTTAAACATAAACTCAGACATAACTTGAGTGAGTTCAACAAAACCTGCTACTTGGTCGGTGTGTTTGAGATTGCAGTCTTCAGAAAGATCTTTCATGCATAAAATAAAATAAACCATCCCTTTGTCAAAAACTTATTTTCTGTTCAGCAGTTGTCTTCTTCAAGGCTGCACATATTTCCATGAAAATGCAGAAAAACAAAACAAATTTTGGGACCTGCAGAATGCAAATTTCTAAGAATCCTATTGTTCATCTAAAAAGGAAATGCAAGCTTCTAGCCCTTCTAGCATGAGAGATGTAAGGGCAATATCTGATAGATTTTAGAGGTCTAGTGGGATGACTGAATGAGATTTCAAATGAGGCAGCTCCAGAGACCCTGCATAGCTCTTACCTTCTTCCAGCTATTTGACTGTTGCATGTAAAATAAACAAAAGTGTAATTTGCATAATCTATGCAAGTTGTTCTTATTAAGATCATTAAGGAAAGCCTCGGACAGCTCCTTGAAAGTCTGGACTAAAACCCAGAGCGGATTCCCCTGCCCCACTGACTGGGAGCCACCACAGCCACTGCTGGGGCGTAGTGTTCTGCTCTGACCTTGGCGGCTTCCATAGCTTCCATCGTGTCCTTGGCCATCAGGTGCATGCCTTTCAGTTCCACCTGATAGACCTCCACCATGTGCTCTAGGTCATCCAGGATGAGAGGGAGGTGAGAGAGTTCCTACAAGAAAAGAGAGAGAGAGACATGGAGACCTTGGGCAAGCAGAGATGCAGGGTGGGCAGTGGAATTCCCACAACCCCATGAGCAAACTCGGGTTCTGAGTGCCAACAGGACAGCAGCCAAAATGAAACCGCCAAAAAATAAGAAGGGTCACAGCCATCCACTTGTATCTCATAAAAGATTGTTTTACCTCTTTATTTTTCAGAACAAAGTTGGCAGGAACGTTGTGACAAACAAAAGGATGGATATCTACATCTCCTGTGTAATAATTTCCCTACAGAATTTGGTAACAGTCACTTGAGCATAAGGATGCAATAACTGCCTGGCAGCTTCCTTCAACTTGCCCAGCTTTCTGTGTCCAGCCTGGGTCAGTGCAAGAGGTTTTGCTGCCAGAGGCGAAGGACAAGTTGCGCCCAGCACAGCCCCCAAATACAGATACCGACCAGACCTGATCTGGCACTGCCCTCCTCCATCCCAGCTGAGGGCAGCAGGCTCACTTGGGACCTCCGTTCAGGCCGCAAGGGTGGGAGGAGGGACACACAGCTCGGTCCCCAAACCCCTGCCACCATTTGCTCACGGCTCTGCCTGGCACCTGCTCAAGACCCCATGAAACTGAATTTATTTATAGCTGCAACCGATGCACGTTGCATTTCCCTGGAAATCTGCAGAAGTTCCCAGAATCATAACCTGGGTTAGAAGACTCTGGGAGCCTGCTGCTGTCTTCACACAATGAACACACCTCCCTAGACATCAGTGTAATACTCAAGGCAATAAATGTATAGGAAAAAATATATATTTTATTTTTTTATTATTACATTCATATCCCATCTTTCTGCGAAGGAGCTCAAGGTGGCATAAATGGTTGTCTTCCTTCTCCATTTTATCCTCACAGCAACCCTGTGAGGTAGGTTATGCTGCAAGACTGTGGCTGGCCCAAGGTCACTCAGCGTGCTTCATGGCTGAGTGGGGATTTGAACCCTGGTCTCCCAGGTCCTAGTCAATCACTCTAACCACTACACCACACAGGCTCTTGTCATCACATTTTGGAATGCTAATTACTTCAATCTTGTATTTATTTCTCTACTTGTGTTCATAATAGAACGTCTTTCCAAGGTTATTTATGGTTTTTGTTCAGACCTATTGTGTACTATGTATTATCCTTGCTGTTTTTTTAAAAAACTATTTATTTTACAAAGCACCCACTCACATCTCTCAGCACATCCAGCATCTTCAGGTACAGAATGTGGGTCTTCTCTGCTGTCATAATCTTCACTTGCATCTTCTCAATGTTATTCTCCAGCTGACGGATCATCTGCAGCACAGAAAAAAAGATGGCAAACACCAGGCAGCCTTGAAAAGCATCATAATTACACTCCATGAGAAAGGGAGCCCAGGCTGGTCCTACCATTGGGCAGAGCGAGGTGGCAGCCTCAGGAGTAGCAGAGAGCTCTGTTAGAACCAGACAGAGCTGTGTGAGGCATGCACAGCCTGCCCTGCCCTCAGTAAACTAGCCTGCTACTCTCAGATGGAGTGGTGGAGGAATCTGTCCTGTCACCAGTATTGAAGCTACCAGCTTCAGCCCAGATTAGCAAGACTCAGCCTATTGTTCTCCCGCCTCTAAGTTGACGTGGCCTCTTGCCAGGTGATGAGGAAGGAAACCTACCCCTCCTTTTGGAAGCAACATTACTAGCTGTTCCTATGGCAACAGGGCCAACTCTTTAATCATGCAGATAGGATGCTTAGCAGACTTGGCCAGGGCTGTTATCTTAACACAGACTGGTTGGACCAGTTCAGTGGTTTCTTCTGCTACAGATTCCAGCCTTACAGATACAGAATCACAGGCTTGGGGGGAACCCAAAGACATCATTCAAACCAACTCCCCTCCCCAATCCTATAACAGTATATTTCCGGGTGAGCTGTTTTAACTGGGGCTCTAGAATAAGCCATAAAGCTCCTTTGTGTTGGAATAAGCAACAGTCTGTAATTAATACACACTGCGCTGAAAGGGAAAAATCTCTAATTAGGGTCAGTGTATTTAGATCTAGGAAGTTCAGTGGCCTTCCTGAGCTGAATTTAGTTTCTTCCCCCCCCCTCTTTTTTGTGCTTCTGCTGTAACCAGTAATGGCTGGTGTTGTTGAGTAAAGGATCCAGTTTAGACTTTACAGCCGTATCCACGAGCTGCTCCATGAGCTAGAGGGAGCCCCAGCTGACGAAGCGTCAAGGCGAGTTAAGCAGCAGAGCGAGTTCGGCAGCAGGGCGAGGAGGCCAGGGCCCCCACTCTGCCAGTCTGTTCCCTGACCTCAACTAAACCGCAGTCTCCAACCCATTGACGTAATAAACCTTAAACAAAACTATGCAGGTAAGAAGCCAGCAGGGGTGTGGGGGCTTTCCAGTGTTTTGCACTGCCTGCAGCATGTACGACTATCTGTCTGTTGGACAGAAGTCGTGGGTGTGCTCTCAGTGCAATGAGCTCCTGGCTCTCCGGGAACGACTTCATTTCCTTGAGGCCTAGGTGGCGGACCTGGAAAAGCTGAGAGAGGCAGAGAGGTGTGTGGAGGAGGCCTTCAGGGACGTTATAGCTGTGTCCCACTCCAACGATGATAGCTCTCCTGCTATCATGGAGAACGATGGTCTCGGGGAAGGAGAGCATCCAGCTGAGGAAGAGGGAAACGATCCCTTAGAAGGGACCCATTCCTTGGGGGATGAGCAGCTATCCTCTCGTGCCGAGGATATATCTCCAGGGGGTGGAGGGACCCTTGTAGTGGGTGATTCGATCATTAGGAACATAGACAGTGGGGTGTGTGATGGGCGTGTAGACCGCAAGGTGTTTTGCCTGCCTGGTGCGAAGGTTGCGGATATCACCCGTTGTTTAGATAGTTTGGTAGACAGTGCTGGGAAGGAGTCAGTGGTCGTGGTGCACGTTGGCACCAACGACATGGGGAAATGCAGCCGTGAGGTCCTGGAAGCAAAATTTAGGTTGCTAGGTAGGATGCTGAAAGCCAGGACCTCCAAGGTGGCTTTCTCTGAAATGCTACCGGTTCCACGCGCAGGACCAGCCAGACAGGCCCAGCTTCGCAGTCTCAATGCGTGGATGAGACGATGGTGTCGGGTGGAAGGGTTCGGATTTGTTAGGCACTGGGGAACATTTTGGGACAAGCCAGGCCTGTACAAAAGGGACGGGCTCCACTTGAACCAGAATGGAACCAGACTGCTGGCACTTAAAATTAAAAAGGTAGCAGAGCAGCTTTTAAACTGACTGAGGGGGGAAACCCGACAGGAGCTGAGAAAGGTCCGGTTCGGAATAAACCTCCCCCCTGGGATAAAAACCAAAGAAATGATGAAATTTTAAAAGGGGTAGGCCTAGAAGTAGGCATTGTGAGAGCAGGGGCACAGGATATAAATTCAGAAGAGCAAAATTACCACAGGCCTAACCACAAGTGCCAAAGACACTTGAAGAGAGACACTGCTTACAAGTGCCTGTATGCTAATGCTAGGAGCCTCCGAACCAAGATGGGAGAACTGGAGTGCTTGGTCTTAGAGAAGAGCATTGATATAGTGAGCATAAAGGAGACCTGGTGGAATGGAGAAAACCAGTGGGATACGGTTATCCCTGGATATAAACTATATTGGAAGGACAGGGAAGGACGTATTGGTGGCGGAGTCGCTCTATACGTGAAAGAAGGCATTGAATCCAGCAAGCTCGAAACCCCAAAAGAGGCAGACTCCTCCACAGAATCGTTGTGGGTGGTGATACCGTGCCCCAGGAGGGACTTAATACTGGGAACGATCTATCGTCCCCCTGATCAAAATGCTCAGGGAGACCTTGAGATGAGATATGAAATTGAGGAAGCATCCAAACTAGGAAATGTGGTAGTAATGGGTGACTTCAACTACCCGGACATAGACTGGCTGCATATGTGTTCCAGTCATGACAAAGAAGCAAAGTTTCTAGATATTCTAAATGACTATTCCCTAGATCAGTTGGTCATGGAACCGACCAGAGGGACGGCAACCCTGGACTTAATCCTCAGTGGGGACCGGGACCTGGTGCGAGATGTAAGTGTTGTTGAACCGATTGGGAGCAGTGACCACAGTGCTATTAAATTAAACATACATGTAACTGGCCAATTGCCAAGAAAATCCAACACGGTCACATTGGACTTCAAAAGAGGAAACTTCACAAAAATGAGGGGATTGGTAAAAAGAAAGCTGAAAAACAAAGTCCAGAGGGTCACATCACTCGAAAATGCTTGGAAGTTGTTTAAAAACACTATATTAGAAGCTCAACTGGAGTGCATACCGCAGATCAGAAAAGGTACCGCCAGGGCCAAGAAGATGCCAGCATGGTTAACGAGCAAAGTCAAGGAAGCTCTTAGAGGCAAAAAGTCTTCCTTCAGAAAATGGAAGTCTTGTCCGAATGAAGAAAATAAAAAAGAACACAAACTCTGGCAAAAGAAATGCAAGAAGACAATAAGGGATGCTAAAAAAGAATTTGAGGAGCACATTGCTAAGAACATAAAAACCAACAACAAAAATTCTATAAATACATTCAAAGCAGGAGACCATCTAGGGAGACGATTGGACCCTTGGATGATAAGGGAGTCAAAGGTGTACTAAAGAACGATAAGGAGATTGCAGAGAAGCTAAATGAATTCTTTGCATCTGTCTTCACAGTGGAAGATATAGGGCAGGTCCCTGAACCTGAACTAACATTTGCAGGAAGGGATTCTGAGGAACTAAGACAAATAGTGGTAACGAGAGAGGAAGTTCTAAGCTTAATGGACAATATAAAAACTGACAAATCACCGGGCCCGGATAGCATCCACCCAAGAGTTCTCAAAGAACTCAAAGGTGAAATTGCTGATCTGCTAACTAAAATATGTAACTTGTCCCTCGGGTCCTCCTCCATGCCTGAGGACTGGAAAGTGGCAAATGTAACACCAATCTTCAAAAAGGGATCCAGAGGGGATCCCGGAAATTACAGGCCAGTTAGCTTAACTTCTGTCCCTGGAAAACTGGTAGAAAGTATGATTAAAGCTAGATTAACCAAGCACATAGAAGAACAAGCCTTGCTGAAGCAGAGCCAGCATGGCTTCTGCAAGGGAAAGTCCTGTCTCAGTAACCTATTAGAATTCTTTGAGAGTGTCAACAAGCATATAGATAGAGGTGATCCAGTGGACATAGTGTACTTAGACTTTCAAAAAGCGTTTGACAAGGTACCTCACCAAAGGCTTCTGAGGAAGCTTAGCAGTCATGGAATAAGAGGAGAGGTCCTCTTGTGGATAAGGAATTGGTTAAGAAGCAGAAAGCAGAGAGTAGGAATAAACGGACAGTTCTCCCAATGGAGGGCTGTAGAAAGTGGAGTCCCTCAAGGATCGGTATTGGGACCTGTACTTTTCAACTTGTTCATTAATGACCTAGAATTAGGAGTGAGCAGTGAAGTGGCCAAGTTTGCTGACGACACTAAATTGTTCAGGGTTGTTAAAACAAAAAGGGATTGCGAAGAGCTCCAAAAAGACCTCTCCAAACTGAGTGAATGGGCGGAAAAATGGCAAATGCAATTCAATATAAACAAGTGTAAAATTATGCATATTGGAGCAAAAAATCTGAATTTCACATATACGCTCATGGGGTCTGAACTGGCGGTGACCGACCAGGAGAGAGACCTCGGGGTTGTAGTGGACAGCACGATGAAAATGTCGACCCAGTGTGCGGCAGCTGTGAAAAAGGCAAATTCCATGCTAGCAATAATTAGGAAAGGTATTGAAAATAAAACAGCCGATATCATAATGCCGTTGTATAAATCTATGGTGCGGCCGCATTTGGAATACTGTGTACAGTTCTGGTCGCCTCATCTCAAAAAGGATATTCTAGAGTTGGAAAAGGTTCAGAAGAGGGCAACCAGAATGATCAAGGGGATGGAGCGACTCCCTTACGAGGAAAGGTTGCAGCATTTGGGGCTTTTTAGTTTAGAGAAAAGGCGGGTCAGAGGAGACATGATAGAAGTGTATAAAATTATGCATGGCATTGAGAAAGTGGATAGAGAAAAGTTCTTCTCCCTCTCTCATAATACTAGAACTCGTGGACATTCAAAGAAGCTGAATGTTGGAAGATTCAGGACAGACAAAAGGAAGTACTTCTTTACTCAGCGCATAGTTAAACTATGGAATTTGCTCCCACAAGATGCAGTAATGGCCACCAGCTTGGACGGCTTTAAAAGAAGATTAGACAAATTCATGGAGGACAGGGCTATCAATGGCTACTAGCCGTGATGGCTGTGCTGTGCCACCCTAGTCAGAGGCAGCATGCTTCTGAAAACCAGTTGCCAGAAGCCTCAGGAGGGGAGAGTGTTCTTGCACTCGGGTCCTGCTTGCGGGCTTCCCCCAGGCACCTGGTTGGCCACTGTGAGAACAGGATGCTGGACTAGATGGGCCACTGGCCTGATCCAGCAGGCTCTTCTTATGTTCTTATGTTCTTATCCATCTTCCTTGAGGTTAGGCAAAGAACCTCCTCTGCAACACTTTGCCTCCCTGGAGGAAAGAGGCAGGACTGAAACCTCAGTATGGTCTCTTTTTGAGATACTGTAAGCCAGCTAGCTACAAGAGCATCAGCTAAGCCTGCCACTCCTCGTTTGAAGGAAAGGTGGTCTTTCAGCGTTCCTTTTGCACTATGTTTGTCACAGTTAACACACTGGAATAAAAATAGCTTCAGGAGATGAGAAGCTGTGCCCTGAACTTGCAGTCCCATTCATTAGAATTGGCCTCACCTCACTGATTTATGAAGTAAAGCTTTTGGGTTTTTTGAATCTACCTGTCAAAGATGGCAGCCTCCATACATTTAATAATCAACAATTTTGCATGGAACAAGTATTAATGTCAATACTTAGCATTATACAGGGCTTAAGAGTATTCATTAGTAGTCCATATGCATCCTAAAGGCCTTGTTCTACAACCCTCCAAACATCTGTGTCCTGTGTAGCTATCAGAGTGTCAGTTTTCTCTGCAGGAGGAACTCAGTCGCACTCCAGAAATGTAGGTTTGTGTGATTAAAGAGCTCTGTCACAACAAATCCACTTTAAGCAAGCAAGCAAGCAAGCAAGCAAGCACCAACTTTTTGCAGTAAGAAAAGTGACAAGGAAATCCATTGAAAAGCATGAGATAAGAATCAATTGACTGGAGGATGTATAACCTCTGGGCAAATAAAGCAGGAGCAATGCTCATGAAATAGATGTTCGATGACCTCCCACAAACATATCGGCAAACAACAGACAGCACATCACGATGAAAGCTCAGTAACCAGGTCATCTGGAAGAGTCCCCCACTGCTCTGACTATGGACCTTCCTGCCCCAGAAGCCTCTTTTGGCCATCTCCCCAGTGACATTTAGAAAACTCTGCTGTTCTAGCAGATTTTGGCATGGATGGTAACAAAAAACGATCACTGCTCCTCCTGCCTTGCCTTATGGTTTTATCTGCTTCTTAAAAAAAAAAAATCTTTGACTCTTTTTAACATTTTATTGCCTTGCTTTTTGAAATTTTGAGACTGATGGGTCACCCAATTTTTTCATAATCCCAGTATTATTATGACCCCCATGTTGCAGATAAGACTGAGAAAGCCATGCTTTTGCCTAAGTTCACCTAGAGCAGCCTTCACTAACTTGGTGCCCTCCCAGTCTTCTGGACTACAGCACCCATCAGTCCCAGGCAGCACAATCACACTGGGCTGGTGGGAGATGCAGTCCAGAACACCCGGACAGCAGCATCAGCAAGGGCTGACTGAGAGAGTCATTGGCCAAGGTGGAGCCTGAAGAAGCTGCTTCCTGGTTCCGCAACCTCTCCCCCCGCTATACGTAACCCAAAATCTGTGTCACTACAAAGAGCTGCATCTTCATGGGCACCATTTTCATAGGCCGAGAGAGAAAAAAGGAGGGCATGTTTCCATGGAAGTCCAACACCGTGTCTCCTAGGACTTGCGTCCCCTTCCTCACCTGGCGCTGCCATTGCCCAGCATTCACCCTGCTCACCTGCAGCTGTGCCCGGGCCTCGGGACTGGCCGTCTCCAAGTCTATTAGCTGCTGCAAGCGCAGCTGCAGATCTTCCAGGAGTTTCCCTCGACACTTCACTTCATACAGCAAGATGTTGTGGACATTCATCCGATCGAAGACATAGTTTCTCATGGTCTCTCGGGCTTGCTGGGAAGAGGTGGGAGCATGAACAGGGCTCAGAGTAAACTAACGCAAATTAACTGATTCACGATGCTTTCTCCACCACTTTATCAAGTTGTATGTAAATACTGAGTCAGTCCATCTAGCCTGGGTCGCTCTTCTAGCACTCTGACGGGTAGCAGCTCTCCAGAGTCCCCAAGATCTAGGGGAGACTGGTGGCTGCAATGCCACATGGAATCCACTCTTTCAAGGAGCTGTCCAAGGTGTTTTGCACCTTGGTAGTTTGGACTAGAACCCTGGGTGGATTCCACTGCCTCACTGGCATCAGAGCCACCAGTCTCCACTGATGAGATCCTTTTCAATCCAAGGGTCAGCCCTAAGATTTTCTGCATGCAAAGCCCGTGCCCTACCACCTCTGAGCTATCCCCACCCACCCCCATCATATTTCTGGAATGTGAGGACTGTAGGTGACAGCAGAGGTCCTTTGGAAACGTCTGCCTCCCTGTCAGGATCTGCCTTTTTATGTTCACCAGAGCTCAGGACCTTTTGGAGGATGCCTAACCCTGGGCACCCTGAAATGGGTTCCATATACATCAGCCTTCACCAACTCGATGCCTTCTGCTGGTCTGGCCTACACCTCCCATCAGTCTCAGCCAGCACGGCCATATGACGCTGAGGCTGATGGGAGTTATCGTCCAAAACATCTGGAGGGCATCCGGCAAGGCAGCTATGCAAATTTTATTTATTTATTTATTTATTTTATTAAGCTTATATACCGCCCGACTAGCAACAGCTCTCTGGGCGGTGAACATTAAAAATACAATAAAAATAACACAAAACTGTACACAAAACTGTACAGTCTAAAATCAAAATATAATAATTTAGAATTAACAGGAATTAAAATGCCTCAGAGAAGAGAAAGGTTTTAACCTGGTGCCGAAAAGATGATAGTGTCGGCGCCAGGCGCACCTCCTCGGGGAGACCATTCCATAGTTCGGGGGCCACCACTGAGAAGGCCCTAGATCTTGTCACCACTCTCCGGGCTTCCCTATGAGTCGGAACCCGGAGGAGGGCCTTTTTAGGAGACCGTAGTGTACGGGCTGGTTCATATCGGGAGAGGCGTTTCGACAGATATCGTGGTACCGCGCCGTATAAGGCTTTATAGGTAAGTACCAACGCTTTGAATCTGGCCCGGAAGCATATTGGAAGCCAGTGCAAATGGGCTAGCACAGGTGTTATATGCTCAGACCGCTTAGTTCTTGTTAGCAGTCTGGCCGCCGCATTTTGCACTAGCTGTAGCTTCCGAATCGTCTTCAAAGGTAGCCCTACGTAAAGCGCATTGCAGTAGTCCAGACGCGAGGTTACCATAGCATGTACCACTGATGTGAGGTCCTCCTTACTCAGATAGGGACGTAGCTGGGCTACCAACCGAAGTTGGTAGAACGTATTCCGGGCCACCGAGGCTACATGAGCCTCAAGTGTGAGGAAAGAGTCTAAGATGACTCCCAGACTACGCACCTGTTCCTTTAGGGGGAGTGTAACCCCATCCAGGACAGGGTATATATCCACCATCCGATCAGAGAAACCATCCACCAACAGCATCTCAGTCTTGTCAGGATTGAGT
Source organism: Rhineura floridana (assembly GCF_030035675.1). Lineage (NCBI taxonomy): Eukaryota > Metazoa > Chordata > Lepidosauria > Squamata > Rhineuridae > Rhineura > Rhineura floridana. The sequence goes on along the minus strand of NC_084499.1, from coordinate 1,360,760 downwards.
CTCAGTTTGTTAGTTCTCATCCAGTCCATTGTCGCAGCCAGGCAACGGTTCAGCACGTCAACTGCCTCACCTGAAGAAGATGTAAAGGAGAAGTAGAGCTGCGTGTCATCAGCATACTGATGACAACGCACTCCAAAACTCCTGATGACCGCACCCAGCGGCTTCATATAAATGTTAAAAAGCATGGGAGACAGAACCGAACCCTGCGGGACCCCACATTGGAGAACCCACGGTGTCGAGCAATGTTCCCCAAGCACTATCTTCTGGAGACAACCCGCTAAGTAGGAGCGGAACCACTGCCAAGCAGTGCCTCCAACTCCCAACTCCGCAAGCCTCTCCAGAAGGATACCATGGTCGATGGTATCAAAAGCCGCTGAGAGGTCAAGGAGAATCAACAGAGTTACACTCCCTCTGTCTCTCTCCCGACATAGGTCATCAAACAGGGCGACCAAGGCAGTCTCAGTGCCAAAACCAGGCCTGAACCCCGATTGAAATGGATCTAGATAATCGGTTTCATCCAATAGCGCCTGGAGCTGGTCAGCAACCACACGTTCCAGGATCTTGCCCAGGAACAGAACATTGACTACTGGTCTGTAGCTGCTGAAATCCTCTGGGTCCAAGGAAGGTTTTTTCAGGAGTGGTCTCACTGCCGCCTCTTTCAGACAGCCAGGGACCACTCCCTCTCGTAAAGAGGCATTAATCACTTCCTTGGCCCAGCCAACTGTTCCTTCCTTGCTAGTTTTAATTAGCCAAGAGGGGCAAGGATCCAGTACCGAAGTGGTTGCAAAGGGGAGGGAGAGCCCCCAGAGGTCAGTTGGCTCCTGACAGTGCAAGGAGAAGAGCTACAGAGGTCTGCCCTTTACCTCCACAGTGTAGTCAGACAAAGCTATTTTAACTTGTTTCCGTTCTCGGCAGGCCCTGTTGATTGTGACGTGGTCATACTACAAGGAGCAGAGAGAGAGGAAGAGAGAAATCGTGTTTACACCAGAGACATGTCAACCGCTGGAGCCAATGCAACAAATTACAAAATGTCTTCACACACACACACACACACATGGGGGAGGAAGTAACCCCTTTTACAGGACCCATTGAAGCCCTATCTCCCCCCCATGTCACCTGACCCCCTCCTGGGTTGCAATCTACAATTACCACCCCCTGGGCATGGTCCTGAAGTACAAGAGAGACCATGCCAGCAACTCCTGCCCCTGGCAAGTGGCCATGCCAGCAGGCACCAGGGAGCAAAGCACACAGCAAAGCTCTCCCTGCCAAACCCTAGCCCTGGTCCTGACAACCAAGTAGCTTGCAGCAGTCGCTCCTGGGAAGCCTGAAGGCTCTGCTCTTCAAATCTGACACTTGAAGGTGATAATAATTCTTCTTTGTATTTATATAGTGCTTTTAGAGTACCCAAAGAGACTCACATGCCATAGTCTTGTAATTCTTACAACAGCCCTGTAAGGTAGGCCAGTACTGCAGATGGAAGACTGGCGCTGAGCGACAGAGGCTGGCCAAAAGCCACCAAGTGTGTTCATGGCAGAGATTCATATGTGGGTCATTCCAGTTCATAAGTTTAGTCTCTTACCTGTGATTGTGGGGCTTCTTTCCTACACAGGCCCACCTAGGACAAACTTTGGTGACGTTCAGGCAAATGCTTAAAAAATATCATTTTAAAAAGCTTATAGAGCTGCCTTACTTTTTATAAATGGCATTGTGATCTTTACTGTTTATAAACAATAATATAGAATATTATAATATTCTATACTTGTTGATATAATAATTTATTTGTGTGTTGGTGGTCCTTATGACCAGGGATTGAGAAGGTGGCCCATTTTGGGATGGGGGTGCCTTCCCCTTAAAGAAGCAGGTGCATACTTTAGGGATGCTTGTCTCTGGAGGCCAAGGAGGCCTCAGTGGCTCTAAGTACCTATTTTTAGATCCAGCTGGTTCACCAGCTACAACATTCCTGGGCTGTCACAGCCTAGCCACAGTAGTCCATGCTCTGGTAATATCTCAGTTCCATTACTGTGATGCGGTCTATGTAGGTCTATGCTCAAAGACAGTTCAGAAGCTGCAACTGATGCAAAATGTGGCCACTAGAACCTTAAGTGGATCAGGTAGGCAAGGGCATAGTACACCAGTTCTGAAGCCCTTGCACCAGTGGTGGCTGGTGGTTCCATGTCAGTGGGACAGTGGAATCCACTCCGGGTTTTTGTCTGAACTTTCAATGGGCTGTCCAAGGTCCTGAAAGCTAATTGGAAGTTCAGACTGAAGCCTGGAGCAGATTCCACTGCCCCACGGACATGGAGCCACCAGCCACAGCTGCCTTCCACTGGCTTCCAATATGCTACTAAGCTCAATTCAAGGTGTCAACTTTTAACCCACAAAGCCTTAAAGGACTGTGGACCCAATTATCTGAAGGAGGGCCCCTCCTGATATCAGCCTGCTAGGAAGGTCTGGGGCATGACAACTTGAGAGTCACCAGGGTTCAGTCCTGCCCAGACCTTGAACCTGAGGAGCAAGGGGCACAGGACCAAAGTTCCCAGCCAGTAGCACAGGGCAGGGTGGGGAACCTCTTTTGGCCCAGTGGGCTGGATCCTTATCTTCCCTGTTCTCCGTGGACTAACATTGACAAGAGGGTTGTCCCACCCGTCAATCATCGTGCGTCATAATGATGTCAGGTGATTGACACCTACCAAAGCCCTTGCACAGTGCTTCCCAAACACCTGACAAGCAGCGGAGCCTTCAAAGCCCCTTTCCTTTACCTGCCCCCCCACCTGATGTCACATGTGAGAGCCAACTGAGAGCCAGGAAGGGGCAAGCCAGCTCCTAGATAAGCTCCCAGTCTGAACTGCTTCACTGCTGAAGCCACAGGTCTGTCCAAAGCTCCAGGCTTCCTAACCCAGGAGAGCAGACAAGAATGTCCTCCCCTTTGAGATAAATCAGGAGCTGTTGCTGTTGCCATTTGTGTTTTACCACAGCCCGAAAACACCCACCTCTTTGCCCAGGTCTTTGTGGAGAGTTGAGTACCTGCTCTACTTCACTGGCCATTTGGTGACAGTCTGCTGCAACATTATTAAAACACTGTTGTCTGTTGCATTTTGATCAAGATCTTCATTATTTAACATTTTAGTGAACAGTTTTATAGTGTATTTTTTACAATCAATGAAATTTTGGGATCAATGAAATTAGTGAAGGGCGGGATATAAATTGAAAATGTAATACAAAATGATATCCCAACCCGAGTGCCTTCCAGCTGTTTTGGACTACAAGTCCCATCAGCCCCAGCCAGTGGGGCCATATTGCCTACTTCAGCACAGTCATGCTAGCTGGGACAAGGGGAGTTTATTTATTTATTTATTATTTGATTTATATCCCTCCCTTCCTCCCAGCAGGAGCCCAGGGCAGCAAACAGAAGCACTAAAAACACTTTAAAACACAATAAAAACAGACCTTAAATACATTAAAACAAAACATTAAAAACATTTTTTAAAGCTTTAAAAACATCTTTTTAAAAAGGGTTTAAAACATTATTAATAAAACATATTAATTTGTAGTTGTAGTCCAAAGCAGCTGGAAGGCATCAGGTTGATACATTTTCTGGGTTTTTTTTTTTTTAACTGTTTCACTATACTGGATCTGTTCTCAAAATAACCAGCGTAGAGTGCTTTGGAGGAGAGAAATGTGGAATGCAAAATGACAGCAGGAAACTGTTGGGAGGTGGACAGAGAGGGCTGCATAGTTCCACGGGGCAAGGGGCCACAACAGAGAGTGCCCTGACCCTCCTTGACACTAGGAACCTCCTGTCACAAAGCCATAGAATCTGCAGCAAGGCCTTGGATGATAAACAGAGGAACATATGGAAGAGGGCAGCCCTTCCGATAACTAGGTCCCAAGCCATTGGCACCAGCACCTTGAACTGAGCCTGGAAATAAACCAGCAACCAGTGCAGATCACACAAAACCAGTATAACGGGCAATATTTTATTCTGCTGCCTGGGGGACAGTTATTACTGTTATGATGCCAAACAATTTTTTTTCTTTTAAATTTGTATTGCTAACTGTGATTGCAGAGTTATTGTTTGCCAATGTTTGGAGACTCTTGAATGAAGGGTGAGTTGACAATTCAAGGAAAGAGAGAGATCACTTGCCCCCTGTCAGCACCGTGCTGGACATTCCCAAATGCTTTTCAAGGGCAGCCCCACACAGAGCACATTACAGCAGTCCAGACTGGAGGCCAAGAGGGCAGGAACGGCAAGGGCCAACTTTGTCAGGAAGGGCCATAGTTGGCCAAAGCTGGGAAAAGGCACCCTGCAGCACTGACACCACCTCCCTACCTGGCAGAAGCACTGGGTCAAGGAGCACCCCAACGTAGAGCGCAACCCCAGCCAGCCAGGGCAGGCTCTGTGTGGACTCACAGGAGCCCAAGGGATAAGGGCTTTCTCCATCACAACAGCTCTGTGCTAAGAAAGCTGTTACATTTATGCCAGCCATGTGCTGCTCTTCAGCCACATGGATGTCCTGAGCTATCTGGACCACAACCTCCCCGCCCGGCCTCAGGAGTGAGAGGCGGCCCCAGCAATCCATCCCGGCAGAAGGAGTTGCTAGGTGGGAGCAGGAGGGAGCGGGAGGCCTTGTGCCCCTTACCTTCATGGCCAGGTTGACCTCGTGCATCCCCTCGCGCACGTTGCCACGCAGAAAGCCAAGGAGGTCCTTGTTCTTGCATACCGTCTCCTCAGTCCCTTGTGTAAAGAGCTTCTTCGCTTGCTCTGGAAAGAAACGTGTAGGGGAAATGGGCTGATGGAGACACCGTCTGGCTGGCCACTGGGTCAAAGAGGGTGCTGGCCTAAATAGATCTTTGGCCTGATCCAGCAGCGACTCTTCTGAGGTGCTTATTAGCAAAGATTGTTAGGAATGGAGCCTCCCTGTTCACAGGCAGTCTACCTCAGATTACCAGCAGCTGGGGGGGTAAACAGTAAGGGAGGCCTGTTGACATCACACACACGCCCTTGTGGGCCTCCCATTGGGATGTTTAGAAATTTAGAAGAAAAAATGCAGTGTGCCGAACCCTTAAAGTACTGTAAGAAAAGGCCTGAAGTTTGTCAGTTGTTTAATATGAATAAGAATCTTGCAATATTGATTAGACATGAAATGCAGCCTCCTATAATATGGTATGTTATACTTATAGTGTGGAAATAGTTTTTCTGTTGTAATATTTGCTATTTGTTATTTTTTCTGTTATGGTTGTATTATTTTGCTTGAAATTGTAACTGTTTGCTTTTGTTGCAAGCTATTTCAGTTCTTGTGTTCTTGCTTCCTTTTCGTAAGTCGCTTTGAGTTCTATTGTTGAAAAAAAGCGACTAATAAATACTAGTAATAAATAATATATAATATGGCCAATGCAGAAAGCATTGGCCTGATCCAGAAGGAAACTTCTTTCAGAGGAAAAGTCTGTCAGCATTGACAGCCAAACTGAGCCCTCATGTTCAGAGGCAGCCTACCCCTGAGCACCAGTTATTAAGAACAATCAGGGGAGAGTGTTGCCTTCAATCATGCCCCTGCTTGTGGGCTTTCTACAGGCAGCCATTTGCCCACTGAAAGAAGAAGTACGGTGCCGGTTCAGATGAAGGCTCAACCTGGTGCAGGGGCCAAGTTCTGTCTTCTGCTCTTAAGTTGAGTTAAAGCATCACTCACACATCACTCAGGCAGCCTCCTCCAGACCCCACATCATGCACTAGGAACGGTACTTCGCTGCTTAGACTAGAGGTGAAACATTAACTGATTCATCTGGTAGATGAACCAATTAAAAGCCATTTTATCAGCTGTGGTGGGTGTAGTATACACACGTAGGGTTGCCATATTCCCCGGATAGCCGGGTTTTACCCGGATTCTATGCATGCCACCCAGCGCCCTGCTAGCCCCTTACGTGGCCCGGATTCTCAGCTTTAATTTTTTAAAAAAATTAAGTTTCTAGGTGGTCCGGTTCTCGAGATATACATAAAAACGTCAGCCACCCCCCTCGACTGTTAAATCTTTCTTTAAACAGTACTGTACTATAGCACTTTGTAGCTTTAATCCCGCCCGTTCAGCATTGCAGCCAATCAGGGATTGTGTTTCAGTTTCATTGACCTGAGGCTGACCTGTCTAGAAAACAAAATGGTGGATTCACACTCCCACACCTCCTGTTTATCTGAAAATCTCATAAATTGGGTAAGTATATAAATTTCAGTTTTTTTCCTCTTGTGTGCAGGAGTCAGACCTTGGGCAGTGTTTTGAAAACCTTCCCAATACTTGCTTTTTGTAAAAGCAATGCTAATCCCATATGCCCAAAGTAAATCCCATTTAATTCAATAGGACTTACTTTGAGTAGACATGTTATGAATGTGCTGAAAATCAATGGGACTTTGGAGTGAATGTAAAAAAGAATTGTGTTTGTGTTCTAACTCTGTCTCCAGTCCAATTTTAAAGCAAGTAGGCAGGGCTTACTTAGGTATTACAGTTTTTATTCTGTAGGAAAGTAATACTGATTTTTTAAAAACTAATACTGATTTTTCTGCAATGACCAACTGGTTTGACAATAAACTATGTATTTATACATCTGCTGTGTGTGCGTGTGCGTGTATAGAGTCTTTCCAACACCCCTGTGAGGTAGGGTTGGAAACCAATGCAGCTCACAACAAGAAATAAAGCCATTTAAAATCCAATGACCATAAAACAAGTATGAACAGTTGCAAAACAGCGTAAAGTGGCATGATTCAGAATTTTGGGTTGTGTGAATGAAGTTGCTTATCACTTGAGGTTGCAGTTCTGTCCCTGTTTGAGTAAGCCCCACTGAATACACTGGGACTTGCTTCTGAATAAATAAACTTAGGATTGCACTATAAATATCTTTACAGTTTGTGTAAATAATAAATATATTTGATAGTCATGCTTATATACATATTTCTTCATTTATCATATTTTTGGTTTTTGGTTAGGAATCCTGACTGGTTGTGAGATGCTTAGTTTTTTGCCTTACTCATAGGAATCTTGTTGTGGTTGGTATGGTATTACATTTAGGAAAGTGTTACTGCCTTCTGTGTTTTTTTTTCCTATTTGCATTTCACTTATCTTTAACCTCACTCCATTACAGCCATAGAAGCAACAGCAGCATATGCAAGATAATTAACTCCCATTAGTGGTAAGAACAAGAATTTATAATTATTATTTCAATTAAAACAAGAGGCTTATCAATACTTTGAAGAGGACCAGATATTTATTTTCTTTCTGAGCCCAGGACTGGGTCTTTCATGATGCCCGGTGTGTGTGGGGGAGCAGGAGAGTAGTCAATAAGACAGACATCCTGGTATTGGTAATCTAATTAGCAAGGTATGTGTGGGGTTGTTGCACACTTCCAGGCCCAGTTTCATTTTGAGTATGGCGGTGGAACCTGTGTAGATGTGGTTGAGAAATTTTGAGTTAAGCAAAGCTCTGCTTTTATAAAACCTAAGAAACATACAGATACTTTGAATGTCTGAGTGCCTGCACCAGTGGAATACTGGAGGAACTTGTAAAACTTGCTGCAACAGTATTTAGAACTGAGCATGTGGTGTGAAAGACTCCTTTTCCTAACATTTTGGCTTGTTTTTCTCCACCCACCACATCTCGGAAATATATTGTATATGTTATGGTTAACCGTGCTGCTGCCCTGACTTATTTTATGTTTGTTGCTATTTTGTGTTTTTATTATGTTTTTATATTGATTGTGTATTTTTATTGTTTTTATTATATTTGTAAGCTGTGCTGAGCTCTGTTTTTAACAGCAAAAGGGCAGGATATAAATCCTCTTAATCAATCAATAAATACTCCATAGTGTTGGAAACTAGAGTCTAGGCATTTAAGGCTGAAAATGTTGCTTTAAAAAAAAAGATTTCTCACATCTTTCCCCAGTTTTTGGTGGTAATTCCTATGCACAAAAACAAAACAACTGGACAATCCAAATATTAATATGCAAATATTTGCATAATATGCAAATATTTGCATAATATGCAAATTACCCTGCCCGGATTTGTGGAACTGGAATATGGCAACCCTATACACACGCATGCACAGAGGACTTGGGGAAGGGCCGCAACTCAGTGCTGGAGCAGCTGATTGGCCTGCAGAAGGTCCTGGGTTCAGTCCCTAGTGGCATCTCCAGGCTGGGCTGGGAGAGGCTCCTGCCTGAAACCCTGACGGGCCATTGCTGCCAGTCAGAGATGGACCAGTGGTCTGACTCAGTCCAAGGCAGCTTCCTCTGTTCCGAGCACTTGGGGAGGAGGACAAAGGAACTGGATTATACATTTTCTAAAGTGATGCTTGCCACAGGAAATCATCTTTAAAAATCAAAGGAAGTAGGCCTGTCCCTTCAAAGCGATTGCTTTTATCTACATGCAAATCTGGTTGACTAACTGACTAAAATGCCTACGCGTAATCAGCTCAGGCAGGTCGGGGTTGTTAGCCTGATGTGGTAGCAGCTCATGAGTACCCAGCCAGAGTGAGATGGGAGTGGAGGGCTTCTTGGTTCACAGCAGCTCTTTGGGCTGCCAAGTTATCCAAGCGAGAAGCAACACCCCAAAGCAGCTTTGAGGCTCAGAGCGGCTTGGGCCAAGCTGTACTCCATAAGTCTATGGCACGAGCGGGACTCGAACTCGGCACTCCTAGACTCAAGACCAGCTCTTTAGCTGGACTGGCTGCCAAGTGTCCTCTTACCGTGCAGTCCTTAAAGGACCAGTAGCTCTTTCTAGTCATGCATCACTAACTCTATTTCCAGAAGGGGTGGTGGAATCTAGTCCTAGCTCTTTACAAAAAGGTAAAGCCCTCTTGTCCTCGCGGAAAGTATGTTCCTTTTGACACCTCCATGACTGATCAAATCAAACCAAGCTCTCCTGATACATAGCAGGGTGGCTAAGAAAAACCCCATCTGTCCCCGAAAGACATTTTTCTTGACTTCTAAGACCCCCCCTCCCATTTTGGCAGCAGCAGCAGCATAAAAAAAAAATTAAAGTAGACACAGCATGCTTGGGAGGGCAGAATGGTTGAAGCCCAGCCCCCTTCCCTGATAGGGGTGCAAATTACACACACACACACACACATCAGGTCGATCATTGGATGAGTGATCTGTATGGCGAGGAGGGCTGGGGGCTGCCCATGTGTGTGTGCAGGTGTGAGTGTGCATGTACGGCCACTGTTGGCCAACATGCCCACTGCTGGGATACAGCCAGTTGGCTATGTGTGGATGTGGCCCTTGGGCCAAAACCAGTGAGCCCTCCCTGCAGATTCTTTTATGCCGATTCGTTTCACCCCTAGATCCAGGCATACCTTGGAGGTTAATGATTGCCTGCAGCTCATCAATCTGCTCCTTCATGTCTCTTTTCCTTTGGAACTTCATAGTGGCAGTGTTTGGCCCCGTCCGGGAGATGTCTTGAAACTCCTGTGGGTAAAGCAAGAAAAAGAGGAAGGAGGTGAGAGCAGCTCCCGCTTTGGGGCGTGGCCAGCAGACCACCAGCTCCCTCTAAAGAGGGAAGGTCTTCCAAGGTGGATTGAGGAGAGGCTGTGTCTTGCCTCTGTGACATCTAACAGGAGATTGTGATGCAGTCGGGCGTCAGCAGGTTCTTAAGAACCTCAGAACTCTCCGCTCGCATTGCAAGGGGACCACCACAATTCCACCTGGGAATGGCTTGTCCATTATCTGGATTCTCCTCCTCCATGGAGCAGATTTGCACCTCCCTCAAAGGTTCAAGACAGGCAGAAGAAAGGACTTCTTCACACAGCGCATAGTTAAACTATGGAACTCCCTCCCACAAGAGGCAGGGATGGACACCAATTTGGACAGCTTTAGAAGAGATAAATTCGTGGAGGATAATAAGGCTATCAATGGCTACTAGCCATGACGGCTATGCGCTGCCTCCATGGTCGCAGGCACTGTGCTTCTGAATGCCAGTTGCTGGAAACCACAAGAGGGGGGTATAGTCTTGTGCTCATGTCCTTCTGGTGGGCTTCTTCCCATTCAGGCATCTGGCTGGCCACTATGAGGATGCTGGCCTAGATGGGCCGCTGGCCTGATCCAGCAGACTCTCCCACTGTTCTTAAGGAGGGAAGAGAATGGGACTGAATCGGCCTTGGTCGCCCTGATGGATGACCTTTATCGGGAGAAGGACAGGGGGAGTGCAACCCCGTTACTCTTACTTGATATCTCAGCGGCTGTTGATACCATTGACCATGGTATCCTCCTGGACTGACTTGGTGAGATGGGTATTGGAGGCACTGTTTTACAGTGGTTCCGATCCTATCTCCAGGGTCGCTCTCAGATAATAGCATTGGATGACTGTCTTTCGGCCCCCTGGCAGCTGTGCTGTGGGGTGCCACAGGGTACCATCTTGTCCCCAATGCTGTTTAACATCTGTATGAAGTCCTTGGGAGCAGTCATCAGGAGCTTTGGGGCAAGGTGCCAGTAGTATGCTGACGATACCCAGCTCTATTTCTCTGTAACATCTGAATTGGGAAAGGCCGTGCAAGCCCTGGACTTGTGTTTGGATTCAGTGGTGGGCTGGTTGAGGGCCAATAAACTGAGTCTGAATCCTAGCAAGATGGAGGCACTGTGGGTTGGTGGTTCCCGAGTTCGGATAATTGGTCAGTTGCCTGCTTTGGATGGGGTTGTACTCCCTCTGAAAGAGCAGGTCTGTAGTCTGGGGTGCACCTGGATCCATCTTTGTGGCTAGGAGTGCCTTTTACCAGCTTTGGCTGGTAAGACAGCTGCGGCCATTTCTGGACCAGGATAGCCTGACCACTGTTGTCCATGCGCTGGTGGCCTCCAGGCTGGATTACTGTAATGCACTCTATGTGGGGCTGCCCTTGAGGTTGGTCCGGAAGTTGCAGCTGGTGCAAAATGCAGCAGCAAGACTGCTCACTGGGGCAGGGTATCACCAACATGTCACCCAGCTGCTGAAATAATTGCACTGGCTGCCCATTCGCTACCGGGCCAAGTTCAAGGTTCTAGTTCTGGTGTACAAAGCCCTATACAGCTTGTGACCAGGATACTTGAAAGAACATCTTACCCCTTATATACCCAGTCGATCACTGCACTCTGCAGGTGTGGGCCTCCTGCCGATACCATCTTATCAGGAGGTCCATTCTGCACAACAGAGGAAACGGACCTTTAGTGTGGTGGCACCTACCCTGTGGAATTCCGTCCCCTTAAATATTAGGCAGGCACCATCTCTGCTATCTTTTCGTCGCCTATTGAAGACTTTTCTCTTTTAACAAGCCTTTTAAGGTAAGACCTGTCCCATTTTGCGTTTGTGTTGGAATTGCTTTTAATATTTTTTTTAAAAAAAACCTTTTCCCCCCAAACAATATGTTTTTAACTCTTTTTATTTAAGATGTTGTTAAAGCTTTTTTAAAGAATGTTTTTAAAGTTGTTTTGTACTTTAAGGTCTGTTTTTATGATGTTTTAAAGTGTTTTTACTGCTTTTGTTTGCCGCCCTGGGCTCCTGCTGGGAGGAAGGGCAGGATATAAATGAAATAATAAATAAATAAGAGACGGGAGCAAGCAAGACCAGTCAGAGTTCAAACCAGCCTTTACCAACCTGTTGCCCTCCAGATGTTTGGGACTACAGCTCCCGTCTATCCAAAACCGATGGAGGGCTCCAGGTTGGTAAAGGCAAGTTTAGATCCCCCGGAAGGACTTTTGGGTTGAGGCATAAAAGATTGGGGGGGGGGGGATGTTGCTAGGTACTAATGTCAACATTTTGGGGGCTACTGGTATAGCACAGTAGGGAGGAGAGCCTGGTTGGGAGTCCAGAGTCTGTGAGTTCAAATCCCCGCTCATGTCTCCTGGATGTCAAGGGCCAGCTAAAGATCACCCCACAACGAGTGGCTCAGGAGTTACATGCCCTGCCACCTGTGCAGCTGTGGCAAGCTGAGCAGGCCCTAGCCAGCTGGGGAGGACTAGGCTCAGAGGGAGGCAATGGTCAACCCCCTCTGAATACTGCTTACCATGAAATCCCTATTCACGGGATCGCCATAAGTAGGGATTGACTTGAAGGCAGCCCATTTCCATTTTTCGGTGTGAAGTTATCAGATAGTTTTACTTAATCTGTTGGTGAACTTTATGCTCACCTGCAGTTTGATTTATGTTAAATGAGCTGTTGGTTGCTTTAGACTTAGGTTGTAGTGATATTATGTTTTTTATCATGCCTTGTTATTGTACTCTGTATTTAGACTGTTTTCTATGTGAGCCCTGGTGTATTTGTGGAAAATGTAGGATATAAATAGACTGTATGACTACTATGACTTGTAATAAAGAAAGAGCAAACTATTTCAGGAATGAGTCCAGGGTACTTTCTTCTCCACAGGAACTCAAACCCAGGGATCACTGCGCCCTGGGTTTTCTCACTGCTACGCGGCTCAGAGTCCTGTTTCTAGTCCTCCTGGGTCTGGGCTGAGGAAAGAGATGATGATGATGATGCTCAGCCTCCGGATCCCAAACTTCTGCTCTCCAAGGCTCAGCTTGTCCTGAATTAAAGTTGGTGGCCCACTTCACCCTTATCCCTGAACGGGTTAGGTTTTAAAGGGGAAGCTGAACAAATGACTCCCCTCTGGACTGGCCCCAGCATCTATCAAGGTTGGCAACTGGACAATCCTCCTGGACAAGAAGTCATACAAAAGGGCTTCTTCTAGTGGAGCTTTGCTTGAACAACAAGTTCTTCCTAAACTCTCGGTGTGTTCCCTGTATTCTTTGGGCTGCATGTCTGGCTTGTTCCTCACAATCCTACCTCCTGGTTTGTGTTTCAGGCCAAACTTTTGGTTTGGCCCCAGAGCTCCTGGTTCCCAGCTGCCAGCTCACCTCAGACTCCTGCCCCAGTCCCAGCACAGGGGAGGGAGCGGGAGAGAAAGAGAGGCAGAGAAAGAGGAAGAGAAAGATGTCTCTGCATGAATCAGTGTTCTGAACAATGCCTCCTGTCCTGAGAGAGGTCCACAGCAATGGGAAAGAGGCAGTGGGCCTCCTTGGATTAGGGATGCGGGGGAAATTCAGTTAAGCTTGCAGTAATTTTATTTATTTACTTATTCACTTCATTTCATTTCTGTGATTTCTGTCACAGAACCCAAGGCAGCACTTTTGCACTTCCTGAAACAATACATGAACGTATTGAATGGTTATCCTTCATAATTCACCCTTCTCCAAATTTTGTGATGCAGTTCTTCAACAACAACAAACGCGTACATAAAAGTGTGCTATTAGCAGGAAGAGTGCATGTATTTGTGAAAATAACTTTCAAAAATTCATTGTGTTCAGCAAAATTGCTTGCAATGTGTATATTAAGCAAAATTGCATATGTAACTGTGTCTATTAGGAAAAATATGCACTAACATGCTGGCAAATGTTTGTATAGACTTTTTAAAAAAAAGAAAATCACAAACTGGTGCACAAATGCGGAGAACTGAACTTAAGAGTTGGAAAATGAGAAATCCAAATTGACGTATTGGTCTATCTATCCCTATCTAGGATAAAGAATTCCAAAGCTCTGGTGCCACAATGAAGAAGGGTCAACTCCCTTGACACATCGACTGGGCCTTGACCAGGGTAGGGGGGCGGAAACCAGAAACATATGGTAAGGAACAGTCCTTTGGGTACCAGTGAGGTCCCAAACCACAACCAGCTCCAGGTCCAGGGTTGAGACTGGAGCTAAATCCTAGGGACCCCCTCAGCTTAGATTAAATCCTGGGGGCAAATCTCTCTCTCACTTCCTCTGCAACGCTTCAGTCTGCAGGCAGAGACCAGTGGCAACTGATGGCGCCATTTCAGGGGGCAGGGGAATATGCTCCGGGCTTTAGCCCAAACTTTCAAGCTGTCCCAGGTGCTGAATGTTCCAACGAAAACAAATTCCATTGTTGCACCGAGGTGGAGCCATCAACCACCTTTGGGCACAACAATGACAACCCCCCCCCCCGAAACATTTACAAACAATATGGTGAGCGATATGTCTGTTTCTCAGGCGATTGGCTGATGTCACAAACATTCCAACTGCTTGGTATAGAACCGGCAGTCGCAGAACAGCTGCTGTGATTCAGGTCCACCATCGGGAAGGCCTCTGTGCCTTTTGCTGGAGGGGCATTTGGAGAGAGTGAATTTCAGGTATTAATTCAAAACAGCCAGTAAGATCTTTGGCTGGAGGGTGTATGCTGCAATGTGTATTTATGCTTCAAAGCCCAGGTTAAAAACCTTGGAGGGTTTGCATACTTTGATGCTTGCAGTTTCTTCCTACTGTTTGCTTTAGTTAATTATTGCTTGCAGACAAACAAACAGAGGGCAAGAGAGGGCCCAGAAATCCTCCTGTGTGTGGCCTGGCAAATGTAGTCCAAATGCTGGTTGATTGGCACGAAGAACTACCAAAAGATCCCACAAACTCTTTCTGGCTGCAACAGAAGCCATTTAAACCAAATTGTAAGGAAGCTACAGGCAGGGGGAATTATTGTTTATATAGCAACATCAGAATACATCAGCTTTTGCCAACATGGCCATACTGGCTGGGGATGATGGGAATTGTTGTCCAACACATCTGGAGGTCACCAGGTTGGCGAAGGCTGATATACATGGTGCTCTACAGAGTATAAGAGGTCTCTGTGCCAAGGTGCTTACAACTCAAACGAGTGCAAAACTTCTCAAGGTTTTGAGTGCCAAAGCAAATCCAGTTTGTAGTACACTTTGCACATGCTCAGAAGTCCATTTGTTCTCAGGAACAAGCGTATGGCTTCTTTATCACAGCAAGCAAATACCTGCCTGACATATCATCCTAACCTTGACCCTTCTCCCTTTGGCACCTAAGAAGAGGACCCTGCTGAATAGCCTTTAGCGGCTACTGCAAGCCACCAGGATTTGTGCAACACACACCCTGCCTATGGGTGGGGGCTGAAAGCAACACTTTTGGACTCAAAGCCAGGGCAGGTGAAGGGAAATACAAGACAGAAGGAGCAGTTTTGAGACAGGAGCTGGTTGGGGAAGGTTGCAAACAGGTTTTGGGCTGGCTAAAGACCTAAATGTTTAGGGGCCAGGCAATGGCAGCTCCATGTCAGTGAGGCAGTGGCATCTGCTCTGGATTCCAGTCTGAACTTTCAAGGAGCTGTCCAAGGTGTTTTGCATGGACTGACATGGAGCCACCAGCCAGCACTGGGGTCAGGAAGTCTGAAGGTGACCCTCACCCCAAATTCACCAACCTGTATCTGAGGACCTGATCTCTGGATCCCCACTTCTCAAGTGGGGTCTTCTCAGAGACGGCTGTGGGATTCACTCTCTCCCCATCGAGGAGAACTGCTGGAAATATATTAATATATTTAGTAGTAGTAGTTCTTACTGTTTTCTGCATTTTATATGTTTTATCCGGTTGTTTTTAATTTTTATCTATAAGCTGCACTGCTGGGGAGTGGGAGTTCCTTCCAGACTGAGGACTATGAAATTTTGATAGTGAAAACATCACTTCTAGTGTATAGTGTGGGAGGGGGGCAGCATTCCTGTTTCCTACCTGCTCATCTGCTAGATCTATAACTAGTTATATATGTATTTTTAAAAGGAGGCAACATGCATCTCTCCATTAATCTCTCTGCACCAGGAAAGTGACCCTGGGAATCTGCCCCACACACTTTCTTCCAGTTGGGGACGCAGAGGGCATGAAACAATACAAACAGTGCCCGCCCCCCCCCCCCGTGTAACTGCCTTTCCTTTTAACTCAAATCAGCAGATGGCATTAAAGCAAGTTTGCTTCCCCCAAGTAGGACGTGACAGTGAAAATCAAGCATCAGTGACGGAAGCCTTGAGGGGGCCTCTCCTCTAATGCCACAACAGAATGAACCTGGGGCAACTGTGCAAAGCTGCCCCTGCCCCGCCCCCCAGGGACCCTTTCTTCTGGAGGCGGTGAATGCTCCCCTCCCTCCTTCCGTCCCTCTTTGCCCCTGGTCCTTTTCCAGCAGACCCTCAAACGTCCCCGCCCCACGCCTGGTCATTCACCCCCAGCGGTGGCTAGAAGGCTAAAGTCCCTATTTCTTCACAATCAAAAGCAAAGCAGACATTGTCTTGCAAAGTCCCTTCTGCCTTTCTGAAGCCCAGCAGAGCAGAGCAAACCCCAACGCCATGAACCTCCAGACGTCCCTCTTCCTTATTTCTGCAGCAATCTTTGTCCTGGCTGGGACAAATCCAGTCACCACAGACAACAATATTCAAGTCCAGGAGAACTTTGAAGTGGAGAAGGTAAGGGCCGGCCATGACGTTGATTCTTTTGGGTTAGCACATTACAGCACGGCAGATGCTAATGCTTCAAAGAGCATGGAGGATGAGGCTACCAATGGCTACTAGCCACAATGGCTATGCTTTGTCTCCATAGTCGGAGGAAGCATGTTTCTGAATACCAGTTGCTAGGACTCAGAATTGGGGAGAGTGCTTTTTGCACTCAGGGCCTGCTTGCGGGCTTCCCATTGGGGCATCTGGCTGGCCACTGTCAGAACAGGATGCTGGACTAGATGGGCCGCTGGCCTGATCCAGCAGGCGCTTCTTCTGTTCTTAGGATGTTGGCTGGCACTCCAAAAATGCATTTGTGAAAGCTTTAGCAGAGAAAGACTTTGCATCCAGCTTTGGCCGACACTCCAGAGCATTCATGCCAGAATGGAAATTTGTACTTGGAATCTGAAGCCTTTTCAAACTTGAATCCAAGATTGCACAATGCTTAGATTTTGAGTTTAAGATGAGAATCACTTTTGTTTTAAATCAGGAGTGGGGAGCGGAACAGCTGTGGCCCTCCAGATGTTGCTAGCAGCAGAGCCTGACCCACTGGGGCGAATGGGATGCCGCCCACCACCCTCAGTCTCCCCTCAGCCAGCCCGCCTGCCTGCCTTCAGACTTACCACCAGCCCAGAGGGAGGCCCTGCCCGCAGCTCCCTCCTCCCCAGTCTGAGTGTGGCCCTTGTAGAGCTCAGCAGGGAGGAGGAGGATGGGGCAAAACCAGAACGAGTTGGCTCCGCCTGGCATTGGCTGTGGCTCCGCCTACTGTTGGGCTTCCTGCTTTCTGCCCTACCAGTCCCAGCGGGCACCAGCTGCCACTGGTTGGTAGACTACAACTCTCATCTGCTCCAGCAGCCACCATGGCCAATGGGCAGAGAGGAGGGTGGAGGGCTGCAGTCCAGCAACATCTGGAGGTGCCCTTCCCCTCTTTTAAACCATTGTCCTTAGACACTGCATGTGTGTGTGTATAGTTTACATGATCTTAGAAGAGACTCTTCCTCCGCCCCACTTCTAACATGGGGCTGATCACGTACAGTAAGTAAGAACTTAAATGCTAAACAATTTTTTCTTTTTTCAGACAAAATCTAATGCCCAAATTCTTTTTTTTACTGCTTTTCATTTATAAATTTATAAACCTCAAAAATATACATAAAACCATGAAATCAACAAACAACAGTAAAAACAGCCAGATAGTAATATAATTTCAGCAACTGCAGCAGCCAGAACAACAAAGGTTCTAAAACGTTTTTAATCCAGGGGTTGCCAGCATGGTGCCCATGGGCACCGGTGTGCCCACCAGTACCTCCTCTGGAGCCCACTAATGTAATTGTCCCCACAATGCCAGAGAGACAGTTTGCTTTTTCTGATCAGTTCCTGTTTGCTCTCTTGCTTAGCCTCTCCTACACTGAGCATGCCCCCTTAAACATTATTATTATTATTTGATTTATAGCCCGCCCTTCCTCCCAGCAGGAGCCCAGGGTGGCAACATGAACATATTTCATTGGATGCCAGGCTTGGACAAGCACCTCCGCTTCTTTATGTTCTGAACAAAGAGAGGTTCAAAGGGTGGAGGAGTACCACAGAGGACGATGTAGCTGCCTCCTCCGAACCCCACCGTTGATGGGGGTGGATGGAGGGCGCATACCTGCACCATTGTGTGGTCTTGCAGCTTTTGCACTTTTGGACCGTGGCAGCCATTTTGTTATGCCACAAACAAACCCGGCAGCCAATTTGTGATTGGTGCTTAGGTTCAAACTGTTCCCAGCACACTGTGATCCCTATTTTAATCTAAAGAACTACTTGACAGACATCCTGATCCTAATTCCTAACCATGCTTACTTAGAAGCAAGGTACAATGAATTCAGTGAATTTTGCTCCCAAGCAGCTCTGCACAGGACTGCAGCATAAATGTTGCAGCTCAAATAAAATAAAGAAAGAAATGCACAACTACAGTTAGGAATGCTACAAAGAGGGCTGGCACCAGCCTGCAGGGGGCCTCGGTGGCGGCTGGGGCAGCAGGGCCCCTCTCAGCACCAGGGGCTCACAGCCAGTGCCCAACCTGGCCACCTGCTTGTGCTGGGCCTAGCTGTAAACACTTGAAAAGGGAGGATATCAACACCATTCAGTTCCGAGCACCATTTAAAGTATTGATTCTAGGCCTCTAGCCTTGCCTTCGCCAACCTGGTGCCCTCCAGACATTTTGGACTGCAGCTCCCATCAGCATCGTATGATCCTGGGATTGATGGGAGCACAGCTGTGCTGGCTGGGGCTGATGGGAACTGTAGTCCAAAACATCTGGAGGGCACCATGTTGGCAAAGGTTGTCCTAGCCTTTAACACACACACACACACACAGATGCTCTGTTTTTTAATCTCTGTTTATTACAGGGATTACTGCATAACAGCCTGTAGAGCTGAAGACCTCCATCACAGGCTTGCTTTTGTTTAAAATACATTAAAAAGAATTTAAGACAACTCACAAACATCACAAAAACAGGGTGGGTCGGGCCAGGCAGGTACTCACCAGAACGTTTCCAGGTGTGGCACCACCAGTTCGGCAAGCCCTCCTCCTTTGGATACCTGCCAGACAGGCTCCTTCTGCATTTAGGCTTTAAGAGAGACAGTGTGGCGTAGTGGTTAGAGTGTTGGACTGCGACCTGGGAGACCAGGGTTCGAATCCCCACATAGCCATGAAGCTCATTGGGTGACCTTGGGCCAGCCACTGCCTCTCAGCCTCACAAAAACCCAATTCATAGGGTCATAGAATCGACTTGAAGGCAGTACACTTGTAGGCTTGATAGCGGCTGGCCTCTTTGTTTAGCTTGCTTTCCGTGTTTGATTTCAGTTTCTCAGTTGCAGCTGCATCAGGCCAAAGGGGCTATCCTGTTCTCACAGTGGCCAGCCAGATGCCTCCATGGGAAGCCCACATCAGCAGGGCCTGAGGGCAACAGCAGAGCTCTCCCCACTTGCAAATCCTGGTATACAGAGGTAGACTGCCTCCATCAGTGGAGGTGGAACATAGGCATCGTGGCAAGTAGCCACTGACACCTTTCTCCTCCATGAATTTGTCTTTTCAAAGCCATCCAAGTTGGTAGCCATCTAGGGTTGCCAGGTTCATGGCCTGAGACTGATCCTGTATCTTTAGGAGAAGAGAAAGTCAGCCAAGTGCAGGTGTGCTTGCAACCCTGTAATGGGAAAAACCACAAGGTGGAATTCTCCCTCCTCCCTGCACAACATGCTTTGATTTGGATTCCTGCATTGAGCAGGGGGTTGGACTCGATGGCCTTATAGGCCCCTTTCAACTCTACTAGTCTATGATTCTATGAACCTTTAAAGATACAAAAGACCTCTTGGAGGCAGAGGTCTTTTGTATCTTTAAAAGTTGTGCAGAGGGAAGGGAGAATTCCACCTTGTGGTTTTTCCCATTACAGGGTTGCAAGAACACCTGCACTTGGCTGACTTCCTCTTCTCCTAAAGATACAGGATCAGTCTCAGGGATTGAACCTGGCAACCCATCACTACCTCTAGTGGGAGCAAATTCCATCGTTTAACAAAGCGCTGCCGCTGCGTGAAGAAGTACTCCCAAAGGCAGCGATGCACTCCCTGTGCTGCCGATTCCAGTGCGTCTCCACCTCTCTTTCCTAAAAATGGGGGCACACAGTGCCACTTAAACCCCGCCCCTTTTTACTGCAAACTCAATGAGATCAGCACCAGTGCTTTTAAAAAAAATTAGTTCCAAACAGAATTTGCAGCTGATTGGCAGATCAACCTGTTCCCCCTCCAGGTGTGGCTAACAGGAATGCTTTGCTGTAGGCAGCCGGTGAGTTCAGCCTTTTTGCCTGTCCTGAATCTCCCACTATCCAGCTTCCTTGGGTTCTGTGAGAGAGGGAGAAAAGCATCTCAGCAATCCATTTCCTGGGGGATCTCCCTGGCCCGCTGGCATTTTAAATTCTCTGCTTTTTTATGGTTGCTTTAAGACTACTTTATATTGTGCAGAAGAATGGTTACTTTAGTAGGAGAGAAATGCATGCTGGCTGGGCTGGAGGACGTTGTGGAAGATCCTGGATTTTATTTCCGGGCCCAAATGGAACAGCTTCTTTAAAAATAAGTGCTCTCTCTCTCACACACACACCCCCTTAGCTCTATGGGAAATGGTACGATGTTGTTGTCGGGACAACCTGCAGCTGGATGCAGCGACATAAGGACCGGATGAGCATGGGGACCCTTGTGATGGGCCCAGGAAAAACCAGCGAGGAGCTCAGCATCACATCTACCAGGCTCAGGTATGTTCAGCTCAGGGGAAAGGAAGGGGAAATTCAGATCTCCTTGCTGAAAACAGGCGATTATCTCCTTTTGTAAGAACAGCATTGCTGGGTTGGACCAAAGTAGACAGCAACTGCACATGGAGGCTCCACTCCTAATGATCATGGCTAACAAGGACATATGCAGAGCCCTTCCTAAATCAGATCAAACTAGATGCATCTAGTCAAGGGGTCCAACTTTTATCACCCCAAGCACATTTGGAAATCTAAGAGACTGTTGTGGGCACCACAAAATACCAATTTCATAGAAAAAAAAAACTTGCAATGCTCAGAAACCCCCCCAGGCCAAAATCTATATACCCTAAAACAAATAACACAGGCAAAAAAAAATGACACCTCCCCAAAAATAGCCAACCCTCCAAAAAAAACACCTTATCAGGTGCCCTTGAGCACCATATTGGAGACCCCAGATCTGGTCCAGCATGTCGCTTCCTGCAGTGGCCAGCCAGATGCCTCCAGGAAGCCTCTAAACAGGGCATGTTGGCCACAGTCTGCCCCTCCTCTTGATTCAGAGATACAGTGCTATTTAAGCTGGAGGTTCTCCATGAAAAATCCATCCATCCATCTTCTTTGCCTTTGTTCAGGGCATTGACCTTCTTTTCCTCCTCTCATGATTAGGTGGCTGCTGTTTGGGGTGTGCTTAGATTGGCTTTGTGAAGGTTGTCCATGTCCACCTGGCATATCCAGGCTACCCATCAAGCACCTTGCTGGGAAAAGCTCTGCAGATGGATGAAGAGGACAGCGCAATAATGGAGATATTGCAAAAGTATCTCTCCCTCCCTACAGTAAATGCCAGATGCTGAGGGGAGGCCAGGAACCGGCTTGCTGAGGCCCTAACATTCCAGCAAAGGCACCTCCAGATGAAACAGCAGAATCAGGCTAGATCACACAAGACAGCCTTTGCCCATCAGGTGCCCTCCAGAGGTGTTGGACTACAACCCCCATCAGCACCATCCAGGGCAGCCCTATGTTGCCGTGGATGATGGAAATTGTAATCCCAAAAGATGGAGGGCACCAGGTTGGTGAAAGCGGATGTAAGGCACCCCTGAAATTTTCTGGAATGGGACAAACTGAAAGAAAAGGAGAAACAGCAAAGCAACAACTGAAGTAAGCCTGCAGTCTTCAGTCAAATGCTCAGATCTTAACCAATAAATTTTGTAAAAATTAAAAGCTGCCCGCATTAACTGCAGCTTTTTAGTAAGATTGTACATTATTTATAAAACCTTCCGGTGGCAATAGACACATTAGAAGAGGCCTTTTCATACAGAGAGAGGAGGGGGAGGGTTCCTGCCTCTTCCAGGATGACACCTCCTCCAAACATCTCACGCTCCCATTGTCTTTAAAAAAAACCAAAGCATGCTTTTTCCCCTCCTTGGAATGATTGTTTCTTGTGCATGTGAATGGATATAGATTAAAGAACATAAGAACATAAGAAGAGCCTGCTGGATCAGGCCAGTGGCCCATCTAGTCCAGCATCCTGTTCTCACAGTGGCCAACCAGGTGCCTGGGGGAAGCCCGCAAGCAGGACCCGAGTGCAAGAACACTCTCCCCTCCTGAGGCTTCCGGCAACTGGTTTTCAGAAGCATGCTGCCTCTGACTAGGGTGGCAGAGCACAGCCATCATGGCTAGTAGCCATTGATAGCCCTGTCCTCCATGAATTTGTTTAATCTTCTTTTACAGCCATCCAAGCTGGTGGCCATTACTGCATCTTGTGGGAGCAAATTCCATAGTTTAACTATGCGCTGAGTAAAGAAGTACTTCCTTTTGTCTGTCCTGAATCTTCCAACATTCAGCTTCTTTGAATGTCCACGAGTTCTAGTATTATGAGAGAGGGAGAAGAACTTTTCTCTATCCACTTTCTCAATGCCATGCATCATTTTATACACTTCTATCATGTCTCCTCTGACCCGCCTTTTCTCTAAACTAAAAAGCCCCAAATGCTGCAACCTTTCCTCGTAAGGGAGTCGCTCCATCCCCTTGATCATTCTGGTTGCCCTCTTCTGAACCTTTTCCAACTCTAGAATATCCTTTTTGAGATGAGGCGACCAGAACTGTACACAGTATTCCAAATGCGGCTGCACCATAGATTTATACAACGGCATTATGATATCGGCTGTTTTATTTTCAATACCTTTCCTAATTATTGCTAGCATGGAATTTGCCTTTTTCACAGCTGCCGCACACTGGGTCGACATTTTCATCGTGCTGTCCACTACAACCCCGAGGTCTCTCTCCTGGTCGGTCACCGCCAGTTCAGACCCCATGAGCGTATATGTGAAATTAAGATTTTTTGCTCCAATATGCATAATTTTACACTTGTTTATATTGAATTGCATTTGCCATTTTTCCGCCCATTCACTCAGTTTGGAGAGGTCTTTTTGGAGCTCTTCGCAATCCCTTTTTGTTTTAACAACCCTGAACAATTTAGTGTCGTCAGCAAACTTGGCCACCTCACTGCTCACTCCTAATTCTAGGTCATTAATGAACAAGTTGAAAAGTACAGGTCCCAATACCGATCCTTGAGGGACTCCACTTTCTACAGCCCTCCATTGGGAGAACTGTCCGTTTATTCCTACTCTCTGCTTTCTGCTTCTTAACCAATTCCTTATCCACAAGAGGACCTCTCCTCTTATTCCATGACTGCTAAGCTTCCTCAGAAGCCTTTGATGAGGTACCTTGTCAAACGCTTTTTGAAAGTCTAAGTGCACTATGTCCACTGGATCACCTCTATCTATATGCTTGTTGACACTCTCAAAGAATTCTAATAGGTTACTGAGACAGGACTTTCCCTTGCAGAAGCCATGCTGGCTCTGCTTCAGCAAGGCTTGTTCTTCTATGTGCTTAGTTAATCTAGCTTTAATCATACTTTCTACCAGTTTTCCAGGGACAGAAGTTAAGCTAACTGGCCTGTAATTTCCGGGATCCCCTCTGGATCCCTTTTTGAAGATTGGCGTTACATTTGCCACTTTCCAGTCCTCAGGCATGGAGGAGGACCCGAGGGACAAGTTACATATTTTAGTTAGCAGATCAGCAATTTCACCTTTGAGTTCTTTGAGAACTCTCGGGTGGATGCCATCCGGGCCCGGTGATTTGTCAGTTTTTATATGGTCCATTAAGCTTAGAACTTCCTCTCTCTTTACCACTATTTGTCTTAGTTCCTCAGAATCCCTTCCTGCAAATGTTAGTTCAGGTTCAGGGATCTGCCCTATATCTTCCACTGTGAAGACAGATGCAAAGAATTCATTTAGCTTCTCTGCAATCTCCTTATCGTTCTTTAGTACACCTTTGACTCCCTTATCATCCAAGGGTCCAATCGTCTCCCTAGATGGTCTCCTGCTTTGAATGTATTTATAGAATTTTTTGTTGTTGGTTTTTATGTTCTTAGCAATGTGCTCCTCAAATTCTTTTTTAGCATCCCTTATTGTCTTCTTGCATTTCTTTTGCCAGAGTTTGTGTTCTTTTTTATTTTCTTCATTCGGACAAGACTTCCATTTTCTGAAGGAAGACTTTTTGCCTCTAAGAGCTTCCTTGACTTTGCTCGTTAACCATGCTGGCATCTTCTTGGCCCTGGCGGTACCTTTTCTGATCTGCGATATGCACTCCAGTTGAGCTTCTAATATAGTGTTTTTAAACAACTTCCAAGCATTTTCGAGTGATGTGACCCTCTGGACTTTGTTTTTCAGCTTTCTTTTTACCAATCCCCTCATTTTTGTGAAGTTTCCTCTTTTGAAGTCCAATGTGACCGTGTTGGATTTTCTTGGCAATTGGCCAGTTACATGTATGTTTAATTTAATAGCACTGTGGTCACTGCTCCCAATCGGTTCAACAACACATCTCGCACCAGGTCCCGGTCCCCACTGAGGATTAAGTCCAGGGTTGCCGTCCCTCTGGTCGGTTCCATGACCAACTGATCTAGGGAATAGTCATTTAGAATATCTAGAAACTTTGCTTCTTTGTCATGACTGGAACACATATGCAGCCAGTCTATGTCCAGGTAGTTGAAGTCACCCATTACTACCACATTTCCTAGTTTGGATGCTTCCTCAATTTCATATCTCATCTCAAGGTCTCCCTGAGCATTTTGATCAGGGGGACGATAGATCGTTCCCAGTATTAAGTCCCTCCTGGAGCACGGTATCACCACCCACAACGATTCTGTGGAGGAGTCTGCCTCTTTTGGGGTTTCGAGCTTGCTGGATTCAATGCCTTCTTTCACGTATAGAGCGACTCCGCCACCAATACGTCCTTCCCTGTCCTTCCGATATAGTTTATATCCAGGGATAACCGTATCCCACTGGTTTTCTCCATTCCACCAGGTTTCAGTTATGCTCACTATATCAATGCTCTTCTCTAAGACCAAGCACTCCAGTTCTCCCATCTTGGTTCGGAGGCTCCTAGCATTAGCGTACAGGCACTTGTAAGCAGTGTCTCTCTTCAAGTGTCTTTGGCACTTGCGGTTAGGCCCGTGGTAATTTTGCTCTTCTGAATTTATATCCTGTGCCCCTGCTCTCACAATGCCTACTTCTAGGCCTACCCCTTTTAAAATTTCATCATTTCTTTGGTTTTTATCCCAGGGGGGAGGTTTATTCCGAACCGGACCTTTCTCAGCTCCTGTCGGGTTTCCCCCCTCAGTCAGTTTAAAAGCTGCTCTGCTACCTTTTTAATTTTAAGTGCCAGCAGTCTGGTTCCATTCTGGTTCAAGTGGAGCCCATCCCTTTTGTACAGGCCTGGCTTGTCCCAAAATGTTCCCCAGTGCCTAACAAATCCGAACCCTTCCACCCGACACCATCGTCTCATCCACGCATTGAGACTGCGAAGCTGGGCCTGTCTGGCTGGTCCTGCGCGTGGAACTGGTAGCATTTCAGAGAAAGCCACCTTGGAGGTCCTGGCTTTCAGCATCCTATCTAGCAACCTAAATTTTGCTTCCAGGACCTCACGGCTGCATTTCCCCATGTCGTTGGTGCCAACGTGCACCACGACCACTGACTCCTTCCCAGCACTGTCTACCAAACTATCTAAACGACGGGCGATATCCACAACCTTCGCACCAGGCAGGCAAAACACCTTGCGGTCTACACGCCCATCACACATCCCACTGTCTATGTTCCTAATGATCGAATCACCCACTACAAGGATCCCTCCACCCCCTGGAGATATATCCTCGGCACGAGAGGATAGCTGCTCACCCCCAAGGAATGGGTCCCTTCTAAGGGATCGTTTCCCTCTTCCTCAGCTGGATGCTCTCCTTCCCCGAGACTATCGTTCTCCATGATAGCAGGAGAGCTATCATCGTTGGAGTGGGACACAGCTATAACGTCCCTGAAGGCCTCCTCCACACACCTCTCTGCCTCTCTCAGCTTTTCCAGGTCCGCCACCTTGGCCTCAAGGAGATGAAGTCGTTCCCAGAGAGCCAGGAGCTCATTGCACCGAGAGCATACCCACGACTTCTGTCCAACAGGCAGATAGTCGTACATGCTGCAGGCAGTGCAAAACACTGGAAAGCCCCCACACCCCTGCTGGCTTCTTACCTGCATAGTTTTGTTTAAGGTTTATTACGTCAATGGGTTGGAGACTGCGGTTTAGTTGAGGTCAGGGAACAGACTGGCAGAGTGGGGGGCCCTGGCCTCCTCGCCCTGCTGCCGAACTCGCTCTGCTGCTTAACTCGCCTTGACGCTTCGTCAGCTGGGTTCAGGGTTGTCCTGCTCAGAGTAGATCCACTGAAATTTATTATTGTTGTTGTTGTTGTTTGATTTATATCCTGCCCTTCCTCCCAGCAGGAGCCCAGGGCGGCAAACAAAAGCAGTAAAAACATTAAAACATCATAAACGCTTTAAAACACATTAAAACAAAACATCTTCAAAATGTTACTTAAAAAAAGCTATGAAAACATCTTCTAAGATTAAAAACATCTTAAAAAATAAAGTTTAAGAACATATTAAAAAGCAATTCCAACACAGATGCAGACTGGGATAGGTCTCAAAGTAAAAGGCTTGTTGAAAGAGGAAATTAATGGACATAACTATCACTCTACTCTGAGTAGAATTTACATCCCTTTGCCTGCAGTCCTATACAGTCAGCCTTCCTACAACCTGGTGCCTTCCAGATGTTTTGGACTACAGTTCCCATTAGCCCAGACAGCACACTTACCCAGGAGTAAGTCCTATTGAACTCAATGGAACATACTTCTGAGTAGACATGTATAGGATTGTACTGTTATCAGTTAATTAGATAACTGATTTATCAGCTGCAATTTCTTTATTTGCATGGAGGCAGCCTGCATTCCAAGACTGAGAGGAGAACTGTCACATTGAGTTTATCCATGTGGGATCATCACTTCGTAATACAGATGCTGTTTTTACTGCCGTTTTCTATTTGCACCATCCACAGTAAGGGCTCAATGCCAGCTGCAAACACGGCATTTTCTATTCACACTGAGGGGAAGAATCAATCACACAGTTTCCTAATTACCACACCCTCTAATTTAACGTTTCCATTCCTTCTGGTTGCTTGGTAACCAAGCATGTTGCAGTGAGTTCCTTTAAGTGTTAACATCTGTGTTTCCCCTGGTAGAATACAGCTGAAATACAAATATTTGTTTGAGCAGTGTTATGCTTTTGCATACAAGTTAGGGGGGAAATGAAAATAAAGGCACCATTTGCAGCAACATAAAAATGCTAGCAGAATGGGGGAGAGCAGCCGGAAGTTGCTTTCCAGCCTACAGGAAATGAAATGAATGAAGGGAGGAGGAGGGAGTGGGCGTGGAGAGGGGAACGATTGACACACACACACTTAAAAACATCAGAGCAAAGCGTCTGCAAGCACTAGAGATAAGGAGTGAAGAAATTTTTTCCTTCTCTTTTTGTTTTATCAGAGGCTGTTAGTACGGATTTACAGGGGGAAAACTGAGTGATAGCTTCTGTTTGCCAGTAACGTCATGTGAACCATGCAAATAAAAAGGGGGTGTGAATAGCACTAAACACACAGTAAACCACCGTGTAGATGAGTCCACATCCTCTCTTTCGTTGCAGGCAAGGTGCATGTAACCAGTTCACTGGAGATTACCAGAAGACCAGTGTTCCAGGGAAACTCACATTCTACACTCCTAGTAGGTTTGGCAACAAAACTGCATTTACTCATTCAACTGTCCAATGCAACTTAAGGGCCGCTTCTTACAATATATTTTATGTTACACTCCTCTCTCCTCTGAGCTGGAGTGAGTTTCCCATGTAGCCCACAAACACACCCCTTTCCTTGGAAGGAAAGAGGATGGTATTGAAATACCTGTTTGTTTACACCTGCGCCAGATGCAGGCAAGGTGGCTCCCAGGTTATCTGTGAATTTAACCAGCAGTCTCAGTCCCCGAAAAGCAGCAGCAAGGACTTGTCCCTTCGCAAATAGGTGATTTTTCTGCCCAGCAGGATGTCGAAACTCAATCTCTTGTGTTGTTCCTATTCCAAAGCTATTTTCTTGCAGCTTAAGGCTGTCGGGTACCATAGCCCTGAGCCACGTTCCACACTGGACAGCCTGTCAGCTCAGCTCAAGGCCAGCCCCCCCCCATTAAGCTGCTGCCTCGGGCGGCAGATGCTGGAGGCTGGGGAAATGGGGGCTGCGAGGGTAAGGCTCCTTCAAGAGATGGGTGGAGTGAAGGGCAGGTGTGCCGCATGTGGTCACCTGCTGCTTACCTGGGTGGCAGGGATGGGGCAGGGTGGGTGTGCACTGGTGGGTGTGCCGGATTGGTGGCAGCGGTCCTGCCTGGAACAGCCTCGTGACCCTACCTGGCCCACCAGCTGAGCAGCCGAGGTGCCAGTGTGAGGAGGGGGGCACCGTCACAACACTGCTCTGCACCACTACTGGAGGACGGGGCATGAGTGACCAGCTGCAGAGAAAGAACAAGCTGGAAAGTTTGCCAGGATGGGGGTCTCTTGCATTAACCGACAATAAAATGTTTGTTGCTTGCTTACAACAGTTTCTAGCTTTTCCCCACAACACAAGGACCGACACGCTGGGGCAGGTGGGGGGTTGGAGGGCAGGCACCCCGTAGCACCCTGTAGCACCCCATAAGCTCTCCTGCTGATCACAGGAGGGCACTGTCTTGTCACCAGTATCAAAATAAGATTCAGCTGCCAATCCAGGCAGTCTGCTTCTGTGTGTGAAACTGAGAGCTGCAACTTTATCTGATTTTTGTTAGCCACCCAGAGTGGGATGGATTCCACTCCCAGCCCAGACCAAGCTGAGTTTCCATGCAAATGAATTACCTTGAGGGCTAGGAACTTGAGCTGAGCTGACATTTTCAGGAAGGTGAATTCTGTGTCTACTATTTATTTACTCTTAAAAGCTTTGCCCACCTTTTAAAAAATTATTATTATTAACTAAGTCGGGTCTCCAATGCTGGTGAATGATATCCACAAAACCATATGCCATGATAGCAATAACATTAGCAAATAAAATCTGTCGCAGTAAACCATATTAAGGAACAAGGGAGCAGTTCTTTAAATTAAATTAAATCACTTTAATTAAAGAGTTACACAATGAAAAAAGCAATTACAGCTTGTTCAGTCTGACGGCGGGATCACAGCATGGATCTAGACTGCCTGCCAGGCCTCTTCTCCCCCCCCCCCATGCTTTTCTTGTCTTTTGCTCTAGAATGGAAAGTAAACATTGAGACCTTCGTGGTTCGCACTAACTATGATGAGTTTGCCATCTTGGTGATGAAGAAAAATGGCACTCAGGGCCTCAGCACCACAGTCAAACTGTACGGTACGTGGCCCCAAGAGGGAATTGCTACTATCTGTTGTTTCTAAGTGAGGTGTGCCGGAACAGGTGAAGATTTGCAAAGTCCTGGTTCCTGGCTATCTGCCGAGTCAGCCACTCCATCGCTCTCCCAATTTACCACCAGGACATAATCCAAGCCAGAGTTTGCCAGGCTTAGTGAAGTGTTTTGCACCAGAACAGGCCTGGAGTTGGGATGCAAAGCAATAATAAAAATTGTCACTTGAGCTAGGCTGAAACCCAGCTTGGGAGCATGATGTTGGCCCCCACACAAGATGCGATTGGGCAGGCCGCATTTTCCTGATCACGTGTGCGGTGGTGCCGGTGTGCTCCACAAGGCATTCATTGGTAATGTTCCACAGCTCCCGTATACTTCAATCTTTGTGTCTTAAGGGCTTGTCTCACCATACAGTTGCTTTGGGAAGGACAGTGACAGCTGGTGGCTCCATGTTAGTGAGGTAATGAAATACACTCCAGGTTTTAGTAGGAGCATTTGCACCTTGGACAGATCCTTGAAAGTTCAGACTAATACCCGGAGCTCCACTGACATGGAGCCACGAGCAACTACTTGGGAATGAATGAATGAAGCAGCTGAGTATTAAATTGCTGACTCCACCCCAAAATACATTGCTTTGTTTCCTGAAGGACAATATTAAGACACAAACGATTTGGAATTAATATTGCATTTATTAGCAGCAGTTAAATGTGCATTACCATGAAATGGCGGGGGGGTGGATGCAGAATTGCCGCCACCACAAATTGCCTGGTTTAAAAGAATTTGGGGTGGAATGCAGATTTAATGATAGGCTGGTTTCACTGCAAATGACTGTCTCCCCCTTCCCTTGTTTTTCTTTTTTAAGGGAAGGGAACAATAGGATCCTACCTTACAGGGCTGTTGTGACTAAAGCTGGACACATGTAGAACATGTTAACAATATAAGCTAGATTAATTTAGTTTCCACAGCTACTCCCAAAAAAATCCTGGGAAGTAAAGATGTATATCAGGCCTAAGGAGGGTTGAAGTAAATTTCTGGCACATCACAGAAATTACAATGCACAGAGTTCCTCCTATGGGGAAGCTGTGAGGCTCAAAAGCAGTTTGTAGTGCAGAGATACAGTTCTGGATTATTGTTGTTGTTAATATTATTATTATTATTTATATTCTGCCCTTGAATTGAATTTATATCCTGCCCACGACAGCAAACACATCAACAAAACAATTTAACAGCTATACCAAGCACACTGTTTCCAAGAGTGATCAGCCAGATCTCCTTGAAAGTCATCAGTAGGGCAGGAAGGGGGGGGGAGACTAAGGTTCCCTCTGCTGTGTAACTGCAGCATCTGGGATTCAGATGTAGACTGCTGCTGAACATGGAGATTCCCTTAACCAAGGGCTGTTGAAGAATTTTTGTTACCTCCTGTCAGGGGCGTTGCTGAGAATGGGGTTATGAGACAAGGGCATCAAATATTTTTCTAAGTGCCTCAAGTGTTTCTGGGTCAGTAATAAATCTGGGAAATTGAATGGGAGTTATTCTGGTTTATTTATAAGATATTAATTTTAGAGGAGATAAATTAATTTAAGATGACTTTATTAAGAAATGATTGTGGAGATAATGAACGAAGGATTGAACTGATTTGGAATAGGCTGTGTTGGGAAATTAATTAGTGGGGGTAAATTAATTGAAAATTATTGATCTGGGGTAATCTGAGGTGGGGTCCAAATGAACTGAAGAATTTACCTGGGGTGATTTGGATAGTAAATTTCCTGGCTTGCATTCTGTGACAATGTATATAGAAGATGGGGAGGAGATTGTTGTTGTCATGTGCCTTCAAGTCGATTATGACTTATGGCAACCCTATGAATCAGCGACCTCCAATAGCATCTGTTATATGCAAATTGGATGTAAATGTGTTCTAGAGTCCTGCGCTCCAAATCTTTTCAGTACCTAGTAATGCTGATACTTACTGGGTACTCACGTTTGACAGACTTTGTTGTTCTTTTCAGGAAGGCATCCAGAGCTGCGTGACGATCTTGTGGCCGAATTCAGGCAGTTCGCTCTGGACATGGGCATTGCACAGGACTCCATTTTCCATCTGATTAATAAAGGCAAATGAGGGCCTAAAGAGAAGTGGGGGAGATATTTCCAGGTCCGAACTGGAGGGTGGGGGAGAAGGAAAGACTTGTGAAGGGGAGACAATCTCAGTAAGTTCCATATTCTTACATGTACCTAGAATCACAGAAACATTGAACGGCAGTGTTGGAAGGGGCCTGTAAGGCCATCCAGTCTAGCCCCCTCCTCAGCACAGGAATCCATGGTTAATTGCATAATTGGAGGTTAAGCAAAATATAGACGAAGGAAGGTAGTTTAAAATCATTTGTTGCTATTTTAATTCTTTTGCACCCTGTAATAATTATAGCAACAATTCCCAAATTATATGCACACTAAGGTAGCATGAAAGAATTGCTGATGTGGTGGGAGAAGTAAAATTAATTAAATGACTGAAGGTTCCGGATGGTCCAGAAGACCCACCCTGAGAAGAGGCTGCCTGCTGCATCTCTGAATGAGCCACTGTAGAATACTCCCAGACTGGAATAAAAGGGGTAAGGGTCCTTGGGGGTCAATTAGTCAGACAAAAGAATGGGAAGCCACATCATCCTGGAATTCACCTTTGAAGCTCATCCACGCTTAAGACTTTCTTCCTCCATAACCATATGGACCAGAAACTTGGGTGTGTGTTTTTAAAGTATGTAGTCAGATTTCTTGTATTACCCACTTGACTGCAACAAAATCCCCAATTGCTCTTGAACAGCTGCTCATAAAGCCTTGGCTTGCAATTTGTTTGACCATTTTGGGAGTGGGAGAGAATCATCAACTAAGGCTGCCAGTTCCAGTCCCCAGTTACCAAGTCCTGTGGCTCCAGACACTCATCTCCCTTCCTCTTTAGCAACCAGAGGGGAAAATATCACCTCTTTGGGGTCCAGGCTGGGCTCTAGCTACTGACCCCTGTTGAAGTCCATTCTTCCCTACCTAGTAACTGACCGGTAATGCCTCTCCAACTTCTCTCTCTCCTCAGGGGAGTGTGTTCCCTCCAGGGCTGAAAGTACACTGCAGGTAGGCAATGCTGTTGGAAAGAGCCTCTTCTGGGGTTGCCTCACCACCCGGGGGATTTGCCCCCACCAGATGAGATGGGAGTGGAAACATGGCCACACTTTCATGTACCTCACACACACAGAGAGATATAGAGTGACCTCTGGAAGGCAGACCATTGGAGTTGCACCCCTTTTCATAACTCGCAGCGTGACTGTGTGCGAAAAGGAAACACCTTTTTGTCATCAGGAAGAACTCCCTCAGCATCTTCCTCTTCTTTTGCCAGCAGAGGGTCCGAAGAAGCACCTTGTTTGATGAAGGAGGATCAGGCGACGGCTCCCTGCCATCTTTGGCTGGCAACAGGGAAGGTGGGTTCTCGAAAAGGCAGCCTCTTTGTGGTGGAATGACCCTAAGGGCCTGAGAGGGAAGGGGGGCATGAGGAGCATTGGGACCCGCCTCATCTCTTGGTCCATGAAGGTCAGGGCACTGTCTGCACTGGCTGCAGCAGCTCTCCACGGACTGAACATCCGGCCTTCTGCTGGAAAAGAAGGTGCTGTACTGCTGGGCAACAGCCCTTCCCCATGAGCTCAGTAGCATGATGAAATCTAGACCTAAAAGATGCACTCTCCACCTCTGTCCCCAAAGCCTGAGCTGGACAGCTAAAGAGAGTAGGCAAGCACTCAGTATTTACACCAGGATTAGCCAGTCCAGACTGCTGGCTAGTCATGAAGGTCCAGGTTGTAAGCGCCAATGGCTGTTTCCACCCAAAGAGATCTCTGGGGCCTGAATGCGCCCAGTCACGAGGAGCCATTAGGCTATACCATGAGATGCCTTAAGCTTGGAAATCCATCAAGCCAAGTGTGGCCATTTTCCATCCAGAACGGCTTTCACAGATTTTTATTTATACATTACTACTTCTAAGCAACTCTAAAAAAGTTCTCTGAGCAGCTTACAAGATAAAAAAATTACACAAGAAAATCATCACTGTTCCAATAAAGCTACAGTTTGTAGTGCAAGCAGACAGCTCTGTAGGATTATACCAAGCACACTGTTTCCAAGAGTGGTCAGCCAAATTGGTTCCAGGTGTTAGGCTTGCCTATCCTAACCTCCCCTCTCCCCCCCTCACCCCTCTAGATGATTGCCAGCTGCCAAAGAATTCTGGTCCATGCCTGGGCATGGAGGTTTTGTACTTCTACAACTCCACCTCCAAGAACTGTGAGACCTTTTTCTACGGAGGCTGTCTGGGGAACCAAAACAGATTTCTTTCCGAGAAGGCTTGTCTCCAGACTTGTAGGACTGAGGGTAAGTGGCCGGCCATTAGAGACGGAAGGATCTGTCCATTTTGGGTCTCTCAGTTCCTCATTTTGCCAATCCTAAATTCACTTCTCCAGGGTTCAGCAGCAATTTGCGAGTTTCCTAATGAAAATCCTCCAGCATTTTAGTGCAAATTTCCCCAAGCCCTTTTTTGTCTGTAGTTTTGATTGATGCACATGTTTGCAAACAATTTCTCCTAATATAATGCATTTTCATATGTTATTTTCACTAATATATTAACTTCTATGCACACTTTCCTCTAATATGTGCATTTTTGTATATATCATTTGGTTGGAGAATTACATCGCCAAATTCGGATAAATGCCAGTTTTGAAGGGTGGCTATGCTTCAGTTCTCATAGTATTTCAGAAGGTGTGAATTTGATGAATTCAGCTTCAAATGTGAACTGAATCAAATTCCTCCCCCATCCTTATGGTGGCACATGGCCCACCGACCCACCCTTCAGAGCTCACAAGGGCATAGGCCAGTGGGCACCCGCATGATCCTGACCCTTTTACTATCCTGCCTGCCTTTTCTTCCAGCGGCTTGCCGGCTTCCCATCATCCCTGGAGGTTCCTGCAATGCCAAATTTTGGGCCTTTGATGCAAACCAGGGCAAATGTGTCACTTTCAACGGCTGCGGAGGCAACGCAAACAAGTTTTATCTCGAGAAGGAGTGCAAGGAATACTGTGGCGTCCTCCCTGATGGTACGGTCCTATTGAATAGAACCCCAACTTAATAGGAAACACATGATGGACTGATTTGACTGTATCCTTTTAATTTATTTATTTATTTTATTTGTTAAATTTTTATACCGCCCCACTAGCATAGCTCTCTGGGCGGTGTACAACAAAGAAATACAACTATATACAATAAAATCCCATAATAAAATACAACAACAATATAAGAGAGTAAGAAAACTAAAAACAGTTACAGCACATGTTAAAACTAGATTAAGTTAGATTAAAATGCCTTGGAAAAGAGGAAGGTTTTGACTTGGTGCCGAAAAGATAGTAACGTCGGCGCCAAGCGCACCTCATTGGGCAGACTGTTCCACAGCTCGGGGGCCACCACTGAGAAGGCCCTAGTTCTTGTTACCACCCTCCGAGCTTCTCTATGAGTCGGAACTCGGAGGAGGGCCTTCAATGTAGAACGTAGTATACGGGCAGGTTCATATCGGGAGAGGAGTTCCAGCAGGTATTGTGGTCCCGCGCCGTACAAGGCTTTATAGGTTAAAACCAGCACTTTGAATCTGGCCCGGAAGCATATTGGAAGCCAGTGCAAGCGAGCCAGAACAGGTGTTATGTGTTCGGACCGCTTGGTCCACGTTATCAGTCTGGCCGCTGCGTTTTGCATGAGCTGTAGCTTCTGAACTGTCTTCAGAGGCAGCCCTACGTAGAGCGCATTGCAGTAATCCAATCGCAAGGTTACCAGAGCATGTACAACTGATGTGAGGTCCTCCCTGCTCAGGTAGGGACGTAGCTGGGCTACCAACCGAAGTTGGTAGAACACGTTCCGTGCCACCGAGGCTACTTGAGCCTCAAGTGACAGGGAAGGATCTAAAAAGACTCCCAGACTACGAACCCGTTCCTTTAGGGGGAGTGTAACCCCATCCAGGACAGGGTGTATATCCACCACCTGATCAGAGAAACCACGCACCAGCAGCATCTCAGTCTTGTCTGGATTGAGCCTCAGTTTGTTAGCTCTCATCCAGTCCATTATCGCGGCCAGGCAACGGTCCAGCACATTGACAGCCTCACCTGAAGAAGATGAAAAGGAGAAGCAGAGTTGCGTGTCATCAGCGTACTGATGGCGACGCACTCCAAAACTCCTGATGACCCCACCCAACGGCTTCATGTAGATGTTGAAAAGCATGGGGGACAGAACCGAACCCTGTGGGACTCCACATTGGAGAACCCACGGTGTTGAGCAATGTTCCCCAAGCACTACCTTCTGGAGACAACCCGCCAAGTAGGAGCGGAACCACTGCCAAGCAGTACCACCAACTCCGTGAGCCTCTCCAGAAGGATACCATGGTCGATGGTATCAAAAGCCGCTGAGAGATCAAGGAGAATCAACAGAGTTACACTCCCTCCGTCCCTCTCCCGACATAGGTCATCATACAGGGCGACCAAGGCTGTCTCAGTGCCGAAACTGGGCCTAAAACCCGATTGAAATGGATCTAGATAATCGGTTTCATCCAACAGCGCCTGGAGCTGGTCAGCAACCACTCGTTCCAAGATCTTGCCCAGGAATGGAACATTCACTACTGGTCTGTAGCTGTTGAAATTTTCTGGGTCCAAGGAAGGTTTTTTCAGAAGTGGTCTCACTGCCGCCTCTTTCAGACGGCCAGGGACCACTCCCTCTCGTAAAGAGGCATTTATCACTTCCTTGGCCCAACCAGCTGTTCCATCCCTGCTAGTTTTTATAAGCCAAGAGGGGCAAGGATCTAGTACCAAAGTGGTTGCACGCACCTGTCCAAGCACCCTGTCCACGTCCTCGAGCTGAACCAACTGAAACTCATCCAATAAAACATGACAAGACTGTGCTCCGGACACCTCATTAGGATCAACTGCTATAAACTGGGAGTCTAAGTCCCGGTGGATGCATAAGATCTTATTCTGGAAGTGTCCAGCAAACTCATCACAGCAGGCCACTGATGACTCTACCATGTCCTGAGGGCCAGAATGCAGTAGCCCTCGGACAACTCTAAAAAGATCCAGATCATGTGCTGTCCAGCCACCTTCAAGACTGGATATGTGTATTAGGGTTGCAAACAATTTAGAACATTTTTATTGATCAATTATTTGAGTTTTGGTTAAGTTAAATCAACTAAATTTCCATACGGGTAAAATTATTACTGATATTATTTATTAAATTTCACAAATACCACAAAAATCCACAAAAATCACCCCAAGGTAACTTGCAGACAGTATAGAATATACAGAAGTTTAAATCATAAGACAAAATATTTAACTATAGTATATGGAAGTCACAACATCCCACTGAGTACTTCAACCAACCAACCATGAACAAGTGCAGATCAGAATTAATAGCCAACCCATTTCATAAACATATCTCATACACAGGAGGCCACCTCTGAAGAGACCTCCCCCCACCATCCCCTAGTCTGTTAGAGAGGGCGTCCAAAGCGGCCATGCAGATGATGATCTGAGGGCCCAAGGAGTTTTTGTCCAGGAAGAAGAGCAACCTGCTTGGGTTGCATCCACCTAAGTTCTATTCCAAGTAGACATACTTAAATTAATGTTCATTAATTTCAGTAAGTCTACTCTGAGTAAAACCAACAAGGGATACAACCCTTTATATTTAGGTGAGGCACACAGTCATATTCCTAGATAGGGAGGGATGCCTCTTCTAAGGGGATACCTCTTCAGAAATGGTGCATGCAGTCTTAAATTTCCATAAGTCCTTCAGTTAACAATGTTTTTTTTTTAAAAAAAAAGCTGCTGCCTTGTTCATCAGGAAAGGGGCACCTTTTTCATTGTGATGAGTTGGTGTCAGGCCCAACATATTCTGCATCTGTTCCAGAGCATCCCTGGAAACCCACATTTTCCTTATTCAATTTGTCCCCCAAGAGTCCATATCTGGGTTGGTTTGTACCCCTAGCAGGTTTGCCAGAATCCAGAGTTTCCACATCCACACTCTTGTGGGCATGTCCTTTTCTGGTTAATTTGGTCTTTCCTTGTTTCCCGCCTCTAGACACATCCGAGCATGCACAGTGAACACTTCTTCTGAACGCATGCCTGCGGGTTTGTTTTGTTTTCCAAAATTCCCACCCTCTCACCCCAGGAAGTGTGCAAAGCAGAACTTCCTGTTGACTGAATTTACATCCATGCACAGACAGCACCTTTTCGGTTATAGAGGCATTCACCATTTTTACACACTACACAGAATTCCGACTGCTGGTGCAAATTCATATTAACGTGCTGCTCTCTGCCCTTTCCTACCTGCAAGAAATGCATAGGCAATATATTGGGGCCAAGTCCCTCTGTTTTCTCTCCCCCACCCCACCCTGCACGCTTATTAGGAAGCTGAACCCGGTGCTCAACCTCAGTCAGGCTTTGTCCAGCTCTTTTTCTGCGCTGCTGCCTTCAGGGCAGAGCTTGGAAAAGTTACTTTTTTGAACTAAAACTCCCATCAGCCCAATCCAGTGGCCATGCTGGCTGGGGCTGATGGGAGTTATAGTTCAAAAAAGTAACTTTTCCAAGCTCTGCTTCAGGGCATACACAGATCTCTGTGGAGAGCCAAGGAAAGGGCCTCTGTCCTGCGTGTTTGACCCTCCCTCAGTGATTGGTTTCTCCCCTTCCTCCTAGGGGACGAGGACTTCCTCCGCCTGTCACCACAATGAGGTGACCAAAGGAAGGCTCCGACAGGCCACAACAGAGGACCAGCATCGCTTCCAAATCAGCCTCCCTGGTGTGCGCCAGCAGGACACAAATAAATGTAGTCTTTTAAACTGAACTGTGTGGTGTATTCAAGACAGGAACAGTGTCCTCCTTCTCACACCGCCTGCTACCCATCTCTTTCTGCATCCAATGCATGCTGCTAGTCCTCACCGTCCGATTTCACCTAGGCCGTGGCTTTTTCCAGCTGTCTCCCCTTATTTCCCATTAGCCCTCTTAACTCCTCCAGCTTGGCCTAGGTAGCTGCGTGTGCACCCCTTCAGCAGCTCCCTCCACCCTCCCTCACTGCCCCCCATGGCTGGAGCTCATCGCCACCCCTCTGCTGTCTTCCATTCCAATCCCTCTTTGGACCCCACATTTTCTGCAAGACCATTCGGCTTAACCCCTTAGGCTTGCATCCAAGTAGGCCCTCCTCAGAGAAGACCAGATGAAATGAATGGGCGTGTAAGTTCAACATGTTCATTCATTTCAGTGGGTCTACTCTGGGTAGGGCAATCACTGGATACCACCCTTAGTCTTCATCCTGAGCTACACAGGCCTGGGGGTCTGCATTTGCCCACACACACCTCTTGCTCTCACCCCTTCCTGCCTCTTCTCTGTTGTTTGCAACCCCATCTCCTCTTTGCCCAATTTTCTTGCTCTGCTGATATTTAGGTTGCAAGCTATCTGGGGCACCTCTCGTCCACTTCCATGTTCTCTATAAAGTGCCTGAAGTTCTCTGAGCCTCTTACAAGAAAAACAAGAAAATCCTCGCAGCCACAATAAAACTACTGTCTGGTTTTATAGTCCCAGCAGGATGCAGCATCATGTTATTATTTACTAAATTTCATGGGCATGTTCCACAAAAATAATCCCAAGGAAGGTGACTTACAGATAGTAGAAGATATATAAGTTTAAAACATAAGACAAAAGGTTTAACCATAACGTACTGAAGGCATAACATCCCGCCAAGTGCCTCAAGCAATGAACAAGTGCAGATCAGAATTAAGAGCCAACCCTTCAAGTACCACCCCCAAATGCCTTGGTAGAGAACATATAGAAGATTACCCATTAAAATTCCTTGAGAGAGTCAACAAGCATATTGATAGAGGTGACCCAGTTGACATTGTGTCCTTTCAAAAAGCTTTCGACAAGGTACCTCACCAAAGGTTCCCGAGTAAGTTTAGCAGTCATGGAATAAGAGGAGAGGTCCTCTTGTGGATCAGGAATTGGTTAAGTGGCAGGAAGCAGAGAGTAGGAATAAATGGACAGTTGTACATCCAATGGAGGGCTGTAGAAAGTGGAGTCCCCCAAGAATCGATATGGAGGCCTGCGCTTTTGAACTTGTTCATAAACGATCTAGCGGTAGGGGTGAGCAGTGAGGTGGCCATGTTTGCTAATGATACTAAATAGTTCAGGGTTGTTAAAGCAAAAAACAAAGAGCTTCAAAAGGACCTCTCCAAACTGGGCAGTAAAATGGCAAATGCAATTCAATGTAAACAAATGGGCCTAAGTTATTCATGTTCATTCATTTCAGTGAGTCCTCATCCTCTGCTATATGCATGTAAAGTGATGCATGTCGAAGCAAAAAATCTTCATTTCACATATACGCTGATGGGGTCTGAACTGGCGTTGACTGACCAGGAACGAGACCCTGGGGTCGTAGTGGATAGCCCCATGAAGATGTTGACCCAGTGTGCGGCAGCTGTGAAAAAGGTGAATTCCCTGCTAGGGATCATTAGGAAATTATGATTATGCTGGTATCATCATGCTATTATGCAAATCCATGATGAGCCCACCCTTGGAACACTGTGTGCAGTTCTGGTCACCTCACCTCAAAAAGGATATTGTAGAGCTGGAAAAGGTTCAGACAAGGGCAACCAGAGTGATTGAGGAGATGGAGCGACTCCCCTATGAGGAAAGGTAGCAGCATTTGGGGCTTTTCCGTTTAGAGCAAAGGCGAGTCTGAGGTGTCATGACAGAAGTGTATAAAATCATGCATGGCATGGAGAAACTGGATAGAGAGAAGTTTTCCCTCCTCTCTCATAACACTCATGGGCAGCCACTGCAGGTGAATGCTGGAAGATTCAGGACTGCAAAAGAAAGTCCTTCTTCACCCAGCGCATAGTGAAGCTATGGAACTCGCTCCCAGAGGAGCCCGGGATGGCCACCAGTCTGGATGGCCTTAAAAGAGGAGGATAAGGCTGTCAGTGGCTACTAGCCCCAATGGCTATGTTCTGCCTCCACATTCGGAGGCAGGATGCTTCTGAATACCAGCTGCTGGAAACCACAGGAGGGGAGAGCGCTGCTCTTGCCCTCAGGTCCTGCTTGTGGGCTTCCCATGGGCAACTGGTTGGCCACTGTGAGAAGAACAGGATGCTGAACTAGATGGGCCACTGGACTGATCCAGCATTTCAGGGCTCTTCCTATGTAGAGAGGAAGGTCTTACTTAACTGGGCACTGAAAAGCCACTCACTTTGGCGCCTGGTGGGGCCCCGTTTCCAACAGCCCCAACTCCATTGAAACCCACCATTCCTTTCTGCCGCCAGGAGGTGGCAGAAGAGTTCAGCAGATCAGTCCTCCTTTAGTTAAGCTCCTTGAGTGAAGCCTCTCATTGGGCAAATTTAAGGGGATGCAAAAGGCAGTTTGCACCAGTATCATCCCAGGCCCTGATACTCAAGGGGGGAGAGGCAGGCAGGAGCCCCAAGAATCCCTCCCCTGTGTAGTCTTCCCATCTGCACCACAACTAATGAGGATTATGCACTAGAATGGGGGTGACGTCTGCCCTTTCACTGACAGTAACGTGTGTGTGTGTGTGTGTTGTTTTTTGTCCCACCCCCCACTCTAGCTTCCTTGGTTTTTTCTCACTGTGCTCCTGGGGACAGAGTGTGGTGCGGAAGAATAATCATCCATTTCACGTTACAGCAATGGCCGTGGCACACAGGCCCTTAGCAGCAGCCAAACGTGAAGTTGCAATCCGGTGCTTGTCTCCGCAGAAGCAAGTTCTGGAAAACTCAGATGGGCTCCGTAACGCATCTATTAGAACATCTAAAGTATTGAATGTAATTTTATTGTACTATAAAACATTGTCTTTTTGGTAGCTGTATTTTCCTGACCTCCTTTGGCAGTTTTAGATCTTGTAAATAATAACTCTGACCTACGCCATATGTTGTAGAGATCTGTATCTTGGTCAGTCTTTTAATTTGGACTGATTAATAAATAGTAAAAATCCTTGATGATGCAGGCGTCTGGCTGATAAAATAAGTAATTCAACTGAATTTGAGAGGCCTGCATCATCAAGGATTTCCAAATCCAAAGTGTCCACTGAAGAAGACCTTTACAGGTTGAAAAGCACTTGGGAAAGATCTAGTACAAGATTGGAATGCAAGGAATGTATTAAGGATATTTTATTGCCATACATGATGGTCTTTAATAATGTTTTATGATTGCCAGACGAAGGCTAGCACTGCGGAGGGCAGCTATGAGAGAACTAGAAAAGGTCCTCAAATGCAAAGATGTATCACTGAACACCAAAGTCAGGATCATTCAGACCATGGTATTCCCAATCTCTATGTATAGATGTGAAGGTTGGACGGTGAAAAAAGCGGATAAGAGAAAAATCAACTCATTTGAAATGTGGTGTTAGAGGAGAGCTTTGTGCATAGCATGGACTGCGACAAAGACAAATAATTGGGTGTTAGAACAAATCAAACCAGAACTGTCACTAGAAGCTAAAATGATGAAACGGAAGTTATCATACTTTGGACACATAATGAGAAGACATGATTCACTAGACAAGACAATAATGCTGGGGAAAACAGAAGGAAGTAGAGAAAGAGGAAGGCCAAACAAGAGATGGATTGATTCTGTAAAGGAAGCCACAGACCTGAACTTACAAGATCTGAACAGGGTGGTTCATGACAGATGCTCTTGGAGGTCACTGATTCATAGGGTTGCCATAAGTTGCAATCGACTTGAAGGCACATAACAACAACAAATGTTCTAATGGATGCATTACAGAACCCATCTGAGTTTTTCAGAGGTTGTTTAGGTTGGGTTTCTATCCTTTTTGGTTGCAGTCTCCTCAGAAGCAAGTCCCTCTGAATTCAGTGGAGCTGACTCCTGGGTAAGTAGACATAGGATTGTAGCCTATTCACACTTGACCTCAGTAGGGTCACTTGCAAGGTTTCACTGCATGCCATCTCCAGACAGCTCTGAGTGCCACACTTGTCAAGCAATGTGCGCCTTTACAGTGGATCTGTGGCTATATGCATGTGTTCAGGCCATTGTAAGCTCTGCGGGGCAGGGACCTGTCTTTTCTGCTCATCCCCTAAACTGCCATGTACATCTTCATGGAACTGAAACAGTCTTAAGCACTGTATTGATCAAGTATAACGCTTCAGCTGATTGAGGGCAAATTTGAATTGGTGGCACTCTAAGGACAGGCTTGTACATTAAGAGTGGCCTTTTCCCACTATTAATAACAGTCGCTCTTGTTTATTAAACTGTTTTTTTTTAAAAAAAAATAGGCATCTATTTTGATATTACCATTTCCAGCCCACTCTGTTGTCTGAGACCTCTCAAAGGCTGCCTATTTGTTCCTAAGAGCTGCCTTGACTACATCAGGCCAAGGAAGGATTCCCAGTGCCAGCACTCTTCCCACCCCCCACCCCACATAATTGCCAGTTAGATGCTAGTAGGAGATCCACCAGTGGGGCTTCCAGGCTCCAGCACCAGCCCCCCCAACTCTTTGCCCTGTGAAACTGGAAATGTAAAATGAGACCACCACCCCAAAAACCACAAGAAGCTCACCAAAGGGGCCTTGGCAGGAAGTCCACACCTTTGCCTAAAGCATCTCTGCCTGATCACCTGGGAAGACAGCTTGGTGGGCGTCTACAAGCCCAAGCTAAATTCAAGAAGCAGAACCAGTCCAATAAAACAGCAGCCTGCGGTTGTGGTGACACGCACATTCTTTCACCAGAGAATCAGTCAAAAAACAGCAACATGTTTTTCTGCTTGACTGCATGGTCACAGATAGTTCAATGTGCATCAGAAAGTTAACTCTTCGATGGCATGTGTGTCTCACCACCCACCTGTGTGTGGTGTTTTGTCCATTTGTCCAGAACTGGGTTGCGGCAAGGATGGAACACATGCTGATGGACAGAGGCCTCTGGAAAGCAACATGTCTCTGTGCATGCTGGAGCATTAATGCACAACATCTCTGTTGCCTTGTCCAAGGGCACAGCCACAGCTACTTGCTTTAGCACCCCATGTCCAGAGGCTCCCATTTGAAGTGGGAGGGTACATCGTGTGCCCCTCTTCTGGATCTCAACAGGGGCCCACAAATGGCTGTTCCGCCATGATTGTGCAAGCTGCTCTAACGCTGCTGCCACTCACCCCTTGTTCAGATTCCTCAGTGTATGTTAGTCCCCCCACCAAACGAGAGAGAGAGAGAGAGAGAGAGAGAGATGGGGCAGCTCTGTGCTTTCCAGCAATTAAAAAGAATAAAGCAACAGTTGTCTCAAGGCAGGCCAAGGATCTGGGTGACCCCGATTTTCTGTGTGGCTGGGCAGGTTGAATGGGGCCATTGAGACCCCGATGACTGGCACCTCCACCAGGAGCTGTCTCCCCTCGCCGCCGCCCCTCCCCCTTCCCACCCCTTTGCACTTGCTTTCAATTTCCTCCCTGGAAAGGAGAGCCCCTCCTGCTCGCCCGTTGGCTGCGGGAGGGGGGCTGAAAGGGAACCGAGGAGACAAGGGCAGGATTAAAAAGGCGCCCTGGGAGCGAGAGGCAGCAGCGGCGGCGGCGGCGGCGGCTGGGAAAGAAGGGGGCTGGCCGGCCAGCCTGCCCCCCTTGCATGCCTAAGCAGGGCTTTTCTGCAGAGACCCGCCCTCCTTTGCAGCCCCCCCCCCCGGTCCGACCAAACCTGGGGTAAGCCTCGCCTGTTGCCCCGCATCAGGGCCGGGTGATGCCACTTGGATGCTCGCAGCAGTCCGGCCTGACCTCCCACACGCCCGCCACGGCTGCCCCCCCCCAGTTGCACCCCATGTGGGCCTGGTTTACATTGGCCGGGCAAATGGTGAAGACCCGCACGTTTGGGCAATTTAAAGGCACGCATCTTCCAGGCTCCTTTTTTCCTCACTTGGGGCTGTTCCGTGCCAACAGAATGGGGGGTGGAAAGGCGCATCCTTCCAGCAAGGAGCAAATATAAATGATCAATTATCTTCCCTTCATCGGCTATCTCTCGAAGGCACCGATATTGAAGGCGTTGTTCGTAGCATTTCATCTAATCAGCTGCTCAGCTGGTGAAACTGCGCAGTCATTACGCAACTGGCAGCCCCAACGTGGACTTTTAGCTCCGCTCCGTTGACAGTAACCCTTTGCCAACCTGGGGTGCGCCAGCTGATTTGGACTCCGATGCCCATCAGCGCTAGCCAGCATAGCCATCTTGTCTACTCTAGCACAGCCACCCTGGCTGGCCCTGATAGGAATTATAGCCTCAAATAGCTGGCGAAGGCT
Organism: Rhineura floridana; assembly: GCF_030035675.1. Lineage (NCBI taxonomy): Eukaryota > Metazoa > Chordata > Lepidosauria > Squamata > Rhineuridae > Rhineura > Rhineura floridana. Next base: position 1,316,065 of record NC_084499.1, on the reverse strand, counting down.
GCCCTCCATAAAGCCAGCATGACGCTAGGAGTGGATAGAGGTGGAAACTTCCAATCTCCACTCGGCCACAAAGCTCTACAGTTGACTGTAAGCCAATCACCTGCTTTGCAGGGCTGTTGTGAGGATAAAATGTGAGGACCCCATGGACAATGCCTGGCTGATCTAAATCTTTTTATGGTATGAACTCAGCAGTTCTGACTGCAGAGGTACAAACATATCTTAGGCAGAAACACCTAGACAGATTGCAAATGTACACAGACATATAACTGGGTCACAGGTCCATCTATTATTGCAACTGCACCTAGCCAGGTGCTTCTGAGAAACCCGCAAGCATTACACACACACCCAAGCCTTCAGAGGAATCCTGAAGTCCTGCTCAGTGAGAGATGTCAGATGGGGCCTTGGTAGTGGTGGGACCACATTTGTGGAATTCTCTGCCCCAGGAACAATCTGTATTAAGAGAACCTGTGTTTTGTTGCTGTGTGTTGATAAATTGTTACTGGTAATTTTAAGAGGTTTGTGTAATGGGCTTCAAAGTGATGGCTTTATATACAGTTATGCTTTAATTGCAGCTTGTTTTGGTTTTTTGAACGCTGCCTTGTGAGGACAGTGCCAAGCAAGCAAGCAAACACTTTCTTAGCATCCTCCTGAGAAGATGAATGCATATTCTCTGCATCCAATGTTCAGAGGAAGCCTGAACACGGGATGAATGAAAAGGCTCCATTCAGCTGTCATGAATTGCTGCTGTGCTGTTAGACAAATGCATGGATCATTAAGGCCAAGAGGCGTGCCTTCTCCCGTACAGGCCCAGCTCTGGCTAGCTCCACTTTCAGAGGTGAGGCAGAACCTTGCCTGTGGCAGTGCCTCTGAACGTGGAATGCCCTAGCCAGAATACTCACTTAGAGCCCTAGTGCTAAGACTTTAGATCGCCATTAAACACAAGTTTCCTTTGCTCAAACTCTGGATGGACACTGTGATGATGCTATACCTGTGATGCTCCCTACCTACTGGGGGGAAGGGCGGGATATAAATTTAATAAATAATAATAATACCACCTTAGCTGCAACATCTTATGAGGACATTTTGGAGACTGTTTTGGTGTTTGCAGTTTGCAAGCTGCCTTAAGGGTCTGTTGTGATGGAAATGTATAAACGTTTTAAGTAACAATGGAGAGTGTGCTCTCCACCAGCACTACAGACCCTGGTAGCTGTCTCACCTACACCTACATCCCCACCACCTACACACACACACACACACACACAAAAAACACACCACAACTGACCTACTCACACGCTTCAGAAACCACAAATCAGCAATCTTAACAAAAAAGGTGGAGCAACCAGTTGCAAAACATTTCAACATTGAGGGTCACAGCCTGTTGGACTTTTCTATAACAGCGATAGAGATGCCAACAGATCCAGCAGCATTGACTAAGAGGGAGAACTTTTGGATTTACCCCCTGGACACATTGGCACCACATGGCCTAAATCTGGGCCACTTTGGTAACAGCATTTGTATGTTGGCAGCTGATGAAGGCGGAAGCTGAAATGTTTTGTTAATACAATAAAAACCTCTGTTTTGTTAATCACAATTATGTTCATATATTTTAGGTGATTAACAGAATCCTTATAGGGATCCAGAGCAAGTTCTGTTTGTTGCTTTCAAAACTGTCATATATATAGATAGATATAGATATACAACACAAAGGATTGCATGAGAGAGCTGCGACATCCCATCTCAAAGGCAGACAGAGGCCTAAGAACAGGCAAAGCCCCCCCCCGATACTTCAGAGGTCCTTTTGCTTTCCTTCCCATTATTTGGATATTACAGCCAACATCCCAGCGGCGGCTGGTGACTCCAGGTCAGTGGGGCAGTGGAATTCACTCTGGGTTTTAGTCTGAACTTTCTAGGACAGCTCCTTGAAAGTTTGGACTGAAACCCAGAGTGGATTCCACTGCCCCACTGACATGGAGTCACCAGCTGCCACTGCTACCCACCCACCCACCTACCCACCCCCACACCAGCTAGATGGAGGGGGTCTAATGCCCCAAGGGCAGGTAGGCGAGATGGTCCTGAGAAACAAACAAGCCGCTTTTTGAGCTTGCTGCAGTTAGTGGGACTCTTCTCATCCGGACCTTTGGTTCACGCATGACACTGGCTAGGCTTGTCACGCCTCACCTGTGGCCCCACACAGACACAACCCCACCGGGTCTCCCAACACCTGCACGTTTCAGGGGGAGACTGCTAGTCACAGTAGCCAGCTGCCAGGTGGGGAAGCTCATCTTTTAACTGGGGAGCCCAGGAAGATGCCAAGGACCCCGTTCCAAGCCCAGAGGGCAGGAAAAACAGGCAGTGCCAGAGTTAGGCAAGTTCCCTTGCAAGGAAATGGGGCACGGGGGGGGGGAGAAGAGGGCTACGAACCAAAAGGAAATCAAGTGGCCCAGGTGAAGCCAGGCAATCCCACCATGGTGGCACCCTTGGCCCACCCAACCGCTTTACAAATTCCAGCACAGCAGAGACATAACTCCTGCACCATGAGAGGGGCGATGGGAGGGAGAGAGGCCTGGCATTCGGAGAAGCCTTATTTGGGTTGGAGATGTACAGAAAGGACCAAGGGGGGGTCCCCCTCTCCTTTTAATGCAACACTATGAATACTGGGGGGGAGGGGGCTTTTTTAGTCCCTGTTTAATGGATTTGAATGTGAAAAGGTGGCGGGATTTGGGTGCTGGCTGGGCGGGGGAGGGTCCTCTTTGTTTGGAGCTGTTCCTCCTGGCATAGATTTGTTTAGCCTGGGGAGGATCTTAGGGGGGGGCTCTTGCCCGGCCCTTTCTGCCTGACGCTTATTAGCATACCAGCTGCTCCTTGAGAGAGGCTCCTGGAGGGGGGAGGGGGAGGGAGGGAGGGGGCGAAGAGGCGTCCTGGGAATGAATGAGGGTATTGCGGGGGGGGGGAGGGAACAGAGGCCATGAATGGGAGGGGGAAGGAAGCTGAAAAGATGGCAATGCAGTTTTGAATGAAACAAGAGGGGGCTCCCAACGGGTGTAGGGGGCACAGGCCTACTTTGGGGGGGGAAGCAGACAGGAGACATTTTGAGGAGGGGGCAGAAAGTGGCCAAGGGGAATGGGGCTTTAGAAAGAGCATATGGAGGTGTAAGGTGAACCCTCCTTTTTGACACCCCCCCACAAGAGGATACTGGGGGTGGGAGGGAATTGCCCTGTCAAGTTCCTTTGCCTCTTTCTTCCCTATAGACCCCCCCACACACCCCAAGCAAATCAAGGTCCACAAATATCCTCCGCAGTCTATAAGAAGTTGACACATTTTGACAGGGGGGGCCAGTGTCGTGCTTGCACAGCTCTTTGAAATGTTGCAAGTGCATCATGCATTTCCCCCCACCACACCCCTTTCAACACCCCTTACAGGTAGGCCAGTAGTATTATCACCCCATATCACCCGTCAGCAGTTCTTGGCTGCAAGGTTTGACTGAGACAGCTCTTCACCTCCTTGCTCCCCCCAGCCCCAGGTCTACTCAGAGCCCCCTCCCCCACTCACCAACAAACCATCCACACTCCCCACAGGTGAACTGAAAGGGATTCACAAGGAGGGGGTGGGGGGGTCAGTGGAACCCCTTTTCTCCAGGGGGAACAAACCACTTTGTGACCTGAACTCATGGAAGCATAAAATTGGGACGTGGGGGGGGACAAAATTCCCAGCACCAGCAGCAGCACTCTCCACCCAAGTGGGGGGGGCAGTTAAGGCACAGTGGTCCTCCACCTCTTGCAGCTTTGGGAATCAGTGTTCCTTCTTCCAAACTGAACATTGGACAAAATATTTTGGTAAGAATTGGTAGAGTTTACCCCCTCCCCCCACAAGCAGAAGGGGCTTCGGGGCGGGCAGGTGGGCTGCACAGTGGCCCAAGTTGCTCATCTACTTTTACAACAGCAACAACAATAATGATGCTCAAACAGTCACTCACTGTTGCTGTCAAGAGGCGTCTCCCCTGGCGTGTTATCCCAACAACACACTTTTCCAACCCAGCTATTTAAAATCAAGAGAATGGCCCCTGGAAATAGGTCCTCTTAGGGGCCCTCTCCCTGATGCCCCTCCAAACTTTCACACTCACCACCTCCAGCTTTAAGAGCTTCCCAGAAATTAAAACACAATCCCATCCCACCCCAGTCCATATGGGTCATTCATTTGAATATTATATTATTATTTATGAGTGACCCATATATATATATATATATATATATATATTAATTAGAAAAGATAAGGCTGGGAAAAACAGAAGGGAGTAGAAAAAGAGGAAGGCCAAACAAGAGATGGATTGATTCCATCAAGGAAGCCACAGACCTGAACTTACAAGATCTGAACAGGGTGGTTCATGACAGATGCTCTTGGAGGCCGCTGATTCATAGAGTCGCCATAAGTCGTAATTGACTTGAAGCCACATAACAACATATATATTAAGTCAAGCGCTTGTCTATGCTTTTTGAAAAATATATTTTATTGAATTATATTAAAGGAAGGCAAGCAACAATACAATCTAACAGAGAAACGTCCTTCCCCAACCAAAAGAAGCTCTTGTCTGTGCTTGAAGGATGCAACAAAGGCCCTCTTGCCTTGTCATCTCCCCTCACCCACCCTGCAGAGGACTGAGAAGTGACGGATCCATTTGTTTTGGAGTCAGTTGCCCAAACAAAAGACAATTGGAGGAAACACTTGAGAAGTTCAACATTATTTTTGGGTGCTTCAGCTCTGCTGTCTTGAGCCCATGCAAGGCGGTCAGCGGACACACACACACTCACGCCTGAGTGTCCGCAACTAAAAAAGCAAAGAAATCAGTAACAGAAATAACCCAAACATTTAAAAGAAAAGAAGAGGAACTAGAGTTTCTGTTCTGGACAGCGTTATTTCTGGGAGAAGGCAGGAGGTCTTCTTAAAGTGGAGGGGGCACGAAAGATTTCCTGTATTGTCCCCAAAACATTGCAGGATAGCTCCAGGAAATTTGGGGTGCTGCCACACCCGGCTCGCCTCCGCGGCAGAATGTCTGCTTTGCATGCAGAACACCCCACGTTCAGTTTGCAGCATCTCCAGGTTGGGCTGGAAGAGACTCCACTCTGGAACCCCGGACAGCTGCTGCTAGTCAGGGAGAAGACTGAGCTAGACGGGACTGTTGCTCTGATTCCATGGGTTGTATTCTGCTAAGGCCTTCTCAGAGTGGACCCACTGAAGTGAACGGACCTAGGTGAGTCATCTCTGTTAACGTCAATGGGTCTCCTCTGAGTCAGAGTAGCATTGAAGACCACCCTGCATAAGACAGCTGCCCGTGCCCCATCCACATCTCTGCCCACGCTTGCAAACCCGTTCCAAGCTGTGCACAGGGGACCCGAGCGCTCAGAGGGAGAAGGCTCTGGCTGGATGAAAGCAATGGCCTCCCCAGCCATCTGCGGTCCCCGGGCCAGTCCCCAGCGTTCTTCCTATGACCAACTATACTCCATATCGGCTGACAATATAAATATGCCACTTCAGGGTATAACACGCTTACAGAAAAACAGGGTTGAAATGTATTGGATGAGTTAACAACAGAGATGTAAGCACCCTCTCTGCACTTGTCTAACCCTTCCTAAGGATCCCCTCCCTTGAGCAATCCAAGGGTGCATCTGGCCAAACCTTCTGCTTGCAACAGCTCTCCCCTTGTTGTTAAGTCTGCAGCCCCTGCTATTCAGAGGTAGACTGCATCTGCTCATGGAGGCTCCAGACAACAAATGATAAACCCGTTCATTTGCCCAATCCTCCTTTTTGAAAGAGACATTAGCGAGGGGCACCACCACACATCTTGCGGCTGTTAGTTACACTTTACCCCAAGGAAGTTCTTGCTTTTGTCTTTTTGTTAACGAGGAGGAAAGGAACTCAGGCAGAGGGTCACACACACACATTTTATTCTTACACAACAATCATGTGAGGTAGATTAGACTGAGAGATCCTGCTCAAGGTCAGCCAGTGAACTGAGTGGATGAAAGGGAATATGACTCCCTCCCTCCCTCATGCCATTATACTACTCCAATCAGTACCCCAAGCACGCTCTAATGACTTATTCCAATATTTGATGCAGGAACATAAATGGCATCACCAAATGTGCAGCAAGCCAGAAGTTCATAGCAATTAGCATGAGCTTTGCAAAGCCTGAGCTGCTAGGCCTCAGCTTCTTTGCTAACTACTGAAGTTAATGTTTGCCAGAACTGCAGTTTTGGACAACTATGGCTATTGCAAATGAGATGACTAGAGAATATGAAGTTAAATAATAAAGATGCTTACAGCCACAATAAAACCAAACCAAAACATTTTTGTCAGTATGGGGAATTGTTACACTTCCATCACCTTTGCCCCAAGCCTTCTTCACTTATCCTTCCTTCAAGGTTTCTGTCCTCATAGAATACTAAGAGTTGGAAGGGGCCTATATGGCCATCAAGTCTAACCCCTTGCTCAATGCAGGAATCCAACTTAAAGCATATAGCACAGGGCCTTTGTTGCACCTTTCCTTCAGCCTCCCTACCTTGGAGAGCAGGGGGGAGGAGATGGCCCTTCACTTCTCACACCCCCACCCACAGTTAGGGGCAGTGTGAGGCAGTTTTTAATCCCAAGCAAAACCCTGCAAGTGTGACAGGTCTAAACCCTCCATTTGGCCTTCTGCAAGGCGGATGTTAACATAATAATTTTTTGCTTACCAGGATTTGAATCTCCACACAGCCATGAAGCTCACTGGGTGACCTTGGGACAGTCACTGCCACTCAGCCTCAGAGGACGCCAATGGTGAACCCCCTTTGAATACCGCCTACCATGAAAACCCTATTCATAGGCTCTCCATAAGTTGGGATCAACTTGAAGGTAGTACATTTCCAACGAAGATGGCCAGTATTATCATAAAATAGTACTGTGCCCAACTGCTGTTATTTTACATTTGTTGGTTGCTCTGTACAAAAAAAATCTCAAAGCAACTTACAAGATAAAATTACAATTGTTATTTTACCATGTAGTGGTTGTATAGGGCTAAGTGGTGGAGGCAAGGCTGAGGAAGACATTTTAGGAGGGGAAATCTGACTCCCAGGCCTCAGTAGCTGTGCCAGGACGACAAATTGGGAGCTCCCTGGCTGATGAATTCAGAGAGAGGCTGGAGGTGTAGTGCAAAACACCTGCAGGTCAGGAAGGCTGAATTAGGCCATCCTCACTTGGATCTCCCCCAAAAATGCTTTTTTGAAAGCTTGATAACTGGCAGGCAGGACAAAAACATCCAGTTTCCCAGGAATGCAGAATGAGAACTTCCTTTTGGAATGTCTAAACTGCCCTTCATCCCAATGGACCCCAGGGCAGTGCATGCACAGCTGGAAACGCCAGGAGCAGCCAAACGTGAGGGTGTGCAAACAGCCCTTTGGGTTGCAAGTCGGGATCCTACAGCCAAGCAGTTGCACTGCAACTTCCCAAATTTCTAGGATTATGACAGCAAGAGAAAAAATCCCCCCCCGGGCACCCACCCAGAGTTCATAATGGCACCCATCTTGCTCTTGGGCCTGCCTCAGCAGTTCCTACCCCAGAAGGCCCATCAGCAATAATGTTTCCTTCCCTGAAGAGGTGCACCACCCCCAGCCCGGCAGCACTTGGAGAAAAGACAGAGGCTAGATCGGATCAAAGGGGCTGACCTAGCCCAGCCCCCTGCTTTCCACAGTGGCCAGCTACATGGAAATAGTCCTCCGCATTTTTGGTTTAGAGGTATACTACTTTGAAACCTGGAGGATCTATCTAGCCATCAGATAGCAATCTTGCAATGCCTAAGTTTGCATCGGAGAAGGGCGGTCATAGCTCAGGTGCAGAGCATCTGCCTTGCATGCAAAAGGCCTCAAAGGCATCTCCAGGTAGGGTTGGGAGAAAGCCTTATCTGGAATCCTAGCGAGTGGCTGCCAGTCAGTGTAGACAATACTGAGCTAGATGGAGCAGTGGTCTGACTCAGTATAAGGGGGCTTCCTCGATTCCCTTACTTGGGAGTAAACAGCACTGAGTGTTCCGGGGCTTCTTAGCAGACGTGCTGCAGATCAAGCTGCAAATGTGGATGTGGGAAGGGGACCCATTTGTGGGTTGGGAAAACCAACAGCATTTACATCTGACCCTGTCCTGTGCATGCAAGCATTTACTCAGAATCGGACAGCAAGTGCATCCTTCAGACAGAGGGGAAAGAAATGACCAAAAAGATTTTATATAAAAAGATCAGTGAAAAAAAATTTATTTATAAATTTCTCACCCTGGGACTATGCGAGGCTATCATACACTCAGGAATACACCATCTTGTACAGAGCTGTGGTTTTTTTATCCAGTTAAAAAAAGTGATCATACAGTGACCCACATATAGCTTCAATATAAGCCTAAAATTCTTAATGAATTAATTAACATAATTAAAAAAGGTATTTGCCATCTAGAAGGGGAAAGGAACACCACCATCTACAGAGAAACTCCTCTCCAGAGTTCATCAGCTTCCAATGTCTGCTTATTTCACTGACATTAACATATTTTTCTAAGAAAAATATTTCAGAATATTACAGACTGCCAAATGGTTCAATTGTGCACAAAAGAGACCCCCTCAACCTCTTTTTTAAAAAAATTAAAGATAAGGAGTTAGAGATTCTCCATTTTGGCACAGAGAATTACAGCAGCACAAGCCAAGATGAGGGGGAGCAAAATCCCTTTTATTTTTCAAGATAGGGGGTGGAGAGATCATCCAAACATATATGGAGACTTTGTGGAGTTGCATAGAAAAAGAATTAAACCCCTACACACTAAGGTTGCAATCCGAAGCATACTTACTAAAGTGCAAGTCCCTTTGAACTCAGCAGGGCTTACTTCAGAGTAAACTTACTTCAGATCACATGGCAGGCCAGGCAACTGCTCGCTGGGGCAATAAGGCAAAAAATATTAACCCCCAAATCACAGGCTTGCCCATTTCCAGAGCAGGACCCCCCTCAATAATAATAATAATAATAAATAGGTGTGTATTCCCAACCTAGTTCTCACTGTTGGTGGAAAACCTTTTCCAGGCAGCTGGGGGGGGGGAGGAGAATCCCCAAATCTTTAAAAGGAAAGGGGGGGACATAAGCATCCCTCCATATTTCATTTTACCCACAAAAGGTTTCACAGTCTTCAAAGGCATACTTTTTATATATAAAAATATAAATATGTGTTAACATCTTTACAAACACTCCCAAGAGAGTCTTCCTTTAGAAAATTGGGTTTCAAACCAAGATCTTTTCCTAATAACCTAGCCCAGATCTTGAAATTCTGAATATAAACTATTTTTTATTAATAATCATGTCATAAATGTTATGACATTTTATTGTGGCAAATCCATTTAAGGAAAAAAGGGGGGAGGACAAAGGAAGAAGTTATGTGCAACTCTAAAACAGACACCAGAAAATTCTCCCCCACTGAGAATCCAAAAATCAAAAGCACACTCCTGACACACAGTATAACACTCTTAATAAATTCACCCAAAAAAATGAGCTCTGAAGAAGCACACACAATTCCTTACGGAGTTACAGTATTCAAAGACACTTTTGAAAGAGGCCAGCAACATCTCTCTCAGGTTTGATGTGAGGAGGGGGAAGGGGTGACATAAGAGAGAGACTGCAAATGAAACTGTGGAGATAGCAGAATACAACTCAGTGCAGTTGGGGGGGGATATAGCAGAACCCCACGGGGGATGCACAAGCCCTCGTTCCATTCCCCCTGAACTGTATTTCTAAACCACTCCAAGATCTCTTTGAGCAAACCACCCAGCTCGCTACACACGCACGCACGCACGCACGCGATAAATAGTGAAACACTCATCGCCCAAACACAATGGAAAACTACATTTCAAAGGTTTGATGGCTGCTTGAGAAAAGGCGTGGGGAGGCACAGGCAATATGGCAGTGGCAAAACGCATCGCTCTAGTGCAGGCCGAAAGGCGGGAGGGGGAAAGGAGGACCCCGCACTGCAGGGAGGAGGGAGGCCGAGGCGGGTGGGCTTCTCGGGGGCTGTCTGTGGGCATGCAACGCGCCAGGAAGGTAAAGCAGCATTCAACAGACAGTTGCAGTCACTTTAGAAAAAGACACGTTTCAGAACGGACACTGAAAGCATTATTCAAAGTTGAAATCTGGTTTCCTTCTCGGTGGGCAGCAGGGGGCGCTCTGGCCCTTTTACAGACCACTTCTCCAGCTGTTGCCCGGCCCTCCCCCTTTCACTTTTCAAGGTCTGGCTGAACTCACCGCAACTACTTTTTTTTAAAAAAGGCCTTTTTCTTCTGTCTTTGCGCAAAGCTGACCGCGACGCGATCCAATTTGACAGGACAGCAAGAAGTGAGAGAGCAAAGGGCTGGGGGACGGATTTGCACCAGCGGGGTAAACTCCAGCCTGGACCCCAGACAAAATCCCGGCGCTATTTTTGTGTCCATAGTGGAAGGTGGAGGGAGATTCTCAACTTTTTTTTAGGTGACCCTTTTTAGCCCCCAACAGAATACAAACCACTCTGACAGATGGGCGCGAAGATACTCCAATTTTAACTAGTTTACACCAAGACTGAGAAAAAAAGGGGGGGAGGGCACAAAATGCTAATGACTGGGTTGAGGGTCGTTCTGGAGGTTAGGGAAAGCAGCGCATGGGGTGTGGAGGGTGCGCGCCTGTCTGTGTGGGGTCACGTCTTCAAGCACCCGGCCAGTTCCTCAGGCTGGAGAGGGGGGAGGCAAGCCGGCGGCAAATACTGTGGGGCACAACCGAGGTAGATGGAAGAGGAGGAGGAGGGAGGAAGGGGAGGGGGGAGAGTTTTGTTTTACAGTAGAGCAAACACCAAACCTTGTGAAGGGGGGCAAATCCTTCCCCTCCCCTCAATGCAAGTCCCCCCCATAAATCTTTTGAGTCCCCACATCTCTTGCCAAAAAAATTAAAATAAGTAAAATAAGTACAAAACAAGTATTCCAAGCAGCTTTGAATGTTTCCCTCTTTCCTTAGCCTCCCCCCAGTCTACAATCTTAAGGCGCCAAGCGCAGGGAGTCGGGGTCCAGCTGCCAGTCCCGGAGTCCCGGAGCTGGAGGAGGACCTGGGATTGTGCGGGGGGGCAGGCTGGCAGTCTCGCTCCGCTCCATCACCCCGGGTGGCCGCTGTGCCCACACCTCCGTTTTCCGACGCGGCCGGCCCCCTTCCCTCCCCTGTCTTCAGAGGAGTCTCTCTCCGCCTCGGATGCGCGGCCAGGCCCAGAAGGGCTTTGCCCTTGACGGGGGCCCGGAGGAGACCCGGCCCTCTGCGCGCTGCTGGGACCCGCGCGCCTTTTCACCGCGCTCTCCATCCGTGGCAGGCGGCCCGATGCCGCCCGAGGGCGGATCCCGTTCCCGGGCGCCTTTGCTTCCAACGCACCAGCCCCCGCGGAGGGCTTGCCCGCCGGGGGCTTCACCATCACCGGCCGCCCGAGGAATATTTGGCCTTGGTGATCAGGTAGAGGACGATGTCCTGGTGGCCCCCGAAGGCGGCGATGTGGAGGGCGCTCCAGCCGTCGCGGTTGGCCAGGCGGATGTCGGCGCCGAACTTGACCAGCAGCTTGACCAGCTCCAGGTTGCCGTCGATGACTGACTGGTGGAGCGCCGTCTGGCCCTCGGGCCCGAAGGAGTTCACGTTGAACTCGCAGTTGGTCATGTTCTGCAGCAGCGACTGCAGCTCCTTCGTGTTGCCTTTGCGCACCGCCTCCTGGAAGACGCGCTGGCTCGGCGGCGGCGGGGGCGGCGGGGGCGGCGGGGGCGCCGCACAGGTGGATAGCTCCGTCTGGCTCATGGCTGCTGGCCGCGCGGGCGGCGGCGGCGGCGGCGGCCGGGCCGGGGCAGCAGGCCGGCGGAGGCTCCCCGCATGGACGGCGGGCGGTGGGGCGCCAAGGGCAAGAAACCGCGGCGCGCGGAGCCCGCTGGAGAGCCGCGGGCAGGCGAGGCGAAGCAGGGGAGCCTGCGAAGCCGGCCTCGACGGCGCTCAAGTCAGTCCTGCCCGGAGCCGAGCCCCGCGCGGCGGACAAAGGCAAGGCAGCTCGGGAGGAGGCGCGCCGGCGGCGGCGGCTGTCGTCGCTGCTCCTTCTCCTCCTCCTCCTCCTCCTGCTGCGGCCGTCCGGTTTCGGCGTCTCCCTCTCCGGAGCCCCCCAGAGCTCCTCGGGGAGCACTGCTCTGCTCGCCGCTCAGGCTCCGCGTCTGTCTGAGCGGGGAATGCCCATCGGGGCGCCTTTTAGACGGCCTCTCGGCATTTGCATAACAATGGCCGGGCCGGTGACGCGGCCCCGCAGGTCCCGGGGAGGGGAGGGGAGGCCGCTCATTGGCCGCCGCCCAACGGGGGAAAGTGCTGGCGAAGGTGACACCCGGGGCGGGGGAGGGGCCGGGCTCCTATCCCCTCCCCCCTCCCTCCTTGCGGCGGGATCATCACGACTTTCCCTTTTCCATATGTATCTCGATTTGCCCCCTTCGGCCCGGTTACTCGAGGGTGAGGCTGCCATCCTCTTCGGGCTTGCGAATGGCGAGAGCTCCATTGCGTAAGTCTGAGGGGCTTGCTCCTGAGCCGGCCTGGCCGGTATCGCGCCGTAACTGAGTCGGGAAGGGAGCCCCCGTCCCACCCCGCAGACTGGCTCCTTGCCCTTCGTGCCTTACCTTCCGAGGAAACCCGCGGGAAAGGCCCGACTTGCTCACCGGGAGCAAGGCTAGTCCCGATCCGCCGGCTGTTCGCGGCTGGGGAGAAGCGGACGAGCTTCTCCGTGAGCGCCCCCTCCAGCGCGGCTTGAGCCCACGGAGCCGGCCGCAGCGGAAGTCCCTGAGGATGCCGCCCGTGGCGCAGGTATTCGGAAGGCCGCCGCGAGCCTGCCCCAAAGCCCAGCAGCCTGGCGCAGAAGCCCTCATGAGGTCTGGCGCCTTGGGAAGGGCTGAGAAGAGCTGGCGGCTCCGCCGGCGCTGCGTTCTCAGGGCCCCCCCTAGGGTGCCGCTGCAGACCCGCTTGAGCGAGGAGGAGGCGAAGCCGCTTAAAAAGCGCCCCTGGCCGGATTCGTTTGGCGCAACAGCCTTTTTTCCTGACTTTCCCCCCCTGGAAATTGGGCCGTTGCTCTCTCTCGCTGCCCAGAAAGGGCAAGCTTTCGTGGCTGAAACATTCCGTCGGCGGCGCACAGGGGGCGCCGATGGACAGAAGCAGCTGGTGGTTTCTGAGGGTCTCTCCCAAGCCAGGCAGGCCTTTTGGTCCTTTCGAGGTTCCTCCCGCCCAGACCCATTAAGTAACCCCACTCCCCGCAAAGACTTGCCAAACTGTTTCATTCATTCTTCTCCTCACTCCATGCAAAAATACCTCTATGCGATTCCCATCTTCCTCTTGCAGGAAATACGACTTAGATCCCCAAGGGGAGGGGGGGATGCCAGAAATTACTGCTGCACACATTAGCTATTTTCTCCAAAATAGTATACAGTAGTAGGGGTCTGCCATTAAAACGAAAAGCTCCTGTGTCTTTAAAACAGGTCTGCAAGAGGCAGAATATCAACAGGTAAAGCTAGCATCTTTTCACTGCATCTCCCTGCCTGAATTTTGGCCTCTCCAACACAGGAGACCTGCTGGAAAAGAGGTGATGTCTCACCTTGCCTGTGAATGCACTTTGGAACCCTGGTTCCCAAATGAAGTCACAAAGAGGGGACAATGGAACTCTCTGCCACTAGGAGTGGGGATTGCATTAAAAGGGGATTAGACAAACTCATGGAGGAGGATGTGAACTCTAGCAGTGACTGTTGGAGGGCCTGTAGGCAAGACAAGATAAACTGTTATGGGCATCACACACACACAGTTCTATTGGCTTCAGTGGAGTGCTTCTTTCAAGTCTATTTTCAGCAGGGGGGAGTGGGCCATGTGGGCACATGTGTGCCTGTGAGGGTATGGCATGGAATGGCCATGCTCAGAGGCAGTGTGACTGGTATTCAGAGGCAGACTGCTTCTGACTATGGAGGCAGACGCAGCCATTGCGGCTAGTAGCCATTGATAGCCGTATCCTCCATGAATGTGTACAGTCCTCTTTCAAAGCCATCCAGGTTGGTGGCCATCACTGCCTCTTGTGGAAGTGAGTTCCGTAGCTTAACTCTGCACTACACAAAATCCTTTCTTTTGTCGGCCCTGAATCTTCCAGCATTCAGCTTCATTGGATGCCCACGAGTTCTAGTGTCATGAGGGAGGGAGAGAAACTTTTCTCTGTCCACTTTCCCCATGCCAAGCATAATCTTACACCTCTCCTATGTCCCTTGCCCCATTTGCCATTTCCCCCCTTTTCCTTTTTAATTGCTTTTTAACATTAACCACACCAGCATAATAATAAAACAACATGGAGGTCATTATCTATTGCAGTCATAACCATATAAGCAGAGCACAGTATGGCTTTGAACACTGTTCTTGTCACAGTTGAAATGGCCAGGACACCCCTGCGAGGGGCTTAGAGATTTAGAGAGGAAGGAGAGGAAATTCTGTAAAGTTCACACCTCACAAAACGTAGAGTTGAAGCTGGAGAAGGAATTATATTACCTTCCTGACCAATGTTTAAATTAATGAAGTTGCACCACATAGCATAAAAAAATCTCAGGTTTTCCTTATTTTTATTTGATGAGTTAATTTTTCAGCAATTATTATTTTTCACACAGTTTTGTACCACACATTTTGTAAGTAAGTAAATGTTTTCTGGATGTAATATCAGCACGAGACCCTTCAAACGCTGACAGTGATGGCAGTTGTGGTGTGAACGTGATGCGTTTTCTGTTGCACCCAGTTCCAGAATATTACCACCGTTGGACAAGTCCACCCAAGGTGGAAAGGCATCCCTCTGTTCCCACATAGATGGCACCGCTCTTAGGCCCCTTCCAACTCTTCTATTCTATAATGCTTTGATTTGGATCCCTGCATTGAGCAGGGGGTTGGACTTGATGGCCTTATAGGCCCCTTCCAGCTCTACTGTTCTATGATTCTATGATGACATTTCTGGTGTCATGTGAGAAACTTGCACAGGCACCCCATGTCACCTCTTCCAGAGTTTAATATATCTGCTGATACAGATTTATATCTGCTGATACAGATTTAGCAGGTTGCCTATATTTTACTCCAACAATTTTCCTTTAATGGTCTACCACAATCCATCTCCAAAGTCAGTTCCAGCAGCCCACAGCCTCACACCTGCCAGCGAAGGCCCAAGAGCCCCACCTAAGAAGGGAAGAGCAGCCTGGCCCCCGCTGGAGACAAGGGTCCTCCTGTTGTTCTGGCCTGGGAGACCTGCCTCCTTCCTCTCCCTCTGAGAGTGAGGTGAGATGCTCTGGGGAAGAGGATGGTCCTGAAAGCAGAAGACAAGCACAATGCACTTCATAAGGCAAATGGGCTGGCCCCAAAAGGCAGCAGCAGCAGCAGCAGCAGCGGATGAGCAGAAGCTGAAGCAGCAAAGGAACTGCTGACCCAAAGCAGGTTTGGGTAAACGAAACCGGAAGAAAGACAAGGGAAGAGGAGATGGAACAGCCGCGGGGGGGGGGGAGCTGGGGGGAGGGCAACAATGGGGGAGGAGAAAAATCAGAGACAGGCAGAGAAGGTTGTGCTTGGCAGGTCCCCCAACTGTCTGGGGCAGAGAGAAGCCATCAGTGTGGCCGGAACTGCCCAAGAAGGACTTCTGTGTGGCTTGAAAGCTTGTCCAAGCCTCACCTTTGCCACAAGCTCATAAGGTGGCCTTAGGCAGGTCACCATTCCCTCAGTCTCCCTTCCGCTCTAGTTAACACTAAACCACCTTGCAAGGTGGTTGTAAGAACATTTGAGACAACATCTGTGAAGCACTTAGACCCCTGCAAAGGGTTATGGGAGCTCCCATTAACTTCATCAGAGCCACTGCTGACCATCACAGCGTTGGTTTCTAAATCTGGCCCCTGCCTGGCCCCAGGCCTACCCCTCCCACATCATGAAAACCCTGTGGATTGCCACGTGCCGTTCGTTTGTGACTCCAGTGCTCAGGTTCTGAGCACCAGAGCTCAGAGCAGCCCAAACGCATCACAGATTCTGGGCTGGGTCCGGCTTGCCCTACTCAGGGGCCCTCCAGACATTTGGGGGGACAGGTCCCGGCAGCCCCAGGCATTGCAGAGCTGTGCTGCCTGGCACTGGAGCCCCCCTGCTTGGAGAGCAGCCAGTTGAGGAAGGCTGTTTGATGGCTCCCAGCCCCAACGCCTCCTGCCAGCCCAAACGGCTGCTGTGACAGCCAGTGCTGGTGGCAACTCATCCCCCGGGGCTTGCTTTCTCATGCCAGCCATTGGCTCTCTGTCTTGACCACATGGGAGAAGTGAGCAGAGATGCAATGGAGCAACTGGAACAAAGTCCTGGTTAGAGTCTGGACAAGACATTTTGGCAGCTTCTGGGCCTGCTCAGTGATGGAGGAGGTGACCCCTCCCCCGCTCTGTTGAAACAGCGTTTCACTGATGGAGGTGCCAGCAGAGAGCAGCAGGGTTGGCAGGGCAGTTGTTTTGATGTTTTGCTGCAGGCTGAAACGTTTGGGCAGCTTACAAGGCATAAAGAATCTGGAAACTCCCTGCCCGAATCCCTGATGCTTCTGCCCGTCAGTGTAGTACTGAGCTAGATGGAGTGAGCTAGTCTGAGGCAGCATAAGGTGCTCCCTATGAAGCATAGACTTCCGGTTAGAGGCATTTCTCTTTTTTAAAATTTCCCTCTGGCCTCATTATTGTTCATTAATTTCTTTATATCCATAAGTACACCCCCCCAATACAGTACACTCTTGACCACAAAAGCTGAATAATAAATGTGGGAGTCTTTTAAAAACAAACAAACAGGTATTCTACAAGGTGCCACACGGCTTTACCGTTTCTGTGTTAAAGTTGTTGAGCAAAGGAGTGCTTTTGCCTGTCCCAAATTTTCTGTCCCTTCATTTATCTGGGCGACCCCCTCCTGCCAAATCTAGGTGCAGTGTCACATGAGAGAGTAAATCATTCCTTCCACCCTCATCATATTTTTATTTGGCCTGCTCATGCTTGGCTATTTTTGTAACTAAACTAAACAGCTGATTCAGCATTTCCTCATAAGCAACATGCCTCAACCCTTGAAAGAATTCACTCGGTCTTTTCTGTGCCATTCCCCTCATCGCTACCATCTTCTTGGGTGGACCAGAATCAAAGTCGCTTCCCTGGAAGCCACCGTGGATGGGAACCAACGCAGGGGTCATTTACTCCAGGGCAAACGCCCCTTAGCAGTGTCCGCTCTTGTCTTGAATCTGTTTTCTTCCAGGAAGTTTTCTGGTGAGGCACCCTGAGCCAGAGAGCAAAGACAGCATCTCCAGACAGCCTGGTGACAATCTGTCTCTTGCAAAAAGCCCTCCGAGGCAACCTCCTCCTCCTGCCTTGCCAAACCAGTCCTTGCACCCAGAGAGTCTGCCTTTATTCCCTTCTCTGCCTCTGAGAATAGAGGAAAGCGGAGAAGGGGGGTCCTGCTGTGCTACGGATTACAGTACAACGGGGGGGGGGAACCAAAGTCAGAGGGACAGATTCTCTTCCCTGCCTTGACAAGTGCCAAGGCCTCGCCAGCATCACGGCCCCCTCAGGTTAGGACTTCCATTACTGTTACGAACCTTCACTGGAATCAGTGTGAAGCCTATGATGGATTGCTGTGGGCAGGTCCCTG
This sequence comes from Rhineura floridana, assembly GCF_030035675.1. Lineage (NCBI taxonomy): Eukaryota > Metazoa > Chordata > Lepidosauria > Squamata > Rhineuridae > Rhineura > Rhineura floridana. Next base: position 1,298,351 of record NC_084499.1, on the reverse strand, counting down.
CCCTGAGAAGCTTACAATGTACCTTGGGTCTGTCAGGGTTGAGGATTCCATCGGGGACCTCCAGGTGTGAAGCTGGCTGAGTGCTGGAAGGTGGAGGTGCATCTGGGGGGCACCCGGCTCCCGCAGGCCAGCTCTAAGTAGAGGGGAAGAGGCAAGTCTTGATGCTCAGGCCCTGGGATTGAGGCGGCAATCCTCCACAGATCCCTGGGGACAAATGCCATTGAACTCTAGCCCTGCTAGCTGGTGCTTACCCAGAGTAACCCTTTGCTTCCTCCTTAGGGCTGACTGATCAACAGCCAGGCTGCCTCTGTCTCAATTCCCCATCTTCTCGTGGGGCTGCTGTGCTGTTGGGAGTTTCCCTTCCGCTTTTTTCTGTTGGAAGTGGGGCAAGAGCAACTCCTGTTTTGTTCTTTTGTTTATGGTCCAGAAAGGAGATAGAGGTAGGGTCCTCCAGATGGATAGGCTTGTTTACCTTTACCTGTGATGCTCTGACTGACTTCCTTCTGTCACTAGACTGTTTCATAGGGAAGCTTACCTGCCCCTCCTCCTTCCGCCCTTTCCATTCCTTTGTCCTCTGACTGTCCGGGAGAAAGGAGACATCCCTTTGTCTCTGCTCTCTCCAAGCCATGAGGCTAACCCCTACACCCGGGAGTTATGCCTCCAACTTAGTTAGTTAGTTAGAACTAGGTTTGCTTTTGTATCTACTATGTATTTCTATAAATAAAGTAGCTTTTCTTATTTTACTAAGTCTGCAGTCTCAGTGATGCTGATGCAGGGTAAAAGCCTGCTTTCTTAGGCAAATGCACACACACACTGGCACACTCGCATTTCAACATCTGCTGTTACTCTCTGCTGCTGTGGTGTTGCTTTAAACGAAATTAAGCACACAAATTACACACAGCGCAACATCTTCCGCCTCACCTCTACCCCACAGACATGGAGAACCGCCTTCCTGTCAAATCATCGAGACCCATCTCGGCCTGCATTTTAATAAAAACAACATTGTGGCATCAGCTTTTGTGGACTGGGTGGCCTTGCAAAGCAGAGATGTATTTGAGGAGTAGGGCATTCTTGAACAGCTTTACCCAGTGGAATAAATCACAACAATACAACTGTGAAGATGTTTATTCCAGAAATTTGCCACCCCTCAAATACATTTAATTTTCAACCTTAGCATCCAAGTGCTGTTAAAAAAAATATCTGCTGCTGATTATCTGATAGGACAATGTCCAGGTATTTCCCGTGATTTCCCCTGATAATTCCATTGACAGGGGAAGAATTATTTTGGGAGCTACATTTTTAAAAAACCACGAGCCACTTAAGTCTCTTGTGGAAGAAATGAAGGGGTGTAAATGCACACACTCACGGCTATACAGATATGAATTAAAATTATATTTACAAAGCACAAGCGCCCCCCAACCAGAAGCGCGTTGGTTGGTTGGGTCATTCATTCATTCATTCATCCACTCCAGAGGCCTCCTTAAAGGGCAGCCGGAGGCGTGGCCTGGAACCGCGGGGGGCGTGGCGGGCGGCGGCTTCATTAGCATGTGTCGGGGAGCGTGGGAAAGTCTCGGGCCTTTCTTCCCAGCGCTGAGAGCGAGCGCGGCCGAGGGAAGGGCGGGGCTGGCGGAGGGGCGGGAGGAAGCCCCGAAGTGATACTTTGGAAACTTGGAGACTTTGCTGGGTGGTTGCAAAGGAAACAATAGTCATAAACAAGGCCAATTGGGCGCTGCGTGTTAAGTTTGCAAATAAAGTACGCCTTGGACTGGAAGTTTGGTCAGCTTTTGCGCTTAACGTTTTCTGAGCCTGCTCTGCCGTAGTTAGCTGCCAGCCTGCTCGTCTCGTGACCCATTTTTGTACGTTAGGATGAATGCTTTAAATTTGGGTAGTTTTATATATATATATATGTGCACACATATATATGGTTCTGTACCTCGCTCTGGTATCTGTGTTGGTGAAGGGCAAGTTATAAATATATTTAATATGTAAATAATAAAATCGCGACTCAGCAGAAGATTTGGGAGGGGGGGAATAGTCAGGCCTTCCACAGTATGAACTATTTGCTCCAAGGCGCGGGAGGGGGATCTTGTTTACTCCGAAATAAATCCCGACCCCTCCCAGTTCAGCGGAGCTTACTCCGAAGTAAGTGAGCAGGGGGGATGGAACCCTCCTGCAGCCTGCCCCGCTTTACTCAGAAGGAAGCCCCGTTTTAGTGGGGCTTACTCCCAGGTAAATATGCATCGGCTTGGGGGTCTGAATAGGTAAAGGTCATCGGGCAGGGTTGTTTGTGTGTTGTTTTGGAGGGCGCTGAAAGCGGCAGAGAGAACTACCCCCCTCAAAAAAAATTGGTAAAAGGCGGGAGGCCCGCACTCCATTCAAAAGGAGGGGGTGAATGCTATCCCGGGAGAGAGGGTGCCGGGTTGCGAAGCCTGTTTTGGGGAGTTCGAGAAGCTCACGCCCAAGCTGAAAGACTTGCAAAGAATGGGGGGGGCAGAGGAACGCGCCATCCTTGAGATGCTCGCCCCTCCCAGCATGGACGGATGGAGACAGATGTGCAGAGAGAGAGAAAAGGCGGGAGGGAGGAAGGGCGGTGCAAACTGGGAGCTCGGCGGAGGGGTCAGGAGAGGGGAGACACTCAAAAAACATCCCATCGATTTCATGGAGAAGGGAGTTCCACGGCGAGGATCGCTCCGCGTGGGGCTCCTGTGCTACCAGCAGCTGCCCCAATTCAAGTCTCTCTCCCCCCCCCCCGCCGCCGCATCACCTGCTGAATGGAGGCGCTGCCAGGGAGGTAGGGGGGTGGCAACAGGAGCCTTTAAGCAGCACTGGGCGGAAGGGCCGGCAAAGAATTGGCTGAGGAGGGAAATGCATTCTGCACATGCTCAGCGGCAGTCGTCATCACGTTATGCCTTCCTGGGGTTGAGTGGTGGCACTGAAGGCATGTTGAACCCTGACCTGACACAGGGATTCTTCCCCGGGGTACAAGCCCTCCCCACACAGAGAGCAGAGTGATCAGAGAGGGATGGATCCCCTCGTATATGCAAGGGGGTGGCTCAGGCCCACTCTGTGTGTCCTAATCTAACACCTCGCATTTTGCAGGGTGAGGGATGAGCTTTCAACCATGTAAAAATGCCTGTTGGTTTTTTCCGTTTCCACTCTTCCTCTCTTTGTGGATCCATTTATCAGGGGAAGGGCCGGGCCAGCCCTGCCATGAGGCAGAACGAGGTGGGTGTCACAGCTGGCAGATTCTGGCACAATGGCAGGAGCTCCCTAGCTGTTCCTCCCCAGCCATCAGAGGACAGCGCTGTGTGTGCCACCCAGCCTGTCGGGGCCACCTTCAACTAGCCTGCTCCTCCCCTGCAGTGGAGGGCCGGAGGGGAAAAGGGATTCAGCTACGGGTCCTGGGTGGGATCGCCTTCTTGTCCTTCACCCCAGGCAGCAAAGATGGCCCCTGGTTCCATCCCCAGTGACATCGCTGGCTAGGCCTGGGAACGTCCCTTGCCGGAGGACTGGGAGAGCACTGTGGGCAAGGCTGTAGCTGGATGGGCCAGTGATCTGACTCCATGTAAAGCAGATTCCCACAACCATGGGCCCAGATATACAAGCAAATTGCTCTTGGTCACTGTGAGAGATCAGGACAGGATGGGATGTAAATCCAAATAATAAAGAAATGAAACAACTGCATGAAAATACGGATTTCTGCAAATAAAATGGAGGTGAGCAATTTGGACCCCCTCCAATTTCCCCCAACTTCAGTCCTAGCGTCAGCATTTATACACATTAGCAAATTAGCATTGCACTGTTGCTACCCGGATTAATCAGGCAACAAATCTTCACACATTTTAACAATATGATTTAATACAGGTTCTGGTAATGCCCACAGATAGCAATTACCACTTCAGAAGAGGCACACTATCTTCGGTCATCTCTCACACATGCAGGAAGGAATGCCTCTCCAAAGATTATACATGTTCATCATCTGAAACAATTGTTTCATTTCTTTAAAAGTATAGTTTTTATTCATATGAAAATGTAAACCAATTGATCTGCTTAAAATACCAACCAAGTGACAGACTGTATCTATTAAGCACTTATGGACACACAGAAAGGGGTTTTAAAGAGCAGATTTTCATTCCAGATCTCCATTTCATGTCCTATACCCCACAACATTAATTCATTCACGGACAAATTTCCAATCAGGCCACACTGTGCTTAACATGATGAAAAATGGAACACTGTCATAAAAATATAAAAGTGCTTGATTATGGCATTGGACTGGACTGCCTTCAAGTCAATCCTGACTTATAGCGACCCTACGAATAGGGTTTTCATGGTAAGCAGTCTTCAGAGGGGGTTTACCATTGCCTTCCTCTGAGGCTGAGAGGCAGTGATTGGCCCAAGGTCACCCAGTGAGCTTCATGGCTGTGTGGGGATTCGAACCCTGGACTCTCAGGTCATAGTCCAACACTCTAACCACTATGCCACACTGGCTCTCAAAATGGAAATGGACTGCCTCCAAGTTGATCCCAACTTATGGTGACCCTGTGAATAGGGATTTCATGGTAAGCGGTATTCAGAGGGGGTTTCCCATTGCCTCCCTCTGGGGCTGAGAGGCAGTGACTGGCCCAAGGCCACCCAGTGAGCTTCATGGCTGTGTGGGGATTCGAACCCTGGTCTCCCAGGTCGTAGTCCAGCACCTTAACCACTACACCAATGTGTTTAAAATTAGCAGTGATATCAATAACTGTTTCTTAAACTTGGATCAGAAAAAGATCTTCTCTGGTTAAAAAAACAACACAAAGTACAAATCCCCAGATTTAATGTCTCTTTGATGCTGAGCCATTTGTCAAGCTGGGATGAACAGATGCCCTTTGATCTCTCACTTAGCACGGGAAAGAATGTGGGTGCACCGGAAGTGTCTAAATTGTATCCCTGCTTTAGGCATGGAGTCAGAGTCTGATAAGAGTTCAACTCCAAAGTGGTGCAATCAGAGTTTTAAAGACTCCCTGCCCCCTGGGGGAAAAAGTCAAGTGCTGCATCATTGCTGCTAACCCATGACCTTGGAATATGGTGCCTCAGTTCTCCAGGGAATCATCAGTCAGTCTCCCTTGCTGACCTTTCTGCCTGGAGGAACTTCTCAGAACACCTGCCTGGAGCCACCACTCTCCCCCGGCCAATTATCCTGATTTAGATTGTGCTATCAGTGTATGTGGCTCTTTTACAGGGTAGAATGAGCAAGAGACAGGTCCCTGGCCCACAGGAGCTTACAGTCCAGTCTAACTTCATGGATTAGAGAGGTAAAGAAGGGAGGAGAGAGTCAAGGGAAGATTGCCCTTATCATTATGAAGGGGTGTGTGCGAATCACCCTTCCACTGCAAGCTGCCCCTTCTTTGACTTTCCTGGTGGGAGCATGGGCACACTAGCTGGGGCTGATGGCTGTCGTCATCCAAAATCTCTGGAGGGCACCAGGCTGGTGGGTATGCAGGGCTGGGGCTGTCCCATGCCCTCTCCAAACTCAGAGATACAAGGCCAGGAGCCAGTTTCCAAAGCTTTGGCTCGCTGCCTTTGTGGAAACCGGAACTTCCTCTGGAATTACCCATGCCAAAAGACCCAGCCAGCATTTCTAGGATACTGTTCTCACAAAGACCACTGCTTCCTCCCCTTGCTGGTGTGTCCAGAACTTCAGGTGGCTTGCTGCAAGGGGCCATGCCATGGAGAGACCCCTCCCTCTGACCCTTGGGGAGTTCTTCGTTGCTTGGGGCCTGGGCAGAGATCTCGCCAGAACCACCAAGGGTGGCTCCTCCTCCTCCATTGATTGGGGGTAGGTCAGCTACCTGCTCTGAGAGAGACAGAGAGCTCACCTCTCCTCTTTCTGGGAGGCAAAACTAACACACCAGTTTTGGTGATGGCAAAATGGCATATTTTGCACACTTGTCCTGACTCAGGGGGGTAAAAAAGAAATACCATCTTTTAAACGCATGATATTAAAAAAAATGTTTCGGGTCTGAACCACTTTTTCTTTCTCTCACATCAGCAGATATTGTTCAGCAGGCTTGCTGTCTGCTGTGTTTTGTGGGAAAAGCAGGCCTGGAGAGGGAAGGATTAAAATGAGCTTTGCTGAGTCTGAGGTGCCAGATCAAATCAGAGCTCCTTGCAAGATCTTGCTTGTTTGGGTTATTTTGCAAGTCACATTAAGTAATATCAGCTAGCCTAAGTAGCTGAGCAGTTCAGATTTAAGGTTTTGCAAGTCAGCCCTGCAAGACCTTAGATCAGGGGTTCCCAAACTGTGGTTCATGGACAGACAGTGGCCAGTGAGCCTCATTCTGGTGGTCTGTGGCACGTCCACATTAAATGTTCATATTGATTTTTAATTGTATTTTTATGGCTTGTTTTATTTTTAATGTGGTATTTTATGGTATTGCAATTTGAGTTCTATGGAATGCAAACTGCAATACAATGAAAAGCAATGCAAGAAGCAAAAGAAACAAAACGCAATTAAAAATCATGCAGCACCTTTCACAGCGCATCACAATTGCTACAGGAGGCAGAAAAACAATTAAGTGCTTGGCCAAAGCCATCAGCAATTTTAAGTGTGGTCCATGGAAAAACAAACATTTGGGAACCCCTGCCTTAGATCATTTGCTAGCAAAGCGATGCCTAGATTAGATTTTACGGAGCAGGTGATATGAACGGTCTCACTGGATCAGCCCAAATGCAGTGATTTGTTTCCAACAGTGGCTGTCTAGATCTCTCTGATAGCTCACAAGCAAAGCATGAAAATGGGGAGTCACAGGTCTGCCACCCGATTCAACCATTTTAAGTTTCTGGCTGTTCCCACACCTTTTGACAGGGGGTTTCACAAGGACCTGTTGCATGAAGGAATGTTATTTCCTATTGTCTGTCTTGAGCCCATTGCCAAGCGGCAGCATTCCGTGACCTGCGCTCTTCTGCAGTGTTCAAACTGTTGGTATGTACCCAGTCAGGCCCTTGGTCCATTGAGCTCAGTATTGTCTACACTGACTGGCAGTGGCTCTCCAGGCATACAGGCAAGCTACTCTCCTAACTTTATTTGGGGATGCTGCCAGGGTTGAACCTGGGCACTTATTTTCTATTGATTGATTAGATATATATTCCGCTCTTCCTCCCAGTAGGAGCCCAGGGCGGCATGCAAAGCAGCAGCTGCAGCGTTCTCCTCAGTCATGTCTCACCAAGGCTTGCACCACAGCCTTATGCACACTGACTCAGAAATAAGCCCCAGTGAGTTTGATGGGGCCCACTCCTCTAAGGCTGCAGTGAGACGTCTTCCTTAACAACACATTCATCTGCAGCCAGAATCTCCAACAGCAAAGGGTAAGTGCTACTGTCTATATAATCACAGAGCATGGTGTGGGGCAGAGGGCATGGGGAGGGGGTTCCTGAGCTGCAAAAGCTGGAGCCTCTGAAATTATCACTGGTGGCAACAAAATGTTACATGTGTGTGTGTGGAGATTTCCCCCTTGTCCTAACAGCAGGGAAGGCCCTTCTTTTTCAAAACAGAGTGAGCGGGGTGGGTGGGGTGCTTGGGAGAAGAGAAGATGGCGGAGAGGAAGGGTTGTTGTTGAAAGGTCACGTTGCCAGATCTCCTGCCAGGAACCTTCAAGGGGTAAGGATGAACGTGCGAGCCAAAGATGTGGGGCCCATAAGGGCCTAGGGGGAGAGCTAGGATACGCTGGCTGGAGGGCAAGGGAAACATTGCCCGCCTTCCCTCCACGTCTCCAGAGAAACAGTGGGACCTTCCGCATGTGCATCTGCGCATGTGCGCGCCTGTGTGAGAGAGAGAGCAAGAGCGCGAGAGAAGGAATCCGAGTCACAATTCATGTTGATTCATCTGGGGAAGAAAGGCAAAGCTTGGATTTCGAGTGTCCTCTGGCCTTCAAAGGCATTTTATTGGCCTCAAATGATTGCAGCCGCCACTAAGAGCATCTGGGCATCTATACAGCGGCGCACAGTGTTATAAAGCAGCTTTGATCCCCCGGATGTGAGATTCTGTGACTGTGGCAGAACATCTGATTTGCATGCAGGGGGTTCCATGTCCCACCCGTCATCTCCAGGAGGCAGGGCCAGGAAAGGCTTCTCTTTGCCTCAGACCCTGCAGAGAGAGGCTGCCAGCCATGCTGGGCTACTCAGGCTCATGGTCTGATCTGGGATAGGAGGCTTCTGACAGGTTTTGCATGCCAAAAGTCCCAGACTCAGCCCTGGCATTTCCAGTGAAAAGAATGGCAGGCAGCCGTAGGAGGAAAGGTTTCTCTGCCTGGAGGAAAGGGTGCCAGGTCAAATGACCCAACGGACCAGCTCAGTCTAAAGCACCATCAGGGGGTCTGATAACCTAAGCAGCTCTCAGCTCTGACAGAATTCTTCAGATTAATGGTTAGGGTTGAGCCCTTCTGGAAGCAATTTGGAGTGACTCGACTCACTAGATGCTCGGTGGGTGTTAGGAAGAATTGCCAGGGGGAACCTGAAATATTCCAGGGTGGGGATCATCTCCCTGGCGAAACTGAACCCAACACCTCCCGTTTCTGAAATTCAGCACTGCACTGGCTGCCTCCCCCAGGATAGCCAGCAGAAAGAAGCAAGAGTCCAGGGGATGAAAAGTCTCAGGAATGAGACGCTTTTAAAACTTTACAAATGGTTACATATCACTGGGTGTCCCAACAGATCGTAAGGAGAACGTCCCTCGTCTTCCCCCACATTTCTATGCATTAACATTGGCGTACAGCTAATTCCACATTAACTGTCAGCAGTCATCCCTTTGAGCCTGTCCCGACCCCAGGCTCAGACCTCCTCATAGAAGCTCCGGTTGTCTTCTGATAGGTCCAGCACCTCCTTGAACTGGGAGACCACATGCCCAAAGTGGGACCCTTCCCAGAAAACTTTGCCGCACTGGCTGCAGCAGTAGAAGCAGCTCAAGTCTTCCTTGGAGAGCATTCCGACAGGGATGGCCTCAATCTTCAAGGGCCTGCCATTGGGTAGCAGGGCCGACTCCACGTCAAGGCTCAACTCCTCCAGACACTGGCAGTTTGGACTGTAAATGGGCCAGTGAGAGGCGAGTTCAAGGGTTTCAGCCACAACGTTCTTGTCAGGATCATTTGTCAATTCGCCTGAGGAAAAAGGACACATTAGTTCTTCCTGTTGTTGGCCCCTCTGCGCCATTTTACTACTTGTTTGTCTCCCGGCCTGCCTTCAAGCTCCCAGCCCTGCATGCTATGTCTCTAGATGATGTACTGGCCTAGCTTTGACTTGTTCTCCTCAGCGGGTGGGGCAGTGACCCCTCCAGGTGCAAGGAAGGACATCACAGAGTCAGGCGAGGCTGCATGTGTTACCTGCTGGATGAGCCCCTGAACTCTCTGAGTTTGACCCCTTGCCACCTGCCTTGACTGGAAGGAGGGATGCCCAGAGTAGTGTCATACAGAGATGCAACAGGCAGCCTCCTCTGAAGGTGGGCATTTGGGCCTCTCCAGAGTCTTCAACTATTTGATCAACTTGTTCTCATGTGGTGCCAACTTTTGGAGATTCCAAGTCTACAGAGAAAACACTTGCAAAACACTTTCAGACACGTGGAATGCACAACATAACTGTAAAGGCCAATATTATTTATTTCTACTAAGCTGTGCAAATTTGGGATTATATCCCACATTTTTTTTCCATCCCACTAAACTCTACTCCAAGTAGACCCATTTCAACTAATGCACCTATGTTAGTCATGCTCATCAATTACAATGAGTACAATTAACACAGGATACAAACCCTCTCCCCACTTTCCCAAACTCAGCTCTCCTCCCAAAAGAAAATCCTTTTGTCTCGAGGGAGCTGGCAAGGACACGGCCTTTCCGCAAACAAGGCACCATCACTGGTCCTGTGTGCTGGTCCCTGCAGTGGCCTCCTTAAAGGGGCCAGGCAGAGGATGAGGAGGGGCATCTTGAAAGGCCTTTGAAAAGAATTCCCTGCAAGGAGAGAGAGAGAGAGAGAGAGAGAGAGAGAGAGAGAGAGAGATCTTGACAAGCCCCTCATTGAAAAAAACAGTTACTTTGAAGTAATTTTGCTTTTAGGACCCTTTGAAGTGTCACAGTCAAGAGAGGCCAGGGATTCATGGGTATTGTGGCTTCTCTCCCCCCCCCCAACAAAACAAAACAAAACAAAGCTCCACCCCAAAATCATGGATTCTGTCCTCCTTTAGAGCTGTCTTCACATGTAATTTAAATGAAAGCTCACACAGCTTTTAAAATATTCACATATTGTCCCACTCATGCGGGATTTAGAACCAGACATACAATTCAGCTTTAATGGGGAGAAAACACCAAGGCTCTAGCCCTTATGGAGGTGAAGATAGGCTCACAAAATAAGTATGAAATGGTTGGTGAGATTTCAGAGGAGGCTGAACAAAAGTCTTGCCCCCTTCATTATTAGCGGAAACTGGATAAATTATGCTACATTTCCACCTTCTATATGATTTTTTTTAAATCATCAAATGAATTAAAGAGCAACTTTTCTCTTAAGAGAAAACATACCCCCCTACATGCACACACAAAGACTTTTATTGGTGCAGGGGGAAAACCTGAATTTGTCAACCTGTATAAATTAGGCAAACAAGGCCTATTTTGCACATATTTGCTTAGGTTTCCTAATTTATTCTGATTCTGGTGGCCCTAGGAAGGGCAGAGCCAGCCTGCGCTCTAGAAACACCACCCGGCAGTGGCCGCCAATCCCAGCCATCTCTGCCTGCGGAGACTGCACTGCAGGGACAGACAGACATGCCAGCCCATCTTTGTCATCCTGAGGATGAGTTCAGGAGGGTGCCAAATGTCCTCCTGCTATTGGCCAGGAGAGACTGGGCTCATAAAACCTTTGCTCAGGTTCTCAAAATACGCCCTGTGAGCATTCTTGGAGGACAAAGGTCCCTGAGAAACTTTTCCTTAGAGAGAGATTGCAACTGATAAGCAAAGTTACAAGCCTGGGGAGGGAGGGGTGGGGGAGGCAACAGAGGATCCCTGACTGTCTTCCGCCTCCAGATAAGGGCCAATGGAGCCGGCTGAAGGGCTCAGCCTGAGGGGGGCCACCCAGGAAGACACTGTTCTGCAGGGCCACAAAGAAGCCACCTTGTTCCATCGGAAGCCTGCTCAGGCGGCCACTTCAACAGGCTGCCCATTGGCTGGGTGGCTCAAATCAGCCTCAAGGCTGCTTTCCAGGGCTGGAGGGAGAGGGGGAAGCCCTCCCACACCACATCAAATCCTCAATACTCTGACATGACAGAGGAGGGGTCCTGTGCTTTTTGCCCCATTCCCAGTGGCCTCACTGGGTGCACCCAAAAGGGAAGGCACATCAGAGAGCCCTGCTGCTGGGTCAGCCCAAAGGCCCATCGAGTCCAGCATCCAGAGTTCCCATGTGGGGAAGCCCCAGAGCAGGCCATGAAGGAAACGGCTGTCCCTTACTCCCCCAACCCCTGGGTGTGCGTGTCTGCCGATGGGGAGGAGGAGGGGGAGAAAAGAGATGCACTTGGGGACACTGTTGGAACATGGAAAAATTCCTGATGCTGTGACCCAAAGAGGATGCAGCTCCTCTAGGTTGGTGCTCAGATCACACAGAAGTTCTTCGTACCCCATCAACCCCTCTTCCACCTCCCAGTCACTGCAATCGAGGCTTCCCTTCAACACTTAATAATGGGCATTTTGCTTGTAATCAGGAGTGTAATCATCCAAGGTCTCAGGGAGACCCTTTCCTTTTTTGGGAGCAGGGTCCCAATATTTTCAGCATCCTATGATATAATCAGCATGAAAGGGGAGTGTGTTAGCCACTGAGAAGAGTCTTCTAACATGCTTCCTTGTCCTTTCCTGCTGGTTGGAGCTAATCAGAGTGAAAGGAGCTGAGTCATCCATTGAGAAGACTCTTCTCAGTAGCTAACACTCTCCCCTTTCATGTTTATTGGCTCCTAGGGATATCTGTTGTTGTGGGAGAAGGCATTAACAAGGATCTCATTCTCAAACCAGCAGCAAAAAGGGGGGGCATGGCTATGACAAACATGAAGGGACCCTGCATTTTGAATTTGCCACTACACTACTGCTTGTAACATTATTAATTTATACAGCTCTTTGGAGCTGTCATCACCATAATCTATACACTTATACTGATCTCAAGTCTTCGAGTGCTCACATTTATGTCACCAAAACTGCACCACCCATGCACAAGATGCGGGTATCAGCAGACTCTGGCTACTTCCAAGGTTTTGCAATGCAAAAAATATTTAGAAGAAAAAGCACCACCCCTAACTGGAGGGGTGGGGGGAAATGACCCAAATAGCCCAGTGAGGATGGAGCATGCTCAGTGGACATGGAATGCTGATTTGACAGTTGAGGGAAAAAACAGAAAACCTGGTGGGAGGGGGAATGGAATGGAAAAGGAGGTTGGAGGAAGAGGCACATAAATATAAAAAGGATAGAGAGAACCATCTCATTGTCTTGAAAGGCCATTTCCTACTTTATATTGAGAAGCTATTTTTAAGCATCCCCAGGGACAGTGAACGCTGCCCATAGAAACCCGAGATTTCATGGAGCTGGGATTGGCACCAGTGTGCCTGTCACTCCACCCTGCGCAACCCTTCCAAAAGCAGCTCTGTGAGAATGCTCAGTATGCATGGGATACTGCCTGATTGTTGCAAGGGGGGGGATGGAAAACTGGAAGAGAGGGGGGAGGGAGGGAGGGAGGGGAACGGAGTGGCTGGTAGCCTGAACAGAAGCACTCTGCACTGCAACATTTTATTGCAGGGCCCCATTTGTATATTCTCGTAGTAAACTCATTCCCGTAATGTTGGCCATTTTGCAGCCAAAACAGCAGCATCCATATACAGTAGGGCCCCGCTTTAGGGCGCTTCGCTTTAGGATGCTTCGCTAATGCGGCGGTCTCAGCTAGACGCAATTAGACTAAAGCCCCACTCATACGGTGCTTGTTCCGCTTGCATGCCATTCTATTCAATGAGTTCCGCTTTTCAGCTGTTTTCGCTTTTCGGCAGGGGTCTGGAACGTAACCCGCCATATGAGTGGGGCCCTACTGTACCAGATAAAGGTTTGCAGAAGTACTAAAAAAATAGCAACCGCCCCCCTCCAAGCAGTAGCATCTTCTGTGAGCACAGGATGCTGTCTGTTGGGGAAGGATGGGAATATTCAGGAAGAGCGCATGGCTAGAATCCTGAACAAAAGCACTCTACACAGCAACATTCTGATGGACGAGCTCAGGTTCTCACCCCACCAGCTCTCTAACAAGCCATATATGACTAACAGCTGTGTGGGCTACTAAAAATTATGCTGCCGACTACGTTTTTAATTGGGAGACAGATATGTCAGTGGCTCTTGCTGTGCTCATTTTTTAAGTGGGGCGGGTCGGACTGGTTCCTTTTAAATATATTGTCAGATGTGTATTGCTGTTTTATATCTCATTTTAATGTTTTTGTTATTTTATTTTGCTGTGTATGTCGCTTTGAGTGCAGAAATGTGACTCACATATATGAAGGAGAAGTAATTCTGAACTATTATTTGCTCAGAAAGTCCAGAGAAAGAGGTTGGAGGTGGGGTGAGGAGGTGCATGCTCAAGAGCAACTCAATTTCTCTCTCTTTGCTCTACGTTTCTACCCGAGTTTTCTCCGCCCGCCCGATGAGACCCCGGAGTTCAAGCAGTTTGCCTCAGGACCACCAAGGTGGGTATCACAGCCATGGGCTGATCTGTCGGGGCTTGCTGGGCATTCCTGGCCAAAAAACAAAGATGAGGCATCAGGTCCCAGAAAAGAGCACGAGTGGCAGGAAATGTTCCCAAACCTGGGAAAACCTGCACAGAGCCTTAGGTTAAACATTCAAATGAGTAATTATCCAACGATTAATTGTCCTTTAATAACATGTGAGCTCAGTTGTAACAATAATACTAAAAGAAAAAAAGATGGCAAGGGAAAGAACAGGCACGGGAAAATACAGGATTGGGACCGATTCCAGCAAGAGCTTATCTTGACTTGGACAGACCCGGGTTCCAAACTTCACTTGGCTACAAACCTTAACCTGGTGGCCTCATGCCAGCCACTGCTTCATTCTCTGCCCAAGAAACCTCACAGGGTTGTTGTCAAGATAAAAATGGGAAGTTTTTTTTTTAAAGAAACCTAACAATAAACCAACACCTCTTTTTCATAAATGCATCCAGCTTTAAGTGAATCCCAGTTAATGTAGGATCCCGACGGATGTCCATTTTACCAAGGAAAAAGGCAGAGACCTTTCTCGGGTGTTTTTGTCACGCATTCCACTGCATAGTAACGGCAGCTGATGCGTGGTGAAATTCTCCTTACCTTCTGGGAAGATCACACACGGGCGCCCAGGCTACCTCTGGGGTGGAGAGCCAAAGGCAGGCCGTGGGGGAGGGGGTTGTTATTATTAAATTTCTTACCTGCCTTTCACCATGAGGCTCCAGAGCAGATCACAACAATTTAAAAATGCAGTATTAAAAATAACTGGTTTTAATACTCAATAACAAAGCAGATGATCTGAATGGCCTCCTTCTCAACCAGGTGTATGGTGGGACTCCCTTTGCTGCTTAGTGGAACGACTCAGGAGCCCCTCGAACATGCTCAGACCAGCTTTCCTGTGGGTCTCTCCTGTGTGTCTCCATGGAAGGTGAACCTGTGGCCCTACAGAAGGTCTGTTCTGTTATTTTTTATCCCACTTTTCCTGCAAGGAGCTGAAAGTGGCATACACGGTCCTCCTCCCTCTTCATTTTATCCTCACAACAACCCTGTGGGGTAGGCTAGGCTGAGGGACAGTGACAACGGCCCAAGATCACCCAGGGAGCCTCATGGCTGAGTGGGGATTTGCACCCTGGCCTCCCAGGGCCTTGTTCAGCACTGCACCAAAGTGGCCACGCTGGCAGATGGGGATGCTGGGAGTTGGAGTCCAGCAACACAGAAGCCCCCGACCCCTGGCTGAAAGGCCTTTGGTTGCACGGGTGGGCAGGAGCCACAAGGCAGGCCCTTGCCACACCCAGCTGGGATCAGGGAGATGGCCAGGCAGTCAGAACATGCCCCACCCCCACAGTGGAGGGTCTTTAAGGGTCAGAGTGGCACTGTGGGACAAGCCCACAGAAAAGTGGCTCCTGCTACCACGTTCACAGGGTGCCAGAGAGAGTGGGCAGGCGGCCATTGCACCACGCAGCTGCCCTTGACCTGTGGAGAGATGCTCACCGCTTGGCCGGAGGATACAGGAGGCCCAGCCCAGCTGGCCAAGCAAGAGAGGCCTGCTGTGGTCAAGTCACCCTGCTCAAGGGCTGCCCAAGGGCCTGCGGAGCCCCTTGGCTTCCGCCACTGTCCCAGCGAGTCAGGAACAAGGTGGCTTTGCAGGTCCTTTTCTCAGGTGGGGGGAGGCAGGGAGCGGAGCCTCTCTCTTTCCTAACCCCTCTCCGTGAGAAACCTGCCCAACCAGCTTGGCTGGTCATGGAGGGAGACTAGGAAGAAAGAGCTTTCGAAAAGAAAAATCTCACAGGGAAAGAATTGCTCTGTAAAGCACAAAGCTGTCCCCTCCCTCCCTCCCTCCCATCTCAGGTTCAGGGATTTTGAAAGATGGACAAACTCCCTCAACTTCTACACAGTCATTGTTAAAAGCTGCCCTTTGAGGCCCACAAGTTGTGGGAGGGGGTCTGATGGCGCACTCTGTGTGTGCGTTTGTGTATCAACCTAAAACAGCCAGAACTGAAACACAGAGAGCCTGATGTGCGGAAAATGTGTTGTAGCAGCGGCAGCGGCAGCAGCAGCAATAATAATAATAATAATAATAATAATAGAAATGGACTGCCTTCAAGTCAATCCCGACTTGTGGCTACCGTATGAATAGGGTTTCCATGGTAAAAGGCATTCAGAGGGGGTTTGCCATTGCCTCCCTCTGAGGCTGGTCCTCCCCAGCTGGCTAGGGCTTATTTATCAGACCGTATCTCCCTGTATGAACCTGCCCGGGCCCTGAGATCTTCAGGAGAGGCCCTTCTCTCAGTACCCACCTCCTCTCAAGTACAATTGGTGGGGACGCGGGATAGGGCCTTCTCGGTGGCAGCCCCTAGGCTGTGGAATGCTCTTCCTAGGGATATAAGAATAACCCCTCCCTGCAGTCCTTCTGGCGTCAAGCAAAGACTTTCCTATTCCAACAAGCTTTTGGTATTGACGGTTGCTAAAGTTGGGACTGCTGGGAATTGCACTACTAATGCCGAATTTTACTATTTTTAAATAGGTTTTGATTCCTTTTTTTATTTAGCAATATGATTGGTTTTAATATTGGATGTAGTTTAATTTCATTTTAATGCAGATTCTGTATGTTTTAATTATATGTGCTTTTATGTGGAAGCCACTGCGAGTTCTAGTATTGGAAGGATGGCGGGATATAAATAAAGAATAACTAACTAACTAACTTACTAACTAGGGCCTGCTCAGCTTGCCACAGCTGCACAAGCCAGCCCCGTCCTTGTCCACACCTGCCAGCTGGGGGGCAACTGGGCTCCTTGGGACTCTGCAGCTTGCCCACGGCTGCACAGGGGGCAGGGCACGTGACCCCTGAGCCACTCCCTGTGGGGGTGATCTTTAGCTGGCCCTTGACCCAGGAGACACGAGCGGGGATTTGAACTCACAGACTCTGGACTCCCAGCCAGGCTCTCCTCCCCACTGTGCTATACCAGCTGTTAATAATAATAATTACATTGCATATAAACTAATTTAAAAACATTATTTTGCATATGAGGAATCTGGATCCAATTTGTTAAATAATAATTAAAAAGTTGTTTCTGACCTGAGGAGAGAAAAAATAGTGAGTAGAACAGAACTGGGATGATTGATAAATGCTTGGCGCTTATTTTTTAATAAGCATTTGTCAACCATCCCAGTGCCGTTCTACTCACTGGCTGGCACAAGGGAAAGTGGGGGCATTTTTGCTTCTAGTTTAGCCGTTAGGTCGTCTCCGTCAGCTCCACCTTATATCATTGCCAGGGAAAGGGCTAGAGGGGGGCTGGGGGGCTCCAGCACCCACCCCCATCCCCACAGCGGCCAGGCTGGCTGCAGCTGAGGGGTTCAGCAGTGTATGGAGGTTGGCAGGCACCTGGCGCCCTGGCCCTGGGTGACCACTGAGGGAATGGGGCTGATAGGGACATGGCCCTGAGTTTTCTATAGGGTCCCCCAGAGGATTCTTGCTTTGACAAAAACCCATTCCTTTCATTCTCTGAGGTTACTTAACTAACTGCCACCGCTCACAGGATGAACATGTTCCCAGTTCACCTGACTTGGCTTTTGCACAACAGGGCGGGAAGAATCCGCTCTTTTACTTGCCTTTTTCTGGCAGTCCAAGGCAACAAGGTAGAAGGAGGACACTCTTTTCTGCCTGCCTGTGGTCCTCTCCTGGTTTTGTGGTTGGTTTCCAAGACAACAAGGGACAAGCTTTCTTTGCCTGGAGATGATTCTTACTCACCACAGGTGACTAGGTGAAATACTTATGATCCTGCTAAACTTACTCTGCATATGCTTCAGTTTGTGGTGGGAAGACGGAAAAAAGCTGTGAATGCAGGAACGTAAGAACTACCCTGCTAAATGAGACTAAAAGTGCCTTCAGCCCAGCAACCTGATCTCACCTTCTCACAATGGACAGGCAGATACCTCAGCTGGAAGCCCCCACGCTGGGCATACATGAAATGGATAACTTCCCTACTCAGAGGTAGGCTGCTCCTGAACATGGAGGTTCCATTTAGCTATCATTGCTATTCACACTGAACCCAAGGGTGTAAGAATTTCCCTGCTGGGTCAGACCAATTGCCCACCTAATCCACCATCCCACATCCCAGAGTGGTCAGCTGGACGCCTCTGGGAAGCCCCCAAGTAGGGCATTTACACAATGGCCTACCCATGTTATTTGTCCCCTGCAATGGATATTCACAGACAGAAAGCCACACTCTTCCAGGCAGAGTCATTCCCACAGTCTGAACATAGAGGTTCTATACAATCACTGTAAAAAAACACCTCCCATGCCTCACTGGCTTCTGATGCTTCCCAAGCACTTCCCAAGACACTTTCAAGCCTACCTCTGCATCCGTAAGAGTGAGAAACGTGTCTTTCCTTTTCAAGATGAAAGCAGAAATCCGCAGACTACTGAACTATACGTGCAGGAATGCTGGTGAGGCCATAGTACCAAAGACTCTGCCCAGAGCCTCTTCTTACCTGGGGCGCCATCTTCTCCCTTCAAGCAGCCTCTCAGCTTCATCAGCTGCATCATCTTCTCCTTGGAGATCTTCAGGTACTGGTTGCAGTTGCAGGCCTGCCCACAGGAAGAGAAAAAGGCAGCACTGACATTTGCAAGGCTGGTTTGGTGCCCCATTGGCCACTTTGTCCCTGACCAGACCGCACGCTCAGTGTCTTACAATCTGTCCCCCTCCAATTCACTGCTGGGCCAGAAAAGCAAAGGCTGAAGATGCTCACAGGGGCCTCTCTCCCACATGGGCCACAAGGAGGCTCCTGCTCTCTCTTCCCAGTCTGGAAGTTAATGACTTGGGACTCCCACATCGCATAGGAAGAGCCCCACAGCTAGATCAAAGCAAACGCCCATCAGATCCTGCACCCCCACCCACAGTGGAAAACCAGATGCCCTTCCTGGGAAGCCCACAAGCAGCGCTTGAAGGCAGCGGCTATCAGCTGAGGTTGACCCCGCACCCCACCCCACCCCACCCCCTGGTGCTCTGCCTCTAAAGTGGAAGGTTGTGAATACCCGGGGTGACCAGGAGCCATGAATTTGTCTTGCCCACTTTGAAAGCCCTCTAAAGTAGGGGCCACCCTGGCAGACAGCTCCAGAAAGCCATTTATGTCACCTGCTCTGAGTCTCCTGCAGTTCCACTGACTCACCCCCAGTCTGATGAAAGGGGGGGGACTTCTCTCTATCCACTTTCTTCACACCACGCTTGGCTTTATGCTCATGTCCCATCCCCTGCCCCAGTCACCCAGGGCCCCAAAGGCTTCAGTTCTTCCTCCGAGGGACAGCATAGCTTCCCACTGCTTGGACAACTGCTACCTTTCCCTTTTTGAGACAGGGCCAACTTAGGGGTTTGTACCATAAGACAGTTTGGTCTGAATTACACTAGCTGGAAGGAAGCGGGGGCTCCTGCTCACAGCTGGAGGCCAGCAAGACAGGGACCCCCCTTT
The DNA here is from genome assembly GCF_030035675.1 of Rhineura floridana. Taxonomy (NCBI): domain Eukaryota; kingdom Metazoa; phylum Chordata; class Lepidosauria; order Squamata; family Rhineuridae; genus Rhineura; species Rhineura floridana. The sequence goes on along the minus strand of NC_084499.1, from coordinate 1,279,135 downwards.
GGATGATCACAGTGAAGGGCGTGGGAACATGGCAGAGTTAAAGTATAACTTGAGAAGGTTGTTGAATGGGACCTGCTCAGAGTTTCGGCTATTTTGAGTAAACAGAGGCAGAGATCTCTCTCCCCCCACCCAACCAACACACACACCTCTTCCACTCCTAGCTTTTAATGGCATCACATATGAGGTTTTGAAAGGGGATTGCTGCTACCAGCACATGACTTGCTAGTTACATGAGGCTATGGATTACTGGGCAGGGAACTAGGGGTGCTGGACCACAGTTTAGTGGGAAATACACCAGATGCCAGAGGCATTATTTCTAATTTAGTCACATATTCTGTTCTGCTCATTTAAATCTCTCCATCTCCGGTTTCACCAAGGACTTGCAGTTGTGCAAAGTCTGCGGCTCAGGTCCAGCTGTTTTGGCTTAGCAGCTCAGGTTTTGCAAAGGCTTATTTGAAAGGGCTTGCAGAGGAGCTGCATTGCAAACGGGCATTGCACCTTGTCCCCTTTGTGCTCCAGAGGACTCAAGTTAGCCAGCCAAGCTATATGGGACACAAAAATCCCCCCCTGGCAATGACTGATTTTTCAAAAAAGAGAAAATAGGTGCTGGATGTCATGCCCTTTCTAACCCCCAAATGAACGATGTCTGTCCAGATGTGTGTTGCTCACTGATAAAAAGAAATAAGCGTGGGTCATGTTCATGCTCGTCGTGGAGCAGATTGTATCTGAGGATGAAGCACAGGCATATAAAGTGAGCCTTGTGCACAGGGGTCCTAGGCAACCTGACCTGAGATGAGGAAAGAGGTTCCTTTACAGCTCCAAGTACAGCAAAGGAAAGATTTTATGGGGTGCAACTTCCTTGGTGAAAATAACCAAGACAGACATTCCCTCTTATGATTTATAATTGGCCATTTATATTGAACACCTGATGGACTGTAGGGTCTGGCCTTTGTCTGCCACTAATGAATCTTGAACCCTTTGCCTGGAAAGAGGCCCTATTGCTGCTTGTCCTTGTAAAGTTTATGGCATTGCTGCACAAAGCACAAAGGGCGCCTGAGGAACCTTGGCACATCCTCACCTGCGTCAGCTGAGTGGCTTGCCGACTCCTCAGGCAAGGCCACCCTTGTGCCGTCTCCGTCACCACATGGCCTCCCAGCAAAAGCCGGCCATGAACTAAGAGGCAGCCTGTGCTTGTCCTGGCCATCCAGACATGTGTGCAACTTTCGTGCCTCCATGACATAAACCTTGAACATTTTCAGCTGCTGTCTGTGCACCCCACCCCCACCTGTATAGGCTTGGAGAAAACAGAAAAACTGCATCCCAGGGCGCACAAGTTTGCAGAGGCCATTGGTAAGATTTTTTCTCCTTGAGATTTTTTTCCTTCGAAAATCTCAAGGTGGGGTGCATGGCTCACCCCTCAACACCATTTATCCTCACAAGAGCCCTGCCAGGTTGGTCAGTGAGGTCGGTTAGGTATGACTCGCCCAAAGTCCCCAGTGAGCTTCATGACCAAGTGAGGATTTGAACTAAGGTGAGGTTTGAATTGTGGACTTCCTGGTTCATAGCTCACCCTTTTACCGTTACATTGCAACAGCTCTCTCCAGCGGATTGGACACCACACTGAGCAAAAAGAACGATGGGACCGAATCATGCTGGCTGCAGATCCTAAAAATGCTTTGCTCCTAAGTTATTTATTATTATTAATTATTAAATTTATATCCCACCCTTCCTCCCAGTAGGAGCCCAGGGTGGCAAACAAAAACTAAACCAAAAACACTCTAAAACATCTTAAATATATTAAAACAAAACATCTTTAAAAATATATTAAAAAGCAATTGTAGCACAGATGCAGACTGGGATAAGGTCTCTACTTAAAAGGCTTGTTGGAAGAGGAAGGTCTTCAGTAGGCGCCGAAAAGATAACAGAGACGGTGCCTGTCTAATATCTAAGGGGAGGGGATTCCAAAGGGTCGCTGCCACTACACTAGAGGTCCGCTTCCTATGTTGTCTGGAATGGACGTCCTGATAAAGATGATCTTTCAGGTATGCTGGGCCCAAGCTGTATAGGGCTTTGTACACCAAAACCAGAACCTTGAACTTGGCCAGGTAGTGAATGGGCAGCCAGTGCAATTCTTTCAGCAGAGGGTGACATGTTGGCGATACTCTGCCCCAGTGAGCAGTCTTGCTGCCGCATTTTGCACCAGCTGCAGCTTCTGGACCAACCTCAAGGGCATGATCCAGTATGGCAGCCTTCCCCAGCCTTCCTGGATGTCCTCTAGGTGTTTGGGACTAGAGGTACCGTCAGTCCCAGGCAGCACGGCTGTGCAACATTGGGGCTGATGAGAGTTGTAGTTCAAAGCATCTGGAAGGAACCAGGTTGGGCAAGGCTGCCTGTGCAGCTCCTGTAGCTCCACGGGGGGGGGGAGTTGGGGAGGGTGAGCTGCATCTCCAGCCCCTGGCAAGCTCAGGTTGCCTTTTTGCTGAGTCAGGGGAAAAGCCACGCAGGGCCAGATGCCTTGAAGCACCCTCTCCAAATGCCCGTGTGTGCTGTTGTTTTTAAAGCACCTCCCTGGAAGGGGCTGGGCAAGGGGGGGGGACTATGGGAATGACTCCCAGTAGAAAGAGTGTGGCTTTCTCTTTCCTGTGAGTCTGTCACGCTCCAAGGGCAGGAGAGAACCTGGGCCCAGGCGAGGTGATGCAGCCTCAGTCGCAGCCAGACTCCCTGGGAACGGTGCCTGGCCCGTGGGATGCGGAGGATGGCACCGCCTTTGCCATTCCTACGAGAAATTCTTCTGGGTGGTGGCAGGGGTGGGCTGGGGGAACTGGGCCCACTTGACACCAGCAGCCTTGCCAATGTGAACCTTGTGCAGCCAACGGGCCAGGCACTGGGGGTGGGGGGCCGGCAGGCCATTAGGTGGGATCAAAGCAGCCTGTGGCGGCCTGTCAATCAGGGCTGTTGGAGTGGTACAGCTAGGCAAGCAAACTGCGGCCACTGAGAGACACCAGCTGCGGCTTGGACAGGCAGGGAGAGGGGCGGTGTGCAGTCCTGTATGTAGGGCTAGGGGCCAGAACACAGGGCAGAAGACACCTCTGACCTGGGAATCCCATCTGCTCAAGGCCTTCCAAAATGGAGGCACACACATTATCCTAGGGTTACAATGACAGGTCATCTAGGCTCCCTGGACTAATTGCGCCAGCTTCAGGTGTTGCCAGACAAATTTATAAAAACTATCTTGTACTTCCCATATGGATTCTGCCTGGACTCACTTAAATGTGTCATTTGAACATTAGCTAAGATAAAGGTTGGTGAACCTGAGCGGCTGGTTCTGAGCAGACTTTGCAAGACCAAAGTTGCCTAGATTAGAACTGGGCAAAAGAGCAGGATAAGGAAGATTTCACATGACAGTTTCCCACATAAGCCTAGTCAGGGCCCAGCCCAGGTAATCTGAACTGTGCCCAAGAAAAGCTGCAACTTTTATAACGTATTCAAGCAAAGCATGTTTCTCCGATTCTGGCTAGCCAGGGAGCTCTATGGGCCATTGACACTCAGGTTGCAGGAAACCTCATTCAAATCCTCTGGTTACCCAGATGTCCTCAGACATTGGCCAAATACTTTTCAACATTATCTTGGCAGCTATCAGGACTAGAGACTTGGTTTTTGCTTTTAAAGAAAGCAGAGATTCCCGAGGAACAGTTTCCTCAAAGCCCTGCTCAAGAAGGCTCAGTGACGTCTGCCCAGCCCAGCCCAGCCTAGCCTGATAGCATGGAGCCATTCTTGGGTTCCCAGCCAGAGTCCTAGAGCCCTGGAAGGCTCTTTCCTTCCGGATTCCCTCTTGCTTCTCTCCCAGCCTGGGAAAGGCTGCCGTGGGAACCCAGGCCTGGTGTGACTCCTGAGCTCCGTCGAGGGTTGTTGCTTCAGAAGGGTGGCAGCCAAGTTCCGTTTCTCAGGAGGCAGCAAAAAGCCCGCCTGTGATTTGGCAATGACTAAGGGTGAGCTGGGGAGGTTTGCCCGAGCGTGGGAACTGCAGTGGCAGGAGGCCTCCCTCCTCAGGGCTGTGCTCACCTGGGCTGCAAGGCCAGCCCAAACGCTGTTCCCGCTGGGGAATGCTGTTTCTCAGAACACGCCCCCCTTCCCACTTCCCTGCCATGTTGCACCACCCTTCGCTTTCCCTCTGCCATTCTGCTTTCCTCTACAGCATCAAGGGCCGCCACCAAATGAGACAGAACGTTAAAGAAGAGCAGTGCTAGATCAAGCCATCTGGAAAGGCAGCAGCAGAACATGGAGGCATCAGCCCTCCCTAGTTGTCTGTCCCTAATATGATACTCTGAGGAAGACTGCCTCTGACTATGGAGGGTCTACCATGGCTAACAGCCACTGGATAGACTTCTCCTACTCCTCCATGAATTTGTCTGCTTGCTGCTTTTAAAATTAATTTCATCAGGATATCTTGGTGAGAGGGTTCTGCTCAAGGATAGGGTCTGATTGGTCCCAAGAGATAGCAATGGGAGCAAAATCTCCCCAAAATTAGTCAGGTGCACCAGGAGAGGAATTGGGGGGGGGGAGGTGTGTTTGCTCTCCCTGCAACATGTGGGTTGCTTTGATTGCAAGAGCAACTTGAGGCCTTTTATATGAACCTACATAATGTTTATGGGGCACACATAATGTTGTTGGCGCTCCAGCCTGGCTACCCTGCTGAAGAATTTTTAGCATAGCATATACAGAGACCCGAAGGTATATTTAGTTATTTTGCACTCAGGTCTTCCACCTTTTGTTTTCTCCACCATGTGCGAGAAACAGGCGTGCATCTTGTTGTTTATCACTGAAATCTCCGGAATGCACCTTGAATGTCACAGTCTGCATACCGCACTCACCACAACAGCATGATAAACATTCTGTACAGATGTATTTGTTAAATCTTTTAAACAAAACAGGATATTTGGGGTGAGAAATATCTGAAAACATAAAGGGAGGGGCAATCCAGGTTTCTGCTGTCTCCCTCTCCCGTCCCTCCATGCTGGCCTGGTTCTGTACACTTCATGCCTGCTGCCCCATCACTGGTGTCAATCAGTTTCAAAATCTTCTGGAAGCGTTTAGCTTTTGCCTTGTTTTTGTCACTTGAGTTGTTGCTGCTGCAACTTTTCACCGAAAGCTCTCCACCCACCCTCCTGCCCACCTACCCCCGCCTTGACCCACTTGGCAGAGTAGTGGGGCAGGAGCAGTGACCTCAGAGAGCGTTGTGACATCACCACAGAGCCAGCCGGACAGGAGGAGTAGGTCTGCTTCTCGCGGGAAACTTCTGTAGTCCAGCAGCGGGGAACAGGCCTGTTGGACTACAGCTTTGGATTTTGGGGTGCAGAAAAAATACTGGCAGGGCTCTACCACACCTCACCCTAGAGATCAGCCTCCAATGAACTATTCCAAACTCTTCCTGCTGGAGAGGTGGAGTTACAAATACATTCGACTCACTTTATTTATGATGTTGATGATGATCATCATCATTTCACACAGGTCAGTGCATTGCAGACCACTGGAGGCAAACCTGACGGCAATTATACTGGAAAGAAACCAAACTGCTTACTAAAGCAGGGAATGTCAGACATAACTGAACAGACATGGGAGATTTGCCTCAGCTCATGGGGATTTCCCCACATCCACTGGATGGAGAGGCAGGTGCAGAGTGCGGCGGCATTTGCAAGGGCTGCAGTAACTGACGCCCTGGAGTTCAGCAGCTCCCTCAGATCCTGGCACAGGGCCCTCAACCTGGATTTTTGGTCCCTGGGAGGAGACTGTCAAGCTGATCATTTGGAGATGGCTAGGGAGGTTGCTCTGAGTCTGGGCCGGCAACCTGCACTCTTCCTTGTGTGGAATGCAGTTGCCGCCGCTGCAGCCAGAGGACACTTCTGGAGATGTGCAACTACAAGGCATCTTTACAACCTTAATGCATCCTTCCCCAACCTCGTGCCCTCCAGAAGTTTTGGACTACAACTCCCATCAGCCCATGCTTCGATGGGAGAGAGGAAAGCCAGCCCACTGGCCACTGAGTCACACAGAGAAAATAACTGGGCTGCCCTCCTCTGGGGACAGGGAAAGTTGTTTCGGTGTTAGAATTAATCAAATGATCCAGCATTATGTCTGCCTTTACCCCCTCAGCCACGTTTGGGGAGGTCATTACAAAGGTGGCATTTGAACTCTGGGCTGCGCTACCCAAGCAATATTTGACCCCAGCTGAAGCTTTTATCCTGAAAGGAGCAATGGTGAGAATCAGCACTTCAGGCTTCCCTGCTAAATCCATAGTTTTATGTAACATGCACCAATCTGCGCCACTTGCTCTGAGCAGATTTTATACTGTTGGTAAATACATAACATATATATATGTATGTATGTATGTATGTATGTATGTACTGCCTTCAAGTTGATTCCGACTTATGGTGACCCTATGAATAGGGTTTTCATGAGGCTGAGAGGCAGTGACTGGCCCAAGGTCACCCAGTGAGCTTCATGGCTGTGGGGGGATTCGAACCCACGTCTCCCAGGTCGTAGTCCAACACCTTTACCACTACCACTATTTATTTATTTATTTATTGTATTTATATACTGCCCCATAGCCGAAGCTCTCTGGGCGGTTTACAGTAACTAAAAACATTAAAACAAATATACAAATTTAAAACACATCTTTTAAAAACTATTTAAAACACAATTTAAAAATTTAAAACAATTTAAAAACACATGCTAAAATGCCTGGGAGAAGAGGCAAGTCTTGACCTGGTGCCGAAAAGATAACAGTGTTGGTGTATGTGTGTGTGTGTGTATATAATGAAAATAATTCATATGCAGGTTTCATGATGAAACCATGAAGGGCAAATGAAGTCTTGAAGAATGATGGGAAATTGCCCCTGGGCGAAACTTGGGACACACCCACTCCCTGCAGTATCGCATCATCGCAGGAGGAATCCCCACTCATCACCAGATTGACATCTTTCCAATATCCACCCGTCAACAATCTCTCATTTCCTCCCCATTTCCCTGCTGTTTTGATTCTGCGCTCTTGCTCTCTCCCTCTCACCTCCCAGCTTGGCAGAGTGATACCAGGAGCCTCTCTCTGGATTGCATATCACATGGTTTGTGCTGCTGTGCCTATCAACAAGTTTTGTCTAAAAAGCCCAGGGCCTTCCACAGGCTCCCCACACCCTGCCCAGCTGAAATTCCAGGAAGAGGGGCTGGGGCTCATCCATGCCTCTGAAACAACACACTCCGGGTGTGGATGCAGGGGCTGGCATTCAGCCGTTAAGGACTGGCACTCTGGGTATGCTCAGAGGTACTCTGTTACAACTTATTTGTACATCAGAAGGCTTGGTAATGAAAAATGAATCTTGGTGAACTCTGGCTCAAATTAAACCCCCATGGCCATGTCAAGATTAAGCCCTTTGCTAGAATGTAAAGAGAGCAGGCTGCGTACGCAGCATACATTTAAGGCACAGGACTTCCCCCCAAGAATCCTGGGAACTGTAGTTTGTTAAGGGTGCTGGGAATTGTAGCACTGTGGGCGGTAAACTGCAGTTCCCGAGATTCTTTGGGGGAAGCTGTGTGCTTTAAATGTCCTTAAAGATCTGGGACCCTTCATACCTTTATGTGCCTTTGCCCCTTAGCCACATTTGGGGAAGTCACAGATGGATGGAACTCTAACTAAGGAGGATTATTACAGTCCTTTGTACCACTGCCTTCCATCTCCACGGTCAGCTCAAGCTGGTATCCCAGTGGATTTGTTCCAAGTTAAAACTGCACTAATTGGTGCATTACCCAGTTGGAGTTGTCAAGGGATCAATGGTGAGGAAAGATGCTCCAGGAGCATAAGAGGGAACTGTGCTAGATGGAAAGTCCCCAGATCCAGTGTCAACATCCATCAACTGTGAACTCAGCTTGATGGCCTGAGGCAAGCCGCTGGTGCTCTCAGCCTCAGTCCCCACGTCTGTAAGAGAATGGGGATAATAAAACTGCCTTAAAGTACAGGTAATGTTTTTGTTGTTGTTATGTGCCCTCAAATTGATTACGACTCATGGCGACCCTATGAATCAGTGACCGCCAAGAGCATCTGTCGTGAGCCGCCCTGTTCAGATCTTGTAAGTTCAGGAAAATGGTTATTATGATTAAGCATGTGTTCTATATTGTTTTAAATTTTTAAATTGTGTTTTAAATAGTTTTTTAAAAGATGTATTTTAAATTGTATTTGTTTTTAGTTACTGTAAACCGCCCAGAGAGCTTCAGCTATGGGGTGGTATACAAGTATAATAAATAAATAAATAAAATAAATAAATTTAATGAAATTAATGCATGTGTGTTAAATGCCAAATATCTGGTCAACTAATTCATTTTAAAGAAGAATCCTGCGCTAGATCTGGCCAAAGGTCCATCTCGTCCTGCCAGGTGCCACTGCTAAACCCACTGGCACAACACAAAGGCCACAGTCTGCTCCTGTCTGGCCCAACCTCTTGCAACGCTGCCCATTAAAATTTGCCTTCACCAATAAGTCAACTAAAAGCTAGTTCATTAATTTACCAATCGAAGCCAGCATGCAGCCTTAAATTATTTCCACTGCTGCTTCCACAAAGGCTCCCCAGGAGATATTGGCTGACCTGCGTTGCGGGCTCAAAGGATCTCTGAGCTAAAGGAAGTGACACCCACTGCCTTTGCCAGCTTTTCTCTGCTCCCGTTAAAACATTTGTCACTCATTTCTGGAATGTTTTTCAAACATAATTCAGCATTTAGAGTTCAATGCAAGCCAAACCCCCTTCACACCATGGTGACCTCTGAGTGGCATTTCCCAATCTGGGCTCTGATTCCAGAAAATGGGGAGCGAGGTGGGGGATGGGTGAGAGAAAGTGAAAGAAACATAACTTTGCTCCCCCCCCATGCAAAAAGTGTTGGGAAATAATAACAACAAAAACATCAACAATAATAGTAACAATAGAATGCATTTAATTAGCCCCCATTTGCAGAGCAGCATGGGAGGAGGGCACAGGCCAAGAGGACTTCTTTCCCGCCTCTTGGCTCTTTGCCCTTTGCAAGGTGTTCCCAGCCTCATTCTTTTGTAAGGAGGCCCCTCATCCCACCTCCCAAACCCCCGTCCAGAAATGCTTGGATGAGCACCACAGATCAGTGGGGGCTGAGCTCACAAGCACCCAAGGCCAGCACTACAGGGCGACCTTGGCTGTGCCTAGGACTTCAGAAACGCACACACACACACAGGGATTGATGCCTACATTTCTTTCAAGCCACAAACTACCCCTTCCATGTGCCAGAACACAACCTCCTTCTTAAAGTCCTCCTTACTCCTAAAACACATTACAATGAGTTGGGGGGGGGCTCTTTGGAAACAGTCCCCTTGCCCACATGGGGGCCAACCAGTTGCCCCAGCTGGAAGCCCAAAAATAGAGCATGAGTGCAATAGCTTTCACAGGGTTCCAGCCCATCTTGGGATGTCATGCCTCACATAAAATGGATTATGAGGCTCCCTGTGTGGTTGTATACAAAAAGCACCCCCCCCGCACTCACGCATGGTTCATGGGACACAGAATTTGATGCTGACCAGCATTCCAACCTTACTTGCGGTCAGAAACTTGTGAGACCGTCTACTTTCATCTGCAAAATGGGAGCACAATGGGTCTACCTCACAGGGTTGTTGCGAGAGCAAAACACAACAAAGCTGGCGAGGGTAATTAAAAGTGTTACTTCCAAAAGGTGGCGATTAAGATCTCTTTTGCAACCACTGCCAATTTCCCTGGGATTCCCCAAACTGTCAACACAACTGTTTTGTGGCACTCGCTTTGGGGCAGCAACCTGGCATGGCTGTCCCAGAGCCATTGTGGAGAGAGCAGCTGCAGGGGCTGCATTTCCAAGGCTTGCCTGCAAGTCCGCTCCCTCTGACAGCGGCTGTCTTAGGCAGCCACCTACTTGCAGGGCTGCTGGTGTTGCACATTTCCCCTGGCGGGCTCTTGGAAGAACCCGCAGCAGCGCACGGCTGAGTGGTGGGAGAGGGAGGGAGGTCCAGGGAAGGGGCGGGGCTTGGGAGGGGCGGCCGATCAAAGCACGATTGCGTGAGTGCTGTGCCTCCCCTCCCCTCCCCTCGCTCCAGGTTGCAGGGAAAAAAGAAGCCAGCAGGCCTCTTTGCATTCCCACCCTTGCCACACCTTGCGGTGCCCTACACCTGTACCTGCCACGCCTGGGACCAGCTCACCTTGCCGCATTCTTGCCCACACTTGCAGATCCAGAGGTTGCGTCGCAGGCTTAAACCCTTCTGCCCTCGCCCGCTTGGGGGGGACACAGCAAGCCCTCGCCCCTCATGGTATCCCCCAACAAAGGGTGCTGGTGTGCTCGTGTTGGAGGCTCCTTTCTAACAGGACAAGGGCGGTGAGGGGGCTTGGAATAATGGCTCTGCTCACTGGCCTCCCCCCGCCACAGGAGAGGAGATACAGGCCAAGGGTTCCTGATCCTACTCAGAGGCCTGAACTTTGGAAGAGCCTCCCTGCCCTCCCCCCCCCCATTATGTGCTTCAGCCTCTCACCCTGAGGCAAAACACTCCAGGAAACCCCCAAGAAGGGTTTGAACACAGCAACTCTTGCCTGCTTGTTGATCACATCTAATGTCTAAAAGTGTACTGCGCCTGCACATGGAGGGTCTATTTAGTTGTCAGGGCGAATAGGCATGGATTGTTAGGAACATAAGGACTGTTTTGCTGGATCAGACCAAAGGTCCACCTTGTCCAGAATCCCATTTCCAAAAGTGCCTAGCTAGATATGCCTCCAGGAGGGATGAAACTGGTCCATGAAGTCCTTCTCTGTTTGCTCTTAAAATAAGAATACCAGATCAGCCCCGGATCAAGCCAAAGGGGGCCCATCTAGTCCAACACAGCCTGTTCTCACAGTGGCCGGCCAGATGCCCCAGTGGGAAGTCCACAAGCAGGACCGGAGTGCCAAGGCAACTCTTCTTACCTGCAGTTCCCAGAAACTGGCCTTCGACGGTATACCGCCTTTGACAGTCAACGGCTACTAATCAGTGGTATACTATCCCTGCAAAGGGAGGTTCTACAGATGTCCAGCCAAACATCTCCCAGAAGCCCACAGCAGGACACAAAGGCACCAGCTCTCCCTTGGTATTGCTGCCCCCAACTGGGATGCTGAGACAGACTTATCCTGTGGCAATGGCAGCCCAGTTCCATCAATTCATTGTGCCCTGTGTGAAGAATCCCATTCTTTGGCCTGCCCTGAATCCACTGCCAAGCAATGTTGCTCCAGCAGGAAGGTCAGCCATGCGCTTTCCCCCTGGCTTTTGGGGGGCTGATGCCATGTGAGACCCAATATCCCATGCCACTGAACCCTACTGTGTCCCCTGCCATCCTCTGCAATGCCCAAGGGTTCTGTGGAAGACGAGTGGAGCCAGGCAGGTTTCCCCAAAGGCTGGAGGTTTGAAAGCCCCTTTGAGGCAAAACCTCCGGCCTCCACTTTGGCTGTCGGGTTTTTGAGGGCTGTGGGATGCCTGCCCCCCCTTCATAACACATCAAGGAGAGCTGAGGAAGAAAAAAATGGGCACGAGGATACATTTTTTGAAAGCGTGAGAAAGGAAACGCGAGCAGCGAGGCCCAGAAGCGATATAACCAATCTAGCGGAAACAAGGGCCCCTCCGGAGAGGGAGAAAAACTGGTTTTTTGCATACAAGGTGGAACAAGTCAGAGGAGAGGAGCAGTTATTTCCCTGCAAGTGCTAGGAAACAAGGGAATTATTGCCTTCTGAATGCAGAAGGGGGAGAATTCCTCCCCCTCCCTCCTTGTTGGGGGTGGGCTTTTGAAATCAAGACGGCTCTGCCCCTCCCCCCGAAAAGCCCAGGGGTTTCATTCTTCCCACTAACTACCAGGTTGTGCAAAAAGTGATGCTTTTGTGGGGACGCAGGGAAAGCGTTGGGGCCAGTTTCCTGAGGATGTCTCCAACTTTCCTTTTTAACATAAGGACTACATTTCTAGCCCTTATTGCGAGGAAGAGGTAATTGGAAGCGGGCAAGGAAAAACCAGTGAATCCTCAAGAGCTAGAAGGTAGCTAAAGATGTTTTGTGGTTAGGAGGCCTTCAGTGTTGCCAAATGGCTCCTCGATGGTCTCTGTAACTAGCAGATGCAGGATGCATTGTGCAACAAAAAAATCTGAGCCCTGCAAAGCATGGCAAATCTGCAGGATTTATGCAGGTTGCAAAAGTGTCCATTTAATGTCGCAGAATTCCAGTTGCCTGGGCACAGCATTTTAATGTTTTTAGCAGAGCCTTGTAGAAAGACATCGTTTTGCAAATATCTACTTCCAGAATCAGTATCCCTTAAGGCAGCCTTCCCCAACCTGGTGCCCTCCAGATGTTTTGGACTACGATTCCCATCAACCCCAGCCAGCGTGGTAGTGCAAAACACCTGGAAAGCACCAGGCTGGGGAAGGCTGCCTTAAGTGGTTGTGCATGCATGAGCGCATGTGTGTGTGTGTGAAAGAGAGAGAGAGACATCCCATCACAAATTAAAATAGGAGCCAAGGATCATTTCATGAGATGCCTCTCTGGCCCTACCAATTTATGTTGCAACAGATCTGTCCTCTCTTTTCGCTTCTGCTCACTGGAAAGCCAAGAGGATGGTTGTTCTTTGAGTTAAAGACATGCTAGGAAAACCCAAATTGTCCTAGAATCTGATATCCACATTTTGAAAGAGGCCTCAGGGGCCACCGCCAGGGATGTGCCATGGCCGGCTGGGCACCACGGCGGTGCTTGCATTGTGCTCACACTGAGCTGCTGCATGTGGGCTACAGACAGAATGCAGCCCTTGCAATTCTAGAAATTTGGGACAGGGGCTGAACTTTGGAGGCGGACAGCTCTAGAAAATCACAGCAATTTCACCTTCCCCAAAAGAACAAACAAACAGGGACAGAGGCAGGGCAGCCGGGCCAAGGACCAGAGAAGAGGGAGAAAAGTGTGGGGGGGACATATTCCCACTGCAGTTCAGATGGCCGGGGGGGGGATGCCAAGTGGGCCCTCCAAGGAGGCTGAGATTGGAAACAGCCCTGTGGAGGTGATGGGTTGCTGTGGTAATGCCAGGTCACCCTGGAGGCGCAGAGGTTGGGTCTGCTGCTCCTCCTCGCACTCCACCCCCTTTGTCCTTTGGCTCAGTGCTGTGCATTCCCACCCCACTCCCCACCCCCACCCCCACCTGGCAAGTGGCTGCTGCTGGCTTCATCGGCTTTTCCCAACAGCTGTGCAGCCGGACAAATGGACAGCCCTCTTGTCAGGCCACAGTGGGAACATGTGCGGCTGTTGTGTTAGCAAACAGCAGGCTACACGTGGGAGCCCTTCCTTGCACACATATGTACCCCCCCCCACATGGCAGGAAAGGGAAGGCTGACTGACAGAAGGAGACATGGCAGGAGAGGGAGGGAGGGAGGGAGGGAGGAAGCTTGGATTTGTTGGATCAGACCAACGTGCCTCCAAGTCCAGCACCCATCCTGCTGCACACCTTTCCAGGGAGCCCCTAAGAGGGGTGTGAAGGTGACAACTTTCCCAAACGTTCAAGGAAAGGGGGTGTTCCCGAAATGCGAGGCCCCTCCTGTTCCTTGGTGTCCATTTAGTGTCACAAATGTCGGGGGGCTTTTTAGATCTCTTTTTAAAGACTACCTTCTTTTAACCACTTTTAATCTGCAGATTAATCAACTAAAGCTTTAAACTGATTAACTAGTTGAGGCCATTTTTAAATTGGAGGGGCAGAGATTAAAAGACATTGCTGATTTGGCAAAGGCTCTTTTGGTTCTGGTATGTTACTGTAGTCGGGCAGAAACTCCTCCCAAAACATCTGGAGGGCACCAGGTTGGGGAAGGCTGGGCAAAGGAATGAACAAGGAAATCTTATCCCTTCCAACAAGGAATAGAAGCTTTGGTTTATTAACACGTAGGTTGATGTTGCTTCACACTTCCTCTGATATCTCAAAAAAGGCACCTATCTCAATGTTTTGGTAATATGTATTTATTGAAACTGAATTAATTCACTAAACAGCAGGTGATTCATCAACTAAATGTTATTTAACCAGTAAAACTTACAGCCCTACCCTCTCCCCGCGTTACCCCCTGGATATCAAACCATTTGTATTTATAACGTCATCACAGACTGCAATTTATTATTTATTATTATTTATTTATTAAATTTATATCCTGCAATTCCTTCCAGAAGAAGCCCAGGGCGGCAAACAAAAACACTAAAAGCAGTTTAAAACACCTTAAAACAAAACATCTTAAAAACACCTTTAAAAAAAAAAATTAGTTTACACAAGGTGGTAAAAATTGTTCTACAACTGTCAGATTGCAGGCTGGGGGTGGGGAATGAACACGTGATTGAGCACTCATAAGGCAAGTTGTCTCCTCGCACGAGGGCATGGAAGTATCTGACCATTTCAGTTTCTCAGTTTTCCATCCTTAAATTTAGTTCTCCACATTTATGCAGCAATTTCTGATTTTTTAAAAAAAATCTAATGAAAATTCGTTAGTATTTTAGTGCAAATTGCTCCTATTAAACACATTTTTGTACACAGTTTTGACTAATGTCCACATTTTTGCAAATAATTTATCTGAATATGATGCATTTTTGTATGTTATTTTTGCTAATGTATTCATTTTTATGCACACTTTCCCCAAATATATGCATTTTGTAAACATTGTTGGGTTGGCAAACTCCATTGCAAAATTTGGATCAGTGTGAATTTCAAAGGACGGCTATGTTTTGGTTCTCATATTGTTTTGGGAATTGTGAATTTGGCAGATTCACCTTTAGATGTGAACTGAATCAAGTCTCTCCCCATCCCTGCCTTGCACACAGAAAGTTAGCATGTCAGGGTAAAGTTTGCAGAGTGGCAGTTTACTCTCATGTAAATCGGCAGGTTCTATCCCAGCCACAACCCTTGACCCAGGAGATTCTGCTGTGGCTCCTTCCCTTCCCTTCTTGATTCTGCCTGAAGCCTGAGATTCCTCCAGACTTCTCCCCTCATCTACTGGATTTTGCATAAGCTGTGCCCAGTCTGGCTCTTCCTGCGGGGGCAGGGTGTCTGAAATCAGAAGTTGGCATCCCTTAACTTACAGCCCAGGCCACAGCAAGAGAGACAGGAACGGGAGGCAGCAACATCTCCACTATTGGTCAGCTCATTCATCATGGATTTTGCTCAATTCCCAAATGCATCAACCAACCTGTCACCGGCCCCGTTCCCAGGGCTGCCTTACTCTGGGAAAAGCTCCAGCAATATCCAGCAATACTCCTGCTGTGGGCCAACTGATCATTTTGTCACCGGGCTATGTTACTGTGCCAGTGCAAACCCCTCTTAACTAACAGCCCTCTCCACTGTGAAGTGAGAGGCAGGGTCATATGGGCAGGCCCTTTGCTGTCTGATGCAGCGCCCCAGATGTTCCCAGCTGCTCTTGGGCTGAGCAACTCTTGCCTGGGTCCTTGTAAAAAAGAAAAGAAAAACAAACACCTCGGCAGTCTCAGTGAACTCCGTTTTTAGGGCTGGCTCATTTTGCTTCCCTGCTTTGCAGAGTGAGGCACCCAGTCTGGATGAAGGAAAGCGCCTCTGTTGCCTTTTTGTCCCACTTCGTCAGATGCTTTGCTCAGCACATCCACCCCATCTGCTAAAACAAATCTCCCCAATCCAAATATTTGCTGGAACTAACTTTGCAACATGTCAGCCTTTCCCCAAGTTTCTTTTTCTGTTCTGGCTGAAAAAGTCCTGCTCAACACAGGAGCTTGCAGACTCCCCCCTGTCCATGGGAGCTCCCCTCACCCTTTTGATTTCTGCCTGGTAAAATGGCTATTATTTATATAGCACCCTCAATGTACATGGTGCTTTACAACAAATGAGATCGGTCCCTGCCCAGGGGTCTTACAATAACAATAATATACCATCTAAATAAAATTATCATTCAAATTTCACCTGAAGTTCCATTGTGACTGAAACCTGCAGCAAGTTTCTCAAAAGGGCCCCTGTCCCGCTCTGTCCAAACCACCCTGCAGGAACAGAAGCAGGCCCCACAAAAGACACCACAACCTGCCTCTAAAACACCCAGAACAATATTTTGGTTTGACCAGACCACTGCTGCACATGCTGGTGTTTGCTTGGGCTAATGGTGACCAAGCTGGTCTGCGGGCTTGGTTTGGAACAGATTGGGGAATATCTGCAGCCCTCCATATATTGCTGGAGTCCCATTAGCTCCAGGTAGCATGCTAGCAATGACGTTAACTTGTCAGGGAGAGGCAGGTGTGGGCCCTCCAGCCTCTGAGGGATTTTAGCATAGCTTCAGATCCACTTCATAAATCCTAGGGGTTAGAGCGTGTGCGTCTGTGTGTTGGGTGTGTGTGTTTCCATCAAGTCTACCTCCAGATTCAACCAGATGCTCAAATCAGAGACATCTCAAGGCTAGAACATAAGCTATTATTTCAGGGTTTCCCAATCTGGGACAGAAAGGGCACTTTTGTGCGTGTGTGTGAATGAAAACAGGGGAGAGACTTGTTGCACGCCAAAGGGCCAGTCTTCTCTCTGGGCTTAGGGGTGGGATCCAGTTTTGCTTCTGAGATCCCTCCTTGCATCTGGTGGCTAATGGCAGCTCATTCACTGGCCTCTCCATGTCTTCTCCTCCTCCTGGAAGGTGTTTAAGAAAGTCCCTCTGCAAGTCTTGTAAGCCAACGGCCCTCACTGAGGCATGTCAGGCCTCTTGGTAGCCCTTCTGCAAGGAGGCTGCAGGATGGCAGGCAGGGAGGGCTGGGGCCAAGCGCACAGGGCCTTGCCTCAGGATGCCCACAGCCACTGTGCCACTGGGGCCAGAGAGCTCTTGGGGGCACTACATCAGCCCAGCTGCCAAAGCACCTTGCAGAGGGAGGGAGGCCGGCCTTCCAGGGGCCAATGCTTTTGTGGGAACGGCACCCTCACAAAGTCCTTCACAGAGGCTGTCCCCCCCCCAGTGCCAGCTCACCCCCCTTCCTCTCCCCCTCCCCCAATAAGGAAGCACCATGTTCCTGATGAAAGGCTGCTGGGAATTTGAAGAGAAAGGAAACCAGGACAAAAGCCCCAGTAATGTGCTTCCCCCCCCCATTCCTTTTGGCAAGGAAGTGAGTGTGTGTGTTTCTGGAGAGGAGTAGTTGTGATGTAGCATGGGGGAGCTGGGGGAAGGGGCAGCTTCCCAGGGCAGAACAGGAGGAAGTGTCAAAGGCTTGTCGCTCATGGTGCTCTCACCTCAGAGTCTCCAGGGTGTGAGAAGCAGACTCTATTATCCCTTCATTAGGAAGTAACACACTGTACAGACTTCTTTTTTTCTTTTTTCACACGAGGGAGCAAGCGCCTCTTTGCAGCAACAAAAGGCCTCAGAGAGTTCCCAGGAATGGGGAAATTTGGGGGGGGGGGAACACATCTCCTGTGCAGGCAAAATGGGACTTTCAGGAAACAAAATTCTCCCAAGCAGCAGTTTTTTCAGTGGGAATTCTGGGAAGCTCCAAGATTCCTCAGAACTTGCTTCAAAAATGGCAGGTCACAGAGTGCTGGGTGCCTTCTAGGGCACACATTCAGTCCACGCACGGGAGTCACTGAAGCTCATGGGTTTCTCTGCAAAGAGTTCCATGGCTGCCAATTTATTGCAAAAAGTCTGAAAAAGCACGTTCGAGGGCCCAACAGAGTTTAGGCTTGCAGGACTTACCCTGTTGCTGTTTTTACCAGAAACCCAGGGGTGGGGGTGGGGTTAAGGGGTCCACAGGTAACCCGAGGCAGGTGCAAAAGGGTTGCTCATTGCTTAGTGCACCTGGCATAAGCCATGCACTTGGATCAGCTGAATAAACAAGTACACATCTCCATCCGAGTTGCTATAGCTGAGGGATGTGCAGAGCCCTGGCCAAAGGCAACCAGTTCAAATTCCTGTGTTACAGGTGAGGAACATGGAGGCTGAGAGACGAGTGACCAGCACAAGGCCAGCCGTGGTAGAGAAAATTATTTTTAAAAAAAACTTTGCCGTTTTTAAGGAACACCAAATTGTGTCCGTGCTTTTAAGCATGAAGTCCCACTTTCCAGTTGGAAAGCCCTGAGACAAGAAGAGATATTCAATGTCTCTACAGACCAATTATGGAAGCACAGATAAGGCAGGACAGATTCACCGGTCGAGTTCTGCATCCTCCTCATGATATCTTTTGTAATCTGGGGGAAGTGGCAAACAATACTGAAAACAGTCTCTTGTGGCCAAAACAGGGAAAAGTCACAGTACCTACAACTCGCAACTAACAAATGAAACTCACTAGCACTGGCTTAGATGGCTTTTAAAAAGATGAGCTGCATTCACAGAAGAGAGGTCTAACAGCAGCAATCAGTCAGGATAGTCAGCTAAACAGAATTTACATGGGCTAATGCAGTATACCCAGGCCTGGTGGCAGCCAGCAGCCAAGGCAGGCACTGGCCAGGGCCCCTGCAGTTGACAGGGACTCCTGCTGCTGGGGCTTGGCGGGTGTAGCTGTCACTCAAGCTGTGCTAGAATCGTGTGCACCCATCAGGTGCACCCCATCTTGGGTGATGGCAGGCGACAGCGTGCTAATACACTACCACGGCCAGGCCTACTTAAGGTGGTGGTGGTAGTGCCGCTGCGTTGCTGCCTTTGAGAACTCGCTGCAGCCTCGTGGCGACCCTGAGTATATCTCTGAATGGCCGGTGCTGCAGACTGGTTCTCAAAGTGCCTGAGATGAATAAAGCCCAATCTGTTGCAGAAATATAATTTTCCCTTCTGCTGGGGCTATCTGAGAGAGCAGGCTACTTGGCTGTAGACCATTCTGAGCAAACTGCCTTCAAGACTTGCTGGAGCAGGTTATCTTTGAGGAGTACACACAAAACCCAAAGATGCGGATGCAGCCATTCAGGTGCTACCTTCAGGCTATCAACACCTCTTCAGCCATGGCCCATTGTGCCTGGCTGCAGCCGCCCTGTGTGCTCCACCAAAATGCTTCAAGTAGCAATCTGGGGCTGCTCTCTGAAAACAAACAAACAAAAGCCCAGGGCAGCTCATAGCAATAAAACACAGGTATTTATCTCAGCCAAGTGGCTGCTGTTTGCAGCAACAAACTCCAGCTCTTTCTAGGAGGCTCAGGAAAAAAAACACAAGCCTCTGTCTCCAAAGCCAGAAGGAGACCTTGCAAGACCACCACCCCCACCCCCCGCAAATGGCAGCCCTGCAGTTGGTCTTTCTGTCTGCCCACAATGTAATGTTTCCCTGTATAAGAATGAACGACAGCCCTTCTAGGGGAGAAAGAGTTCAAAGCAGGCACTTCTGAGATATGCTCCTGTTGAATCCTACTTTCCGGTCCCAGTGTGGAAAATCACTTTTCAATTTAGGCCACATTTTTGCCTTTTGGGGATGCCTTGATAACAGTAAGGGTTGAATAATGACCGTTGCTGTTCTTCAGGCTCCGCTTTGCCCCTGGGGTCTCTAGAAGCTAAATCCCTGAGACAGGTAGATGGATGTATCCTCCTGTCTCTCCTGTGCAGACACAGGGACATGCAGGTGCATAGACACTAAGGCACCCTGCAGGGCCTGGCCTCCTCTTCCACACCCTGCAGCTGCTAAACTGGCAATAATAACAGGCTATAGGCTTTTCTAGCATACCTTTAACTCAAGTTACAAATGCCCTCTTTAGACTTTTAAATCAGGGAGGATGGCCTATCACAGAGCAAATAAACACAGCCGGTAGAGCAGACCCTTCAGCAGTGTTTAATTATTATTTGTGCATGTGTGTTGGGGGGGGGGCTGCTGTTGGGTGGTGAACCTTTGTTAAGAAAACAAGGGTATAGCAAGCATGTCCCTATTTGTTGGAGGGATGCCAGCCAGTGGGATGAAGATTCAATGTCTTCTTATTTCTGGTGACCCCTGCTATTCAGAATCAAGCCTTCCCTCTCCCTCCCAAGCCTATGCCAGAAACACATGCGCACACAGAGAGAGAGAGAGACAGAGAGAGAGAGAGAGAGAGAGGCAGGCCATCTTCAGTGGCCTCTTCATGACTTCCCAGTGTGCAATCGGTACAGCGCAGTGGCTCAGAGGCCAGAAATGTAGCACAGAATGCCCTCAGTACGAATCTCCCCCTCAGCTAAAATATACTTGGAGGCCTCAGCCAAGCTGCTTGCTCTCAAACTCAGCCTTCCTCATCTTCATATAATTCTGACCAACCTTACAGGGTTATTGTATAGATCACAAGATGCTGCATGTGATGCATGATAAACTTCCACAAAATAGACAATCTACAACGCAAAAGTGCACTTGTGAGATCCTCCTAACGCAGGCTGTCCAAACACTTCTACCTTGTTTGCTTAAGAGCGTCTCTTGGACAATATGTTCACACACCCCGCACCTTTGGAGCACATTCAAAACACATTTCCCACCCCACCAAAGAATCCTGGGAAGGCTAGTTTACCCCTCCCACAGCTACAGTTCCAAGCATCCTTAAATTACAGTTCCCAAGATTCTTTAAAGCAATGGTTTGCACGCAGCCACAATCTTTGCATGAATCGTTGCATGAAGTGCTGTGCCAGAAACTGGTTTATGGACCTAATTTACCTTCTGTCTCAGGTTCCTGTTCAGGTGACTCATGAGACAGGCATGGCACTCTTGTTTCCCAAACCAATGCTCACATTTGGTTATCAGCTACGTCTAAATCAGGATTTTCTGCCTCTTATCAGAGGTGACCCATCTCTCTTTCTCTCTCTCCCCACTCAGCAAAACTCTGGTTATCCCAGCCCGACAATCCAGCTGACACTCAAGACACTCTGTACCACAAGGGAGTGCAAGAGGCAACCTGAACAGAGCTTGCAAGAGAGGGAGGGCAGGAGGCCCCGCCAGGACACAGAAGTCAAGCCCAGGGTGTGTTGTGTTCACAGCGGCCTCTGCCTACCACCTGTCCCAAGTGGCCATAACCCAAAAATGATTTAGGGAAATCATATTAAATCATTTTTAAGGGTTCTGCCCACTGCTAGCCCCTCCTCAGAGTAGGCCTGATGAAATCAACAGACACGACTCACTTGGATCTATTCATTTCAATGGGTCTGCTCTGAGCTTGACTTAGCTGGACACGACCTGGAGCTTTCTGAGTCAACCATGCAGGGTTCCTTTGTCCTGACAAACACTTTTTAGTTTGGTGGGCTGCACAACCATCCTCACAGAGGACGGGTTTTTTTTTTCCTAAATCTGACAAAAAGCCCCCCCCCATGCCAGTGCTCTTGTTTCCACTGGCAGTCAGCCTCCAAGAAGTTCACGGGCCGGGTGGGAAAGCTGCTGTCTTTTTCCATGGTTTGTCTGAAGTGCATCTGGTATCCAGAGACACATTTGGGAGGTTTTGTTCCTGGCTGTTGATAAACATGTTCATCGAGAACCTGCTTAATTCGGCCAGCACGCCAGGCCAGCCCACCGATGCTGCCTTGCAGAAGCCAGCGCCTTTGGGTGCAACGGTGGGATGTCCATGTTGCAAAGAAACAAACAAACCCCCACCGGCTAATCCCGGGCCTCCCACTCCTTGTGGCCTGTCCTGACCCCCAAGCGCTCCTATGATGAGTGGGGGGCATTCCCTCTCCCACCCGCCCCTTCCAGATGTTGGCCACTAAAGCGGGGCATCTCGGCTGCTCTCTCAGGTCACCAGAGGGATGAGCCTTTCCAACAGGGCCTCGGTCACAATCGGTGGCGTTGGGAATAAACAACGGAAATTGGCTTCAGATAAAGGCAGGGAAGCAGGCTGGGAAAGCGCTGGCCTTTGGAGCCACCCGCCCTGCCTGCACTGTCAAGTCCAAGGCTGGAGGGCCAGGCCACAGCAGAGGAGAAGCCTCCCAAGGAATGTCGCTCAAAGCTTTTGCCTATGGCCACCAAGAGGCTTCCAGATTGGTTTGGCCACTCTCCCAGAGGCTGGGAAGGGGCGCTGGACGACGGGAATCTTGGCCTGACATTCCTCAGGTCAGTTCAAGGCCTGCTGTGGCCCTGAGGTGCAATGCCCCGGCCTTGAGTCCTTGGGCGCTCAACGGCACGCAGCTTTGGCTGGAGACAGACATAATTGTTTCTAAAAACCTCAAGAGGGGCAACCGTGCTAATGAGTGGCAATGAAGAGTCTAGTAGCATCTGAAGATGGCAGCATTCATTGTAGCAGATGCTTCTGTGGACCAGGGTCCGAGGCATCGGGCACATGAAGCGTCATCCTAAATGGGCAGAGCTCCAGAGAGGCTTTGCTCCCCCAGTGTAGGACACACATATTTCTTTTGCACCACTTCCTTCTCTGGGCAAACAGGTATTGCAGGTTTCTCAGAACAATTCAAAACCCTGCACAATCTGTTTAAGTAGGAACAGGTGGCAATCCTGTCTTTCAAGCACCTTTAAAAGCACTTTAGAAATAAAAATATAACGTGGGGAATGATGCATCAAAGGGGATTTATTTATTCATGTAAAATATTTACCCTCCCTCTTTTTTAAAAGGAAAGTCAGGGATAAGAGAGCTAACAGCAATTAGGATATTAACAAATGATGAGTTAAAACCCAGAAGGTTCTTCAGTTCTTAGTCACTGTCCAAGGTGAGGAGGATCTTCATTACAGAGCTGACAGGCAGGACAGAAATATTTTAATAAAACATGCACACACACACCCCAAAAACTTTTAAAGGTATAACCCGGGGTGGGGCAGGGTAGCGAGAGTGAATGGTATGTCCTTTGATTCTTTATATTTCATCTATTCTGCAAGCCGACCCTTCTCAGCTCCTGCGCTCAAGGGAGCCAAAGGCTCTGAGGTGCTTCCCCGACACCTTTGCAGGGCTCAGCCCTGCCACAGACATCCCGCTAGTTGCTCCCTTCCCTCCTCTCTTCTGCAGGCAGCTGACATGTGGGGCCGTGGGTGGGGTGAGGAGGAGCTGGTCTTCTCCTTGTCAGCAGGAGTCTCTGAGAGCAGCAGTGTCCTCCGCAGGAATGCCGGGCAACTCCCTCGCATTCTTGGCCCAGCCAGACCAAGGACAAGATTGGGAAACCAACTGCAATGGCACCAACAGGAAAAACATTCAGAGGGGCCAGAATGGGAGGGTTGTGAACCAGGCTCAGCTTGGCAAGGGGCTGAAATAGTTAATTGCGGTGGTTTGGAGGGATGACTGCTTGCCTCCCTCAGGAAATCCAGGTCTTACCTATTTAAAACAAACGCTTTTGGAGCAGCAAGGCAAGCAGGAAACAGCCGGCTTCCATTAGCCCGACTAATTTGGTGGCGCTGATCGCCTGGGAAAGCCTTTTTGGGGACACAGTGAAATTTATTTTCCACAGGGAGAAAAAATATCAGACAGAGGATGAATTCCGTGGCAAAGACAGAAGCCAGAGTAGCCGGCCACCGATGGGCTTCTTTGGCGAAAAATGGGAGTTGCTGATAATGTCTTGCAAACCGTTCACTGCTGGCTTTTGAAAATCAGAGGCAGAAAGGGAGATTTTGGGATGTAAAAGAGCAGATGGAGGACGGTGCCCTGCCTGGGGACCAATTCTGTGCTCAGTCTTCCTGACCTTCTGCCATGATTTCTCAACTTTAACCTGCCCCACAAGTTTGTCGCAAGAATGAAGTGGGAGAATCATTGGGTTGCATCAGCTAAGTTCTGCTCAGAGTAGACCCATTGACATTAATGGATGTGATGAATTTAGGCTTATGGATTTCAGTGGATCTACTGTGTGCAGAACCCAGGTACACACATGCCAGCAGGCTGCTCTAGAAGCTCGTTGGAGGCTGGCTGGGAAGATAATAGTGCCAACATTTTAAACAAAATCAATGGGTTGTATCCAACATTAGTCACAGAGTAGACCCACTGAAATTAGTGGACGTGACTAACTTAGGAGGACCATTAAGTTCAATGGAGCTTCTTTACTCTGAGTAAAACTTAGCTGGATGCAACTCATAATTTTGTTGCGGCTGTTATGGTTTCTGTGGCACCATCAACGATGCCTACGACACTTCACAGCAGCTTCCCCCAACCTGGCGCCCACCAGAAGTGGACTACAACGCCCATCAACCCCAGCTGCTTTATAGTGTTACAGATTAAGTAAAATAAGGCAGACAGAGTCCCTGTCCCAAGGAGCTTACAATCGCGATTGTGACTCTGGGGCAGGAATAACAAGGGATGGATGCCAGCATTCTCCCTCTCCCACACTGACAACATTTAGGCTGCTCGTTCCTCAGGCAGGGGACTACAAGCGCTCTGCTTAAGTCGTTCTGTTAAATCATCAGGACCAGTTCTGGGCTCCCAGTTGCCCAGGTGCCTAACATGGGGGTGCTGGAGCCTAGGAAATATTTCTCTAGCCCGTATAAGAAGGAAACGGAGGAACGCCTGAGACGTGGCTGAAGAGGCAGGCGGGGCATGTACAGTCCTAACCAAGAGGCTCTTGCTCACTCACACCCCCTCCTTGTCTGACAGACACACTGTGGACCAAGACGTGGCCCAGGCTTCCACGCAGCCGCATGCAACAAAAAGGACTGTCTGGACAAACCTTCCCGAGGGCCAGTTAAGACACAAGACAGTGTCATGGATGTGACCTGGGGTCAGCCTGGCCTGCAATGAGGGAAGGTGATTGCCCTTTTCCATGTGCTGCATGGCAGGTTCCCACGGACCCAAAACTTCAAGCTAATCCCTTTTGTGAAGGTCTGATTCAAGCGCAACACAATATACCCCCCACCTCAAAAGGGGGGAGAGCAAAGGCAACTGAAAGAATGAAACAAAACTTGTTGACCTTTTGCAACAACCTCCCACCTCCCTCCAAGCCCTGCCCCAGAGGCACCATCCCTCCTCCCATCGGCCCTCACAGGCACTCGGCAGCAGAGGATGGGACCCTGTTCTGGGGCTCCTCTCTGGGCCCAGCCCAGACCACACAGGGTGGGGAGGCTGCAGAGGAGGGAGGTGGTCACCTTGGCGCTCTCCGCCATTCCTCCACCCCACCCCGTGGGCTTCATGCTCCTTGCCTCTCTTGGCCAAGCAAGGGAAAAGGCCCCTCCTGCCTTCCCGCCCGCACTGACCAGCTGGCCTGTGGCCCTCACGCCTCCATCTCTGTCCCCGCCCCCCTCCAACTCTTATCATGACCAAGACAGTCTCCTGCTCCCTCTGCCCACTCCTTCCTTGCTGCCTCCCCCAGGGGCGTTGCTGGGCCCTGAGAGCTACTTGCTATGGGCGGTATATAAATGCAACAAAATAAATAAATAAATAAATAAATAAATAAATAAATAAATACTGAGAGGCCATTTTGCATAACACGTGCATCTGATTAATTTATACATATAGATGCCCCTGGACAAAAGGCAGGAGCCATGGAGGGGGGGTGTCTCCCCAGTGCTGCATTTTGTAGCATGCTCTGAAAGCAAAGATGGACAGAGAGGGACAGAGGAAGCTGCTGTACACTGAGCCACAGACCATTGGTCCATCTAGTTAAGTGTGGCCTACACTGACTGGCAGCAGCTCTTCAGGGTCTCAGGCAGGGGACATTTCCAGCCCTTCCTGGAGATGCCATCAGGGATTGATCCTGGGACCTTCTGTGTGTGGAGCAGATGCTCTGTCACTGAGCTACCACTCTTCCCTCAAAGAGACAGAACACAAAAAACCTTGGCCTGGTGCCACCCCTTAATAAGGCCCCGCTGCTGCCCCCTGCCTGGAACTCTTTCAAGAAGGGGGAATTGGTTCAAGCCCTCAATCCTCTCCCTGAAAGGAAACTAACTGTAAGTCCAGAGAAAAGCATTTAAGCGTGCGTCTCCCTCCCCCCGAATCCCCCAGGACCCTGTGATCTGTGGCTCCTCCTTTCCCCTGTTGAAATTTAGATGGGGCACGGGAAGCCACCTTGCACCAGGCCAGCCTGGGTTATCCCTCTCCCCCGCTTATGCCTCTGAGCAGGAGCAGCTCTCCAGGGGCTCAGGTGGGAGGGGTCTTCCCCATCATCAGCTGCTTCATCCTTGCAGCTGGAGGATGGCAAGGAGCCAACCTGCCCTTCTGCATGACATGTGTGTCCTCCGCCACAGAGTGGCGGGCTGTTCCGCAGACTGTAAGTGCACCAGCTCAGGGACCTTTGCAGGGTGCGTTGTACAGGGCAGTGCTTGCTGGGCGGCAGTGTTGAAATGAATGTGTAAACCAACATGCACAAATGGCAGGGGAGAGGGGCCACACGGCCACAGCAGGGGTGCATGTGTGTGTGTGTGTGTGGGGAACAGTTCAGCCTGCCTCCTCCCCCAACTGCTGCTCCTGCCCTGCAAGCCCCCTTCTGTCCACTTTGGACAGGAGAAAGATCTGAAAGTTTTGTGGCTCCTGTGGCTGCAAGGAGATCATTGCTGCCACTGGTCCCGTCAGCCAGGTGGCCAAGAGGGGTGTATTTAGCTAGTCCCTCCCTCTCACAGCAAGAGACTCTCCAGAATGCCAATCTGAACAGCTCTTTGGAAGATTCGCAAGATTGCCCTTTCTAGAGTGGACTTTGGGGCACTGGATTCAGGAAAGGAACCAGCAGACTTGCCACTCTGTGGAGGCATGTGCCTGCCCGTCTATGGCCTCTGCATACGGCATTCATTGATCTGACTAAGGCCTTTGATACTGTGAATCGAACTGCTCTCGGACCATCCTTCTGAAAACTGGATGCCCTGACAAATTTGTGAATATTTTGCGACTCCTCCATGACAACATGACGGAGACAATTTTGGATATCAATGGCTCTCAAAGTGATCCATTCAAAGTGAGAGCTTGTTGCTATAGGGCGGTCTAAAAATGTAATAAAATAAATAAATAAATAAATAAATCAAACAGGGATGCGTCATTGCTCCGACCTTATTTGCTATTTTCATTGCCATGATTCTACACCTTGTTGAGGGGAAATTTCCTACTGGGGTGGAAATCACATACCGAACAGATGGAAAGCTTTTTAACCTCAGTAGGCTGAAAACAACCTCTGTCGTAGAACTTCAATATGCTGATGATAATGTAGTCTCCACACATTCAGAGGAAGATCTTCAAACTATCCTAAATGTCTTTGCAGAAGCATATGAAAAGCTTGGCCTCTCGCTTAACATCAAAAAAACCAAAGTGCTTCATCAGCAAGTGCAAACCAATCCCTCTGTAGCACCATCAATCCAGCTTAATGGTGCGACAATGGAGAATGTCGATCACTTTTCTTATCTTGGCAGCAGTCTCTCTGTAAAAGCTCACATCCACGCTGAAATTCAGCATCATCTGAACTCTGCAAGTGCCGCATTCTCCCGAATGAAGCATAGAGTGTTCAAGGATCAGGATATTCGCAGGGAGACCAAAATGCTCATTTATAAAGCCATTGTACTACCGACCTTACTGTATGCCTGTGAAACATGGACCATCTATAAACGCCACTCCCAATTTCTTGAAAGATTCCACCAACGCTGCCTCTGGAAAATTCTGCAAATTACTTGGGAAGATAGATGGACTAATGTTAGCATATTGGAAGAAGCAAAGACTACCAGTGTTGAAACAATGATCCTCCAACATCAACTTTGCTGGACCGGCCATGTTGTTCGAATGCCTGATCACTGTCTTCCAAAGCAGCTACTTTACTTCCAACTTAAGGATGGAAAACAGAACATCGGTGGACAGCAAAAGAGGTTTAAAGATGTTCTCAAAGCTAATCTAAAAGAATGTAACATGAGCATCGAGAACTGGGAAGCCTTGGCCCATGAATGTCCCTAATGGAGGCTGGCCATTATCAAAGGTGCTGTGGACTTTGAAGAAGCACGAATATAGGGCGAACGGGACAAACGAGCTAAGCGGAAGGCACGTCAAGCAAATCCTCATCGCAACCATCTTCCATCTAGTAACCTATGTCCTCACTGTGGGAGGCTGTGTGGATCCAGAATTGGCCTCCACAGTCACTTATGGACCCACTGTTAAAGACCTTACCCTGGAAGACAATCTTACTCGGCCACGAGTGATCACCAATGAATGAATGAATGAATGCACCTGCCCGTGTGGGGAGAGAGCTGCTCTCCCTGCCCACCCCACACATACAGAATGGGGCAGGCCGTGCATCTGAATCAATCCATCAGTGCCAGAGACTTGTGCAGGTGCAAGGAATGGAGGGATGGCAACTCCTGTCCCACCAGATGAGACACATGATCCTGCTCCATTCTTTGGCAGTTCAAATAAGCATAGCTTCTTAAGGCTGGCTACGAAACCACCCGATTCCATTCCCTAACTCGAAACCCTGTTTGCATTAAACACTGGGGATTCCTGATGCTCCCTGCCCCCCCAATCTAGTTTTGGAAACAAAACAGTTTCCATTGGCTGTGGTACTTACAAATGAAAGTTTTGCTGTCCCATTGTCCTAAAACCCAAAGCTGTTTTCTTTTCTTTTACTTTTTCTTAGCCAAGGACAGGAGAAAGAAAAGGGAAAGGGGGGGAGAAGGGAAGAGAAGAGAGAGACCAAAGAAGAGGAGTCCCCACCCCGCAAGTTAATCTTGTTAGGTTAAACTGTTCTCCAAACAGATGGAGATGGAAGGCCAAGGATTTGGGACCATCCTGGGAAAGGGCTAGGATGGTAGGTGGGGCACCAGAGGTCACTGTGGCCAAGAGGGCAGCTTTGGGCTTTTGTCTTGCAAAAAGCCACAGAGGGCAGCAAAGGCAAAAGGCTCAGACAAGCCAGAGAGAAAGGTCTGTGGCCTCCTCCTCTGCATTGCAGGCCCCGTGCTGATGGGCGGAGACATCTCCTGGGCAGAATCTCCCAAGCCCCAGCGCAGCAGCAATGGGGCACTACTTTCATAGAATCATAGAATAGTTTAGTTGGAAGGGGCCTATAAGGCCATCAAGTCCAACCCCCTGCTCAATGCAGGAATCCAAATCAGAGCATTCCTAACAGATGGCTGTCCAACTCCCTCTTGAATGCCTCCAGCAGGCCTCCTCCCCGTTTTGTCCCTGCCACCCTCACATGTCAGCATGTCTCTTGCAGACTCCTAGGGGCAGAGACTGCCCAGCCTGTTGCTACAGATATCATCATGCTCTTCTGCTGTTGCCAATCCACCCCCAACCCCCCGAGAGGATCCTCCACAGAGACTGTAAATCTTAGTGGTGGGAGAACCTGCTTCTAAGTCCACGAGGACCATGATTGCTGCCTAGAAATGGGGCTCCTGTAGAGATTCCTAAAGACTCTTGCGGCTATCTTCCAGGGCTTGCTTCCGCCAGGAAGTCCCGCCTCTTTGTCTTCCTTCAACCCCCTCTTTAAAACCCAAATGCCTTTGGCAAAACCCCAACTGAAAGTGAAGTTCAGGCGTGGCATTTTCACCCATGTTTACCCCTCTTTAACCTGGCATTGCCACTGTAGGAGCTAAGAGGGCACTTTAAAATGCCATACCATACTGGAGGCACTTCTTATTTCTATGTTGTTTTAGATCAAAAGCAAACAATAACCATCACAGTCCTCACCAGTACCAAGCACCTTTGAGGAGACAAGCGCGCGCACACACGCACACACCCAGCCTGCACCCTCTTCGCGTCTGCCCTGCACACTTCCCCATCAGCCATAACGCAGCTGGACTCTTGCCTCTTGGGAGTTTATTTGAGGTTCCATAATGACAGTCCCTAGGACCCAAACACTCTCCAAACACTGCCTGCAATGTGTTGGGCAGGAGCCTGCTCTGGTCTCTGCATAAACATGCCTCTCCAGAGGCTTCACCTTCTCTCTAAAAAAAACCCCAGAGAGAGAATATATTGTGCTCAATATTTATCCCCTGTTGTTGTTGATCCATTTGCTTTATAATAGTTATAAAATGGCACTTTAGAATGTTCAACGTATTTTTTATATGCACTTTATCATGTTTCTATTTCTTACTGCAGCCTTCCTTACAATCACCTTGGAAGGTAGGCCATTGGTATTATTGTCCCCACACAGCACCTGCAGCTGAGAGACTTCTGGACAGCTCTGCCGCTCAAGCATTTCCCCATAAATAACACAAATGTGAGCCAACACAATTCCCCAGATGTTGCTCTGTTCCAGCAACTGGACAAGTGTGCAAAAATTCAGCCAGGCCAATTCCAGTTGGCTAGCAAGCAGGCAGGCAAGTGCGCTGCAAGTCTCTGAGTTCGGCTGCACTTGTTCCTTCGCAGTGGAGGAAGAGGAGGAGGGAAATGTCATGCCTGGGATGGGGGGGCAGCATTTCCCTGGCCGGAGGAGAGGAAGCGTCCTCGGCCAGGCGGACATGCCTGCTTTCGAGCAGACGGGCCCCCAGGGAGCTGAGTGTGAGAACCTGCCGACTTGCTAAGCAGTGTGGGAAAGTGGGGGATGGGCAGGCAACGTTGAGTCACTGCAAAGGCAGCGAGGGGGGAGGGGGAGAAGGAGGCAGCCGCGGCCGGGAGCTTCCCACTGAGAGGTGTGTGTCAGTGTTCCAGCAGACACGTGTGTTGCACAAAGATGAGAAAGTTGACAAGCTGTGACTGCTGAGTGCAATGTGGATTCTTTATCCCAAGAGAGACAGACCGTTTGTGCATCTAGCTCAGTGCTGCCAGCGCTGGCTGGCAGCAGCTTTCTAGGGTCTCAGGCAGAGAGCAGAGTGGCCTTTCTTCCCCCTCAGCCTTTATGCTGGAGATGCGCAGGGATGGGCTATGCAAAGCTGGATCGTCCCCCCTCCCAGAGGAACCCACAGCCGGGGGGGGGGCATGCCTTGCATGCAGAATGCCCCAGCTTCAATCCCCAATGCCATCTCCAGTTGACAGCCCGAGGGTGCTTTGGGGGAGCTGTTTCCAGACTCCATGAAGCTGGGCTAGGAGGGCTGCTTTGGCCATCCATTTGGCCTGCAGGCCTCCTTGAATCCCATGTGTCTGAACCACAAATGTGTGGAGGGCAGGCTATGGTTGCTTAGCGGTGGTGGGGAAAGGAATTTCAAACATGCTCAGAGGCACCTGGTACTGGGAAACTGAACAGCCTACTGCATCTGCCAGGGTTTAATCCATTCAAATGATTCAGTTCTCTGATACGAAGTGCCTCTGAACACGTCCCAAATTCCATTTTCTGAAGCCTGCAAGCACTCACCTTCCCCGCCTCAATGCACAATTAAGACAAAAGTAGAATAACAAAGGATAAACATTTACTTATTACGGTGTCCTTCTGTACAATATTGGATGATGTATTATAGTCTGAGGAATTTAGGCTGGCCGGTCCTCAGAGTAGACACCGGTGGCAGGACTGACGTCTGAATAAGCAGGGCACACTGTGTTGCGCTTTTAGACGTTTATTTGCTGTAATGAATTCTCACTTTTGTCCCTGTTTCTCTTGGAGAAATTATTATATGTCTGCCCCACATATCGACATTGTAATTCTTGTTTATATGGATGCATGTAATGCTCCACATTTGGGTTTTTAGCGTATCTAACTGGTTTTGTTTTTAAGTTTTTAAGTTTTTTGGGGAGAAAAAGAAGAGGAAATTTCAGAGGGTCCCATTTCTGTCACTTCAGCTGGCAAGCTGCCTTTGCTGTCTGCAACTCTTTGATCTGAGCAGCCCTAACATGTAGTGACCCGACAGAAACAGACAAACCCAATGAGTGCCTTCCCATTTTATTTCAAAAGGCATTTTCTGATTGACTTCTGCTGTTTTAAAAGTGGTCTTCCCCTGTTTTTTCCAAGCTGCTGCATTTTTGGGTTTGTTTTTAGATTTTTCATCTTTCGTGTAAGCCACACCAGAGGCACACAGCCATTAAACTAAACCAATAATAAGGCATAGGCAAAACAGATTCTGTACTGCAGGTGGCAGTTCTAAAGGGGCATTTTGTGGGTCTGGGCAGGGGGACAGCCCTGAGGGAAACAGGCAGGTAGGAAGGAGCCCTACAAGGAGGAGCCCAGCCCAGCCACCAGGCAGTGTCTGCCAGCCAGAGGTGCTCTGTGGGCTCTCTTTCCTTGCCAGCCTTGGTCTCAACCAAGAGGGCAGCGCCGCTTTCTCCCTCTGGTGGGAAACAAACTGACAGAGTGCCAAGAGGGAAGAGATTTGTGGGGGGGGGTTGGGGGGGCAGGTATTGCAATAGCCAGGGCTGCAGTGGGGATCCTCTTTTTGGGAGGGCAACACAAGCAACAGGCCGCGCTGTGCGTGCCTGGATTGTCAAAGAGGAAGATTGAAGAGGGATTGTGGGAAACACCCAAGCACAGCCTGCCTAGGACAGGCGGAGGACGGCAGCATCTTGGAAGAGGCTTTCATTCATTCCTTTCTTTGTAGGCAGGCTTTTGCCCTCAAAAGTATGATCATGAGGATCACTCTTCTTGCTGTTTGGATAAAGTTGCTGACTGATCTTGCATTTTTCCTTTTCCTTTGAGAGATAAATTTGGGGCTATTTCACAAAGAAAAACATCACTCTCGTTCTTGAGGGACGACTGAGTTAAAAAACAGGTTTGTTGTTGTTGTATGGATGTGAAAGTTGGACAGTGAAAAAAGCGGATAAGAGAAAAATCAACTCATTTGAAATGTGGTGTTGGAGGAGAGCTTTGCGGATACCGTGGACGGCACAAAAGACAAATAATTGGGTGTTCGAACAAATTAAACCAGAACTATCCCTATAAGCTGAAATGATGACACTGAGGTTATCATGCTTTGGACACATAATGAGAAGACATGATTCACTAGAAGAGACAATAATGCTGTGGAAAAAGAGAAGGGAGTAGAAAAAGAGGAAGGCCAAACAAGAGACGGATTGATTCCATAAAGGAAGCCACAGACCTGAATTTAAAGATCTGAACAGGGTGGTTCATGACAGATGCTACTGGAGGTTGCTGATTCTTAGGGTCGCCATAAGTCGTAATCAGCTTTAAGTTCTCAGATAAATGATAGGCTGCCAGAGGGTCCCCCTATTCGGAGGGAGGAGGAGGAGGAAGAGGCAGGCACCTTGGTCAGAAGAGCCATGCCTGGGCAAATGGCTGCCTCTCTGGCTGAGCTAACAGCACGCAGGGACTGGGCAGCAACAGAGGAGAGGTCTTCCTACTGGCCCACTTTCGTGTCAACATGGCAGCTAATCAAGGGTGCAGCCCTCAAGGAGTAGCATACCTCTCCTCCCTCCTGCTGCTTCCGAGGCCCCCTGCTTCTCAGCTCACCCCACGGGGGCTGCTGGCCTCCTGTCTCCCTTCAGCTTCCGGTCCACCTGCTTGACCCCCTCCTGCCTTGCAAGGTCAAACTGTGGACCTGTCAGGTTCAGCCCTCTGCCACCAGCGGTGGCCATCCAGGGACCCTTCGGAAAGGACCCCCTCCCTCCAGCAGGCAGAAAGGCACTCACTGCCTCTGACCATGGAGGCTCCGGCTAGCTACCCTGCCCAATGATTGCTGATGGATCTACCCTCTCCACCTCCCACCGGGTGCCTAATCCCTCCTTTCAGCCATCTAAGCCAGTGTCTATCACCACATCCTGTGAGAGCACCAAATTCCACAGGTCCACGACAGCATTGTGCAAAGAAGGCTCTTTCTTTTGTCAACCCAGCATTATGAGGAAGGAGATTCTTCTCACCATTAAAAAAAAAGGTGGGGTGGGGTGGGAACAGAGAAACCAGAAATCCGTTTTACTGACTCTGCATCAGGTGCCTTCAGAAAGACACCAGATCAAAGCTCTCAGGCCTCCAAGCCAGTGGGTGAATGCTGACATCACTGTGGCTGGGAGAGGAAGTGGTTGAGGGCCTGACCGCTGAACCCTTAACCCTCTGGAAAACACCAAGCATTGGCTCCATTGCAGCACAGGTCCAGTTCAACAGGCCCTGGTTTAACTGCTAATATTTCGGCATGCTTTTGCACAAGGACGGCCCACTGACCCTGCCTCTTTGGGAGACCTTGGCAGCTTCTGGGGCCATTGCATGGCCTCCAGCAGGAATGAGCATGCAATGCACACAGGGCTGCTCTGGCTGGCAGCTGCTCTCCAGGGTGTGTGGCAGAGAGACGTCCCTTTCCCATCATCTGCTCCCAGATCGCTTTTTTAAGCAGAGGATTTTAAGCCAGGGATTGAACTGGAAACTTCTGCATGCCAAGCAGGGGCTGCCCCGCTGAGCTATGGGCCTTCTCCCAGGGATGCAGAAGCAGAGCAGGGTACGGAAGGAAAGCAGCAGAGGCCCTGGGTCCCAGCATTCTGCAAGGGCATCGCGCCTTGTAGGAGGGTGACAACAGAGGGCAGTTTGGGTCCTCCCCACCTTGAGAGCTGAAAGCAGGTTGCTGTGCATACTTAGGGCAGCATCCAACAAACTCATTCCATCAGTGCAAGGACTGATGCTTGTGCAGTGCAACTCCCCCCTCCTGCAACCCTCCAGAGCAGATTTGGGGAAGGTGTGGGGCACATGCAGGGAGAGGAGGGGGAAAATTCCACTGCGCAAACGTAGACCTTTGTGCTGACAAAAGAAGGTACTTAGCACCACAATGGATACGACCCTTAACCCAGTATTGTGAGATTTTGTCACCTTCCCAAAACCTGCCTGACCTGCTTGATCAGAGGTGACAGCACTGTGAGGAAAAAACAACCACCCTCTCTTGGCCACCATCAAATCTGTTCCGAAACCTTGATGGCCTGAAGTCCAGCCTCTGGCAGAAAGGCTCTTGGGGGTTGGGGCTGGGAAGCAACACGCTCAGCCTGCGGCCTGGCAGAGCGGACCAGCAGCGCTCAAGCCTCAAAGGGGAGGGCCGTCGTGGCTCCATGGGAGAGCGTCTGCCTTGCATGCAGAAGGTCCCAGGCTCAATCCCCAATGGCCTCTCCAGGCACAGCAGGGAAATGCCTACCTGAAACCCTGACGAGGCGCTGCCAGTCAGTGCAGCCCATACTGAACTAGACAGGCCAATAGTCTGACTCAATCTCTGTTCCCAAATGGTGTGCTGGCTGGCTGCTAATTGCCAGTCTGCTGCCAGAAGTGCAGATCTTAAATGATTAAGCCCAAAGGCACCACCCAGAGAGGAGAGTCCTTGTCGTGTCTCTGAACTGTGTCCTGCTCTCTCTTGGCTTCCTTCCAACCCCCTGGGTATCCGTTCACTCCTGAAGCAGAGACTCAGCAGAATCACCTGGCCCCAAAGCTGATGTCTCTGCACGAGACATATCTGAGCCTGCCTCCATGCAACAAAGGGGCAAGTATTCAGGTGTTAGGTCGGGCTGGGTTTTAAAAATGGGGATTGTGGATTTTTTTACTGTATAATTGTTATGCTTTGTATGATGCCTAGATAACTTGTTGTATGAGGTGTCTAACCATGATGTAACACATAAATAAGATCTGGGATTCATGGAAAACACAGGAGACTGGGTCTCCTAAGGGTGATGACTCCTGTCCTTATCTACTCTGAAATTAAAGATTTTGGGGCACCTATAAATTTTAATTCAGGAGGAAAGCCTGCTTCAGCCTCCAGAAATGAGGGAAACTATGGAGAAGCAGACAGGCTTTTTGGAACAGACAATGTGTGCAAATATACCAAGGCAGGTGTGAGAAATTTGACTCCCAGATGCTCCGCCTGGCAAAGCATGGGAACCCCTCCTCCCCTGGAACATCTCAAGAGGCAAACTGAGGACACCATCCCAAACCCGAATCTCTCTGCTCCTGTCACTTTCAATCATGCCGCTGGTGCAATCTGATGGCGGAAGCACTCACTGTCCCTTGGCGACGGTGGCAGCAGCAGTGGTGGCGGCAGTGCCAAAGGGCGCAGCTGTAATTAGACAAGGGCTCTAACAGAGTGCCACCTTCTGCTGTGGCATCCTGCCCGGTTCACAGGCACCTGCTCCTAAGGGATCTCTGTCCTCCAAAACATAAGGCTAGGATCCTGTACAGCAGCCACCCAGAGAGAACCGAGAAATCTCAGATGTCCAGGAGCAAACTAGGATGGACTTGTTGAGCAAAATGCACTCTGTGTATGTCCAGAAACGGCCCCACACTATTCCAGGTCAGTGCACCCTGGCACAAAGAGCAGGCCTGAAAAGGAGGGCAATGATTTAGGGCTGGATAGTGGTGCTCAACGTAGCGCAGGGGTCAGAACCGGGCTGGGGAACTTGCGCCTGGCAGATGTGACTGGATGACAACTCCCAAAATCCCTGGCTGCTGGGGCTGAGTCCAATCCTATCTGGAGGACAACCATCGGTTAGCCACCTCTGGGTCAGAGACCTGTTTGGCCATGAAACTTGTTAGGTGTCCTTGGGCTGGTCTCTTATCTCTCAGCCTAACCTACCTCATGGGATCGTCGTGAGCAGAACACTGAGGATAGGGAAAGGATGTGTGCCACCACCGTGAGTTCCTTGTGGAATGACAGAACTGAAAATGAATAAACAAACCCTGGCCCTCGCCTGCTATGTTCAGCTGACTATAGCTACCATTTGGTGAGGGAAAGGCACTCTGTCCATTCTCAGGAGGCTACACAAGGTTTGTACACGGCCCCTTGCCCACAAGAAGATTCTTATTTAGCATTTAATCTACTGGGTTGCCTGTTTGCCGGGGAGGGGATAAACTGAGGCTGGGCGGAACGACAGATGGAGAGTCCCTTTCGTGGGTGGGGCTCCATGGATATTGCAATTCCACAGAAAAGTCACAGAAAGTGCCTTACAAAACACTCTTCATTTCCTTTCCAGTAGTGCACTTATGCAGGTCCAGACTCTGGACAATGGACACATAGCCCCCATTCTTTAGATGGGAACTTCTTGGGGGGGGGGGCTTTAGATGGTCAAGTGCTTTACTTCACTTACTTTAAAATTTGGCAGCCCAGCTGAGTTTGGGGCCCGTCCTGCTCATTCTGCAGAGGGTTGCCTCCCTCCACATCTGGGCCTTCCTCCCCCTGTGTCAAATTGCACAGCATTTTGAAAGAATTTGGAAGCTTCTCCAGGCCAGGACTTTGTCACCCCTGTGTAAAACATTAGGCACGCAGATTGTGCTCTATTAATGCATAAAAAAAAAATGCAAGGCTTAGGAAACAGGAGAATCTCCTCTGCTTTCTGTGGATCCCTCAGGCATATCTTTGCACTCCCTTTGCCATGGGGGCAGGACTGTGGGGGAGTATGGGGGCCCATTCTGTCGGAATCTTTCCACAGGCCTCTCTGCACACCCGGGCAACTCTCTTGCAAGGAAACTGGCAAAGGGCTCAGCGGCACACAGGAGCTTCTTTCTACAAAGCGGCGTGGTGCTTATTGGTGGGCAAGTTTGCTTTCTTCTGCCAGGGCAGTCTGTTTCCCCACAGGCTGTGCTCAGTGCTGTCCTTAACTGCGTGGGTTCTGCCAGGGCAGCAGCAGCAGTGCCCATGAGCCCCCAGGGGAGGTGGGGCTCTCCCCTTCCCCTTTCTGTTGTGGGGCACCTTTTGTTTATTTGTTTGTTTATTTATTTATTTATTATTTCATTTATATCCTGCCCTTCCTCCCATCAGGAGCCCAGGGCGGCAAACAAAGCGCTAAAAACACTTTAAAACATCATAAAAACAGATCTTAAAATACATTAAAACAAAACAGCGTTAAAAACATTTTAAAAAAACAACAACTTTAAAAAAGGGTTAAAAACATATTAAAGAAAACATATTAAAAGCAATTCTAACACAGATGCAGACTGGGATAGGTCTCAACCTAAAAGGCTTGTTGGAAGAGAAAAGTCTTCAAAAGGCGCCGAAAAGATAGCAGAGATGGCGCCTGCCTAATATTCAAAGGGAGGGAATTCCACAGGGTAGGTGCAGCCACACTAAAGGTTCTTGTGAAACAGAGAGACCCCCCCCTCTTCACCTACTTCTTCTTCTCCAGAAGCCTCGCTCTGGGCCCCTTTGGACATTAACCTTAGCCACGTGGAACCATCTGCAGGTGCTCTTGTCCTCACTCTGGGGCCATCAGGAGTCAGAGCCCAAATCTCCCCTCAGTATGGCAGGGGAGGAGGCGCATTTTCTACATGAAAAGATCGGCCGCCATTCAGATACGCGGCACGCAGCCTCAGGTGGCACAAGTTGCAGGAAGCCAGATTTCGACTGGACATCAGGAAAAACTTCCTAACTGTTAGAGCCATACAACAATGGAACCAATGACCTAGAGAGGTAGTGGGCTCTCCGACACTGGAGGCATTCTAGAGGCAGCTGGACAGCCATCTGTCGGGAATGCTTTGATTTGGATTCCTGCATTGAGCAGGGGGTTGGACTCGATGTCCTTATAGGCCCCTTCCAATTCTACTATTCTATGAGTCCAACCCCCGCTTTGCCACTGAGGGTCTAAACTGGCCCTCAGGCATAGTTTTAATCTTCGATGATTGGCTGCCCCAGTTCAAAATGTCCTCCCTTTGACATATTACAAGCTCTGAATAAAGTTGTGTCTCAGGTCCCATAAATGATGCCCCAGGGAGAGATAAGAGGAGATAACCAAGGGCCATAGTGCCCTTCAGGGGGATTTATGAGGTCACCTATAAAGAAGGCTTTATTGCCCACAGAATTGAAACAAGCAGATCATCAGTAGTTTTCTTTGCTCCAATTTTTCCCCTTATACAAAAGCCGGAAAAGGCAGAGCAGGGCAACAATTTACTGGGTATAATCAGGAATGGTACCTATTTCACAATTTTTGCAGACATTATTCACTTATTTAAAACATTTCTAGGCCACTTTTCAGAGCCCTGACATCACAAAGCAGCGTAACATAAAATAGTACACGATAAAGTAGACACATTAGTCAAATCAAAAATATATGAAAACAGTTTTAATCCACAAGAACCAATTATTACACTCTTAGGAGATAACACTGAATAAATAGGTTTCTTAACGCCTGTTTGAAATCCTGAATTGAACGGGCTGAGCACAATGCATGCAGAAGGGAGTTCCACTGACAAGGGGGCAGCGCCAAGAAGGCCCTGTCTCTTGTGTCAGACAACCAAATGGATCTTACCCTCTAGCACACAAGTGGGGCCTCTGATGCACCTCTTAATGTTACGGCACAATCCTAAGGATGAAGGTGGTTCGGGAGTTCATAGTTTTCGATGACAGCATTGATATACTGGGTGTAATGGAAACCTGATGGAATGGAGAGAACCAGTGGGACACGGTTATCGCTGGACACAAACTCTATTGGAAGGGTAGGGAAGGGAGTACTAGAGATGTTGTCACTCTGTACATTGAAGAAGACATTGAGTCTCACAAGCTAGAAATCCCAAAAGGGGAACCTCCTCCATGGAGTCACTGTGGGGAGTGAGGGGGGTGATACTGAGCACTGAGAGTAATTTAGTACTAGGGCAGGCTATCCTCCCCCTGGCCAAAACCCCAGGCCCAGGGTGATCTTGAGATGAAACATGAAACTGGGGAAGCATCCAAACTAGGAAATGTTATAGCAATGGGTGACTTCAACTACCCTGACGTAGACTGGCTTCAAGTTGAAAGGCAAACTCAAGAGGGTCAAATCACTCCCAAATGCTTGAGAGCTGCTTAAAAATACAATATTCAAAGCTTAGCTGTAGTGTATACAGCAGATCAGGAAAGGTACCAGCAGGGCCAAGAGGATGCCAGCGTGGTTAATGAACAGAGTCAAAGATGCTATTAGAGGCAAGAAGGCTTCCTTCAAAAAATGGAAGTCTTGTCCAAATGAGAACAAAAAGCAACACAAACGTTAGCAAAATAAATGCAGGCAGACAATAAGGGATGCTAAAAAAAGATTTTGAGGAGCGCTTTACTAAAAACAGGAAGTCCAACAACAACAACAAATCAAATCTATTCAAAGCAGGTGACCATCTAGGGAGGCGGTTGGACCATTGGTTGACAAGGGGTTCAAAGGTGTGCTAAAGGAGGATAAGGAGCTAAATGAATTCTTTACATCTGTCTTCACACTGGAAGATAAAGGGCAAATCCTTGTGCCTGAACT
The DNA here is from genome assembly GCF_030035675.1 of Rhineura floridana. Classification (NCBI taxonomy): domain Eukaryota; kingdom Metazoa; phylum Chordata; class Lepidosauria; order Squamata; family Rhineuridae; genus Rhineura; species Rhineura floridana. The sequence goes on along the minus strand of NC_084499.1, from coordinate 1,239,307 downwards.
AACTTTTGCAGGAAGGAGTCTGAGGAACTGAGGTAGACAGTGGTGATGAGGAAAAAAATGCTAGGCCTATTAGACAAAATAAAAACTGACAAATCACTGGGTTTGCATGGCATTCGCCCAAGAGTTCTCAAAGAACTCAATTGTGAAGCTGCTAATCTACTAACAAAAAATTGTAACTTGTTCTTCAGATCTGCCTCCGTATCTGAAGAATGGAAAGTGGCCAATGTTACACCAATCTTTAAAAAGGGATCCACAGGGGATCCCTGAAATTACAGGCTGGTTAGCTTAACATCTGTCCTGGGATAACTTGTGGAAAGTATTTTTAAAGGTAAAATAATCAAGCATATAAGAAAACAACCCTTGCTGAAGGAGAACCAGCATGGATTCTGCAAAGATAAATACTGTCTCACTAACCTATTAGAGTTCTCTGAGAGTGCCAACAAGCATTTTATTTATTTATTTATTTATTTATTTATTTAATAGGTATATATATATATATATATATATATAAACGTAATTGTGATTAACCAAACAGAGGTTTTTATTGTATTAACAAAACGTCTCAGCTTCCGCCTTCATCAGCTGCCAACATACAAATGCTGTTACCAAGGTGGCAGTTATAGAGCTTTGAGGATGGAATGCTCAGAGGGGCTTCATTTGCAGAAGCTAAGTAGTGGTGGTACTGTCCTCCAGGTTCTGGCCATGTGGTGCCAATGTGTCCAGAGAGTATATCCAAAAGTTCTCCCTTTTGGTTAATGCTGCTGGATCTGTTGGCATCTCTATCGCTGTTATAGAAAAGTCCAACAGGCTGTGACCCTCGATGTTAAAATGCTTTGCAACTGGTTGCTCCACTTTTTTTGTCAAAATTGACAACTTGTGGTTCCTGAAGTGCGTGCGTAGGTCAGTTGTGGTCTTGCCTACATATTGGATATGACATCCTGGTCTTTTGCACTCGATGATGTAAACTATATTGCAGGACCTGCAGGTGATGTTCTGTTTGATGTAATATCTCCTGCCTGTCCTAGTGCTTGTAAAAGTGGCTCTCTCCCTGAGGTACACACAGGTGATACAGCGTTTGGAGTGACAAGGATGAGACCCTGGATTGGTGATAGGTGGCTTAAGCACAGCTCTCACCAACAGTCTGTGCAAATTAGGAGGTTGGCGAAATGCTACAACAGGAGGCCTGCTGATGGCTCTAGAGTGCTGCAGGTGTGGCACAGTGTACTTTTGTGCAAATACACACACCCCACATTTGGCCACCACATTTTGCTTTGAGGAAGGGCCACTTCTGTTTCCAGGGTGCAATGCACAGTTTATTGGTGTATGCATATGTTGTGGCAAGCGCCACCTGACAAGAGGGATACCCTCCTGCACAAGAGCGAGGGGGAAGACCTCTTCAGTGATGGTGTCTGCCATCTGTCTGCATTTTTTATTTATGACACAAAAAAAAACTTGTTTGTCATATAAGTGTCTTGCCTGATGAAAACGTTTTTTCTGTCTATTCATCTAACCAACAAATCAATGAAAGGTGGTAGCCCTAAGAAATAACAATGAATAGTGAAGAGATGGCTTGGCCCTTGTACGAGGAGAAAGAGGCAGGGTGGGTGGCAAGAGTTAGCCAAGGAAGAACTGCCGAGTGGGGACTTCAAGGCAGTAGCAGGAGCGCCAGCCTGGAGATAAATCCATGAGCTGCCCCCACCCCCTCGGTTCACCACAATGTCCCCAGAGCACAGCAGTGTCTTTTGTGACTCCCGTGACCTGGCAATTATGAGTGTGGGAACGAGGTCTGCTCTGCTATCGGACAAAAGGGAGAGAAAGGGGGGAGGGAAGGCGGCCAGCATGAATGCAGTTTAGGTTCTGGCTTTGATGAGAAGGACACGAGAGAGAGAGAGAGAGAGAGAGAGAGAGAGAGAGAGAGAGAGAGAGAGAGAGAGAGAGAGAGAGAGAGAGAGAGAGAGAGAGGCAGGTGGGAGGATCCCGTTGGCCATACAGTTGATTAAGCTGACAAAAGGCAGCGACAGCCTTAAAAAGAGGGATCCCCCAACGAGAAATCAATTCCCTCCCTCCCTCCGATATTTTACCAGCTCTCTAAATGCCAAACAGCTATTAGACTAATTTTGCCTCTATGTAACAAAAAGATTTATAGCAGAACAAGATGTCAATGTTGTTGGCCTGTGCAGTTTTAGTATGCTCATGCTTGCCCTCCTCCAAGGGCACACCCTTGCATCCATGAGGGCTAGCCCATCCTATCCTCACAACAACACTGTGAGGCAGCTGCGGCTCAAAGACCCCAAATGAGCTTCATGACTGAGCCAGGATTTGAAGCTGGGCCTCCCCAACAAAGCCCAGCCCTCTACTGTCCCCCCACGTCTCCATGCCTGGCTAACCACAGTCAGAAGGCACCCTGAGGCCAGCATACCTCAGTCTGGCCACTGCCTGGATGAGTGACTGCCTGGGGACCACCTGGACACCACTTTGGGTTCCATCGTGGAAGAAAGGTGGGATATATACATGTCTGGTTTTATTCTATTAGATGTAAGAATGAAGGAGCAGGGGGCCCAGGTATCTAGCCTGATGGAACACTCAACATCAAACTGACTGGATATTTGAGTCTCTGAAACTCTCTGCTGCACCTTCGGAATCCTGTGAAAAGTATCAGCACAATTAAATTGGGCAATGGCCAGGATTATATATTCCATTTCTTTTTTTATATTCCTTTGTCATAATTTGGGGGGCACTGACCATGATTTATTTTTATTATTTTATTTATTTATTTTATTTTATTACATTTTTAGACCGCCCTATAGCAATAAGCTCCCAGGGCGGTGCACAGCACCGGTATGGTATGTTGTTTTGGATCTTTGTTATCTTTACAAGCTTAATAAAAATTATCAAACAAATAAACAAACACTAATAAATAAATAAATAAATAACCAAAGTTATTTGGTTACATCCAAATCTTGACACAGCTGACACATTCTAGAAATGCCAAGCGCTGGCTCTTCAGAGTTGGTTCCATGTCATGACTGAGAGGCTAATTCCACGTTCAGGGCGGACCATTTCCCACCCAACAAGCGGCTAATTTCAGAAGGCACAGAGCTGATCAGAACGAGTGGAAACAACAGGAAGAAATAATTAAAAATAGCACTTCTGCAGTACCAGCATCAAGGGTTCATGTTTAGATATCTAATTTCTTTTTCTTTTTTTCACATATCGTCCCAACTCTCTTTGATAAAATATTTTCCCATGCCAAATCGGGACTCGGAACGTCCCCTTTGGAGCAACATTCCTGATGGATGATCTGGGCTCCCGCTTCACAGGATCCCAAGGGGACTGCGTCGCCCCCTTCACATTCCAGATTCCCTCCGTCCCACAGATGCACCTTTGGAGGGCAAAGGCCCCAAAGAATCAGTTCTGTCCACTGGCAGTTCCCGTGTTGGCTGGGCTTGGTGTGCAAGGCCTGTGTCCGGGGCGGGCTCTGAGGTAGGTAGGGATGGAGGGGAGCCAGAAGGGGCTTGACTTATTAGGGATGCTGCCACCAACCCCTCCCCTCCCCTCGAGGTGCTTCAGCAGCCCATCTGATGCCTCTTCCCAGAGGTCCATTCTCAGGCATGTTGAGCCTTTTTCTATTGACACCCAGATCGGCCCCCAGACCGCCCACTGACCTCTTCCCACCAGGCCAAAACCTGGGAAGCTTCACCCCTTGGCCTGTCCAAAGTCCAGCCTCCACCCCTGAGCAGGAATTTATTTATTAAATGTGCATCGCACCCTTCCTCCCAAAGGAGCACCACCTTTGCGTTAAAACCACAAGTTGGCCACCATTGTTGCTCTCGTGCTCACTCTACCACCCTCTTACCCCTCTCCGCCCCTTCCCTGGCTTATCCTTCGGAACCCCTCTTCCCTCAGCATGTAACAAGCCCCACCACCTTCCCGCTTCCTTCAACCCCCCCTGACACTTGGTTCCATATGGCCTTTGGCTTAGCCAGGCTCATCCTCCACACTAAATTTACGTCCATGTGACAGCAGCTGCCCACCCTCCTCTTGGCCTCTCCCTGTCTATGGACTGGTCTAAGGTCCTCTGTGGCATGCTGTTGACATGGTGATGATACCACCACACACAGAGAGCTCCTCTATGTTAAGGACAGCCCGGGCGATCAGGCCCATCCATTCCCGCGTCCTACAACAGCCAGCCAGCCAGCCAGCTGTTCTAACGTGATGCCAACAAGGAGGGTACAAAAGGAACAGCCTTCCCCAAGGTGTGGTACCCTGCAACAGACTGCCTCTGAACATGAAGGCTCCATTCCAAACTACCATAACTAACAAGAGCCCTGTAACTGTCTCAGATTGAAAGTCCTTTTGGGCCACCAGCAGCCTGTTCCGCACCAGCAGGCGGCCAGCCAGTTGCCTCTGGGAAGCCCCCAAACAAGGCTACAAGAGCCCACTTCTCTCCCATAGCAGAGAATCCAGCAGTTCTTGGAGGGAGCCCGTGAGAATATCTCACTGAAGACCAGTGCTCCCTGATTTGAAGCAATTTTCCATTCCATTTATATCTATAGCATCGCAACAGAGGCAGCTCTGGGGTCCCAGTTTTCCATGACTCCCCACCCCCCATTCCTGGGGATGACTCTTGGTCCACTTCCCTCAAAAGTTTAGAGAAAAGTTCAAGGGGAGGGAGTTGGAAATAGCTGTCCTTTGGCATGTGACTCTGCAGAGAGAATGTACAGAGAGGAGGCAAGAAAAGACAGGCTCAGGGTCGTCACCCTCAACCCCAACTCTGGACTCAGTGGGTCCCCAAATGGACAATTACACCAACATTTGTGCTGTGTGTGTATCAGCCTTGCAACGTCAGTCAACCAGCTCACAACCAATCCACCTGGCCGGGTCTGTCCAAAATACCTCAGCCAGTCACTTGTGACTTCAGAGCAAAGAGGTCCTCCCCATCAACCCCCCCTTACTAGCCACCTGGAGATGATTCCTGGCAGCCAGCAGGTAACCCGGCAAGTGGCTGCAAAGGAGCAGCCCCCTGCAGAGCATGTTGCACCCTCCTGGGCAGAGCAGAGGAAGCGCCCCCTGGGCCTGGGACCCGACCACAAGAGCTCTGTGGCTGGCCAGCGTCTTCCCTCTCCCCTAAACCTCACCTTTCCTGGGAAGCATTTGGTGGGACTCCTGCGGCCCCACACACCCTTTCCTCCAGCCTTCCCCAAGGGGACGCCCCCCAGATGTTTTGGACTTCAGCCCCATCAGCCCCAGACAGTACAGGCATACTGGCTGCTCCAGCACAGCTGTTCGGCCTGGGGCTGATTGGCGTTATAGTCCAAAACATCTGGAGGGCGTCAGATTTGTGAAGGTTGTTCTATACTGTCACTAAGCCTATGGCGTCTGTGCAATGCAGCTACTCTTGTTACTTCTTGCTGCTCTTCTGCCTCTCCCTCCCGGCCCAAATTTAGACTGGAAACTGCTTGGGACAAGGCCGGGTCATCTTCCCAGGGGCTACAATATCCTCATGTGCAAGGATGGTATCAGCGTGGAGAAGCATTAAGGCCCAACATGCAGCCAGGCCAGCTGCATTCATGCCATTTCTGCTGTGTTCCTGCAGACTTGAATCTCTCTCTCTCTCTCATACACACACACTGGTGCACGGCTACCGATTTGGAGGGCAATTTGCCACAGAAGATGGGAGGCAAAGAAGTGCCGAGTACTCTTCCTATGGGGGCTTTTCCTCCTCCTGAAGCCCCTTAGCAGGAAACAGGAGCCTGCTTGGGCTGCATGCTTCCACAGCCTTATGGACCCCCCACCTGCCGAATCTAATGAACGCTTTCTAATGAGCTGTTTAGCGTTAACGGAGATAAAGCCATCCAGGGTCCCGGCTTGGCAGAGAAGAGCCCCGATAAGGGAGGAAGGACCAAATAACATTACATTCTGGGATCGAAGCCAAAGAGCAATTATACCCCCAATTTCCCGCTGAGCAAGAGGAACGGGATGGAACACGGCTTCCAGTAGCCGGTGGGGGAATTCCTTCGCCCTCCTGTCCAAACGAGCCCTGGCGCTCGACACCTTCAAGACTGGGATGGGATCCAGATCCAGTTTCCCACAGTTGGCCCTGATCATTTTGCAGGACGAGAAGCCGCCAATGGACAGTGGAGGAAATGGAATTAAACACGGGGCTGGCTTGCTGAGAGCAAATGTGCGGGGCCGCAACTAAGGACACAAGAGAGGTTGCAACATGACAAACAGTGTGGAGAAAGGGAATGCTTCCCCCCCCCCGGGAGGCACTCAATGGAATGGACAGTCAGTAGATCCAGGATTCACACATCCTCTCACTGATTTACAGGATTTGCTCCCAAAAGGTGTGGGGACGTGCACTGACTTAGATGGCTGTTGAAAAGGGTTGCTACTCCAAGGTGCTCATGGAGGGAGGAGCAGGAGAATAGTCAGTTGATATGAGCCATTATGGTTAAATGGAACCTCCATGCTCAGAGGCAGTCTATCCCTGTATACCAAAGGGATGGACCAAAGTGCCATTTTCATTTTGTCCCAGTTTCTTGTTTTTCTGATCTTAGGTTCATTCTGCCACATTTATACATCAGTTTGTAATTTTAACAAAAGAAGTCCTCACAAAAATTCACCAGCGTTTTAGGGTGCATTTCTCCTAAAATACACATTTTTGCAATCAATTTTGCCTATCATACATTTTATGTGATCTTCATGAACATATGCATTTCCATGCCACTTTCCCCCAAGATACACATTTCTATGTACATTTTTTGATTGAAGAAACTACACTGTAAAATCTGGAGGACTGCAAATTTTGAAGAGTAACTGTGGCTTGGTTTTGCGAAAATGCAAACATAACCCCCAAGTGCCGGGAGTTGGCAGGAGTTGCAGGAGTGAGTAGGCAGGGACTGTTGCCTTCGTCTCCGGCTTGTGGCTTCCTGGAGGCAACTGGCTGGACACTGTTGGCCAGCGCTTTGGCCAGACTAGCTGAGCCCATCCATCCCAGAATGACAGAAGGGAGAGCTAGGCTGGGCTAGGGTGCCACGCCATGGACCTGCCCCCTGATCTGCCTCCCAGACAGCACGACAGCAACAGCCGCCACAAGTAGCAGGTGGTAGTAGATTTATAACTGATGCAAAATCATTTATATCCCTCCCTATGGAGGTCAGAGTGGGGCACACGAAAAACAGGAAAACAGTATGAGCAGATGCCACAACTCACAGCAGCCAAATATCTCAGAGGAGCTCAAAAGCCTAAAGAGAAAGAAGTTTTAACTGCCCTCTTAAATGCAAGCAGTGAAGACAAAACCTCAGAGTGTTCCCAGCAATAATAGAGAGTGTTCCTGAGTATGTGCCGAGTGCCTTTCCCTTGCTGCCCTGTAACACGCATCGGGGCTTGTAGAACAGACACGTTTGAGCCCCCAGCAGAAACTGTGGAATGGGGTCCTGGCTGAGTCAGACTGCCTGTAAACAAAGAAGCCCAGAAGGAGTTGCTTCACGGTTGTTTGGCCCTTGATGACATTCCTTTGCTCTCTGGTGCCGGCACAAAAGCAAGCCTCTGCAAGCAACCTAAAACATCCTCCTTGCAGGGCCTGGAAAATTTCCAGCTCAAATAGGGATGCTGAGGAATGCCTGAGAAGGGATGGGAGGGAGTCCCCCTTGGAAGATTTTCAGCGATTCCCATTCTCTTCCATTTCCTTCCCTTTATTTATGACCAGCAAGATCCAGGAACCTGCTCTTTCTCCCATCCAATTCTTCTCTGCATATACAAGACCACTTTTTAGCCACCTGGTTCATCTGGGTCTTTCAGAAGTCTCTGCCCCTCGGGAAGCCACTAAGGAGCCTGCATAAGCAAATGAGCCGGCATACCGCAACACACTTCAATTCATCTGTAGGTGAAGTCAACCAAGCCTTGCAAGACAAAAGAAGCTATGTCCAATCACAGCTACTTGCAAGACCTCAACTCCTTTGCAAAGTAAGAAAAAGCATGTTTGTGCTAAACCTGAGGTGCTAGACAGCTCTCATCTGGGGCCTTGCAATGAGGCATTGCAAGACCTTTCCTCTTCTGCAAGCTAATTAAGACCAGCCTTGCTAAGTCTGACCTGCCTGATTCAGCCTTAGTGCCTTTACCAGCAGGCTAAACAGAGATTCATTTACAGCAACTCCAGTCAAAAGGAGCAGGTGAGGTGAAAACCTCGCTCTCCTTCAGGCTCTGGAGAGCTGCTATCAGTCAGAGTAGATAGTACTGGCCTAGATGAACACACAGCATGTCCAGGTATGAACATTTAAATTCTCAAAATATAAGCACCTCAGAACAGTTTTGTCCGTGTAGCTTGCATGAATGTGCAGTGAAGGAAAACCGTTCTTACTAATCCAGCATCATGAACAAAGTGCATAGTTAAATTCTGGAATTCGCTCCCACGAGAGGCAGCAATGGGCAACAACTTGGAGGTCTGCAAAAGAGGATGAGACAAACCCATGGAGGATATCGCTACTCACTGCAAGGGCTGTGCTCTGCTTCCACTGTCAGAGGCAGTATACTTTGGAAGGCCAGGTACTGGGAATCACAAGTGGAGAGAGAGTGGTGAGCCTGTTGCACATGGGTCCTGCTAGCCATGGACTAGATGGGCCTCCTTTGGCCTGATCCAGTTGCTGCAGGGCTCTGTTTAGGCTCTTAGATGCGGCACGGCCTATGCTATTTTATGGCACAGGTCTCGGGGGGGCGTGGCTGCCCACCTCCGGTTGTTGGCAGACTCTTCACTCCCATGAGCACCAACCAGCTGAGCCAGGAGGAATGGGAGTTGGAGTCCACCAACAACATCTTGAGGGCCACAGCCACCACTCCCCCAGATTTATGGAGTACAGGTCCCTGGCCTGAAGAGCTTACACAGTCTCCAGTTTGCCCGCACGAGAGAACAGTGGGCAGCAGGGAGGGAGCAAGGGAAGGGGGGGCAGCAGGAGATTTTTATTTATTTATTTATTTAATTAATTAATTAAACCGCCCTATAGCAACGAGCTCTCAGGGCGGTGTACAGCAAGATAAAACCACATTTAAAAACGAACAAGTGTGGAGTACAGCATACAATATAAAACATATTTAAAAACAAAATTAGAATACAAATTAAAATAAAAATACAATTACAGTTAAATTTAAAATAAAATAAAATTTAAGCTTAAAATGCCTGGGCGAAGAGGTAGGTTTTTACCTGGCGCCGAAAAGTAACAAAGAAGGCGCCAGGCGTATCTCATCTGGGAGGGCATTCCATAATTCGGGGGCCGCCACTGAAAAGGCCCTAGATCTAATTGTTGTTCTCCGGGCCTCCCTATGAGTTGGGACCCGGAGAAGGGCCTTAGATGTCGAGCGCAGTGAACGGGTAGGTACATAGCGAGAGAGGCGTTCCATCAGATATTGCGGTCCGATGCTGTTAAGGGCTTTATAGGTAAGAACCAACACTTTGAATCTGGCCCGGAAACATATAGGTAGCCAGTGCAGTTGGGCCAGAATAGGTGTTATATGGTCGAATTTCTTCGTCCCAGTAAGAACTCTGGCCGCAGCATTCTGCACTAGCTGAAGTTTCCGAACCATCTTCAAAGGTAACCCTACGTAGAGTGCATTACAGTAATCCAATCTAGAGGTTACCAGAGCGTGAATAACTGAGGCGAGGTTCTCCCTGTCCAGATAGGGTCGTAGTTGGGCTACCAGCTGAAGCTGGTAGAACGCATTCCGTGCCACCGAGGCTACCTGAGCCTCAAGTGACAGGAGCAGATCTAATAAGACCCCCAAACTACGGACCTGCTCCTTTAGGGGGAGTGTAACCCCATCCAGAGCAGGTCTGACATCAACCACCTGGGCAGAGTACCCCCCCACCAACAGCATCTCAGTCTTGTCAGGATTGAGTTTCAGTTGATTAGCTCTCATCCAGTCCATTATCGCGGCCAGGCAGCGGTTCAGTACATTGACAGCCTCACCTGAGGAAGATGAAAAGGAGAAGTAGAGTTGCGTATCATCAGCATATTGCTGAAAACACACTCCAAAACTCCTGATGACCTCACCCAGCGGCTTCATATAGATATTAAAGAGCATGGGGGACAGAACTGAACCCTGCGGGACCCCATATTGGAGTACCCAGGGACTCGAGTAATGCTCCCCAAGCATCACCTTCTGGAGGCGATTCCCAAGACAGGAGCACAGCCACCGCCAAGCAGTGCCTCCAACTCCTAAATCCGCGAGTCGCCCCAGAAGGATACCATGGTCAATGGTATCAAAAGCCGCCGAGAGATCAAGGAGAACCAACAGAGTTACACTCCCTCTGTCTTTCTCCCGACAGAGGTCATCATACAGGGCGACCAAGGCTGTTTCTGTACCAAACCCTGGCCGAAAGCCCGATTGAAATGGGTCCAGATAATCAGTTTCATCCAAGAGAGCCTGGAGTTGGTGAGCGACCACGCGCTCTAGAACCTTGCCCAGAAATGGAACATTTGCTACCGGTTTATAGTTGTTAAAATTATCAGGGTCCAAGGAGGGCTTTTTTAGGAGCGGTCTCACCACCGCCTGTTTCAGGCAGAGTGGGACCACTCCCTCTCGTAAAGAGGCATTAATCACCTCCTTGGCCCAACCGGCTGTTCCATTCCTGCTAGCTTTTATTAGCCATGAGGGGCAAGGATCCAGAGCAGAAGTGGTCGCCCGCACCTGTCCGAGCACCTTGTCCACATCCTCGAGCTGTACCAACTGAAACTCATCCAATAAAACCGGACAAGACTGTGTTCTGGACACCTCATTAGATTCAACTGCTACAATATTGGAGTCAAGGTCCTGGCGGATGTTAGTGATCTTATCTTGGAAGTGCCTCGCAAACTCATTACAGCGGGCTATCGATGGTTGTATTGCATCCGGAGGACCAGAGTGTAGAAGTCCCCGGACAACTTTATAAAGTTCCGCTGGGCGGTTACAAGATGACTGAATGGAGGCAGCAAAGTACTGCTTCTTTGCTGCCCTCACGGCCTTCACATAACGTTTGGTAGAGGCCTTCACAAGAGCATAATTACAGCCGTCGGGAGTTCGCCTCCATTTGCACTCAAGCCGTCTCCTTTCTTGCTTCATCACTCTTAGCTCCGAGGTAAACCAAGGAGCCAATTGAGCTCTGCAACGGAGAGGGCACACCGGGGCAATTGTGTCAACTGCCCGGGTCATTTCCGTATTCCACAGAGCGACCAGGGTTTCGACAGAATCGTCAGTTTTATCAGCCAGAAAATTCCCTAGAGCCCTTTGAAATCCCTCAAGATTCATTAGTCTCCGGGGACGGACCATCTTAATCGGTCCTCCACCCTTGCAGAGGGGAGAAGACAATGTGAGTCTAAATCTCAATAGGCGGTGATCTGTCCATGACAAAGGAATAGATGTAAAATTCCTTACTCCCAGATCACCATCCCCTAACCCAGTGGCAAAAATCAAGTCTAGAGTATGTCCTGACACATGCGTAGGGCCAGTAACAAATTGAGACAGCCCCATGGCTGTCATGGAGGTCATGAAGTCCTGAGCCGCTCCAGACAAAGCAGCCTCGGCATGGATGTTGAGATCCCCCAATACCAGAAGCTTGGGGGATCGCAACACCAAATCTGAGACCACCTCCGTCAGCTCAGTTAGGGAGGCTGTTGGGCAGCAGGGTTGACGGTACACCAACAGTATTCCCAGTCTGTCTCGCTGACCCAACGCAATGTGCAGACACTCCAGGCCATTAGCCACCTGGATAGGGTGCCTAACGAGAGGAATGGAACTTTTATAGACCACAGCGATTCCCCCTCCCTGACCCTCGGATCTACCCAGATGCTGGACCGAATATCCAGGTGGGCACAACTGGGAGAGATTAATACCTCCCAGGTTGCTCACCCAGGTTTCGGTAATACATGCCAGATTGGCCGCCTCATCCACAATTAGGTCATGGATGAGGGAGGTTTTATTATTTACCGATCTGGCATTAAGAAGCAGCAACTGGAGATCCGAGGGTTGGCTGATAAGACTACCAGCAATCCTGTGGGTGTGAGGAGGACCGGAACACGGCACAGCCACCAATTGTCTGGGTCGTGTTCCCCTTAACTGGCATGTCTTCCTCACAGCACCATACCTCCCATTACCCGTCACTGCACTGATTGGGGCCCCCTTTGGTCCTCCCTCCCAGCACACTATCCTCTCGCCCAGGCACATAATAAAAATAAAATAAATAACAAAGCTCATATTTTATACACAAACACACACTCATTCATACAACCACTCATACATCCAAATAGCACAGCAGCAACAGCAATGTCCCAGCAGCCAGCGGGTCGCAACCGCGGCAGCCACAACGGCAGGGGCTCAGGAGCGATGGAGCGACGATGCCCCCCAACCAAACAGCAGCATCAATGGCAGCGATCACAAAGGCTGCAAGGTCCAGGCGACAGCAACAACGATTAGCAGCGACGACGATCCCAGGACAGTTCAAGGGTGTCGGGACGAAGCAGCAGTAAAAGAGCACCCAGATCCACAGCAGTAAAAGAGCACCTAGATCCGCAGCAGTCACAGCAACGGCGATGGCAACTCGGGTGGAAGGTCACAGCAGCAGCAGTGGCAAGCGCCCAGCACTCGAAACTGCAGCAACAGCAGGAAGGCGACGTCCGGGTCCACGACGGCCGCACAGTGATGACGGTGCACCGGGTCATACAGTCGTAGCGGCAACGACAACGGAGCGCCCAAGCCCACAGCAGTCACGCAGAAATCCAGGGCGTGGAGCCGCGGCGGCGGACACTGCACAACAGCCCAGGGACACTCCGGCGAAAGCAGAAGCCCCACAACAACCAGAGGCAGAGATGGAACCAGGAGGCGGCAACGGCCGAGACCAGCACACCGGAAGAGCAGGCACAAGCCAACACAAGCCGGGGAGGGACAAAAAGCAGAACACTCCCGCCACAACACTAGTCACGCCAAAGAATGAACAAATATCAGCAACAGCAGCGGAGAGACAGCAGATAAAGCGCTATGGGCAAAAGCAGTCACCCTTTCATTCCGAGCAGAGAAGGAATGAAGAGCCTTGCAGGGCTCAGCCAGAGGCTGAATGGGAGATGCAGCCAGGCCATGGCGGTGGCCAGGGAGACGAGGGGCCACGTCGGTCGCTGGAGAAGGAAGAACTGTACAAAACCTTTGTGCAGAATCACTTATGGTGCGCTAAGGCAGCCCTCCTCCACCTGAGGCCCTCGGGGCTGATGGGAGCTGTAGTCCACAATATCTGGAGGGCAGCAGGCCTGTCTGCCTATCTATCAATCTATTTATTTATTTGTTACATTTATATACCATCCCATAGCCGAAGCTCTCTGGGCAGTTTACAGCAATTGAAAACATTAAAAACAAATACAAATTTAAAAACACAAAAAACAATTTAAAAACAATTTATAAACACATGCTAAAATGCCTGGGAGAAGAGGAAAGTCTTGACCTGGCGCCGAAAAGATAACAGTGTTGGCGCCAGGCGCACCTCATCAGAAAAACCATTCCATAATTTGGGGGCCACCACTGAGAAGGCTCTCTCCCTTGTTGCCAGACTCCCAGCTTCCCTTGGAGTAGGCACCCGGACGAGGGCCTTGGATGTTGAGCCTAGTGTACGGGTGGGTTCATGCTGGGACAGGCGTTCCATCAGGTATTGTGGTCCTAAGCTGTGTAAGGCTTTATAGGTTAAAACCAGGACCTTGAATAGAACTCGGAAACATACAGGCAGCCAATGCAAGCGGGCCAGAATTGGTTTTATATGTTTGAATCGTCTGGTCCCTGTTACCAATCTGGTCGCTGCATTTTGCACAAGCTGCAGTTTCCGAATCGTCTTCAAAGGCAGCTCCAAGTAGAGTGCATTGCAGTAATCTAACTTGGAGGTTACCAGAGCATGGACAACTGAAGCCAGGTTATCCCTATCTAGACAGGGGTGTAACTGGGTCACCAACCGAAGTTGGTAGAAGGCACTCCGTGCCACTGAGGCTACTTGAGCCTCAAGTGACAGAGATGGTTCTAGGAGAACCCCCAAGCTACGAACCTGCTCCTTCTACCTAATCAGAAAGAGAGCCCAAACGCTTGTCCGTGACCTCCCAGTGACTCTGGAGGAAGTGTGCACTCTGGGGGGAGAGCGCATGCATTCCTAGTGGCAGCCACAAGCATAGGGAGGCTTCCAGCCCTGCACAGTGACCGGGGCTGTTCCGTCCCAATGCCACCACAAAGACAAGTCCTCTCTTCCCTCCCTAGGGGGGTGGAGGCATATGCCAGGTGATGCCGGCAGGAAAGCAGGGGCAGTCCCAGCCCTGGAGAGCCTTGCAGGGAGGGAAGCCGCTTCTCCTGGGTCAAGGGAGTTATTTGCTATCCTGCTCTTCCTCCAAGGAGTTTGGGGATGTCCTCACAACAGCCCTCTTAGGGAGGGCTACGCTGAGGATGAGCAACACGGTCAAAGTCTGGGACAGAAATCTTGCCTCCCCACACACACCACACGGCCTTAACAACAGGGCATTAGCTAGTTCTAGAGCAGAGGGCCACCATACCTTCTTGGTCATTGTCCAGGGGCCGCATGCCATGAGTGGGTGGGGCCATAGAGGCAGCTCTTAGCCTTTGTTCAGTGGGCTACACACCAGCCATGCAAAAGTTTCTACACACAAACACGTGCACACGCCCGCGCACATGCAATATCTCCTTGCCTGATAAGAGCGGTATATAATCTTGTAAATAAATAAATAAAAATCCTGGGTAGCAGGAGGCCTTATGAGAGTTCAAGAGCACTTTCCAGCCAGGCAAATGCAACAGTCCTGCGCTGTGCGCCTCCCGCCCATGGCCTTGACAGATAGACTGCTTCTGTAAATGGTGGCCTGTTTAGCTGCTACAGCTAATAACCACAGGCAGACGTTCCCTCCTAGATCATGCAGATCCACACCAGACATTTAAAGCACATCCGATGCCCATTTAAATCATATGGCATCCCCCAGAGAATCATGGGGACTGTAGTTTGTTAAGGCTGCTGGGAATTTGTGGCTCTGTAAGGGGGGAAACCATAGTTCCCAGGATTCTTTAGGGAAAGTCATGTGATTTAAATCGATGTGCCTTAAATGCATGGTGTGGACCTGCCCCAGTTAGAACATGTCCCATTCCTCTCTCAAGGTACTGAGGTTGGAAGCCACTGCCACATTCTGCGCACTGAAAATGCATTCCCAACCCCAAATGACACCAATGAGAACGGGGAGCAGCTCTGCCCCAGATGTCTTAGGCACTGTGGGGATGCTCACGCCGCTGCAAGAGGAAAGGGTGGAAAGCCCCCCCCCCGGACAGAGGGGAGGGGAGGACAGTTAAGGAAGAAGCAGTGGTTTGCTGGGGCTATTGTGCTCACCAAGCAGGAAGCACCGGGCTCTGCTCTGAGAAAGCCCACCCACCCCGGCCCTGAGCTGGACTTCCCACAGCACCACTGTTTACTTACAAGTGCTTCTTCTCTGCCTAAGTGGCTGGTGGCCCTGGGAGACTGGGGGCAGGGGGGGATTGCACCAGGAAATCCACAGCAATGCCTTGGCTAGTTGGGGGGGGGGAGATTAAACAGCAGGCTCCTGGCTTTGATGGCTGCAGCCTGGGGCCTCCTCTGGACCAAGGATCCAGGGACTCCAGCCTTATGCCCCCTCCACTTTTTCTTTTTTCTTAAAAAAGGCAGGAACACCAAGCTGAGGCTGCAACCTTATCACACGTATACCTGGGAAGGAACCCCACCGAAAACAATCGAACTGGCTTCTGCGCAAATATCTACAAAAGGCTGTGCTTTAACTAGAACAGCGGTCGGTCGGTCTCCATGTGTGTCCCTGCTAATGAGGGCTGGTGTGGGAATGGCCTGGATTATGCCGTGTGCACAGGGGTGCAGTTGTCTGGGCTCTTGGGGGGGTCTTACACCCTTTACCTTTTTGGGAGCAGGGTCCCAGTAGGGTCCCGGTGTCTCTAGCATCCTATGAGCCAATCAGCATGAAAGGGGAGCCTGAGAAGAGCCTTCTAACATGCTTCCTTGTCCTTTCCTGCTGATTGGAGCCAATCAGAGTGAAAGGAGTCAGCCACTGAGTAGACTCTTCTCAGCAAATAACACTCTCCCCTTTTATGCTTATTGGCTCCTAGGGATATCTGTTGTTGTGGGAGAAGGCATTCACAAGGATCTCATTCTCAACCCTGCAGCAAAAAAAGGAGGAGCATGGCTGTGACTAACATGAAGGCACCCTGCACTTCTGAATCTGCCGCTACACTACTGTGTGTGCATCACCAATGTCCCCACTAATGCCAAGCATTGGGCCTGACAGCAGCTCTTCAGTATGGCAGCCTTCCTTGGCCTGGTGCCCTCCAGATGTTTTGGACTACAACTCCCATCAGCCCTAGCCAACATGGCTGTGCTGGAATAGACTGTACAGCCATGCTGCCTGGGGCTGCTGGGAGTTGTAGTACAAAATTTGTAGTCCAAAACAAGGAAATGCATCCAGTGCTTGGGTGAGACCAGCTGAAAACACACTTAGCAGTTGCTGCAGTATATATGGCTTGTTTTAATTACGCAGTCGTATTAAGTGTTGGAAGTATTGCTTTAGGATTGGTTTTACTGCTGTTTTCATGTGCCAATTGTAAGCTACCCTGTCAGATGAAAGGTGGGATAAAAACACAATACATAAAACAATAGAGTGGTGGGAAGGAGGGAAAAGCTCTCAGGCCTGGCTTGCCATTTCCAGTAGCGTCTTGCTTGGCCGGGGTGGGAAAATAATGTTGAATCCAATCGGCCTTGGGTTTGATGCAGGCACCTTGCCCATGCTCAGGGGGCACCCTCTTTTTATTTTTATTATTACTTCCGACAGTCCAGGCTTGAGCCCTTGACATTCAAAGCAGATTTCACAGCCAAACTCCCCGCCTGCCCTCAAAAGAAGCCCCCAGCTCCTCCCTGATGCTCAAAGGGATGGCAATGGACACCTTTTCCAAAGAGGAAGCAGGCCATTGCTGAGGTCAGAATCTGCAAGGCAAATACCCTCTTGCCAGCCAACTGTGCTGGGTTCTGTTCTCCATTCAGCCTCAGCAAAGCACTCCCGGATCAAGCACTAGCACTGGGGGGGGGGTGCTTTTATTTCCACGCCTGGGCATTCCCATTATCACTGAAGGAGATTATGCTGTCATCGGTTTTGCCTGTTCAATCTATGTGTGCACGTGTCTCTGTGTATGATCAACTAAAACTCCGTCTCTTCTGGCAGTTGCCAATGGCCAACTAACCCTTTCAAACCTAATAAATGAGATATTTTTGGTTCACAAATATACAAAAAGGTTAATCTGGCTCAAAGCAACAGGGCTGGAGACCAGCAACAACCATCATGCCCCAAAGCTAAGCTGCTTATTGGTTGCAAACAACACTGCAGTCAAAATTCACAGCACAGAGCTGTGTTTACTCCATTTTACACCTCTTGCTCTTCAGAATTTGAGCTTCCAGAACCTGCATTCAGTAAAGAGAACATGTTTCTAGCCCTTATGGTTGTGATGGCAAACTTCAAAATACAGGAACAATGTAGAACCCAGGATGAAGAGGAAGTTAAGTGATTAGCAGACAGGGCAATTCTTCATGTTCTATATAGTTCCTTGCCAGACAAAATAAAATTAAGATATGCAGAATGAAGAAATATATGCACAGGCACACTTTACAGCTGCAAAGTTCAGAGGAGGCTACCCACTGTCTCTCTCAATGAGTCACTGCTCACTGAGGATGGATAATTATGCAAAGGATCATTCAGCTGCAAAATGATCTGCTCTCAGAGGAGGTTGCCCATCACATTTCTGTTCTGAGCTTTTCTTCTTCTAAACAGGAGGCACATCCCAAATTATATATGTGCTTTTATCTGGAAGCTGCTGTGAGTTCCAGTTTTGGAAAAAGGGCGGGGTAAAAATAATGGTAATACAATAAATGAATAAATAAAAATGGCAACTCACAAAGAAACACCAGAGAGGCCTCCTCCGATGGTGTGCCCTTTTTTTACTCTCTCCCTTTCTCAGATGAGAGTCCAAAGCTTTAATTCAGAAAAGGCATGTTTGGGAAGCAGGATCCTCCTCCTCCACCCCCCCAAAAGCCAGCCCCATCCAAGAGATCATGCCACCTGCCTTCCATCTCCTACCCTACAGAATCCACCAGAAACAATCTGATCAAGAAACAAAGCAGGATATGATCAAAGAAAGAAGGCAGGGCCACAGATCCCAACCCCAAATCTCTCCCCCAGATGCACAAAATCCTCAAAACTCTCTCCAAGGATCAGGCCCTGTGGGCAAAACATTTCTGGATGCGCTCAAGCCCTCCTGGTAAACTCAGAGCCCATCTGGTCCCACTAATCCTCACTCAATCCCTGCCCTGCTCCCCTCCCTCCTGCACAAAGCCCCTCAAATTCAGAGAGGAAGTGACTTCTGGAGTTGACGTCAGGCTGGGCTATTGTGTCTGGCTTGCTCTCATGCTTTTTGAATGGAGGCCAGGAGAATCCTAAGGACAACCTTGGAGTGGTCCAGGCCCTGTCTTTTCCCCACCATTCAAACAGAAGCCTGCCCCCTCCCCCCTCCGCAAGACTTCTTCCTCACTTCCACTTGCTGACATTCTTGTCTCAGGGCCAGGTCGGATGTTAAGACAATCCACGCGGATAAAGGCCTGAGCAGATTAAGACCGCCCCTCCTGAGCACAAACGGCACCAGGCTCTGCTGCTCCCAATGCAGCAAGACTCGTCCTAAGACAAGAGGGAGACACATGCCTGGTTCCTTCTTGGGGGGCAAGGCAGGCCAGAACAATCATGGGGATGGAAAGCCTTGCCCTACGGGGAAATGCTTCTGCCCACGATAAAGAGGTTTATAAAATGGCGGCAGGGAGTGAAATTTTCCTTCCTCTCTTGTAACCCAACATTGTGGAGTTACCCGCATAAAATTCAAGACTGACAAAAAGGAAGCAAATCTTCAGCCAACACAGAATGAATGCTGTGAATTCAATGTCCCAGCATGCAGTAATGGGCCACTCCTCTAGTTTGCTTTTAGTTATTTATTTAAAAATGAGACAAATTAATAAAGATCTTTCTCTCTGAATCTATCATTAAGAGAGTAAAGCGTCCAGGCAGTCTGACACTCAATATGCAAAATGAATCCTCTGTGTTCAGAGGCAGTCTACCTCTTGGTAGAGGATGCTGGGGGGTATCACTTCTGTAGCCCACTTGTGGGCTTTGCAGACACATTTGGCTGGTCAGAAACTGGAAGCAGGTGGGCCCACGGGTCTGATCCAGGAAAGCTATTGTGTTTTGGCAGACTCTGGAGGGTCCCCAAGGGAAGCAGGTTCCAGGCGCAGCCTCCCAGGGCTTTGATACAGAAGGTGGTTGGAGACAAGGAGGAAGAAGGGCAGGAGGCATATTGCACTCTGGACCAAAAAAGTCACTTCGGGGAACTTCCCGGAAGGATTGCTCTGCCTGTGGCAGCCTCTGAGATGAGCTTTGTCTCAGAGGAAGCTTTTTTCAGTTTAAAATCAGTCAAAAGGGAACTTTGACTGGTATAAATGTTCTCCCAGGCAAGGGTGAACCGAAGATTATCCACAGAAACTTCATTGGGCTGTCGGTGGCTGGAATTGATCAGGAATTCCCTGGGATAAGAAGGCATACCTAGCAGCCGAGGACGGAGTTAGGACTTCCAACAAGCTGGGCTGAAAAAAAGCGAGACGTTTTTTCTTTTAAACGATCCACAACGGGCGAGCTTTCTTCTGTCTAATCTTATCATTTGGCTTAAATTACTACAGTAAAAGAGATTTGTTTAAGAATCAGCAATTAAGATACCTGGGTGAGTTACACTTCTCTCTTTTATACAAGGAATTAAGGAGGAGGAAAGAAAATTTAAAAAGCTTATCTTATTTTTTATGGCAAAAAGCTGGCCTGAATTTGGAAACTATAAAGATTAAAACGGATGAGGGGCAACTTACCCGAAGAGAAAATCTGATTTAGATGATTATTTGATTGATATATGTCTGGGACTACTTTTTCTTGGACTACTTTCTTTAGACGAATCTGCTGTTCGTGTATGTTACTAATTGTTCGGCGCTGTGAACCAAATTTGTTTTGCATTCTTGGACGTGCGGGAGATAAGAACTGTGCTGGCCAGATGATGTCAACAGGCCTGGAATATTAACTCCCTTATTGCTGGAAAAAGAAGCAAATTACTCTTTGCTTGGGAATTGTGGCTATATTGGAAATTTGAAGGGTTTTTTTTCCGGCTTTAAGAATGACAATCAAAGAAGTGGCAGAGACCCTGGATATACCCCTGGAAGGGTTTTCCCCTCTGGATATGTTTCAGAAGATAATGGATGAGATTAAGATAACGAAACAAGAACTGGGACGGAGTAGACAAGAGATGGCAACTGAATTTGGTAAAGTGAAACAGGAGCTGAAAGAAATAAAGGATTATATGAGAAAAAAAGCAGATGGACAAGCAATAGAAGATGAAAAAGAAATTAAAGGGAAGGAGCAAATTCTGGAGATTGGATCAGATATATCAAATGTGGAATTGGAAAAAGATTTGGACTTTATGGCAAAAATTGAAGGGAGGATGCAAGTCCCGGAGATTGGAACAGATATATCAAGTGTGGAACTGGAAAAATATTTGGAGTTTGTGGATCCTGGAGATAAAGATTACTGTTTGGAATTCGGCGTTGTCTCTGGAGAAATTGATGAAGATATCAGAGATAAAGCTATCAATGTTTTGATGGAATTTCTGGACTGGAATGATTTGATGGAACTTGAAACAGAGAAAATTTATAGAATTAATTCCAGATATGTGACAATGGAAAAACTCTCAAGAGATGTGCTAGTGCATTTCGTAAAAAAGAGGAACAGAGATATGACCTTACAACAATATTTCAGCAACACATTCAGAATTGATGGCAAGGAAATATTTGTGATGAAGGAAATTCCCATCAGACTCTTACTATATGACTATGACTATGACAGCAAGATTATTATGGGTGCAAGGATGGAAGTTGGAAGATGGAATTAACACTGATAATGGAAAAATGGCTATTGAAATTATTGGACCTAGCAGACTTGATGAGATGGATTAATTGACATGTTTATTTGGAGAAAAATCGATGGATATATTTCTCAAGGAGTGGAAACCTCTCTTTGACTTTTTGCGGAAAGAATAAAGCGATGTTAATGAGATTTGATGATTAATTAAGATAACTACTGGAGGAAAGTGATTTTGTAATATGTTAAGAGACAGGTTTGTTATATATCATAGACCTATGGCTGATCTGCGACAAATCGGAATTCAACATTTTATTTTATTGTTTGATTTGTTTCTTTTTTGTTTTATTTTTATTTATTTATTTATTTATTAAATGTATATACCGCCTGACTAGCAATAGCTCTCTGGGCGGTGAACATAAAATAGCATAAAAATACAATGAATAACAAAATAATACTAAAATACAATCATCAATCCAATACAATAAACATTTTTAAAAGTAAATCAGTGTAACTTAAAATGCTTCAGAGAATAGGAAGGTTTTGACCTGGCGCCGGAAGGAGAGCAGAGTCGGCGCCAGGTGTACTTCCTCGGGGAGACTGTTCCATAGTTCGGGGGCCACCACTGAGAAGGCCCTAGATCTTGTCATCACCCTCCGGGCCTCCCTGTGAGTTGGAACCCGGAGGAGGGCCTTCGTAGCAGAACGTAGTGCACGGGCCGGTTCATATTGGAAGAGGCGTTCCGCAAGGTATCGTGGTCCCGCACCGTATAAGGCTTTGTTTTGTTTTGTGTTTGAAAATTTGAATAAAATTAATGATAAAAAAAACAAAAACAAAAAACAAAAAAGTCACTTCGGGCCCAGGCGGCACCCTGCAAAAAAGGCAATCTACCTCCCTCCTTTTCCACTACCAACACCTGCTTAGATTGTTGGCTCCAACCTCTGGGGCCAATCCTGCCTTTTAGAGAGAAACACTGGACAGAAGTCAACAACTCTTTCCCCCTCTCTCTTTGCAAGCAGTTTGGAAGAAAAAGTGGCACTTGAGAACGAGGACATTGAACCTGTCAAGGATTATCAATTCCTCGGCACAGTCATTAACCAAAATGGAGACAATAGTCAAGAAATCAAAAGAAGGCTGGGACTGGGGAGGGCCGCTATGAGGGAACTAGAAAAGGTCCTCAAATGCAAAGATGTATCACTGAACACCAGAGTCAGGATCATTCAGACCATGGCATTCCTGATCTCTATGTATGGGTGTGAAAGTTGGACAGTGAAAAAGGCGGATAAGAGAAAAATCAACTCATTTGAAATGTGGTGCTGGAGGAGAGCTTTGTGCATACCATGGCCTGTGAAAAAGACAAATTGTGTGTTAAACCACACCAGAACTATCACTGGAAGCTAAAATGATGAACCTGAGGTCATCATACTTTGAACACATTATGAGAAGACACGATTCACTAGAAAAGACAATAACGCTGGGAAAAACAGAAGAGAGTAGAAAAAGAGGAAGGCCAAACAAGAGATGGGTTGATTCCATCAAGGAAGCCACAGACCTGAACTTACAAGAACTGAACAGGGTGATTCACGACAGATGCTATCAGAGGTCACTGATTCATAGGGTTACCATAAGTCGTAATCGACTTGAAGGCACATAACAACAACAACAGAGCAGGTTTGGGCAAGCTGGGACTCACCAGCCAAGAAGGCAACCCCAAACAGGGGCTCCAGAAGCCACCTCCTTCCACCAAGTGCCTGCCACAGGAAAAGCCCTGGGGGGCGGGGGTAGCCCAGGGCCATACCTCTGGCCGATCCCTATTCACGGCTGGCAGGCAAGGGAAATGAAATGCGAAAATAACCTCTTCTGGGAAGAAACTTCTCTGGGTCACAGCAGAGCTGCACGAAAACTGCAAATAACATCTTGCAATTTCTGTCTCTGAGAGAAGATATTGGGAAGCCCAAGGGTCAAGTAATGCTATGAGAATCTAAGACCATGTGCACACTTGTTCCTCAAAAAGCAGTGAGACCATTTTGTGTGAGTGCAGTTTGAAATGAATCTGCACCTGGCTGTACCCATCTTCATTGTTTGATTTGATCAGATTTATTAAACTGCCTTTTCTCCCAGGAGGAGCCCTGGGCAATAAACAAAGCACTAAAAAACCTGTAAAGCATCTCAAAAATAAAACATCTTAAAAACATTTTTAAAACAGCTTAAAAAGCAATTCCAACATAGACACAGACTGGGATAAGGTCTCTACTTAAAAGGTTTCTTGAAAGAGGAAAGTCTACAGTAGGCGCCAAAAGATAACAGAGATGGCGTCTGCCTAATATTTAAGGGGAGGGAATTCCACAGGGTAGGTGCCGCCACACTAAAGGTCCGTTTGCTATGTTGTGCGGAATGGACCTCCTGATAAGATGGTATCTGCACGAGGCCTTCACCTGCACAGCGCAGTGATAGCCTGGGTCTATAAGGGGTAAAAGGATCTTTCAGATATTGGAATACACCTAGCCCCAGTGTTGATGTCAGAGCTTTCAGGATTGCCCACAAGAAAGCATTTCTATCAGACACGCCTCAGAGTAGCAACTGCGGATCAGTTTTGGAGTCAGTGTGAAGCTGGCTTGAAGGGGAAATGCACCAGATTTTGCATAAAAAGGGGCGGAGTTCACCTGATGCCACGTGTCCCCAGATTCACAACCCAGAGGCGGAGATGTACTGAAACCAGGATAACTGCAACTAAGCTGCCTTAGTATACCAAACCGGCAGGCAGGGGCTCCACCACCAAATCATGGCTCCTCCCTATAATGTTTTTGAGGGAGTCCTGATGGGTTTCACTCCCCCCCCCGCCAAGGCTGATTCTCAAGCGCAGGGAGGAATGCCTCTGCGTACAATGATGTTGCCGCACACAAAGGTCATGCAGGCAGATGTCTGCTTGGCTAGCTGGGGTTTCTCAATCAATATACCCTTGCATGAGCTTCGGATGTGGAGATGAGCGCACACAAATATTTCAGAAAGTGTGTGTATGCTCGTGTGTAGCTATGCTGGTTAAAAGTATACTTTACATTTACTCTGAAACTCTTAGACATTTTCATGCACAGGAGAACTGGACTCTGGGACTGAAAACAGATTTTTTTGGGGAGGGCAGATTAAGCCCAGGTCTGACTGGTCACTGATTGGAAATGGGTGTGTGTGTGCATGAGTTCCTCCCTGTTGCTGGCTCCTTGACCTGAGTTTCCTTCAGCTGCTTGCCCTGTAAAGCAGATGCTGTGCTAGTGAGAACATAAGAACATAAGAAGAGCCTGCTGGATCAGGCCAGTGGCCCATCTAGTCCAGCATCCTGTTCTCACAGTGGCCAACCAGGTGCCTGGGGGAAGCCCGCAAGCAGGACCCGAGTGCAAGAACACTCTCCCCTCCTGAGGCTTCCGGCAACTGGTTTTCAGAAGCATGCTGCCTCTGACTAGGGTGGCACAGCACAGCCATCACGGCTAGAAGCCATTGATTGCCCTGTCTTCCATGAATTTGTCTAATCTTCTTTTAAAGCCATCCAAGCTGGTGGCCATTATTGCATCTTGTGGGAGCAAATTCCATAGTTTAACTATGCGCTGAGTAAAGAAGTACTTCCTTTTGTCTGTCCTGAATCTTCCAACATTCATCTTCTTTGAATGTCCACGAGTTCTAGTATTATGAGAGAGGGAGAAGAACTTTTCTCTATCCACTTTCTCAATGCCATGCATAATTTTATACACTTCTATCATGTCTCCGGATGTCTTTGCAGAGGATCCCTAGTCAAGCTTTACTAACAGCACAATCCAAACTATATCTACTCAGAAGTAAGTCCTGTTGAGTTCTATGGGGCTTAGTTCCTTAATAAGCATGTTTACAGTTGCTGCCTTCAGGGGCATCCATCTGTGCTCCCATCTAACATCTCTGCAACACTAAGCTCCTTTCCTCCAATAATGGCCTGGCCTGAGGGCACGTAAACCCTTCTTGCCAGAAGCAAGTAAGCTAGATTAAATGTTCCCTAAAGGCGTTGAACTGTGACCTGGCAGACCAGGGTTCGAATCCCCACACAGCCATGAAGCTCACTGGGTGACCTTGGGCCAGTCACTGCCTCTCAGACTCAGAGGAAGGCAATAGTAAACCACCTCTGTCTAAATACTGCTTACCATGAAGACCCTATCTGGGATCAACTTGAAGGCAGTCCATTTCCATTTTGCATCACCCTAAGCTTGTGAGAAAGAATGACCTTGTCACTTCAGATGGACCTAGGAGCACCCTATTTTAGGTAAGATTTCTATTTTAATCTCCAGAGAATTTTTTTTGAATGGTATGCTCCAAGCAACTGTGGTTGATACAATGTATCATGTTAAATGATGTCACTAGGGCCCGCCCTGTGACATCACTAGGGCCCGCCCCCATTTTCTCAGGTTTTTGGATGGTTCCGACCTGGCAACCCTAGTCTCCTCTGACCCGCCTTTTCTCTAAACTAAAAAGCCCCAAATGCTGCAACCTTTCCTTGTAAGGGAGTCGCTCCATCCCCTTGATCATTCTAGTTGCCCTCTTCTGAACCTTTTCCAATGCTATAATATCCTTTTTGAGATGAGGCGACCAGAACTGTACACAGTATTCCAAATGCGGCCGCACCATAGATTTATACAACGGCATTATGATATCGGCTGTTTTATTTTCAATACCTTTCCTAATTATCCCTAGCATGGAATTTGCCTTTTGCACAGCTGCCGCACACTGGGTCGACATTTTCATCGTGCTGTCCACTACAACCCCGAGGTCTCTCTCCTGGTCGGTCACCGCCAGTTCGGACCCCATGAGCGTATATGTGAAATTCAGATTTTTTGCTCCAAGATGCATAATTTTATGAGGTGCCCTGCACTGGCGCTGCCAGCTTCTCGGCTTCAGCAGCTTGTGGGAAAGTATCTTCCTTCCTTTGGCCAAGGAGGATTAATTTCTGGGAATTTCTCTCCTTGTCTCACTGATCCCCCCCCAGCACTCAGGCCTAGGGTGGCCCTCCACATCTGGGGAGCATAAAACTCTTGTAGAATTTGGGGGCATCTAGAGCAGCCTTTGGCCCTAAGGGCTGCCCTCCAGCCTGCTCTCCTTTTAAACTGCAAACTAAAGGGAGGACAAGCAGACCCACATATTTTTAGTAACAGCAAATATATATACACACATATATATTGCTCCTTGGGCAGGGTTCTTTCCAAGCCTGTCCCCCTCCCCTGCCTTCCCTTATCACTGATGGTGTATTTATAGCGTGAGAACTCTCCCTCGCAGAAACAGAGCATTCAGCAGGGAGAGGGGGCCTGGGAACTCAAAACATGCCCCCTCCCCCATCTGGGCAAAAGTCTCTCCACACGTCCTGGGGGTGGGGCAGGGAATGGCTCTGGGGGGAGGGGGGTCATAGGTCTGGAGGGAACCAAACTGGCACCTCATCCAGCTCCCTTGCGACAAGTCAGGGATTTAGGACACCCACAAACTTCCCTTTCCACAATCCAGAAGAAGGTGGCATGCGCCAAAGGGCTGATGGTTTCCCCAAGAAACTCCCTTGTGGTTGTAGTCAGCTAGGTTCTACTCTGAGTAGAACTAGCGTTGAATACTGGCCATGATCTCCGACTTTCCGAAGTCTGCCTCTGAACAGGCCGATAAGCAGGCAAGCTCCTTCACTTGACTTAATCAAGACAGTTGGCCTTTCCGTTCTCCTATCAGAGGGGGCCCCTGCTCTTTCTCCTTTTATTCTCACCACAGCCCTGCAAGGTCATTGGAGGGGTTAGGAAGGGACCAGTCTTCCCCCCCACACACACACACTACCACTATAATTAGCAGATTCTCTAAGAAAAAAAATGTTCTAGCATTTGTGCAACCTGAGATATGAAGCAAACGTTTACGTTGAGAGCTAAGTAGGGTTGTATTCAATGTTAGCACCACACAGACCCACTGAACTTAATGACCATGACTAACCCCCTTCTTGCCTAGCCTCACTCTGCTCCCCTCCTTCTTGCCAACAGCCCTGCAGAGCCTCTCTCTTCTAGATTTCGTGTGATGCTTCCCCCTTGCTGACCCTACACAGCCTTCCCAACGCCACAGGGCTGACAGTTTCCCCTCAAGCAGCCATCACAGTCAAGGCCTGACAGGGGCTTTCAGGCAAAGGGGTCAGAGCCAGGCCTGTTTGCCTGTGAACTAAAATGCCCACTCCTTGAAATCTTTTGGAAGCCCTGGAGACAGAAAAAGAGAGAGGACACGCTTACCCTTCCTGTGGCATAAAGACGGGCAAGTTCATCCCGCCTGCTGGCCCCAGAGGAAACTTGGAAATGATCTGACTAGAAACATTTTCCCAGTCAAGAAGCTGACCCCCCAATCCCTGCCCCTTGGGTTCCCTGTGGGGGTGGGCTTCATCAAGAGCAGCCCTCCAAAGCAGCCCCTTCAGCAAAGCAGCAGACATCTAAGAGGCTCTTCTGCACTGGGGAGCAAAAGCCCATTCCCCAGGAATACCATCACGGCAAACAGTTCCCCTGCTGGAGGTGCCCCCCCAGCCCCCCACAGAGCAGTTTCCCCAGAAGCTACCCTTTCAAGCAAGGCTGAAGGCAAACATCTTCTGTGGCTTGGATTTTAATTGGAGCATCAGAACCATTTTGGGAGCTTCCAATCTCACCTTTCCTTCAATGCTCCACCCTCCCTCATTTCCTGCAAGCCTTTTCAGGACACTTAAGGATGAATAACAACTCTACACAGAGGCTAGTTATAGTGCTTAAAAATAAAAGAAATGCATCTCTATGAAGTTTGGCAGATTTTCTTTTGGTTAACATCACAACAGTCCGTAAAACTAAAAGATTTCCAGACTGTCCTCCTTCATCCATGTAGAAACCAGAGCAGCGTACAACATTTTGGACACTGTCAAGAATTCATCACAACATGTTGGAACAATGACGGCAGTCAAACGTCATTGCCACACCATGTGTTTTAACTAGGGTTGCCATATTGCTGGGTTAGCTGGGTTTTACCCAGATTCTCTGCATGCCACCCGGCACCCGTTTAGCCCATTAGGTGGCCCGGATTCTCAGCTTTAATTAAAAAAAAAATTAAGTTTCTAGGTGGTTCGGTTCTCGAGATATACATAAATATATAATCCCTTGGATGATAAGGGAGTCAAAGGTGTACTAAAGAACGATAAGGAGATTGCAGAGAAGCTAAATGAATTCTTTGCATCTGTCTTCACAGTGGAAGATATAGGACAGATCCCTGAACCTGAACTAACATTTGCAGGAAGGGATTCTGAGGAACTGAGACAAATAGTGGTAACGAGAGAGGAAGTTCTAGGCTTAATGGACAATATAAAAACTGACAAATCACCGGGCCCGGATAGCATCCACCCGAGAGTTCTCAAAGAACTCAAATGTGAAATTGCTGATCTGCTAACTAAAATATGTAACTTGTCCCTCAGATCCTCCTCCGTGCCTGAGGACTGGAAAGTGGCAAATGTAACGCCAATATTCAAAAAGGGATCCAGAGGGGATCCTGGAAATTGCAGGCCAGTTAGCTTAACTTCTGTCCCTGGAAAACTGGTAGAAAGTATTATTAAAGCTAGATTAACTAAGCACATAGAAGAACAAGCTTTGCTGAAGCAGAGCCAGCATGGCTTCTGCAAGGGAAAGTCCTGTCTCAGTAACCTATCAGAATTCTTTGAGAGTGTCAACAAGCATATAGATAGAGGTGATCCAGTGGACATAGTGTACTTAGACTTTCAAAAAGCGTTTGACAAGGTACCTCACCAAAGACTTCTGAGGAAGCTTAGCAGTCATGGAATAAGAGGAGAGGTCCTCTTGTGGATAAGGAATTGGTTAAGAAGCAGAAAGCAGAGAGTAGGAATAAACGGACAGTTCTCCCAATGGAGGGCTGTAGAAAGTGGAGTCCCTCAAGGATCGGTATTGGGACCTGTACTTTTCAACTTGTTCATTAATGATCTAGAATTAGGAGTGAGCAGTGAAGTGGCCAAGTTTGCTGACGACACTAAATTGTTCAGGGTTGTTAAAACAAAAAGGGATTGTGAAGAGCTCCAAAAAGACCTCTCCAAACTGAGTGAATGGGCGGAAAAATGGCAAATGCAAGTCAATATAAACAAGTGTAAAATTATGCATATTGGAGCAAAAAATCTTAATTTCACATATACGCTCATGGGGTCTGAACTGGCGGTGACCGACCAGGAGAGAGACCTCGGGGTTGTAGTGGACAGCACAATGAAAATGTCGACCCAGTGTGCGGCAGCTGTGAAAAAGGCAAAATCCATGCTAGCGATAACTAGGAAAGGTATTGAAAATAAAACAGCCGATATCATAATGCCGTTGTATAAATCTATGGTGCGGCCGCATTTGGAATACTGTGTACAGTTCTGGTCGCCTCATCTCAAAAAGGATATTATAGAGTTGGAAAAGGTTCAGAAGAGGGCAACCAGAATGATCAAGGGGATGGAGCGACTCCCTTATGAGGAAAGGTTGCAGCATTTGGGGCTTTTTAGTTTAGAGAAAAGGCGGGTCAGAGGAGACATGATAGAAGTGTATAAAATTATACATGGCATTGAGAAAGTGGATAGAGAAAAGTTCTTCTCCCTCTCTCATAATACTAGAACTCGTGGACATTCAAAGAAGCTGAATGTTGGAAGATTCAGGACAGACAAAAGGAAGTACTTCTTTACCCAGCGCATAGTAAAACTATGGAATTTGCTCCCACAAGATGCAGTAATGGCCACCAGCTTGGATGGCTTTAAAAGAAGACTAGACAAATTCATGGAAGACAGGGCAATCAATGGCTACTAGCCATGACGGCTGTGCTGTGCCACCCTAGTCAGAGGCAGCATGCTTCTGAAAACCAGTTGCCGGAAGCCTCAGGAGGGGAGAGTGTTCTTGCACTCGGGTCCTGCTTGCGGGCTTCCCCCAGGCACCTGGTTGGCCACTGTGAGAATAGGATGCTGGACTAGATGGGCCACTCGCCTGTACCAGCAGGCTCTTCTTATGTTCTTATGTTCTTATAAAAACGTCAGCCACCCCCCTGACTGTTAAATCTTTCTTTAAACAGTACTGTATAGCACTTCGTAGCTTTAACCCCGCCCGTTCAGGATTGCAGCCAGTCAGTGAAGCCAGGGTTGTGTTTCAGTTTGATTGACCTGAGGCAGTGTCTAGAAAACCTCATTGCAATGCCAGAAAATGGTGGTTTCCCCCCCTGTTTATCTGAAAATCTCATAAATTGGGTAATTATATACATTTCAGGTTTTTTCCCTCTTGTGTGCAGGAGTCAGATCCTGGGCAGTGTTTTGAAAACCTTCCCAATACTTGCTTTTGTAAAAGCAATGCTAATCCCATATGCCCAGAGTAAATCCCATTGAATTCAATAGGACTTTCTTTTGAGTAGACATGGTTATGAATGTGCTGAAAATCAATGGGACTTTGGAGTGAATGTAAAAAAGAATTGTGTTTGTGTTCTAACTCTTTCTGTCTCCCCTTCAGTCCTATTTTAAAGCAAGTAGGCAGGGCTTACTTAGGTATTACAGTTTTTATTCTGTAGGAAACTAATACTGATTTTTTTTAAACTAATACTGATTTTTCTGCAATGACCAACTGGTTTGACAATAAACTATTATATGGGCTGTATGTATTTATACATCTGCAGTGTGTGCGCGCGCATGTATGGAGTGTTTCCAACAACCCTGTGAGGTAGGGTTGGAAACCAAGGCAGCTCACAACAAGAAATAAAGCCAATTAAAATCCAATAACCATAAAAACAAGTATAAACAGTTGCAAAACAGCGTAAAGTGGCATGTTTCGGAATTCTGGGCTGTGTGAATGAAGTTGCTTATCACTTGAGGTTGCATTTCTGTCCCTGTTTGAGTAAGCCCCACTGAATACACTGGGACTTGCTTCTGAATAAATAAACCTAGTATTGCACTATAAATATCTTTACAGTTTGTGTAAATAATAAATATATTTGATAGTCATGCTTATATAAATTTATCATATTTTTCATTTTTGGTTAGGAATCCTGACTGATTGTGAGATGCTTAGTTTTCTGCCTTACTCATAGGAATCTTGTGTGGTTGGTATGGTATTGCATTTAGGAAATCATGGTACGAAATGGCCTGAATCAGTATAAGGCAGATTCCTTGGTTCCTAAAAGTGGGGACTCAAGGGCCACAATGACTCCAACATTTATTTATGTATTTTTATTTACAACATTTATATACCGCTTTATTGTAAAACATCTCAAAGCGGTTTACAGAAAGAATTAAAACAATAAAATTATTGGTAAAAGTGTTAAGGACAAATACTTAAAAACATTCAAAATAATAAAACCAACAATGAGTTAAAAACAGATTTAAAAACACAATAGCTTCCACATGCCTGGAGAGGCTTGCCTCAAGAAAACTGATTTTAGCAGGTGCTGAAAAGAGGCATCTGCCTAATGTCAATAGGCAAGGAGTTCCAAAGTGTAGGTGCTGCCACTTTACAGGACTGATTTCTTACAAGAGCAGAACAAGTACTATGTGGCACCCATAACATGGAAAGCACAGCTTGAACTTGGCCTGCTAGCAAATCAGCAACCAATGCAGATTTCAGAGCAGAGGTATTATGTGCTGATAGGATCTCACTCATGTCAGCAATTGTGCTGCAGCATTCTGCATTAACTGCAGTCCCCAGGTCAGGTTGTGCTGCATGGGGATTTCTGTGACCTTGGCTGACTGGCTGCTAGGATTTTTTTAGTTTGGGTTTTTGGTTATGAATCCTGACTGGTTGTGGGATGCTGAGTTTTCTGCCTTACTCATAGGAATCTTGTTGTGGTTGGCATGGCATTACATTTAGGAAAGTGTTACTGCCTTCTGTGTTTTTTTTTCCTGTTTGCATTTCACTTATCTTTAACCTCACTCCGTTACAGCCATAGAAGCAACAGCAGCATATGCAAGATAATTAACTCCTGTTAGTGATAAGAGCAAGAATTTATAATTATTATTTCAATTAAAACAAGAGGCTTATCAGTACTTTGAAGAGGACCAGATATTTATTTTCTTTCTGAGGCCAGGACTGGGTCTTTCATGATGCCCGGGGGGGGGGAGCAGGAGAGTAGTCCATAAAACAGACATCCTGGCATTGGTAATCTAATTAGCAAGGTATGTGTGGGGTTGTTGCACACTTCCAGGCCCAGTTTCATTTTGAGTATGGAGGTGGAACCTGTGTAGATGTGGTTGATCAAAGGGAGAAGACATTTTGAGTTAAGCAAAGCTCTGCTTTTATAAAACCTAAGAAACATACAGATACTTTGAATGTCTGAGTGCCTGCACCAGTGGAATACTGGAGGAACTTGTAAAACTTGCTGCAACAGTATTTAGAACTGAGCATGTGGTGTGAAAGACTCCTTTTCCTAACACTTTGGCTTCATGTTTTTCTCCACCCACCACATCTTTGAAATATATCGTATATGGTTAACCGTACTGCTGCCCTGACTTGCTTTATGTTTGTTGCTATTTTGTGTTTTTATTATGTTTTTATATTGATTGTGTATTTTTATTGTTTTTATTATATTTGTAAGCTGTGCTGAGCTCTGTTTTTAACAGCAGAAGGGTAGGATATAAATCCTCTTAATCAATCAATCAATATTCCATAGTGTTGGAAACTAGTCGGCATTTAAGGCTGAAAATGTTGCTTTTTAAAAAAAGATTTCTCACACCTTTCCCCAGTTTTTGGTGGTAATTCCTAGGCACAAAAACAAAACAACTGGACAATCCAAATATTAATATGCAAAAGATATGCAAATTATTTCCATGATATGCAAATTAGCCTGCCCGGATTTGTGGAACTGGAATATGGCAACCCTAGTTTTAACACACTGTCAAAAAGTTTAATTCCATTTACTAACTCTCCGTTAATGCTGCATGTTATGTTATTAAAAATGATTATTTCTGGCCATGTTTCTCCTGCCTGGCCTACAGATGACCTGGCAGATTTCCTTACAGTTTCCTTTATCCTTTGGCTAAAACTCTGCTGCCACAGCCCTGGAGGCTGGACCGGGGAAAGGCTGTCCTTCAGCAGCAGAGCACCCACTGAGCCATGCCAGGGTACCTGGCAACTCCAGCCCAGGTGGTGCGGGAACGTCCCGCTTCTGGAACCCCACAATGCTGCTGGAGAGCAGAGAATCCTGGGCCACAAGGACTGTATTAGTTCCCCTCTATTCGGCACTGGTTAGGCCTCATCTTGAATACTGCATCCAGTTCTGGTCTCCGCACTTCAAGAACGATGCAGACAAACTGAAACGGGTTCAGAGGAGGGCAACAAGGATGATCAGGGGACTGGAAACAAAGCCCTATGAGGAGAGACTGAAAGAACTGGGCATGTTTAGCCTGGAGAAGAGAAGACTGAGGGGAGATATGATAGCACTCTTCAAGTACATGTAAGGTTGTCACATAGAGGAGGGCCGGGATCTCTTCTCAATTGTCCCAGAGTGCAGGACACAGAATAATGGGCTCAAGTTGCAGGAAGCCAGATTTCGACTGGACATCAGAAAAAACTTGCTAACTGTTAGAGCCATACGACAATGGAACCAATGACCTAGCGAGGTAGTGGGCTCTCCGACACTGGAGGCCTTCAAGAGGCAGCTGGGCAGCCATCTGTCGGGAATGCTTTGATTTGGATTCCTGCATTGTGCAGGGGGTTGGACTTGATGGCCTTATAGGCCCCTTCCAACTCTACTATTCCTTGATTCTATGACTGACAGCCTGGCCTGGTATAA
The DNA here is from genome assembly GCF_030035675.1 of Rhineura floridana. NCBI lineage: Eukaryota > Metazoa > Chordata > Lepidosauria > Squamata > Rhineuridae > Rhineura > Rhineura floridana. The sequence goes on along the minus strand of NC_084499.1, from coordinate 1,205,516 downwards.
AGTAGCTCCCTACATTTCTACTTAACTTTTTATCCATGAAGAAGTCATACTACTCGGAAAGGACCCTCCCTCAGTGCCAGAGCACCAGCTCTGCACGGTCTGACTCCTGGCAGCAGCTCCAGGTAGGGCTGGGAAAGACCCGGGGGCCACTCTTACTCAGGGTAGACAATATTGAGCTGGATGGCCCAGCGGTCTGACTCCATGTAAGGCAGACTCCTGTGTTCCTAGGAATCCCTGCCTGGTATCATCGGCCTTTCTGACCCGATGGCAGGATGAAGCTTCTGGACTGGCCAGGCAGAGTGTAAATCCCGGGAGTGCTCAAGGCACTGGTTTTGTGGGGCTCAAGCTGGGCAGGACACCTCCCAGTGTGTGGCCAGCCACAGCCCTCGCCTAGCAATGGCATTCCCACGCAGAATGGCCACGAGCAGAGACACCGGGCCAGACCACGCGCTTGCATCGACTGCCATATCTGGGCAGAAAGAAGCTTCTGTCCAGAAGCATGTGGGGAAAGACACCTTTGCTCTTAAAAGCAGGTCCAAGTATGCTACATATGGGGGGGGGAGACAGAGAGAGAGAGAGAGAGAGAGAGGCTTATCTATTTGGGGGATCTAAGCAGATGTGTTTCAACAAAGGGGGGCATTGTGAGGTCACGTTAGCACTTTCTTTCTCCAGCAATGAAGGCTCCGGTTGTTTTGTTATCGTGAGAAATCTTTGCCCTCCAACAGCCCTCCTGGGAAACTGGCGCACAAGAGAAAACCCAGACTGTGAAAAATAAGGATTGCAAAGAATTTGGGAGAAATATGAAGAGAGCTCCTCAGGATGGCCTTGAAGATCTTACTGATATGGGGAGGTGAGAGACCCAGTTCATGGCCATCTTGACAAACTGGGCGCATCCTTTGAGGGCCCATCATTTGGAAGAGAAGGCAATAATCACACTAAGGTGACTTATGCAAAACATTTGGAACTTATGTTTCAGTTCAGAATTAGTTTTTCAATTTTAAAATGACAGCAGGCCAGTTAGAGCCACTGTTCCAAGCAATCGTAACATTTGGCATTGGGGGGCCAGGATCCACCATCCTGAGAACTTCGGATTTCTTTTAACACACACACCCTTCCAGGTTTCTAACCTTCAAGGATATGAAGATGGGCCTGGAAATGTGCAGAAAATGGACAATGCAGCCCCATTCAAATTGCACCCCACAGGGCCTAATGGTGGCCCATCAGAAGCTCAATAAACTTCCCAATTTTTGCCATGAAACTGGGGGAAAGGTGGGCTACCAAGCAAGCCCTTGGCAGACCACACGCTTGGCCTTTGCCTCTAGCTTCTGACGCTGTCAGACAAATGACGAGTACAATTCAGGGCGGGGGATCAAATAGCCGCAAAGCAGTTTCGTTGCAGCCAGTTATACAAAAGTGCAGGCAGCTGTGATGACTTTGCAGAGTATCTCTGGTGGCTGCTAAATTCAGGTTTTGAGTCTGGGCTTTAGCTTAGTACTGAATTCTAATATATACGCACTCTTATTCTGCGGCCTTCAAAAAGAAACCCACCAGGGTCAAGACTCAAGTCCACAGTGGGCCTTGAACTGGTGACTGAGGGAGGACTTGTCAGATGAGGTTTCAGCCCGGATGGGCCCTCCCAGCCGGAACCAGAGGAGGGAACTGCTGGGTTCTCCATTCTGCCATGGTGGAGAAGTCACGTCACCACCCACATGCACAAATGACAAGATAGGTTCTGTCTAGCACAGAGATTTAAAAAAAATCCAGTGAAAATTAACACTGAGATTGACATCTCTTGGAAGTTGGGAAGTGGCTAACAGCTTACTTGATCAATGTGACATGGCTTGTGAGATTGGCTGGACACCGCCACCTGTCAAACTCTGAAAAGTGGGCTGCGGCCCCCTTTGTCCCTCCTGACCACCCCAAACTGCACCCAACGATGCCTGAAGCTGCCAACTCCACAGGTGACCACTAAGAGCAAGTTTTGCAACGCTAGTTTGGATTAGTGTAAGATTAGTTAGACCAATATTCTGGTACAGTGTTTGAGTTCAGTGTTTGAGCTGCATACTTGCTATTTCTTCCTTTCCTCCTCGTTACATATGCTTTTTTTTTAAATAAACTGCTTAACTGGTTGTCTTCCCATGTTGCTTAGGCCAGGCGACTGGTTGTTAAAGGGCCTTGGAATGCAAATGGGAGGCAGGCTGAAGCTGCCAAGCATGAGATTACTCCTGAGGAATCTACTGTAAGGCAGTGGGATTCCTGTGCCCTTGCCCTGGGTGACACACATAAGCAGGGGCCAGCAGCCAAGAGAGAAGAATAGGACGGATCCCCTGGGGCCACTAAGGTACCCTACAGGGGTGGTGCTTGAGCAGGGGATGCCCTTACACCTGAGGTCTCTCGACAGCTACTGACCAGAATGGGTCAGGTGGCACACCCCAACCCCATAAAGGCTTCCAAGGCGGGCTGACTCCCTGATCTAATTATTATTATTATTATTATTATTATTATTATTATTATTACCCCGCCCTATTTTCCAAACTGGGACTCAGGGAGGCTTCCAGATAAAAATACATATAATTAAGAACATACAATAGTCTAAATTAAATAGAATTACACTATTTACAATATTAAAACCATTCAAACATACACTTAATAAATCAACTCAATTTAAAAGTACAATTAAACAATAACAATGCAGAACCCTCTTCAAGCCCTGACCTTAGCAACCTTCAGCTCCAAAGGCCTGTTGGAATAAAAAAGTCTTTACCTGCTGACGGAAGGATTGCAAGGAGGGGGCCATTCTTTCCTCCTTAGGAAGGGAATTCCAGAGCCTACGGGCAGCCACCGAAAAGGCCCAATCTCGCATCCCCACTAAACATACTTGTGTGGATGTGGGGATTGAGAGAAGGGCCTGTCCTGGGGATCCCAGGGCCCAGGCAGACTCATATAGGGAGATACAGTCTGACAGATAGCCTGGACCTAAACCGTATAGGGCTTTATAGGTCATAACCAGCACTTTGAATTGTGTCCGGAAACAAACTGGCAGCCAGTGGAGCTGTTTTAACGGGGGTTGTATGATCCCTGTAACCAGCCCCAGTTAGCATTCTGGCCGCAGCTCGTTGCACCAGCTGAAGTTTCCGAACAGTCTTCATGATCTAAGCCATGAAGAGACTCTGGTCTCACTGGCCACAGATCAGCCAGTTTGCCCTCCCCTCTCTGACTTTGCCTTGCTCTCCCCTCAGCTTCACACAACACTTCAACAACCACATGCGTGGCAACATTGCCTTACACTTGACAAAGAGAACACCCTCACCCTCCTTACCACCTGCCACCCCGCAGTCTCACAAATGACAGGGTTCCTCTCATAAAATTGCTTGTCAGGTGATTCCAACGCAAGGAAGAAGAGTTATTATGCGTCAGTGCAGCTGTTTGCCTGGTTGCAAACTAATATTTTGCTTGCTGGGGGCAGAAATTAACGTGGATATGTTCTCCTGGTTTTACTTCAGGCCCAAGATGCTTTAGAAATAACATGAGAGGCAGATTTAGCTGTTCCTTTTAGCACTTCCTATCTTGAAGAGCATGGATGGAAAAAAAGGGATGGGACGATTCCTTGCAATGTTGCCTTAAAAATAAATCTTACTGAGAGCAACTGAAGCTTACTGAAAAAACTTTATTATGAACTAAAAACCAGTAATTCATTTCTAACATTTATACCCTCCTTTTCTTTTATAGTCCAAGGCAACTAACATAGGCAAAACAAAACATGTCAGACAAAACCTGCAAGATACTCATTAAAACTAGCAGGTTAGAGCACCAATAAAAAACAGAGTAGGCAGGTACTGAAGTCCAAAGGCTTTCTAAAACTAAAATGACTTCCTGCCAGATGGTGAAGACAAGGAGAGAGGAGGCAAGGTGAGCCTCCCTCAGGAGGGGGTTTGACAGCCTTGGTAGGACTCCCCAAAAGGCCCCTCCCTGGTCCCACACAGATGGAGAAACAAATAAGAAAGGGGTCTCTGTCTGTCAAGTTAGTAGGGAGGAAAATGCCTATGGGAGAAGGTGGTCTTTCGGAGAGCCACTGCTGCCCATAGCCCTTTGCTTTACAAAGTACAAGAGGGCAGCCCCTGCCCAAGGGGCTTGAAGTATATATCTAGTGAAGGGAGATAACAGCGGGTGGGGAAGCTGTTGCAGGCAGGGGTAAAACTGGGGAGCAAATGCTGTATTTTTCTTTCTTCTGTTAGGTGAAAATATTACCAACATCTATTACTGAGCATCCATGGCCACAGAAGAGTTCTGGGAGACTCGAAAGCTTTGGCCCTGGCTTTCTAAACGTGGCCTGACCCTCTGAAAGGTCACCCCTCCCAAGCCACTTCTTTTTTCTTACTCTGGTGGACTTTTAAGCAGTTTGGCAGTTGAGCATCCAGACAGGAGACTTCAAGCTAACCACAGATCTGGTTTTCAAGGAAAGTCAGGTTTGGCCAGCGCTCTCCACGGCCAAAGCATTTATCACTGACATCTGTGGGCTTCCTCAGTAAAAAGGCCAGTTGACACAGCAGTTGCTTGTGGCCAGTGTTCTTTCAGAGGACTGAGCCCTGTAACAAGCTGCCCCTGGTTTGCGATGCACCACAAACTAGTATCCTTCTGACCACACAGGAAGGATGTTGGGGAGAAGGGGGGAGATGGGGGGACCACCTTCCTGGCCTTGGTGCCCCTGCCCAAATCCCTCAACTTCTTCTCTTCCTTGAGAAAGGGCTCAAGGGAGCAAGGCTTTCTGAACCAGGCGCTGCTACTAGCCATGGGGAAACAGAGCTGTCCTAGAGCGGAGGGTCAGGCGGCTCTCTCACAGGCAAGGAACCGTTTCCAGTCCCCTCTTTCCACTCAAACATGCGACAGTCACAATCCCAATAATACGGCCGTTCCACAAAATGCACACCAAGCCCCTCAAAGTCAAGGGTGAACTCAGCATTACATCCAGACCAACGCATGTGATGTGAGCAAGGGAACAGGCACACCACTGACACATTAAAGAGCAAAGACATCCAGGTGGCTGAGGCAAGCGATGCCTGAAGGTACCCTTCACCAATCAAGTGCCCGCTGGATGTTCTGGACTGCAACTTGTCATACGGCTGTGCCAGCTGGGAGGGACCGGTGCCAGCTGTAGCCACAAGAACGTCAGAAGAGCCCTGCCTGATCAGGCCCATCTAGTCTAGCATCCTGTTCTCACAGTGGCCAACCAGAGGCCCATTATGGGAAGATGTTTGCAAGCAGGACCTGAGTGCAAGAGCACTCTCCCCTCCTGCGGTTTCTGGCTACTGGTATTTGAAAACGTACCGCCTCTGTCTGTGGAGGCAGAGCATAGCCATCAGGGCTAGTAGACTTTGAGACGGTTATCATCCATGAATTTGCAGAATCCTCTTTTAAGGCCATCCAGGTTGGTGGCCATCCCGGGTTCCTCTGGGAGCGAGTTCCATAGCTTAACTATGTGCTGGGTGAAGAAGGACTTTCTTTTGCAGTCCTGAATCTTCCAGCATTCACCTGCAGTGGCTGCCCATGAGTGTTATGAGAGAGGAGGGAAAACTTCTCTCTATCCAGTCTCTCCATGCCATGCATGATTTTATACATTTCTATGGTGCCACTTCTGACTCGCCTTTGCTCTAAACTGAAAATCCCCAAATGCTGCAACTTTTCCTCATGGGGAAGTCGCTCCATCCCCTCGATCACTTTTCTGAACCCTTTGCAGCTCTACAATATCCTTTTTGAGGTGAGGTGACCAGAACGGTACACAGTGTTCCAAATGCAGTCGCACCATAGGTTTGTATAACGGCATTACAATATCGGCAGTTTTATTTTCAAAATCTTTACTGATGAACCCTAGCATGGAATTTGCATTTTTCACAGCTGCCGCACACTAGGTCGACATCTTCATCAAGCTGCTACTATTTATTTATTTATTTATTTATTTATTTATTTATTAAATTTATATACCGCCCGACTAGCAATAGCTCTCTGAGCGGTGAACATAAAATAGCATAAAAATACAATGAATAACAAAATAATACTAAAATACAATCATCAATCCAATACAATAAACATTTAAAAAAGTAAATCAGTGTAACTTAAAATGCTTCAGAGAATAGGAAGGTTCCTATTCCCCAAGGTCTCGTTCCTGGTCAGTCAGTGCCAGTTCAGACTCCATAAATGTATATGTGGATTGTTTTGCCCTGACATGCATCACCTTACACTTACTCACATTAAATTTTACTGCCCATTCACTCAGTTTGGAGAGGTCCTTTTGGAGCTCTTTGCTATCCCTTTTTGTTTTAAGGACTCTGAGCAATTTAGTATCATTAGCAAACGTGGCCACCTCACTGCTCACCCCTAACTCTAGATTGTTTATGAACAAGTTCAAAAGCACAGTCCCAATACTGATCCTTGGGGGACTCCACTTTCTACATCTCTCTATTGGGAGAACTGTCCGTTTATTCCTACTCTCTGCTTTCTGCTTCTTAACCAATTCCTTATCCACAAGAGGACCTCTCCTCTTATTCCATGACTGCTAAGCATACTCAGGAGTCTTTGGTGAGGTACTTTGTCAAAAGCTTTTTGAAAGTTCTAAGTACACAATGTCAATTGGATCACCTCTATTTATATGCTTTTTGACACTCTCAAAGAACTCGAATAGGTTAGTGAGACAGGATTTATCCTAGCAGAAGCTAGGATGGCTCTGTTTCAGCAAGGCTTGTCCTTCTATATGCTTGGTTAGTTTATCTTTAAAAATACTTGTGACCAGTTTTCCTGGGACAGACATTAAGCTAACCAGCCTGTAATTTCCAGGATCCCCTCTGGATCCCTTTTTAAAGACTGTCATTATATTGGCCACTTTTCAGTCCTCAGGTACCGAGGCAGATCTGAGGGATAAGTTACATATTTTTGACAGAAGATCAACTGTCACATTTGAGTTCTTTCAGAACTCTCATGTGGATGCCATCTGGACCCGGCAACTTGTCAGTTTTTATTTTGTCTATTCAGCCTAGAATTTCATCTTCTGCTGTGAAGACAAAGGCAAAGAATTCATTCAGCTTCTCTGCAATCTCCTTATCCTCCTAGTTGTCCAGGGGTCCAACTCCCTCCCTAAATGGCTTCCTGCTTTGAATGTATTTAAAGAATGTTTTGTTCTTAGCAATGTGCTCCTCAAATTCTTTTTCAGCACCCCCTATGGTCTTCTTGCATTTCTTTCGCCAGAGTTTGTGTTCCTTTTTATTTTCCTCATTCAGACAATTTCATTTTTTGAATGATGCCTTCTTGCCTCTAACAGCTTCTTTGACTGCTCGTTAACCACGTCTGGGTAGTACCTTTCCTGATTTGTGGTGGACGCTCCAGTTGAGCTTCTAATATTGTGTTATTAAACCATTCAAAACATCCAGAGGGCACAAGGTTCATGAAGGCAGCTCTAGTCTAGGGAAGGCAAAAACAACACCTTCCCCCCTGCCCGCCCGCCTGCCCTCAAGATCTCTAGCACGACTCTTTCCTTGTCCTTAGATATGGGCCTCATTAGAGTTGGAGAACATGCAACGCCTTCCTCGAGACACAGGCTGAGGCTCTTTTTAAGGGGCACAGATGAACACTCCTTCCGTCAATACTTGCCAAAAGCTGCCTGCTCTCTTTCTCTCTCTCCCCTTCGAAGTCCAACTTCTATTCTGCCAAGCTATCGCACAGAGAAATTGCGCCTTGATTTTGGCTTCTTTCCTCAACAGCATCGTTACCCTCTCCCAAAAGGAAACCCCCCCTCTGGAGGTTTCCAATCCAAACAAGCCCTTGTTTTGATTGACAATTATTTGAGTACATGACCTCAGATAACCACAGCAGCCAAGGCACCCCCAGTGCCAATTCTCAGCCCTGGGAACTTTGCAGCGCTGTTTCTCACTGCAGTCCCAGAGGCCTGGAAAAAGAGAGACGCTAATCTGTGCTCCCAAAGATGGGAAAGTGCTCGCTAAGGAAGACTGACAGCAGAAACCCAAAGGCCACCGACTGTGGGCATTACCTGAGCCTGTTTCCTTTCCCTAGCACTCTCCTTAAGAAGGAGGCCTTAATATGTCAGGAGGATTCAGGTGTGCCTGTGGGACGTCAGGGGCCTTAACCACAAAAGGTCCATCTCGCCCAGGCATCCTGTTTTCCTACAGTGACCAACCACACACCCCAAAGGGAAGCCTGCAGCCGGATGTGAAGGCACCAGCCCTCCCTAGCAACTGGTATTCTAAGGTAGACTGCCTCTGAACCTGCAGGTTCCCTTTAAGTTGCCATGGGTAATATTAATTAATTAATTAATTAATTAATTAATTAGACTTTTATACCGCCTGACTAGCAATAGCTCTCTGGGCGGTGAACACAAGAAATACAATAAAATACACAGTATGATACAACAAGGACATATAAAAATAAAACAATCTAAAATCAATTACAACAAATTTAAAATTAAATTAGCTTAAATTAAAATTAAAATTAAAATGAGAATGCCTCGGAAAAGAGGGTTTTAACTTGGCGCCAAAAGGATAACAATGTCGGTGCCAAGCGCACCTCCTCTGGGAGACTGTTCCAGAGTTCGGAGGCCACCACTGAGAAGGCCCTAGATCTTGTCATCACCCTCCGGGCCTCTCTGAGTCGGAACCCGGAGGAGGGCCTTCGTAGTAGAACGTAGTGTACGGGCCAGTTCGTATCGGGAGAGGCATTCCAACAGGTATCGTGGTCCCGTGCCGTATAGGGCTTTATAGGTTAATACCAACACTTTGAATCTGGCCCAGAAGCATATTGGTAGCCAGTGCAGGCGAGCCAGAACAGGTGTTATGTGCTCGGACCGCTTGGTCCTTGTTAACAATCTGGCCGCCGCATTTTGCACTAGGTGTAGCTTCCGAACTGTCTTCAAAGGCAGCCCTACGTAGACCACATTGCAGTAATCCAAACGTGAGGTTACCAGAGCATGTACAACTGATGTAAGGTCCTCCTTGCTCAAATAGGAACGTAGCTGGGCTACCAACCGAAGTTGGTAGAACGCATTCCGTGCCACCGAGGCTACTTGAGCCTCAAGTGAAAGGGAAGAGTCTAAGAAGACTCCCAGACTACGAACCTGCTCCTTTAGGGGGAGTGTAACCCCATCCACGACAGGGTATATATCCACCATCCGATCAGAGAAACCATCCACCAACAGCATCTCAGTCTTGTCAGGATTGAGCCTCAGTTTGTTAGCTCTCATCCAGTCCATTGTCGCGGCCAGGCAACGGTTCAACACATCGACAGCCTCACTTGAAGAGGATGAAAAGGAGAAGTAGAGCTGCGTGTCATCAGCATACTGATGACAACGCACTCCAAAACTCCTGATGACCGCACCCAACGGCTTCCTGTAGATGTTGAAAAGCATGGGAGACAAAACCGACCCCTGCGGGACCCCACACTGGAGGGCCCATGGTGTCGAACAATGTTCCCCAAGCACTACCTTCTGGAGACGGCCCACCAAGTAGGAGCGGAACCACTGCCAAGCAGTACCTCCAACTCCCAACTCCGCGAGCCTCTCCAGAAGGATACCATGGTCGATGGTATCAAAAGCCGCTGAGAGATCAAGGAGAATCAACAGAGTTACACTCCCTCTGTCCCTCTCCCGACATAGGTCATCAAACAGGGCGACCAAGGCCGTCTCAGTGCCAAAACCGGGCCTAAAACCCGATTGAAATGGATCTAGATAATCAGTTTCATCCAATAGCGCCTGGAGCTGGCCAGCAACCACTCGTTCCAAGATCTTGCCCTTGATGGAGGTCATCTCGTCAGTGAATTAGTCTACTTTTCAAAAAGCCAGTTGGACTTGAGTGGCCATCACCACATCTTGTAATAGTGAACCCCACAATTATGTACTTGTCGAAAGAAGCACGTAAATCTACGTCTGGGGTTGGTGGGGCTGGAGGAGAGAGAAGAATGGGCAAAAAGGAGGGCTTAGCAGCACAGCTTCCGCCTCTGGCGGCTCCAGAGAGCTCAAGCCCTGACCCTCTGCTTCCCATCCCTTTTTGCTTCAAAAAATGGCAATGGAGGGAATGCCCAAAGGGAAATGGGAGACATTATATCCATGCAAAAGGTCCCCAGTTCCAAGCTGCCATTATCTGCCATTCCAAGGCAGTCGTTGCTGGGAGAAAGCCCTCTCTGCCCAACACCCTGGAGAGCGACTGCCAGCCAGTCAATCCAGCCCAAGATGGAGAGGCGGTTTGGAGCTCCAGGGTTTAGCTGTGCCTGGATGGCAAGCTGCAAAATAAAATGTGCGAAGTACAAGGCAGCAACACCTTGGCACCTGAGAAGGAGGATCCCCAAGGCGAGGAAAGGCCATGGCAAACCAAGTGAATGTTTGGGCTGCGGGAAGGACAAAAGAGGCCAATTTCTGAAATGTCAGCCAAAGAGCATAAAGTCGATCAGGGGCAACAAGTACTGACAAATCCACAATCGGTGCTCCTCCTATGAATCCCAGAACTCAATACACAAAGCGAAAGGGAAGCCCAATTAAGGCTGCAGTCCCACACTGCATTCCCTGTCCTGTGAAGAGATTCCCCTGAGCACCTCCAGACTTACTTATGAGTAAACTGTCACAGAATTTGCACTTGGAAGAGCGAACCGACCAATTTTAATTATGGCCAAATGTTGCAGCATTCAGTACGATAGAGTCTGTGGACTAATTAAGAGATTTAACATCAAAGGACTGGCTCTTCACCAGCTAATTCGTTATTTATTACATATTGACCAACTTTAATTAAGCCGCCGTTTTTTCCTCAAGGACCTCAAAGGTCATCTTTAATATTTTCCCCCATGGAAGTCAATGGGGCTGGTCCTATTCCTAACTCCCACTGATCAACCAAATGCATTGGCTCATCTAGCTCAGGACTGGCCTACACACTGACTGACTGGCAACGGCTCTCCGGGGTTTTCGGCAGGGAACGTTCCCAGGCCCACCTGGAGACTGCAGCATCCTTTGATTCCCATCGGAGCAGTGGAAGGAGGGGAAAGCTGAAATGCTTTGCTGCTTTAAAAAACTCTGTTTTGTTAGTCTCTGTAACAAACACATGATTTTAGTGATTAACGATCCTGCCGGGTGAAGAGCTTCTTTAACCCCCCCCCTCTATAAAACCACCCCTCATGCATGGTGCATGAGAAGGAGCTGGAGGCATCAAACAGGAGATGGCCCCAACTACATGTTCCCCTTCCAGAAGAGATTTCCAGAGTGGCACTTGCAAAACCATCAGAGAATCCTGTGCCATTTTAAAGGAGAGGTGGGGACCTGTGGGAGCCCTCCGGATGGTGTTGAGCTACAACGCTCATCATCCCTGACCACTGGCAATGCTGGCTGCTGGAGGCCACAGAGGTCACCCTTTCCTGCCTGCAAGACTGTGTTCCAGCAAAAGCTTGTGCTGGCTAGAAATGAGAGGTGCTGCCACATTTCCAGCTTTACCACTCCAAAAAGAAAAGCACCGGGCTCTTCAGGAACAGTAGCAGGCAATGATTTTGCAGCTGACAGCCAGGTTAGAGCCTTGCTCTTCCTTTCTGCATAAAAACCAGAGACACCCTTCACTAATGCAAGTGAAAAGGGTTACTATCAAAGGGACTACCTGCCCTTAGGGGAGCCCACACTCCTATTATGAAGGAGGCAGGCTCAGAGCAGTGACTCTCGCAAAGAAGCATGAGCAGCCTCCTCTAAGGGTAGCTAACTTTGCTATGTGCCACTTTTAGGAGCAGGTGAATGATTTGATCCACACCAGACACAGAGGCGCAGCAGGGCTTGGCCAGTCATGAGGGAGGGAAACATGTCATGTCCAAAGATGTCGCATGCATCACACACTACAAGAACAAACTGCTATGAGGCAAAAAAGGGGACTGTGAACACAGAGTTTTCAGGGGAAACCTGCACTTGGTGTCACATCTACTTCCAGCCTGCAGAAAAAAGACTAAGCCCATCGAGGCTGGATTTTGCTTTCACGCCTCCCTGGCTGCAAAGTGCAATCTGACCCTCAGTGCCGTGAACTCTCCATAACCAATTATTTTCACCGCTGCTGCGGTAACCCAAGCCGGGCCACAGGGGCTCCAGCGCGGAAAGGGGAGGGAGCCTGACCCAGCTCTGTCTAGGTAGGGGAGGGCTGGGGCAGCCTTGCTCACGTGGGAATGACAAGTGCCTCCTCAGCACCCCAAAGGAGGCCGGCGAGGGAAACTTGCGCAGGTCACCCGGAGCTATTTACCAAGCAGGGCAGTTCTTGCAGGAACGAAATCTGAGGGGCTGGAGGAAGGGTTGCAACACGCCCGCCAGAGTCAGTGAATGATTCCCCCATTGGGCTGTGCAGTCACAGAGTTACCAGGGGACCCAAGAGGCTCTCCTCCAAAAGACAGGGTCATCTGCCCCCACCCTGTTTCCTTCACAGACTGATCCAGGCTGTGGTGTGCAACAAGCAGAGCACAGGGGCAGTATGGGAAGTCACTGGAGAAGCAGAGCCATTCCAGGTGACCCTGGCAAACACCGCCTGAAGCACAGTGAGCGGCATCTACCTCCGCCCTTTCCCTCACGGCCTTGGGCTTACCTAGGGAGCTGCTGCCATATACCAAGTCAGACTAACGGTCCATCTAGCTTCGTACTGCCAACACTGACTGGCAGATGCCACCAGAGACTGAGCCTGGGACCTCCTGCAAGCAACGCCGATGCTCTGCCGCTGAGCCCCAATGTCCCCCTTATCTCCTCCACCCTGACTGCAACCAAGCTTCAAGTCGGTGTAATTTGCCCATCTTCATTCTCCTCTTGCATCGCCCTTCCTCCTTCCCACTGCCTACTGTAGAACTGTAAACTCCTTGGGGACAGAGACCTGTCTATGTTTGCCTGGACACAGATGGTGCTGTTTAAGTAAACATACGAGCATACTGCATCTGAAGTGTTCAGAGCGGTTTACAGTGTGTGGTTTTCTTTTAAAGAAACGCAAGAGACATATGCAAACAATCTCTTAAATCTTTACAAAATCTCTGTCAGGTAGACCAGTATTATTAGAGCAGCATGTTACTATTCCCAAACTGGAGAAAGCGGGGGGGGCTGAGACAGACAGGCTTCCCTGAGGCCACTGCTAGTGATTTCAGGGTTGAGGGGAAATCGGAGCCACCACTGACCTCCTGGCTTGCAGATTGCACTCTCTCACATTAGCAACGATACTCTTGACGTTCCTTGAGAACAAATTGCGATGTGTGCACACCCTGCAATCCAGGGGCACTCAAACAATCTTCAGAGTAAAAGCCACATGATGGGGACTACCAGGGACATTATTATTTAGTGCAGTGAGAATTGGACGAACCTCTAATACCACCTCCTCGCTTATGAGGAGTCACTTATGAGGAGCAGGCAGTATCCTGGCATAAGTACAGGGGCAGGTAAATCCAAGCTCTGAGTTGCCATTGGCACCTAAACTTTAGTCTGATGGCTGATTCCTGGATTGCCAAAAAAGGCAGAGAGTTGCCTTACACTCCTCCTCTCACTGTGTGCTGCTGACTGTGGTTACTGGCTGCCACCTCCTCTTCTTACTGCCTTAGTCCAGGAGTGGGCAGAAGGAAAAATGGGACCCAACAGTAGGTCTCTGAGTTATTTGAAGGGTTTCTGACTCCTTATTGTCTAACAAAATCAGTAACTAAAAAGCTTTCCCCTATAAATTAGATTTGTTGGAGAGAAATCAGGAGAGGACTCTTGTCTGAAAAGTGAGAAATTGGTTTGGTTCGCATTTTAATGGGGTTTTAATGTGAAAATTTCACACTCCCCAAACCAATGTATAAACTGAAATGCTATCATCCCAAATTTGCAGACTTCTGAATTTTGTAATGCAGGTCTCCAATCAAATTCACTGTTGACAAATTCTCCAGTCAAAAACTGCATACAAAATACTTTATTATTAGGGGAAAGTGCACACAAAAAAGCATATGTATGTCCTGCCTCCAAGTCGATTCCAACTTATGGCGACCCTCTGAAGAGGGTTTTCATGAGGCTGAGAGGCAGTGGCTCGCCCAAGGTCACCCAGTGAACTTTATGGCTGTGTGGGGATTCGAACCCTGGTCTCCCAGGTCATAGCCCAACACCTTAACCACTACACTACACTGGCTCTATTTGTGAAAATAATATTTAAAAATGCTTTAGGTTAGGGGAAATTGCTTGCAAAAAGAAGCATATAAGGCAAAATTGTGTACAAAAACGTGAAGATTAGGAGAAAATGCAGAATTTTTTGTAAAGACTTTTAAAAAAAAATTGCCGAAAATTGTGGAACTGGGCTAGACTGAACCAAAGACGGGGAAAATGAGAAACCAAAGGAGAACCGTTGGTCCATCTCAACGTGCGGAAAGGAATGGGAGGCTTGGTGCCGACACCAACCACCAATCCCTGGGCTGAGCAGGCACAGATCCTTGATTCTGAGCGACTGCTTTGCATCTGGCTTTGGCTGGTGGGCCAGGGGCTCTAGTAAGACCAAAACTACAACAAAGGAGATCATTTTTTTTGCCTTAGTTCCTGCTTCCAGCCGAAAACCACACCCTGGAGGATGAGCTGGAGGCTGCAGGAAATCCCCACAGCAGGTTCAGCCCTTGCTCTACCTGGAAGAATGGGGGGGGGCAGAGCGGGAAGTGGCTGTGTGGCGGGGAGGAGAGAAACCGGAATGCACCAACAAGACCAGGATCTTTTTTCTGCACACAGGCCTCTGCTTCTCTGTCTGCCAAGAATCTGGCTGGCACCTAAGCTTTATTTTTTAAAAAAGAAAACAGCACATGGGTGTGATATCCAGAGAGCGCCTTTTGCCTTTCCAAGGATTCCACAGATGCGCACGCACCATGTTTAAGAGACCTGTGGGAAGTGGTAGGCAAGCAAACCAGATGGACCTGGTGCAGTGCCCAAGGACAGCAATCTGGAGCTTCCACACACCCTCCCCCCCAAAAAAAGAGTTGGGGGGGAGAGAGAGAAGGCATGGGAATTTCAATATTTGAAATACTGAACTTTGACACTGGAGAGACCCAAGGGACTGGAGACCAAGTGGGTTAAGAACTGGCCACCAATTGCGGGCTTTCTCACGACACCGAGGGGGTGTGTGTTCCTTTCAGGCGCAGGGGATGAAGGGAGCTGTGTCACTGGCCTTCTGCAGCAGGCTCAGCATTCCCCTTACAGCTGCTCCATCACTGCCTCCCAGTGACCTTCCTGAGCCTTCTCTCAGCACATCAAGGGTGGCTGCCCATCAAGCGACCCTTCCTGCCCCCCATCCTTCTGGAGCTGAACTCTGCAAGATGTGAAGCTGTCTTTTCGAGGACGGTCTGTAGTCCAGAACCACTAAAGATCTGGGGGTTATTTTAAAGCAATTCATCTCCTCCTGGCCAGCAGAAGACATCCCTTTCCCCCGGACACTGTGCAAGACTCGCTCTCCAATCTGCCCACAAAACAAACACATCACAACTTATCTGGGCAGAGAAGCAGCAGTGGGGAGGAGGTTGCCTTGTTCCCAAACATGCCGTCTCTCTGTCCCCAGTGGCAATGGGACCCTCCATTGTGGGGCTGCAGCCCCCGGCCTGCCACCCACTGACACCTTCTCCTGCCCTACATAAATTTTGGGGCCCTTAGGAGGTCAGCACCAAAAGTGAGGCAGGCCACCAATCGACTGGTGAGGAATGGATCAGATGTGCTGGGTCTTGCCAGCACCTTTTGTGCGATTGCTTGCAACCTCCCCCCCTCCCCTTAACTCTCAGCCTTCCAGGCTCTCTCTCCCTTTCGCCCTATCCTTCCCTCAGTTTCCTGGCCTCCCGGATTCCTTTATCCCGCTCACCTCCTCCCCCCAGCCATTGTCCCTGCCATCAGCCCCCTTACCCTTCAGCCTTGTGTGAGATGTTTTTCCCCAGTAACAACTGGAGGAGAAACTTTTAGGTGGGTGCACAAAACTGGAATTCATTTAGGCCCAACAAACTTTGATTAAAATCTTCATCAGGAACATGACAATGACACAAAAAAAATAATTCAGGGATTACTTTGAAACAGAGCATTTGGGGTGGGGGAGAAGGTTTTTGGTTCAACAGCATGCCCCAATGGAAATGTGCTGGGCCTTATAAATTATAATTTTGTGCACCCCCCATTCTGCATCAACATTTTCTGCTTGCCTTGTTCCTGCGTTGGTGCCTTCCCACCTTTCCTCCAGGTGTTTTCTCAAGCCAAAACGACCTCTTGTCATCTCTCACAGAAGGTGTGCTACGAACACTCCTTGGGTGAGAATGTTCCCCCACAGCATTCAGTAGGTTTGATCAAAATCCCATAAAATCAAAAAAGAACACAGCCCATGTTTTTAAAGCTGTAGCCTTCCCTAGTTTGAAGCCACTGACAGCCACTGACTTTCACTTTTCGTTCCACCACTGAACAGCTAAAATCTTCATAACTGCCACTGCTAAAGTGAAAACTCAGTTTATAAGAAATTCAGTGATTCTGCACAGATACTACATTTCCTAACCATGCCCCAAACCACAAAATCCAGGATATCAACAGGACTGTAAGTATACTGTATTTCCACAGAAAAGCACAAAAGCTGCAAAATGTGTTACCCTCCACAGAATCCAGCTTCTTAAGAATCTCAACCT
The DNA here is from genome assembly GCF_030035675.1 of Rhineura floridana. NCBI lineage: Eukaryota > Metazoa > Chordata > Lepidosauria > Squamata > Rhineuridae > Rhineura > Rhineura floridana. The sequence continues at coordinate 1,188,881 of NC_084499.1, read as the reverse complement.
TCATATTTTTTTAAAGCAAGCTTCTAGGCCCTCTTGTGCTACCTTGCCAGCATGTAGCTAGTGCAATCTCAGAATGTGGGAGGGGGGAGAGGGGAAGTAATATTCTCCAGTGATCAGGAGCCCCTTACCTTTCCACATCATGAGCAAAAGCAGAATAAAAGATGCAAGATAAATTTATATAAAAACCTGTAGAATAAATTAAGGGAAAGCTTGCATACTTGCATCATTTATCCAGGCTGTGGGTTTCAGCCTTCCTTGCAGTAGAATTCGGGGGTCACCTTGGCACTTGCTTGTTCATTCCCGTGTTCCCAATCTTTCAAGAACTTCTAATGTAGGCATTCTTTTAAGCTTAGAGCAGTTTGACTTTGCCATCTATTTAAATTGGCTGTTACTGTTTTAGTTTGTTTTAATTTGCTGTGTTAATGTGTAAGCTTTACTATTTCAATTTTTTTTCTTTGCTTCTTACTAACCTATTAGCTGCCCTGGGAACATGTTATGTTATGTTTTATTTCTATGCGGCCTTTTGGCCAAAAAGGCCCCCAAGGTGGCTCACAAAAAAATATAAAATACTAGTAGGAAATGAACAGTACAATTTACCAAAATTGAAGACAACAAAATCTTAACATTTTAAAAAAGCAACAGCAGCAGGAAATAAAAACCAAATACATTCGTCTTCCAGGGAAAGGCCAGTCCCCAGAAAGATATTGGAAAGAGCAGGGGTCAGGGTACAAGGCAGGTAGAAAAGTTTGCCCCTGATGGTCCCAGTACAGTCTCACTCATTTGCAGGGGAGATCTGGATGCAAAGCGCAACATGTACAATCTGGAAAAATAATCTAGCACCCTTTTTAAAAGAAAAAGGGAAGGCATTTCTAAAAGCAATCAAAGATCAGGCAATCTCAAACTGACCCAGCTGTGTTCTTTTATAAATCTGTGTTGAAGGTGGAGAATATGAAGCTCTGCAAATGCAAATATATTCCTGGTAACTAATGTTTTTCCCTCCAAGACCGCCATTCTAATAATAACCTGATATGTCACCTGAATACATGAAGGTGCCAAGTGAGACCATTGGGCCATCAAGCCCAGCATTGTGCACTTTGCCAGAGAGCTTGGAGAGAGGCGGCCATTCACTCCCTGTCCTGCTGTCAGAGATGCTTTTCATCAGACTGAATGGGGAAACGTTTGCATGCAAAGCATGTGCTCATCCCTGTAATTTATGCACACTCTGCTGCCTTATGCCAGGACAGACTGCCTACCTAGCCCAATATCACTGACTCAGGCTGGCAGCGGCTCTCTCAGGGAGAGAGGGGTCTTTCCCAGCCCTTCCTGGTGAGGCTGGGCACTGAACCTGGGAATGCAAAGGGTGTGGCTCTTCCTCTGGGCGAGTTGAGGCTCTTCCCAGTTGGGATTTACATCCACGCTAGGCAGGCCAGCAGAAAGAAGATGTAAGTTCTGGTCTCTCACAGACATGAACACAGACATTTTAAATTGCAGCCCAGTCTGCCAACGAGAGAAAGGTTCTCCACTGCAGAAAAGGCAGCTGTTCCACCTTGCACTGGTCTGTGTAAAACTTCATGCCAACCCAACAGGGGGGAAAAATCAGCTCAGGGAGACGATGGCAAAAGTGTAGGGGGTGGGGGAGGGAGGGGAAGAGTCCCAGCCTGTCATTCTTTCCTTGCCGTGACCTTCATGCTCCACTGGATTTCTGAAGATACTGAGCTCTTGGCAGGAAAATACACAGTCTGTGGGAACCATGTGAGGCTGCTCCTGCTGGCAAGATTCCGGCCCAGGGCTAGCCAGGGCTTTTTCCCTCTCTTCCTTCAGGAGGTTCTTGGCTTATAACCCAGAGGAAAACGCAGTGGAAACGCCAGGAATTCTACAGGCTTTGAAACAGCAGCAGCAACAGGGAAGATGAGAGCCTGAAGGCCCGCTCCTGTAGCCAGCAGAAGTCATTTGCAGCAGGGTCAAATCTGCAGTGACAGGTGCCGCGGTGCCCTCTGACTCCTTTCCCCACCCCAGGTGATTTTCTACTAACACTCCAGCTCTAAAAGTGTGTGTGTGTTTGGCAGGGGAATTAAACAAATCCAGTTAAATGAAACCTCTATGTTCAAGAGCAATCTACCTCTAAACACCAAATGGTAGAAACAAAACCACAGGAGAAGGACGTCCACACTCTTGCTGGTCTACCTGTGAAGCTTCTTGGAGGCATCTGGCTGGCCACGTTAGAAAAAGGACAGCAGGGGCTAGATGGATCTTTGATCTCATCCAGCAAGGCTCATATGTGTAGACCTCTCATGGATACGTTGACATGGGTGTTATGTGCCCCATTTCCCTCTAACAGAGGAAGATAAAGTGGAAATGGGGAAATCTCGTACACTGCTTTGATCTTTTTAGAAGAAAGACTGGATACACAGACACACACATGGGTATGCAGAGTATGGAACACCAACACTCAGAGATGTGCAGCCTGCCCCCTCAGTGTCCAACTGGACAGTGGCCAAGCCCAGAACAGCAACTCAACCAGATGCACAATGGGCAACCTTCCCTTCCCTGAGGGAGGATTAATTTTTTTGCCGTATTTTACATTGGCAGTGACTGCAGGGTCCACTCACACCTCAGAGTAAAGAGACGGAAAGATTTCAGCAGCTACCAATAATTATTTGGAGGAGGCATGGTAAGAGCAGTTAATCATACAGAGAAGCAGCAATCAGCTCCCTCCCTGAATGGATACTTTGGGCTCAAAAGAACCTTTAAATTGTTTGACTAGTAACTACCAGCCTTAAAGCTGCAAATAACTAGTGAAATTCAACAAAGGTGAAACTGAGCAGAAGAGAAACAAAGTCAAGAAGCTGGCTTTTCAAAGTGGAGCAGAAGAGAACACCAGTTCTAAAACGAAGGGTTGTCTAAATTTCAGCCTCCCCGCCCTTCACACACAAAACCTCCATCATCCTGCACACACACCCCGCAAAAAGAGGAGAGCAGACTTGCTCATGTTTGGAAGGGGGCAGAGAAAAGTTGTTAGTCTGGGAGGAAGCAGCATGCTTTGCCTGGGAGCAGGCACCCCTATTCCGCAGGCCCTGGCTAGTCCCCATCCCCAAACAAGCCCAAATCCCAGGGAGGGTCCCTGGGCTACGATGACACGTCAAGATACAGCTGCTCAGCCCACAAGCCACTGAGAACCAAGACGGCTGGAAGTTCTCAGCATCCTCTGGACCCATCAGCCTAGCCCACATAAAAGGAACTGTTGCTCCCTGCTCCTGACCAGATTCTTTGCAACACAGGCCCACTTTCTAACCTAAATGACAGCTTGTGGGATCTATATTAGTAATTATTGACTGATATTGACTGAGGTTCCCAGGCTCGCTTCAAAGCTGCTTGCAAATTGCCCTGAGGGGAGGGGGGGAGGCCTCATCTCTCTTCTCTCATCATCTATCAAAAGGCCTCATCTCTCTCACTCTCTGTGAGACAGTCACCTCAGGAGTTTGCACATGACAAAAACGTCACAGCCACAGGCCAATGTGCTGTAACAGCTCAGAAAGCTGGCTGCAAATCAGGAAGTTCAAATCTTGCCTCTGCCACTCAGTGGACTTTTTCGGAAAAATCACTTGCTCTCCTCACTTTTGCACTCCCCCACCCCCATCAGCAACATGGCAACAATATTACTGGCCTGATGTAAGGATTACAGCCAACTCCAGTGAAGTGCTGTGAACACTCACACCAATATGATTTATTTTCACACCCAGTAGTATAGTGGCAAATTCAGAAGTGCAGGTGCCTTCATGACAGTCTCAGCCCTGCCCCCTTCCATCCTTTCTTTTTTGCTGCTGGGTTGAGAATGAGATCCTTGTTAATGCCTTCTCCCACAACAACAGACGTCCCTAGGAGCCAATATGCACAAAAGGGGAGAATGTTAGTTACTCTTCTCAGTGGTTGACTCACCTCCTTTTACGCTCACTGGCCCCAACCAGCAGGAAAGGATAAGGAAGCATGGTAACAGACTCTTCTCAGTGGCTCCCCTTTCATACTGACTGGCTCATAGGATGCTGGAGATATAGGGACCCTGCTCCCAAAAAAGTAAGGGGTCTAAGACCCTCCCGAGATCCTGGGCGACTTATACCCTTGTTCATACCTTTCACTCGGTGCAGCAGAAACAAAATACGACAACAATCATGCTAAATTTGCAAGAGCACAAGCAAATGGCAACTCTGCAGGGGCTTCCTGTCCCACCCCAGTGCCGCTCTCCACCTAAAAAAATGGAATCAGAATATCTCTGTGCAGTTGCTAGACTGTCCAAGTACAACAGACAATCCATTCTTATTAGTGTTACATTTTATTCCCCACTTTTTGCACATTTGACATTTACTGAAAATGCCTTGCATGTTTTTGTCTACAAAACAGAAAACAATAAATGAGCATGTTAAAAGAAAATGATAATAAAGAGGTAGTCATCTGAAGATCACATTAAATATATGTTAGGGAAAAGTTCTTAAACAGCGGCCAACACCACAAAAACCATAGTTTGCCATCCCAGCGCCCTCGCCAATAACCTAAATGATACGGTCTCCCTGTCTCCCTCCAAGCATCTGGGCTGCTGCAAAAGCCACAAACATCCTCCCGCCTGGGGGGTGCTACATCTCTTCCCCCCTCTACACCTCTTCAGCAATAAAAGCAGGTGACGTGCTCAGCACAACGTGAAGGAGCAACCCAAAGGGACGGTTCCCTTTGGGTTGACCCTTCTTGGGTCCACAATGTCGGGTGCTTGGAGAGGAAGAGATGTTAAGCATCCCTCCTTCCTTATGAAGAAACAGTATCAGGGCCTGAGTGATTAGAACCCATATTGGCACTGATCCTTAAGGAAACAGATACTGAACACACCGGAACCGAAGAGGCCAGAAAGGCGCATGGAGTCCCCCTACCTGGCAGCGGCTGAAAACATCGGCCAGCGTCACCTGGACATTGAAGTGTTTCAGAACGTGGAGGGCCTGGGCCTGGGCCTTCTCGGAGCAGTTCACTGAGAAACACCTTCCTTCTCCCACTTGGCCCCGCAGCTATGAAAAGGGTTAAAAAAGAAAAGAAAGAATGATACATGCTGGAGTCAACAGGAAGCAGGGGCTGGATAACCACCGGATTTATGAAATAGTTAAACTGTGCAGGGGTCACCAGCACCTTCCAAACAGGGTCTGGACTGCTAAAGCTGCTTGGGACTTGATGGGCTCCAGAGGTGCTGAGGCAGAGAGGCCAAGAGAGTGAACCAGGAAGCCCCTGTTCTCTAGTTAGAGAGAATTTATTTATTTATTTATTTATTAAATTTGTTAGTCGCCCATCTGGCTGGTAATCCAGCCACTCTGGGAGATGTACAACATAAAACATACAATTCACATTAAAACATTAAAAAATCTCAACAGCAGTTGAATCGAATGAGATGTCCAGCGCGCAGTCTTGTCCTAATTCTTTGGATGAGTTTCAGTTGGTACAGCTTGAGGACGTTGACAAGGTGCTTGGACTGGTGCGTGCGACTACTTCTAAATTGGATCCTTGCCCTTCTTGGCTAATAAAAGCTAGCAGGAATGGAACAGCTGGTTGGGCCAGGGCAGTGATTAATGCTTCACTGCAGGAGGGAGTGGTCCCTGGACCCGGAAAACTTTAACAACTATAGGCCGGTAGCTAATGTTCCATTCCTGGGCAAGGTCCTAGAACGAGTGGTTGCCAACCAGCTCCAGACACTCTTGGATGACACTGATTATCTGGATCCATTTCAGTCGGGTTTTAGACCTGGGTTCGGCACGGAGACAGCCTTGGTCGCCCTGTATGATGACCTTTGTCGGGAGGCAGACAGGGGGAGTGCGACCCTGCTGATTCTCCTTGACCTCTCAGCGGCTTTTGATACCATCGACCATGGTATCCTTCTGGGACGACTCACTGATCTGGGAGTGGGCGGTACTGTGTGGCAGTGGTTCCGCTCCTATTTGGTGGGTCATCTCCGGAGGGTAGTGCTTGGGGAGCATTGCTCGGCACCCTGGGACCTCCAATATGGAGTCCCACAGGGGTCAGTTCTGTCCCCCATGCTTTTTAATATCTATATGAAGCTGTTGGGTTCGGTCATCAGGAGTTTTGGAGTGCGCTGCCATCAGTATGCTGATGACACGCAGCTCTATTTCTCCTTTTCATCTTCTTCAGGTGAGCCTGTTGGCGTGCTGAACCGATGTCTAGCTGCGACAATGGACTGGATGAGAGCTAACAAACTGAGACTTAATCCAGATAAGACTGAGATGCTGTTGGTGGGTGGTTCTCCTGACGGGATGGGGGATGTTCGACCTGTTCTGGATGGGGTTGCACTCCCCCTGAAGGAATGGGTTCATAGCTTGGGAGTTCTTTTAGATCCATCCCTGTCACTTGAGGCTCAGATAGCCTCTGTGGCACGGGGTGCTTTCTACCAGCTTTGGCTGGTGGACCAGCTGTGCCCCTATCTGGACAGAGAGAACCTTGCTTCAGTAGTTCATGCGCTGGTAACCTTGAAATTAGATTACTGCAATGCGCTCTACGTGGGGCTGCCTCTGAAGACGGTTCGGAAACTGCAGCTTGTGCAGAATGCAGCGGCCAGATTGTTAACAGGGACCAGACGGTCCGACCATATAACACCAACTCTGGCCCGCTTGCACTGGCTGCCTATTTGTTTCCGGCCCCGGTTCAAAGTGCTGGTTTTGACCTATAAAGCCTTACACGGCATAGGACCACAATACCTGTTGGAACGCCTCCCCCGTTATGAACCTCCCGTACACTACGTTCATCATCAAAGACCCTACTCCGAGTTCCTACTCATAGGGAAGCTCGGAGGATGGCAACGCGGAAAAGGGCCTTTTCTGTGGTGGCCCCCGAACTGTGGAATGATCTCCTGGAGGAAATATGCCTGGCGCCATTGTTAATATCTTTTCGGCGCCAGGTCAAAACTTTTCTTTTCACCCAGGCTTTTTAATTAATTATGTTTAGTATACGCTGACATTGTTTTAATTTTTAATAATTTTTAACTTTTTATATGTTTTATATTGATACATGTCTTGTACTTTGCTATTTCTTGTCTTGTGAACCGCCCAGAGAGCTTCGGCTATGGGGCGTTCTATACGTTTAATGAAATAAAATAAATAAATAAATAAATAAATAAAAATAAAATAATGAAATAAAACCAATGATAACAAAACCTAACCCGTTTATGGAATTCAGAGGATGAGGACCCTGGGATTAGAGGAGGAGGAGGAGGAGGGGGAGGAGGAGGGGGAGGAGAGGTCCATCAGTGCTGTTAGTCATGACAGATGTACAGAACCTCCAGATTCAGAAGCAGTCTAACTCTGAATACCAGCTCCTGAGGACACAACAACTGGGGAGGAAGGAGCTACTGCTTGCAAAGACTGCCTTCCCAGAGACATGAGGCTGCCCTCTGTTGGAAACAGTATGCTGGTCTGACACAGCTAGGCTCCTATAAACTCAAGCCGCTATTCCTTTCAAGTCCCACCTGCAGTATCAGGACGTTAATACAGCCTTGTATTTAAGCACTTACCAGTAACCACAAGTGCACAGAGACCAAGGAGTCTGCTAGAGGAGGGAAGCCCCCTCCTCATCCAGCATAGGAGCCCACCAGACAGTGCACTGTTGGGTATCTCTGCCCCTCCTCTACCAGCGCCTCACCCCTCAGGTGGGCTAGTAACTTTGAGGGGGTTATCTACAAGGCTACATTAATACTGGTCTTCCTTACAGGGCTCTTGTAAGGATTACTGAAATAATGTATCGTGAAGAAAGCACTCTGAACGTACAAAGGTGCTAGATGAGCACTATGTAGTACTATTATTGTTGAGACAGTTACCTGGCCAGATTCCCCAGAGTCAGGCTAAATGAAGGATTTATACTTGCCTGTAATGTTCGCACTGTTTTTGCAAGACACTTTGGGTCGTTTCTGTGAAAAAAGTGATGAACCACCGCAGAGGCGGGGATTCAGGCTGGGCACCCCCGCTGAGCCCTTGCCAAAAAGGAGATAACCTTTTCGTCCCAAGAGGGAACCCTGTTTCCCTGCCCTGGTCAAAGCTCACTCCAGCCCACTCTAAGACCCTGCACTGGGTGCCCATCCACCTAATCTATGGAATCAAGTCAAGTGGCCCACTTGGGAAGCCATCAACAGCAGCAGCAAAGTAACATGGTTGTGTCTTCTGGTGGTAGAAGGGGGTGCACCACTTCAGGCTACAGGCAAGGGAGGCAACTGTGTTGATTGAAAGCTTCCCTCTGTACAGAACTCCTTGCCAGAAGAAAACTAACACAGCAGGGAGGGATCTGGTCAACAGCCTTTTGCCCTGATACGCTAGTTTTCCACTTGTAAGGAATTGCTGGGCTGGGGTGGGGTGTTGCTCAGAAGTTATCATCCTTCAACCACCGCATGCTCCAGCCCTTCAGGATGCTCCCGCCTCCTTCCACTGTACATAAATACCAATCCCAAGCCTCTGCCAGTTGCGCTAGGAACATGGCACGTACTCACCGTCTGATACGGCAGCCCCGAGGTTAAAATGACTCTCCTTTCTTGCCTGGCTATCTGGAAAGAAACAACAACCCGATTGACCTTGGGCAGAATCAAGCAGCACCTTTACAAAAAATCTGACGCTTGGCTGAGAGGTATGGGGAGGAGGAGGGAGCCCTATTTTTTAAGCGGTGGGTCCCTTTCCTCAGGAAGCCCATTCTGGGTTGCTCTCCTCTAGCTTTTAGAAGGCCTGACTCTGGCAGAAGGAGTGGGACAAGGAGATGCCTGGAGACTGCAGTCCGTCACCTTTACTCAAAGCATGCTTGCCGTCAGAACAGAGGGAGCAGGCGTGGCGGAAGGCCTGCACACGGCAAGGGCCCCGTGGCATGTTTAAAATCCAGCCCTCCCTTAAAGGAGCTCTGGGCAGCGTGCACCATTCCCCCCCAGCTTCAAGGCTGAGGGAAGGCCTAATCCAGGCCCTTGTCCAAGCCGGGAACCACGGGCCCTCCAGATGTTGCTGGGCTCCAGTTCTCACCAGCCAGCGACACGCCCAGCAACATCCGGAGGGCCAGCGGTCCCTCTGCCCGAGTCCAGCACTCTCTCTGCTATGCGAGGTGGGCGCACATTCCATGGGGTGGGGGCAAAGACACATTTGCCGCCTCTGTCCTCCCTGCCCTGCCCTCAGGAATCCCTGCTGGAGAGGGCGAAGGATGGAGCTTTTGACCACAAGGCAACACTGTGAGCAGCTTTAATGCAACTCATGGGAATGGATCCTTGATTCCTGTGGGAGAAAGCGGGGGGAGGGCAATGTAGCTCAGTGGCAGAGCCCTGGCTTTGCATGCAGGAGGTCCCAGGTTTATCTTATTTATTTATTTACTTAAAATATTTCTGTCCTGCCCTTCTACTCTATAATAGGGCACTCAGGGCGGCTTACAGTAAAATCAAGCACGTACATAATAAAATCATACACAATAAAAATCACAAAAACATTAAGATAAATTAAAAGACATAAAATGCAATTAAAATACATAAAATAATGTATATACATATACACACACGTACACACATATATGCATATATAGGGAGTGGTACTGAAGGGACTACTGAGGTAAAATTAAACAAAGAAGGCATAAAATCAGTGTCAGGCTCTACCTTCAGTCTCTCCCAAAGGCTCTCTGGAACAAGATCATTTTCAGAAGTCTCCAGAAAACAATCAGGGAGAGAGCAAAGCGGGCTTCTTGGGGTACGATGTTCCAAAGCTTGGGGGCCACAGCTGAAAAGGCTCTCTCAATCTAACATCTTTCACTCCAGGCACACAAGAGACCCGAGGCAGATGATCTTAAATCCTGGGCAGGTACATATGGGCGTAAGCAGTCCCTCAGGTACATTGGTCCCAATGGCAGCACATAAGAAGAACATAAGAACATAAGAAGAGCCTGCTGGATCAGGCCAGTGGCCCATCTAGTCCAGCATCCTGTTCTCACAGTGGCCAACCAGGTGCCTGGGGGAAGCCCGCAAGCAGGACCCGAGTGCAAGAACACTCTCCCCTCCTGAGGCTTCCGGCAACTGGTTTTCAGAAGCATGCTGCCTCTGACTAGGGTGGCACAGCACAGCCATCACGGCTAGTAGCCATTGATAGCCCTGTCCTCCATGAATTTGTCTAATCTTCTTTTAAAGCCGTCCAAGCTGGTGGCCATTATTGCATCTTGTGGGAGCAAATTCCATAGTTTAACTATGCGCTGAGTAAAGAAGTACTTCCTTTTGTCTGTCCTGAATCTTCCAACATTCAGCTTCTTTGAATGTCCACGAGTTCTAGTATTATGAGAGAGGGAGAAGAACTTTTCTCTATCCACTTTCTCAATGCCATGCATCATTTTATACACTTCTATCATGTCTCCTCTGACCCGCCTTTTCTCTAAACTAAAAAGCCCCAAATGCTGCAACCTTTCCTCGTAAGGGAGTCGCTCCATCCCCTTGATCATTCTGGTTGCCCTCTTCTGAACCTTTTCCAACTCTAGAATATCCTTTTTGAGATGAGGCGACCAGAACTGTACACAGTATTCCAAATGCGGCCGCACCATAGATTTATACAACGGCATTATGATATCGGCTGTTTTATTTTCAATACCTTTCCTAATTATCGCTAGCATGGAATTTGCCTTTTTCACAGCTGCCGCACACTGGGTCGACATTTTCATCGTGCTGTCCACTACAACCCCGAGGTCTCTCTCGGGATTGCACCTTCAGGTAGGGCTGGGAGAGACCTCTGCCTGAAAGCCTGGAGGGCCGTTGCTGCAAGTCAATGCAGGCAACACTGTGCTAGACGGACCCCCATGGCCTGACTCAGCATCAGGTGGCTTCCTCTGTCCTTCCTAAGTGTTCTCAGAGGCCCACCTGGATTTCTACCCACTCCCTCTCCCGGGTGCCCACCTAGAGTCAGGCCTCCTCTACCTGCAAAGGCTCGCCCTTTCACCAGGTCCAGGGTGAGATACGAACCTTCTTGCTTTCATTTATTTACTATGTTTCTGCTCCTGCCTCTTCGAAAGAAAAATTTGCAAGCCAAAGCTTAGGAGGGAAAACAACAGCAGCATTAAAATGAGAAAAGGTCAGAGGGGAAAGGTTCAGATTTAAGCATGTTTGTAGTGTGGTTACAGATGATGATGATGATGATGATTTATTAGTCGCTTGATACCCAAAGGTCCCCAAGCGACTTACACAATGTTAAAACCTGCGTCGAGCAGGGGGTTGGACTCAATGGCCTTATAGGCTCCTTCCAACCCAATGATTCTATGAAAGCAAAACAAATAAAACAGACTATAAAATCAACAACAGACAACAACAAAACAATAGCAATACCGCCCCCCATGCAGCCACAGGAAGGTTCCGCAGTATATTAAAAACAAAACATCGTCTCAATCTATCAAATGAAGCAATGTCAATATCCAGGGGGAGGGAAGGGGGGAGACTTGATATTCTTTATTTACTTTACAGATTTATAAATGGCTTGACAGCCAAAGCTATTGAAACGGGGCACAGTAAGATAAAATGTGATAAAAGTACTGATTCTAAAAAACAATGGGTTATATCCAGCCACGTTCTACTCAGAGTAGACACTATGGAATTAATGGACGCAAATTAATTATGTTCATTAATTTTAATGGGTCTACTCTTATAGCTACCATTGGATACAACCCAATTAATCCACCGTACAATTAAAATTTCATAAAATGACTGGGTCACACTTCAGGGAAAGACTTCTCAAACAAGAATGTCTTCAGAGACAGAAGAAGAAATGTGTTGGGGATGACAAAAGCATTTCTCAGTAGCAATTGTGAAAGCATATTTGCAACCATGAGGACTAGGAACATGATCCTGTTACTTTCACAATGCTCTATAAATGAACAGGAGGATTCCTTGGGGACCTGAAGTAAGTGCCAAAGGGATGTCAAAAGGGCCATCGCAAACCTCATGGCAGCCGACAAAGTTCGGCATCCGTCCTCCAGCCAATCCTCCTGCCTGCTCTGTTTTGCTTGGCTGAGGTGCTGAGGCCCAGCCACTGACTTTTATTATTAAACTAGGTTTCTCAGAGAAAGGAGATTGCGGGGTGGGGGTGGGGGATTTTTTTATCTTTGGCTATCCAAGCACAGATCAAAGGAGCCAGCAACAACATTTGGACAGTTTTGGGTCATCAAAGGACATTTGCCTGATTCATCTCCATGGAGACAGCAGTCTGAAAGAATCGTTCCACAAACTTAGTCAGAAGAGTGTCAGGATGGAGAAACACATGAGATTGGGGTGGGTGATCTACCTTTTTTAGGTTGTTTTTATGGTGCATGCATAGCTGCTGTAAAGCACTTTGATATTTTTTATGAAATTGCAGTACACAAATATTTTTCTATAAAAAAGAGGATGAGAAACCAGGCCAAACCCTTACAGGAAGGCTTACATTTGAGCTCAGCAAGGCAAATCTGCACCCTGCTTTGGGCAGGCACGTAACACTGCTGCCTTGGTTCAGCTGCAGGGCCCAGTCCACTGGTCCACCAGGCCCACAGCTGTTTCTTCTGACGGGCAGGCAGTAGCTCTCCAAGGTCCCAAAAGCAGCGGCTTCCCACCTTAAGCTGGAGATGCCACTGGGGATCGAACCTGTGACTTTCTGCATGCAGCACACTTTACCCCTTAGCTCTGGGACTTCCCTCCTATTCCTCAAAAAGTGGGGAGCCCAGGTCCCCCTTCAGAACAGAAAGATCTGAACCTGTGATCCCAGCAGCCCATTTCCAATCAAAGTGCCATGCTTCATCCACTGAGCTATGCTTTCCCAGGACGTGTGAAAGCTGGAATAAAATGCCCTTAAACGTGTGCAGAATGCCTCCCCCTCAATGCCAAGTAGCCATAGCAATTTCCAACGGCCAGAGACAGAATGTCGGGCCTGCACCAAGAAGGCTCCATGTCACCCTGCTTCCTCTCCCAGCCAGCAGAGGACCAACCTCAGCTGCCTCTCGATGCTCGTCGTCATTCTCTAGAATCCGGACGTCCACTCCAAGGCAGCGCAGGTACCGGCCCAGGCCTTGTAGCATGTTGTCACAGACCACGCGGAAGTCCTGAGCTGGGATGACCGTCACAGGACTCTCGGCCTCATCCTGACTCAGTGCAGAGTTCTGCAGAGAACATGAACCAAATTGCGGTTTGTTGATTGATAAAAAATGCACCACAAACCCTGGAACCAAGGGAGCTGGCTTGTCTTGAGTCAGACCACTGGACTTTCAAGGCCACTATTGCCAACACTGACTGGCAGCAGCTCTGCAGGGTTTCAGGTAGCGGCCATTCCCAGAGGTGCCCAGAGGTGCCAGGGACTGACCGCAGGGCCTTCTACATGCAAAACATGCACTCTACACTGAGACACGGCTCTTCCCACAAAAACTGGGGTGCGTTGGGGGGCACTTTACCTACAGGCATTCGGGGCCAAGTAACAACTCTGACGGTAACAGAGATGCAAAAAGATTGGTCATAAGTCATCTCCCATCAGCTCCAGCCGGCATGGCTGCACTGGCTGCTTCAGCATGACTGTGTTTCATGGGGCAGACGGGTGTTGCAGCCCAAACCATATGGAGGGCACCAGGTTCACCAAGGCTGCCCCAGAGGGGGGAAGGTTCAAAGCACTTCCAGCAGGGGGCCCAGAGAAAGGCCAGCAGCTGAGTTCACTGCGGAGGCAGCTATGTCAGACTGAGCCCGTCTTGGCCCATGGCGCCATTTCGATGCTTCTCCAGCATGCCAGGCCACCTCTCTTTTTTAGCACAGCAGTCACAACAACCCTGTTTTCAAACATGGCCCCAGTCCCACAAACCTCTTTGCAAGGGGGCAGTGGCGCTTGTCTGCTGGACGGCTTCTTTGCCTTCGCATCAACATTCACTTTCCCCAGCAGGAGAGTCATGATGCTGGAACTCAGGCCGAAGCCTGCAGGATCCTCCAACAACTTTGTGTAAACCTCTAGCAAGCAGTAAGCGTCAGATGCTGTGGAAATGAAAGGGAGGGGGGAGAACCGATTTAGTTTCCCTCCACAGCACACCATAATTAACACTATTCATTTTCTTTGTAACTAGGGGTGATTGAGGAATTTGGTGAGGCACATTCTAAAGCAAATTCATCTGATCCACACCTTGGGTTAAATGCACAGTTAAAAACATGTTCCTTCCCAAAATCCATGCTCCAACGAGTTCGACAAGGAGGCCGGTGTGATACTTTTTAATTTTTTCCCATTTTAAAAAAGCAGTTAACAGCTACTTGGAGCTGCTAGAGAGTGGGGCTGCCGCCACCCACAACGGCCACATGGCCACAAATGCCCCGGGAGCGACTGGAACTGCTGGCATGCCACCCCTCCCAGGAACATTGTGGAGGAGGGAACTGGAAGCCACATTTTTCCCACCCACCCAATATCCTGGGTGTGGTGATGGCATAAGTGCCACATGGGCCGATGAGGAGAGTAAGGTTGGAGGAGAGTGGTTTGCCCAAGACCACAGAGTGAGTTCGCAGCGGAGGAGAGATTTGACAGGAGTGACAGCCAAGTCCTCGGAGGAGACTCAGTTCCCCTTCCTTGCCACCACCCGAAGGAGCAGGCCCAGAGATCCTGTGGGTCGTCTCTCCCAGCTCTAAGCAGCACGAATAAGTCCCAAGAGCCAGACCTGCATAAAGGATCTGCTCCTCTCGGAGAGGCCTCTTCTCCCAGTTGGACAGCTGCTCTGTCTTATCAAGGGGCTTCCCCAAGATGTCCTGCACCAGCAGGCTGAGGCCCTTCTCCGGCAGGCAGCCTCTCCGTGCCTCGCCGGGCAAACCGTCCTCCTCCGGGCAGCTCTTCCTCGACTCACCGCCAGAGCATTTCGGAAGCTGAAGAAGGAACAGCAAGGAAAGAGAGCACAGACACAAGTCCAAGAGGACTTCTCCCTCCCTCATGGGCATCCAATGTGGCCGAATGCGCAGGATTAAGGGCTGAGAAAAGAAAGGACTTTTTCACACAGCGCAGAGTTAAGCTACGGAATTCCCTCCCACAGGAGGCAGTGATGGGCACCAACCTGGATGGCTTTGAAAGAAGATTAGACAGATTCGTGGAAGAGAAGGCTATCACGGGCTGCTAGCCCCGATGACCGTGCTCGGCCTCCAGAGGTGCAAGCGGTCTGCTTCTGAATACCAGTTGCTGGAAACCCAGGAGGGGAGAGTAGTGCTCTTGCGCTCAGGTCCTGCTTGTGGGCTTCCCATGATGGGCAACTAGACTCCACTTTCTACATCCCTCCTTTGGGAAAACTGTCCATTCATTCGTACGCTCTTCTTCCTGCGGCTTAACCAGTTCCTGATCCAGAAGAGGACTTCTCTTATTCCATGACTGCTAAATTTACTCAGGAACCTTTAGTGAGGTACTTTGTCAAAAGCTTTTTGAAAGTCTAATACACTATGTCCACTGTCCACTCTATGTGCTTGTTGACAATCTCAAAGAACTCTAAAAAGTTAGTGAGACAGGACTTACCCTTGCAGAAGCCACGCTGGTTCTGCTTCAACAAGACTTGTTCTACATGCTTGGTAATTCTATCTTTAATAATGCTTTCCACCAGTTTCCTGGAACAGATGCTAAGCTAACCATCCTATAATATCCCAGATCCTCTCTTGATCCCTTTTTTAAATCTGGGTTTACATTGGCCAATTTCCAGCCCTTAGATACAGAGACTGATCTCAGGGACAAGTTATATACAGTATATTAAGATCAGCAATTTCACATGTGAGTACTTTAAGAACTCTCAGGTGGATGCCATCCAGACCCGGTGATTTGCCCAGTAAGGCCTAGAACTTTGTCTTTCATCACCACTGTCTACCTCAGTTCCTCAGACTCCTTCCTGCAAAAGTTAGTTCAGGCACAAGGATTTGCCCTTTATCTTCCACTGTGAAGACAGATGTAAAGAATTCATTTAGCTCCTTATCCTCCTTTAGCACACCTTTGAACCCCTTGTCAACCAATGGTCCAACCGCCTCCCTAGATGGTCACCTGCTTTGAATAGATTTGATTTGTTGTTGTTGTTGGACTTCCTGTTTTTAGTAAAGCGCTCCTCAAAATCTTTTTTTAGCATCCCTTATTGTCTGCCTGCATTTATTTGGCTAACGTTTGTGTTGCTTTTTGTTCTCATTTGGACAAGACTTCCATTTTTTGAAGGAAGCCTTCTTGCCTCTAATAGCATCTTTGACTCTGTTCATTAACCACGCTGGCATCCTCTTGGCCCTGCTGGTACCTTTCCTGATCTGTTGTATACACTACAGCTAAGCTTTGAATATTGTATTTTTAAGCAGCTCTCAAGCATTTGGGAGTGATTTGACCCTCTTGAGTTTGCCTTTCAACTTGAAGCCAGTCTACGTCAGGGTAGTTGAAGTCACCCATTGCTATAACATTTCCTAGTTTGGATGCTTCCCCAGTTTCATGTTTCATCTCAAGATCACCCTGGGCCTGGGGTTTTGGCCAGGGGGAGGATAGCCTGCCCTAGTACTAAATTACTCTCAGTGCTCAGTATCACCCCCCTCACTCCCCACAGTGACTCCATGGAGGAGGTTGCCCCTTTTGGTGTACTGCAGGTTTTGCAACCTTCACAGCTACTGGCTCCAAGAGCTCTGGCTTTAAAGAAACCCTCTCTAAGGCACTATGGAATGAACACCCCATTCATAAACATTCACACAATATTTAACACATAAGAACAAAGGACATATTGGATGTGTGAGCTGGCTGTGGGGTTCAGCAGCAAAGGGAGCAGGATGTCAGCACAAAACAAATGTTATTTTAACTCTTAGGCCAGAGATGGAGAACCTTTCCAGGTGCATGCATGTGCGCACTCACTGTTCCCCTCAGGGATGCATTCTCTTGCAGGGGAGGGGAGAAGTGGTTGGGGGGCATGAGCATGTAGTGGGTGGGTCATAGTGGGGACAAACACACACGTCCTCTTCACACTGGAGCCTCTGTCCCACCATTGCAAAGGACTCCTTCCGCTCCAGGAAGTACAGCACAGCACTCTGGATGTCCTTCCATGACCCAGACTATTCTTTCCTAGGCACAACCTCAGGACCTCTTCCATTTTTTAATTAATTTTTTTTTTGTCCTTACTTGTTTATGTATAATCAGAAGGTCCAAGAACCCGCGCAGCTGCTTGTCCACATCTCTGAAAGCGGCACAGCTAACCGTGAGGTGATGCAGGTCTCCTGACATCCCATAGGCTGCAGAAAGAAGACACATATTTGTAGCTGGAGCCAGGCTAGGCCATCGGTGCTCATACCCAAACCTAGGCCTGGCATGTCTTCAAGTCTGCTTGCTCTGGATGGGGGCTGGAGGCAAACTGGGGACTAGAGATTGATCCGGAGATGGAGGCTTGGCTTGGCTGGAGTCTCAAGTGAGGCAGATGGAAGGTCCTGCCTGGCCAGGCTCCTCACATTTAGAGCAGGCCTGGCCAATCCAGCAGCTTCATAAAGCCCGCTGGTCACAAAGGCCGGTGTTATTTATTGGAGTCATCAGTGCGCCTGAAATGGAACAGGCCTCTGCCCCAAGAGGCTCAACATGTGAGATTCGACACAGGGGAAAACAACAGAGGAAGGCAAAGGAAGGTGGAAAATAGGAGAAAAACCACACCTTTATTAAGGTTAAATGTGCTTGGGCTTCATTAGGGTAGGGAACAGAAACAAAAGGGTGAACTAAAGGCTTCACGGAAAAGGTAGGTTTGAGGAGAGATTTGAGGGAAGGAAAGGCTGTGGCCTCATGGAGGCACAAGAACTATACAGACCTCAGAAGAGCCCTGCAGCAGCAGCAGCAGCAGCCGCTGGGCCAGGCTGGAGGGGCCCACCTAGCCCAGCCTCCTGTTCTCACTGTGGCCACCCAATGCCCCAAAGGGAAGGAGCCCACAAGCAGCACCTGGAGGCCAGAGCAACTCTCTCTCCTGACTGCCACTCCCAGCAACCGGGATTCAGCGGCAGACTCCCTCTAACAGAGGAGAGAGAAAGAAGCCATCCTGGCTACTAGCCACTGTTAGCCTTATCTTCCTCCTGGCGGTTCCAGGCGAAAGGGGCAGCAAGGGAGAAAAGTGGCCGAGCCCTGTTTCTCTTTGGCACTGGAAGGTCTGAGGCCCAAGCATGTACAGTTCACCGTAGCAGCTCATTAATCTATCGTTACTATTATATCACTTTTCCAGAAAGTGGAGGACAAAATTTAAAAATACAAAAACATAGAGATTATGAACTATGAAACACAGAGTGACATAAGAAACTGCTAAACATTAGCATTTCAAAGCTGCAGACAGAGAAGCATGTAAGAACAGTAGATTTAAAGCCACACCCTAAAAAGGTGGTTGAAACAAAATAAAAGGCCTCTGAAGGCCAGCCACAAGAAACTCCCACAGCACTAACCGCAGTGGTGGCCCGTGGCTGTGCATCAGTGAGGCAGTGGAATCCGCTGCAGGGTTTAGTTTGAACTTTAAAGGAACTGTCCAAGGTGCTTTCAGCCCCCTTGACATGGAGCCACCCCTGCAAACCCTGCATTCCTTTGACGGATGTTCCCATCTCCAGACACTAGGCCCAAGCAGCACAATCCCTGGTGGCACAAGGCCTTGGAGGGCACTAACAGGCTATGCTCACCCATCGGCCCACGTCCTTCCTGGCTTGAGTCAGCCAGAGCAGCTACATGGCAGTCGGAACAGCGATTACCTAGCTTTGTGATGCCTGGATCAGCAAAGAGGGCCTGGAAAAAGCTGGCAAGCCTCTGCTCCTGCCCTTCCTGTCTGAGGAGCTGCAGTATGTCCAGGAGAAAAACCCGATCCCGAACAGCTAGCTGAACGACCGAGACCCGAGGCTTCCCTCCCACGGCACCGAAGGATGGCCGCCACTCCATGTCAATCCCAACAACCTGGCCAGGCTGCAAGAGAAGGAACGTCAGAGCATTAGGTGCTCAGTCTTCAGAGCTCATGCGGTGGCAGGCAAGGCCTGAGGAAATCTGAGTTTAAACCTCACTTAGCTCATTTGGTGACCCTGGGGCATTGAGCAGCCTAACCTACCTCACAGGGTTGCTTGAGAATAAAATCCCGCAAAGGGGGGGGGACCACATGCACCATCCTAAACTCACTGGAGGAGGTAGGATATCAAAACAAACACAAATGCATTCATCTTAATCCCCAAATTATGGCTAGCTACAGCTACCGTCACTGCCTCTCAGCCTCATGAAAATCCTATTCATAGGGTCGCCATAAGTCGGAATTGACTTGAAGGCAGTACATTTACATTTACAGCTACCCTATGGCAAGGAAATGGCACATGCTCAGGAGACAGCAAGAGGCTCATTGTGCTGGAAACAGAGCCGACCTCCGATCCCCATTTGTCCCTTCTGGATTCTTACTGCACACCACCACCAGGGTGATTTCCCCCCTGGAGATTGTCTCCCACTCTACAGACTCTTCCTGTATTAGTCTCTCTCCCAAGAGTGGGAGTGGGGCCTTGCATTCATACAATATTGGATTTTTAATCCATTGCTACAAAAGCCAAGCCCTTCAGGACGAGACTGGCTATATTTTTATCTATTTTAAACATTTAGATCCTGCTTTACCACTTCTTCCCAAAGCGTTGAGGCGACTTACAATCCATCACACCACTTGGATGTTAGGCTTCTGAGTTTGTCCCAATAACAATAAAATAAACATGAAACACCAACAAAGTGACCAGAAGCCAACGACCATTAAGAGCCTGGAAGAACAAAACCATTTTTCACTTGGCAGCTAAAAGCCAAGAAAGTTCAGCGCTAAGTAAATATTCTAGGAAGGGGGTTCTATCCTCTGAGCGACACCTCCAAAAAGCCCTTGCCCTGGTCACCACCTGCTTAACCTCTGCAGACATGGATACCCGTAAAAGGGCCTAGAAGCCATCTCAGCTCTAAGAGGTCCATCAATCAATCAATCCAAAGAAGATATTAAGGAAGAAACAATGTAACAGAGGAACAAAAACGCAAGAAATGGTGTCGGGGGGAAGTTAGGGACACCCACCTGTAGCACGTGCTGCTTGCACTTTAGCACTTCTTCCCATGTTGAAAAGAAAAGGACATCCTTCCTGGGGATGGGGAGCTGGTAACAACCACCCTTCTTCCTGCCCCCGCAGTCGCTCGTTCTCTGCTCTGCAACAGCTTCTCTACACAGAGACAAAGTCACCACCTTCTTTAGCAAAAACAGGAGGTCAGGAGGACATCCCAGTGCTTTGGACACAAGTGGGATACGCTGTGCTTTTAGACTGCCCTCCCTCCAGAATTCAGGTTCCTAAGAATCTCACCTTCCCCTCATGTCTGCAAAGGCATGCTTGAAAGCAGATGAACAATACCTGTTGCAATCTCAGAAGTGGCTGAATCATTTTTCCAGCATCTGGGAGAAGGAGCTTCATCACCTTGCAAAGCTCAATGCCCCTGTTGCCCCAGACTAGCAAACCAAGGATAAATTCAGCCAAAGAGCAAAAGCTGCTTAAGACATGAGGT
This sequence comes from Rhineura floridana, assembly GCF_030035675.1. Taxonomy (NCBI): domain Eukaryota; kingdom Metazoa; phylum Chordata; class Lepidosauria; order Squamata; family Rhineuridae; genus Rhineura; species Rhineura floridana. Next base: position 1,168,371 of record NC_084499.1, on the reverse strand, counting down.
GCAACAAGAGACATCATGAACATATGCAGGGCTTGTACAGGCCTCAGGATTGCTTGGGCACCTAATTTTCAGTTGTTTATTTCAGTGTTAGGAGGCAGGTTGAACAGATTGCTGGTGGAGGAGTCATTTTTGAATATCACCCTAGGTCTAAAAAACAAAAAACAAAATTGCTTTGAAACTAGAAAACTAGCACAGAGAGCACTATTCTCCTCATGTACTAGATTTCTGATTGCCATCATTTTTATTCCTTATACTTTTAAAACATGGGGAACATTAAAAATTGTTAATCCCCCACCTACAGCTCGAAGCAGTATAATCCATGCTAGCACCTCAAGATTCTGGCATCTTGCTCTCCTGCATAGGAAGGCCAAATCACAATATGCCAGATCCACACGGCCACTTCTGGACTTGGGTTGCACTTCATCCTTGCCCCCGTTCTTAGAGAGGCCAGTGAGGAGGGCCTCCTCTGATTCCAGGTCTGGTAGATTTAGACCTGCGAGATCCCACTGGGCAAGGTGATCTTGGCCTGAGATCTTCATCACACTCTTTGAGGCAACTGGAGACTGTATTGCAATAGTGCAGCCCTGACCAAGCAGTTCAGCCTGAGGAAGGCCAAGCAACGCAGGAGGAAGAATCCAGCTCTTTCTAAAAACACACTCACACACAAACAAGCATGAATTTCTGGCTGGTGTCTTTCCCACACTGCCTGCATCCCATGGCTTATTATTTGAAAAAATATTTGCTAACCTTGCGTTTAGGGGAGCATGTGACTAATTCTATAGGGCAGCGGTATGGGGCAGGACAAACATTCACTTGCACAGAGGGTCTGTGCGTACACGAGACAGTCAATATTTGTGCAACCTTTGTACAATATTTAGCAAAGGTGTGTGACAACATCCCCCCCACTTGCGCATCTGGGAAGATCCTGGATGGAAAGCAGTGGGAATCAGCAACCGGACCAAGAGAGGAAAGCTGGATAAGAAAGTAGCAGACCCTGGAAGCAACCCTGGCGCAGAGCTCAGCAGTGCTGCACAATCCCAGAAAATGTGCTCCTGGGTACAGAATAGGACCCCTGAGGCTCAAGCTTTTCTTCCTCCTCCCCCAACATCTATTACATAGTTACAGAGAAAGAACACACACAGAAAATTATATAATTCCATTTCCAATTTCAATAATAAACACAAAGTAAAAGGGGGTGGAAGGCTGAAATCCAAAAGTCCAAAAAATAGTTATAAAAGACTCAAGCCTTTCATTGAAATGCAGAATTCAAGCTTCTAGACCATAAGGTACAGACAGGGCCAGAGCCAAGCATGACTGGGCCCCTTGGGCACCATAGCTCAACACTCCCCCAAATACAGGTGGAGTGGGACTAATAAGCCTGCCTGCACGCCACACTTACCTCTCGTGTTGTGTGAATGACATGTGCACTTAGCGTGCATGCCTGCCATCCACCAAGATGGCGGCGCGGGCTTCAGCAGCACACACACCATTCATAATGAAGGGATAGGTGGGCATGCACGCGGGTTTATTGAAGCCCATGCTGTCTGTATTGCGGGGTGAGTGCCTAGGAGCTCCCTCTCTGCAATCTATGGCAGGGTTGAGTTGCAGGACCTGAGGCTTCCATGGATCATGGAATGGAAGTGCCACCTTTCCACCCTAAGGAGGGGCCCCTCTGGGCCACAGGGGCCCTTGGCCAGGGCCCAAACTGGCTGTCCTCTGGCACTGGCCTGGAGACAGAGACCTGCTTGCCATTTCCACAAGCCTAAGAGACCGGATTATTATTAAATTTATTATTACTATTATTATTATTTGCATTGGTCACTGTATTAAAAAAAAGTCTCAAAGTGCCTTAACAAGATAAAACAAAAATGGCTAAAATCAATTAACAAAGAAAGGAAAAACACACAACTCCTAAAACCCTGGCCATGATAGTGCCAAGCATGTTTCCCAGGCAAGTGTACAAGATCACCAGTGGATAGGATGGTGGGGGAGGGGGGGTCTCCTCCAGGACCAGCAGAAGCAAAACTCAAAGATAACAAAATAGGCAAATGCTAATTTGCATCCTGTATAATTTGGATAATTTTCACACCTCTCCTGTTGCTGGAATTTCGGTTGTAACCACTGTAACAGGGGCAGAAACCTGTTTCCATCACTTCAGCTATTCTATTTGGTGTCAGCTTGAACACTTATGGGTTAACCACCAACAGCAACAAGTGGGACCTACAACAAAATGAATTAGAGCATACCTCAACTCCTAACAGGAGTGCTCTTGTTTTCTGGGGGTCCCAGCCAGCCACACCCTCCTCTCCAGGCTGCGACATTTCCCCCCACCTCCACTTTAGAGGTCTGTTTCTGCTTCTTTGGAGGGGGAGTTTTACCTCCTTAGTACTTCTGGAAACCGCAGGGTCCCCCTGAACAAGCACTCCCTCTAAGGCCTCCACTTCAGTTCCAGGTTTGTTGGGACTCACCACCTGAGTTCGCTCTTAGAGGCAGCGATGCCAGCAGGATGCAGAGTCCGGCTCCTCTTCAGGCAGCATCCCAGCAGCCTTGCTCTTGAGAGCAGCCTTACTGGCCCTGATGCTCCTACTGGGGTAAAGAGCCGCCCCCCCCCATCTCCCTCTTTCTCTACCTCTCCTCTGCTGTGAGCTTCGCCATCTCCTCTGCCACGCCCAAAGGCAGGCTGTCCTTGGGAAGGCTGTAGTGCAGGGCCCACGTGGCTGCAGCGCCAAGGCCACAGTAGCGAACCAGCAGCTGGACCAACTGCTCTTGCAGCCACCGATTGTCCTGGATGGTGAACTGCAAAGCAAAGAGAGAGAAAGGCAGAGGGAGCAGCTCAGCAGCCAGAGGGACATCCACACTGAGGAGAGCTGTGTTTGCTAAGCTTTGGGTGCCGGGGGCAGGGGATTGATTTATTCTGAATTAAAAGGTCGCAGTGATACCAGGAGGTGAAAAAAGTGCCCGACTTTGGCACGCAGGAAGTAGGACACACTTGAATGTCCCTCGCCATGTCAAATGAAGCTCACTGCATGAAGAAGAAAAGCAGCACATCTTCCCCAGCCCTCTCCCTGTTCTACTAGATTTCAACTTACAAGGAGCAGTTGAATGCAGGCAGGCATTCACAGTTGTGGAACCGTCCTCCCCCCCCCCCCAGAAACACACCTGCAGGTCTGATGCAGCTCTGTCCATTCTGCCCGAGTAAACACAGCCTTGACCAGCCCTCAGAGTGACAGGCAGGCATCATCCTAGCTGAGTGAATATGGACTTCTGCCCTCTCCCTTTGACCAGGGCTCAGGGAGGGGATGGTGCCCTCTCCTCCTAAGCCTCATGCATCTTAACCATTCATGCGTTTCCCACCTTCCTTCCAGCATGGAACTCACCCAAGTGCAGCCTGACTTAGAGGGGCCCCCTGCGTTCTCTGCCCCACCCTTGGGATGATTTCATGGCCCATACAGGGGTGACCAATGTTCCCCAGTGGCTCCGAGGGACACAGAGTGACACATGCCTCCCACGTGGCAGCTTCAATGCACCTCTCCACTTCTCTTTTGCCACACCAGACCACTGCCACAGGTCTGGAAGGAAGGAACCTCAGAATGAGGGACACCAAACCACTCACTCAAGAGGGACAGGACTTTGTCAGGGACACACTCTCTCTCTCTCACACACACACACATGCATCCCGCCACCAGTGGGCTACTCAGCAGACCCATCCCACTTCCACATGCCCAGGATTCAAGCCAACACCTTCCCCTGCCTTGCCTGCAACTGCACCAAGCCCCATCTCCAGCCTCTGGGCCCTCATATTTATTTATTTATTACATTTATATACCGCCCCATAGCCAAAACTCTCTGGGCGGTTTACAGTAATCATCACCATCACAAGCAAACCCTCAAAAAAGCCCCAAACCCTCATAGTGTTATTAGATATATAATTTGTGAAACACACACTCAGAAAACGGACTTGATAAGTTTTTTTTAAAAAAACTAAATTTTGTTTCCACTTGAATGCTAACCAGGCTAAAAGGCAACCCGGCCTTTAAACCTGGTGGGCTAGGAAGCTCTCAGGCCTGGGAAGACAGGCATGGTGCTGCCTAATGGTTGCACTTTCTTATTTCCAACTAACCATGGTTAACATTTTGGCTGCATCAATGCTAATGTTAGCTAGAGAGTTTTCCAAACCACTTCTAACTATGAATGAAAACAGAAGCCAACCATGCTTAGAAAAGGGAATTGGCACATGGAAGGGATCTCCTGAACTTGAGAGACTGGGCATTAACTGGCCTTTAGCACACATTTCAAACTATAGTTCAAACCAGGGGGTGCCAACCTTTTTGGACCAGAAGCCACATTTCAAATTTGGAGAGACTGCTGTGGGTACCAGTCACAAAATGGATGCCTGGGGCAATGGATGGCATAACACAAAATTAGAGAGAAGTCATGATGAAGCTTTCCCCATAATTGTATTTCCATACTATAAACGGCTTGAAGTGTTGGATTTCTGCCTGCCATGCAACTGTTAAAGGCACAAGGACCCTGTTTCCCTCCAATGCCCACCCTAAACCAAAGTCTAGGCTACCATCCTCTACCCACTTACCTGGAAGTAAGCGCCATTAAAACACACAGAGACTTGCTTCAGAGTAGACATGTACACCATTGTACTGTAAGTTCACTATACAGTGAATTCTTACTGAGTCCCTGGTCTTTAGCTCCTGCAAAGCAGGAGGCCTGCCTAAGCCTCTTTCCAAAGTTCTCACATTTGCCTTTTGGGGGGACTGGGGTTCCTTAACATTCACCCACATGGGTATTATGTGGTAGTATTTGCAGAAAATAACTTCTAGGCACTACCTGATCTGAGGCAAACCCAGCCCAGGAAAGGTGCATCCTGGTTGCTCGGGAAAAGGGAAGGGCAAACTATGGAGATTCTAAGGACTAGAGGAAAAAAAGACAGAAGCAGCAAAAGGGCAAAACAGCAGCTCTTTAAGACTCCTGGGATTCCTATTGCCTGGTGTCCAAACAACTCACTTACCAATCTCAACTCTGGCTGCACACATCGACTAATAACAGACAGGCAGGAGTAGGCAGGCTAGCTCTTTTCACAGAAATCACTTAGGAGGGTACCTGCACATTTTGCTCCATAACTTTCTTTCTAAGAGGGCTCGAGACTTTCTTCTTCTTTTTTAGACTGAAACCTCAGATTCTGTGCTACCCACTGGGAACACCGCTGAAGGCCTGGTGCCCATGGCCAATGGGCTGGTGACCCCCAGCCTAAACTGATGCCATTGCGGCAGTGGCGGCAGGGGCTTTCTTGGCTTCCCATCCATTATGTCTCCTTTAGGATCAGGGAGAGAAGACCAAACCTCCCTCTTGTGCGGGAGTGTTAGGAAGCTGAAACTGGAGCTCTCCACATCTGCACCCCTCACAGTTGCATTTTGTTTTATAGGTTTAGCACCAGAGGGCGCAAACGCTGGTTGGGCAGCATTCCTCACTCTCCTGTGGGAACATTGCCTCCTGCTCCCTCCAGATCTGCTGATGCAGCAGAGCTGAAATACCACCAACAAATGTTGTGCAACTGTCTAAGGTCTCAGAGGAGCTCCAAGCTGAGCCCATAGAATCAGAAGTCTGTAAGGGACCTCACATGCCTGTGCTCTCCCCCACCCTCAAAATGCAGGAATCCTACACAAAGTCAGCTTTGGAGGAATTGCCTTGTGTTGCTCTGTTCATGAGCTTCCTGCGGGAGGAACTTGGCTGGCCAAATGCAAGACTAGATCAATGGACCTTGGCTGAATCCAGCAGGGCTCTTGGGACCCTGTGTGGTTATGCTGGGACTCCCAACCGCTGCTGGCCCCAGCCAGCATGACCAATGATCAGGAAGAATGGAAGCTGGAGTCCAACAACTTCTGGAGATCAGCAAGTCAAGGAAGGCCAGACTAGGAACAGAGAGGCTCGGGTTCAAATCCCTGCTTTGGACCACGTAGACCCCTCAACCTAGTCTACTTATTGCAAAGATAAATATTGTGAGGGGGAAGAACCTGCCACCCTGAACTCTTTGGGAAGAAACACGGGACAAAAAATGGAACAAGCCAACACCAGCTTAGATAGCTTCCTTCCTTTCTTAAAATGATCACATACGTTTATGCAGGATTCAGCCCCATCAAGGACTATTAGCCATGATGGGTAAAGAGGCTCCCCACGGTCAGAGGCAGGCTCCCTCCCTGAGGGCCAGATGCTGTGGGACACCGCCTCTCGCCTCCTGGAGGCATCTGGCTTGGGAAACTGGCCCTGGGCTGAGTGGATCTCTGCTCTGGCCCAGCACAGCCAACTCTTGATTTCAGAAAAACAGTCCAGGAGGCCCAGCCGGTATTTGACTTAACTCTCATGTTGGTCACCTGGCCAAATGTGATTTGCTCATCACTCCTGAGGCTGCTGCAACCTTGATATAAAAAGTTTATCACCTAAGCTGCAGAACAGTTTCCCCTTTTTGCAGATTCACACATCAGCCTGGCTGGAATTTGCAGCCTGCTTCCACTGCAACAAATCTGGCCATCACATTGTCCATTTCCCCTCACTCTCTCTGTATTTTTTTTTTTTTTACCCCGGGCCCTCAAGTGATTTATTTCCCACTTCAGCAGGAGTGTCTCACCTTTGTGTTGCTAAAAACATGTCAGGAATGAAGCCCAACAGCTATAGTAGCAGCAGCATTCCAGCCTTTGCACAAAGCTGGGTAGGGAGAAACACCACCATGCAGGAGGAGGAGGCGGTGGCCGCGGTAGCAGCAAGGAAGAGCAAGGCTTGCTTGCTAGGGGCATCCTAGAAGCTGCTATATACCGCGTTGCTCAGTCACTGGTCCATCTGCTCCTCAGGGGTCTCTTCCTTGGCCCTACCTGAGAAGCCACTGGGAAGAGACCCTAGGGGCTTCCTTATACAAAGCAGGTGCTCTGCCACTAAGTTACAGCCCTTCCCCAAAGCACAGTGCTGCTGGATACCACCAAAGCTCAGTCTTGCTCCTCACAGTGGCCAGCAGGAGGCCTGCAGGGAGCTGCAAGCAGGGCCTTCTAGGAGACAGTTCACAGCTCTTGACACACCCATCCATTCGTCAAACCCTTAGAAGAAAAATATCCGAGGGGCAAGGATTGGTAGCCAGGATCTCCTGCAACTTCTGAAGATGCTGAGAGTAGCAACTGGGTGTGGAAGGTTGTATGAGGGTGGCAGTCCTAGGGAAGGGGATTCAACTCTTTCCTTTGCAGGGCAAATAGTGGTTCCAGGAGTGGGGCGGGCAATTGGGATGAAGAAAATGGAGGGGGACAGGGAGTTAAATCCCTAGCAACATTGATCCAAATGGTGGAGGGAGTGAAGTGTCATTAATAAGGCTCTGCAGGGATTCCTCCCTGACATGCTGTTCTTCTAGGCGCACTGAGGGCATTGGGGAGGGTGGGGAAGCTTCAAATATGCAACCCCCCAACCACCCTGAAGGGAACAATCCAGGGAAAGGCTTGCCCCCAATGTCCTTCTGGTTGTACAAATCAGCCCTTAAGCCTCCCCAGTAAAGGTGCAGCAGACACAGCCCCTATCCTTCTCTCTTGGCCACTGTTTGCTGCACCCGCCACGACATTTGTTCACGTTATCTGCTGCTTTTTCAGCAGCTGCTCCTACCCCTCACCCCTTCTGAACCATGTGAGCTTGTTCTTTCCCACGATTCCGCTTCCAGGGCGAGGGGAAGTCACGTTAGGGCAGAAAGGGCTCACTGGCATCTCCATGAAACGCCTTCCACCGGATGTATCATTCCATCAGTAATCCTGAAGCATACAAAACAAAGGCTTCCGATGCAAATGAAACCTGCAATCAAAGCCTCCCTGGTCACAAGGTCACAAACCACGGCACCCTGTTCCCCCTTTTGACCAAATGCTGTTTACTGCCTTGCCGACAGCCCCCAGGGGCTAAAGGCACACATTTGGTCCAAAGCCTGTGCAAGGGTCCTGCAAAATGAGGATGGAGCCACTGATCAGCCTCCATTTGTCTCCTGCTTCCTCCAGATGTGCTTCTGCTGCCTCATATCTTGACCTGTTCTCAGCCTCATCACATCTCGCAAGCAACCGCCACAATCCTGCCACCTCCTTTATGTCACCTCTAATTTAACAGGCTGCCTTTGCACCAGCATCCCCCCCCCCCCAGCAGTTTGCTCCAACCGGAACTTCCGTGGAGAAACTTACTTGATATATTTATGCCTCACCTTGTGGGCTGTGGCCCTACAAGGGGTTGACTAAAACAATAGGAACATTCATAGATAAGAAATATAAGCCAAATTGTTTAAGCCAGTGGTTCCCAAACTCCTTTTGTCTCCCACGGATCACTTGGAATTTTCTGAGGGTCTTGGCAGGCCACTTAGTGATTTTTCTGCCTGTTGTAGCCATTGCAATGTGCTGCTGCGCGAGAGGCTGGATGGTTTTTAAACTGGATTTTTATTGCTTCTTTTATTTCTTATATATTGTATTTTACTGCATTAAATTTGAATTCCATGTAAGTAGTAAAACAAGCAATAAAAACACAATTTCAACTCAGTGTGAATATTTCATGTGATGGATGTGGCGTCTCCTGGCTTCAACCACAAATCCACAGACATGCTGCAAACCACCTGAATGAAGCTCACAGGCCACTGGTGGCCCACGGACTACAGTTTGGGAACCCCCTGGTTTAAACAAACTCTTAAAAACAAAAAAAACAGAACCAGAGTCAGTGTGAACAAAAACACAGCCCAAGGCCTGCAGAACTGCCTTCTTCAACAGGACCTCACCCATATGCCTGGCACAGCATCAGAGGTCCGCCCCTCATTTGAAGGGTGGAAATGGGGGGAGAAGGACCTTCTCAGTAGCACCTCAATTACGAAATGGCCTGTCCAGGAAGACTCACTTTGCACCTGCTTTGATGGCCTTTTGGTATCTGGCAAATTTTATTTTATTTCCAGGCCTTTTAACTCTCCATTTAATCTACACTGGTTTTATGCTGCTTCTACCTGCAGTATGGATTTTATAGTTGATCCTGTGCTAAGCTGAAGCAAAGCTACCTCAAACCATTGCTTGGTTCAGAGGGGAGGAGGCAGGTCTTCTTCCTTGACTCCTGCCCAGCCCACATGGTCAACTCGGGGCACAACACAGCCTAACTGACAGCTGCTTGAGGCAACCTGGACATTCACACCATTCAGTTCAAGAGCTGGCAGAGGACAGTGTTAGGACTGCTGCAAGAGGCTCTGCTACCAGAGGCAAAAGGCAAGGTGGGGCTCCAAGGAGGGCAAGCAAACTAGCCAAGGGGGCTGAGGGGCAGGCCACACAGCACACACAGCTTTGCCTCTGGCCACCTGGCCCCTGCCCGCTGCTCCCCACTGTGCCTGGCACCTGCAAGTGACTCCCGCACACCAATGCTGCAGTGGCATGGCAGTGGTGCTGGCTTGCATCACGTGTGTGGAACAATGGATGGTGATGCCTGCTGGAGCACTTGTCTAAGCTGGCCCCCGGCCTTTCTCTGCCAGCTTGCTCAGACGGGCCAATTCCAACAGCACCGTGTGTGACACGTTGGGAGAAGGGAATCAGGTGAGGCAGAGAGCCAGGCCAGGCCAGGCCCAAACAAGTGTGGAACAAGGAATGCCCAAGGTGGCGAGTCTAGGGGAGCTGCTATGGCCCCCCCTCCCCAGCATCCACCACCTGAGGCAGCCGCCTCACTCTGCCTAATGGTATGGCTGGCCCTGCAACAGTGGCTGGGAAATTCCCCCAGCTCAAAGGGGAAGGCGCTCCCTTGCTATGTGGAGACCAGCAACACTGGCGGCCTCTCTTACTAGGCTCGTGTTAAAGTTAACTGAGATAACACACAAGCCAAGGGTTTGGAACAGCTGAAGCTCAAATTCCCAGGCACTGTATAAATGCTACGAATTGCTTTAAAGTTAAGGGTGTGTGAAAGAGATGAGGTCGACTCTCCCAGGAAAAAAACAGAAAACACTTTCATTTGGAAATCCTTCACTCTTTTAAGTAAATGCCCATACTCTGTAATAATAATGAAATAGTAACACAGAAATAATAATAATAATGAAATAATTTAACAATGAAATATTATCAATGAAATAATAGTAATAATGGGATTATTAACAATAATTTTAGACAGAAAACAGCACTTGGGAAAAATGCCACGTAAATTCAAAATATTTAACATGCTTCACATATTTAACATGCTTAGTAATTCTAACAGCCACCCTGCAAGGTAAACTATATTTTCACCATTTTGCAGGCAGTGGGGTCAAGCACTGACAGCTTGCCTACAATATTTTTGAGAATGTGGAGTTCTGGAGCATATCACTTGAAAATGCAGGGTTGTGTGTTTGTTGGGGGGTGTAGAACAGACTAGGTCATAATCCCTGTATACAGAAAACTAGCACATGGCAGAGAAAGATTTGGCATAGCCGTCTGCCTTAACTCTCCCCAAGCCATGAGCAACCTGCTGTGCTACACTCCAGAATTTACAGCCCTGTTCTGAAAAATCTGGAGAACCCGGCACTGGGATTACATCTCCATGATCCTGGCTGCCGGCCCAAACAATAATGGGTATGTTTACAAAATGTTTAGCACATGGAATGACTAGAAAGGCATTTTTTGCTCTCTCTGCTGGTGCATTAAACTTCCTCGATGGAATGCTTCAGAGGGCAGAATGAGTGAACTCCAGAAGGCTGCATCCAAGGCTAGTCCTACTGCGAGTGATCTCAAGGAAAACAATGGACATGACCAACTTAGACCCATTCCTTTCAATGGGTCTGCTACTCTGGGTAGAAATTAGCTGGAGGCAACCCAGAGATCCACACCCTGACAATCTGGCCCAGATGCCCCTAAATCCATGATTACAACATCCCCCAAGAGAAGAGATGTATTCTTTGGAGTGAGGATGAGTTCCTGGTCTCCTGCCTGCTTTACATGGTTCTGTGTTCTCGAGAGCAATCCTTTTGCATCTATGCTGGCACTTCAGGACAATGATCTGCCTGGTGCAGTTCTGGCTCTGTGGTGCCAAACCAGCAAGCACTTCCACCCAGAGATATCACCTAGCCCAAGGCAAGGCATGGTCGGATGTCTCACAGACCACCTTCCACTTCAGAGAAGGACCCAAAGCCAGACCTGTGAGGAGGCTGCTATGTGGCAGCAAGGGCAGAATTCGGCACCCCTAGAATCTCAGATTTCAAGTTTCTATCCCTTATGAACGTTGACATATGCTGAAAAGCATGTGGGCAATCCCTCCTAAAATCTCAGAGGGGTAGTTTGGGAAGAGTGTCAGTGACCACAGGGGCTGAGATGGTACCTTACATCTCCCCTGTGACTAAGAAACATCAGAAAACATTTTGCCAACTACTACTACTAATTATGCAGAATAAGATACATTTTGCAAATCTGCTTGATTTGCATAATTCACGGAGGTCGCAAAATCTGTACTGCTGGGATGTAGAATTTTAGGCTGCAACTCAAACACCCTTTGCACTGGGCTGGTGGGGGAGTGACAGAAGACAAATGCATGTGGGCAGAAGTACCACTAGTAGAATCCTCACCGGTGATAGCCCACAAAACACACACACACACACAGAGGGGGGGGGCTGAGCCAGCCCAGGAGCATCCTGCCTGGGTCCTGCTGCTGTCGCTTGGTGCCAATCAGCCCTGAGCCAGCTCCATGTTGGTGCAGAAATTTGCCTGCCCCCCCACCCCCACCTTCTGCCAGGCTGGCAGGAGCTCCTCTGATACAGCCTGCCCTGCTGCTGCCTCCCAGCCAGGGTCTGGATTGTCCTGCCTGTCACTTTTTTTTTAAGTGTGGAAGACGTAATATTTGCATGGCTGGAAGTAAAACCATCCTTGTGCTTACCTGGATGTGGTCAGCCCAGTTTTCCTGTGTCATGGTTTTCTGAAAGAGAAGCCACAAGAGCAACATCCTTTTAGTCTTCTAGACACTGAAACTGCAGTGGCCTTTGTGCAAGCTCCCTCCCTTTGTCTTCCCCCCCCCCAATATACCTCAACAAATCTCTTGTGCAGCAGGTATTTCAGAGTACCCAGGTGCCTCTGGTTGATCACATTGGGGCACAGAGCTGGAACGGGGTGGGGAAGAGAAAATACAGATCAGGATGAATGCAAACACACAGGGGATTTGCCTTATTTTGCCACAATGGGGAGGAAGGTCTTCCACACAGAGACAGAACTGCTGAGGGCCCAAGGCAGCTCTCTCTTGCCCTCTGGCGGCAGCAGTGCGCAGCACTCAATGAATTAGCACGCTCTGAGGATATATTTAATATCCTGTTTCCTGGGAATCTCAGCTTTCTTTCCTTTCTTTTTCATAACAGCAGCTTCCTAGCTCTGATGGCTGAGAAGATAAGCTTGGAAGTGTGGGAGCAAGGCCTGAGGCAATCTCAGTGGTCAGAGGTGTCTGGATAAGCTTTCCAGGAAGGTCCTGGACCTGGTCAATCCTGGATAGGAGGCTGCCAGAGAACACCAAGGGCTCTTTCCTTTCCTTGCTGCTCAGTTTTGTAAGCTACTGTGAGTGTGACTGTGTCACTTCAGTCTGTGGTAGTATGGGGAGGCATGATCCAATATTCTTCCCCCCACCCGCGTGTCCATAAAAAAAAAAAAAACACACGCGGGTGGGGGGAAGAATATTGGATCATGCCTCCCCATACTACCACAGACTGAAGTGACACAGTCCAGGAAAAGTTCCACCACACCTCCACCTTCTGTTTATTTATTTATTGTACTTATATACTGCCCCATAGCCAAAGCTCTCTGGGCGGTTTCTTCTGACACACAACCATCTTAGCCTACCTGGATCTAGATGGTACTTGTCCAGGAATCGGAAGACCATTTTATTCAATGTCCTATAGTTGACCTTCTCTGGCCTTATACTGGACACACCTCGATACTGCCTGAAAGGAAGAGGACCAAGAAGCAAAGACAAAAAAGATCTGCTCAGAAACATGAAAGAGTTCCCACACTGGGCCTCACCAGTGATCAAGCAAACCTTGTATTCAACCTGCAGAGAACGGCCAACTAGATTGTTCAAGGAGGTTCAACAAACAATGCCGCACAGGGTTATTCATCTCCTCAGCAAGTCCCAGCTGCCTGGTATGTATGTATTAATAAATGTATTCTACCCTGTGTCCTAGGACGCCAGGGCAAGTTACAACTATAAATACATGAAGCAATCAGTAATTTGAAAAGAATTTAAAATCAACAATACGGTAAACAGAACACATATCAGTTTTCTGCAATCCAGGCATCCCTCCACATAAAAAAAAAAAGCAAGCCTAACAGAAGAGGCAGGTTTTCAGCCTGTTTGTAAAGCTAAACCATAAAATATAAATGTAGTAAGTAAACAAAAGAAAAAACAAACAAATATTGGTGCCAGCAAAACCTGGGGGGGGGGGAAGAGATGCATTCCACAACCCGGATGCTAATAACTGAGGATGCCTCTTGGTGGGCCACAGGTACAATTCCTCTGAGCACATAAACAATCTGGGCACTCAAGGGTCTGTGAGTGCTGCGATTCTAAAATCTCAGCTCTCTTGGAAAAATGGGGGCAGGAAGCAGATGTCTAGTCTTCATGGTTGTGAAGAAAGTGTCTGAAAACATATGGGCAGCCTGGTGAGATGTTGGTAGGAGGGGTGGGGGAGGGTGGGAATATAAGATTTCCAGTTGTCAGGGGGTGGAACTTTGATGCTCTCTCTAACCCTCCCCAAAATAAATTGTGCAAAATAGCAAGACAAAAAATGTAGAATTACACAGAAGGAGAAATCACGGGCATTTTTGTATCCAGAGTTTTTGGCATAGCATTTAGTTTATTACATCTTATTATTCCCAGGTTAGAAATCCTGCCAGCTGCCTAACCTTGTGATGTCTTTGATCTGAAAGCCAGGCGCAAACCACAAGTCCAACACCTGCAAGAGCTGCTTCTGCAGATCAGAATAGCCTTCCACATAAGAGTCGACAAGGTCCGTTTTATCTTGAAGCAGCAATGGAACACACATCTGGGACAGAGAAGAAGACTCATGAGAATTTGGGTACATTCACCTTGCTTGCTGAGCATCAGTTTCATAGCCAGCCGGAACTGGCCTGTGACCATTGGGCCACTGGCAACCAGCCATGCAGAGGATGGAAGACGCAAGCCCCCACAGGATTGGGAAAGGAGTTGAGATGGAGCACTGGGCTCCAGTGATGACTCCGGAGGAAAAGATGGGACTTAGGAAGGGGGAAGAGTACTCTTAGATGAAGTTCAGAAAGAGGCAACTGCAGGCCAGAGTCAAGCCGACAAATCTGGCCTGGAAGAGGCTAGCCCTTGCAAGAACTAAGTAAACACAAAGGCAGGGGAGGCAATAAGGGAGGCTGGCAGACTGGGACTGAAGCGGGGTGGCAAGGACACCAGAGGGCATGCTGGCAAGTGGAGAGGTCAGAGAGTTATGCACACACAGACAGAATCTGGCGGATGCTGAAGAAAGACTGAGAAGGATTTACACCCAGGTCTAGTCAGGAGACTAACTGGCTGCCTGGAATGGATGTAGGGTGCAGCCACCCAGGGACCTTGGAGAACCACATGGCTGCGTTTTCCTTACTACTAGAACTACCAGTGCGCATAGCAGGAGGCTCCACATGCAGCTCGCAACTGGTCCCAACAGGGGCTGAGCTGGTCGCGTGGCTGCCAGACACCTCAGGTTGAGCCTGGCAAGCCTGAGGCGTCCAACAACAAGCTCAGCCTATGCAGGGACCCCTTGCCACTATTCCAGCCTCAAGTCTGCTCCAGTCCAACATGATTTCAGAAAGGGCCCACCAGAACAGGCAGTTCCCTCCTCACCCCCACCGATGAACCATAATCCCCAGATCCCCCCTTTCATTTAAGAAAAAAAGAATACGTTTGTAGCATTTGTAGAACCTCTGAGGCAAAATATCCCAAATATCTGAAATAATGCCTCCTTCCCTACAGACCCTCTCGGGTGTTGAGATCAGCAGAGTGGGCCCTTTCGGTAGTTCTGCCACCCTCTGCAACTCGGGTGGTGGTGGCCTGGGAGAGGCCATTCCCTGTGGCTGCCTCTAAGTTGTGGAGCTCCCTTCCCACTGAGGTACATCTGGCAACTTCATTTTTGGTGAATGCTGAAGACGCCCCTCTTTACCTGGCCTTCGACACCTGAGATGTATATTTTTAGGACCCGCTCTTTTTTCTGTGATGTTGTTTAGGTTGTTTTTAACTGTTTTTAATTATTTGTTTTAAAACTGTTGTAACCCACCCTGGGTCCTTTGTATGAAGGACAAGAAATAAATTCTGATGATGATGATGATGATACGCATAGACACTCTTCCTCTTTTTGTGTGCGCACGTGTGTGAGAGAGAAACCAGCCTGCTCCTCCCACTTTCAGCCTTTTACTCCCCTCCTGGAAAAATTCACGTGGATGTCCATGCACCAGTGGTGACCATGAACCATTTGCCAAAACAAAAACACTGAGGGTAGATCTCTGGGAAACCTGAAGTTTAGACTGCACAGCCTTGGGTAGGGTTTGCCTCTAGTTTCATATTTGTACAACACCTAGGTGATTGTGGAGCTTTTGGATGAAGGTGAAACAACCTTGAAGGGTCAGCAGAATGGGGAAAGGGGCAGGGAATCCCAATTATCAGCTAGCTTCATCCAGGGGTGGGTGACAAGGGTGGGTTAAAACATGTGGCTTGCCACAGGCTTAAAAGAATGTGTGACTGACCCCCGTTAAGAGTTAAGAGGTCAACCTAATCCCCTGGTTTCTTCAGCAACTGGCACGCAAAGATCAATTTCTACAATCACCAGAATCAATTAGTTAATTTTTTTCCCTGGACTACCACTACAGACTGCAGGTTTGAGGGCGGATCACATGTTTCAATGCTGCTGTGTTCAATGCTGCACATAGGCAGCTAGTGTTTCCAGGAAAAGGCCAAACAGGCAGGCAGGCAAGCAAGCAAAAGGCATTTTTAAAGCTGGTATTTTGCACAGATTAAAGTTCTGCATGGATTTACCTTCTCAACCTCCAAGTCTGGCTGCAGTTTCAGTTTAATGCTCAAAGTGGCAGCCTAGAAGACATGAAAATATGGGGAAAGTTTGTGAAGAAGAATGACAACAACAATTGATAAGAAGTGCATGTAGATATGCACACACACAGCTTGCAGTCTACAAAAACAGGCACACTCCTGATTGCCACCAAAATCTCCCCCTCCAGGCAGTTCAAGTGCACCAAGAGGCCACAGTACCCCCATATATTTGAAATGTAGTCCTCTGTTTAGATAAAAACACAAACTATGAATATAGTTGGCTCAAACCACCCTACCAGGAGACCCTCTAAATACCGCTTACTATGAAAACCCTATTCATAGGGTCACCATAAGTCGGGATCAACTTGAAAGCAGTCCATTTCCATTTTCCAAGAGTCAGTTAACTGGGATCCATGCGTGTTTTTATATACACACACACATATATTTATCATATATACTAACAGAGATCTCAGTTTTCTGACTATTGGTCCTTATGTGTCCAAAACAGCACCATTCAAGCAGACTTGGAGGAATGTTAACATTTGCAGAAACACACACACATACACAAAAATCCCCCAGACAGCCCAGTGCCCCAGACTGAGCATGCCCAATAGCCATGGAATCCCGGCTGACTGCTGGAAGGGTTGGTGGAAAACCCGAGGCTCCGACAGTGGGTGAGTTCTCCTGCATAAATGTGTCTAAATCCCATTATATTATGGTGTGAGTGAAGCTGTCATCAGCAGAAGACACTCCTGTGTACTCACACTCCTGGACATGACTATGTGTATTCCTCCTTTTGTGCAAATGTACACAAACAGTAGCCCGATTTTATATTAAGCATCCTACACATCCTAGTCCATAAGACTGAAAGGTCGGCTTGAGAATGTGTCAATTGGAACGCCTGGCATGGACATATTTATTTATTTGTTTATTTATTACTGGCATTTGTTAGTCACTTTTTTTCAACAGTGGAACTCAAAGTGACTTACAACAAGAAAAGACACAAATAAAAAACACAATAATTGAAATAACATATAAGAAGAGCAACAATTGCAAAACAATTTCAAACAAAATAATACAACCATAATAAAAAACAAATAGCAAATATTGGGACCTGCTGGGCTAACGCTGCTCACCATACCATTCTTTGTTTGTTTCTTATTTCTAAAACATTTTTATAGGCAAGAGACGGGTGGCCAGACACAGACATGGCTACAGATACTAATTGTATTATTTTTATTGTACAAATGTATTATTCTTTTCTACAAAAAGAATGGTGCTTATTCCCAAGGGAAATGTAGTCAGTATCAGTAAACCCCATTTTATTCCTGTAGCTATGATTTAAGTGAGTTATAATGCAAAACTGCACATGTTCAGAGGTTATTTTTAAAAAAAAAAAATAGGGTTGACAAACTGTTTCTTGCTTGTTAGTTGATGTACCATATCAGGAATGTAGAAGCAGCTGTTAAATCTTGAATGATGATTAGGGCGGGAGGAGAAGAGAAATATTAATTGTATGCATTGTAACTGAAGTGACGCACATGGCCATCTGCAAGGAGCCCCTGTAAGTCCATTAAGTCTAGGGTCTACAATTACCTAGCTGTAACACTGCAGGGAAGTACTGTATGCAGAAGGAACACTTAAACATATTATCGCCTCCCCAATCTGCACTCTGACCCAGCAGTCTGATTCCCTTGTACAACTTAGTTCAAGATACTACCACTTCATTCAGTTGCAGGTATAGACTTATCCATACTGTTTCTTGCTTGTGTGTGCACGCATACACACACACACACACACAAACTCAGAGCTGACCTTGGGCCACTCAGTGTCCTACCTCCAGGGGTTGTTAGAATTAGCATTTATTTAAATTGCCCTGATAAGAATATAATAATTAAGAATAGATAATTTGATAATGTTTGGTTATAAGGAGCATTAGAAATATTTCCCCTTTGCCTTTACTAAATTTGAAAACCTTCAAGATATCACATTATTCCCAGGCTAGGCAGCACTAAATGAACATCATCTCTGAATAATCTAACAAATGAAGCAAGCCATTTTGATGCACCTCTTCCTAAGCCCGTCTCTGCTACCACCACCTGTTTAGAGTTTTAATATATGACCATTAAACAAGAGCAGAACTTTTGAAGCTGACCAAAAAAAAAAAAAAAGGTCCACACTATGCAACTGAAGAAAGTGCTCCCTCCTCCCAAAAAAACCCTGAAGCGAAATGAACGAGGTTTCCCCTCCCTGTTTTAAAGCAGTTTTTTTAAACCTCTATAAGCTGTTTAAAAAAATGTAAATAAAACAACTCAATGGACAATCAAGGGCATTCATGCTGCGCAAAGGCGGCTGCCACCCCTCCGACATGAAATATCGCGGCACATTAAGTCATGGGACCCCGCCAATCAAAGCTGACAGGGTCTGCAATGCACTTGCTGAGGGGGACTTAGCAGTATCGTGCGGCACCGAAGCACGCCAGACTGCTCCTGTTCATATGACAATGGCTTTTCTTCCCTAAAGGGGCCTGCCAGGGACAAGAGTCCCTTTTGTCTGCCCCATCCTTGCCCTGGGGAGTGCAAGAGAGGCCCATTCAAGTGGGCCCAGACACCCTTTGAAAAGCTGAAGTGTAACATAAGATGCGGATGAAACACTATCCTGCCTTCTGCCTAGCCCCTCATTCTTTCTGAAGCCTCGGCCTATTCAGGGGGCCATTCCCGCTGTATTAGCCCCGAACTCTGCTCAATTCCAGCATTGTCTCAGAAAAGGGCTCGCCGGCAGCCATCTTGGTTCCCTCAGAAAACCCTTCATCAACAGGAAACACACCAAGGGGAGGCCTCTAGGCAGGGTCACATTTAGACTGCATGCCTCCGAGCAGGCTTTGTCTCCTGTTTTATCTCTGTACGTTGCCTAGTGGATTTTAAGTGGTTTAAAAATAATTAAAAGCGGCCCAGCAACCCAGTCCTAGGTGGTTATCTGCCCCACAGAGCCTCTATCAGAACAGATTCTTTAACGCTCAGGACCTGTTCTCTCTATGCACACCTCATCCCACAAGCTGTAGGCATCCAGAGTTACTTTTTAGCTTGATTCCATGGCAGCAAATGGTTCCCAGGGCTGTGGAGTCGGTATGTCAAGCCTTCGACTCTGACTCCTCTATTTTTCTACTGTCCGACTCAGACTCCTTCATAAATGGCAAATGTATATCAATGTATTAATATTAACAAATTAATATTAATATTGAAATATTAATTTTATTTTGAAGTCGGAGTCAGTACATTTCTACAGACTCTGACTCTGACTCCACCCAAAACTGCTTTTGACGCCGACTCCGATTCCACAGCCCTGATGGTTCCCAAACAGAACCAATATGGCCACCAGGTCTTTTGAACAATTTATTAGCCCCAGTGCTTAATTTTCACTCTGCTCTGGTTTTGGGTGTGTACTGAGGTAAGATATGACAGTTTTTTTAAAAAAATAGTGATGTGGACAAAGAGAGTTTTTTCCTCCCTCTTTGCTAAAACTAACTTTCCTAAAACTTTAAGGCCATCCAGTGAAACTGATGGGCAAGAGATTTGGAACAGACAACAGGTTGTAGCCAACTAAGTCTTCCTCAGAGTAGACCCACTGAAATGAATAAACCTAAGTTAGTTACATGCTTAATTTTCAGTAGGACTAACACTGGATACAACCCCAATGGAATTACTTCTGCATACATACAACCCTTAATTGATTTATGAAATTAACTGCCACAAGATGACTGTTGGCTTAGATAGCTTTAAAAAGGGTATTAGACTTATTCAAGGAGGACAAAAGGCCTATCAGCCGCCGTTATCCATAAAGGCGAAATTGAACCTCCATGTTCAAAGGCAGCCTACCTTGCCAATTACTGAGGAGCAATAATGGGAGAGGCCTAATGCTTTCCGGTCCTGGTTTTGGGCTTGCTGAACGTATCTGGTTGGCCACTGCAGGAAACAGGACTAGATGGACGTTTGGTCTAATGCACCAGTGGGCTCCTCTTACGGTATCTAATATGGAAGGCTCAGCTCCCATTTTTACTCTGCTGCTGTCTGGACGCGCTTCAGCAGACAAGCATCATCCTACCACGTTTGCACACATTCACGGAAAAGGCCTAGAACTCACTGGTGGAGCTGACAGTCCATGGCTCATTGCTAGCGCACATGGTGTGCACACCCCAGCATCTCCAGCCGAAGAGATCTCAGGAAGCAAGTGATCTGCCCAGGACCTGGAGAGCAGCTGCCAGTCAGAACAGATAGCACCGGAACACAGGAATATGCCTTATACCAAGTCAGACTGCTGAGAAAATCCAGGTCTTAATTTTGCTTAGAATATAATTATACTTAAAATATGTATTGATATGTAATGCTGAACCAAAGTATAGCTATGTTAGAGGTCTCAAGGCCTTATAAAAACTTGGAATGAAATATGCTGACAAACTGGCAAAGAAAAACAGAAGGTTAGCTTAGATACACGTATCTTGTTAGGAGAACAATGTTCTTATCTTATTGACGTAGTTGTCATACGTATTTTCTTATCTTATCCGTGGATGTTAGATAATAATAATACATTTAATTTTTGTGTCGCCTACCTGGCCGAAGCCACTCTAGGCGACGTACAAACTAAAATTCAGTAAATTACAATACAATACAGATAAAATACAATAAAATCAGTACGATCATTAATCACAGCAGCATGAAATCAGTTAGGGCGATCAATAGATAATAAAATATCCCAAAAAAGTTAGCCCTCCCCGGAATTCCTGAAGGCCTGTCCAAAAAGCCAAGTTTTTAATGCCCGGCGAAATATATCCAGGGAAGGGGCATGGCGGAGATCGAATGGGAGGGAGTTCCAGAGAGTGGGGGCCGCCACTGAAAATGCCCTCTCTCTAGTCCCTACCAACCTAGCTGTTTTCGTTGGTGGGACTGAGAGAAGGCCCTGTGTGGCTGATCTGGTTGGGCGGCATAATTTGTGGTACTGGATGTTATTGAAGTAAATGGTAGATGTTATTGACGTAGATATTATTGATATAGATGAGAATGACATACAGCCAAAAAGTAGTAGCCTTTTCTAAGTTTCATTTTGTTGCATCTTCTAAAAAACATAGTGTGCAAAAACATAGTAAAATAATGTATAAAAGCAGACCTGTGCCAGTGATGGCCAGACAACTTACTTTGATGCATAAGCATAGTAAGAGTGTCTCTATTCTCGAGAATACAACTTAGTTGAACCCTCGACTGACTAACTTCTCGTTCTTGGTTGGTTATCAGAGACAGCCTACCAGGGGAAACGAACAGCATTTTTGCAACAAGACCATTGGTCCGTCTAGCCCAATAATGCCTACGCTGACTGCCAGGAGAAGGCAGCATCATATGTTTACAGTGTCTTTTGCTAGCTGTACTGCCTGGTGGGTAAGTAGGTAGGTACGTATGTATTTATTTATTTTTAAACATATGACGCTGCCTTAGCATATGAAGCAGCATGTACTAGTGAAGGGCCTGCTTCACTCCTCCCTCAACATGTGGAGGTCCAGAAAAAAACCTGGAAAAATTCAGGGGGGGGAATGTGGCTCCCCCCCCATTTTTTTGGGAGCGGGATTCATATCTCTACTTCTCCTTTATTTATTTAAAATATTTACAAGCTTTTCACTGCCAAGGCAATCCCAGGGCTGGATACATTAAAATTAAAGCAACGACACGACATAAAACACAACGGCAGCAACAACAAAAACCTACTGCAGCTTAATAACCAAGAGAAAAACACAAAAATATTATTTATTTATTGCATTTGTATTCCGCCCATAGCTGAAGCTCTCTGGGCGGTTTACAACAATAAAAAAATACTCAATCCATCACGCTTAGACACTCCTGCAAAAGCCTGAGCAGACAGACAGGTCTCCATCTGGTACCAGAAACTCAGAAGAGTTGTCACTAGCGGCCTCTCAGAGGACAGCCAGGAGGTCTCCTGTAAAGATCTCAACACATGGGCAGGTGCAACACATGGGAAAAAATGCTCTTTTGGGTAATCAAGTCCAACATTCTTTAGGGCTTTATATATCAACACAAGCCCCTAGAATTTGGCTTGGTAAGGAAGCTACAGACCTGAACTTACAAGATCTGAACAGGGTGGCTCATGACAGAAGCTATTGGAGGTCGCTGATTCATGGGGTCGCCATAAGTCAAAATCGACTTGAAGGCACATAACAACAAAGGCAAATTGGCACAATCCTTGCAAGATCAGTTGTATGTTCTTGGTAGGTTGCCCCACATAACAATCTTGCTGATTCATTTTGTACTAGCTGCTTTTTCCAAACCAGTATCAATGGCAGTTCTGCACAGAGCACACTGACAATAATCCTGTCTTGAGGTTATCGACGCCTGTATCACTGTGGCTATCCTGTCCAGGGACAACACAGCTGGCAAACCAGCTGAAGTTGATAGAAGGGATGACTGTCAAGCCACAAAGCCTTGGCTTGTCATTAAGTCCAAACCTGTGGTTTGTTGCTCTCTAATAAGCCATGACCAACAAGCCAAGAACAAATCATGGGTTGCCGATGGTGGTTTTTCAGGGGAAACAAACCATGATGCTGGGTTCAAACATAATGACAAGACAAGCATCTATGGTTTGTTGCTCCCACCCATGCCAAGGGAGGAGAAATTGAGCAGAGTCCGCCAACCTGCTGCCTCATCCTCGTAAGCCATTAATCACAGCTTATTGTTATGTGCAAAAAGGCTACAGTTGTAGTGCAATACCCCAACCCTTTTGGCAAGCAACACTTTTATCAACAATGAGAAAGGAATCTCTTCTCCTGCAGGCAGCAAAACAGAACAGAGCCGCAGAACCAATGTCTTGACTCCAGAAAGCAGAGGCACCAGAATATCAGAGCAGAGCCTACAAACAGCCAATTCTCCTAACTCCCTCCGCTTGCTTGAAGCACTACCCCATCTAATACTGCTGTGCTGCAACCTGGGTCAGGGCGCTGCGCTGCCACACAGTGGCAAAGTTGGTATCTTGCATGTTTATTTCTCCAACGCAAACACGCTTGGGAGGGAAATCTTCGGCCCCTGCAATATTTAAAGTTTAGCTTTTCTGCCAATTAAAGCAGCGTTCCTTCTTTCGGCAAGCGCCTGGCTCTGCTCCCTCCACTTGGGCACGCCTGGTGAGGGGTTGGAGGGCCAGTGACAGACAAGACCCACCTCTTTGAACTTGTCCTTGTAGTAGAGATGGCTGACGTGGCCCAGGAGATCATGGCGATCTGCCGTGTGGAGCTGGTAGAGGCTGATCAGTGGCCCAAGTAAGCTTCCATGGCACTCAGCAAGCACTGGAAAGACACGGGCCTGGAGCTTTTTTAACTTCAGGCCAGACTGAGAAATCAGAGAAAGAAAAGAGAGATTTAATGCTGAACAGGGGACCAGAAACGCAATAGCCGGGTGCAATCGTATCATAAGAACTGGAATGGGCCAAAGGGGGCCCCTCTAGGCCAGCATCCTTTTCTCACAGTGGCCAACCAGATGCCCCCATGGGAAGCCCACAAGCAGGACATGAGAACAACAGCAACTCTCCCCACTTGTGATTTCCAGCAAGTGGTATTCAGAGGCACACTGACTGTGGCAATGCAGGGAGAACATAGTCATTGTAGCTAGCAGCCACTGGTAGCCTTTATCCTCCTCCTCATCTTTTAGTCTGGCAGCCACCTGCCCCAACACAAAGTGAGAGATGGACGGGGGATCTTCTTTGACGTCAAGCTGGGCTTCAGAGGCACTAAGAAACTATGAGAACTCTGAAGCTCAGTGTCAGAGACTAGCCCCCTCCAGGCATGCCAGAAATCATGAGGAGGGCAAGATCATGGCAACCACAATCACGGGCTACCAAAATTTGTAGATGAACTTTGGTCCTGATCTAGTAGGGCTCTTCTAATGTTCTTAGATATCTTAGCCTGCCTGCCTTTCTTTCAGAAGAGCTGCTGGGGCAGTTGCATCTGCTCTGCGACCCAATCCACAGACCCAATCATGACCCATCTAGAGCCAATGCTCTGCCAAGAACCTCTTGCAGTTGTGAAAGATGAATGCTGCCTCGCAACCACTGGGGATGTCAGAAGCCGACTCAACCAAGCCTATCCTAGCATTGCCTACGCTGATGCCACATCTCTCCAGGGACTTAGGCAGAGACAGAAAAGGGAGAGGTTTCCACCTGGTCCCACCCACCCTCAGAGCATGACCTGCCTCACCGGCTGGCCCTCAGGATGCTTCTTCATCCAAAGGTGTAGTTCACGGACAACATGCGACACCAGGCAGTGTCCTTTCCCCTTCCACGCTCTGCTGTCTTCCAGAATGTCCAAAAGCCATGTCAGAGGGTCTTGGAGGGCTGCAAAGCCCAAATGGGCTTCCTCCCTGAGCTGCAAAAACACAGAAGGACATTGGTTGGCCACATTTCATCAACCACATACATTGAGTTCCATGAGAGCACAGAATACAGCACTAAACATCAAATGCAGTTGCTTGGGAAACTCAGCTTCAAAATAGCAGTAGCAGTAATAATAATAATAATATGATGATGATGATGATGATGACGATGATGATGCTTTAAAGCCCTTCTGAAGGTAAAGATATGTTTGAAAGACTGCGAGCAATGCCTACTGGAGTCTTAGAATCCAGAGAAGATGCTGAATAATAACTTATTGTGGTAATTATTAATTATCATTATTCAATTTATTGCCTGCCTTTCACAAGAAGGTCCCAGAAGGTGTTCCATGCTCTACTTAGTTCCTTTCTCCTTCCCCCAAGGCCTATAAGACCATTATACAAAATATATTTAAAATTGCAGAATCATGCAAATTAAGAGACAGTATGCAAATCTGCTCAATTTGAATCCTTTGTATATTCTGTACCTTTCCTTTGGCACAGAATGTTAATGTGGTTAGCAAAGAAGTATATGTAGCCTTGCTCCTAAACAGGGCTGAGTGTGTTCATTAGTCCCCCAGACTGCCCTTGTGCAAAGACATAACCTGGTATCAAACGTGGCTTCTCAGCTGTCATTCTTTTCTTTTTTAAAAAGCAAGTTCCTAGTCTTCATTATGGTTATGCAGATGAGATCAAAACCAAATGGAGAGGAACTCAGTTCTCAAGTTTTTTTCATTTAAAAAATGAGTTCCTAGTCTAGAATATGTCTGCAAAGATGGGCTCAAACACAGATGGGGGCTTCAGTATCCTGCACAGCTTCTTTCGTGGGTTGGAAGAAGACAACTGAATAATGGAGGGGGGGGTCAGCAAATGTCCCTCATTTGCATAATATATTCAGGTCAAAGAAGATTGCGGTCTCCTTTTCCACTTGTGCACCATCCTGGCCTCACCTTCTCCATATCTTTTGTCGTCCAGAGAGGCTGAAGCTGCTGCAGCAACAGATCCTTGTCTGGAAAGAAGAAGAGAAGAGAGGCTTTATAGCTTTACCTGTCAAGGCAGATCCTAGCCTTAGCCCAGCCTTTCCCAACTAGTGGGCCACCAGGTGTTGTTGGACCACAACTCCCATCAGCCTCAGCCAGCATTGCCAATGGTCAGGAAAGATGGGAATTGTGGTCCAATAGTGGTGGCCCACTAGTTGGGAAAGGCTGCCTTAGGCACACTGGTGTTTTCCTATCCACAGGCTATAAAGGCCTCCAACAACCACCCTTCTGAGATGGTGGTGGCCAGGCATACTCTGCTTGGCCAAGGAGAGTCCACCTCCCCCACCCCCATCAGGGAAGAAGTTGGCTGTTGCTGGGCTTGCCCAGAATGACAAGCGGGTCTGGATTTTTTTGGTTTTTTATTTTAAAATATTTATACCCACATTTCCCATTTCATATCCAAATTGGCTAACACAACCATTTAAAAAGGCATACAAAGATTAAAACATTAAAAGAAATGCCCACCCACCTCACCAGTAAAAGACAGAAACTCATTTTCCAGAAGCAGAAAAAGGAAAAATGCCAGGAGATGCACCCCACAGCCAGGCTAGGCTAAAGGCCAGATCAGGAAGTTTGCTGAAATGCCAGTCAGGAGAGGTTGGAGGAAATTCCCAGAGCAGGGAGTTCCACAGCTCCTCAGGGACTGCAACAGCAAGGGTGCCTCTCCCATGCCCCCATGAATTGCCACTTCAAGGCACAGCTGGAATCTGAACCAAAATGTCTCCGATGCAAGGCCTCCACTCTATCCACCAACAAACATTGGCCTTCTCTTTTAAATGTCTTTAAAAATCCTTGGTTAATAGGATGTTTTTGGACTGGGGGAAAAAATACACAGGATTTCTGGAAGCAAGCTCTGGGGGAGCACATATATGCTTCATGTGCTCCAGAGCGACGGCCAAGGTTCCTTGCAAGAGGCCTGAACAGCTGGCTGCACCGCCCTTCCTTTCTTTCAAAAAGCCATCCCTGCAGAATGCCTGTTTTGCAATTACCAAAACTCCCGAATTCTTCTCGGAACGCCCTTATTCTTATCTCATTCGTTCCGATAAACACCTCCCGGCATCCTGTTTTTCTCATGTCAATTGAACAGGAAGCCCAATGATTGTTTGGATGTGTGCCAGTCATAATGGTGCTACCAGGGGCCAGTCCTGCAACCTCTGGCCCTTTGGCCACAGGAAACGGGGGGGTCTTTATTTAGAGAACATAAGAACATAAGAAGAGCCTGCTGGATCAGGCCAGTGGCCCATCTAGTCCAGCATCCTGTTCTCACAGTGGCCAACCAGGTGCCTGCGGGAAGCCTGCAAGCAGGACCCGAGTGCAAGAACACTCTCCCCTCCTGAGGCTTCCGGCAACTGGTTTTCAGAAGCATGCTGCCTCTGACTAGGGTGGCACAGCACAGCCATCACGGCTAGTAGCCATTGATAGCCCTGTCCTCCATGAATTTGTCTAATCTTCTTTTAAAGCCGTCCAAGCTGGTGGCCATTACTGCATCTTGTGGGAGCAAATTCCATAGTTTAACTATGCGCTGAGTAAAGAAGTACTTCCTTTTGTCTGTCCTGAATCTTCCAACATTCAGCTTCTTTGAATGTCCACGAGTTCTAGTATTATGAGAGAGGGAGAAGAACTTTTCTCTATCCACTTTCTCAATGCCATGCATAATTTTATACACTTCTATCATGTCTCCTCTGACCCGCCTTTTCTCTAAACTAAAAAGCCCCAAATGCTGCAACCTTTCCTCGTAAGGGAGTCGCTCCATCCCCTTGATCATTCTGGTTGCCCTCTTCTGAACCTTTTCCAACTCTAGAATATCCTTTTTGAGATGAGGCGACCAGAACTGTACACAGTATTCCAAATGCGGCCGCACCATAGATTTATACAACGGCATTATGATATCGGCTGTTTTATTTTCAATACCTTTCCTAATTATCGCTAGCATGGAATTTGCCTTTTTCACAGCTGCCGCACACTGGGTCGACATTTTCATCGTGCTGTCCACTACAACCCCGAGGTCTCTCTCCTGGTCGGTCACTGCCAGTTCAGGCCCCATGAGCGTATATGTGAAATTAAGATTTTTTGCTCCAATATGCATAATTTTACACTTGTTTATATTGAATTGCATTTGCCATTTTTCCGCCCATTCACTCAGTTTGGAGAGGTCTTTTTGGAGCTCTTCACAATCCCTTTTTGTTTTAACAACTCTGAACAATTTAGTGTCGTCAGCAAAGTTGGCCACTTCACTGCTCACTCCTAATTCTAGGTCATTAATTAACAAGTTGAAAAGTACAGGTCCCAATACCGATCCTTGAGGGACTCCACTTTCTACAGCCCTCCATTGGGAGAACTGTCCGTTTATTCCTACTCTCTGCTTTCTGCTTCTTAACCAATCCCTTCTCCACAAGAGGACCTCTCCTCTTATTCCATGACTGCTAAGCTTCCTCAGAAGTCTTTGGTGAGGTACCTTGTCAAACGCTTTTTGAAAGTCTAAGTACACTATGTTCACTGGATCACCTCTATCTATATGCTTGTTGACACTCTCAAAGAATTCTAGTAGGTTACTGAGACAGGACTTTCCCTTGCACCACAGATACATTGATGGGTGGCTTTCCTTCCATTCATGCTTTCATTTAGGTAGGATCCCGAGAGTTGTCGCTGTCATCATGTGGGCCCTGGCTGGATTGCAGCCCCTGGGGTAGGACTCTTGGAACTAGCCTGGGCAGAATACTTCACATCACTTCCCCAAACTTTCCACTTTCATTAAAACGTTAAAAGGGCATCGCCAGCCCTTTCCGCAATGAGGGAGATGTAAGGAAAAGCCACGCAGCTCCCACATGAGTCCACCCAACTTGTCCAGCCAGAAATCATCACGTTCTCCCCTCCCAGTGTTCAGGCCAATGGCGGTAATGGCAATGGGGTGACTGGGAAGCCCGGAGGCCCTTCAAAGGCTTGCCGGGCTCCGGCTCTCTGCAGCTCCGGCAGCCAGCCTAGCCAAGGGTCAGGGAGGATGGGAGGGGAAGTCCAGCCACACCAGAAGGCTCCCCAGCCTTGCTCTGGCAACTCTGCTTCATCCTCCAGGCATGGCCTCTAAGGATTAAATGCTCCTTAGGAAAGGTGGGATAGAAATGTAATAAGAAGTAAATATAATTTTTTTTAACTTTATTGCATATAGCCATAGACCTTCGCAAAATACACAGAGAAATTTTTTTAAAATAAATAAAACACCCAAGTACAAATAAAACAACAGCAGGACTAGTTATACCCAATTTAAAAACTGATTACACTTCAAGTATAAATATAAACTAGCCTGTCAGGGCAAAGGCCATCTACTTGCTCTTTTCTCATTGCTGTCGTATGCATCCCTTTGTGGTCAGAGCGCTGGACTAGGACCTGGGAGACCAGGGTTCAAATCCCCAGTCCGCCATGAAGCTTGCTGGGTGACCTTGGGCCAGTCACAGCCTCTCAGCCTAACCTACCTCACAGGGTTGTTGTGAGGATAAAATGGAGAGGGAGGAGAACCATATACGACACCTTGAGCTCCTTGGAGGAAGGGTGGGATATCAATGTAATACAAAAATAAATAAATGTAATCAATAATATTAATACTGACATTATAAACCACAAACATCTCTTTTATTCTTTCTTACACATAATCCCAGTCAATTTCGTTCTACAAATTTGTAATACGATATTCATAGCCCAGTTTATTATACCATATTCATATCTCTGTTTCACAGAGTTCCCAACAATTCGTAACACTGCACCATATTATTCTGCACCTTATTACATAACAAAAATAGACCATGTTTCAATAAAACCTTTGCTTCCTTAAAGGTAAAGGTGTCCCCGCACTTGTAGTGCGAGTCGTTTCCAACTCTTAGGGTGACGTCTAGGCAGACCGTATATATTGGGTGGGATTGCTAGTTCCATCTCCGGCCTTTCTTTACCCTCCAGCGTGTGCCGGGTACTCATTTTACCGACCACGGATGGATGGAAGGCTGAGTGGACCTCGACCCCTTTTACCGGAGATTCGACTTCCTCCTTCCGTTGGAATCGAACTCTGGCCGTGAGCAGAGCTTCAGCTGCGTTACCGCTGCTTACCACTCTGCGCCACGGCTTCCTTGGATAACCTAATTCTTATAGTATTTGAGAGTTTTAACATAAACCTCTGTCTCCAGGGGATCCAGCGCTACCTGGAGAAGCCGGTGGGGACCGGATCTGGGGGCTTTTGGCATACAGAGCACCCACTCTGTCCGGGAGCTCCCTCCCTCCCTCCCACCCTCCCTCCCACCCTGCCTCCCTCCCTCCCGTGGATTCCAGAGCTCCTGGGCTGCACTAGGCCACTACAGCACCATAATGCCATGACAGGGCGTCTTCAGTCAGCTCAGCTCTAGCTCTGCTCTGGCACAAACGCAAAATCAAAACCAGGGATATCCTTGTAGATCAAGTGGACACATGAGCCTGGCAGCATTTGGAGAAAGATGCTGCAATTACAAATGTACAATTATATCTGGAATTTCATGCACATGTTCTAAATAAAAGACACACCATGGAGTTGTGTGAAGTGGTTCAAACTGAAATCACAAAACATCAATCCTGGCATAGCGGCCATTCAGTCCACGCTGACAAAGGCTGGGCTCTCTCTGGCCTGATCTACCCCATCAGCAGTCTTGGCAACCTACTGTGGGAAACTGGCTTGTCCAGCCATGCAACCTTCTGGTTCACTAGTAAGTTAAG
This sequence comes from Rhineura floridana, assembly GCF_030035675.1. Classification (NCBI taxonomy): domain Eukaryota; kingdom Metazoa; phylum Chordata; class Lepidosauria; order Squamata; family Rhineuridae; genus Rhineura; species Rhineura floridana. Next base: position 1,138,148 of record NC_084499.1, on the reverse strand, counting down.
ACTCAGACCCGGGCTGCAGCCTCACCTAAGGTGGCTCACATCTGCACAACTACCACAACACATGTATAAATTAAAATTTAAGAAATAGATGCCTTATTGCATGCTTGTGCTAAAGGTGACTGTTCTAAAGAGTAGCCAGGGGGAAATGATCAGAGCACACCAACATTTCAACTGCCATGTCACCCTTTTTAAAGTTTTTATTTTAAAATAGCGTTTGTATTTCCCCCTCCCCTTTAATTGTGCTGCTATTGCTGGGGTTCTCCTGATCCTGTGTGAAGGGATCCCCTTTCCTGAGCCAGAGGAGCACTGGCCAATGGCAAGTCTCCAGAGAGGCCTCAGGTGGGGAAGAGTCCTTCCCATCACTGGCAACCCCACATCCTTGTAAGTGGAGATGCCATTGGGGATTAAATCTGCACCCTTCCCATGTAAACCAACAGCCACCCACGCACAGCATGGCCAAGTGGATCTATCCCGGCTGAGGCTGATTATCCCTTGCCTTCCTAAAGCAATGGCTCCCTCTTTCTGCCAGCCAGCAACTGTCAACCTCCTCCCTCTGTCCCTCCCCATTGCTAAGTCTGAGTACAGCCAGAACCACTGTGAGATTAAAGAGAGTAGCTGTTTGGGTCAGTTTACTGTCATGCTTCATTTCAAAAGCCCCCCCTCCTCTGTGTGTGTGTGTGTGTGAGTGAGTGAGTGAGTGAGAGAGAGAGAGAGAGAGAGAGAGAGAGAGAGAGAGGGTTAAAAAGAGTGTTCTATTTTCATCTGAGAAATGTTGGAGCGTTTGGAGGCCCATTCCTGTGTAATCTCAATGGGTTATGGAAGAGGCCTGGTTTTAAGGCTCCCTCAAAAACTTGTGAAACGCATCCCTCTGGGGCCTTGCAAATGTGGCAAAGGAAAAGAGCGAGCCACGCAAGGATGCAGATCCTCCATCTATTTGAACTTGGCGTCTCATTGCCCGCTCGGGACATATGTTCGAGTCTGGAATCAAAGGGAGAAAATGGAGACAGAGCCATTGTCTTGCTTTGTCTTGGCAGGCTGACAGCGCAAAGGCTCCCCGGCTACAGAGCCTCATGTCAGCCACTCCAACAAATCTGCTGTTTGTCTTGGAAACATCCTTGTTTGGAGCAGGGAGGGCGGCCAGACAGAGAGAGACAAGATGGGGGCAAAGTTCTGGTCGGTCAGATGGGGGGGGGAGTTTAGGGTTGGGACACAAAGAAGAAGAGAATCCAAGCACTGAGACAAAGTTTCCCTTGAGGGATGACATCTGGTGGAAGCCCGCTTACTCCTCGGGTCAGGGCTGTGCTGGAGCAGCCTCAGAAGTCTAGGAAGTTCTCAAGGCACATCTCTTTGCCAAAAACTTTAAAACATGGCTACCTGCAGGACTTTGAAGAGCAAACCAGGCAACTGCAGTGCTGGAGTAAAACAAAGGCTCCTCTAGCCCAGCATGCTGTCTGTCTCCACGATGGTGTTTGGCCAATAATGAAAGGTAAACTGCTTCTGACTACAGAAGCTCCGGTTTAAGCTATCTCATGGCAAACAACCCTGAAAGGTTTTTTCTTCCATCAACTGCAGCTCCCCAGTAGGATCATTTTACTGACCACGAAAAGGACACTTTATTTTACAAGAGCAGTGCAAGGCTCCCTCATAGATTACTCCCCACCACCATCACTTCTTGCTGTCTGCAGGGAAGCCGTTTTTTGATACTGGGAAACACGCAAGGAGCTGCAGGGAACATAACAGTTCTGACCCAGGTAGAGCAGGACTGATCCGAGACAATTTAGTGCCAGAGGCAGAAAATCCAAAACGGTGCAACCCCGGGACAGCAATTTTTTTTAAAAAGGTAAAACAGTACATTAACAATTTGCCAGCCGTTAATGACACGCTAAATGCTCTGCCTCACTGGAAAGCCAGGCCTGCACAGCCCCTTACAATAAATCTTATATATTCCTAACCTGGAAATCCCTCTCTCTCATCTGCTGTGGGCCTCTTTACATCTTTTACATTTTTAAAGAAAGAAACTGATTTTAGATGTGTATTCACATCCTCTCTGGCCCTAAAAGTGGAGCCTTTCATTTTATGCACTTAAATGACCTAAAGAGGGGAATCTGCCCTTGCCTTTTCCCACAAGCCCAGAGTGAGAACATCGTAAAATTTGAACTTTTGCCTCCATCGGTGGTGATGGGAGCAGGGGGGGGGGTGGACAGGCGGTGCAAGGGGGAAGAGGAGGGATGCAGCTCCTCTCCTGGAGGCTCCAGCACTGAAAAAGATCACCCAGCTACAGCAAAAAGGTCAGCAGTACCTTATGATCCACGCCTCTTGTTTTCCACAGATTCTGCTTTCAAAGCCAAGCAGTCCAAGACTTTCTTTATGCACCCCCACACACAGATTCTCAGAAATACAGAAATGAAGGAAGGAAGGAAGGGCCTGCCAGATTTCTCTCTTTTTAAGTCAAAGGACAGACACAGACAGCCATGTTTTTTATGTGCTTTTTGTGTCTATCGATACATTAGGGCTGTTAGTCAACTAAAGCATGTAGATTTTGGCCAAGGAATTCATCAGTTAAATTTGCAGATAAATGAACACAGTGATTGTAAAGCAGGAAAAAACACACTCTGCTTGTTGTGGCAAACACCATCCACACGCTCTGCAAGTCAGTCACACACACACACTCTTGCACTACTTTTCCCCAACCGAGATGTGATGTGGGAAAGACACTCTTGACATGCTGAAAGGCATACCCCTTTATTATTACTTCCCAGCATGCTCAAGGGCCAAGGCTGAACATATACAAGGCATGATAAAGGGGCAGAAAATACACCTGAGCATGCAAAGAGTGTGTTCTCAGCACTGCTGAATAATCACAAGACTCTCCACATTTGCCTGTGAGGGCGATGAAAGGCTTTCAAATGAGAACATCTGCTGACTCCAAGGCAATTTTGAGCCCTGCCCTGTCTTCCTTCTGGAAAGAAATCCAGCTCTACCAAGGTGTGTGCTCTGGCACAGAGAAAAAGATTCCTTCATCCCAGGAATGCCTACTGAAGATGAAGCTCTTCACATACATGTCACAGGAAACCACTGGCAATGTTTGCTGTGAATATGCCTGCGGCTCCCACTTCACTCCTCCCCGGGCACCAGGAAGAGCAACAAATCACAATACCTGACTTAGCGACATGTCTGAACCGCCGGGGATCATGGTCTGCTCGGGTTTATATTGATCCAAACAACACACAGTGTGAAGCCATGATTTGTTCTTGCTTTCCTCTCCCCTCATCATTCCCTTTTGTTTCACATCTATTATTATTAATAATTACTACTGCTGCTACTACTAATGTTAATTATATTTATTTGCTGTGTTGTTTCACAAAAGTGACTAATAAAGAACACAACAACTATGGCTTGCTGTGTGTGATAGGGCCAGCGGCAGCAAACACAAGATAGGAATTTGGACAAAACTATCTTCTACCTGTCAATGAGGGAGAGTTTTCTAATGGCTAAACGTCCCAGAGGCATTGAGCTGGCCACTCACAGAAGCAGAAGACTAGATGACCCTACAGTATTGTCCAGAAGGCCTCCTTTTTCTATCCTTCACTTCTGCTCTGGCCCACACATGCTTTTATACTGCGTGATCACACCATACCCGATGCCTTAAAAATGGTCTGGAAGTTCTATCCCTGGTGTTAAAACCAGGACGCTTCCCAGTTGTAGGTTAAAAGAACATCAGAATGTAACAAGAACGTTGGAAGAGCCCTGCCAGATCGGGCCAAAGGGTTGTTCTCACAGTGGCCAACCAGAGGCCCATTATGGGAAGTGCATAAGCAGGACCTGAGTGCAACAGCAACTCTCCCCTCCTTCTGTTTTCAGCAACTGGTAATTGGAAGCATACCCCCTGCGACTATGGAGGCAGAGCATAGCCAAAGTGGCTAGTGGCCTCTGATAGCCTTGTCCTCCATTAATTTGTCTAATCCTCTTTTAAAGCCGTCTTGTTGGAGCAAATTCCATAGTTTAAATATGTGCTGTGTAAAGAAGTACTTTCTTTTGTCTGTCCTGAATCATCCAGTGTTCAGCTTCATTGGCTGTCCAAGAGGTCTAGTCTTATGAGAGAGGAGGGAAAACTTTTCTCTGTCCACTTTCTCCAAGCCATGCATGATTTTATACACTTCTATCATGTTACCTCTTAACTCACATTCTCTCTAAACTAAAAAGCCTCAAATGCTGCTACCTTTTCTCATAGGCGAGTTGGTTTATGAACAAGTTCAAAAGCACTGGTCTCAATATCAATTCTTGGGGGACTCCACTTTCTACATCCCTCTATTGGATGTAGAACTGTCCATTTATTCCTACTCTCTGCTTTCTGTTTCCTAGCCAGTTCCTGATTCGCAAGAGGAACTCTCTTCTTATTCCATGACTGCTAAGCTTACTTAGGAGTCAATGGTGAGGTACCTTGTCAAAAGCTTTTTGACAGTTGGAGGACACTACATCAACTGGATCATCCCTATCTATGTATGACACTCTCAAAGAACTCTAATTGGTTAGTGAGTGTCAGGTCCCAGCCGGGGGAGTCCTTATCAGAGGAAGGCCAGGAGGTTAAGACAACAAGGCCCAGGACAGGCCATCTGCACCTGGGGAAAGTTTGGCCTCTGACATTCAGGCTGACTGGATCCCAAGCAAAAGGGAAAGTCACAGCCTCAAACGCCAGCTGGAGACTTGGCCCATCTGGAGGAGTGCCAATTGAAGGCCCAGACTCTTTGGGAGTAGAGGACTGGCTGCAGATGATTGATAGGAGTCAGCTGAGGTTTGGCATGTGACTCCAGCATAAAAACCCCAGTGCTAGGCTGGAAGAGCTGCTGGAATAACAACTATACACCAGCTCTGTACCTGACCTGTCTGCTGATTGCCTGTTGACTTAAGACCCAACCTTAGACTACTCTGACCTGCCTCTTGCTTTGCCCTTGACCTGTGTGGCCTATGGACTGCTTGGCTCCTGACCTTGGACTGCTCTGACCTTGCTTCGTGCCTGACTCCTGGATTCTGCCTTCATGTTGCCCTCAACTGAAAATCTATTGCCTCCTGAGGAGCCTGGTGAGAATAGGACAGCGAAACAGGACTTACCCTTGCAGAAGCCATTCTGGCTCTGCTTCAGCTTGTTGTTCTATATGCTTGCTTATTTTATCTTAATAATACCTTCTACCAATTTTCCCGGGACAGACATTAAGCTAACTGGACTGTAATTTCCCCTCGATCCCTTTTTAAAGTTTGGTATTACACTGGCCATTTTCCAGTCCTCAGCTAAGAAGGCACATCTGAGGCACAAGTTATATATTTCTGTTAGAAGACCAGCAATTTCACATTTGAGTTCAAGAACTCTTGGGTGGATGCCATCTGGACTTGGCGACACCACCTCCAATGCGTCCTTCCGATATAGTTTATATCCAGGGATAACTGTGTCCTGCTGGTTTCCTCTGTTCCACCAGGTTTCCATTATGCTCACTATATCCATGCTGTCCTCTTAGGACCAAGCACTCCAGTTCTCCCATCTTGGCTTGGAGGCTTCTAGCACTAACATATAAACACTTGCATACAGTGTCTCTCTTCAAGTGTGTTTGGCACTTTTGCTTTGGTCTGTGGTATTTTGGCCTCTCTGGATTGCTGTCTTGTGCACCTGCACTCACAATGCCTAGTTCTAGGCCTGCCCCATTTACATTTTCATCATTTTTTTTGTCTTTATCCTAGGGAGCAGTTTATTCCATACCTCAGCTCCTGTCAGCTTTCCCCCCTCAATTAGTTTAAAAGCTGCTCTGCCACTTTTTGATTTTAAGTGCCAGCAGTCTGGTTCCATTCTGGTTCAAGTGCAGCCTGTCCCTTTGCCCCAAAATATTCCCCAGTGCCTAGCAAATCCAAATCCCTCCTCCTGACACCAGCGCCTCATCCAGGCATTAAGACTACAAGGCTGCACCTGGCTGGCTGGCCCAGGCGTGGAACCAGAGGCATTTCAGAGAGAGCCACCTTGCAGGTCCTGGCTTTCAGCATCCTACGTAGCAACCTAAATTTGGCTTCCAAGACCTCACATCACTGGTGCCAATGTGCACCATGACCAATGACTCCTCCCCAGTACTATCTACCAGGTTACCTAGCCAACAGATGACATCCACAACCTTCTCACCCAGCAGGCAAATCACCCTGTAGTTTGCACACCCATCACATACCCTATTATCTATGTTCCTAATGATTCAATCACCCACCTCCATTCCCTGGAGTGGAGAAATATCCTTGGTTCAAGAGGATATCTGCTCATCCACCAAGGAATAGGTTCTTCCTAAAGTCACTGTTTGATGTTGGAGTCATAGTGGCGTACATGCATGTGTGAACTAGGACTTAACGTGAAGGAATTATAAAGGGAAGATGCATGGGATAAACTGCAAATCCAAGGATCCTCTTTTTCTACAGATAGAACTCCAGCTAAATTCTTGCAAACTGCAGATGATGTGGTCAGCCTGTGACTGGGCTGTACTGCTAAGCCTCTAGGTTTATTTTATTTTATTTATTTATTTGATTTATATCCCGCCCTTCCTCCCAGCAGGAGCCCAGGGCGGCTCCCTACGTTGGGAGCTCACAGGACTGAACACTCCTCCATTAACAAAAACATTCCCTGCAATACAGACAATGATCATGTAAGGAAAAAATCAGCCTGACACGCCACTTTTTTACATTCCAAGGTTCCATTTATGTGGTACGGGGGAACATTCAATCATGCATTCTCCCACCTGCAGTCCAACATGGCACAAGCCTGGCGCAGGCCCTCCTCCCCAGCTGCAGTGTTTGCAAGGCCTCAGAAGAGCTTAGAGCAGGTGTACTTGAACTGTGACCCACCTGGCAGCTGGGTTGCACCCCTCTGGAAAGCCAGAAGCCCCTCTGCTGTGCTCCAGCCCCCCTACCTTGTCACCGGCCAGCGCTTCTTCCTGCTAGGAGGAGGTGGTCTGCTCAAGCAGACATCTCCTGCCTGTGCAGCTCGTAGGCTCTGCCCTGTCTTCCACTCTTCCTGCGTGTTCCAGACCCACAGCCTTGTCCCTCCTCCCCACTAGCCAACCTCACTACCTACATCAGTGCTTGCCCCAACCTCCTGAGCCTGGGCTCTCTGGGTTGCAGCCAACTAAGCGTTGTTAAGGGTAAATCCACTGAAATTCAAGTAATTTAATAAATAACAGACTTACTTTAGTCATGCTCACTCATTTCAATGGGTCTACTCTGAGTAGGACTAGCACTGGATGTCAAATTCTTTGTTCAATTTCTCTCTATCCAACTGATTATTTATATTCACTGCCATGAGCCACCATCCTAGATGGCCTTAAAAGGGGATTGGAGGAGGAGGAGGAGGAGAAGGGTGTTAGCAGCAGCTACAAGGAACCACCTGGGAACAGATGGAAGCTCTTGCCATCAGGCCTGTTTATGGGATTCCTGGAAGCACAACTCTAGAGTAGATGGCCTTTGGTCAGACCTGGCTCTTTTAGGATGCTCTTGTTCCTCAAGCCAGGTGCTCTGGCAGGTGCTGGGGAAAGCTTTCTCTGCCTAAAGCTCCAGAGGGCCACAGCCAGCCATTACTGGAAAAGGGGGTGGTCCAGATTCTTCTGCTCCCCCACTCAGAAGCCCTGAACCAGACAGCCCAAACACCCATTTCAGGAGCCATTGGCTCTTCCTTTATGACTACTGCTTGCGAGTATCAACCAATATATTCCCTGATCATCATTCCCTAATCATGCTTGTGAAGGAACCTAAAAATATGGCAGGTGTAATACAAAGAGAAGAGCAATCAAGTCCTTTTTGCGCCAGGAAACTCCAGGCAGGACCTCCACGTGGCTGGGCCTCTAACCCACAGAGTCCTTCGCTTCAGTGAAAATAACCCAGCCCCGTTCCCTAGATTCCTGCCTGTGAGTTTTCCAGGGTGATTACTGCTGACATTGGGCAGCTGAGAGAGAAACAGAGAGACAGAGACAGAGAGACAAGGGACTGGTCATGGGCCAAAAAGGCAGAAACCTTACCCTTCGCAGCCTCACTTGGACACCTGTCCTCTTCAGACATTTTTGGGAATGGCAGAAGCGACTATAGAGTTTAACTGTGTCTCTGTTCTGAAAAGACAGGAAATACAGTTATTCACCTCGGACACTGTATTGTAAGTACATAAAGGCAGCCAACAGCACCCCACCCCCACCAGACTAGAACAGGGTCATCCTGTGAAAATTATGGGCTGGAGATTCAGGACAGACAAAAGAAAAGACATCTCCATTTCCCTGCTACAAGATGTGGTTTGGGGCCAAAGCCTTAGATGGCTTTAAAGTAGGATTGAGGAGGAGGAGGAGAGGGCAGTCAGTGGCTATTAGCCACAGTGGTGGCCCCCGAACTGTGGAACAGTCTCCCCGAGGAGGTACGCTTGGCGCCGACACTGCTATCCTTTTGGCGCCAAGTTAAAACCTTCCTCTTTCCCAATGCATTTTAATTTAAGGTATTGATTTTTCATTTGTTGTAATTGATTTTAGACTGTTTTATTGTTATATGTTTTTATTGTATTATATTGTGTATTTTAGTATTTTTGTTCTTCACCGCCCAGAGAGCTTCTGCTAGTCGGGCGGTATAAAAGTTTAATAAATAATAAATAATAACAGTAATATCTCCAGGACAGCCTAGAGCTCTGCAGCAGAGCACCTGCTTTGCACACGCAGCTTCAATGTCTGCCTTGGAAAGACTTTCTCTGCCTAAAACCCTGCAGAGCTACGCCTGGCAGCCAGAGCAGACCATGGGGGATGAAACGGGCCATTGCTCTTCATTTAGCTTAAAGGCACGTCGTGTGCCTGGCCATGTCAGGCAAAGCTCTGCAAGAAGGTGGGCACTGAGCCTGGTGGCACCAAGCAGGGCCATGGAATGGAAGGTGGCAACGTCCGCAATGGGCTTCAGGCAGCAACATAAGAAGGCTGGATCATTTCAGCAAACCTTCTTAGGAACATGATTTATTATAACCTTTGTGTCAGATGACCCATTTTTGCATTTCTTTTTCTTTAATATAGTCTGCTTTGATTTTATAAGTTATGTTGTTGCGGTTTCAACTGAGATGCTGCACACTGCACGGAAATATATAAGTTTGCAATACAGAAATGAGTAAATAATAAAAATAATGACAGGCTATGAAATGCCCAGAGGTGGAATACTGCTGAACGTGTATTAATGGGGAGGAACAGCTTGAGGCAGCCCTGTTTGGGGGGTTTCTTGGAGCATCCGGTTGGCCACCGTGGTTCAGAAGCAGAATGCTGAACTTGGTGGGCTCCCTTTGGTCTGACCCAGCAGGACTTTTACACCCTACTAGTTACGTACGTTAGGAATGGAGCCTCCATGTTCAGAGGCAGTCTATCCTCACTTGCCAGCTGCTGGGGGCACAAAACTGGGGAGGCCTTTTTCCTTCCTACTAGAATGTATTCCTAACTAACATCTGGGAGCATCGGGCTGGCCGCTGGGGAAGAGCAGGGTGCAGGACTAGGTGGCCCTTCAGCCTGGCCCGCCCGCCAGCAGCCTCCTCCATTGATCTCACACTCCTCTCCACCTGCCCTCCGCATTCTGCCTGCCTGCCTGCCAGCCACGGGGCTCCCAGCAGGAAGTCCTACCGGGAACAAGTGCTGGGCAAGATCCAGCAGCTTGGCCTGCCACTCCCTCGCCTTGGTGGCCCTGCTCCTCAGGAGGCCCTGCTGCCTGGAGCTCAGCAATGGGAAGCAAAGGGCAACTCGCCCCTGTCCCTTCCTTGCCCGTCTTGGGCCTCAATCAGCCCCTAACCTGATCCAGCAAGGGCACTTCTCGTGCTCTCAAAGGGGTGCCCTTGCTCATCTTGCTGTTCTCCCACCCAGGCTGACTCTGGCCCTTGGCACAACCACTCGGGAAATGTGGAGCGAAGGGAGAAGAAGAAGCCAGGCGAGGCTTGCCAAGGGAAAGGATGTTTCTCCGTGTCCAAGGCAGCTGTCTCACACTCTTTGCTGTGGGGGGGGGGGAACGCCTTTGCTGTCCTCTAAGAAAGAGGCTGGTAGAGAGGGCTTACCCTAGTCTTGGGCACCCTCTGCTGGCAAGTCTGGCCCTCCTGAAAAAAACAGAGGTCGCTTTGGACCAGAGAGACGCCATGGATGACGGCCATCTTGACAACACCCTCCCTGTAACCCCAGCTGTGGCGAAGCAGGCTGTGGAACAGCCTTCGCTTCAGCCTCCAAATCAGGCTCATGGGAAGCTGCCATTTACACCAGGTCAGACTATTGATCCTTCCAGCCCAGTACTGCCATGATTAGCAGCAGCTCTCCAGGGCCTCCGGCAGAGAAGGGACCTTCCCATCATTGGCTTCCTGGCCCCTTTTCTAAGAACTGGAGTGCCAAGGATCGAACCTGGCACCTTCTGCACCCAACGCAACTGATCCATCATGAAGCTATGGGCTAACCAAGTTTGTGTCACTCTTTGTACAAACAAAGCTCCTAGACCTTATTGCTAGAGAGTCTGCTCCAAATGAGCTGTTTTCTCCACTTAGCATGTGCAGAGGATAAATGTGAGCCAAAGACCCATAAGCGTACATCACCTAGGATATACAAATGCATCTGATTCTCAAAGCTTGGCTGAGACACATTCTGGAGGATAACTCCTCCAGGGACAGGAAGGAAGGGGCAAAATCTGTCCAGTTCTTCTTTCCAGAAAACGTTTGGACAGCTAGCAACAAATGCAAAGCTGGGAGGTCAGGGGGCTGGGAGAGAGGAAAGAACTGGAAGAACTGTTGGAAAGTTAGCTTTTCCAAACTTCTCTTCCTCTTCATCACCAAACTATCCCATCAAATGTGTGCACAAAGTTTTCTGACACGAGAGCACTGAGGGGGCATGGACGAGGGACTCCCAAACGATCTATACTTCCACTCCCAGCATATCACAAAGCATCACTGATGCACGAGGCTTTCTGAATACCACCAAGCGGCCCAATTTGGCGTCACTCCGTATTCCAGAGATGCCGGATCTATGCCGGTGTGTGACCTGGAAGCAAAGCCGGGCTGAAGCTTCCTTCAAATATTTTCAATGGCCAAGGGAGACTGCCAACATTTTGAAACAATCCCTTCAGCCAGCCTGTTGTAGTGCTCAGAGCATCCTTCCCCAACCTGGGGCCCTCCAGACGTTTTGGACGACAACACCCATCAGCCACCACAGCCACACAATGCTGAGGCTGGTGGCAGCTGTGGTCCAAACCTTTTGGAAGGCAGCAACCTCTGCTAGGGCTGGGAAGAGGCAAAGATCCCCTCTCAGCAGTGGAGCAAACTGGGTGATCTGCAGCCAGTCGCCACCACTCAGCCGAACCAACCTCACAAATGAGGACAATAAGGGGGCGGGGGAGAGAAGGAAGCGTGGACATTGCCAGCTTAATGCACACACGGGCCACCCTGTCATAAAACAGCAGTTTTCAAGCCATGAGCATACCGAGGGAGGCCATAGCCATCTCGCTCAGTACTACCTACACTGGCTGGCAGTGGTTTCAGGCAGGGAATGTTTCCAGCTCTCCCTGGAGATGCCGTTGGGGACAGAACTTGGGACCATCTGTATACAGCTGCTCTGCCCCTGAGCTATGATGGCCCCTCGCTCGCTTCCGCGGCCCAATGCGACCGCTGCCCCCTTCTCACAGGGCAAAGGGAAGCCCCAAAACTGTGGCTAATGCCTCACATCTATCAAGACTTCCCAGAATCCTCTGCAATGCAAAAGGAATTCCTAAGCAGTGAAGTCAACATGCACAACTTGATTACTTGAAAGCCAGGAGTGTTTAAAAACACACATGCGCGCACACGCTCACACACACACCGAGGTCTCCATGTTTTGTTTTGCTTGTTCATAAAATGGATCTGCCACTGACACAGAGCAGTTTGGTTCCACTAGCCTTTTACAGGCTGCCTTCCACGGGCTCAATCTCCTCCCCCCCATCCTTGTGTACAGCTGAAAATTCCCAATTAGCATATGGAATTTGCTGTCACAAGCCATAGAGACTGACTGACTGACATGACTTTAAAAGGGATAGAAAAATGAGGAAAAAACACCCAGAGGTCTAACAATGGCTAGTAGCCATGATGCCTATGAAGAACCTGCAGCTTCAGAGGCAGTCTATTTCTGACCACTCTGATGGCCAACAGCATCAGGAGAGGGCTGTCATCTTCATGCCCTGCTTGTGGCCAGTGGGAAAACAGGAAGCTGGACTAGATGTGCCTTTGGTTGGATTCAGCAGCCAGGCTCTTTGGACATAATCTAATAATTATAATTATTATGGAGGACATTTCCAGGAGCTGTACATGTTGCATCTCAAAAGCTGTGGCTTCCGAGCTCCATGCCTGGCCCGCGGAGCTGTTTCCTTGATAGCCTTGCCATTGAATAAGCAGCTTCCACATGTGGAAATGGGGATGAGTCCAGTGCTTTTGCAACCCAGGAGTCTGTCTGGATAGTGACAGCATCAGTGCTCCCCCCCCTCATTCCTCCAGTCTCTCCCCCCCCCCAAGCTGGCTGACGAGCTCTCCAGCCCTGCAGGAAGCCTCCCTTCATCTGTCATGCTGCCGTTGGGTTGAACGCAAAGGTGCTGAGGCCGCCACGCAGCATCCAAAGCCAAGCCAGGAGTCAACAAGAAGCTGGGGGCCCTTCCCAAACCAGGCGTGATCGATCTGCTCCACAGCTGCCCTGAAACTCCTTGCAGCCCCCCACCAGAAGAAGATGAGCAAAGTAGGGACAGGCTGTGGGGATGCAAGGCCTATGTGGTCTCAATGCCTGGAACAAAAGCTTGCGGTGAAGGCCTGCTAAGATATCTGGGGCAAAGCCTCTGACCTCCGTGCAAGGCAGCACTCCTGCTCCTTTGCTGTGCCCTCAAACCCAGCCATCCCCAACATATGCAGTGGATCACAGCTCTTATCAGGGGGTCTGTTTCGTACCCTATATGAATCGGGCCTTTAGTGTGGTGGCACACACCTGCTGGAATCTCCTCCCCTTAAATATTAGGCAGGTGTCCTCTCTGTTGTCTTTTCAGCACCTGCAGAAGATCTTCCTCTTCCAATAAGCCTTTTAAGCAGAGATCTTTTCCAATTTGCATCTGTATTAGAATTGTCTTTAAGATGTTTTAATTGTTTTATCACTTGTTGCTTACTACCCAGGGCTCCTTTGGGAGGTAGGAAGGGCGGGCTGTAAATGCAATAATAAATAAATAAACTTGGTGCTCCCCAGGTGCATTGGACTGTAACTCTGTAACCAGTATGGCAGTATAATCCTGGGGCTGATGGGATTTGTAGTCCAAAATGTCTGGAGGGCACTAGGTTGACAAAGACTGCTCAAAACCCACCTTTCCCACAAGGCTTTGGCCTCACACCTCTTTGCCCCAAACCTTCTAAATACAACCAGGCCAACACCTTTTCGTTCTGAAGAATGGTTAAGCTGTGTGTCTCTGAGCATGTGCAAAGTGCTGAAGTGCTACAAGAAGCCTATGAGCATTCACCTGCATTTGCCAACATTCTTCCCTCACCACCTATGCCTGGAAGCTCCTTACGGCAGAGACTTGCTCTTTGCCTTCCAACTTGCTTAGTCTGCAAAGTACCATGCACATGGATGGCCCCAGGCTGGACCACAAAAACAAGTGCAGCTGCCTTAGCCTCAGATGGCATCCACATCTGCAGGGAGAGACATAACAGTTACACCAGCCTTCCTTTATAAAGGAAAGGCACTCTGAACAAGTTCAGAGGCATTTGCTGTGCAAATGGCTGACTGCCCCAGCACCCCAAAACTGCATATGCTCAGGCTCGTATTAAGGTGGCTTTGGGGCTAGAAGGAGCTTGGCAATGGGGAAAGCTACATCTGCTGAATTTCTGCCTGGAGGCACCACTGTCAAAGGCACTGAAGCCTTGCCAGGGACAGGCGGGCGGGCGAGGCAGAAAACAGCAAGCCCTGCTTGAGAGTGGGATTCAGTCTCCTTAGATAAAACACAGACATACAAAGGCTGGAGAGAGTCAGCAAAGCACTTTGGAAAATTATGATAATAAACATTTTGCCTAAAAATACTTCAGAGCATTTACATCAGACCTTCTGGAAGGATAAGAAACCCTGGACAGGGCTGCCAACTTCCAATTTCAATAAGGCTGCCCTCTTGGGTGGGTCAAGAGTAGAGATGATCCCTAACCAGCCAGCTCTGGACCCCTATGTTGCTCTCCAGAGGGCACTCTGCATATGCTCAGAGACTCTTCACTTAAAGGTGGCAACTCAGAAATATCTGTAAGTGTAATCTGTGTATCTCCATCACTCTTCCTCTACATGTATTAGAGCATGGGGGGCTGCACCTTTGTCACCTTATTGTGGATAATGTTCTGAAAGACATTGCAAACAAATGCATGCATGCAAGAGAGGCGTCCTGGAAGTTAGAGGGAGACATGGCTCTCTCACACACTCTCTCTTCCTCTCTCTCTCTCTGCCACCCCTGCAGTTGTTTCATTCTTTCTGTCGTGCAAGCTAGAAATTTGGCAGCTCTTTGTGCTGGGGCTTGTGTGTGTGTGAGAGAGAGAGGGGGATGGGGGAGAGAGACCCACCAGACAGTTTGAAGTGTTTTGCATTTTTAAAGTCTGGCCTGATACAGATTCCAGGCCCACCTCCCCAGAGTGCCCCAGGATGATGCCACAGCGGCCTTGTTAAGACCCCCTTTTCCCCATCTGCATTGTTGGAGCTCAGCTCTGATGGGGGGAGAGGGAAGCAAGAAGGATGAAAACAGAAAAGCATGGGGGGAGAGAAAAAATATTGTGGTTAGATTCATAAGCCCCTTTGCTAGAATCCCCCAGACAGTGAGTGACGTGGGGTGAACATTCTATGGTCAGTGGCTTCCCCCCCCCCCAACACACACAGAGCGCAGGCTTGGGGAGAGCTTTTTTATGCTTGCGGAGTTGAGCTTGGAGCCAGACGAGGGGCAGCTTTTTGAATCTGAGTGCAGCTCTGGATCACTCCCATGGCAATTGACTAGTCTAGGCAAGGCTGAGGCATCCCACCTGCTCAGCAAGCAGATTTTTGGAGTACAGTGAAAGAGCCGCAAATTGCCAATTCTCCAGCCCATCATTATTTTATTTTTCTGACCACCATCTGGATTTTCTGCTTCAGGCACCAAAATGTCTTGGGTTGTCTCTGGGGCAGGGGAGGAAGAGGGAAAACAGAAGCAGCACACACACACACCTGACTGGCCACAGTTCTGTGGGGGAATGGAAAAGGCACAGAAGGTGGTCCTGGGAACAAAATTCAGGTTCCTAGGAATTTCAGCTTTCACTTAGCGCATACAAAAAACCCAAGTTCCTAGCCCTTCCCATTGCTTAGAGGGGTGTGAGTAATGCTGCTGAATTATCAGAAGCCAAAAGTAAGACTGTAAGAGGCTCGAGGTCCTTCACTCTCCCGCGACTCAGACAAAACACAAAAAAGGTAGGCAAATTTGTTGCATTTGCAGGATTTGTACACAATGCAGAATTCAGCTTTTCTTAGCACTTTCTCCTCCCCTTCCTTTTCAAGCGTGAAGCACACAAAAGCTCACCTGTCTCCCTCCAGCCCTACCAAGAATTTTACTATTTTGAAACTACGTAGTTGGCAGCCTGGCACACTCAAGCACAGCCTGACACCCAAACCAAGTCCCCAAAAGACCACAAAGTGGCTTGGTGCCTCCACAAAACATGCATAAACAAACTCGCTGAGCCGCTCTGTTAACGTTGTGTCATTTCTGTCCCCAGTACCCACATCAGGATCCTACACCAGATCCTTCCTTGCAAAATGTTTTTACAGCTTCCAAACGCCCACGAACCCGAAGCAGCTGAGACAGACTAACCTCATAAAACAAATGTGCATTACATCATTGGCTCAGAAACTACCCCCAGTTGCACATTTGGGACTTCAGAGTTACAAGATGGCGGAAACACAAGAGAACAGTTTGGTGCCCTGTGACTTCAAGAGGTTTGCTGCTCAGAATGTCACAGGGCACCAAACTGTTCTCTTGTGTTTCATCACCACCTCCAAAAGCTGCTTTGGGATGACCCCCATGTTAAACAGTGTTAAAAGCAGGCTGTGATGTTGAACATGGAGTCTACCTTGCAGAACAATCTCCACTTTCATTTTTAAAATAGCAAGTTTCTAGCCCTTTTGGGCTACAACAAAATCTTGGAAAGCATGTGAGCATTGCCTACCCCTTGAGATGGTCTGAGTATCAGGTCAGATTTCTAGAGCTTGGTGCTGGTGGTAGGGTCTCTAACTCTTTGTCCCTCCCTATGGCTGACAAAATAAGAATAAAATTATTGGGGGGAAAGAAAAGATGGTGGGACATTCTGCAGATTACCCCCAATATGCACACTTTATACAGGTCACAGATGCTTGTTGTTGCTGCTGTTATTATTATTCAGCACGAAGTACACTCGGGCGTGGAGACAAGGTCCAATGCCACACGGAGACCGCAGCCACCTTGCCGAAGCGAAGGAAGTCTTCCCCCAGTCCAAGTTTGGCTGAGGCACAGCCTAGCAACCCCATGGACTCTTGTGATGTATGGGACCACATACCCCTTCCTTTCCTGACTTGCTGCCCACCCATCAGCCCCAGCGTCATAGGGCTGTGCTGGCTGGGCCTGTTGGCAGCTGTAGTCCAAACACCTGGAGGCCACCAAGTTGGGGAAAGCTCAGGTGGGTGCAGTGGCAGGAATCACTGGGGTGGAGAGGAAAGGGGTCTTTAAGCAAACTACTGCAGGCCAAGAGGTCACACCCAGGAGGGCCTTTGCCGGAGGCTGCCGGCCGCAGTGCGTTGGATGCTCCTGGAACCCAGAAGCTACAAACTGAGAAACGCACCAGGAGCCGGAATGACTTCCCAAGAACAGAAACAGCTGCGAAGAGAAAGGGAGCCAAACACTTTCCTGGCCAGTTGCTGAGGTTGCTGCTTGTCCCATCCCCCCCCCCCGGACACAGACACACACACAGAGGGGGGGGCTCTGGGACTCACTGCCAACACACGGACAGGAGTTCCCCTGCCCCAGATGCTCCCAGAGGCAGCACAACACAGACACACAATGCACAGGGCAGCGGTTCTTTGGATTCCCAGCTGGAACTCTGCAGTGCACATCTGCAACCCATTTCACATTCCTCAGGGGCTACTGAGCTTCAAAACACCACCACCAAAACTCTGGCTAATGGCAATTAAGCCATCCCACAGGCCCTTCCTAACCCATGCTAATCATCAGGCACTCATCCACTAGGCATCTGCTTCCTCACCACTTGCCCGCCTGGGTCATGGTTGCACTCTTTGGGTGCCTGGCTAAAATGTTTTGAAGGGGAGGATGACAGGAAAGGGGGCAGCTGGTCTAGCCCTCCCCCCATTTCTGAAAGCCCCACACCCACAACTCAACGGATACAAATCAGACCTCTGGGTTTCCCCAAGCGGACACGGGAGGGTCCACCACCTGCCCAGAAAATGGGCAACTCAAAAAAGCAAGCTCTGCCATATGTTACAGGACAGTGACCGAGGACAGTGTTTCCCAGCCCTGTCGGTCATGACTGCAAGTGGGTCACAAAGCCTGGGCACGTGGCGGGTTGCAGGCTTTAGTGGGGCTAACCCCGCCCCCTGTCAGAATGCAGGCATCTTGCCAGCAGCTTACTTTAAAAAAAAAGAAGCAAGATGTGGATGAAAGGAGGGAGTGGCAGGGAGGTCCCTGCAGCCGGCTTAGGCTGGTGCCATCTGCCAATAAACAGCAAGAGTTTCTTCCTCCTGCACAGGGGAAGGGAGGCAGGGATGTCCTGCACACTCAGCCTGCTGCCACCTGCAGAGGGAGCGACAGATCTCCATATTGTATGTGTGCATGTGAGAAGCGGGGGGGGGGTGTATGCATGTGTGGTGGGGGGGCAGAGGTGCACTTGGGCAGAGAGGGAGAGAGCTATGTGGGGGGGTGTTTGTGTGTGAGTGAGGGGGGAGGTATGTTTGCCTGTGTGGTATGTGTGTCAGAGAGGGAGACATACTTGTGGTCCTGCATGTGTGAAGAACGGTGGAAGTATGCGAGTGAGGAGGGGCACAGAGATGCATGTATGTCTGTGGCCCGTCTGTGCACAGTGCATGCACACTGTGCTCTGTGCACATGCAAGAGTGTGTGGTGTGGCCACCTTGTCTATTTTCCCTGGTACAAGGGGATGCTCCCTGTTGTTACTCGACAGCAACAGCCACAGTGTGCGTCTGTGTCAAGTCAGCACTGTTTGATCTCCACCAGCAGGAGGCAGCTGACTTCCCAGGGTAAGCATGAGGTGTGGGGTGTGGGAAGGGGGCAGGGAAGCAGGAAAGACTGCACTTGCTCCCTCTCTCATTTGGTCCTGTGCCATGCTGCCTCCCCCTCCCAGTTTCAATTCTTTAAAGCTCAAAGTAATGAACGGCATCCATACAATGGGAAACATTTTGATGATCATTATTAAGTTTTTAATTAAAAATTAATCACCAATTCAGCCGAGAAGTACAGAGGAGGCACTGGAAGAGTATAGGAGAGGCATTTTAATGTTTGTCAGCAATACGAGTACTGGCACCTCCAGAAGTCCCAAGAGGTCCAAGAACCCACCTGACAATAAACTGATGGGTCTCCACCATCATACCAAGTAAATGTGGACTTCTGGGCCACCATATCAAAAAGGTTAGGAACCAGCCACTGACCTTGTCTACACCCAAGGCTGTGGCGTTATCCTGCCCTTCGCCTAGGAGCTCAGGACAGCAAAGCTCAGCATTCCCAGCCATCGGCCATGCTGGTATCCAAAAATATCTTGAGAGCAGCAGGTTGGGGAAGGCTGGCATACATGCTCTTCTCCCCATTATGCTCACAATAACCCTGCAAAGTATATGAGGCAGAGAGAGAGTGTGTGTAACTGGGTCAAGGCCACCCAACAGAGCTTCTCGGCTGAGTTGGGGTTTGAAACTGGCCTTTGCCCAATGCTTTTCTGACCACTAATATTTTTTTTTAATTTTTGCCCAATGCTTTACTGACCACTAAACTGCACACAATCTCAGATGAAGAAATCCTCAGTCCTATGCACATTTTAGATATGGGAATAAGCAACCTTAAGTGCTCAAGTTCAGAATAACCATGCACAGAACAGGGCAACTGAATTGTATTTTGTCTTCTCTGCTGACCTCCCCCTTCTAAAAGGCAGGTTAAAAATTATCCGAATAAAGTATTTTTAGAGTGTATTCCTTAAAAGCTCAAAGTATTTTTTTAATTTTTAATTTTTACGCTTTTTAATTTTTATCTTTTGACGCCTTTTAGTATCGCTACCCCATATATGTATGCATGTACATCTGTATATATGTATATATATGCATATTGTATTTTATGTGTTTTAATTGTACTTTATTTATTTTAATTCATTGTAATGTTTGGTGTTTTTATTGTGTATACTTTTATTATGTTTGTGTGTGATTTTATTGTAAGTCGCCCTGAGTGCCCTATTGTAGGGTAGAAGGGCAGGACAGAAATATTTTAATAAAGAAAGTACTGCACATGTGATCCAAGAGTTCCCGCAAGAAGATCCAACTGCAGTTCCAGGACCCTCCTCCTGTTGTCTGCTTGGGCAGAATACTGAAACTTTGTTCGTCACATATTCATCCATCACAGGCTCATAGCTCCAAAAACGGCTAAAGAAGGACTTTTCTGAGAAACGTGAGAATTAGTCACTATCATAACCACCCCCTTTTCCCCTTCTCTACCTAAATTTGCTCACTTTCTTCTAACTGAAATAACTCTCCCTCCCACTCCGTGCTGTATTACATTCTTATATCCTTATAAGCAGCTTCCAAAGAAATAAGTAACACAATGTGAAAAACCACCCTCAAATCACTAAAAAAGTATTTTAACTAAATATGTGAAGAGAGCGAATACAGAGTACCCGCTATAGTGGCAACCTACCACTGGTGGACTCAACATAGGAGCAAATGCAGGAAGGTGCCTCCTGCTGAGTCAGACCAGGGCTCCATCTAGCTCAGTGCTGTCCACACGGACTTGGCAGCAATGGCTGTCCAGGGGCTCAGGCTGGATGCCTTTCCCAGCCCTGCCTGGAGATGCCATTGAGGAATGAACCTGGGGCCTTCTGCATGCAAGGCAGGAGCTTTGCCACTAAGTGATGGTCCTTCTCATCTCTCATCAGCCCCAGCAGGCAGCAGCACCAATGGTCAAGGATGATGGGAGCCGAAGGGCAACAAATTCTGGAGGGCACTAAGTTGGCTACATCTGGGTTTGAGTGACAGACTAGGGCTGGGAGAAAAAATGGAAATGAACTGCCTTCAAGTCGATCCTGACTTATGGCTACCCTATGAATAGGGTTTTCATGGTAAGTGGTATTCAGAGGTGGTTTACCATTGCCTCCCTCTGAGGCTAGTCCTCCCCAGCTGGCTAGGGCCTGCTCAGCTTGCCACAGCTGCACAAGCCAGCCCCTACCTTGTCCACCACTGCCAGCTGGGGGGCAACTGGGCTCCTTGGGACTATACTGCTTGCCCACAGCTGCACAGGTGGCAGGGCACGTAACCCCTGAGCCATTCCCTGTGGGGGTGATCTTTAGCTGGCCCTTGACACCCAGGAGACACAAGCAGGGATTTGAACTCTCAGACTCTGGACTCCCAGCCAGGCTCTCCTCCCCAGACTTGGGTTCAAATCCCCATTCAGCAGTGAAATCCACTGGATGACTTTGGGCCAGTCACTGTATCTCTTAGCCTAACCTACCTCACAGGGTTGTTGCAGGGCTAAGATGGGAGGGAAGGGCAGAACCCTGTATGACACCTGTAGCTCCTCAGGTAGGATTTAAGCATAAGTAATAAACAACACATAAACGGCATGGCATATCATTTTAAAAGCAGCCATCCCCAAAAAACCATCACGGCAGGAGGTTGTTTACTATTATAAACGCTGCTGACTCCCACAAAAACAAGTGAGGATGCTGCAGGATCATTTCCTGTCTAGACCAGTGAGGTGGGTTGTCTGGAAAGGTTTGAATTAGGGGAATTTGCATTGAAAGTGTTTTAATTTGTATTGGAAATGGATGTCCTAGACTAGAGAGTGGCCTAATTTAGCATGTATATTTTACTTTATTTAGTAAACACAGCCAGAAACATTGAAATGGACACGTTTGCCTAATATTTATTTGCAATTGGCATCCATTCATTGTTACTAATGAACTTAAGATAAACAGATTCTTTTTCATGGAATAATAAAGCCCAGGAAAATTTTCTGCTCCATATCACTGACCTGAACTTGACTGGAGTGGGAAAAGGCACTGAAAAGACGCCCAAAATTGAAAACGGCAACATGGTGGGGAGGGGGGGGGGGAAATCTTTCCTACTATCAAGTTGCCTAACAGCTGGCCTAATTGTCATATTTTTTTTTAATTTGTTGTTTCTATATTACCTGTTATGGAAACAATGTTATCTTCTGTTGAAACAAAAAAGGTCTTCTAAGACCCCTAAAAACAGAACAAGAAGGAGCCCAATGCATCTCCACTAGGAGAGCACCCCACAGTTTAGGATGCCCGCCTGAAAAGGCCTGCCCCCTGGGCTCACCCACCTGCAGCCCAGCAATGACGGGCCAGAAAGTGGGGCCTCTGACATTCATCCAAAAATCTCAGGCAAGCCTGGACTGCAGGAGGCTTGGATACAGGACAGCTAATGGCAACCTGTGCCTGGAGCCCCTCCTATCTATGGGGGGTTAGTGCCCTCCCTCTGAATCCCAGTGCTTTCTCAATGTCCATTTGGGTCTGGATACTCAACAGATGGGGAAGATCCACAGCTTCTTCTGAAGGCCAGAACACCAAGCGTTTCCTCTTCCTTGCTCTCGCCGTGAGGGCTGCTCCCTGAGGCCATCTGGCACTATGGAGCCCAAAACCGGCCAAAGGCCAGTGGGCAGTGGCAGCACAAAGCAGCAGCATCTGCCACGCTTCACCCCGCCCCCGCCCCCAGCATGGCTTTGGGGCCCCTTCATCATTAATCATCACTCATTCTCTCAAAAGTGAGATCCCTCAAAGCTCCCAGGCGGGGCTCACACCATCACCGGCTTCCTCAAAGCAGAGGGAGGCAGCACAGCAGAAGGCGAGACGGCTGGCTCGTGCGCCACCAGCCTGGACTGCCCTTTCCATTCTCCAGAAGGAGAAGAACAATGGGGGGCAGTGCACACCCTGAGTCACTGCACACGGGGAGGGCAGCCCCACAGCAAAGGCTGCCCAGGAAGCCTCCCATATCAGCAGCTTCCGCCACTGTGGAATTCCCCCAAGGAGATAAACGGATTTGCTGCAACCACAATGGTCGGAGGAAAAACAGGCACCAGCCTCCTCAAACGAAGAGGCGGAGGAGGCCACAGAGAGGCAGATGCTGCTCCAACACACCATCGACAGGGTCACCACCCCAAGCTCCCCTCCCCTGAGGTGGCGGCGGAGGCGGCAGCAGCTGGGATAAAAAGGCAACCACAAACAATCCATCGCACACACAAAGGTGAATGGTTGCTGTTCACTCCTGTGAGGGGAAAGAGCAATCACATGGGATAAAGCCTGCCAAACCCCATCCCTAACTTTAGGTGGCCTCCCACGAGAAGGACCACTGACAAATTTTAAGGGCAGAGTCCCAGACTCAGCAGAAAGGGGTAGGCAGGAATCAAGAGCTCTGTGTTCCATTCCTGCTTTAAACACATACATGCAGTCATTCTTTTGAGGTCAGGTTTTTTTGTTTTGTTTTTTGGCAAAACGGTGCATGCATGTGTGCACGCACACGCACACACCAGTGCTCACCACAACCCAAACTCAGTTCCTGGATGCAAAACTTCAGCAGCTCATTGAAAAAAGGGCTATGCACTAACCAGGAAACGAAAGCTATTCCGAGGGATCAACAGAGGAAGTGCAGAGAACACCAATGTGGTCTCCGGCATAAGCAGCCCTGCTAGACTACTAAACAATGGCTACCTTGCTGAGTGAGGTGTTCTTAAGGGCAGGCTGCATGCACTGGTTGTGGGTTGTCAGACCCCTTTGAAAGCCATCCACGTTGGTGGCCATCACCACACCTTGTGGGAGTAAACTCCATAGTTTAACTTTGCACTGAAGAAGACCTTCCTCTTGTCTGTCCTGAAACACCCAGCGCTCAACTCCAACGGATGGTTCCACTGGGTTCAAGTATTATGAGAGGGAGAGAGAAACTTCCCCCATCCACTTTCTTTGAAAATGGAAATGGCTTGCCTTCAAGTCGATCCTGACTTATGGCAACCCTATGAATAGGGTGTTCATGGTAAGCGGTATACAGAGGGGGTTTACCATTGCCTTCCTCTGAGGCTAGTCCTCCCCAGCTGGTTAGGGCCTGCTCAGCTTGCCACAGCTGCACAAGCCAGCCCCTTCCTCGTCCGCAACTGCCAGCTGGGGGGCAGTGGGGCTCCTTGGGACTATGCAGCTTGCTCACGGCTGCACAGGTGGCAGGGCACGTAACCCCTGAGCCACTCATTGCGGGGTGATCTTACACCTAGGATCCGCTTCTAAAATCTAAACAAGAACATGAGCACTTTCTCTGAGCACTAGAACCCAGAATCCTGTTCCTGAGAAACATGTGACCCTAGCAGAGCCAATCCAAGGCCCGTTCTAACATGAGCCATTCTCTCTTGCTCTCTCGTTCACTGTCTTCCCCCCTTGAGCGAGCTGGGTGCCGGCAGAATGGACGTCAGGCAGATCTGACCCACAGAGCACAACCCACTGAATTTTTCAACCCTACCCTACATGGTTATAGCTGATTAAGACAGTGGAGGAAGAGGGGATGTCCTGAATCTCCTGCCAAATCAGACTGAATGGATCCCCCTTCCCCTAGGGCTAGAACGAAGGGAAAGGCTGCAGCAGAGGGACCACAGCGCAGGGGGCGAGCACTGCATTTTGAAAACAGAAGGTCCCCAGCTCAGTCCCTGCCAAAGGAAGAAGGATCAGGTAGCAGGTGATGTGGAGGACCATTCCCCATCAGAGATCCCAGAGGGTCACTGGCTACCAGACTGGATCATGCCCTGATCTGGTATAATGCAGCTTCTTCCTTGGTTACCAAGTGCCAGCCCATATCGGAAAAAACCCAATTCACCCACGTGACATTTCTCCAAGCGAACACCGTGCCCCTGAGGTCAGTGGAGGCTGCCCAACCAGAGAGCAACGCATCTTGGGCAAACTAGCACAGAGGGAATTCTCTTTCCTACGGCACTCTCGATTCTCATGCCACTTGGAAATATCTACATGGTCAAAACAGGAGAAATGTCAGTGAGAAAGAGAAAAGTCACCCAGCTCAGCCCAACTCGAAGAAGCTCCCTTTTGCCGCTCCGAGTCTGTAGCAGCTGCAGTGGTCAGTTCTGAGATCACTCCCGCCCTGCAGGAAGCTGCAAAAACAGAAAAGCTGCAATTACCACCCAAAACAGGCCATTTAAGGTGCAGCAGCCCACCACCTTCAATGCTTTAACCTGTTTCCGTGAACAAAATAAAAGGCCAGGATCAAAACAGTTTAAGAGCTGAGGAACATACCTGGGTTTGCCAGCCCTGATTAAAAGCTGCAGGCCCCTAATGACATACTGCATATCCAGAACGGGTCTCTCCCTTAGTGATCATAAAGGCCTGCTATTAAACAACTTGACACCTAGAACCAAGCTACCAGCTGGTTCATTGTGTGATGGTCTCCGCCCCCATGTCCTTATCCTCCTCAGTGCTCCCCCCCTTCCCCTAACATAAGAACTGCTGGATCAGACCAAAGGGAGCCCACCGGTTCTGCACCCTGCTTCTCCCCCACGGTGGCCTGCCAGATGCCTCCAGGACCCCCTCCCCAAACAGGGCATTAAAGCAAGAACCTTCCCCCTTCAGAGAAGGACCATTGCAGCTCAGTGGCAGAGCTCCTGTTGGGCGTGCAGAAGGTCCCAGGCTCATCATCAACCTCCATCATCTGCCGCCTTTCCACGGCAAGCCATTCTCAAGGCGGCTCACAACATCAAAAAACTCCATATTCAAACAGTTACAAAAAATAAAATATAGTCAAAACAACAGCCATAAATAATAAACGAATGAAAACATCTCAGTGTGGCATAGTGGTTAGAGTGTTGGACTACGACCTGGGAGACCAGGGTTCAAACCCCCACACAGCCATGAAGCTCGCTGGGTGACCTTGGGCCAGTCACTGCCTCTCAGAGGGAGGCAATGGGAAACCCCCTCTGACCATGAAAACCCTATTCAGAGGGTCGCCATAAGTCGGGATTGACTTGAAGGCAGTACATTTTTAAGCAATCCCTACATACATCACTATCATGTCTAACAACAAAAATGCAAAGCCATCACTCCCCACAACAGCAAAAATGCATCTCCAAAATTAAATCCTGACCCCAAAAACAACTCCTAAAAAACATCCAGCCCAATAGTCTACAGGCACCCCAAGCAGCAGGTCCTTCTGGACTAGTGGCAAGGTAGATCCTCACCTCTTCAGCAGTTGCTGCTTTTGTAGCTGGGGAGAGTCAGGGCACACCCTCCCAGGTTCAATCACCAGTGGTATGTAAGACTGAGAAAAGACTCCTGCCTGTAAACCTGGAGATCGGCTGCCAGTCAGTGCTATAGACAATGCTGAGCTAGACAGGCCAAGGGCCTCGCTCTGTATAAGGCACCTTGCTATGTTTCCTGCTGCTTGCTACTTAGCAACTGGCATTTAGAGATATACTGTCCCTGAACACGGAGGTTCCCCTTGCAAATCATGGCTGGTAGCCACTTAAAGACCTCTCCTCCACCTCTTAATTACTTTTACTTACTTACTCATTGGATTTGTATCCTGCCCTTCCTCCCAGGAGAAGCCCAGGAATGTTCCCAATTCCCTTTTAAAGCCAGCTGTCCCGGCTCATCGCAAAGGCACACGGCTGCTGCTGCTGTTGGCACTATTAATTTTTTTGAAGGCACAATTACCTTGTCTCTCTCATTTTCCATCTCAAAAACTAGTGAATGGGTTGATAATTGTGGTTTACAGACAGTAGCTTTAAAGGTATAGTTACTGCACTGTTCATCTCTCCCTCTTCCTCTCTCCCCCCTCCCTCTTCTTTCTAAAGAAAAGAAAATAATTCAGATTAAGCCACAGAGTTAAGGGCCTGCTACAATTTATTGGGGGACACTGCCCCCTGGTGTTATCAAGCCATATTTTGAGCATCAAGCCATGAGAATTGCTTTGCTGGGGCAGATCAAAAGGGCATCTACTATCATCTACATTTGGAGCAGTGGGGTTGGGGAACAAAATGTATCCATTGGTACTACATACACACTTTTTCTTTTTTATAAACTTTGTTTTCTTTGCAGGTACCTGTTCTCAATATAACAGCAGGATTTCTTATACATGACAATCAGATACCAATGCAAACAGATATAAACAATATTTAACAAAAATAAACAAGGAAACAAAACCTCTCAACGTACGTATCCAAAAACTAATTCAATATGATGTTCAGCTAGCTAGAAAATAGACCATTTAAGCTGTCCATATATTAACTGCTACTACTAAGCACGTTTCCAAATTTGCCAGGCTTCTAAGGATGGGTGATGAACAAATGAATCTTCAGAAGTATGTTCAATAAATGAATGCCAAGCTATATAGAAAGAGTCCGGTGTTTCTTTTCCAAGACATGTGTAAGCTTTTCCATTATGGCGATATTCCAAAGAGAGTTATACCAATGTTCAATTGAGAGATTTTTTGCTATTTTCCATTGCGTTGCAATAGTCATCTTTGCTGCTAAGGTCATGTAAATAATAAGTTCTTTAGAGAGCAATTTCACGTGTGCGTTATCAAAAATGTTTAGTAACAACAGTTTTGGGGGAAATGCAAAATGCTTTTGAGGTACTGATAACATTTCTTTATAAACCAACGAACAAAATTCTTGTACATGTTCACATTCCCACCACAAATAAAAGTATGTTCTGATCTTCCCACAGCCTCTCCAACATAGTGGAGAGACTGTTGAGAACATGAGTGGAATTTGGACAGGTATGCGATAACAATGATGTACCAGTTTTAATTAGCGTTCTTTTACATGACTAGATACAGATTTAAACGGACATTCCTCCCACAATTTATTCCAATCTCTGGTTTGTATTTCAGATCCTAGATCTAATTCCCATTGGTCTTTTAATGAAAAATAGATTTTAGAGATATATTAAGTAATATTGAGTATATTTTAGAGACTAAGCCTTTATCTCCCTTGTGCATATCTTGAAGTAACTGTTCAAACTGTGTAATGGGTCTTGTTGCCTGTTGTGTAATATAGTTTAGTGAAATGAAGCTGCGTACTTGAGCAAGTGTTGGCCAATTTAGTTTTGTACCTTGTAATTTAAGTTTTAACTGTTCAGTTGAGAGTGGAGTAGAATTTGTATAGAAATCACACAGTTTATATAATCTTTTAGTACTCCAGCTCTTTGAGATTCTCTGTCAGGAGTATGGAATTTAGGTTGAAAAGCAATAGGTATTAAAGGTGAGATTATGGGAGTCAGTTTGTGTTGTCATATTTTCCAGGATGTAAACATACATTTGGTAAAAGGGTTAAGGATGTTATTAATAGATTGGGGTTTGACAGTTAAAAAGGGTAAGATTTTCAAGGCACACCTGAAGCAATTTTAGTTTCCATCTCAACCCAGTGTTTCTCATCTATATTTCTAATTAGATACACCATTTGGCAGATTTGGAAGGCGTTATATTAATATGATAAATTTGGTACATTCCATCCCCCTAAAATTGTTTTTCGATATATTAAAGATTGGCTAGGTTTTTTTGTTGGAAAATAAATTTGTTAATTGTGTTTTGCCAGGTTTTCATTATTTCCCTTGGTATAGTGATAGGTAAAACCTGAAACAAAAATAATAAACAAGGGAGTATCATCATTTCAGTCGCAGCTATTCTGCCCAGCACTGAGAGATAGAAGTTTTTTCTAGAATTTTAAGCTATCTCTGAGCTTCGTCATGATTGGGTTATAGTTTAAATAAAAGTTTATGTTTTTGGATAAGAAGACACCAAGATATTTGAATGATTTGGCACAAACAGAGATACCTAAGGCAGTTTTGATTAGTCTTTATATAGCGGGACCTAAATTTACAAATAAAGATTCAGATTTAGTGTAATTAATTGTAAGTCCACCCATTTCTTTATATGATTAGAACAAGTTTGTCAGGCCATTTAGAGACGATATTGAGTCGGATAAAGGAAGGGCCACATCATCTGCAAACAAGGTATTCTTGTGAGTGGTTCCATTGATGTTATAGCCTTTAATATTGATGTACTCTCTCACCGCCTGTGCCAAAGGTTCCATGGTAAGAGTAAACAAAAGTGGCGAGAGAGGGCATCCTTTTTTGTACCTTTTCCAATCTTTATAAATCCCAACTCAAATGCATTGACCCTGATGCTAGCTAAGCCTTGTTTATATAGATTTTGAATCAGTTTAATAAATGTATTCCCAAATCCGTAATGTTGCAGAACCTGAAGTAAAAAGTCCCAACGTAAAGAATCAAATGCTTTTAAAGCATTCAGTTTAAAGATTGCTAATGGTTTATGATATTTTCTACTATGCCAAATAATGTTCAATAGTTGTCTAATTGGGTCCAAGGTTTGTCTGCTTTTAATGAAACCAGCTTGGTCCGGGTTTATGATAGCGGGCATGATGTGGCTAAGCCTGTTGGCCAAAACTGATGTAAATATCTTTTGATCTTGGTTCAACAACTTAATTGGTCTAATTGGTCATATCTGAGGGATCTTTTCCTGGTTTGGGAGTAAAATTATGTGTGAAGTTTTCCAAGTTTTCATTCCCTTCCCAAATTGCATCAAATAGCCATGTTAAATTAGGAGTCAAATATGAGCTGAATTTCTTATAGAAGTCCGTGGGAAAACCATCCAGTCCTGGGGCCTTATTATTTTTAAGCTTTCTAATAACATCTTTAATTTTATTTTCAGTAAATCTGTTATTCAAAACAGATCTTTGAGCATGATCCAACTTTGTGAGTTTAAGTTTCTCAAGGAAATATGATATGTTTACTTCATTAGGTTCTGGGGCTTGGTATAAGTTTTGGTAGCAAGTTTTAAATAATAAATAAATCAAATAATAAATGAATAAATGCAAAGTGAATTTCTTTAGTTTTATACATGAATTGTCCATTATCTTGTTTAATACACCAAATTCTGCGAGAGGAAAGTTTGTTTCTCAATAAAAGTTTAGAATTTCAGTTTCCCTTTTCATAATTTTTTTGTTCAAGATAGATCATATTTTTTGAGATCTTTGAAATTTCTATAGCTTCTTTTTTTTCCTAACAGAGTCCAATTTAAACCTAATTTTAGGTGGGCCTAATTCTTTATGTTGCTGTTCCGATTTCTGTAATTCACCATATAGATTGTTTCTTGGGGTAGATGTTTGTTTCTGTAATTTATTCTTCTCTGCAATACAACGTCCCTGTACCACAGCTTTCATTGCATCCCATATGATGCTATCATTGGTCCCTTTGCCTAAATTGTGTTGGATGTAATCCTTAATGGCCATTTGAACTGATTCTATAACTACTTGGTTCATGAGCAAAGAGTTATCAAATTGCCAGGAAGGTGTAATTTTTTCTTTATCTCCTGTCGATTGTGTTGCCCATACAGGGGAATAATCAGAAACCATAAATAACCCAATTTGAGATTCTTGCAGAGTGGTTTGTAATGTAGTGGATATCAGAAGGTAATCTAACCTACAATACTGTCTATATCTGCACGAATAGTATGTATAGTCCCTCTCTGATTTATGTAATGATCTCCAAGCATCCAATAGATTAAATTTGGTTAAGATATCTTGAAAATTAGATTTAATGATGGATTGAGTAGTTGTTATAGGTATTGTAATGCTTGCAGATTTATCCCATATAGGATCTGCACCCAATTAAGATCCCCTCCAATTATTATCTCACCTTCTGCAAAGCTCTGTAATTTGTTAGAGAGGAAGAAAGAAAATGTAATTGTTTTTTATTGGGAGCATATAAAGATGCTAGGGTTAATTTTTGAGCGCCCAGACTGCCTTTAACAAATAATATACGGCCTTCTGTGTCTTTGTAAGTCTGAATGTGTTTAAAAGGTAAGGATTTTGCTACTAATAGAGCCACACCTCTGCTTTTAGAAGAGCCATGAGATGAGTATTGCTCTCTATAATAATTATGGGGCAAAGGTTTTGAGGCTTCTTTGCTAGAATGAGTTCCTTGAATAAAAATAATATGAAGCTTATCCTTTAAAATAAAATTTGAAACTCTTCATCTTTTAACTGGATTGCCCAGACCTTTAACGTTCAATGTGTAAATTTTTACAATACCTTCCATAACAAAAGAAAGTATAAGCAAGTTGCTCCAGCCCAAAAGGTTAGCCAGCGTAATGTGTGTTCCATGTGCATAGTAGTTCAGATTTGCCAGACATGTATCAGAGAGAAATAACAACCATTATTAAAAGTACAAACATCAGAATTAGTGAAACCTAATTTTGGCAGGGTGCCATCCCAGTGATGGGGTCCTGTAACACTGCTCCTAGAGCGTGTTATCCTATGCAGGCAATACATCCGGGGGGGGAAACCAAGAAATGTATATGGCTTTTCCCTGGTCCTGACACGTAAAATACTAAACTTTCCATTCCCCCTTTTTTATTTTTATTATTACTTTTTTTCTCCTTCCCTTTTTTCCTATTAATTTATATATATGCATATATATGTCCACAAACAGACATACTCATATATAGATATGTATTATTATGATTATTGTCTTTATTTATCCCCCGCCATTTTTCCAAAACTGGAACTCACGGCGGCTTCCAGATAAAAAAACACATATAATTAAAAACATACAAAGTCTACATTAAAATAAGATTAAACCATTTCCAATATTAAAACCATACACACATATATCCTCACATGTTTACATACAGACCTATATACATGCATAAATCCATATTTTTACCCATAGATCGTATTTCTAACATATCATGTATGGACTAATGATGACATTGGTTTACAAAATATAATCTGTGGTGTTTCATTATAAACTTTTAACAACCCCAGTTTAAGGTTATTAGAAAATATTGAGAAGTACTTAAACAGTATGTCCATAATAACAGTATTTTTCTGAAAATAGAAAATTAGATTTAACCTTTAATGTCACTTTAATGTGTGCAACATGCCATCTATTTCAACACAGGTGAAAAGGGAACCCCCAACAAAATTTAACATTTGCAGCTTGTAATTTCTCTGTTGCTGGTCTCAAATCGCTTCTTTCCTCAGAGTTTCCACACTAAGATCTAATGTGCCGATCTTGGCAGTTCTATTCACCCACACTAAGATCCTGAGGGACCATGATGTCTTTGCTGTCATATTTCAGACCTCCCTTGACTCTAATGGCTTTCATAAATCTGTCTTTAAGTCGAAAATGAACAAAAGTCACTATGACATCACAGAGCATTGCAGAAGCTTTAGACTTAGGAGCCAAACTGCGGAGAGCATGTTCCAGATCTAATGTGGTTATAGGGACTTCAGGGAGTGCCAAAGAGCACCATTTTGTATGAAATGTAATCGTGTCTCCCTGTTCCTTTTCTTCAGGGACCCCACAAAAGTATACATTGCAGCGTCTAGCTCTGTTCTCCTGTTCATCCACCTTTATGTGCAAGTCTTTATTGGCTTTTAAGAGCAGTTGGAGTTTGTCAGCATTTTTAATACCTGGCTCCATAGCTTCGTTTGCTGTTGTTTCAATAGCAAACATTTTTTGTGTTAGTTTATCTAGCGTCTCTTTTGTGGAATCAAAGGCTTTTTGCCATTCAGCAATTAAAATGGTAAACATTTTTTGAACATGGTCTGTTATTGTCTCCAGTACATTTTCAAAGCCATGAGGCGTTGTATCTTCCTGTCCCGATTTCCTACTTTTCGCTGCCATTTTGAGACTGCGTCAGGGGTTATTTTTTAAAAACACGAGTTGAAGGCACAATTTAGACCTGGCTTGTCTCAGATTATAGGCAAAAGCGCACTATGATTTGTCAGAGGCTGTAAAAGAGGTAAGGAAGATTGCCGCGGGGTGTAACCATTTTCATCCATACATGCTTTTTCTGATCCAACACAATGTGCTAGCCTTTTGGTTACTCTTGACATTATGAAAATCTGAACTGCTTTGTTGCCATATACCAGCAACAGAGATCAAGTATACAAATTTACAGTTTCTTATGGACAAATGGATACATTCTGTTGTTTAAAACTAGTTGTGCCAGGAAAGAATCTTGGGCCTTCTGCCTGCAAGAGACTGGCTCCTTCTCTAATTCAAAATGTGAGCATATATAAAAATCATGGCTCCCACTCAGTTAAAGCAATCTCAGTAAACCTGCCTTTTAATAAACCTTCCAGTTATATCTGCACACTCTTCATTTTTAGTCATGGCTGTACACCTGCGCCACAACTATGGACATTAAAAACAATCATGTGTACGACTGAGCTGTAAAGGTTGCAGATTCTTTGTCTTGGTACATAAGGCTGATGATGCATCCTCTGAGCACTTCCCCGAGAGGAAAGGACTCTGAAGAGGCCTCCCCCGTAAGCAAAGGCAAGTGGGGTTAAAAATGTGTAAGACCCACTAGTTCGTGTGTGTGTGTAAATATACATCACCCAACCTCCCCCCCCCGTTTTTTAGAAGAAGAAGAGTTGAGGGAAGGGGACAAGGCCACTGAAGAGCCTCTTGCCCTGGGCGAGCAGGAGTCACCACTGGCTTCAGGAGGGGCACAGAAAGGAGCAGGCAAAAGGGCTTAATGGGCTCCCCGGCTAATCCCCAGAACCCGTGTTGAGGGCTGGGACCAACTGAAGGGATGATCGTTACAAAGGCTGCCCCTGTGCATGGACAGGGTGCATTTAGTGTTAGACTAGGCCTCGGGAGGCCAGGGTTCAAATCCCTACTCGGGCGGCCTAGCCTACCTCACAGGGTTCTTGTGAGGATAAAATGCAGACTGAGGAGAACCATGTACGCCACTTTGAGCTCCTTGGGGGAAAGGTGGGATAAAAAGGTAACAGTAATAATAACCATACTTCCCAGCACCCAGGAAGCAATCCCAGCCTGCGCGTATTCGGGGTGAGGAAGGCGAGCTTACAAAGCGGAGGGCGCCTTGAGCCACATAACCTTGTAACAAAAGGCGACTACGCAGGGCATCCCCTTCCCGGCTAAATAGCTTGCATCTGGTCCTACAAAGGCTCCTAGTCCTGTGTGAGGAGTAGGCTGCCACCCCTCCCTCTCTCACCCCTGTATGACGTCGCAGCTCTTTCCACTCACCGGGCAACAGCGCCGGAAGAAGGACCTCGCCCTGTGCGCCGCCCAAACCCTTCCCTGCCGGGAACCGCGACCCGGAGCGGAACCTGCGCGCGCGCCTCCCCGCGGGATCCGAGGCGGGCCGGAGGGAGGGAGGGAGGGAGGCAGGGAGGGGGAGAGACGCTGTCAAGGCTCCGGGTGGGGCGGAGAAAGACCCCCCCTCCACAGGTTCGTGATTCCGCCAAAGGCCCCCCGAGGCTGGAATGGCGGTTTCAAAGTAGCAGGAGCAGCCGCAGAAAAGCTGCCCTTTGGGGGGACAGGATTGAGTTGAAGCGGAGGGGAGAAGTCCTGGCGGAGGGCTGTAGAAAGTGGAGTCCCCAAAAGTTCAGCATTGGGACCTGGGCTCTGGTACTTGTTCATAGGCGATCTAGCATTGGGGGTCAGCAGCTAACGATACTAAATTGCTCAGAGTCCTTAAAACAAAAAGGGATAGCAATTAAGAGCTCCAAAAGGACCTCTCCAAACTGAGTGAATGGGCAGTAAAATTTAATGTAAGTGTAAGGTGATGCATGTCAGGGCAAAACAATCCACATATACATTTATGGAGTCTGAACTGGCACTGACTGACCAGGAACTAGACCTTGGGGTCCTAGTAGCAGCTCGATGAAGATGTCGACCTAGTGTGCGGCAGCTGTGAAAAATGCAAATTCCATGCTAGGGTTCATCAGTAAAGATTTTGAAAATTTTATTATTATTTATTATTTTATTATTTATTAAACTTTTATACCGCCCGACAAGCAGAAGCTCTCTGGGCGGTGAACAACAAAAATACTAAAATACACAATATAATACAATTAAAACATATAACAATAAAACAGTCTAAAATCAATTACAACAAATGAAAAATCAATAACTTAAAATGCATTGGGAAAGAGGAAGGTTTTAACTTGGCGCCGAAAGGATAGCAGTGTCGGCACCAAGCGTACCTCCTCGGGGAGACTGTTCCACAGTTCGGGGGCCACCACTGAGAAGGCCCTAGATCTTGTCACCACCCTCCGGGCCTCTCTATGAGTCGGAACCCGGAGGAGGGCCTTCTAAGCAGAACGCAGTGAGCGGGCGGGTTCATATCGGGAGAGGCGTTCCAACAGATATCGTGGTCCCATGGCGTATAAGGCTTTATAGGTTAATACCAACACTTTGAATCTGCCCCGGAAGCATATTGGCAGCCAGTGCAAGCGTGCCAGAACAGGTGTTATGTGATCGGACCGCTTGGTCCTTGTCAACAATCTGGCAGCCGCATTTTGCACTAGCTGCAGCTTCTGAACTGTCTTCAAAGGCAGCCCAACGTAGAGCGCATTGCAGTAGTCCAAACGCGAGGTTACCAGAGCATGTACCTCCGATGTAAGGTCCTCCTTACTCAGATAGGGACGTAGCTGGGCTACCAACCGACGTTGGTAGAACGCATTCCGTGCCACCGAGGCTACCTGAGCCTCAAGTGAAAGGGAAGAGTCTAGAACGACTCCCAAGCTCCGAACCCGGTCCTTTAGGGGGAGTGTAAACCCATCCAGGATAGGGTATGTATGCTGTTATACAAATCTATGGTGCGACTGCATTTGGAACACTGTACAATTCTGGATGCCTCACCTAAAAAAGGATATTGTAGAGCTGGAAAGGGTTCAGGAAAGGGCAACCAGAGTGATCGAGGGGATGGAGCAACTCCCCTATGAGGAATGGTTGCAGTATTTGGGGCTTTTCCATTTAGAGCAAAGGCGAGTCTGAGGTGGCATAATAGAAGTGTATAAAATCATGCATGGCATGGAGAAAGCAGATACAGAAAAGTTTTTCTCCCTCATAACACTCATGGACAGCCACTGCAGCTGAATGCTGGAAGATTCAGGACAGACAGAAGAATGTCCTTCACACAGCACATAGTTAAGCTATGGAACTTGCTTCCACAAGAAGCAGTGATGGCCACCAACCTGGATGGCTTTAAAAGAGGATTAGGCAAGTACATGGAGGATAAGGCCATAGTCAGAGGCAGCGTACTTCCAAATACCAGTTGCTGGAAACTGCAGAGGGGGAGAGTGCGCTTGCACTCAGGTCCTGCTTGTGGCTTCCCATAAAGGGCATCTGGTTGGCCACTGTGAGATCAGGATGCTGGCCTGGGTGGACCATTGGCTTGATCCAGCAGGGTTTCGCACCTTTCAAGTTAAAAGCCTCCCAAAGCTGTTCATGTCCGCAACATAAAGCAATACTGCATACTTCATCACATATTAATAAAACCATAATCCAGAATTTACAGTGTTCAGATTTGCTTCCCCTACAAAACCACTTTCACTCAGATCCATTTTTACAACAGGACTTTATTTCTTAATTCTTGCTTCTGGAGGTGATAACAGCAATGTAAACTTCCACCATCCATCGACGAGAAGCTTTGCTTATTGGATATCCACCTCTCTCATCCCCCGTCTGGTGGCTTGAATTATTTTATTATCTTAATTATATATCTTAATTGTACGCTCCTCTGGGCGGGGACTTTTGTCCTCCTGTTGCTTGTAAAGTGCCGCCATGGCCGTGATGGGGCTAAATAAATTGACAGTGAAGGTATATTATATATTTTTATAAATTATGATACTGATACAATATTTATGGCATCAGTGGTCTCACAGGTGGGGAAACTGACTCTCCCAGGGTTGTTGGACTCTGGTTCCCATCCTCCCTGATCTTTGTCCATGCTCTCTGTGGCTGATGGGAGTTGGATTCCAGCAACATCTGGCTCCCCACCTCTGGTATATGACACTTTATGCAGCTATATCTAAACAAAGGTCTTTGCCAACAATGTGCTTGCAATTTAAGCTTCATAGCAGGGAGAACAGCAGAGTTGTAAGGGATGCTTTAATTCGGATTCCTGCACGAAGCAGGGGGTTGGATTCGATGGCCTTAATAGGCCCCTTCCAACTGTACAATTCTAGGATTCTACTGTTCTCACAATCTGAAAACCAGTTATTATTGTTCACTAGCGTTACTCCACAGATCTACGTAACTCCATTTTAAAACAAACTGGCCACTTTCACAGATCTCCTAACATCCCCCACTCCGCTATCCCACCCACCCCCTCACCACAATTGATATTCAGAGATAAACCACCTCTGGATATGGGGTTTCGTTTAGCCATAACCATTGAGAGACCTCTCATCCTTGGATCTGCAGCTTTGCTCCTAAGATTCCATGGAATTATATTTTCACCCTGCCTTTCCCCCAGGGATCTCGAAGAGTTGCCTCTGTAGCTTTTATGGCTTATTTCCCAATATTTTATTTAAATGATTTTGCGGGAGGGGTGGGGAAAGTTGCATTTTATTTTTGTTGCATTTCTGTGTTTTATTATAAACTGCCTTGAAAGAGTTTACTCTCAAAGAAGCCAGCACATAAATATTTTAAACAAATAAACAGACAGGCAAAATTTCAACAGATACAGTTTTGTCCAGCATGGGAAAAAAATCCTTACCTATTGAATGTTTGCCCCTTGTGCACCTGTCAGATGGGGGGGCATAGCCAGTGCCCCAGCTTCACAATGGTAACCCGGGTGACAAACCTG
This sequence comes from Rhineura floridana, assembly GCF_030035675.1. Taxonomy (NCBI): domain Eukaryota; kingdom Metazoa; phylum Chordata; class Lepidosauria; order Squamata; family Rhineuridae; genus Rhineura; species Rhineura floridana. The sequence goes on along the minus strand of NC_084499.1, from coordinate 1,101,237 downwards.
TTTATAAGACACTCTCCTCTGGCCTTTTGCAAGCTGAAGACACCCTCCCCCTGGCGGTGTAAGGCCACAATGACAGCGGCTCAGAAATGCAGCTTCTTCCCGCAGGAACCCTACTATATTCCTGGGTGAGTCCTCCACACTGGTCAAGTCAGACATTGCCATGCATTTTCAGCCACTCAAGAAACATGATCTCAGGGAGAAAAATAAGGCCCAGCTGAAGCTGTGGTTTTTCGCCATTTGTTGTTATGTGCCTTCAAGTTGATTAAGAGTTATGGTGACCATCTGTCGTGAACCACCCTATTTAGATCTTGTAAGTTCAGGTCTGAGGCTTCCTTTGTGGAATCCATCCATCTCTTGTTTGGCCTTCCTCTTTTTCTACTCCCTTCTGTTTTTCCCAGCATTATTGTCTTTTCTAGTGAATCATGTCTTCTCATTACGTGGCCAAGGTATGATAACCTCAGTTTCATCATTTTAGCTTCTAGTGACAGTTCTGGTTTAATTTGTTCTAACACCCAATTATTGGTCTTTTTCGCAGTCCATGGTATGTGCAAAGCTCTCCTCCAACACCACATTTCAAATGAGTTGATTTTTCTCTTACCCACTTTTTTCACCATCCAACTTTCACATCCATACATAGAGATCAGGAATACCATGGTCTGAATGATCCTGACATTGGTGTTCAGTGATACATCTTTGATTTCGCCATAATACAGTAAAAACAACCTGGGTTTGTCTTAAATTCTAATGCCTTTTCCAACCTGGCCAAATGTTGGTCACTAACGGAGCCTCCACATCCAGAGGCAGACCACCTTGGAGTAGCCAGGTGCCGGGAATGTGCTCTTTGAAGGATGGTTTATTGTTTAACATAAGAGCATAGAGCCCTGTGGCTGGCTCAGGCCGGGGGGGGGCAACTGGTCCAGCATCCTGTTCTCAGTGGCCAGCCAGATGCCCCCATGAGAAGCTCGCAAGCAGGACCTGGAATTTTAAGTGCCTTGTATTTTGTCTTTCTGTATTTTATTGTCAGGTGGAGTTGGAGATTTTACTGGCGATTGTAAGCCGCTTTGTTGAGAAAGTTTCTCAAAAAGTGGGGTACAAATTGTTAAATAAATAAATACCTAAGAATAAAGTGTGCTATAGGGGAAGGGAGGAAAGGCAGCTGCTGTTGGAAAGAAGATGCTAGATTTGATGGATCGTGTGAGGAGAAGCCTATCAGTAGCTATTTAGCCACATGAGTTTAATGGAGCCTTTCTGTACAGAGGCAGTCTACCTGTGAATGCCAGTTGCTAGGGGTGAGCAAAAGGGAGAGGTCACTGCCTTCCAGCCTTGCTTATGGAGGCATCTGCCGGGCTAGACAATCCAGGAGCATTCTACTCCTATGTTCAGTTGGAAGGGCTGCCTCTTTGCTTGGTACAACAAAGGAGTGTAACTTACTTAAAATAATATAACAGCTGCTGTGAATTTCCATGGAATCTGAGTAATACTGGGTGTGGTTTAGTTTGATTTTATCTGAAATGTTGGGGTTAGTTTCTTCCACAAAGATTATTCAGAGCAGGAAACTGCCAAGGCAGAAAAGTCACAGAGCAAAAGCATCACCCTGTGTTCCACCTGAACCGATGCTTGCTTTCTAAGCCACAAAGAATCCCAGCTGATGACTCAGTCTTGCTCCCTCTTCTCTGCTGTTGGCTCCCAAGATATGGGGGCTTTTACCCTCAGGTCCGCTACCAGGTTGGGAAACCATACGGCAGAATCACCTCTGAGCTGCTGACCAACCCTGAGGTCCAGAAGAGCCCGTGCTCCGTGCTCACCCCCCTGATCAGGCCAAAGTTCATTGAGGATTTCAGCTGTCGGGACCCCCCTTGCCATGAGATGATGGATCAGTACCAAAGCTACATCCCTGGATACACAGGTAGGCATCTTTATTCAAACCTTGAAACCTGGGCTCTTCATACTGCCGCCGATTCACTCAAAAAACAGCTACATATTGTGAGTGCTCCAGGAGAAGGGTTGCCAAAGTTTTAAAAGTGGCTGTGCTCCAGTGCCTTTGGGCAGTAGCCTGATATGAAAGCAACACAAATAGAAGTCAACCAGCTGAAGCGTATTGGGCCACTTCCCTCTAAGCAAGGAGTACAACATGCATCGTGCTCATTTTTATCATGGCTGTCAGCTTAGGTCAGGATTCCTCAGATTTCTTGTAGGTAATGGACTTTTTTGTTTTGCCTGACACCTAATCTGGCCGTTGGTGCATCTAGCTCAGTAGACGCTTCACTGATAGTCCCCGGCTCTACAGGGTCTCAGGCAGCAAAGAAGACTTTTCCATTACTTGCTGACTGGTCCTTTTCTAATGGGAGATGACTGTCTTTCCCTTTCTGAATTAAAACCTGCTTGGTCTTACATCCACATGGTTTTGTTTAGAGGGTAAAAGACTTTTTAAATAACATGCTTTCAGAGATTTTTGTGCTCCTGTGTGATGACTCCTAAATGAACAGGTGCTCATGCAAAGATACAATGGTACACCTCCTCTATGTATGGGTGCTTTGGACTCCCAGGAGTCTTTACTGCCCTAGTGAATTGCTCACTGCAGACTAGCAGGCCTCCAGATATGGTCTGGAAGTTACTGGTTTTATAGCATTCCCCTGTGGGTGTCTACTCAGACATAAGCCAAGTGATTTACTCCCAGGTATATGTGCATAGCATTGCCTCTCCCAAATAGATGAACATAAGAAGAGCTTGCTCGATCAGGCCAGTGGCCCATCTAGGCCAGGCTCTGGTTCTCACAGTGGCCAACCAGGTGCCCATTATGGGAAGCCTGCAAGCAGGACCTGAGCGCAAAAGCAACTCTCCCGTCCTGGTAATTGGAAGCATACCGCCTCTGACCATGGAGGCAGAGCATAGCCATTGTGGCGAGGAGCTTTTTGATAGTTTAATCCTCTTTTACAACTGTCTGTTGACGGCCATTTCTTTTAATTGTCCCGAGTCTTCCAGCATTCGGCTTCAGTGGATGTGCTTGAGTTCTAGTGTAATAAGTGAGGGAGAAAAACATCTCTCTCTCCAGGCCATACATCATTTTATACGCTTGTACAACTTGTACAGTTTTATAGATTTGCACAAACTGGCATTATGAAGCTGGCTGAAAACTAAAAAAATGGTCAGGTGTCTACAGGAGGGCCCACCCAAGCTGCTCCAGCTACTCTCCTAGCTTTTGACCAGGCTGGAAATTGGTTGTGTTGTTTTGTTTTTCAGGCTTTGTCCCCTACTATGGTTGCTTTCCTATTCCAGGCAGAGAGCCCAAGCCCCCCCTGCCAAGGTCCAGCCTCCCAGCTGATCCCCAGACGCGGACAAGTGCCAGCTCAGTGCAGCTGCTCGCCCAGAGGAAATACACACCCTGTCATCCCGGCATCAGGCTGGCCTGCGGGCCCGGATGGAGACAATTCGCATCCACGGCTGGCTCACAGCTGATGTCAGCCCAGGGCGACCGGAAGGTGCTGTGCCACCCAGACATCTCCCTGGTGTGTGGCCAGGAGAGCCGAGGGCCTTGCGACACCGGCATGTCGTTGGTGTGTGGGCAGGGCTGGAGGGGCACCCCTTGCCTCACGAGGACCGATCAGGTATGTGACTAGGCTCCCCGAGCCCACAAACCAGCTTCAGAAGGCCTGCCCCACATCCCATCACCATGAGAGATGAGACAGGCCTTTATGGAACACTTCCCTCCCCTCTGGTGCTTAAGCGGTCACTTAAGAACAATGAACGAACGAATTCTTTATTACAGTCATTAGACCAAGTAGCAAAAATACAAACAACACAAAATATTATTATTAAACCGCTACAATTTCATTGAAACAAATGCGATTTAAAATTCATTTACAATAGGAGTTAGATCGAATTTGATTTTTGACAAAACAGGACAAATAAGTATAAGGATTAGCTCCTATACAGAACCTTAAGGGTTTAAACCATAAAATCGTTTAATAATGATAAATATATTTATTTCAGTCACAATTGGGTTAATATTCCAGGCTCGATGAAGTCACAGTGTAGACAGTACAGCCTGCCTTATCTCTTATGTTCAGGAATACAAAACAAATTTAGTTCCCAGCTTCAAAAGAGTTAGTGGCGTCGTGGACAAGTAGATTCGTCAAAATGAAATAGACCAAAAAGAGAATAGTCCCAAACATATAATGCTCCAAAGTTCATAAATCAAATTTATTTATTTTTTCCCCTGCTCGAAATAGAAATCCCTCTTCCGTTTGTATCTTTAGAATGCACTTCCCGGCCAGCTTTTTGCAATAAAAACTAAGATAGGTTTTTTCAATTTCTTTCCTCCTTAGTTTCGTGAATAAAGGAGAAGAGTTTTAACTCACCCAGAAGATCTTTATAGCTGATTCATTGACAAATCTCTTTTTGCAGCAACGATTTAAACCAAATGAAAGATAGAAAGAAGGATGCTTGCTTGTTTAAGTCCGTTCCTCTTTAAAGAAAAGATAAACGTGTCGCTTAATCAGTTAGAGCTTGATGGACGTCCTCCGGCATTGCTGGCTGAACTTTCTCTCATAAATTAATGAGATCCAGTCCTCCCAAACAAAAACAGCCTTTTATGGTTAATCTCTACGTTTCTCCCTGCCCGGAAGAGAATCTTCACCAGTCAAAAAGAACGTTCTGATTTAATCTGAAAAATTTCAGATTTAATCTGAAAAAGCTCCTTCTGAGACGAGAGCTCGTCTCAAAAAGCAGGCACAAGCGAAGTCACCCTTCCCAGAAGGAATTTTTGTTTTTGTGGTTTTAAAATGGCAATCAGGAAAGTGGCTGAGACCATGGAAGAAATTATGTTTCAGAAAATAATGAATGAGATTGAGATAACGAAACAAACCCTGAGACAGGGTAGACAGGAGATGAAAAATGAATTTAGCAAAATGACGCAGGAGTTTAAAGAAATAGTGGATTCTGTGAGAGAGGAGATTGTTGAGATTAGAGATGAGAAAAGAAAAATTAAAGGGAAGATACAAGCTCTGGAGATTGGAACAAATGTAGAATTGGAAAAAGATCTGGAGTTTATGGATACTAGAAATAAAGCTTACTGTTTGGAACTTAACATTGTCTCTGAAGAAATTAATGAAGATAATAGAGATAAAGTTATCAATGTCGGATAATTTTTTGGACTGGAATGATGTGATGGAGCTTGATATAGAAAAAAACTATGGAATTGACTACAGATATGTGACAATGGAAAAATTCTTAAGAGATGAGCCAGTGCATTTTGTAAAAAAGAATAGAGATATGACTTTACAACAATATTTCAGCAACATATTCAGAATTGATGGCAAGAAAAGATTTGTGATAAAGGAAATTCCCATCAGACTCTTATTATATGACTATGGCTATGACAGCAAGATTAATATGGGATACTGATAATGGAAGAAAGGATATTGAAAATACTGGACTGAACAGGACTATTGAAGATGGAAGATGGAATCAATATTGATATTAGAAGAATGGCTATTGAAATTATTGGATCAAACTGGTTTGACGAGATGGATTAATCTATATGTTTATTTGGACTATAGCTATGATAACAAGATTATTATGGGATACTGATAATGGAAGAATGGCTACTGAAATTATTGGACTTAACAGGATTATTGAAGATGGAAGATGGAATTAATATTGATAATGGAAAAATGGCTATTGAAATTATTGGACCTAATAGATTTGAATGAGATGGATTAATCGACATGTTTATTTGGAGAAAAACTGAAAGATATATCTCTCAAGGAACTGAAACCTCTCTTTGACTTTTTGTGGGAAGAATAAAGTAATGTTTATGAGATTTGATGATTAATTAAGATAACTACTGGAGGAAAGTGATTTTATAATATAATTTAGGAGACAGGATTGTTATATATTGTAGACTTATAACTGATCTGCGATAAATCGGAAGTCAACATTTTATGTTATTGTTTAATTATTTTTGTTTTGTTTTGTTTTTTGTCTTTAAAAATTTGAATAAAAATTAATGAAAAAAAAATAATGATAAATATATTTAATTAAAACTGCATAACTTAAAACTTGAGACTAAAATTAAAATCGGAATAAAATTAAACCGGGTTATTTAGGATTACTTTCCTATGGTTTAGTACTGCTAAGCTATACTTGGCAACTGTTAAAGATATCTCAGGCGAGTGATCGCCGAGCAGATAGTCCAGCCAAAAAGATTCAGGTTTAAATTCAAAGGGTTCTAAAAGGGGAGAGATTAAATGGAGTCTCTGGGCACAATAGAATGGACAGCGGAATAGGACATGCGCATTGGTCTCAATCTCTCCCGACCCACACGGGCACAATCTCTCCTGATACGGAATCTTGTTGAATCTACCAACTAGAAGCACTGAGGGAAGAACGTTTAATCTCATCCATGTGAAGGCCTTGCGATGTTTGGGAAAGGTTAAATCGGATAAATAGGGCATTGGCCTCAAAAAGCTTAAATTGCATCTTTGTTTTTTTATGAGCATTTGTTGGTGTTGGACATCAATGTCTTTTATCCTCTGACTAATATTCATCCCTGCGGTATCAAAGCCCATGGCAAGGATAGCTTGTATAGAAAAGCCAATCTTTAATACTTTATCTTGGATCACTTTAGACCATTTGGAATTATGATTGTCCCTCAGAATAAGGGGAGTTAGTCCAGTCGGTTCAAGAATAAGTTTTAACCAAGTGGTAATCTTGTTCAGCCATATTCGAGATTCAATGGTTTGGGCACCCACCTCTAATCTCAATACACAATTAGGGACACAAAAGGGAGCAGCCATAATAGACCTTAGAAAACTATTTTGCACTGTTTCTAGTTCGTTTAAATTATCGTTACAGCACACTTGAGACCCAAATGTCAACTGAGGGATAATTTTGGCGTTAAAAATTTTCATGGCAGGTAGGATGGCTTGGCCTCCTTTAGAGTAAAAAAAGGTTGAGAGGGCTTTTGATTTTTTTTAGCATTGAGCACCGCCTGATTAGTATGCAGTTGATGACTCTCTGTAGCTTGGAAGATTATTCCAAGGTATTTAAAGGATTTAACCTGGTCAATTTCTTGGCCGTCTATATACCAGCGATGGTTGGGGTTTTTTTTGTGAAGACCATTACTTTTGTTTTTTGATGGTTTATTGTCAGTAATTCAGATGAACAGTAGGAGGCTAGTTTAGACAATAAACTTTTTAGGCCTATTGGGGTCCTAGATAGTAATACCATATCATCAGCATACAGAAGAACATTCTGCGGACTGCCAGCTAGTATCGGCGAATGTGAAGAGATAGAAGCCAAATTTGACACGACATCATTTATATAAATGTTAAACAGCAGGGGTGCCAAAATGCAACCCTGCTTAACCCCTCTAAAAGCTGGAATGGGATTTGTCAAATAACCCTTAGAGTTACATCTTACTTGTAGGGTGGTATTTGTATGAAGTCCTTGTAACAGTATAAGTAGACGCTTATCTATTCCTAAATCAGTTAGTTTGGACCATAGTCTGTCTCTGTCAACCGAATCGAAGGCCATTTTTAAGTCTATAAATGCTGTATATAAAGCCCCTCCTTTGAAGCCTGCATATTTACAAACTAAATGCTGCAAAATCAAAGCATGGTCAATAATTGAGCGTCTTGGACGAAAACCTGCCTGCTCCGGGACCAAAATATAATTTTGATCCCGCCACATGCTCAACTTTGAGTGAAGAACAATCACTTTTAGCAGGAGCTCTGGTGGCAGTTACTGCACTGGATCTTTTCAGCCCTGCTGAACACGGCAGGATTTAGTTCCAGATGCACAAGAATTGTGGTCTAATTGGTTTGTTGTCCTTGATGCTCCTTTTGAACCTGCTTTTATATTTTATTCCTCCTTCCCTGTACGGGGCTCAACTAAGGACAGCCATGTTTTAATTGCAAACATTTATTGATGTTTTTTAAAAGAACACAAATGCTTTACAATGGAAGTTTTAACCAGTGTGTTTGTGGCTGTCAATATAATAGAAAAACAGGATGGAAACATACACAATTTTAAAAAAAGAGTTTCCCAAGCTTGATCTGTGTGTGTCGAGCTGCTGTTACGTAAAGCATAGGATGGGGATGCGCAACAAGCATTTGGTGCCATTTGCACTGCAAAATTGACTTGTTCAGCAAAGCCTCAGTGCACTAACTCCTCCGTTCCCTGAAAGACAGGACCACCCCGTTCCACCAAGGGCTCCTGTCTCTGGGGAAAGCTGTGCCTGTTACACGTCTATCTATTGTGGCAGCTATTAAAGATTCAGCAGTTTTGCCAGAGCATGATAAAAACTTACACAGTGATGTGTGAGGGATGTGGCTCCTCATCGAGCACCATTTGCTGGGGAGCCAGAGGAGAGGGCCAGGGCCTGCATGGCCTGATTAGGATGCAGCCAGGCTCCTTTGCTGTTCTTAGGGGAGATCCTGGTAGCAGGGTGAGCTGCTGGCTCTGCTGTTTTTATCTTCCTGGCGTTCCTGTTATTGTGTCCCCCCCCCCCATTTACCACAGCCGCTGCGTTAAAGCCTCTGATAAGGCAGAATATAAATTCCATCAGTACAGGCATGAATATTTATTTATTTATTTATTTATTTAATAAAAAATTATGGGTTTCTTCTTGGCACTTCTGTGTCCCTCCAACTTTTAGCCAACCAGGATTGAGGGAGCGCCCCTCCCACCGGCAACAGAGACTGTGGATGTGAGGCGCTTCGGCCGGACCCCCAAGATGGACATGCCCAACCTCATCCAGAGAAAAGCCGTCTCAGGTAGGTAGGAGGCAGGCAGGCAGCCCCCCCTTCCCCATCTGTGCCTCTGCCCTCTTCTTCAATGCCGCTCAGACCTTTACCTGTAGAAGCCACTTCCCAGCGTCTGGCACATTCTTGCATGAACAAGCAGAGAGGTTCAGAAAGGGATCAACTCTGTGCTCAGTGGGTCCCTTTTCTGTGGTAAAAGATTATTGCGCTGCCTGCATGAGAGCTGGTGTACTGTGTTGATGCAGGGATGGGGGAACCTGTGTTGCTGGACTACAATTCCCATCATCCCTTGGCACTGGCCCTGCTGACAGCTGGGAGTACAGCAGCATCCGGCTGTCCTTCAGACTAGGGAGGCCCAGCTACAAATCCCTGCTCATACATGAAGCTCACTGGGTGACCTCAGGATGGTCACCATCTCTCAGCCTAACCTACCTCGCAGTTGCTGTTGGGTGAGGAAGGAGAGAAACTTGTCCGCGACCCTGAGCTCCTTGGACCTCAACCTTATTATCTAATGATGGCCAGGAGGGGTGATGAGAGAGCATGTGGTCATTGAACACGTGTGGCTCACATGCCCCATACCAGGTCAGTCTATGTCCATTGTCCACCCTGGCAGGAAGCCGCCCTGCAGGGCCTCCCTCTCAACCACAGAGGCCTTTCCCAGGCCCTCTTCCGGGATCCTTTCCTTTCAAGAAGTGGGGATGCTGCCAGGAATTGAACACAGGGCCGCCTTCTTAGAAACTGAGATCAAGTGTTACCATGGAAGCTGGCCAGTCCTCACAGGAGATAGTTGAAAGAGATCTTTTAAGTCATTGGTGAAAACCTCAATTGCCTAAAGCCGTACCCTATTCTTCCATATACTCCAAAGGTTTACATCTAACAATGAGCATTTCACACATGCACTTAACACATTTCTGCAGAAAGTGTTGCTCTGGTCCGCATTCAAGACTAAGACACAGCCAGGGCAGAACAGCAACTCATGCGGAGACACACCAATTCAGCCTGTCCAGCTGTTAATTCAGGAGGAATGAGGGGTAGTCAACATGGTACCCTCCAAATATTATTGGACTCCCAGCAGCCAACAGGCAGTAGTTGACCCAACCACAAGCAGAATATGCTAGGATTGGCCCTAGCAGTAAATCAGAGTTGCTGCAGGTCACCTGCTTGGTGTATAGAATATTTTAAGGCTCACAGGAGCCTTGAATTGTTCCATCCATTTGCAGTTAAGAGGTACAACAGACATTTTTAGCTCTATGGCATGACAAATCTATGCTGCTGGGAGCAGGTATGTTATTGCACCAGAGACTGAACCCCCAGAATCCCAAGGTTCACTGCCCCACACTGCATTTGACTAAGCATTTGTTCTTGTAGCCCCACGCAAAGCTGGGCCTCCTGCTCGGAGTCATGCCCAGTAAGGCTCTCCCCCACCCCCATCTCTTCTTCCACAGGGTACACCGGATTCATCCCACGCTTCACGTGGATTATGGGGGTCAACTACCTGAAGGGAGTAAAAGAGGCAATGAACGAGTTCGACAGAAACCAGGTAAGATTCCCTGGCAGGAGCCCACTGAAGTCGGTGCCACTTGCTCCTCCCATAGGCCGCTTGCTTTAAGTGCAGCAGCTGGCAGGATCTGGCTTTGTAAATTGACACCAGGGATTCCTTTCCAGACAGCTTGTGGATGATGTGAGCCAGACAAAGGAGACACACATGGAAAGAGCCTGGCATCCCTGCCTTCCCCCGCCTGCAAGAAATGCCTCTCTTCCTCTCAAGTGCTCTAGGAAAGAGCCTGGGACCCAGAAGCACCATCCCTTCCGTCCACAGCAATTCATTCCCATGAGGCCAATGGCCTTCAGGTTCTATAGAACTAGGAGTCCCAACAAAAAAACCAAACTAGAACATGGAACCCAAAATGCTATGCAAAGCTACACCATCTTCCGTGTGTATGCAAGAACCCCCCCCACTCACTCTGCAACCAAGCAGAAGACACTAACGAGGCCACCACAGATCCTCCACCTAAATGCAATTCAGACTCCCACTTGTGTCACAAGCACGAAGGAAGAGCTCAAAGTGCGCAACTCAGCTAGCTCCACCATGCAGTGGCGATTAACACAGCAAGTCGTACAGAAACACACATTTATAAGACACATTAAGGAATTAAGAACACGTTCTTAAAAACGAACTGTGCCCATTTTGCAGACAGGAAGCACTGAGGCCAAGAGTACCCAGGACCATCGGTAAACGCAGGGCAGAGAATCCACAGGATGCCATGGCAAAGCTCCCCACAGCTCTTTCCAGATGCAGTTCTACCTTGCACTGGCATCTTGGCCACAACCCTTCAATGGGGCTGAAAGACAAGCAGCAGCTCCCTCCGGGCTGAACAGATGGGCGTGGGCAGCCCTGCTGGTGTTTTACTAGAACCCCAAGCTCCAGCAGCTGGAGCTGGGTGCAAAAGGTGGAAGGCACAGGAACAGGGAAGCTGCTCTCCAGGCTGGGTTCTCTCCCAGCCCACCCTGGAGAGGCCATCAGGGTTGAGCATGGGACCTTCTGCATGCTAAGCCATGGCCTTTCCTCTGAGCACATTCCTAGCCTAGGAATTTGTTTCCAGCGTTAGAACTGAACCAAGTTCAGTCATTTCACACAGAAATTCCACTCAAGGTTTCATTTCAGCATTGTTTAGGTGGGGAAAGCCATCTTATTGTTGCCATTGCTGAAACTGGGAGTCAGAAACCCCATGCAGATCTACTGGAAATCACCCCAAGATCTGTCAAGCAGATCCCAGCAACAGAAGACCTCCTAACAGCAGTGTGATTATTCTAGGATATTTGGACTTAAACTGAGCCTTGCAACATGTTAAGAAACAGTACCACTGGTTATGTAGAGTGGATTTTCCTCCTGATGGGGTCCCCTTACAGCTGAGATTAAAGGGGCATTTGGGGTGCAGAAAACATGGCAAGGCTTCTCCAGTTTAAAATTTTACACATCAAGAGTATCCCTTACCATGTTTTCTGCACCCCAAATGCCCCTTTAATCTCAGCTGTTCCTGTGGTTGGACCGTGAAAATAAAAATAGCCCACCCCCTAGTGCTTTCTGTAGTACTGTTCTGAAGGAAGTGACTCATACCGAGACACATGGGTTAGGAGGGAAATACTGACGCTACCGTAACTTCTCAATGCCAGAATAAGCAATTTTAGCAAAACCACGTAGGCTGAGAACTCTTGGCCCAAAGCCCCCAACCCCATATACCTCCCCACCCACTCTTGAACCTCCTCTTGAAAGCAGGGCTGTATAACATATAAGGAAGATACAAACAGGAATACTTATTTTTATTGGACAACTTTTGGGAGACTTTTTACCCATCAAGCAAGTTTGCACAAAGAGCTCTGGAACTCTAAAGTTTGCATTCTCCAACCCCAATGAATGCTGGCCTTGTAGAACATGAGCACCGGTGGCCTTCTGAGTGAGCAGCAGTCACTTTCTTCTGTCAGATGTCTCATTTGTCCCTCCCTAGGGAATGCTGAGAAGCCCACTGTACAGCTTTGGCAAGCGACTGCCATGCACCTACTGGCCCAACACCAAGATTTACACTAGCAGGGGCCTGATGCCTTTCTACACTGGGTTTGTGCCAAGTAAGTCATACCCCTCCCCAAAGTCTGAAGCATGGTTCCCCCCCTTCTCCTGAGGAAATCTGTTGGAAATTGCATCCTCCCTCCCCCCAAATGGGCTACATCTAACACTTGTCCCAAACGTTGCTGCCTTTGGCTGTACAGAGATAAAAGGACAAGCTGAGGTTTGTGCTGGCTGCAGCAGCTGCTGGGAAGCTTCACCTCATCCCTTGCTGCAAACACAGCCATCAGGACTGCCAGCAGTTCGAGTCACTACTATGGCATGCTGGGGCACTTGGCATATGGAGGGAAATTCCACCTCTTGATACCTCCCCCTAGGAGTATTTGCACCAGCCACTAAGATGGCTTGGGGTAGGAGTAAGATTCAAGCCAAGGTTTAGCCACCTAAAAATATCTTTTCAGCAAGACAGCATCCAATCTACATGTAAAGCTTTCTACAACTAGATGCTCCTGCGGCTACGTTTTTAAGATGCTGCAGTGCCAAAGCTGCTTTCAAGATACACCCCCCCACACCAGTTTTTGTTTGGCTAATACAGGCTCAAAGCTGAATGTTTTTAGAACACATGAAATGACCATGAGCCACTCTAGTCCATAAGGCCCCCAACAAGTTAGGATCAAGCAAACAGCTTCAGGACGCACACACAAGACCTCAAGATCTTCTTTTCGCCCAATAAAAATGACCAGGGAATAATTTTCTACAGAAATCTGAAAGTTACAAAGTCCTTGTGTACAAGCTTTCTACACATTTGACCAAGGTTAACAGGAAAGGAGGGCACATGCTTGCGCACAGGGAAAGAGGTAATGGAAAAGGTTTAAAATTTCCCCTTGGCTATCTCCAAGGTCACATCTGCAAAACCAGTGTTTTTAAGACTGTTATTAATGCTTTTGATAACTGTCAACACTCCCAATTTTGATATGTAGACCCATATAATTGCTTTGAACAATAGTTGCTGTGTGAGACAGCATGTTAGCCAGAGTGATATATGGATGAGGAATAATTGCAGAAGGTAGGGGGCAGTCCCTCTCAACCACCACAAGGTATGCTGATGGCCATCAACTTGGTTGACTTTGAATAAAGCTATCAGACAGAATGGCCATATCTGCACACCTCTGAACACCAGTCACTGGTGATCATGAGCGAGAAAGAACTATTGTACTCTTGCTGGTGGGCTTCCCAGAGGCATCTGCTTGACTGGAAACAATACTGGAATAACTGGCCTTTTGATCTGGCCCAGCAGGGCTCTTCACATGTCGAAGACACAAGAGCATCTCAGCTAAGCTCCCCTACCTATTCAGCCCAACTTTAGCTAGCCCTTCTTTTTCAAATGAAGATGGCAAATGGCCACGTCAGTCATCCCTTTTGACAGGCAGAATCCCTCATGTCAAGCACCGTGCCAGTTTTCACACTGCAGCTTTGATCAACTGGGCCAGGTTCTGCAGTAAGCAGACATTTGCACACTCCACTTCAACTGAAATTGGAGGTGCAATTCACGTTCCCCTAAAGTTTACTAAGCAAGAGTAAGAATTATGTCCCTCTGAGGAACCCACCTCCTAGGGACAGGCACATCATACTGCTGGACCGGCCTGAGCCAGACTGCTCCGAGGGCAGGTGAATTTTGCTCAGTCTCTGTAGGAATGACTGAATGATCCCGCAACAGCCAGCCCATAGGTGAGGCAGAACTACTTGCCTCAGAAAGAGTTGCAATCAAGGAGACAAGGCCAGGCAAGACAGTCACACAGGAGCAGGAGGCAGCCTTCACACTGGCTTGAGCTCAGAAGCCAAGATGACTTTCATGGCACACTCGCATGCCCCACCCTCAGTGCCAAATTCCTGCCTTCTGTACATCTCCCCCCACCCCCATTAAAACAGACACACCTTTCAAATCTTGCCATGTTCCCACATGTCAGGAGGAACAAGTTTGAGCACAAACTGCTGCTGACTCGATTTTTTGTTTCCTCAGCCATCAGGCACAATTACACTCTAACCTTTGGAAACAGCACAAGGCAAGCGTACTACGATGAACTACAGCGGAGACAACATGAAGGGTGAAAAAGCTTTTAATGTCTGTACAGCAGCAGACAGAAGGTGACATCAGGCAGAACAAAGAAATGGAGAACAAGTGTGGAATGAATAAAGTTCCTTACAGCTTTAAACATAATTTACAGGTGTTAAAGGCGAAGGCCTTAAGCTGCTTCCTCCTCTGCCTCTTCCTCAAACTCGCCCTCCTCCTCAGCTGTGGCGTCCTGGTACTGCTGGTATTCTGACACCAGGTCATTCATGTTGCTCTCTGCCTCTGTGAACTCCATCTCATCCATGCCCTCCCCGGTGTACCAGTGCAAGAAGGCCTTCCGGCGGAACATGGCTGTGAACTGCTCCGAGATGCGTTTAAACAGCTCTTGGATGGCAGTGCTGTTGCCAATGAAAGTGGCAGACATCTTGAGGCCGCGGGGAGGGATGTCGCAAACAGCCGTCTTCACGTTGTTGGGGATCCACTCCACAAAGTAGCTGCTGTTCTTGTTCTGCACATTCAGCATCTGCTCATCCACTTCCTTCATGGACATGCGCCCCCGGAAGACAGCAGCTACGGTGAGGTATCGCCCATGGCGGGGGTCACACGCAGCCATCATGTTCTTGGCATCAAACATCTGTTGGGTGAGCTCTGGCACCGTCAGCGCGCGGTACTGCTGGCTCCCGCGGCTCGTGAGAGGGGCAAAACCGGGCATGAAGAAGTGCAGGCGAGGGAAGGGGACCATGTTGACTGCCAGTTTGCGCAGGTCAGCATTGAGCTGGCCTGGGAAGCGCAGGCAAGTGGTCACTCCACTCATGGTTGCAGACACCAAGTGGTTCAGGTCTCCGTAAGTGGGGGTGGTCAGCTTCAGCGTTCTGAAGCAAATGTCGTAGAGCGCCTCGTTGTCAATGCAGTATGTCTCGTCCGTGTTCTCCACCAGCTGGTGCACAGAAAGAGTGGCGTTGTAGGGCTCGACTACAGTGTCCGACACTTTGGGGGAGGGGACCACGCTGAAAGTGTTCATGATTCTGTCTGGGTACTCTTCACGGATCTTGCTGATCAGAAGGGTACCCATACCAGAACCAGTGCCGCCTCCCAGGGAATGGGTGAGCTGGAAGCCCTGGAGACAGTCACAACTTTCTGCTTCCTTCCTGACAACATCGAGGACAGAGTCAACCAATTCAGCCCCCTCTGTGTAGTGGCCCTTGGCCCAGTTATTACCTGCTCCACTCTGACCTGAAGGGGGAAAAAATATCCATGAAGCAGGTCTAAAATGCAGAGTTAAGCAGACCTACCATTTTTTAGTTACTGCAAATGTTACACACTATCTTTTCCATGGGGGCACATCTCCTTCAGCAAGATAATTATAGCCACTTTCAACACTTCATACAAGAGAAGCCCAGGACTTATCTGGCATTCCATGGTTACATTGGGCCAGTTTTGACAGTCGCTACGATCTTCGGCACGCCAGGATACACATTAGCAGAATGTCTGAGATCATAGCATATTTAGGTCACTGAGCTCCTGGTTCACGCCCTTGTGTTGGCCATGCAAATCCAGGCACTGCCAAGGCTGAAATACAAAAGCAACTTCTTCGCAAAGGCAAGGCTAGACACACCCTGCATTCTGGCACCAATCAGGTAAGACCAAACTGCACTCCCTGGCAATTCACTCTCAGTACAGGATCTTTGTATGTTGTTTCCATACTCCCTGCATGGCAACCATTCAGAGTTCAGAAAGACGATCCTCCTAGCATAGTTTTACAGAGGAGTTATTACCAGTCCAAATGACTCATACGTTACAAACAATAACTCATTCTGGTACTTCAATGTCCCCTAAACAACTTTACTTTAAAAAGTTGAAACACGGGCAGTTGCATTTTGCAATTTATAAATGGGATGATACAGTTTTTTTACGGTTCTATGGACACTCATTTTGAGTGCCTATTCCAAATGGCACCCCCTCCAAGCCTATCAATAAAAAAATAAGCGTCTACGCTCCAATTCTGTGCTGCTTCCATACCCACCAAACACAAAGTTATCTGGGCGGAAGATCTGCCCAAAGGGGCCAGAGCGCACCGAATCCATGGTGCCAGGCTCCAGATCCACCAGAACAGCCCGAGGGACATATTTGCCACCTGTGGAGAAAAGCAGCAATTAGTAGAGACCGATTTAAATGATTCTCAGTTGCCACCTAGGAACACAGTGGCTTAGGCAGCACTTCGAAAAGTATCTTTCCCAACTTGAAGGGAAGCTGCTATTAAAATTAAGGGCAACATGCAACTTCCACACACCGATATTAACAAAAACTCCTGGCAGATCCAACTTATTTTATCTGGAGTACTTGTCGTCTGGCCGGAACTGCTGAGTCACAATGAAAGCGGCCAGCTTCCTTACAGCTTCTTTTGAGTGTCAGAGAATAAGGATTAAATAGTATTTTTGTAATTTTAATCTGTAATGTTTTTATGTTTTACAAGGAAATCTTATTGTGGTCTGCTTGCTTTTATTATGTACAGGAGTTTTTATTTTTTTCTATTTTGCACTTGTACAATTCTGTATGGTCTTTGACTGTAATAAAAGCAATCTATCAACTTCCACCCACCAGCATCAGATCTCAGTAGATATTCTGACTACAATAACTCCAAGTGCAAGATTTCTCTGTCTTTAGTGTCATGAAAAAGGCAAGATCTGGAACACTGGTGTCTAACGTTTGGAGACATTTTTGAATATCCTCAGCTGCTATTTTGGCAACGGTACCTTCCAGGTGAATAATATTCGTTAAAATAGTTTTGGCCACAAGACAAGAGTTTAATCAAGACTGAGCCTTCAATCAGCTCAATAACCACTCCCATTGGCTGGCATATGCCATCCCTGAGCCTCCAATGCCACCTGCAACAGGTACACATTCTCCCACCTCAAGAAGCTTGGATCAAATCAACTGCTAAGACCTATTATGCATTACCTCACACGTTTCCAGTTTTCCCTTACTTCATGTCTGATATGCGAGCTAGTTCATGAGTTATCACGAGGAGCCTGTCATTAATTCTGAAGCACTTGGCTCAGTTTCATTACGAAGAACTGTGACAATGCTGCTCTTAGTAACTCTAATACCATACACAGTACTTGATCACTATAGGCTTCCTTTTTCGAGGCAGAGGCAATTTCCGCATCTTCAGAGACACTGTTACCTTCACCAACAGAGACATTACATTTGGCAGGGGAGGGGTGAGAAGGAATTGCTTCCTTCTCCCTCTCCACCGCTGCTTGTGGGTACGTCAGAACCTCAGATCATGGGCTAAGCCCCTCCATCTCCCAACAAAACGACTTATCCGTGGCAGCTTCATTTGTGGTGGCAGGAGCAGCAGTGAATACTTGCTCACAGGCACTCTTGACACTGCACACCATAAACACACACATCTTAACAGGCAAGGAGAAAGAAAAACAGCAAGTATACACAATTCCTGAGCTTTCCAATTAGGAGTCCAGGTCCACCTTGCTGAATAATTCCCATGAGAGCCCTTGTATGAAATACACGACACTTTTCAATTTTGAAACATAGCCTACTTCTAGACTAGTACCTCTTAGTACTAATTCACATTTTAATTCCACTTGTAGCTAAAGAATACTTTTTATATTTTTAGGAACGCTACAGCTTTACAGGATGTTCATCCTATCCTCCTTTCTCCACTAATGAGACAGTAGGGGGGAAAGTTCACCCAGGGGGCTGTTTGAAGCTTAGCACACATTCACTATACCCTTTGCAATGGGTGCTGTTTCACTGTGGCTTTTTTCATGACTGAAAATGTGCTTCTCTAGCAGCTTTTCAAAAAATTGATAATAACTAGTTCTTATCTTTAAAAAAAAATAGGATCACCACTGTTACTGGGAGGGGTCCCTACCCTGAAAAACCCATATTTATTTATTACATTTATATACCTCCCCATAGCCGAGACTATATTAAAAAGAGATTATGTTTAATGCTGGTTTCATGCAAGGTTTAGCTTGTAAAAAACGGTTGTATCAAGAGCACATTTCAGTGCACAAAGGGGCACCGGCTACAAAGGTCTTAGTGAACATGTGCTTAGCTGCAATAGCCTCACCTGCCCGAAACGTCACTGCCCACGTCAGAACCACACCCTTCCGTGCACCCTGCCTTTCTATCTGCAGCGGGGGGGGGAATTGGAGGGAAGGGCAGCTGACGTGTTCAGAGGCACGCTCGCCCGTTAACGTCACAGGAGCCGGTTGGGGAACGTAGAGCCACTTGAAGGCCCTGGGAAGGGTCGCAGGTCCCCTCCTCCACACCCACCAGTGGCCTCGTTGTAGTAGACGTTGATCCGCTCGAGCTGGAGGTCGCTGTCGCCGTGGTAGGTGCCGGTGGGGTCGATGCCGTGCTCGTCCGAGATCACCTCCCAGAACTATAAGAGAGACAGAGACAGGGGCGTTAAGGAGGCGGGCAGTCAGCGAGAGCCTTTCGCCCCCTTCCCGGCCTCCTTCCCGGGCCGCCGCGGACCTTGGCGCCGATCTGGTTGCCACACTGGCCGGCCTGCAAGTGCACGATCTCTCTCATGATGGCGGGTGGGCGGGAAGACGGGCGTGCGAGAGACGAGCCACAAGAGACAGAGGCGGCGGCGCGGAGAATACTAGCTGCGTCAAGGTAACGGACGCTGACTTATATACGAGACGCAAGAAAGGGGGCGGAGCCCAGCGGCGACGCGGGCGCGGGCAGCCCGAGACTCACTCCACCGTCTCCGTCACCTGTCTCGGCGGTGGCTATTGGGTGCTCACAGAGAGGCGACGGCGCCGATTGGGCAAATCCGCCGCCAGTCCTGATCCCGGATCAGCCCCCCCCCCGCGCGCATGAAACCCAACGCCTTTTGGCTCGAGCTCGTTCTCCCTCTCTCCCCGCTCATTGGCTCGTTGCGACAGCCGGCTCGAGCTCCTCCTCCTCTCTTCTTCCCCACTGGTCCGTTGCAACGGTTTTCACCCCTCCCTTCCAAGTAACTCAGCCTAAACATCCAAACGACTCCCCACAATTGGTCGGTTTGAATGATTGATAGCAGACGCTGATTGGCTTCTTGGACTCCAGCCGGAGCGGCTCACGAGACCAAAGGCGGGTTGGAGGAGGGCCGAGCGCGCGAGGTACGCGTCTCTTGGTAACGTCCGCAGTAGGAGAGCGGCGCGCGCGCGCGCGCTGTTCAACCAGTACCGGGAGAGCCGATTCAGAGCGGCAGTTACGTTATTTCTGTAGCCCAAAAGCGCCGCCTCGCGGTTGAGCTCCCACGCTGTTGGCGTAACGGCTCCATTGCCTAGAGGCGGTTGCGGGGGACGCGGTAACCAAGACTTTCCTGAGCAACGGGCCTAGTTCCACAAGCACACGAAGGCCTGCTAGGAAACAGCCCACAAGGGCCTTTCAAAACACGCTCCGAGCAGCCCTTGCAACACCGCTCTGGCAACCCTTCGCCCTCATGGCAACTGTTGTCCCTGGGCCGCTTGTGGGTGGCCTACGAACACCGCACCACAAACGACTCGGAGAAAAATAGGTGGCCCCACCTTGGGCTACCTTTAAGCAGGGGAAAAAGGAGCAGGCTGATAGGCTCGGGGATGGATGATGTGCTTTCCATCCCCACAAAGAAAGTGATTAAAATCTTTACAGTCACACGCAGAGTGATCCCCAGTGTGTGTGTGTGTGTGTATGAAGGGCACACAAACACAACATAACAAAATGAAAACCATGATTCAACTCCTCTGAGCCCCCTACCTGCTAAGGGTACCTGTGGTGTCTCTGCATGAGTTGCTGCTCTGGCCTCTGCCAATTCCCTTGTGCCTCCTTTAAGGGCAGGGAATTCAATTCTTCCCTCTTTATATTGCAGATGTCAGCAGGACAAGGAATGGGGTGAGCGAGAGTGAGGGGAGTCCAAATGTCTGCTAACAGAGAGCGAAAGTCCATTTTTCAGGGGTCCCCAATATGGGCTGGGATAAGGGCCACTGCTGCCCTGTCCATTGAGATCCCCAGAACCAAAATGCTGTTTTTTCCCTAAGGGATCACAGCAACAACAAGATACGAAATGGTAGGGCCTTAGAATCTGGTCTGTGAATCTTGACCTTGTGTTTATCTTGGGAGGGGAGGAAAGTGCTCTGGAAATGGGAGTTGTTTCTTCTAACCCCGTGTCATGGTCTGATCCCTATTTATTTATTTATATTTATTTTATTTTATATACCGCCCTAAGCCCGAAGGCTCACTATCTGGTGAATATAGACCTCTCGATGCCACACACCCTCCGCAGGGGACAAGGACCTATTAGGATGGTCCGCCCCAGACGCCTGATGGATCCTAAAGGATTCCTGAATGCGCTGGGAGAGTTGGAGCTGACTGAAGGACGCCCGGTCGAAGCCCTGGTGATGGAGTGGAATGGGGAGATCACTAGGGCAGTAGACCAAGTGGCTCCGAAACGTCCTCTCCCCCTGAATAGAACTCAGATAGCTCCCTGGTATACACCACGGTTGCGAGGTCTGAGACAGGAGGTGAGACGACTAGAGCGCCGGTGGCGGAAATCTCGCTCTGAAGATGATCGGACACGGGTTAGAGCAGCAATAGCCGCCTACCAAGTGGCAACAAAGGCAACAAAGAGGGAATTCTTTGCTGCCTCTATTGCGTCCGCAGAGTGTTGCCCCAGGAGGCTGTTCCAAGTGGTCCGAAGCCTGGTCGGTCCAGTTGCCCAGGAACCCATGGAGCACTCTAAAGCCTCCTGTGACACATTTGCTAAACACTTTGCCGATAAAATCGAGCGCCTGAAGGCCATGATTCCGTACGCCGTGGATACAGGAAGTGGGCCAGAGTCGGCCAGTTGCAGTTCGGTCCAATGGGATTGGTTTCAGCCCCTCCCCTTTGAGGAAGTGGACAAGGTGCTCTCTACTGTGAAGCCAACCACCTGTCTATCTGACCCTTGCCCCTCCTGGCTCATTATGAGCTGCAAAGAGAGGCTGAGTGAAGGGATCAAGGCAGTGGTAAATGCCATCAGCCCTCAAGGAGGCAGTAATAAAGCCCATCTTGAAAAAGCCCTCCTTGGATCCCCAAGAGTTAAATAACTTTCTCCCAGTCTCTAATTTACCATTCTTGGGCAAGGTGATTGAGCGAGTGGTGGCCAAACAGTTACAGACACACTTGGAGGAAGCAGATTATCTAGATCCATTCCAATTGGGCTTCCGGACTGGACATGGAACTGAAACAGCCTTGGTCGCCCTGGTGGATGATATGAGGAGGGCGTTGGATAGGGGAGAATGTACCCTCCTCGTCCTCCTGGATCTTTCAGCGGCTTTTGATACTGTTGACCACGGTATCCTTTTCGGTCGCCTGGAGAAACTGGGATTAGGGGGCCCTGTTTTACGGTGGTTCCATTCCTATCTTTCAGACAGGCATCAACGGGTGGCATTGGGGGATGAGGTATCAGACCCTTGGCCTCTCAATTGTGGAGTGCCACAGGGTTCTATCCTCTCCCCCATGCTATTCAATATCTATGTAAAGCCGCTGGGGGCCATCATCAGGAGATTTGGGCTGCAGTGTCACCAATATGCAGATGACACTCAGCTCTATCTCTCGTTTAAGTCCTCACCTGAGTTGGCTGTGGATACCATGTCCAAGTGCTTGGAATCCGTAAGTGGATGGATGAAGGAGAATAGGCTGAAACTAAATCCCGATAAGACCGAGGTGTTGCTCGTGGGAGATAAGAGGAGGTTGGGAGATATAGACCTGGTGCTCAATGGGGTGAGATTACCCCTGAAGGAACAGGTCCGCAGCCTTGGGGTCATTCTTGACTCCCAGCTGTCCATGGAGGCTCAGATCTCGGCAGTGAGCCGGGCAGCTTGGTATCAATTACATCTGATTTGGAGGCTGCGACCCTACCTTCCTATCCATCTACTCCCACGGGTGATACATGCCCTGGTCTCCTCTCGCTTAGACTACTGCAATGCGCTCTACGTGGGGTTACCCTTGAAAACGGTCCGGAAATTGCAGCTGACACAGAATGCGGCGGCACGCTTGATTAAGAACAGCCGTCACGGTGATCATATCACTCCAGTGTTAGTAGATCTACACTGGTTACCAGTTGCCTACCGGGCCCAATTCAAGGTGTTGATGTTGACCTTTAAAGCCCTACACGGTTTCGGCCCAGTTTATCTGAAGGAGCGCCTCCAGCATCATCAATTGTGCCGCCTGACAAGATCAGCCACACAAGGGCTCCTCTCGGTCCCACCAGTCAAAATTGCTAGACTGGTGCGGACCAGAGAGAGGGCATTTTCGATTGTGGCACCTGCCCTCTGGAATTCCCTTCCTTCCGATCTTCGCCATGCCCCCTCCCTGATGGGGTTCCGTCAAGCCTTGAAGACCTGGCTATTCAGGCAGGCCTATAGGATCTCTGGGGTGGACTAACTTTTATGCTGTTATTAACTGGACGGGTGGTTTTTAGCTTAATTTGTTATTATGGTATTTGATATTGTATTTTACTATGTACTGTATGTCGCCTAGAGTGGCCGTTAACTCGGCCAGATAGGCGACTTATAAATAAAATTTTATTATTATTATTATCTTAGATTTATAAGGAAGTTTCTAACCATATGGCTGCAAAGATGTGCTCAAAGTATGGCCTTAAGAAAACTCTGGAAGCCAGGGAGGGGTGTGTGGCATGAATTGCCAGTGACTTCCAGAGGTCAGCTGCAGTGGACCAAGGCCTAACCTTCTTCCTTGCTCCTTTCAATGGCTTCAAAAACCACAGTCAGTCATAAAAAAGAGAAATTAGGCCCACCAACATGGTGTATATACAGAACAAAGCGTTTGCCTGGGCCCAGCAATTTGCCCGGCAGCCCCCTGCCCTGGCCATTGTTTAGCCACTTCAATTCCTGAGCAGGCCCTCATACTTCCAGTTATTGCCACCAGTTTGTCTACCACAGCACTAGCAAAGGGCCACAGGACAGGAGATGGGCAAATATCCCAATTCAAAAGGTGGGGGAAACGACCATCCAAGAAAGGATCAACTGGCTCTGATACATGGAAAGATGCTAGAACAGATGGTAAAGGAGACAATTGGTAAGCATCTGGGTAACAAATGCAGTGATTAGCAGAACTAATCCTAGAAAACAAATCTCTTTTGTTTGCTTATACAGTAGGGCCCTGCTTCTCCGCGTTCTGTTAATACGGCACCAGCGGGGCGATCAGCTGGAGGGGGGGCTGGAGCTCCCCGCACTCCAGCTGATTGCGCCAGAGGAGAGGAAGATCAGCTGTAACGTGCTACAGCTGATCTCCTCTTCTGGCGCAATCAGACTCCCCCGCTTGAGCTGATCACGCTACAGCTGCCTCCTCGGGGGCAGTCAGACTCCCACACTCCAGCTGATCGCACTGGAGGAGGGGAAGACCAGCTGTAGCACGATCAGCTCGAGTTAAAACCTTTGCCTCTTGTGTGGCTGGAACGCAGCCTTCCACAGAAAAGCAGTCTCCCTCCCTGCCCAGTTTTGCTGCTGGCCGCACCTATTGCTAGTGTGCCAGCCCCCCACACCCCCAGAAAGTTGCCTATGAGAGAATCCAGCTGTCAGCCTGAAAAGGGTTCTGCACTCCTTTATAGATGATCAGGAACAAGACAGGACAAAGCTTTGCATTCCTTTTTGTACACACACCTCATGTCAGAGTAATGGTGTAGTCTTGGAAGAGTTTGAATCTGGTTCCCTTAGACCAGCCTTTCCCAACCAGTGTGCCTCCAGATGTTGTTGGACCACAACTCCCATCAGCCTCAGCCAGCATTGCCAATGGTCAGGAAAGATGGGAGTTGTGGTCCAACAACATCTGGAGGCACACTGGTTGGGAAAGGCTGCCTTAGACACACAGAGCTCATAAGATTTTCAAAAGTAATAAATTACAGTTACAATTACATGGCCCAAAAAAGTAGTAATTGCCATTACAATTACAATTGCTCTGAAAGTAACTGATTACTTTTCTCAAAAAGTAATTACATTTCGGTTATTACTTTAAAAAAAACGCCTACAAGGTGCTGGCCTTGGCTGCTGCACATCTAAGTAGCCTACAACAACATTAAAAATAAACACAGACATACAGAGGTAGTTGAATAATTATTTTTATCCATAAGATAGCCATGATGGTCTCTCCACTGGTAAGGGAGGTGGGGAGGGAGGCAGAGGCCGCTACTCAGATCTTTGCATGTCAAACCAAGTGCACACCCCCACACTCAGCCAGCAAGCATAATCCCTCTCACTTAACCACCTCCTGGATCCTGCCCTGCCACCAACTAAGGGACACTCACCCGAGTAAACATTTTCCCCTGAGATGGAAAGAAGGTAAAATACTGCAAATGCAGCACAGGAGCCAGAGAGGGTGGTGGAGGCCACTTTATGTGCCAAGTGCAAACACAGTATTCACACACACACGTCATCTTTCACCTCCACAGTTCTTTATCTCCATTCTGCTGCTGCCTCTTTGTCCTCCTTTATCCATGTTCTTGCCCTCCGGCTCCTTTTTCCCTCCACTCCATTCTTCACCACCACCATCCACTTTTTTAAACAATTGTTTTCTCCACTCCACCCCATCTCGCTCTCCACCTCCTCCCTCATCGCCTCCTACCCACCCACAGAGCACGAGGGAAGAGCGACACTGCACAGAAGCCCAGTTTGAGGCACGTGATTTTCATCCACAAATCAGAGGAGCAGACTTCCCCTGCTTCTCCCCCCCCAAGGAATGCCCAAAAGTAATGCTGGAAACATTACAATTACTCCACAAAAGTAATAATTACTCCTAGTTCTATTACAATCAAAATGTAAAGAAATTACCCACTCGTTCCTCAAAAAAGTAATGAATTAAAAGTAATTCGTTACTTGTAATGAATTACTTCCAGGCTCTGTAGACACTAAGCCAGAAACTCCTGCCATGACCCTAGACCTAAACAATGAGAGACTAAGGAGGGGAAAGGTTTCCCAGTCTCCATGCCTGGAAAAGCTTCACCTGCTAAATGACTGTGCATCCAGCTGCTTGTCAAGGAGCAGGGCAAATTAAAGATGTTGGCAACCCTACCAACTGTCCCCTAGAACAGAACTCTGCACTAGACTGATCTTCACACACACCCTGTCCCCTTCTCAAGTCACAGATGCCATGATCCTAATGCCCAGGCCTGTAAAGAGCTGCATATTAACTGGGAAGAGAGATTGGATTTGTTCTGCTTATGAGGAAAAAACTCTTTTTGCAAAAGCATCCTAACCCGAAGCAACACTACAATAATGTGGCCCAACTGTGCCGAGATTTACATCAGAGGCTCATGTGCTGGAGATCCTGTTCATGAACAGTCAGCACCCCCTGCAGTGGGCTACTGGGAGAGAAAACCTCGAAAGTCATACCCTTGCAATTTTTTCCCCTGATGCATGTCCGGAGCACCTGCTTTGCATGCAGAAGGTAGGGCTACAAGAGACTCTGTCTGACACCCGCTGCCAGTCAGTATAGACAAGACTGAGCTAGATAGACCAATGATCTGACTCAGTTTAAGGCAACTTCCTCTGTTTTTAGTCTCTGAAGGCATCCTGGAATTCCTCTGAAATGTACTGAGTGATCCTCAGTGGGGCAGTCAGTAATAGTGGAAAAACACCCCCAAGAGACATGGGCATCTGCAGGAATTTTTCCAGGGGGAAGTTAAACAAATATGACAAACCAACATAACTAGCATCAGAGAACATGAGTACTATTTCCAGCAGATCTGGTCGCTGAGCAGTGGTGAGGCCAGCTGGGTCTCCTCCTCCTCCTCCATTGGCTCTCAATGGGTAGACCTGCGGTCTGTCTACAGGTGAACTCTGGCTGGCAGCCAGGCAACATCTATTCCACTCACCGCTGAAACCCGAACTCCTTTTCCTGGCTCCTTCACCTCCTCCAGCCCTGAACTGATTGCACTGCTGCTGCTTCATAGCCCACAGCAGTCCAGATTTTTAAAAAAACCAAATGCCAGGTTAACAATGCTGGACTACACACCAGGGATGCCACAGTCTGCCTCCTGTCTTCCGTCAGCAAAATGGGTGTAGCAACACTGGGCTACTGTGCAGGGCTGGTGTATTCCACACTCTCTCAACCACAGGGGCATGTATAATAAAGATAGACTTTATCTGCATTCGCATTAACAGAGTAATTTTTAAAAAATTTACAACTCAGAAGAAAATCACAATTTTTTTCATAGGAAATAAGATCTGAGTTAGAAAGATCATGAGCTCCTGTCTTTGCTGCTACCTTTTTGTTTTTGTTTTGTTGACCCACAACCCCTCAATCACAGCTACATGAAAATCCTGGAGACCTGACTTGTACCACCAGGGAAGGCATGCAGAAAAAGACTCAAGAACAAGCCAAGAGTCTCTAAGCCAGGGGGTCTCTCCTTTTGGCCTTCTCTTCACTTCAATGGCTCAATCTGCTTTCCCAAACGTCAGCCATTGCATCACAAAACTAACAAAGAATAACACCACCTGTACGTTTGGCCTCATATGTCCGGCTCTACAAATGCTAGAAATTTGCCTTTTTTTAAAAAAAGAAGGCAGCGGCTAGGGATCTGAGGGTTCCTGCCCCTTCCCTGCGGATGGCCATGAACAGAGAGACTTTGCTCATATGCATTGCAGGTCCAGAGCAGGCTGTCAGTTCACATGGGACAACCATGGGGCCCAGCAGACTGAACAAACACCACATGTGGACCAGGGACAGACTCTAGAGCATCCCCTAGAATCCTCTACATTGTGCAGGGATTCTGTGGCAAACCTGTGGAGGGTCATCAGAAGCTTGCAAAACCACGGGATGAAAAGGGAAAATAGGTTGGCCTTTAATAGGAAGGCCAAGAGGTTTTCCAGGTGACACCCAGCTGGCTGGAGCCTTTCTGTCCTTGCACAAGGTCCTCACGGCAACGTTCTTGCAGCAAGTCTGCCCGTCTTGATGGTGATGCTTATTCCACTTCCTCATAAATATGGTCCTCGTGTCTGTCAAGGGGGTGGAAACAGATGCCATTTGGACATAATGCTTGCTGATTTTTGAAATCCCCCCCTCCAACAGATATTGCAGCTCTTCACCACCACTTGAAGCCAAGAGAGTTACATATGTTTGGATCATATTCCAGAAAGTATGCAAAAAAAGCATTTGGATCAACTGCAGCCCTGGCCATTCTAATCAAATCTGAGCAGCTCTTGCTTTTCTTGTGGGCAAAGGAGCTGCAGCCTTACAAGGTCTGACAAAGCAATTTTTAATTTTTTTGAAATTGTGTTTTTAAATTGTTTTTTGTGTTTTAAAATTTGTATATTTGTTTTTATTGTTTTTCATTGCTGTAAACTGCCCAGAGAGCTTCGGCCATGGGGCAGTAAATAAAGAAAGAAAGAAAGAAAGAAAGAAAGAAAGAAAGAAAGAAAGAAAGAAAGAAAGAAAGAAAGAAAGAAAAAGCCATTGCCGGTGAAAGCAAGGAACTCGTCTTTCAGCTCCCACAGGGCCTGGGGTCTTTGCTCTGCTGTAGCAGTGAAACTCTGGATTTAGGTCTGCTCAGGTTCAGCAACACCTATCTTGCCATCACCTGCAAAGGAACTGAGATTTTGGAAGGAATTTGGACTGATTGATTATTTAATGTATTTCACCACCATTACAATGAAACAACAGCCCCCATCTAGCCATTCAGGTTTTGCAGGGTTCTGTAACTTGCAGAGGAATGTGATCAGCTGTGATTGAATAAGCTGAGCTCTTATCTAATGGGGTGGGGGTGGGGGTGGGGGGGAGAGAACAGTGGAGGTTGGCCCATTAGGGCAAGTGGAGCACTGCCCCGGCAAGCTCAGTCTGTCTCCGGCCAGTCCTCAGCGGCCTACTCCTTGCTTACCATCATTCTAGGGGGTGCCAGCGTCCCCTCTCCCTCCTCAGTCTCAGTATTGCCCTTGTCGCACTCAGCAGGGGGGAGGATGGAAACAAACCCAGAACTGGTTGGCTGTCATTGGCTCTGCCTCCACCTACTGTTGGGCTCCCTGACTGCCACCCCACCTATTCCAAGGGGGCCAGCCAACACTGGGAGAGAAAGAAGGCCTGGCCTGCTAAGGTTCCCCTTTCATTCATTTCTGATGCCCCAGTAATTTTCAAACATTTTTATGCAGGACTTCAGCTGAACATCAAGAAGACTAAAGTAATGACAACAGAAGAGTTATGTAACTTCAAAGTTGACAATGAGGACATTGAACTTGTCAAGGATTGTCAAGAGCTTGGCACAGTCATTAACCAAAACGGAGACAATAGTCAAGAAATCAGAAGAAGGCTCGGACTGGGGAGGGCAGCTATGAGAGAACGAGAAAAGGTCCTCAAATACAAAGATATCACAACACTAAAGTCAGGATCATTCAGACCATGGTATTCCCGATCTCTATGTATGGATGTGAAAGTTGGACAGTGAAAAAGCGGATAAGAGAAAAATCAACTCATTTGAAATGTGGTGTGGGAGGAGAGCTTTGCGCATACCATGGACTGCGAAAAAGACCAATAATTGGGTGTTAGAACAAATTAAACCAGAACTATCACTAGAAGCTAAAATGATGAAACTGAGGTTATCATGCTTTGGACACATCATGAGAAGACATGATTCACTAGAAAAGACAATAATGCTGGGGAAAACAGAAGGGAGTAGAAAAAGAGGAAGGCCAAACAAGAGATGGATTGATTTCATAGAGGAAGCCACACACCTGAACGTACAAGACCCTAACTCCAACCCTGAACAGGGTGGTTCATGACAGATGCTATTGGAGGTCACTGATTCATAGGGTTGCCATAAGTTGTAATCAACTTGAAGGCACATAACGAACAACAACAAATGAGGGCTAGAAGCTTTGGGAGAAACAAAAATAAAGCTAGGGTTTCCTGCTCCGTAATCTGACATCTGGTGCAAACCTGCTTTCGGGAATCATAGGACGTACTAACTCACCCTTTCGCTGCCATCTCAGTGTTTGGAGAGTCTTCAGTTCTGAGAAGGGAAACAGCACAGGTGCATAAAATTGGAGCCGTGTGGCTTTTCTACTCCCATCCATCTCTACTAGGAGCCTGATTGTTTTGGTGGGGGAAAAACTTATTCAATGGTGTGGTGGACCAATTGCCCCTCCTTATCACACAACAAAGATGATGATGCCATCTCCTGGGGTGCTATTTGTCAGTCCTCCAAGTTATTATGACAACCATTCAAAATGTCATACAATAGTCAAGAATGTCCACATAAATATTTATAGGGGAGCAAGGTCTATGAATTGTTACTACAGGTCATTGGCAACCCACTCCATCCACTGTAACATTTAAAATTCGGGGGGGGGAGCACGCACCCTTTGAGGGCACCCTTGAAAAGAGTGAGCAAGCTTTTGAGTTCACTAGAACTCTTCCTGAGGGTGGAGGGAAGTGAGGAAAGTCAGCTTGGTACTGAAGCCAGACCACCTGCACTGGTCAAAAGTCCATTTTTAATAAATAAAAAATAAAATTTTATTTAATTAGTCACCCATCTGTCCGCCTAAACGGACACTCTGGGCGACGTACACAATATAAAAACAATATAAAAACATATACATACAGCAAATTACAATATTAACAGCAATTCATCTAACCATCCTTCAGTAATACATTTTTGAAAGAAAGGGCACCCATAGCCACGAGAGTGGTCATAAAGAGCACCCTGCCATTTAGAATTCACCACAGCCCCACTGGACTTGTTGACGGTGGGCAGCAGGGATCTCTGCCGGGGGAGGCCAAGTGCGGGGCTGGATCTCTAAGCCAGAGCTCCATGGCATTGTTTGCAGAGTGGGACTGGGTATGTCAGCAGATGTTTGCCTCTGTCTCTTCCCCCCCTCTTGGGCTACTGAGGAGGGCGAGCTGCCTCCAGCTCTTGCAGCTTGGTTGGCGGTTGTAAAGAGAGGCCAGGGGCGCTGCTGCAGTCTCACACCCCTGCACCTTCCTAAAGCCTCCCCCATGCACCTTTACTCGCTGGCTAAAAGTCCTTGAAGCAGCTCAGGGCATGGAAAATGCACGCATGTAGACAGTGCACAGTACACTAAGCTGACTTGGACCCTGCCCCCCCGCCCCATGTGACCTTCAATCCGTTTTAAGAAATGGGGTCCTCAGGCATGTGGGACTGGATCACAGTCAGTCATGCTCCTGTGCTCAAGGAGCTGGAAGGGACTTTTATTGCCACTCTAGGATGCCCTTTTCATTTCTGTCAGTCTCTTCACCTATCCAGACCTATGTGAGAGGCGGGCTCCAAGGGAGAGAGGAGGGGCAATCCTACCCCCCACCCCCTTGCTTTTCTTACTTACAAGGGTTCCAGCTGTGGTTCACCCGCATTTACGTAGGTTTTTTCCAAAGGGGGCGCATCAGCATTTGAATAGTTTTTTTCCAAAGGGGGACTGGAATGCAGAGAGAAAGGCAGTGAGAAGAGGCCAGAGGCTGCTGGGCCAAGCCAAAGAGGGGCCCCCTCAGCCCAGCACCCTGTTTGCCACTGTGGCTGATGAGACACCTCTGGGAAGCACACAAGCCGAGGAGGAAGGCTACAATCCTCCCACTTCCCCCCTCCACCCCCCCACAACTGGCATTTAGTGGTAGACTGCCTCTGACATAGAATCACAGAATAGTAGAGTTGGAAGGGGCCTATAAGGCCATCGAGTCCAACCCCCTGCTCAATGCAGGAATCCAAATCAAAGCATTCCAGCTGCCTCTTGAATGCCTCCAGTGTCGGAGAGCCCACTACCTCTCTAGGTCATTGGTTCCATTGTCGTATGGCTCTAACAGTTAGGAAGTTTTTCCTGATGTCCAGTCGAAAGGTACGGTTGGACTTACCGTGAACGGTGTTTCTTCATGGATGCCATGAGGTCTCCACGTGGGTTATAGTCCCCAATCAGCTCGAGACAGGAACCTGTCATAATTTTTTCTTGGCTCCTCCCCTTCTTACTGAGGTGATGCCAGTTCTCTTTCTTGACCAGCTCGGAACTTCACCTCAGTGTAACATAGAAAGAACAAATCAGAAGATATAACAACAGAATAAGAGCAGATAACACAGATTGCAGATGGATTTCCCAGCCCCTCATAGGGAGGGTCGTGGAGACCTCATGGCATCCATGAAGAAACACTGTTCATGGTAAGTCCAACCATACCTTCTTTCATGGATGCCAGTGAGGTCTCCACGTGGGACGTACCAAAGCTCGGCCATAGGGTGGGTCTATTGAGGAAGAACCTGCTGGAGAACCCTACGACCGAATGCGGCCTCCGCAGATGCGTATAAGTCCATTTTGTAGTGTTGGGTAAACGACGAAGGTGAGGCCCAGGTTGCTGCCCTGCAGATCTCCTCCAATGGGGCATTAGCTGAAAAGGCCGCTGTTGTGGCTGCCACTCTAGTGGAATGCGCCGTGACTCCCTGTGGCACGGGTTTACTGAGTGATCTGTAGGCTAAGGAAATACATGCCTTTAGCCATCTAGCTATAGTTGATTTTGACACCTTGTGGCCTAGAGTCGGAGGATGGAATGATACCAGCAGAGATTCCGATCTACGGAATTGAGCTGTCCTATTGATGTATACCTTCAACGCCCTCCTCGCATCGAGGGAGTGCCATGCCCTTTCCATGGGGTGTTTAGGATTTGGGCAGAACGTGGGCAGCACAATCTCCTGTTGCAGGTGAAACTGAGACCTGACCTTTGGTATGAAGCTAGGGTCGATCCTCAGTACAACTCTATTGTTACGGAAAATGCAGAGGTGTTTTTGCACTGATAGAGCCTGAATCTCTGATATCCTGCGTGCTGACGTGATTGCTATGAGGAACGTGACTTTGAAGGTGAGTATTCGCAAAGAAACCATCTGCAGGGGTTAGAATGGAGATTTCTGTAGTGCGGTCAACACTGTATGGAGGTGCCATGAAGGAAATCTGTGCACTACTGGAGGGCTGATAACGGTTGCTCCTCTTAGAAATCTCTTGAGCAGCAAATGTGACGCTGGAGAGACCCCTTCGTCTAAAGATAGAACGGATGCAAGCGCCAATAGCTGACGTTTGAGGATGTTAGGACGTAGACCCTGGTGGAGGCCGTCCTGGAGGAACTGCAGGATATGTGGTGCGGATGCCATCATAGGATTGGTGTCATGCGCTGTACACCAACGCAGGAAAGCTGCCCAAGTGGATTGGTATATCCTGAGCGTAGATGGCCTACGTGACGCCAGGATAGTTGCTGTCGCATCAGGTGAAATATTTAATGCTAACAGCCTGCTCCGTTCAACCTCCAGGCGACTAGCTGAAGCCAGGCTGGGTCTGGGTGGAGGACCGGTCCCTGATGTAACAGGTTGTGTCGATTTGGAAGTGGAAGGGGGGTTCTGACAGACAGCTGGTCTAGGTCTGCAAACCATGGTCTTCTCGGCCAGTATGGGGCTATTAGGACCACCTGCGCCTCTTCCCTCCTGATCTTGTTGAGGACTCTGGCGAGGAGAGGAGTTGGTGGAAACGCATACAGTAGGAGCTGTGGCCAACTCACCGTCAGTGCGTCTATCTGTTCCACCCCACGCATGTGGAATCTTGCAAAATATTGAGGGATCTGATAGTTTGTGTCCGAGGCAAAGAGGTCCACCTCTAATTTTCCGAAGTGTTGTTGAACCATCAGGAAGACGCTTCTGTTGAGTGCCCATTCCCCTGGGAATATCTGACATCTGCTGAGCCAAT
This sequence comes from Rhineura floridana, assembly GCF_030035675.1. Lineage (NCBI taxonomy): Eukaryota > Metazoa > Chordata > Lepidosauria > Squamata > Rhineuridae > Rhineura > Rhineura floridana. The sequence goes on along the minus strand of NC_084499.1, from coordinate 1,068,135 downwards.
CCGCTCGATCGTTCATTGCTCCCTGCAGGTATTCCGCCGATACAGATGTAAGGCGCTGCTCTGCCCAGGACAGCATGGCTATTGCTTCTCCGCTGAGGAGCTTGGATCGGGTCCCTCCTTGTCTCATTATGTATGATCTGGTCGAGGTGTTGTCTGTTTTGATCAATACATCGGGGTAGTGAAGACTGGGAAAGAAATGCTTCAGCGCCAGGTGAGCTGCCCTCAGTTCCAGCCAGTTGATGGGCCTGGCTGTCTCTGGTGGACTCCAACGTCCTTGTACAAAGAGATCCATATAATGAGCCCCCCAGCCCCAGAGGCTGGCATCTGAAGTAATTATTGCATGAGGCGGGTCCTGTATCGGGATCCCCCTGGACAAATTCGAGTCCCGATGCCACCAGGTGAGAGACTGACGCACTTTGTGTGGTAAGGCAATCACACACGGTGTCGCCTCGAGGCGATGTCTCTCTGGAACTTGATCAGAAGATGTTGAAGAGGACATGAATGAAGTCTGGCCCATGGTGTAACTGCTATAGATGATGCCATCTGTGATGTTTCTATATTAATGTATATATGGTAAGTGTTGTTGTTTTAGAAGATACATGGTAAGTGGAGTGAAAGAGGGGGAGTGAATGGGCAGTAGAATGCGAGATGATTGGCTGAGTGTTTAAAATGGCTGAATGTATAAAAGGAAGAGTGAGAGTGGAATCTGGGGGGGAAGAAGAGAAAGAGTGGGTTGCTTGGTGGGGTTTGAGAGAGTTGTTTGCCAGGAGAGAGTGGAGAAGGAGGGAGGTGGAGTTCGGATTAGTATTGAGTAAAACCATATGCTTATGTGCCTTAAGAAGAAATCTTGTTAATCTTGTTAGCTTTGTTATCTGTAATAAATGCTTAATTTGGTTTACCAAAGGCCTGATCCTTGGCTGGGGTTTCACAGACCAGAAGGGAGGGTAAGGTAATGACCAAGGCTGAAGGGGAACTGTAACAAATGGTGGCAGCGGTGAAGAGAATAACAATACCAGTATTCAGAGTCTCTGGGAATACTAGTATTGGGACGTTACTGGTGGTTGCCTAGCAGGGGGATCTGTTGAGATCTGTGGTAGAGCGGATAGGTAAACCATAAGAGAGTGTGGTCCGGACTGGTGGAGTCCCTGGTGGTGCCTAGAGACAGGCAGTAACCACGAGCAGGGGAGAGCCAGGGAAGGACGCATCACACCATCATCCCGAGCAGTTTTGCCAGGCGCATCAAGTCTGATTTCGTTTGGTCGCGTATGGAGCGTGCTAGGTCTGTGATGGCCCGGATTCATTGTGGCGCCAGCGTTATAGTTTGAGCAAAGGTGTCTATCACCGTGCCCAGGTGTATAAGTGATTGCGTGGGGTAGAGGTGACTCTTTTGAACATTCACTAAAAAACCGTGGTTTTGTAGGAAACTGAGTGTAAGATTTAAGTCTTTGTTTGCCTGGGTAAACGACTGAGACCTGAGAAGTAGGTCGTCCAGATAAGGGGAGAGGTGCACCCCTTTCAGACGTAGGCCTGAGAGTGCTGCTGCCAGCACCTTGGTGAAGATCCTGGGTGCCGTGGCAAGTCCGAATGGCAGGGCTTTGTACTGAAAGTGTTTCTTGTCGTATGTGAACCTGAGCAACCTTCTGTGCGTTGGGTGAATTGGAATGTGCAGGTAGGCCTCCTTGAGGTCTATGGATGCCAAATAGTCCTGGGGTTGGAGTGCCTCTCTGATTGAAGCTATAGTTTCCATCCGGAAAGTCCTGCATTTCAGGAACTGGTTGACAAACCTGAGGTCGAGCACCTCCCTGAATGAACTGTCCTTTTTTGCCACCAAAAAGAAGAGGGAGTACACTCCTGAGAACCGTTCGTCCATGGGGACGGGTTCTATAGCTGAGATTTGTAGAAGGTGCTCTATTTCTGCTAGGAATGTTCCGTGTTTTTGTAGTGATGTCGGTCTGTGTGAGAAGACGAAACGTGGGGGTGGATACTGATGTAACTCCAGTCTGTACCCGTCTTTGATAATGCTCAGGACCCATTTGTCTTTTGTTGTTGTCTGCCATTGGTTTAGGAAGTAATTGAGTCGACCTCCGACAGGTATAGAGTCAGAAACGTTGTTGTGGTTGACGCTGCTGCCTAGTCTGGTAGGACTGCTGTCTATTCTGGTGGAATCTCTGTGGAGGCTTCTGGTTTTGCCAGGGAAAACGGGAGCCTCTAAAACCCCTCTGTCTGTTGCTGAAGAAGGGCCTTGAGCCACGAAAGGAATGTGTCTGGAAAGTGGGAGTATAGCGTCGGAATGGCTTTCTTTCCTCTTTCCCCTGTGAGGGCATAACTTTCTTTTTATCCTTATTGTCCACCAATACCTCCGCCAGATTGTCTTCCCCAAATAATTTCCCACCTGTATATTTAGCCATGGCTAGATTAAATCTGGATGCATTGTCCACATCCCAATGTGAAAGCCATACTAGGCGCCTGGCTACCACTGCCGTGGCCATAGCCCTGGCTGCAAATTGTGAGGAATCCATAGTAGCGTCTGCTACAAAGGCCATGCAGCGTGAGAGTTTTAAAATGGACTTTCGTAACTTGGAGACCTCCAGCTCCTGATTTTGGGCTAGGTCCTCAATCCACAGCAGTGATGCCCTAGAGAATACTGAAGCTGCCACAGAGGCTCTTATGGACATAGCCGTCGCTTCATGTACCCACTTAAGTGCTAGATCTGACTTGCGCTGTATGGGATCTTTGAGATGAGCATCCCCATCCCGTGGCAAGATCGAATGTGACAGGAGCGCAGTAATAGGCCCATCCACGTCTGGGGCCCGCAACTGTTCCATGACACTGGTTTCTAAGGTATATAGTCTATTAGCCCAGTTAGTCCCTCTTTTGGGGTATAGCGGTAGCTCCCACTCCTGTTGAATATTAGCCAACACCATAGGTGGGCACGGAATGCCCTTAGGGCCGGTCTTAACAGTAGGCAGCCTGGAGGAGGTAGGTTGTTCCTCAGAAGGAGCAGTCAGCTCCAGGGAAGCAATCACCTTTTTTAATAATGGTTCAAAATGAACTTCCAAAAATAGTCTGACCGAGTTTTGAGCCTCTGTTTCTGAGGCATCGGTCCATTCTCCGTCATCCATGGACCCTGTAGATCCGATTTCTGATAGGGCATCCTGGTGGTCCCGCTCATAATACCCCGTACCCATAGCCACCAAAGTCCGGTCAGGGGAAAGCTGTCTGGCAACCTGGCGTGGTCTCTTACATGATGGGGGGGCGGCTACTGCCGTAGGCTGTGGGCATTGTGGAGTATTGGGGGGTATCACAGTAAATGGTGGGACCTCCTCTAATAGTGCCTGCTTAAGTTGCCGAATTACGTCAGGCGAAAACAACTGTGCCACCGTCATTGAAGGGGTTATTAAAGGAGCTGGCATAGGCTGAGGAGAGAGCTGGGGTGGAGAGACGGGGGGGCCATACCGCCCATGGGCTTCCGTCGTTCCCTCATCCTCCGATCTGCTGTCGTCCGGCTGCTCCAGTAGATGGCGCTGGACTGCAGGCTCTATCGAACACGTCTCTTGAGTGCCACTCAAGATGGCCGCCGCCGCCTTTTCAGCGGGAAAAATCATTAGGGAGCTGGAAGAGGCAGTAGGCGGTGGTGAAAGGCTCACTTCGCACAGTAGGCCTCCGCCCCGATTAGAGCTGTGCCACGATGTAGCAGCGAAATTCATGCTCTGACGTGAGGCTTCTTGCCTATGCTCCCTGGCCGGACGTTGCGCATCTGCTGGAGCTGTTGCCGTCATGCCCAATATCTGCAGGGAACTGACCGCAGCAGAAGCTGGGTGTTGCCCTGATTTTTTGTGTCCCTTCTTGTTCTGGGATTGTGGGACAGACGGCGGCTGGGAACTGACTGCAGCAGGAGCTGAGTGCTGCCCTGACCCCTTATGGCCTTGCAGGGATCCGAGCACAGTAGCCACTGTGTGCTGCCCTGTTCCTCTAAGGGTTTTTGTCCTGGCGGTCTGAGAAGACGGCAGTGCTTCCATATCTCAGCCAGGAGAGAAAGAATAGGTACGAAAAGAGGAAGAGAAAGATAATAAGAAGTATAGAAAAGAACGAAGGAAAATAGAGGAGCCGTAGGCTGATAGTCTACAGAAGTGAGAGAAAAACAGCCAAAGGTTGTTGCCCGAGCTGAGACAGGAACAGAACTGGCATCACCTCAGTAAGAAGGGGAGGAGCCAAGAAAAATTATGACAGGTTCCTGTCTCGAGCTGATTGGGGACTATAACCCACGTGGAGACCTCACTGGCATCCATGAAAGAATCTGGCTTCCTGTAACTTGAGCCCATTAGCCCATGTCCTGCACTCTGGGACGATCGAGAAGAGATCCAGGCCCTCCTCTATGTGACAACCTTTCATGTACTTGAAGAGTGCTAGCCTATCTCCCCTCAGTCTTCTCTTCTCCAGGCTACACATGCCCAGTTCTTTCTGTGTCTCCTCACAGGGCTTTGTTTCCAGTCCCCTGATCATCCTTGTTGCCCTCCTCTGAACCTGCTCCAGTTTGTCTGCATCCTTCTTGAAGTGCAGAGACCAGAACTGGACACAGTATTCAAGATGAGGCCTAACCAGTGCTGAATAGAGGGGAACTAGTACTTCACGCAATTTGGAAACTATACTTCTGTTAATGCAGCCTAATATAGCATTTGCCTTTTTTGCAAGGGAAGTTCTAGTTAGCTAACAACTAATGCTGTGTTCTTCAGCTTGTCAAGAGCTGGGGTCTACCTGAAACCGCAAAGTGAGCCCACGTGCCCAGGAGTGAAGGGGCAGAACCCCCAGAAAGAAAAGCCAGGCAAAGCTGTACTGCTCTGCCCCCCCACCAGCCCCAAGTATGTGATACTAACTTTGGGGGAAGGCCCAAAGCTCAGAGGGCAGAGCACCTGCTTTGCATGCAGAAGGTCCTGGGTTCAACCCTGCCTGAAGCCCTGGGAAGCTACTGCCAGTCAGTGTGGACAGTACTGAGCTAGATGGGCCAACGGTCTGACTCCTACCAATTAGGCCAGTACAGATCATCCCCATGAGCACAATTCAGACTCCCAGCTCCGTCACAAGCACACAGGAAGCACACCAGTCAACTACTTCCTTCATGCAGAAACACACAAGTATATGCAACGTATTATTAAGGAATTAAGTATGAACACACTCTTGAAGAGAATTTATCTGCCCATTTTACAGACGGGAAACACCAAGGCCAAGAGTTTCTAGTCCAAAGAGTTTCTAGCAAATGCACACTATTGTTTAAAAAAGACTATTGTGGATGCCGGTGAGAGTGGGAACGGGAGAAGGGAGGTTTGAACCACCACCACCCCAATCCAGCAGAGTCCCAGTGAGACTGCCAGAGGCAGAGGCCACAGCCTCAAGTTTGATTTGGACTGGTTTGTAACAGCTGTGTCTGAGCAGCCAGTTGGCTGATTCCCAGCCCCTCCTGCCACAGAAGCTGCGTTGTCGTGGCCTGGTGGGCAACACCAAAGGGAATCATCACTTTGGGTTGTACTTCAGGAGTGGAACAAGGACAAGGGTTCCATTCCTAATTTTGTTTGAATATTGCTGATATTGTATGATTGCATGGGACTGAGATGTATGTGGGTTGTTGACTATACGTAGGACTAAGTGCACTCCTTATCCTACATCTATACATCCAGGACAGCGTCTTCTGCAATGTGGCATTACTATTACCATCATTATTATCATCATCCTTGATTGCATGCCCTTCACCAAAGGTCTCAGGATAAGTTACAATAATTTTAAAATATGACTTTAAAAACAATTTAAAAACAATCTAAAATCCCTAAATAGGGTGGGCCCTAAAAATACATGTCTCGGGTCAAAGGCCAGGGTAAACTTTCGGCCCAATGCTTTCTGGGGGCACAGGACACTGCCAATATGACACTCCCCACACCAAACATAGTTAAAATATGTGGAAGTGAATAAGGAACTGGGGGTGTATATCCCCAAACACACTTTGGGCCACCACAAATCAAACACCCCCATATGCAGGAGAGTATCCTCTGTGAGACAGCATCCAGCCATGTCTGGCTGGGGCCAAGGAGGTGTGCATCACTTCCCCACTGGGGAATGGGCAACCAGCTTCAGATTCGTAGGCAAACCCATGCCCCAGGGGAAGAGTGCCTCCCTGGTCCTCTCCTGGGTACAGTCCCAAGCCAGTGACTCATGTAGCCTTATCTTCAGTGTTTCAACAAAGGTTAAGGAGCTTTGTCTTATTCTTCATCACACTCACGTAGAAAAAGCCGACAATGGATTCACGGTAATGTACTCGCTCTCTGGAGTGGTTCTGGAAACACAAGAGAGAGATCTCAGAGCAGCAGCAAAGAGAGGCGAAACAAGCGGCAGTAAGGGAGAGGTGTGTGCATGTTAAATTTGGGACTCCCAGTTCAGCCAATCCTCAGAAGGGAGTAATTTGTTCAGTGTTACTGGCCTTTCTGAGGCTCTCAATCAGAAGAACACAACACAAGAGCTCTTAGTTTGAATGACTAATTCGAACTCAGCATTTCCAGTTAAAATGGGGCAGCAGCTGACCAGTAGAAAGGCTGCTGCCGGTCAGAGCTGGTATGAGGCAGTTCCTCCTGCTGCATCTTATCTCTAGTGCAGAGTGGAGGGCTGGGGAACACCTGCCGCCCTCCAGATGCTGTTGGACCAACTCCCATCAGCCCCCTGCAGCCATCATGGCCAACGGTCAGCGAGGATGATGGGAATTGGAGTCCAGCAACATCTGGAGGGCTAGAGTTTTCCAAACCAGCCAAAGTGGGGTGGAAAATCACCCCAGGTGCAGTTTTTATTGCAGAATTTACACAGAAGTAGACCTGGAACAGTCTTTTTAGGACAGCATCGCCTGCACCAGAGTGAAGCAGGTCCCCAGATTTCAGCCACATGCTGTTTTAACAGCAGGAGGGGGAAATGGGTCTGGCTGGCAGCCCAGAACCTGATGTCTCCCACCCCCATGAGCCTCTTTGGCAGGTGGGTTGTGCCACTCCCCTGTCAATCACCTGAATTCAAGCCAGTCTACAAAGGAAAACGGTTCCTTTCCCCAGGTGGTTTGAAAAGGGAGGCGTTTCCCCCTTTGCAGACCCAGTTTGCAAAGACAGAACCCCAAACTGCTTTTGGAGGGATCAGCTGCATTCAGGGGCTGCCAGTCAGAAACTGGAGTGCAGCTGATCCCACTGGGCTGCTATTTGGCACCAAATTTTAAAAGGCATCAAATGCAAGTCCCTCTTGCCCAGGAACGATGGGTAGCAGACTTTAAGGTTCCTGATTCTTCCTTTGTAGCCACTTCCTTACCTGCTCCACACCTGACCTGACACAACTATATGAGGTGTGGGGTAAGGCAGGTGGGCATGGCTTGGGGAAACAGACGCCTGCTGGGCCTAATTTGGCCTCTGGGTTGGAGGCTCCACACCACTGATTTTAGTTTTCTTTTTGTATAAGAAAAGCATCTGGGGCAAAACCCCAACTGCATCTTATCAATAGAGTGCTTTTTAAAATTTTAACCACAGGCAACATTCACACATTGGGATAAAAGAAGAATGCAATTTTTAAAGCAAAAAACAACCCAGAGAAGCAGGTAAGAAGTGCCCTTCTCCTGCCACACCACACTTGGCTTTATTTGGGGAAATTTTACCACCCCGAGATGCACTGGAATCTGGCTTGGGCTAGAAAAATAGCCCCTAAGAATACCTGTTGTCAGTTTCTTAGTTTCTGTTTAGGAATTAATATATTGAGGTAAATTCCCAGAACAGCCACATCTGTCTTTTGCAGCAAAAACAACAGAGTCTTGTGGCACCTTGGTCTTTACAGTGTCTTTAAGGTATTTATTGATGGCATAATGACACTATGTGATTGACAAGTGTGTTGCCCCACCCACCTGTCACAATTGGCCCATGGGGTGAGGGCAAGTAAGGAGCCAAAAAGATTGCCTACTCCTGCCTTAAAGACTAACACATTTATTATGGCATCAGCTTTTGTGGACTGCAGTTCACTTTATCAGATGCCACAGAGTGGACTGTTAAAAAAAAAAACATGTTCCAGGTGGTTTTGCAAGCAAAAACTGATCCAGGAAAGCAGATTAAAGCACTACATGTATCATGCTAGTCCTGAAAAATCACTCTGGTTGCCAGTTCACTGCCAAGCCCAATTTAAGGCATTAGCATTGACATATATCAAGCCTTAAATGGCTTGGCCCCCAAATCTCTGAAGGAGCTCCTCTTCCTCCTCCCACGTTGCCCTGCCCAGGTGGGCAATGTCACTGCCACCCTTTGTCATTCAAGGGGTGGTGGCACAGGAGAGGGCCTTCTCTGTGGTGGCCCCCAGGTGGTAAAATATCCCTGTTTGGTGCCCCTTGGGCCACCATCCCTGTGTGCCTGGTTTTCCATGCTTGGCCAAAGCGTACCTCTTTCTCCAGGAGGCCGTTGGCTCAGCCTTCTCTCTGCTGCTGTTTTTGTATTTTTCAATTTTAATATTTTAATAGTACATTGTACTTATTTTGCTATATTTTTGTAACCAGTCCTTGGGACCATTTGGTGTAAGGGTAGGTTATAAATATAAATTAATTGATCAATAATGTGCTGTTCTTCCAACACATGGCTTAATTTGGGAGGTGTTACTACCCCAAGACACAATGGAATGGGCTTGGGACAGAAAAGTACCCCATAGAACTGCCTATGCCCATTGCTTAGTTTTCCTTGATAAAGGTTAGACGGAAGGAACCATCTTCCTCTCGGGATTCTAACATGGAGCAGGCAGAGCAAATGAATATGGCATATATACTGCAAGTAGAGAGGCTTCAGCAGTGTTTAAGGCATACACACGTGTGACCCTACTTCCACCTGCGAGGTGTTTGGGAGGTGGGCTCCCTGCCCCTGGTCTACATGTGGTGCTTGGTACCAAGATTGGTGGCCCACATCTTATTCCTACTGACTTGTGTTGCACCGGCGATCCCTTGGGAATCCGGTACTGTTTCTGTGGAGACTTGGGAATCTGGTACTGTTCCTGCGGAGACTTGAGTTTCTGGTAATGCAGTACCTGACGGATTCTGAAATTGCAGAAGGCAACAGATTATGGCCTCAATAGCAGGGAACAGGGACTCAAATATGCTTCCCTGGGCTACGCCTGAGGCTGGTTCCTCTGGCTGCATATGTGTTCCAGTCATGACAAAGAAGCAAAGTTTCTAGATATTCTAAATGACTATTCCCTAGACCAGTTGGTCATGGAACCGACCAGAGGGACGGCAACCCTGGACTTAATCCTCAGTGGGGACCGGGACCTGGTGCGAGATGTAAGTGTTGTTGAACCGATTGGGAGCAGTGACCACAGTGCTATTAAATTAAACATACATGTAACTGGCCAATTGCCAAAAAATCCAACACGGTCACATTTGACTTCAAAAGAGGAAACTTCACAAAAATGAGGGGATTGGTAAAAAGAAAGCTGAAAAACAAAGTCCAGAGGGTCACATCACTCGAAAATGCTTGGAAGTTGTTTAAAAACACTATATTAGAAGCTCAACTGGAGTGCATACCGCAGATCAGAAAAGGTACCGCCAGGGCCAAGAAGATGCCAGCATGGTTAACGAGCAAAGTCAAGGAAGCTCTTAGAGGCAAAAAGTCTTCCTTCAAAAAATGGAAGTCTTGTCCAAATGAAGAAAATAAAAAAGAACACAAACTCTGGCAAAAGAAATGCAAGAAGACAATAAGGGATGCTAAAAAAGAATTTGAGGAGCACATTGCTAAGAACATAAAAACCAACAACAAAAAATTCTATAAATACATTCAAAGCAGGAGACCATCTAGGGAGACAATTGGACCCTTGGATGATAAGGGAGTCAAAGGTGTACTAAAGAACGATAAGGAGATTGCAGAGAAGCTAAATGAATTCTTTGCATCTGTCTTCACAGTGGAAGATATAGGGCAGATCCCTGAACCTGAACTAACATTTGCAGGAAGGGTTTCTGAGGAACTGAGACAAATAGTGGCAACGAGAGAGGAAGTTCTAAGCTTAATGGACAATATAAAAACTGACAAATCACCGGGCCCAGATAGCATCCACCCGAGAGTTCTCAAAGAACTCAAATGTGAAATTGCTGATCTGCTAACTAAAATATGTAACTTGTCCCTTGGGTCCTCCTCCGTGCCTGAGGACTGCAAAGTGGCAAATGTAACGCCAATCTTCAAAAAGGGATCCAGAGGGGATCCCGGAAATTACAGGCCAGTTAGCTTAACTTCTGTCCCTGGAAAACTGGTAGAAAGTATGATTAAAGCTAGATTAACTAAGCACATAGAAGAACAAGCCTTGCTGAAGCAGAGCCAGCATGGCTTCTGCAAGGGAAAGTCCTGTCTCAGTAACCTATTAGAATTCTTTGAGAGTGTCAACAAGCATATAGATAGAGGTGATCCAGTGGACATAGTGTACTTAGACTTTCAAAAAGCGTTTGACAAGGTACCTCACCAAAGACTTCTGAGGAAGCTTAGCAGTCATGGAATGAGAGGAGAGGTCCTCTTGTGGATAAGAAATTGGTTAAGAAGCAGAAAGCAGAGAGTAGGAATAAACGGACAGTTCTCCCAATGGAGGGCTGTAGAAAGTGGAGTCCCTCAAGGATCGGTATTGGGACCTGTACTTTTCAATTTGTTCATTAATGACCTAGAATTAGGAGTGAGCAGTGAAGTGGCCAAGTTTGCTGATGACACTAAATTGTTCAGGGTTGTTAAAACAAAAAGGGATTGCGAAGAGCTCCAAAAAGACCTCTCCAAACTGAGTGAATGGGCGGAAAAATGGCAAATGCAATTCAATATAAACAAGTGTAAAATTATGCATATTGGAGCAAAAAATCTAAATTTCACATATACGCTCATGGGGTCTGAACTGGCGGTGACCGACCAGGAGAGATACCTCGGGGTTGTAGTGGACAGCACAATGAAAATGTTGACCCAGTGTGCGGCAGCTGTGAAAAAGGCAAATTCCATGCTAGCGATAATTAGGAAAGGTATTGAAAATAAAACAGCCGATATCATAATGCCATTGTATAAATCTATGGTGCGGCCGCATTTGGAATACTGTGTACAGTTCTGGTCGCCTCATCTCAAAAAGGATATTATAGAGTTGGAAAAGGTTCAGAAGAGGGCAACCAGAATGATCAAGGGGATGGAGCGACTCCCTTACGAGGAAAGGTTGCAGCATTTGGGGCTTTTTAGTTTAGAGAAAAGGCGGGTCAGAGGAGACATGATAGAAGTGTATAAAATTATGCATGGCATTGAGAAAGTGGATAGAGCAAAGTTCTTCTCCCTCTCTCATAATACTAGAACTCGTGGACATTCAAAGAAGCTGAATGTTGGAAGATTCAGGACAGACAAAAGGAAGTACTTCTTTACTCAGCGCATAGTTAAACTATGGAATTTGCTCCCACAAGATGCAGTAATGGCCACCAGCTTGGACGGCTTTAAAAGAAGATTAGACAAATTCATGGAGGACAGGGCTATCAATGGCTACTAGCCGTGATGGCTGTGCTCTGCCACCCTAGTCAGAGGCAGCATGCTTCTGAAAACCAGTTGCCGGAAGCCTCAGGAGGGGAGAGTGTTCTTGCACTCGGGTCCTGCTTGCGGGCTTCCCCCAGGCACCTGGTTGGCCACTGTGAGAACAGGATGCTGGACTAGATGGGCCACTGGCCTGATCCAGCAGGCTCTTCTTATGTTCTTAGGACACTCTGGGCCCCACAACTGCACAATGATCAGACACAGAAGAATTGTGGAAACAGGATAGTGGCCCCAATTAGCCTTTTGGTCTGATCCAGCTCCTGGAGATGTCCTTGTAAGGAGATGTAAGGATGTCCTTGTTAGCCCTGATTCTAAGGCAGGGACCTCACAGGATCAGGTGCTGGGGACAAAAAACCTGGGCGGGCAGGCAGGACTCATGGGCTTCCCAGAGGCATCTAGTCAGCCACTGTGAGAACATGGGATGAGAGACTAGAAGGAATGTTTGGCCTAGTGCAGCCGGGCAGTTGTGATGTTCTTATTCATCAGTGGCTACAAGAGCACGGCGTGACCCCAGAATCTAGCTGTCAGTGGTAGACTGCCTCTGGAACTGGAGGCCCAACACATCACTATTAACAGGCCAGTTTTCTTCCACGAATCTGTTCAGTCCTTTTTACTGTGATGATTAAAAAATGCATGCTGTCTTTCCACAACTGCGTCCAAGACAGCAAAAAATATTTGGAAAAACATGAAAGCATTCATAAATTAAATACAGGCTTGGAAGAATTCTAGAGTACGGGAGGGTGGGGCTGGTAGTGTGTGTGTTAGTGAAAGGAAGTGCAATGCTGGACCTTGACTGAAGGCTGTGTTTTTTCCCTCTCTCCAGGTACCTGTTTAAACTCGTGCCTGGCAAGGGCGGGAGCAAAAGGGCTCCCGTCCCACGGCTCTCAGGCGGGGGTGACAGCCTGAGCACAAGATTCTGACCCATAAGGCCTGAAAGGAGTGTGCCAGCTTACTGGTGGGGAAGAAAAGTATAGTCGCCGGATGGTTTCAGCATGACGCACCTTCACATTCCCATCCAGGGACATACAAAACTTTGTGCTGCTGCCAATCACTTTGTGCATTATCCTCGAGGATGGTGCTAGCCCCTGTTATGTGTGTTGTGTGCGGGTGGAATGATTGTGGGTCTCCCTGGTGAGAGGAGGGAGCTCCAGGGATGGGGAGTGTGTAGTGTTGCCCCACCTTTTGGTGAGAGCGTACGTTTGGGTGGTAGCAGCAGAAGTGGGAGTGATGCTACGCCCTGTACACACACACTCGTGTGGCTGGTGGGTGGGGTGGCTTTGTCTTCCTAGTATATTTGTGTTTTAATCTGTTGGTAGTGATTATGATTTATTATGTTAGTTATTTTAGGTTATATTAATATTTAAGATGTTTTTTAAAAAATGTTTTGTATTGTCTTAAATGTGTAATTTGGTTATGATGTTTATTCATAATGTTAAGATGTTAATGTTTAAGATAGTTTCTTTTAAACATTTTGTATTGTTTTAAATGTGCAATTTGGTTTGATTCCCCCCCCAACACTGTAAGCCACTTAGAGGCTTTTTGCAAGTATGAAGTGGTATACAAATAAAATAAATAATACATGATTTCTTGTGCAGAGACCCAGGCACTCAAGAAGCCACAGGTCTCTCTCATTCCTTTCCTTCCCCTTCTGGACCCCCAACCCACCTGGGACCGGGGTTCAGCTCACTGGCACTCAGGTATACACCCTCCGTAGTTTGTCTGAAAGGACAGAGAGACCATTTGGGTGCTGCAAATCACCAGACGGACAAATCAAGTGGCCACAGTAGTCAGGTACTCTTCCACCTTGGAATTAGAAGCTCAGATTTTGCAGAGCATACACTTGAACTGGTAAAGAACCTGTAGATTGCTCTATCTGAGCAAAAATCAGGTCTTGAATAGCTTACCCTAACTGTTGATAATTTCAGAAGAGAAACTCAAGGAAAAGATATTGGAGAAGATTTTGAAGGGGGCCACATTTATGTCTCATCATAAACACCTGATGTTTTGGAATTGCAGTATCTCTAGAATTTTATGTAATAGTTAAATTTGTTCTGTATTTTATGATTTTATAATTTTGTGATGTTTTCATCAATTTGTACATTATATTGATGCCATGACATTTTTAATGAGTTGGTGGTTTATAAATACTTTTATAAATAAAAAAATAATGTCATGAATTGGTCATCACTTGTGAGGTTCTCATGTGGCAGGAAGCATTGTAAGAGAGGGTGGGTAAACATAGCCTGCACATACAGAGAGAGAGAGATAGGTTGTGCAACCCCCCCCCTCAAACTGGGCAGTTGAGTGCTGAAGCTGATCACTAAATCAGAGGACTTGGGTAGTTATTGTCAAAGGGCTATAGCTAATGTTAACCATACTCTGAGTAGACCCCACTGAAATGAACGGACACAACTAACTTAGGTACCTTAGCAGGCCTGTTCTGAGTAGAACTTAAAGGGATGCAACCTGAAGTTAATACCACATTTTACACAGATACATTTGTGTTCAAAGTGGTTTACAGAAAATGAACAGTAAAAATACAGTAGTGCAAAAACAATAATATCACTACAACATAAACACGAACATGCCAACAATCAACAAGCTATTGGGAAATAAAGCAAAAGGGAGCAAGCGTAACACTTAATAATAATAATAATAATAAAATTTTATTTGTTTGTCGCCTATCTGTCCGACTTAATGGACACTCTAAGCGACTTACATAGAATAAAATATACAATATACAATCAACACATTCAGCAATTTAATCTAACACCAAAAACAATAATTAAAACATTAACCAACAGGTCAATTTAAAAATGCCGCAAAGTGGATGGCATTAGGACATCCTAGCAACCCCCGCCCAGCTCATCAAATTGATCCAATGACTAGGGAGGAGGTGACTTGCAGCCCCATCAGGGCTCCACCCACCCTAGCCCTAGCCCTACTTTATTTTTGTTCCTTTTTGCTTCTGCTGTCAAAATTGGTTGGGTCTTGGGTGGGGAGGGCAAAAATTGTTTGGGGAACCTGATCATGGTCCCAAACTGGGAGTTCACCACACCTGCTCTTAAATAGATAAATACACAAATGATCCATGTTGTTATTTCGGCAAGTCAAATTTCAACAAACAGCCCAGCTGGTCCAATCTCCGGACACCTCTCTCTTTCTCTCTCTCCTGTGCCTTGAAAATAAGTCAGTTAAGTTACCAACAGTTGTGTGGAGCAAAAAATCCATAATCCAGCTTCAACAGACAGCACAATAACCATAGTCAAAGCTTATCATTCAATACCAAGAGGCTGCACCAATTAACATTCAAAATCAGGGACAAATCAGACTGCACCACTGGGGTGGGGTGGGAGTGGAACGTAAATGTGCTTGAACATTCTTGTGAAAGCTCAGAAGCCTCTGTGAAACTTTGGCCATCATAGGTTGTTCCTGTTCTTTCCATAACTTGTCAAAGATGAATGCTGTAAAGTAAGTGCCACTGAACACACCTGAACCACTGTTAAATGTGCCAGAATTTAGCTTTGCTTGAGTTTTTGGTAAGGCCATTTGGATGCAAGAACCACTCTTGAAAATAAAGGCTCCTCCAGGGTGGGCAGGAATATTTGTTACTCACGGGGAGGCAGGATGAAGCCGTTCATATCCAGGCACAGGCTTCACCGCCAGGTACGTGTGGTCTGGGCGTGGAGGTCTGCAACCACAGAGAGAGAACCTCAGGGCACAGACAGCAATGAAAAGCGAACACACGCCCTTCCACAGAGACACCATAAGCGCCCACTCAGCTGCTTCGATCTGCAGAAGGAACTCCAATTTTTACAAGTGCCACATAATGTTTGACCGCACATGCAAGGAATTGGATCCTTCAAGTGAACCAGCGCCTACGCTCTGGAACGCCCATGGATATTTGGCAGGCACCTTCACCCTGTTGTTTTCAGCACCTCCTAAAAGCAAGCCTACTCAGATATATAATTTTGATACATTTTACCATATTATTTCATTTAAATGTGTATATTTTTAAAATCTGCTTGTTTCACTTATATTTTGAACTTTTTTCAGTTAAGTTGTTTTATCGATTTTTAAAAATGTATATTTTATGTAAACCGCTCAGAGGCTTTGACGATTAAGCAGTATATAAATCCTGATAAATCAGACCAAGGTGTTGCAAGACTTTCTGTTCCTATTCTGCCCAAGGCGTCTGAAGATGATAGTCAGTACTCTTCAGGAGCCTTCCCCTTCAGCTGTTTTGGACTATAGCACCCATCAGCTCTAGCCAGCATGGCCAACAGGAGGAGTGGTCCAAAACAGCGGAAGACCCCCAGTTGGAGAAGGTTGCCCTTGACTATAGAGGCGGGCTGGGCATTTGACTGGTCAAGAAAAGCATTACTCAACTGACCAGTCAACTTTGTCAGAAGCATTTTTTAAAAAGCATTCCCTTCTAATCCTCAGCAGGCTTGATATGGAATAACATGTGGAATTTGCTGCCACATGACGTGGCAATGGTCCCTTGCCTTACGATGGCTTGTAACTGTTGCTGTGACACCAAGGGATCACTTTTTGGGGAAAAACAGTGCTTGTTTTGTAAGCCCGTATGGGTGGTTGTAATATCTATTTCAGAAGATGCTGGATGCAAAGAAGGAGCGGGAGGGTTGTCAGGGGGAGAGGATCTTGACTGGTTTTTATTTCTCTGTATTAGAGAACTAGTTAAAAAATGTAAAACAAAAATTGTAATAGACTGCAGCAGCTCAGCCAGCCTTCCTATAAAATGCGAGTGATTCACCAAACAGTTCCCCTCGTTGCCTTTTATCCTGGCACACCAGGGCAGCCTGCAGCTACGACAAGAACAAAATTTCAGCAATTATTCAGAAACGAGAGGTTTTAAAGGCAGCTTAGAGTGCAACATTGGCAGCAGGGCAATTCTTTGCGCATCATCCACATTAAGGCTTTGTGGAGTATTTGACTGCAGTGACAATAACAAGCTGTCAATTGGCAAAATCTGCCCAGTCCATTGACCAGTGGGCCAACCTGACTCTTGAGAAAACGGCCTTTCCTTGCGGCTGCGTCCTGGGATGAAGAGAAGAGGCTCCCTGGGAGTGTCTCTAATTTAATACACCTTTGTGTCAAGGTCTGCACCCATAGATGGCAGGCGCCATCCCCGCTGCTGCTTGTGTTCATGGAGATCAGAGCCCACCTCCCCGGGCAGAGGAACAGGGAGAGGGGGCTTGGGGTGACGACGGCCCTAGCAGGCTCTTGAGCCAGGCCCTTGCAGGGTGTTCCAAGAGCACATGCGCATTGCCCCAAAGTCCAGACACAGCAACCAGATGTCATGGTATATTTTAAAGCTAGGGAGACACGAGCCTCCTTTGACAATGGCAAAGCTGCTCCTGGCTTGGCTTGGCTAACTTACGGGACAGGAGGGTCAGGCCTCTTGGGAGGTGAATAACCAGCAGTGGCTTCCTTCCCGGTTTTCCTGGAAAAGGAGAGGGGGAGGGGGAGGCTGGGAATGAACACAGGCTGGGGGGCAGCAGCGAGACACACAGCGGGCCAAGGAGCTGACAGCTTGAAGGAGCCACAGGCGGGCTGTGCAACTGGCAACACACAAGCCGAACAGCAGATGGCCACAGGCCAGCATTACCTGCCCAAACTGTGGCCCAACTCATCCCTGATCTGCC
This sequence comes from Rhineura floridana, assembly GCF_030035675.1. Lineage (NCBI taxonomy): Eukaryota > Metazoa > Chordata > Lepidosauria > Squamata > Rhineuridae > Rhineura > Rhineura floridana. The sequence goes on along the minus strand of NC_084499.1, from coordinate 1,050,896 downwards.
ACCCCAGGGGGAAACGGGCCAGCCCGCCCCCATCATCCTATGTGCTTGCTGTTTGCAATGGGTTGCTGGAGCCTAGTCCTGGGCATGCGGGCACAGAACCCTCCGGAAACAGGGCTGCTCCTATCACAGGCTCCTTGAGGAGCTGCCACTAAGTGGGCAGGACAGAAAAGCCCAGGCTGGATCACAGGGAGCAGGACTGTTGGGAAAGAGCTCTCAGGGAGCCGTCTGAGCTGCTCACCTGGGCTAGACGGCCCCAATCCCTTTAAGGCAGCTTCAAAGAGCAAGGAGAAGGAAGGGGACGGTTTGGGAGTCTTCACAGGCAGACAGACCCACAAGATGCCCACTCCAGGACAGGGGCACACGCCATTGCCGGAGGATGGATGGGCAGGGAGGCTGAGTCCCTCTCTCTCTCTCTCTCTCTCCTGGCCCACCAGACTCACCTTTGCTTCTCCACCAGGCGCAGGAGGCAGACGACCACCACAAGCAGGACACAGGTGGAAAAGAAGCTCAGGAAGGCCAAGGCAGCCACAATGGCCACCAGGGTCCCTTTGGTCAGCACCTCCGGGCAGTTGCAATCTGTCATTGGCACTATGGCACAAAAAGGGAGGCATCTGTGAGGAAGGAAATGCTCGCCCAAACCCTCCCCTCCAGCACTGAGGCCGCCATCATGGAGCCGCTCTCTCTCGTAGCTCAGGGGCAGAGAGAAGGGTCCCCGCTCTGCAGGCAGAATACCCCCAGCTCAGTCGGCAGCGCCAGGCAGCAGTGGCAGCAATTATGGAGAAGAGCCTCTTCGGCCCTACTGGGGCCCTGGGGAGCTGCCGCCAGTCAGAGCAAGAAGGATGAAGAGTCTGGCCTGGAGTAAGGCAGCTGCCCGTGACCCCCCCTTAGCAGGGCAGTGTCATCTCCCCCCCAGCCCAGCAGGAGGGGATGGCTGCCTCCCCCTCCCCCACCCCCACATCATCTCCCTTCAAGAGGAAAACTCTACACTGCCCCCCCAGCCAAATTTCAGAGGAGGGGATGGGGAGAAGCTGCCTTACTGCCTATGGAGGCCCCACGGTGCCCAATTTCCAGGTGTCTGGACTCTTCCGGATACTGTTAACAATAAGCACAGTGTTAATTTATGCCCCCCCCCGGCAGAGTCACCACCACAGAGCTGGGCCAGAGCACTGCGGAGGGGGGGCGTCTGTCTCATCTCAGCTAGAGGCCCTCCTCTTATTTTATTTATTTATTATTTGATTTATATCCCGTCCTTCCTCCCAGCAGGAGCCCAGGGAGGCTTTTCTGCTTATTAACACCAGGCACAAGATTTCAATAAAAAAGAAAAGATGACAAGTGGTGGCCTGTCACAAAATGTTGCAGTTTACCCCACGCCGCCCCCTAGTGGGAGCGCTCCTCTTCAGGGTTCTCAGACTTGTTGACTCACACCAACGCTCCTCTGGACTCCGTCTGGCTTGCTCCATCTTCCCTCCCCTCCCCTCTCCCCAAAACAGGCACCTTCGACATTCCCTGCCTCAGCTGCCCCCAATCACAAGCTTCACGGCTAGACTTACAGGATGCTGGAGATCCAGTACATTCAGACGCCTTCTTTTTCGCCCCCGGGGTGGAAAATCGAGCTGCCCATAGAGAAAGAAACCAGGATTTCAGTTAGTTGTGTCTGGGCAGCAAAACATCTGTCCAACACATCCACCCACCTACCTTCACTTCAAATGAACTTGGAGAATGGGGGTTGGACCTGATGGCCTTATAGGCCCTTCCAAATCTACTATTCTATGATTCTATGAAATACAAAAGATAGCAAAAGGAGCTTCTCCCTTTGGCATGCAGAAGTTCCTTCTCTAGACAATGAGTTAAGATACTCTGATATTTTATCCCTGTGTCCTCAACTTTTCAGAGGGCAACTGGAAACTCATATGATGTTTTGAGAGATTTTTTTTAAAAAAAATCATTCACAGATTAATATACTAATGTGTACCTAACTATGTAGAAACAGCTCCCTTATTTTTGGGCGACCTCATTTTGCTCCCAGACTGATAGGCATTCAACTGCCGAAGTTTGCTTTTACAGGGAAAGATACCTGTCTATTATTATTATTACCACTATCATCACCGCCATTTATTAATTTTTATACTGTTTAATGCCCAGATGGCTTCTAAGTGATTTACTAAACATAAAAACCAATTACACAACATTGTTAAAATACAGAATCATTAAAAATACAGCCCAATTACAGTGGCGACACCTTTGGGGTGGACTTGGCAGAGGGCAGTAAAGCACTTTCTCTCTCTGGGCAGCAGACAACACTCAGCTTCCCAGAGGCCTGAACTGCTGTCCCAGCTGGGAAGCTCCACAGGTGGAACAGAGCTCCCGTCCCCCACATTTGCAAGAGCAGAGCTGGGCTAAGTGGGCGAGAGAAAGTTGCCTAAAACAAGCTATGTGGTTCACAGGAGTGGGGAGATTCACACTGGGGACTTCCCAACACAGGTAGCTCAGTCTCTCTGCCACTGTGCTGCACTACCTCCCAGTTGGATGCAAAAACCTCTTGACCTTTCACAACAATCACCATCTTGGCAGGCAACCCACTGGCCAATGGCTTTAGGGTGAATGTCCTAAAATTATGACAGTTGGGATTGGTATAGTGGTTAGAGTGTTGGACGAAGACCTGGGAAACAAATCCCCACTCAGCCCTAAAGTGCCCTGGTGACCCTGGGCCAGTCACTATCTCTCAGCCCAACCTACCTCCTAGGGTTGTTATGAGGAAAAACATGGGGAGAACTCTGTACGCCGCCTTGAGCTCCTTGGAGGAAAGGCGGGACTTGCATGTAACAAGACAGAAAGAAAGGCACCATTTCTGAACTCACCCTCCTCACTGCCCTGCGGGAAATACTGTCACTGTCTTCATCATCATCATCTTCCTCATCCGAGAGGTCTTCCGGAGAGGTGTCCATTTCGTCTCCTTCCTCCGAAGATGCATAGGGATCAGAATCAGGTGGCTGAGCTCTAGCTATCTCTGCCCCGCTCATTTTCACTAGAAACCGAAGAGAGGACTCAACTCTGAGAAGGGCAAGGAGGAAGGGGTGCAGGGATGCCCTTCACAAGCTCAGCACAGATGCCAGGCACCTCCATCACTTACCACCTGGAAAGCGCCCTCCCACCAGGCTGCAGCAGAAGAGGGGAGGGGAGGGACAGAGGGCACTCCAGCGGCCTGGCAAAGACCTGTAGCTTCGGCTCTGCCTCCCTTCCTTGAACTGTTACCACCCCAGCTGCCCCTTAGAAAAGCCGTTAACTCAGAATGTGAACCCAAGTTTGCTTATTTATTCCCTTCCTCTCTCCCAAGACATTTTCCTTGTTGTTGTTGTGACTGTTCAGATTGTAAGCTGCCGGAGGGCAGGGACTGTTTTGTTTGTTGTGCTGTGCGGGCCTCTTTTTTTAAAAAAATTGGTGAGTGGGGTTAAACTAAATTAAGTAAACAAACTCTGAGTAAAAGCAAAATGTTAAATCGTGGCAAGGTTTTGAGTTCTCCAGAACTCTTCAGTCAAGATGTTAAAGCAGGAAAGGTAGTGGTGGTGAGGAGGACAAGGAAAAATAAAAAGCAAAAGGTCTAGCAAAGTTACTGGTCTACAAAATAAGTTTTAGTAGCTGCTTGTTCACACATAGTAACCCTAATTACAGTCTGGTTAGGTATTGGACTAGGAGTGGAAAGACCTGCATTCAAATTCCTACTCAGCCATGTAGCTCTCAGTGTGAATCTCTTGGGTCAGTCTCTCTCTCAGCCTAACCTACCTCACAGGGTTATTGTGAGGATAAAAGTGGGAGGGAGAGGAACATATATTTATACCTTGCCCTTCCTTGCTCCCAAAGAAGCCCAGAGAGGCAAACATATGAGTGACCAGTCGGTCTTCGCATATAACACCTGTCCTGGCGCTTCTGCACTGGCTTCCTATTTGCTTCCGGGCGAGATTCAAGGTGCTGGTTTTGACCTATAAAGCCTTACACGGCGTGGGACCTCAATACCTTGTGGAACGCCTCTCTCGCTATGAACTTACCCGTTCACTTCGTTCAGAATCTAAGGCCCTCCTCCGGGTACCAACCCATCGGGAAGCCCGGAGGGTGGTTACAAGATCTAGGGCCTTTTCTGTGGTGGCCCCTGAGTTGTGGAACAGCCTCCCCGAAGAGGTACGCCTGGCGCCTACGCTTCCATCTTTTCGGCGCCAGGTAAAGACCTTTTTATGCTCCCAGGCATTTTAATCTTCTTAACTTTTTAAATCTTTTAATCTGTATTTTAATTTTTGTAGTATTTATTTTGTTTTTGCTGTGCTTTTCGTTGTTTGTTTGTATATGTTTTTGTATTTTTATTATGATATATTGTATTTTATTTTGTTTGTTCACCGCCCTGAGAGCTATTTCGCTAAGGGCGGTATATAAATTGAAATAATAAATAAATAAATAAATAAATTAAAACAATTCCAATACAGATACAGAAGCCGACTGGGAAAGATCTCTCCTTACAAGGCTTATTGGAAGAGGAAGGTCTTCAGTAGGCACCAAAAAGCTAACAGAGATGGTGCCTGTCTCATATTTAAGGGGATTCCACAGGGTAGTTGCCGCCACACTAAAGGTCCGCTTCCTATGTTGTGTGGAATGGACCTCCTGATGAGATGGTATCTGCAGGAGGCCCTCACCTGCAGAGTGCAGTGATTGGCTGGGTCTATAAGGGGTGAGAGAGATAATCTTTCAGGTATCCTGGTCCCAAGCTGCATAGGGCTTTGTACACCAGGACCAGCACCTTGCACTTAGCTGTCTTGAGCTCCTTCGAGGAAAAAGTGGGATAAAAATGTAATCAGTAATTTGTGGCCTAGAAGGAAACAAACATTATTTGTAAAATGCCTGCTTGGTTGCCTGGATGAGATTCTTTCACTGAAATTAGTAACTATTTTTAGACTTGCGTCTAGTTTTCTTTGTGGCAAAGGATTTTGTGAAATATACTGTTTTATTGTTTATTTGTTTGCAGTTGGATGTTTTGTTTTATGCTATTGCTGTATGTTGCCTAGAGGGTTTGTCATGAGGCAGCTGACAAATTCTATAACTAATGAAATAAAAATTATTTAGTCCTGAGCCAGAATAAACCCGTTTCCAATTTCGGTGCTACCTTCATTTCTTCTGACCCATCACTCAGGAGTCATGCACAATCCTCCGGAGTGGCCATGTTTGGAGGGGAGAACAGCAATGGCAATAAACACAGAACAAAGGGAGGCTACAGTGTCTCCCAGGCTGAATTTCAGCCTGTGTGATTAAGCCTGTAATTCAGGGCTCCATACAAGTCAGTTTGTTTTGCTAAATAAAAATTCAGAAGCAAGGTGAGCCAGATTAAGTGCAAAGAAAAACCAAAGCTTGTAACCTTCAGTTCATGTGGAATGCATGCAGCCCAGCCTGTATTTCTGTCCTGCATGCTGGCTGTATATGCACTGAATAGCCAAAGGCTTTCTACCCTAAGTTTTAGCACACTTTGCATGTATAAGGTCCCCGATAACCCCCCCGGCACCTCCAGGAAGGCTGGGTGAGCCTGAAACTGCAGACAACATTGAGCTTAGTTGGGCCAGCTGTGTGTCAGAGAATTCTCTGTGTTCCATTTGCTGTGGGTGCAGACGGCAAGACAGAAGGATCCTTTCCCTGCCACAATACACAACAAGCTGCAAGACTCACATGAAGACGAGGCAATGATGCTTATGGAGAAGATGCAAGAGAAGAGCATGTCAGAGTCCTTTGCCCAGCTCCTCACACCCTCCAAGGAGTTCTGGCTACATACAGCTTGCAGGTCCCCAGCCAGGCTGAAGGATTCTGGGACTGTGACATCATAGTGCCTCAGAATGTCTCCTGGCCAATGGGCAGCACTTGCGGGCCCATCCTCAAGGAGCCATCTGAGCAGGCTGTTGCAAGGGGGGCGGGTGGCCCTGCTTCTCCTCAGCTGAGGTGCTGCAGCTCCTGGAGAGCCTGGTCAGGCTTGGTTAAACTCCCGCAGCGACAGAGTTACTATCTGCGTGCTTAGGAGGAACTCAGGAAGGAAGCTCCATTTCAGACAGACCAACTGGGCCCATCTAGCTCAGTGTTCTCTACCCACTGACTGGCAGTGGCTAGGAAGTTTTTTGCAGCCCTACCCAGAGATACCACCAGGGACCTTTCACACACAAAGCAGATGCGCTACCACCGAGCCCACAGCCCTTCCTATTCACACGAGCAGAAGCAGAACTGAAGGGTGGAAAAGAGCTTGGCAGGTCATCTTCCCACTCCATTGCAGCAGCAGGAATTCCACCCCAAAACAATTTCCTCTCTTCCTGTGATCCATTTTCCAGCTTAGGGTTTACCTTCCTTTTTCAAAAGGCGTGTGAACATGCCCCATTCTCAAACCAAGAGCTGCTCACAAGGTCAGTCCTCCATTTCTCAAGGCTGAGCTGCCACCAGCATTATGTGAGCTCACAGGTTCTCATTAGATTTTGGGGCTTGTTTAATTTTTTAAACCCATCCCGCCCCCACATGTAGAAGCCACATTACTTTTCAGTGGCCCCGTTTTGTTTCCAGAGTGATGGGTACCTGCTCAATCCATCCAAGTTCATGATAAGCAGACGTGATGACTATGGCTCAAGAAACGGACATCTTCCCAGGGAACGACTGCCTGAAGGCACATGAGGCCACCTCCTGGCTGAAGCTAAGCAGTGCCGGGTTAGTGCCCAGATGGATGATCGCCTGAAAGCCCAAGGACATACCACCTTCAGCTCCATGATGGAAGAAAGGCGGGAAATAAATGCCAGACAATAACCAAATAAATACATCTTGAGAAGCAGCCCATCTCTGAATGGCAGTTACTGGAGGCAAGCATGGGGGGAGGGGGAGGGCATTTGCCTTCTTCATCTGCTTCCTCAGGGGATGCCAGACAAGATGGACCCACTTCGGTCTGATCTAGCAGGGCGCTTCCAGACTAAGCTTTGTTGGAGCTCCAGCCTGTGAGTAAGAGAATCCCACCCGTCACAGAAGGGGCCAAGTCTTACCCAAGAATGCATAGTGCATTCTGGAAAGGGAATGGCGCAGGCCCCAAGCTAGAGGAGGCCTGACACGCGCGTCTCTGAAGACAGCACATCATTTCTGCCTCTTGGTTCCCCTCACCCCGTATTCCCATGGGTTCCGTATCTTTCTCTGTGGCTTACAATGCCAACTGGTGGGCTGAGCCCAGCTGCCCTGTGCACGTATTGTAAGGAAGAACAGCAACTGGAACCCGAGTGGCAACATGCAGCAAAGCAGAGGCCATCCCCGTCCTCCAGGCGAGAGGAGGGAGTAAAACTACAAGGCACTCCTAGTGATGGGACGCAAGCCATTTTATTGTGAACAAAGGTGACACATCAAACAAGTCCCAACGTCTTCCATGCCGAGGGGTGGATGGACTTCAGGGGCCGTGACGCCTCAATTTCACATCCTGGAGCCTCTTCCTGGCAGGCTGGCACAGCAGGCAGGATCTGAGGGTGGCCCTTCACCTCCCGCCAAGCGCACAGTGTGACAGTGCCGTGCTGCTCCCTCCACAGCAAGAGGCTGCTCTTCACATACACACCCCAACCGCTCAGGAGAAGAGCTCAGGTGCAGCTCTTGGGAAGGCGGTAGACGCCACCTGAGTAGATGAGCTGCTGGTCCCGGACCTTCTTCTGGAGGAAGCCCTGCAACTCCTGGATGTCAATCTCCGTCACCATCGGGCCAGTCATCACAAAGATCTTGAGCATGCTGTGGATGCGCTCCAGGGAGAGGCTCTCCAGGTTGGTCAGCATCGCTTGGATGTACGTCCAGAAGACCTGCATGGAGGAAGGGGAGACATCCACGCAGAGGTCACCCACACAGAAGCTGGAGGCCTGTTGTGCATGTGCAAAGGGGCCTGCGGCAGTGCACTAAGTGCCTATAATGAGCGGTGCTGCGGGGCTCAAGGCTTTCCCTTCTCCGACCTGGGAGGCCACTCCCCGCCTACTCCATGGTGCGTGCAGGCCGCCGCCAGGGCAACCAGTGGCAAGGAAAAGGCAAATGGTGCAGCCTTGTTCAGTCCCAATGGCTTCCGTGGGCTGGCACCTCAGCTCCTGGCCAGCCCCCCAGCTCCTCCTCCTTGGAGGAATGGACTGGCGCCAATGCGGCATCGCAAATGGCCACAAGAGACCGTTCCTCGCCTCAGACACAAACACCAACATATCCTGAATCATGCAGTGCTTTTGTGGATACTAATCGCAAGCCACATTGGGGGCCAAATCTGGGCCAGGAAGTGGATTTTTGTCCATACAATAAATACAAATCCCTTCCTTGAAGCGAGAGCAGGACACACCTCCCGCTGTTTCCCTCAGAGGCACTCTGGCCAAGGATCTCACCATCAGTGCTATTAACCCTCCAGTTCTGCAACCTGGAAGTCCAGAGTGTTCACACAGAATAAACGGTGCCAATATGCACAGAGCGAGAGATCTAAGAGTCTGCATGAGGCAGAAGAGAGGCACTAGCTCAGTGGGGGAACTTTGCCTGCAGGCTGTGTCAGGTGCAATTCCAGGCATCCCCGTGAAGGGAACACCAGGTGGCAGCTGAGAGGGAGAGAAGTCTACGATCCCGGACAGCCATGAAGCATCGGGGAAACCATACTCAGCTATGTGAACAAATGGCCCATTCTGCTATCAAGGCGCTAGCTGGGTTTTCTGCAACCAGGTTCAAGCAGCTGCAAAGAACGGCCAGTCTCTCTCTCTCTCTCTCACACACACACACACAGAGCGCACAGGTTCAGGGTCAGCACCTGCAACTCCCCCTCCTTCTGGTCGGCCTGCGAGGCCATGGCAGAGTCGCCTTCCTCATCACTGTCGATCAGCACCACTTTCTCCGCCCGGTCCTTCTGCTCCTCCTCGATCACCATGAACGTGCCGGGGGGCTCCTCCCGCAGCACCCCCTGCTGCAGCCAAAGGGTCATCTTGCGCCGGAGGGACGCCGCAGGCACCTTCAGCACTTCACTCAGCTCCTGCAGAGTCCATGTGCCTGAGAAGGGGGGTAAACCCCAGGAGCACACCAGTCACGCACAGGACAAGAGCTGACCAGAGGAGGAGGGGACAGGGAAACGGGACAAACAGCTCAGTAACAGAACTCCACCTCCCCACCCCCGCCACGCAAAGCTGCCTCTGCCAGGCAGGCTGGGATTCTGCTGACAGCATCTGCTTATGACTGCAGACTTTGCCTGGTGTAAGAATTGCCTCTAGAAGGAATCTCCCTCTCCACCTCTGTACCACAATTTACTAAGATAGGAAAAGGATTCTGAAGCTGTCCCTTTTCATGACTGCTTTATTGGCACTCCTCCCCTCATCAGCAGCCTGCCTCCCTCGCCACTGCCTGTCTCGGTGGCCCTGGCCAACTGCTTCATTGCACCACAGATGACGGTGATGCCACAGAGATTCTGGAGGGGCTTTGCACTGGTTTTGAACAGAAGGGTGGGATCAGTCAAGGGGATGGGAGAGAAGAGGCGGCCTGATGGCTGAGAGAGGGGACAATGGACCCAAACCCAGGGGGTGAGGCCTGCTGAGCTAGCTGGCACCCCGGCTCTGGAGTCTCATCCATGTCCTGCTGCCCAGTGCCAGCCAACCCCTCCCCCCCAGGCACTAGCCTCCTGGGAGAGGGCGGCAGCGCACAGCCGCAGGTTTCCAAGGGGACCAGCAGACTCACCCTTGCTCTGGAAGTGCAGGATGATGGCTGCCTGCACAGGGGAAACAGAGAGGGAGAGGGTGCGGTCCGCCAGCTCCACATCCAGGTAGACCAAGCCCAAGTGGTGCTTCCAGTTCAAGGTCCGCATGGCCTGCAAAGGATTGGGCAGGCGGGGAGGCTCAGCAACCCGTTCCCGCTGAAGGCAGCAAGGGCTGTGGGAGTCATGTAATGTGGCCAAAGGCTGGGAAAGCCGCTCTCTCCAGAGGCCAGTGTGGGAGGCCGCTAGCCCTCACCCGCTACTGGTCTGGGGCGCTGTGCTGCTGCGGGCAGCTGAGGCAGTTGCGTCGGGAGGAAACGCGATGCCGGGGCCGGAAGCTGCTGCTGCAGCAGCGGAGAAATGGAAGCGGGACAGGCAGGAGCCAGGGACAAGTGTGGTGTCGCCTCCTGAGTGCTGGCTCAGCTGCTCCACGAAAGGTGCCCCCTGCGTCCCACAGCCCTTTCTGGGGGTCAAAGGCCACAGGGGTGCCATGGCTGCTCTCTCCCCTCGGGGCAGGCCCCCTCACCTTCAGCTTCTCGTACTTCTTGGAGTATGCCTCCATGGCTTCCTTGATTTGCTCAGGGAGCTCCAGCTTCTCCTCCTTCAGGGGCGGCCAGAACTCGTTGGAGAGGATCACGGCCACGAGGCCGAAGGGGGGTCTCTCCTCCTCGGGGAGCTTCTGCTCCTCATCGCGGATGTTGGTGTTGATGCGGCGAGAGTCTGCCATGTCCTGAGGAAGGGGAAAGGGACACGCAGCCTCGTTTCAGTTGCCCGCCTACGGAGAGGGGGCAAATAAAGGGCTCGCTTCCTGGGCATCTCCAGACAACTGGCTTTGCTCTGCCGCTGAGCCACACCCACCGGTCTTCTTTAAAGCTCCCTGAGAGGTGAAGGATCTTTCACTACTCCAGGACTGCAACAAGCATCCACCTACTTTTAACATGACCTCGCAGTAATGCATCTGGGCTTCTCCGAAACGCAGCTTCAGCAGTTCCACATTTCGGATTTCCCTGAGGCAGAGAGAAGCAAAGGGTCTTGCGTAAGCCCCAGTGGAAGCAGAGGCCAAGATCTGAGCATGAATCCCAGGGGAAGGGGGAGAGGAGAGCCAGCAGTCACCCGCAGGGAAACAGCAGAAGCATCAGGTACGAGATCCAGGCCCAGTTGTGTCTTACGACATGCTTCACCCAGCCTGGTGACTCTCTGGAAGGTGCTGCCTGGGGCCTGGTCCTAGAAGATGCTGTTCTTGCCGCCACCCCTCCTAGGACTGAAGGTGAAGGAACCCGTAGTGCAGCCGGCCTTCAGGCGAGGCCTTGGGAAGAGCCTTCCAGCTCATCCTTCCCAGGCGGCAGGCGAGCTGGCCCTCACCTCTCTGCACTGTAGTTGAACTGGTGCAGCAGCCGGTCCGCCAAGAGCGTGCGGTATTCGTTGATGAAGAGGTCTTTGCTGCCGTAGATGCTCACCAGCAGGCTGATGATATCTGAGGAGCGGCGCTTGGAGCTCGACTTTCCTGGGGGTGGGGAATAAGATGACGAACGGCCCAAGGAAGGGCTGGCTTACAAGGAGAGCGGAGGCCCAGGGGGTCGCAAAGGGACCAAAACCATCAAACAAACAAGCAATCAAACAAAATCAACAACCCCCATAACAGCCACAAGAAGCTTTGGTACTACTCTAATAACAAACAGTATCATCTTAGTCTATCAAAAGCCTGGAAAAAAAGATGAGTCTTCACCTGGCACTGAAGAGTCACCAGCAATTCAGGTGTAGCCAGAGCTGCATGCAATTTTGCCAATACATACTTTAATTCTGTAGCAGCAAAGACAAATTCTGTGCTAAAGCAAAAGCAAAAAATCACCCCCAAACCCTGAAATCTAAGCCAATTATGAGACTGCTTGTGCTGCATAATTTACTCTGCTGCTTATGGTCTATGGGGAGGCGCTAAAAAGCACTGCAGAATGGAAAGGGAATGAAGCAGCTCCTGGGCTTATTGTTGTTGAGCCTCAGCTAACCCAGAAAGGACAGGAAGGGGGGAGGCATGAGTTTCAGGCGCCTCCACTGCCAGAAGAAGCAGAGTTGGGGATTGTTGTGTCTGAGCAGGACCTTGCGGGAGGGGGTCAGCCTGCACTCCAGCCAGTTCCCACGGGTAGCGCACTTCCCGACGAACAGAGCGCGCTGCCCCCAGCTGATGCAGAGGACTTGTTGGGGGAAGCTCCAGAGACAGTGCCAGCTCCTCCCTTGCCAAGCAGTTCCCAGGGGGATACCAGTGTGGCACAGACCCCTGACCTCGAGCCCGTTGCTCGGGAGCAGGTGTCTTCCGATGAGCTGTTGGATGCGCATCCCCTGTCTCCTTGTTCCCGCCGCCGCGAGAAACGGACAGGGCAAAGACAGGAATTACGAAGGAGTCAGAGATTACGTTCGAAAACATTTCCTACATAAGCCTGCCGCTCTCAGTAGGGAGTCATTGAGTCAACTTCCTTCACACGCTGCAGAGCATGTCTAGAGTATAGTTAGGGATTCTAGTGAGTTAGCGCAGGGTTTCCTATGAAGCGCAATGCCTTTGATGTATCCATTACTCTAATAAAATGAGATTTACTTGCACCCACACTTCAGCCTCATTCTTCCGGCTCTGGATGGGACAATTGTGGGGAAGGTCAGCATTTTAAATATTTTAATAAATATATTCAATAACTTTAGAGAAATCTCCAAAGTGTTCATCTTTTTTAATAATAATAATAATAATAAACTTTATTTCTACCCCGCCCTTTTTCCAATAGGACTCAGAGCGGCTTACAACTAAAAACAACACCGTTAAAACATACAGAGTATATTATTAAAAAAGAATTAAACTATGAGAAAAATTAAAACCATAAAATATAGGTTAAAAACAGCGGACAATTTAAAATAATAAAATCATATAATGTAATCACCAAACCTATGACACTTAATCCTGGTCGTTCTCTATCCCAAATGACCGTTGAAATAAAACAGTCTTTACTTGTCGCCGGAAAGACAGCAAGGAGGGAGCTGATTGCACCTCACTCGGGAGTTCCACAGCCTAGGGGCGGCCACCGAAAAGGCCCTATCTCGTGTCCGTGTCATATGTGCTTGCGAAGGTGTGGGGAACACAAGAAGGGCCTCACCTGAAGATCTCAAATCCCGGACAGGTTCATGTAGGGAGATATGATCTGTCAAATAGTCTGGACCTGAGCCGTATAGGGCTTTGTAGGTCAAAACTAGCACTTTGAATTGTGACCGGAAACAAACTGGCAGCCAGTGGAGCTGTTGTAACAGGGGAGTTGTATGGTCCCTGTAACCAGCCCCGGTTAGCACTCTGGCTGCAGCTCTTTGTACCAATTTAAGTTTCCGAACAGTCTTCAAAGGCAGCCCCACGTAGAGCGCATTACAGTAGTCTAAGCGGGATGTAACCAAGGCATGCATCACCCTAGTCAGATCAGGTAGCTCCAGGAACGGACGGAGCTGGCGCACCAGTTTTGATTGGGCAAATGCGCTCCTGGATACAGCAGCAATCTGGGCCTCCAAATTCAAAGCTGAGTCCAGGAGTACACCCAAACTGCGAATCTGAGACTTCAGGGGGAGTGTGACCCCATCCAGCACCGGTTGAATCCCTATTCCCTGATCTGCCCTCCGACTGACCAGGAGTACCTCTGTTTTGTCAGGATTTAATCTCAACTTGTTTGCCCGCATCCAGTCCATCACTGATGCCAGACACTGGTTTAGGACCTGTACGGCTTCCTTGGCTTCAGGTGGAAAAGAGAAATAGAGTTGAGTGTCATCAGCATACTGATGGTACCGAACCCCCAAATCCCGGAAAACCTCTCCCAGTGGTTTCATGTAGATGTTGAATAACATGGGGGACAAAACGGAACCCTGAGGGGTTTTTTCTTCTTTGTAAAAAAGCAAGGTTCTTTACATACAGATTTATTAAAAATTAAAAAATTAAGTGGCTGCAGAAATGTGTTTATTTGATAAATAATTGTTCTCTGGTGCCATAAGGACTAGAAGCTTTTTAAAAACTGAAATGTTTGGATATGGCAAACCCTGCATTGGATATCAAACAGCACACCTGCTGTAGCACAAAACACCTCTGACTGGTATTGCACTCCCTCTTTTGTCGTCGTAAATTACACAAGGGACCACTTAACAACAAATTTTAAAATAAAACTTTGATTAAAGGACAAAAACATATTTGCTAACAATAAAGACACGATTTATTGACCTATTCCCTTTGAAAAACATTAAACAGCCTGACTAATAAGCAAGCAGCCATTTATGTAAACTGAGAAAAGTCTCTCTGCAAAGCTTCTCACACCAAGGTCTGCTACAAGACCAGCTGGACTTTTGCAAAGCCCAAACCCCACCCTCTGCGTAATGGGGGGAAACCAGAGCAAAGGGACCAGGATTGCTGCCTTCTGTAAGGCCAGACTGTGCGCCATCTACTTAGACCGGCAGAAGCTTTCCCCTCAGTTGCTCCCCAAGATCCGCAGGGATCTTGACTCCGATGTTGCGACAGATGAATCCATTAAAGTGTCCGGAGCACGGCCTTGTCCTTCATTATTGGATGAGTTTCAGTTGGTGCAGCTCGAGGAAGTGGACAAGGTGCTTGGAATGGTTTGGGCGACCACGTCTGTTCTGGATCCTTGCCCATCTTGGCTACTGAAAGCTAGCAGGGCTGGGACCACCGGTTGGGCCAAGGAAGTGGTTAATGCCTCCTTGAGGGAGGGAGTAGTCCCTGGTAGCCTCAAGGAGGCAGTAGTGAGACCTCTTTTAAAGAAACCCTCCTTGGACCCAGATAACTTGAACAATTATAGACCGGTGGCGAATGTCCCTTTTTTGGGCAAGGTTTTGGAACGGGTGGTTGCCGGCCAGCTCCAGGCGCTCTTGGATGAAACCGATTATCTAGATCCATTTCAATCCGGTTTTAGGCCCGGTTTTGGCACCGAAACAGCCTTGGTCGTCCTGTATGATGACCTTTGTCGGGAGAGGGACAGGAGGAGTGTGACTCTGTTGATTCTCCTTGATCTCTCAGCGGCGTTTGATACCATCGACCATGGTATCCTTCTGGGGAGACTCGCGGAGTTGGGTGTCGGGGGCACTGCTTGGCAGTGGTTCCGCTCCTACTTCGCAGACCGTCACCAGAAGGTAGTGCTTGGGGAACATCACTCGACACCATGGACTCTCCATTGTGGAGTCCCTCAGGGGTCGGTCTTGTCCCCCATGCTTTTCAACATCTACATGCAGCCGCTGGGTGCGGTCATCAGGAGTTTTGGAGTGCGTTGCCATCAGTATGCTGATGACACGCAGCTCTATTTCTCCTTTTCATCTTCTTCAGGTGAGTCTGTTGATGTGCTGAACCGTTGCCTGACCGCGATAATGGACTGGATGAGAGCTAATAAACTGAGACTCAATCCAGACAAGACCGAGACACTGCTGGTAAACGCCTTCCCTGCTCAGATGGTGGATGTTCCCCCTGTTCTGGATGGGGTTACACTTCCCCTGAAAGAACAGATACGTAGTTTGGGGGTTCTTTTCGATTCTTCCTTGTCTCTCGAGGCCCAAGTGGCCTCGGTGGCACAGAATGCATTTTACCATCTTCGTCTGGTAGCCCAACTACGCCCCTATCTGGACAGGGATGACCTCGCCACAGTTGTTCATGCTCTGGTAACTTCAAGATTGGATTACTGTAATGCGCTCTACGTAGGGCTGCCCTTGAAGACAGTTCGGAAGCTTCAGCTGGTGCAGAACGCGGCTGCCAGACTATTGACGAGGACCAGTTGGTCTTCGCATATAACACCTATTCTGGCGCGTCTGCACTGGCTCCCTATTTGCTTCCGGGCGAGATTCAAGGTGCTGGTTTTGACCTATAAAGCCTTACACGGCGTGGGACCTCAATACCTTGTGGAACGCCTCTCTCGCTATGAACCTACCCGTTCACTTCGTTCAGAATCTAAGGCCCTCCTCTGGGTACCAACTCATCGGGAAGCCCGGAGGGTGGTTACTAGATCTAGGGCCTTTTCTGTGGTGGCCCCTGAGTTGTGGAACAGCCTCCCCGAAGAGGTACGCCTGGCGCCTACACTTCTATCTTCCGGCGCCAGGTAAAGACCTTTTTATGCTCCCAGGCATTTTAATCTTTTAATTTTCTTAATCTTTCTATTTTTAATATGTATCCTTCTTAATTTGTGTTGTATTTGTTTTTGTTGTGCTTTCTGTTGTTTGTACATGTTTTTGTGATTTTTTACCATGATATATTGTATTTTACCTTGTTTGTTCACCGCCCTGAGAGCTATTCTGCTAAGGGCGGTATATAAATTGAAATAATAAATAAATAAATTGAAATAATAAATGGAGGTGCTGCCAGGGACTGAATCTGTGACCGTCCCCACGCAAAGCAGATGCTCTTCCCTCCCCACCCCCCTGCTACAGCCTCCTTCCTTTCCCTGCTGGATGCACCTTTTGCGGCACAGACCCACCTGGGTCGGCGTCCACTGGATCAGGCACCCAGTCCTCTGGTTCACAGGCATCCTCGTCGCTCTCCTGGCCGTTCTCCAATGTCACCGGATCAGCTTTGGAGAGCTCATTCGCCAAATCACCAGATCCTTCAGCATCGCCTGTTAGCCCAGCCACAATCTGCCGCACCGTGTCATCCCTGGTTCTGTCAGGAGGAAGCTGATGGTAGCCCAAAGGACATGCTATGAACCTAAACCAGGGCTTCCTGGTAGCGCCGCACTTGCACGCAGCCAGGCAGTGCTCCCCTAGAAGAACTGGGACCGTTTATAGTTCTGAAGGGGCCTGCAAAGAGCTCCCACTCCCAGGATCCCTCGAGGGGAAACCACGGCAGTTGCAATGGTTTGAATGGGGAGGGAAGAACAACCTTTTTGCTCCCCCACCCCGAGGTCCTCCTGCAGCAGTGATGGGCCGGGACTGCAGGCGAGGGGGACAGAGCTGGACCCGGTGGCAGGCAGACCCAAGCCAGTCTCACAAACACAACCCTGCGCTCATCTTCTCATATGGCATTCCTGATGCAGCCAAGCTGCCGTCCGCCTCCTGCCTGGCGAAGAGCAGGGCAGGGGGAGGAAACCTGGCTGCGTGAGGAGTGCTAGGCCAGGAGTGGCAGCCGTCATTTCCCTGCATGAGGACTGAGCAGCAGAGAAAAGTGGATGGGGCTCCCGAGGGCCGCACAGAGAGCTGCTGAGGGCCATGACAAAAGCCTCCCACCTCAAGTACTTCCTGATGGGCTCACAGGCAACCTCCAGGATGACCATGGATGGGTCCAACTCCCGCAGGGCTTTAATGGCAGAGATGTAGAGCGTAATGATGTCCGACGTGTTCACTCCTAAGACAAAGGGAGACACAGAGGCTCTTGACCCCCTGCCGGAAAGCGTGGCTGCCCAGAAGCCCCCAAGGGACAGGCATCCCAGCTGGAGGGATGTCCTGATCATCCGGGGTCCACAGATGTTCAAGAAGATGCCAGCACTTGTGGCCAAGTGGAGGAGGACCAGGCCCTTTCGCACCGTCAGCACCAGGCACCTCCCTCCCTGAGGCACTCAATCACGTTTGCTATACACCTGCCACATCGGCCCTCCTGATGCTTTGGACTCCAGCTCCCATCAGCCGGCTCTACTGTCGGCCAAAACATCTGGAGGGCATCAGGTTGGGGAAGGCAGCACTAAGCAATCCCAGTCCAGCATTCAAACCGGCATTCTCTTGTTGGGCCCTCCTGGAGAGTCTGCATGGAAGCTCTTCAGCTACCACCGCTTGTTACACAGCACTTGTCCTTGGTTTTGAACTCTTTCGTGGGCAAGCTTTCCCAACAACCTGCCGAGATCAGCCGTCATTGTTCCCATTTTATGAATAGAGAACTGTAGCAAAGGAAAGAGAGATGCTTCCACAAGGCCCACGGCAGCGGGGTGGCTCTGAAGTCCCCTGGCTGGCTCCAAGCCGGCAACAGCCACAGCTGGGGATTTGAGGGAGAGGGCCACCGGCCTTGCCCTCCTCCCGTCAGCCTCATGTACTCAAGGGCCCGTTCCCCGCTCCCTGATACATCATAACAGAAGCGCCCTGGATCCTCAAACTACCTCCCTGCACCCCACAATATACCCATTTATCTACTGAACCTTTTGCCATTATACGCAGGTGGTTGTACTGTTTTCATCTTATGGTTTTGTTGTATGTTTGTGTTGTTGACTTATAATAAAAACTATTAAAAAGGAAGACAATGAAGAAGAAGAGCCCTCTGGGCTAGATCTGACCCAACTGGCTCCACCTTGGCCAGCATCCGCTTCCCAACAATGGCCAACTGGACGCCCCAGCAGGGGCTGCTGGGCAGGACAGCAATAGCTCTTTCCAGCTATCATCCTTAGTCATGGATACTCAGCAGCCCATGGCCTCCAAACATGGGGCTTCCATTTAGCTATCATGGCTAGTAGCCACTGATAGCCTTCTTCTTCATTTGTCCTAAAGCCACTTACATGAGTGACCATCACTCCCACCTTGTGGCATTGAGTTCCATAAGCTAATGAGGCAGAGCACAAAGAAGCCCCAAACTGACTTGCCAAGCAGTTTTACCAAGCGGCCCTGAGTTCTAAATACAGTGAGGAAAGGGAGAAAAGTCCTCACACTATCGCAGCAGCAGTGGAGGGAGAGGACAGGGACTAAAATCTATGGTGAAAAGGGGTCTGTAAACATTGGAAATGAAAAATAAAATAAAAACACACACCAGGATGGAGCAGACGCATTTCCAGGGCACTTTTCAGGGAGCTCAGGAGTTGCTGCCGTTGATTGGTCCTTTCCAGGCAGTATTTCAGGTCTTCCACGGCTGGCTTTGACTCTGGGAAATCTGCAGAGCAAAAAGCAGGAGAGGGCATGAGCAAGCCAGACACACCAACATGCTCGGAGAGGAGTGCTTGAAATGGAGGAAGAGTGTGCATGCGTGTGTGGCAGCGCCAGGTGACTGAAGAAGAGGAAGGCCCTTTGAGCATGGAGCCTTCAAGAGGGAAAGTGGATGAACAAAGAGGAGCTCAGCCTGGGACCGGCTGGGCCCATGGAATTCAGCCGTGATGAACTGGAAAGGAGGGCAGGAATGGAAAAGTCCAGCTCTGGGGAAGCGGCTCCAGGCAGTGTATGTGCTGAGTTTGGTGGTTCTTGGACACTCAGAGGGCCCGGACTGAACACGTATTTACAAAGTGCCTTTCAAAATTCACCATGGGGGAGACAACTGAGGAAGTGGAGAGAAGATAGGGGATTAATTAATATGGTGCAGTGCAGGTTTTCAGAGCACTCCGCTCGAATGGTGCAGAAATTCCTCACGACAGCCCAATAAGGATCATTATTATTTATGGCTTCTCATCCGGGAACTTCTGAAAAGCAAAGCTTCTGAGAAACCCAAAGCATTCCCTGAAACACGTTCTGGAAATTGCTGCTGTGGGGCACTGGCTGGGTCTCAACCCCTACAGGAGCCATTGGCTAAAGGCCTCTGATCTCTTAACTGGGCATCTTGAGCTGGCTGGAGTCGGTGGCAGCACCTTGCCGAGCTGGTTGCAGGTGGAGGACTCCGTGTCTGTGTGCATGCACAGGAACGATTACTTTTTACATACACAGATGGGAATTCTGAGAAGTCACTCCAGTGCTATGAGAGAAGAAAGGAAGAACAAGGTGGTGAAGCCTACACCCCCCAAGACACCGTCGCACGCACCTCGGATGATGCTGAAGAGCTCTTCAATGCGCATGCTGGCGTACAGGCGGTAAAAGAACCTCTGGACGTGGCACCGCCAGCGCCTCAGCGTGCTACTGGCTTCAGAGCTGGGAGGAGGGGCACTTGGGCCTTCCAGCAGAAACACCCGGCTGAGCCAGCCAATCACCCTCTCGATCCACTACGTGAAGCGGGTACAAGGGAGAGACACTGATTATTGCCACTGCTGCCACAGTCAGACTCTGCAGCTTTTCCAACACACAACGTGATTTACAAGCCTGCATCTTACCCATCCTCTCGGCTCTTACTGATGGGGAACTTGAGCCGAGATAAACTGCCCACCCACTGAGCTGGGATTTGAGGGAGGTGCAATGAGCCAGTGATGCCCTATTCATTGTCTCAGCTGAGACCATCTCCCATTGGCTCCTCCGCTCCCAGAACCACCTCCGTCTGAAACCATTGCACCTCATTCCTGTAACTTATATAGAAATTGCTTGTTTGCCTCTTCCCTGCCCAACTTTTTCCTTTTGTGTTGCCTATTCAAGGCACATAAGGCCAGCTCCTTGCTGAAGCTAAGCAGGGTCAGGTCTGATCAGTGCCTGGATGGGAGACCACCTGGGAACCATATATAAGCCGCCTTGAGTTTCTATCATGAAAAGAAAGGCAAAGTATAAAAGAAAGAAATAAATAAATTTTAGTTGTAAACTGCACTGGTAAAATACAGCCTATAAATCCTGTTACTAAACAAAAGCCTCCCAAAGCAAAAGCCAACAGCCTCTTTTTGTTCTTCCCTACAACATTCCTGGTTGCCACCACTTGGGCAAAGCCAGCCCCCGAGGACGTTTATTTCAAAGAAAGCTGGGCTGATGGCATACAGTCCAATGATATACCTTATGCTAGCCAGCCTGTTTGGGGTTCTAATTCCACATTAACATCATTGTTACAAGGCAGGCGTAGGGATAAAGGAATTTGATAACTAAATCAGACATGGGTGCCTTCAAGTCAGCCTTGCAAAGAAGTTCACACAAGTTCTTGGCTCTACTGGGACAACCTGAAAGCAAACATAGACTCAGTTCCTTTCTTTGAGTCCAAGAAAAGACCACGCTAAATTTCCTGGTGCAATGGAAAGCGCCCAGGAGAATGTTCCGCTCTGGCCAGCATCCCACATGACAGACTGCGAGGCCTTGAGCATGCCTGCAAGCTTCTCTGCAATGCATGAGGCTCAGCGACATCAGGGGTACCTGAAGGGTAGAAACTCTGAAAACAAGAGCTCCAGATGCTCTCTTCCAAAGGACACCCCCACCCAGCAAATGCAGAGGGCGAGTGCAATGTCCTGCTCACCTCTTGGAACTCGCCGAGGAAGGAGCACTCATATTCCCCCCGGCATCTCCACTCCATCCGCTCCTCAATCATCCTGTGCAGGATGCTGGTAACGGCATCAGCGCTCACCCGCTCCAGCAGGCTCAACCTGTGTCTGAAGGAGAAAGCAAGTGCATTTGCTGACAAGTCCCAACAAGGGGAAGCCAAATCCCCACCAGGAAACCTCCTCTAGATATACAGTGAGCTAAAATGGACAGCTTGGCTGTTAAGGGGGGGGGTACTAACCTAACAACTGTCCTTTGGGAGGGGAACTGAACAAACTTGGTCTCCCTTTTAGTAATGTATTATGGTTGTGTTCGGCTGTGTCCCATGAGCTGTTTATCCCTCTCTGGCTGCTCATCTGTACAGATCCAAGCACATCTGTAACTTATAAATGTGCTTGGAAACCTTTTAGGTAACAAGCAACTAAGAAATTTAATAATATTTGAAGTTTGTGTGTGAGGGTGCAGTGATCTTTTAGTTCAGCATTTATTGATTTGTTTTTAAGAACAGCTGCAACTTTCTTGGTGCAGTTGAAAACTTAACTAAATATAAAGGGGGTTAAACAGCCCCCTTACCCTCTAAAGAGTTCCGCAGCCTAGCGCTGCCTTCTCGCTTGGCTTTTCTATCCCAATATAGCCCTGACTATAACATTTTGCCCTTCCAGCTCTGCCACTAGCACCTGAACACCCGTGTGTGGCCGCCTCATTCTGTTCCTGTTCAAATCCTCCCTTAAACCCCACCTTTTCTGAGGTTTTTGGCATGACCATTTGGTTCTCAGCTCCCTACAGATTCCTTGCCTCAGCACATCTAACTATCCTTGCACATATTCTTTCCCCTGATGCCACTTCAGATGGGATATTCTGTTTGGGACTGTGCAAACATGCCCTTTTGCTTATGTCATTCCATCAAGCACCTCCCTGCTGGTAGGAAGGGCAGGATATAAATCAAATAATAATAATAATAAAAAAATAAGCACCTGGCACACAGATGGCACCCTATAAGTAGTGATAAAACTAGGTGACCTTCAGCATGCCACAGCGCTCACCTCAGCCTCTGCACCTTTCTGCAGTCCAAGGATAATGTTACTGGCCTACCTTCCAGAGCTGCTGCAAGAACTATTTATTTTTCAGAAATTCTATGCCACCCTTAAATTTAAATATTCTTAGGATCACTTGCACAATAAAAGATAAAACAAATATCCTAGTGAACAAGATAAAAATTATAAACAGCAGATAAAACTGGCAGCGATAAAAGCACAAGATTAAAACACCTGGTAGTTTGTTTTTTCTAAAAAAAGGTTCTTCACCCAGTGATTAAAAGATAGCAAACTAAGCACCAGGTAAGCCTTCCTGGGGAGGAAATTCCATAAACAAGGTGCCACCACTAAGAAGACCCTCTCCCCAGTAGTCACCTGCCTCACTTCTGACAGCAGGGCTACACAAGGACCTCTGACGATGACCTTAGGGCATGGACTGGCTAATGTGGAGGCAAACATTTCTTCAAGCACCCTGTGTTGAAATTGTAAAGCAGGGGTGGCGAACCTGTGGCCCTCCAGATGTTGTTGGACTCCAGCCAGCATGGCCAATGGGCAGGGATGATGGGAGTTGGAGTCCAGCAACATCTGGACAGCCACAGGTTCGCCATCCCTGCTCTAAATGGTTGTTTTTCTTAGGACACAGAAAGTGAAAGTGATGTAAAGCTCTCTTGGTTAGTACTAGTTTAGGCATTCTTTCTCAAATCAGTTGTATCAGCAGAAAATTATGCCTTTTCTATTTTGATCACAATAGAAAATGAACTCTTCTAGAGTTCTCATTTCAGAGAAACTGTTCTGCCAGGACCTAAATATGCAATACCCTGATCACAGGCCACGCTCATGAAGAATTATTAAAAAAATATTTCATGCAAAGTGCACTGAATGCTTTGAAGTGAGGCATAAACGTTAAGTATTGTTATTGAAAGTGCTGCAAGTTAGCTCGGTATTACTATCCCCGTTTTGCAAGCGAAGCCAGGAGGTGGCAGCTGTCACAGAGAGACTGGCAGCTGGCCGAAGGGCCTCTGGAGCAGCCTTCGCCAACCTGGTGCCTTCCAGGTGTTTGGGGTTACAACTCCCACTACCCCAAAATCATACAGCTACGCTGACTGGGGCTGATGGGCACTAGTAGTCCAAAATGTCTGAGGGGACCCCTGGTTGGGGGAAGGCTGCACTAGGGAGTTCACAGCTGAGGCAAAATTTGAAGTAGGGCCTTCCCAACTCATAGGGCACCCTCTTCACCACTTGATCAGATTGCAATGCTGGCACTCAATTAACCAGTAGCAAGAGCTTTCTAGATTGTGTTTTATGTCACCACTCAGGCCACAAAAGGTACCTACAGGATCTCATTGAGCTGCTGAAATTGTTCCATAGCTGTGGGGCAGCAACACTGGTCCTTCTTACAGCTGCAGCCTGCACACTGCTGGCCTCCTCCTCCTGGGTCTCCATCCTCCATCTCACTCTCTTGCTCATTTTCGCTCATGCTGCTCTCTCCCTCGCTCGTTCGCTCCTCACTTCTCCTCCACTGCCGCATATAGATCTTGAAGCTACGGCTGTAGAACTGCTGGATCATATCCTGGAAGGTCTTTGTGGTGGAGAAGAAAAGGATGGCACGGAACATAGTGTAGACTTTCTCCCGCAGCCCCTGAGAGCCTGCCCTGAGGAGCAAGCCGGCTCTGGTCCATTCTTCCAGAAGGTCCATGCTGTGCAGGTATGGGTCCAGCCGACCCTTCAGCAGGCAGAAGGCATCCAGAAGCAGAAGGAAGCACTGTGGCTCCTCGACCGTATTTTCATACTGTGCAATGCAGTTCCAGAACTCAGGAGCAACGTTGGCCTGAAGGTCTGTCTGCAGAACCTCCAGGAACCATTCCTCCAGGACGGAGTGCAGGTCATAGCGCCGCAGCACTTCCACGGCGGAGAGCAAGTCACTGTCCTTGGGCAGCTCTGCCAAGCTGGATCTGGGCTGCGCCTGAAGAGCAAGACACCACATTCAGTCCCCCGTGGGCCCCGTTTGTGTGACCCTCAGCCTGCACCCACAGTCTGCACCCGGGGGTCTTGCACTCCACACTCTTTACTGTCTTCACATGTCAGTGGTGCCTCCCTCCGGTCCTCACAGTCTTTCTCCATATCCACACACCCCCTTTTGCACTGCACCACACTCCCCCCCTTGCCACTGGACCTCCCCTCCCCAATTTGCCTCTGCGTTTCTTATTCGTTGCAATAAAGCCCCCTTTTGCTTTTTTCCCGGGTTTCTATGCCGATTGCTCTCCCCACCCCACATCCCATTAATGCCTTCTCAGCCTCTGCCCCTCCCATGCCACGAAGTCCCCCCGCGCTCCCCGTCTCCGCCATTATGCCCAGGAAGACCCTTATTAGCCCCCCAGGCACACGACGCCCCCTTTCCCCACTGGGCCTCTCCCCCCTCGCCGCCGCCGCCCACCCACCAGGCCGAGGGCTGCGGGCGGCACCAGGCCGGTGCTGAGCGTGTGCCAGGCAGCCGAGAGCTCCATGACGGGTCCCCGCTGAGGCCCGGCCGGGCGGCGCGCGAAACCAGAGGCGGCAGTTGCAGGAGGAGGAGGAGGAAAAGGAGGAGGAGCGGGAGGCCGAGCGAGCGGGCGGCGGGCCGGCCGGGCCGAGAGACAGAGGGAAAGAAGGCAGAGAGGCAGGCAGGCAGGCAGGCCGGCGGGACCCCGCGATGACCCAGCAAGGGGCGGCCCTGCAGAGCTACAACAACGAGCTGGTCAAATGTGAGCGCGGCCGCGGAGACACGTATGGCTAGACCGCGCGTTGCCATGGCGACGGGGCCTACCTGGCCTCTGCGCGGCGGGGGAGAGGGAGGAAATCTGCGGTGGAGCCTTGGGGGGAAGCGCCCTGCAGAGGGTCTCATGCGGGGGTGTCCGTGGACGATGCCGCCACGCGTGAGGGTCCCTCTGCCTCCCGAGGGCCGAAAGGGCCCAGGGCTACCCGTGGGCGCGGGGAGGCAGCCTTGGCGGGGCGAGGAGGTGGTGCCAAGAAGGCCAGAAGAGTGAAGGGGGCCCGTTTGGAGTGGCCAGGCGGGGAAAGGGGCAAGCGCCTCCATCTTGGAAGGGTTGTGTAGAAGAGGGCATTTCAGCAGGCGTGCTGGGCACGACTAAACTTGGCCACCCCGGAAAACGTGGAGCCTAGGGGTGCCAGCGACAACCGCTGCAAGTCGCTTGTGCAGGTAATGGTGCCCTGTGGGCTAGCCTGCCCCATACCTTCCAGGAGAGATGAGGGGCTGCTGGCACCGTCGCTTCCAAGGGGCCTCTCCCACGCTGCAGGACCCAGACGAGGGCACCCTTGGCTTCCGCAGGAGAGGTGGGCAGCAAAGCCGGCTGGGAGACGACTGGAGCGCAGGTGGCGGAAAACATGCTCCGAAGCTTGTTAGGTCACAGAGTTTGGCCTCCCAGTGCCAGTGAAGGCCACCAAGAAGAAGAAGGAGCTATTTGGGGTACTCCAGAGGCTCACTGTACCAGAAGGGGCGGGTGGCCCTCTGGAGCACTCGGCAGCCCGCTGTGAGAGCTTCGCATGGACCTTTGAGGATAAAGTTGCTCAGCTCCAGAGTGCCTCAGATGCCCGAGTTTTTCCAAGCCCAGACAAGGTCTCCAGTGGAGCACCTTCCCATATCTTATGGGATCAGTGTCAGTTTATGTGCCCTGCTTATACAGACAGATCTTGCAGTGATGCAACCAGCTTCTTACTCCCTTGACCCTTGTCCATCCTGGCTGGTGAAAGCCAGCAGGGAGGGGAGGAGGGCTGACTGGGTGCGCACACGATAGAATGGTGCCTGCCACCCTAAAACAAGCAGTAGTGTGTCCACTCTTGAAGACCACCCTGGACCCTGCGGTTTACCATAGTTCCTGCCTAGTGGCAAATATCCCCCTTTGGGGCAAGGTGGTGGAGAGAGTGGTGGTAGAGCAGTTGCAGGAATTCCGGGAGAATACAGACTACCTGGATCCGTATCAATCTGGGTTCAGGCATGATTTAGGGACTGCATCAGCCTTGGCCTCCATGATGGATGGCCTGTATCGAGTGTGGGATTGGGGGGATGCATCTTCTCTCCTGCTACTTGATCTTTCTGTGGCTTTTGATACCACTGACCACTGTCCTCCTGGACTGGCTCTGTGGGATAGGTATCAGGGGCACTGTTTTACAGTGGATCTGTGCCTACCTGCAGGGCTATGCCCAGATAATAGCATTGAGGGATTGAAGCCATTGGAAGCAGTTATTAGGAGTTTTGGGGCAAAGCATTGCCAGTACACTGATGATACACACCTCTGTTTCTCCATAACATCTGAATCAGGAGTGGCTGAGCATGGTCTGGAACATTGTCTGGATGCAGTTGGGGAATGGATGAGGGCTAATAAACTGAGTTTGAACCCTGGGAAGACAGAGGCACTGGGGGTGAGGGGTTCTGGTGCCCAGGAGACTGGCCAATTGCCTTTTCTGGATGGGATTACTCTCCCTCTGAAAGAACAGGTGTGTAGTTTGGAGGCGCTCCTGGATTCATCTTTTGTCACTTGAGGCTCAGGTAGCCTCAGTGGGCAAGAGTGCCTTTCACCAGCTACAACCGCTCTTGGACAGGGATAGGCTGGCTGCGGTGATTCATTAGTGACCTCAAGACTTGATTATTACGATGTGCTCTATGTGGTGCTACCCTTGCGCCTGGTCCGGAAGCTCCTATTGATGGGGACAGATTACCAACAGCACGAAACATTGCTTAAAAACTTGCACTGGCTGCCCCAAGTTACAGAGCCAACAACTTGGGTCCAGGATATCCTAAGAACCACCTGATCCCTTATATCCCAGCCCAGTGGAAGTCTGTTGGTGGTCCCCATGGCTCAGATGCATGGCTTGTAACAACTACAAGCCATGTATTCAGTGGACTGGGCCCAAGCCTGTGGAACTCCCTCCCAAGTGAGCTTAGACAGGCACCATCCTTGTTGGACTTCAGGCACATGACTAAGACTTTCTTGTTCCAGCAGCTTAGAAATGTGAATGATTAAATGCTATATAAATGTCTTGAATTTTTTTTAAGAAATATTTATCCTAGAGTGTCACATAGGACAAAACAGCACCTTTTCCCCCACCTCCCCATTGGTGCATGTGCTGCTTTGGGGTGCCCTAAGCAAAAGGCAGCAGTGTCACAAACCATGCTGGAGACTTAGGGTTGGAAGCATTGTGGTTGGGATGATGCAAGTCGAGGGCCACCTGTGGAAACCCTCTCCCTGTGGACAGGGCTGATTCTGCCCTCCTGCTTTCTTAGGTATTGAAGATCTCTGCCTCAAGAGAGATGAATTGAACAAGCAGATCCGGCTGGAAGAAGAGGAGAAGACAAAACTACAGAATGACATCCGCATGCTGACAGAGAGATTAGCCCGCATTAATGAGAGCTTAGCCCGCAAGATGGCCTCCAAGAATGAGTTTGATAAAACCATTGCTGAGACAGAAGCTGCTTACATGAAGGTACTGGTTGCATTGTTTCTTCAAGGTAGCCAAGATAAGCAGGCAGTGTGCAAAAAAAGATACTTGCTGCTTGTCTAGGCCAGTCCAGTACTTAGCCACTGCCTCCAAAATTTGAGTACAAATCACCTTAACCAAAATATTTCAGGCTCTTGTTAAGGTTGCTGACATACCACAAAAATCTTTCGTGTTGGAACCTACCTCTGTTTTAAAAATATATGGCAATTGAATTGAATTGAAACTTTATTTTTACCCCGCCCTTTTTCCAAACTGGAACTCAGGGCGGCTTACAAATAAAACTACATGTAGTTAAAAACATAGAAAAACATACAATTAAAATACGATTAAACAATGCACAACCTTAAAACTGTAAAAGGCACTTAAAAATCTAAAAACAATTTAAAATAATACATACAATAATATAAAACAATAAAACAAGCCTTGTAAACCCCAATCCTAAACACCTTCTATCCCAAAAGCCTGTTGGAATAAAAAAGTCTTTACTTGCCGACGGAAGGATGGCAAGGAGGGGGCCATTCGTGCCTCCCTAGGAAGGGAGTTCCAGAACCTAGGAGCAGCCACCGAGAAGGCCCTATCTCGCATCCCCACCAATCGCACTTGCGAGGGTGTTGGGACTGAGAGAAGAGCCTCTCCTGAAGATCTCAGGGCCTGGGCAGGCTCGTATAGGGAGATACGGTCTGACAGATAGCCTGGACCTTGGCCGTATAGGGCTTTAAAGGTCAAAACCAGCACTTTGAATTGTGACTGGAAACAAACTGGCAGCCAGTGGAGCTGTTGTAACAAGGGAGTTGTATGGTCCCTGTAACCAGCCCCTGTTAATACTCTGGTTGCAGTTCTTTGTATCAGTTTAAGTTTCCGAACAGTCTTCAAAGGCAGCCCCACGTAGCGCACGTTACAGTAGTCTAAACGGGATGTAACTAAGGCATGCATCACCATAGTCAAATCAGGCATTTCCAGGAACGGGCGCAGCTGGCACACTAGTCTTAAATGGGCAAAGGCACTCCTGGCCACGGCCAAGACCTGGGCCTCCAAGTTCAGAGCTGAGTCCAGGAGCACACCCAAACTGCAAACCTGTGTCTTCAGGGGGAGTGTAACCCCATCCAGCACAGGCTGAATCCCTATTCCCTGATCTGCCCTTCGACTGACCAGGAGCACCTCTGTCTTGTCTGGATTTAGTTTCAATTTGTTCGCCCTCATCCAGTCCATCACTGATGCCAGGCACTGGTTCAGGACCAGGACAGCTTCCTTGGCTTTAGGTGGAAAGGAGAAATAGAGTTGGGTGTCATCCGCATACTGATGGCACCAAACCCCAAACCCCTGGACAACCTCTCCCAGCGGTTTCATATAGATGTTAAATAACATGGGGGACAAAACTGAACCCTGAGGGACCCCATAGGTCAACGGCCAAGGAGTCGAACAGGAGTCCCCCAGCACCACCTTCTGAGTTCGTCCCTCCAGAAAGGAATGGAGCCATCGTAACACGGTGCCCCCAAGTCCCATCCTAGCAAGGTGGTCCAGAAGGATACCATGGTCGATGGTATCGAAAGCCACTGAGAGGTCCAGTAGAACTAACAGGGACACACTCCCCTGTCCAGCTCTCTGCGAAGGACATCCACCAAGGCGACCAAAGCTGTCTTTGTCCCGTAACCAGGTCTGGAGCTGGGCGGCCACCACACGGTCTAGTACCTTGCCCAAAAATGGAATGTTGGAGACTGGCCGATAATTTCCCATTATGGAGGGATCCAGGGAGGGCTTTTTCAACAAAGGCCATACAACTGCCTCTTTTAGGCACAATGGAATTCTGCCTTGTTGTAAAGAGGCATTAACTACTCTCCTCACCCACTCGGCCAGTCCCCCTCTGGCACTTTTAATGAGCCAGGAAGGGCAAGGATCCAGCAGACATGTGGTGGCTCTCGCCTCTCCAAGGATCTTGTCCACATCCTCGGGCTGTACAAATTGAAAGGAATCCATTATTATTGGACAAGCAGGAGCCAAGGTTACATCCCCTGAGACTGTATCAATTTTAGCGTCCAAGTAGGAGCGAATCTGAGCGACTTTATCTGCAAAGTGCCATGCAAATTCTTGACAGCAGGCTGTTGAGTGGTTTATATTACCCTCCTGGGGGCCAGAGTTTAAAAGACCCCTGACCACTCGAAACAGCTCCGCTGGACGGCTCCCAGCAGACACAATGGTGGCAGAAAAGTTTCTTAGCCCGCACTGCCACAGAGTAGGCCTTCAGATAGGCTCTAGCCTGTGTTCGGTCAGACTTGCACTGAGTCTTCCGCCAACGTCGCTCAAGTCCCCGTCTTATTCGTTCCATCGCCGCCAGCTCCCTGGTAAACCAGGGAGCTGGTTTGGCTCCAATCCGGAAGAGGGGACGCTCAGGAGCAATCGTGTCCACCGCCCTGGTCATTTCCCCATTCCAGAGGTCAACCAGGGCTTTGACAGAATCACCTGCCGCGGTGACAGGAAAATCCCCAAGAGCCATCAGGAAACCATCCGGATCCATCAGCCTCTTAGGGTGGACCATCCTAATCAGTCCCCCACCCCTGCAGAGGTTCTGAGTTCCAGCGAGTCTAAACCCAACCAGGCAGTGATCTGTCCATGACAACGGAACTATAGAAAGTTCCTCCACACCAGGATCACCATCATCCCATCCAACACAGAAAACAAGGTCCAAAGTGTGACCAGCGACATGAGTGGGGCCAGATAATACTTGGGACAGACCCATGGTTGCCATGAAATCCTGAGCCACTCCTGACAGAGTAGTCTCAGCATGGATGTTGAAGTCACCCAATACCACAAGTTTCTCCGCCTTGGAGAAACAGTCCACTCTCGATTCAATACCCATCTCATGTTTGGACACGTGACAAAGGGGAACTTTCCAAAGGAGGAAGAGGGGTGTCAAAAGGTTAGCGTGTCTCTGCGCCTCCCCGCAAGCTGACATTTCTCTAACTTCCCTCAGTACATCTCAGAACAAGCACTGCAATTGACGTACATGCAGCACAGTCATATGCACCCTTACATGGAAGGAAGACTGATGTGTAAATGTAGGAGGAGGCAGCGGCAGACTGGAGTTCACCACTTCAGCCCGCAGTAGGAGCCCAGAGCAGCAAAAGCTATACTCCTCGCGCTCACATGCGTGGTTGGCCAGTTGCACTTTTTTTTTTTTTTTTTGGACGAATGCTGCCCGTCTCGTCGGCACCAACATCGACGTTTCATCTGACGAGAGGCACCAACGAAACCTAGGTGACCGAGACGGCGTTGGCGAGAACATTGGAGGGAGCAGAGAGAGAGTCCAACTAACCTGCACCGCGCATTACGGCCACCGGCTCCTCCAGCCAGCCCAGCCAGCTAACGAGGCTGAGACGTCTGGAAAACCCGTGCCGCCGCTGCCATCCCATTGGGCTCTTCCAAGCCAGAGAAGGAGGAGGAGACGAGCGGTTGTTCTGCTGCCTCCGTTTCGCCGTCCTCCTCCTGACCGTGAAACCCCAGCTAGTCTACAGCGCCCACCATATGGCCGCCAGCCCCTTCGTCCACCTTAACCAGCCAACGAGGGAGAACTCCGCCGTTGCCGCCGCCGGGTCCTCGTCAAGTTGGAAGAGGAGGAGGAGATCGGCGGCGGATTTACGCTACAACCGCCCATGGAACTGGCTTTAATCCCAGTGGGCTTACTCTGTGCGGAGCAGCGTCACCTCCCTTTAGCTGGAGGCTTTTTAAAAGAACTTTGCGGTGCTGCTATTCAATCCCGCCACTCTTTCGGAAGTCGGTTTAACGGAGGCGAAGGCTGATATCGGGGCATGTGCTGCTCACAGGGGGGTGGGGGGGAAGGGGTGGGGGGCCAATGTATATCGAGGCTGAGCAGCAGACGCTGGTGGGGAGCTAGGGGCAGGTCATGTCAGGTAAGAGGAACCAGAGAGAGATGCGTAATATCTGTCCCTCGTTCCAGACCTGCCCGGAACCAACAAATGGCTGGGGGATGCTTGACTCCATACTCCGACCTTTGAGTGCTGCTGTGTAATGCCAGGTCTGTTGCCCAAAAAACATCCATCATTCATGATATGATATTAGATGAGGGCGCAGACTGTTGATGGTGGCGGTTGTTACGTGAACAGCATACGTTACGTTGGAGTTAAGTTGAGCAAGAAACTTCTTCAGAGCGTTAGATCAGGTTAAGAGTCTTTATTTAGACATTATGGCTTTTCAGCAGTTTCCCTCCCCCCCTTCTAGCTCTACAGCACATCTCTCTCCAAAAGCAAAAGTAAGACAGAAGACAACCTCTCAGTTCAGAGGCAATACACAGAAGACACAACTTACAGACTCTGTTAGAACTTTCCCAGTTGCTATCTCACGTTACCATGACAACTGCTGGCCTTGGATGTCTGCTCCCTCTCAGGCCAGGAGATAACAGTGTTACTTCTCCAAACTTGCAGGCTTTATGGAAAACTACTAGAGACAGTAATGCCTATGGGTCAACAGCCCAACATATTCCCCTTTTTCCATCAAGACTGCAAAATACACATAAAGTTTAGCAATACATCTCCACAATACATGGGAATACAGCAATACATTACATTGCATTATACATTTCCAGTTTACAGTTCAGTACATTACAGTACATCTCAGTACATTTTAAAACTTTATTAATCAAATTTCAACTCATTCCAAGCCTTGTCACCAGTTTGCCAAATTTCTCCTCACACAAAGGCTTGGTCATTATGTCAGCCACCATGTTGTTAGTGTCACAAAATGTCAGGTTAACAAACCCCTGCTGCACACAATCCCTTACGTAAAAGTATCTGACACTAATATGTTTTGTTCTTTTGGTATGAGCTTCTGATGTGGCTATCTTGATGCAGGTCTGATTGTCTTCATATACAGTAATCAGAAATTGCATATCAATGCCTATCTCCTGCATGAGCATTGCGAACCATTGTAGCTCATTACAGTCCTGTGATAGAGCCACATACTCTGCTTCTGCACTTGAGGTGGCCACCACATTTTGTTTCTTGCTGCTCCAGTCAATGCATGACCCGTGCCACATCACAACTATGCCAGAGGTTGACTTACGACTGCTCAGCTCCCCTGCATGATCTGCATCCACAAAACATTCAAGACCTCCTGTCTTTGCTCCTGACAAAACCAGACTCTTTGTCTTCGTGCCTTTCAGATAACGCACTACCCTTTTAATTCCTTGCCAGTCAGCCTCTGAAGGATGCTCTACCTTCCGGCTTAAAATGCTGACTGCATTACATATGTCTGGGCGAGACACCTTCCCCAAATATTGCAATTTCCCTATTATGCGCCTGTACTTCTCAGGATCTGTACAAGGCGTCTCTTGCACGTTCTGTTGGAATGCCACAACCATGGGAGTCTTCACAACATTGCATTCTGTCATGTTGCATTCTTCTATGATCTGATTTATTTTACTTTCCTGACTCAATGTTATGCTTCCGTCTTCTGCACGCACAATATCCGTGCCTAAATAGTGTGTGACAGGCCCCAAATTCTTTGTGTCCACCTGCCTGCCCAGTTGCTCATTAAATTCCCGTTCCTCTTGCTGCTCATGATAAATATACATGATGTCATCAACGTAAACTGCACAGAACGAGGTTTTCGTCCCCTGTCTCTTTACATACACGCATGGATCTGCCTTGCATCTGTGGAATCCCATTCCCTGCAACACTCTGTGCAATTTCTCATTCCAGCAGCGTGCACTTTGCCGCAGTCCATATATTGATTTATGCAGTTTACACACGAACCCTTCCTTTGACACAGAACCCGGAGGCAGTTCCATATATATCTCCTCTTTTAAATCACCATGTAGGAATGCCGTCCCTATATCGTAGTGATTTACGCTCATGTTCTGCATCGCTGCCAGCTTCAGCAGCACACGAATGGACTCATGTTTCACAACCGGGGCGAAAACAGCATCATAATCTGTCCCATGCTGCTGGGTGAATCCCTTGGCAACCAAACGTGCCCTGTACCTCTGTACTTCCCCGGAACTTGCTTTCTTCTTCTTAAACACCCATCTGCAACCTATGGCCTTTTTCCCCATAGGTAACTTTACTAATGTCCACGTGCCATTCTGTTCCATGGCTTTCAATTCTTCCTGCATGGCCTGTTGCCACTTATTTTGCTCTGCCTCAGGCATCAGCCTGATTTCATTAAATGAGGTTGGTTCCGCACATTCCACGTGCTCCATCTGAATAGTTAATGCCGACGGTGTCACAACAGCAGTCTGTTTACAGCCCTGACTGTCATTCACTTTCCGCCCCATTAAACTCAAGTCATCAGCACACTTCACACCCATGGACATTCTAAACTGCCCCTGTGTCATGAATCCCTGGCAGACAACTTTGCCTCTTCTCTGCACAAAACATTTTCCTCGTGTCAAACGTTATACAATACCCAGAATTCACCAGTGTTCGAACAGATAAAATATTATTTGACAATTCAGGAACATACAAACAATCTGACAGTATTCCAAGCTTATCAAATCTCACCAGACCTCGAGCCTCCACATTCTTCTGCGATCCATCCGCTAGTTGCACAAAGTCCTGCACATCCTCTGAAGTATAAAACAAACTTCTGTCTTTAATTAATATATGGCTCGCTCCGCTGTCAAGAATCCAGTTAACAGGTCCTAAATCTTGAGACTTCTGTTTACAAACAAAGTTCACACTGCCGCTCTGTTTCCAGCCTCCGTCCCTGGAGTTTCGCTTGACTGCACAGTCCCGCTGAAGATGTCCATGAGCTCCGCAAACATAACAAGCCTTTAGCCTCTGCTGCTTATAATCCTGTTTGTTTTCGACAGCCTCCTTCGGCACGGCACTTTTCTTTGCCTCCTGCCTCCGCTGCCATTCCTGGGTCAGCTTTTCTTCAATAAATTCAACGTTCAGGCCTCCATCAGGCATGGCTTCAATTCCCATAACAAAATTATTCCAAGTCCCATCGAGTGAAGCCAGGATCAAATAGGTCTTCTGAAGGACAGAGTGTTCCATGCCTCGATCTTGCAACTCAGCAAATAGGCGCCTGAATTCCGTGAGATGCTCACTCATGTCGCACTCACCCGTGAAGCGCATCTGGTATAGCTTCCTTGCCAAACACAATTTAGATCCCGCGGTCTGTTGCACATGAATGCCTTCCAACCGGTCCCACATCTGTTTGGCGTTTGTAACATCTCTCACGTGTAGAAGTTGAGAGTCGGATAGAGCCAGAATAATAAAAGCTTGAGCCCTCTCATCGTTCCTAGTCCAAGCCGCTGTAAGGAGTGCAGGGGGTGTTCCATCAATAGCTTCCCATAAATCCTCCTTTACTAGGAAAGCACGCATCCTTGGCTTCCAACTGCCATAATTCTTTTCATTAAGTCGTTCCATAGGCAGCCCTCCAAACATGTTAACAGCAGCCATCCTGCTCACCTCTGTCTGGCACAATCAATCACGCTGCCCTCTCTGGAACTCCGTCTGCTGTTCAGACCAGCAACTTACTCCTGTGTAACACGCTGTGGATCTGGGCCCATAACCCTGTTGATGGAGGCGGTTGTTGCGTGAACAGCATACGTTACGTTGGAGTTAAGTTGAGCAAGAAACTTCTTCAGAGCATTAGATCAGCTTAAGTCTTTATGTAGACATTATGGCTTTTCAGCAGTTCCCCCCCCCTTCTAGCTCTACAGCACATCTCTCTCCAAAAGCAAAAGTAAGACAGAAGACAACCTCTCAGTTCAGAGGCAATACACAGAAGACACAACTTACAGACTCTGTTAGAACTTTCCCAGGTGCTATCTCATGTTACCATGACAACCGCTGGCCTTGGATGTCTGCCCCCTCTCAGGCCAGGAGATAACAGTGTTACTTCTCCAAACTTGCAGGCTTTATGGAAAACTACTAGAGACAGTAATACCTATGGGTCAACAGCCCAACACAGACCTGGCATGTATTACAGAAACCTGGCTGGATGCAGCTTCTGCTCCTACTCTGGCTACCATGTGCCCAGCTGGGTTTTCGTATGCACAGCAGTCGGGAGTCAGGGAGGAGGAGTGGCGGTTATTTATCGAAGGTCCTTGGTTCTCACCAGACCCCCTATGAGACCAAGGTGGCAGATTGCATGTACTGGAGGTTGGGACCAAAGGGCAGTCTAGGGATTCTACTCGTGTACCATCCACCCCGCTGCACGATGGAATCCCTGGCCGAGGTGCTGGGGGTGGTCTCGGATGTACGGGTTGAGTCCCCGAACCTTTTGGTATTGGGGGACTTCAACATGCATTTGGAGGCCAGTCTCACTGGAGCACCTCGGGACTTCTTGGAAACCATTGCTTCCTGGGAGCTGCACCTTATTACAATGGGTCCCACCCATGTAGCCGGTCATGCACTCGGCCTTGTGTTTGTCTCGGGAGAGGAGGGGAGTGGTCTGAAAATTGGGGATACATCCATCACCCCCTTGTCATGGTCAGATCACTACCTGGTGAGGATGGACCTTTCACTGCCGCAAACCCTCTGTGGGGTTGGAGGACCCATTAAGATGGTCTGCCCCAGGCGGTTGATGGAAGCTGATGGATTCCTGAATGCGCTTGGGGATACATTGGAGCAAGCACACGGCCACTCGGCTGAAGCCCTGGTGGGGGGCTGGAATGCCGCAATCACCGGGGCATTAAACCGAGTGGCTCCAAAACGCCCTCTCCCCCTGAATAGAACTCAGACGGCGCCGTGGTTTACCCCACGGTTACGTATTCTGAGGCGGGAGGTGAGACAGCTAGAGCGCCAGTGGCGGAAGTCACACTGTGAGGACGATCGAACACTGGTTAGAGCTGCTGCTGCAGCCTATCATGTGGCAATAAGGGCAACAAAAAAAAGATTTTTATGCTGCCTCTATTGCATCTGCAGAGTGCTGTCCCAGGAGACTATTCCAAGTGGTCCGGAGCCTGGTCGGTCCAGTTGCTCCGGAACCAATGGAACAAGATAAGGTCTCCTGTGACGAGTTTGCTAAACACTTTGCGGATAAAATGGATCGTATTAAAAGCGAGATTCCGTACACTGTGGATACAGAGAGTGAGCCAGAAGTGAACAGTGTTGCTTCGGTGGCGTGGGATCGATTTCGGCTTCTTCCTTCTGATGAAGTGGACAAAGTGCTTTCAACTATAAGGCCGACCACCTGCTTACTTGATCCTTGCCCTTCGTGGCTCATTATGAGCTGCAAAGATAGACTGGGAGAGAGGATCAAGCTGATGATAAATGCATTGCTTGAAGAGGGAATTTATTTATTTATTTGTTAAATTTTTATACCGCCCCACTAGCATAGCTCTCTGGACGGTGTACAACAGAAAGTATATACAATAAAATCACATAAATTGGTACAAAAACATGTATATAAAAATCCACAAATCTAAAACCAATTTGAACATATTAAACTAAAATGCCTGAGCAAAGAGAAAGGTTTTAACTTGGTGCCGAAAAGATAGCAATGTTGGCGCCAAGCGCACCTCAACGGGAAGACTATTCCACAATTCGGGGGCCACCACTGAGAATGCCCTGGTTCTTGTAACCATCCTCCGAGCCTCTCTCTGAGTCGGAACTCGGAGGAGGGCCTTCGATGTTCAACGTAGTGTACGGGCAGGTTCATATCGGGAGAGGCATTCCAGGAGGTATTGTGGTCCTGCGCCATATAAGGCTTTATAGGTTAAAACCAACACTTTGAATCTGGCCCGGAAACATATAGGTAGCCAGTGCAAGCGGGCCAGAACAGGTGTTATATGTTCGGACCGCCTGGTCCTCGTTATCAGCCTGGCCGCCGCGTTTTACACAAGCTGTAGTTTCCGAACCGTCTTCAAAGGCAGCCCTACGTAGAGCACATTGCAGTAATCCAATCGAGAGGTTACCAGAGCATGGACAACTGAGGTGAGGTCCTCCCTGTCCAGATAGGGACGTAGCTGGGCTACCAACCGAAGTTGGTAGAACGCATTCCGTGCCACCGAGGCTACTTGAGCCTCGAGTGACAGGGAAGGATCTAAGAGTACTCCCAGACTACGAACCCGCTCCTTCAGGGGGAGTGTAACCCTGACCAGAACAGGGTGCATATCCACCATTTGATCAGAGAAATCACCCACCAACAGCATCTCAGTCTTGTCTGGATTTAGCCTCAGTTTATTAGCTCTCATCCATCAGATGCCATCAGTGCTGAAGGAAGCGATAATAAAACCAATTTTAAAAAAGTCCTCCTTGAACCCTCAAGATCTGAACAACTTCCGCCCAGTCTCAAATGTGCCATTCTTAGGCAAGGCAGTTGAGCGGGTGGTGGCTAAACAGTTGCAAGCACACTTGGAAGAAGCAGATTATCTGGATCCATTTCAGTCGGGCTTCAGACCGGGACATGGGACTGAAACAGCCTTGGTCGCCTTGGTAGATGATATGAGAAGGCCGTGGGATAGAGGCGAAGGCACCTTCCTTGTCTTCCTCGATCTCTCAGCAGCTTTTGATACCGTTGACCATGCTATCCTCTTGGATCGCCTGGAGAGGTTAGGTATTGGGGGCACTGTATTGCAGTGGTTCCATTCCTTCCTCTCTGGGAGATACCAGAGAGTAGCATTGGAGGAAGAGGTTTCAGATCCCTGGCCCCTCACTTGTGGGGTGCCACAGGGTTCTATCCTTTCTCCAATTCTCTTTAACATCTATATAAAGCTGCTGGGAGCAATCATCAGGAGATTTGGGCTGCAATGTCATCAGTATGCGGATGACATGCAGCTCTATCTCTCATTTAAATCTTCACCAAGGTTAGCTGTGGAAACCCTGTCCAAGTGTCTGGAGTCGGTGAGTGGCTGGATGGGAAGGAATAAGTTGAAGCTGAATCCTGACAAAACCGAGGTGCTGTTTGTGGGAGACAAGGGAAGGCTGGGAGATATAGACCTGGTGCTTAACGGGGTACGATTGCCCTTGAAAGACCAGGTCCGTAGCCTGGGGGTCATTCTTGACTCCCAGCTGTCTATGGAGGCTCAAGTTTCAGCTGTGAGCCGAGCAGCTCTGTATCAACTCCATCTGATACGGAGGCTACGCCCCTACCTTCCCAATCATCTGCTCCCACCAGTGGTACATGCCCTGATCACCACTCGCCTAGACTACTGTAATGCGCTCTACGTGGGGTTACCCTTGAAAACAGTTTGGAAATTACAGCTGGTACAGAATGCAGCGGCGCGTCTGATTGCAGGCAGCCGCCGTAGAGATCACATCACTCCTGTGTTGAAGGAGTTGCATTGGTTACCGGTTGTGTACCGAACCCAATTCAAGGTGTTGGTTTTAACCTTTAAAACCCTATACGGTTGTGGCCCAGCCTATCTGAAGGAGCGCCTCCAGCATCGACAGGAATGCCGCTCAACAAGATCGACCTCAGAGGGCCTTCTCTGGATCCCACCAGTCAAAATAGCTAGGCTGGTGAGGACTCGAGAGAGGGCCTTCTCAATAGTGGCCCCCACCCTCTGGAACTCTCTCCCAGGTGATATACGCCATGCCCCGTCTATAATGAGCTTCCGCAGGACCCAGAAGACTTGGCTTTTTAGGCGGGCGTTTGAGATGGGCTAGTTTTTTTTACTGTTTTTAAATTTTAATTGTTTTATATACTGTTTTATCTTGTACGTCGCCCGGAGTGGCTGGACAACCAGCCAGATGGGCGACTAACAAATTTAATAATAAATAAATAAATAAATAAAACCCCGAGACTACCCCAGC
The DNA here is from genome assembly GCF_030035675.1 of Rhineura floridana. Classification (NCBI taxonomy): domain Eukaryota; kingdom Metazoa; phylum Chordata; class Lepidosauria; order Squamata; family Rhineuridae; genus Rhineura; species Rhineura floridana. The sequence goes on along the minus strand of NC_084499.1, from coordinate 1,011,858 downwards.
TAGCTCAGGAAGGGAGACTGTTGAGCAGCGGGGTAGGCGGTACACCAACAGAAATCCTATTCTGTCCCGGCCGCTCAGCTTCAAATACACACACTCGAATCCAGAATACTGCAGGACAGGGCACCTGGTCAGGGAGTTGGTATCTCGGTAGATCACTGCGACTCCTCCTCCCCGCCCCCAGGTCTCGCCTGCTCCTGCACCGAGAAACCTGATGGGCAAAGCTGGGACAGATTAACCCCCCCCCCCAGCTTCATCCAACCAGGTCTCCGTGATACAAGCCAGGTTGGCGTGCTCATCCAGGATCAAATCCTGAATGGCCATCGTTTTGCCATTCACTGACCTGGCATTCACAAGCAGCATTTTCAACCCGGAGGAGCTGACACCGCGGCTATCCAGACTATTTGAATGGGGAGACAGTTTGGGGGCAACCAATACCCTGTTGCACTTCCATCTCCCCCGATGACATAATTGCCTCCCCACTCCATATCTCCCTCTGCCCTCCACAACATTAATGGCAGCCCCTTGGTTCCCTGCTGCCTTGCTTATTCATTACTAGATCTGAAGAAACTCTCATTCCATGCGAAATGAGGACTTGGGCCATGACTTGGAGAAACCCCAAGGTCCAACCCAGCACTTCCCAGTATGGCATTAAAATCCCCACACAGTATCAGCCTGGCATAGGGAAATTGTTGCTCTAGTTGTAATAGAGCATCGGCAAGAAGATCCCAAATGCTACCGGTGCCCACCGACTTAGCTAAGTTGGGTGGTATGTAAACGTTTACAATAATAAGTGACCCTGTGTGAGACCCCTCTAATCTCACCGCCAAAAAGTTTTGGGTGCTGGTTAAATTAATAGAGTGAACTTTAACTGGAAGGTCCACGGAAATGGAGATGCTAAGACCCCCGCTGCCACGGCCTTTGGTGTTAGTCCTAATGGCAGGAGAGGTTTTAAAGCCGTTAATACACAGAGAGTTAGCTTGGGTTAACCAGGTTTCTTGTAGGCATACGATATTGAATTCATGAAAAAAGGAGTCTAGGTCCATGTCCGGGGATTTGTTGGTCCAGCCCATGATATTCCAGGACAAGAGCGGTAGTTGTCAGTCAGGAGTAATAATATCCAGATCCTTTGCAAAAGAGATACATCCATTTGCTAAAAGATGTTTAGGGATAAAAGTCGAGGTGGGATGCTCATCTCTCACTAAGGATTGTGTACTGGTGTAAGTGTTGGAGTTTCCCTCCGCCTCATTCACCACCTCAGGCGGGGACAGATTCAACATACTAGGGATCTTTGCTTCCACTAGCAAGGATGGGGCAGTAAAAATGACTCCTGTGGGAATTATAGCTCTATCTGGGAGAGCCGTATCAAAGGCCACCGGGAAGCTGTTGTTAAACCGCAGGATAGATGAAATATCAGGGAATGTTTTTGCACTCGCCTCATGTTGTTGAAGGGGGTCCATTAAAGTCGGGAGTGTATGATTTAAGGCAGGGTTGGCCAACATGGTGCCCTCCAGATGTTGGACTCCCATCAGCCCCAGCTGGCATGGCCAATGGTTAAGGATGATGGGAGTTGTAGTCCTACAGGTTCCGGAAGACACAATGTTGGCTACCCCTGATTTAAGGTCAACATCCTTAGAGGGAAAGAACACTGCAACAAAGAACACTGCAACAAAGAACAAAGCATGGAGGTCCTCTTCAGATAAACAGCCATTGGCACTTGAGCTGATGTACTCTCAACATGACTGCAAATTCTGTGTCAATTCATCACCTTTGCAATTGTTAGAATGAGGGTGCCTGGAGGAAAGGCCAGGTAGATAAGCACTTCCCCACTGCCCCTATTACAGTGCAGCCCTGTACCCTGAAGTAAGTTCCATTGACTCCAGTAGCACTTACCTGGAATTGTATATAGCTTTCCCAGCTGGGCCTCTTCGTTCCTTCTCTGCAATCCTTCTGTTACTAGCTCCTCCAGAGATCCTCGCGTTCTCTCTCACAAGAGCATCTGCACCTTGCATGCAGAATGTCCCAGGTTCGATCCACCATGGTGGCATCTCCAGGGAGGGGGCTAGGAGAGAACCTGCCTGAAACCCTGGAGAGCCACTGCTGCCAGTCAGTGTAGACAGTACTAAGCTAGATAGACCAATGGGCTTGCTCAATGTAAGGTAGCTTCCTGTGTCCTAGAACCCAGCTTCTCCCATCACAGAGCCCAAGATCATACAGTGGCAGAGCATGTTGCATGTAGAAGGCCCCAAGTTCAGCCCCTGGGATTTTCCGCTGTGACGGGGGAAAAACCCTCCCTGCCTGAGTCCTGGACCGTTGCTGCCAGTCAGAGTAGACAGTGCTGCTGGGATAGATGAACAGATTATCTGACGGGGCAATAAAGCAGGTTGCTGCATCTCTTTTGAGAACTAGATTGATTGATTGCATTTGTATACCGCCCCATAGCTGAAGCTCTCTGGGCGGTTTACAACAAAATTTATAGCATGTTTGTAATATTATTCTTGATTGGTGAGGACTAACTTACTCCTGCTTATTTAGCTGAAATGCAGCTTGAGTAAGGCATAGTTGGTGACGGAACCTGGGACCCAACCAAATGTTACACAAACACTTGTAACCAATTCATACAGGGATTTTTTCCCCTTGAAGGAGAGAATACTTTGAGAGAAGCCATCTTAGAGCAGGGAAATGCACATGGGAGAGGAAAGGTTAAGTCCAGGGGGTGTCCTTTTTTTGTCACATGTGACACTGTACAATAAATAGTATTTTTATTTATGTATTTAAGGCATTTATATACGTTAGCAATATGCAAGAAAGAAACAAAGAAAAGCTCAAAACCAGGATTCTGGTCCAAAGTGGTATGCACATAAATATAGAAGGTGTCTAGTATAAAAAAAATGTTCTTGCTTCCTAGATCTTGGAAAGCTCTCAGACGCTGCTCAACGTCCTCAGAAAGGAAGCAGGGAATCTCAGCAAAGCCACAGAGTCAAAAGGCCCCACACTTAAAGACAGCTAAGCGCTTGGGCTTGAATTACCGTGTCATTGGTTGGCAAGGGGAGTTCCAGGTTATACAAGGACTGTTTAATTTATAGATAGAACAATGTATAATAAAGTGTTTTCTTACAACTGCCTTGTTTTATAAACAAAGTATTATTAGATTCCACTGACCTGACAAGCCTATGGGATAGTTGAGCAGCAAGCAGCTACTCTTGCCCACTGGGAAAGGTTTCTGGACAGGACGCATACATTCTCCTTGTCTAATGACGCATGAAATTCCTAGCATCGTGTTGTCTCCATGTTTTTGTACAGCATCTAGCACATTACATGATAGTGGCCCAGCCCAGGACATTACATGCAGATAAGGTGAGAAGAGATTGCTCTAGTAAGAGGGATAGGCAACCTGGAGTCCAGCCAGAGCTGGAGGGCCACAGCTTCCGTGAGCCTGGCATGGCTCATGATCAGGAACAATGGGAGCTGCAGTGCAGTGGTATCTAGAGGGCCTCAGGTTCCCCATCCCTGCTTGGTCACCAGTGTCACCCAGTTTCATTTCCCTATATGACCAGAAATAAAGTTACTTGTGCATACACTTCATGTATCTAATGCATCCCTGTAGTTAAGCTTCATGACAACAGCTTTCATTTGCAAATGGTTTAGTCCTCCCCTTTGCAACATGGTGGTCAATGTTTAGCAAATGCATAATCGTTTCCAAGCCTACTGGTTTCTGAAGGATGCCTTCTTGCCCCAAATACTTTCCTTGACGCTGGTCATTAGTCACAGAGGCATACTCTTGGCCTTGGCAGTACCTTTTCTGACCTGCAGAGCTTCTGTTATTGTGGGTTTGAATAGTCGCCATGCATTATGAAGAGGTTTGACCCTCTTGCCTCTCCCTTTCAACTCTCTTTTTACCAGATCCCTCCTTTTTGAGAAGTTTCCTCTTTTGAATTCAGATGTGACTGTGCTGGACTTCCTTGACAATTGACATGCATGGGTACCTTAAATTTGACACACTATGATCACTGTTCAGCAACACTTGTATGTCGCACCACTTAAGTCCGGGATTGATCCCCTGACTATCTGTTCTAGGGCACAGTGATTTAGGGTATAAAGAAATTTTTACATAACTGGAACATGTATGTATTCAAGTCTATTTGAGGGCAACTGAAGTTGTTCGTCACAACACTTTGAATGCCTCCATTTCATTCTCCATCTCAAGATCATCCCCTGCATTTTAGTCAGGGTGGGTGGGCAATAGTATCCCCCTAAACAACCTTTCCCAACTAGTGGGCCACCAGATGTTGTTGGACCACAATTCCCATCTTTCCTGACCATTGGCAATGCTGGCTGAGGCTGATGGGAGTTGTGGTCCAACACCTGGTGGCCCACTAATTGGGAAAGGCTGCCCTAATACTAAATTACATTTGGGGCCTGGTATGATACACAGCAGTTCTGTGGAGGAGTCTGTCCTGTGTCCTCATACAGAGCAACTCCACCACTACCCACTTTCTTGTCCTTCCTATAGAGGAAAGGTGGAGACCCTCCAGCCTGAAGGTCAAATTTGGTCTACCAGGCCTCCCCATTTCCTCCAAACTAGACTACCTGGCATTACACGTAATGTCAGATGCGGAGCAGGCAGAGATGTGGATGAATCGGCTGCGGGCGAGTGAAGAAGTTAATCCTGCTTGGTCACTACCCACCCACCTCTTAAAGTTGGCCCATAGGGGGTAGGGAGATAAAAGATCTTGCCCATTGGGCCAAAAAAGATTTCCCATCCCTGCTGTCCTTTGAAACCAAACACTCCAGCTCACCAATCAAAGGTATCTAGCTTTAGCACATGATCATCATCTGTACAGTCTCTCTCCAAATGATTCTGGCACACAGTATTTAGCTTCTCTGAATGACAATTATGTATCGCTGCAGTTTCATTGCCTAGTTCTGCCCTGCCACCATTTGGACTCACATTTTCAACCTTGGACTCAGGGATGATCCATTCCGAACCAGACACTCCTCAGCTCCTATCAGTTTTCCTCCAGGAATCAGTTTTAAAATCTGCACTGCCACCTTTTTGCTCTTAGGTTTGACCTGGCAGCCAGGACATGCAGTGGTAGAAACAGGTATAAATCCTTCACAGTCAAGTTAGGAAGCATTTAAGAGCATTACTCAATGGTCAAGAAAAAACATACCGGCAGACAATCATGAAGAAATCACTTGTGTAGTTTAATGAGCTTTGGAAGCACAAAGTGATACCATTCAAGGGGGAATGACCAGTACAGCAGTTTGGCCCCACCAGCCAGACCCAGTAACAGTGGTCAGCTGAGCACATGTCTAGAAAACCCACCCCCCCATTAATAAATTGTTACCAAGTGCAAAACACAGATCATTTTATAAATCACCACAGTAAATTAGCTCATTTTGATTTGACAAAAGAAAAAAAAATCAGGTTTCAGAGAAGTCAGTTTGGTCCTTTTGAAGCTGGGTCTTTGAACATGAGGGTCTTTCACAACATTAATGTCAACTGTATTTCTGACCCCATATCAATTTTTCCTTGCATGTAGCACTATTTGGAAGCTAAATGTACAGTACTTAATCTAGTCTCCATAACCTGAATATATTAAATGGCTTGGTTGGTCAGTAGAAAAGTCATTGCAAGGGCAAATGGAATGTACCAGGCCAGCTGTTTCCAGAGTATGTGGTATCAAGAGGTCATGTACTGCAACTTGGAAATGAAGGACCAGATCCATCATTGCCCACGCGCACACACACACACACACACACACAGAGGAGCTAGGCTGAACAAGTAGCTATCTTACAGGCTGTGAAGTCTTAGCTCTGAAAAAGATCTATTGCAACAACTTTGCTCCCCGTCCCTGAAATTGGGCTTTGGTGTTTTTCCAGTGGAAAAAAAATGGGCCATGGGCAGCTTGCTTACTTAGGAGCCACAGCATGGCAAGTATGTGTGGAGAGCTTGCCAGTTGGACCTTCCACATGTGAGTGAAGGCCACAAATGGCTGGCTCTCTAGATAGTTCAAGTTGCCACAAGGCACATGCAAATAAGAGCCAGACGGCCACGGGTTCATTTAAAGCCATCCTTAGTCATACCAAGGATACACCCCCACGGCCAACCAGTGGGGTGTGGGGATCTTTTTCCACATTCAGTTTCTTTAAGGTAACAGAGAACAATGCCTTCCATCTCTTTTCACCATTTTCACCAACCCACTGGAGTAGCCAATATCATTCACCTTTACCTGAACAAAGGAAGAATCCATATGCAACTCCCATCAGGTCCTTCAGAGCATTAGCTTCCCCCAGATGAATCCCAACGTGGTGTTTCCCATCAGTCACAGCTTGCTTGCAGGGATCCAGCACCAAGCTCATTGCTAGACCAGTGCAAACACGGCTGGCTGATGGCAGTGACACAGCCACGCAAGGAGAAAAGCAGCAGTCGGGCTGTGGGCAGCCCTGTCAGCATCCAGTCACCTTGCGAGTCACTCTCCGGCAAAGGGACTGAGCAAAAATGATTAAGGCCACAGGCAGAACAAGCAAGCTGCCTCACAAGGGACACTCTAAGATCCGCATGGGACCCACCTCCACGGCATCTCAGTACCTGATGAGGGAAGCGAGGCTTGGCTTCAAGTGCCCACCTCCTTCTCCCAGTTAAGTGCTTCTGCAAACCCCCGGCGGCAAGGATACCAGGGACATGGGTGGTGGCGGTCTCTGTGCAGCACCAGTGGAAGCCCAGAAGTCAGAAGTACAGGGCAGGCTCACTACTGAAGTCAGAGAGGCTGCTCTTGTCTGCTGGAGTGAGCTGCAAGGAAACAGACAAAAGGAATAGCAGCCAGAGGAGAATGCGAGAAGCACAGCAAGCCCTGCCATCGAGTCTTACTTCCAATGAAGTGCAGCCATTTGGAAGAGAAAAGGATCCAACAGAGCCCATTTCCCAAAGCCACGTGCTACAATCCCCATTTGCCACCTGATGGCTGGCCAGCTCAGAGCCTTCAGCACTGCCTCTGATGTTTGTCGCCTTCAGAGGGAAATGTGCGAATGCCACCTCTGGGGGCAAGACACAGAGAGCTGAATGGAAGCAACGCACCCCTCCACCCCCAAATCTTACCATGACTTGGTTGCCTGGCAGGTCAGCATCGTGTGGAAAAGCTCCTGTGCTTGGAGGTATCTCCTCATATTGCTGCTCCTGCCACTTGCTGAATTCCATGGAGTGCTTTGGGGTGTAACTTGATAACCCTACAAAGAACATGAAAGGGTGGCGTTTGAGCAGGAGTCAAGTAAGCCAAAGTGAGAGATGGTGTGGGGCTGGGACTACCCAGAGGGGCTGATCTTCTGACCTTACTCTCTGGAGACTGGAATAAACTGACAGTTGAGGAATCCAGTGCTTCACCTCATCCGCTCTACAGCCAGCACACAGACCACAGGGGGGAGCATCCTAAAGCAGAGGTTCTAGGCTCCCCACATTATGCATGGCTAATACTGTGAACAGACTCCAAAGAAGAGCCTGGCCCCGAAAGGGGCACAACTAGTCCAGCACTCTGTCCTCACAGTGGGCAACTAGATGCCCACAGAAAACCTGGAAACACAACTGGGTGTGTGGGGTGGAGAGACACCATTCTGCAATAGCTGAGAACACCACAACAAGCTACTAACCTGTGGTTGCTTCCTTGGTCACTGTCCTACATTCAGATGCACTGGAAGGGGTCAAGTTCACCGTTGTAGTATGACCAGTCTGGTCACCGCCATTGTGTGCATGACTGGGGAGCAGAGAGGGGAGGGCCCTCTAAAGGACAAAAGACCACAGACCCTCCCTACCCTAGTTTAAGGCAGTGCTGCTGCTGCTCCCACAAAGATATCAAGCCAGGTTGCCACTTCATTCTTCTGAACCACTACCGAGCCAGGTTCGGGGTATTAATTTACAAAGTCCAGGACATCTTAGGGACCACCTGAACCCTTATATCCCAACTCAGTCACTGAGATCTTCCGTAGGAGCGGCTCTGGTTGTCCCCAGGTTGGCAAGGCTCATTTAATATCGACATGAAATCGAGTCTTCAGTGTCATTCGTCAGTTCTCTGGAATGATCTGTCAACAGAGATTCAGCAGGCGCCTTCTGTTCTAACTTTCAAGTGCCTGCTGAAAACCTTTGTTTCGCCAGGCTTATGCAGGCAATTAAGAAGATGCTTTTTTCACAACAATTGACCTTTGTTTTTATTGTATTTAATTTTTTTTTAATTCTATGGTGGTGGTGGTGGTTTTAAACATGTTCTAAACTGCTTTGATGTTTTTAATGAAATAGTGGTACACAAATATTTTTTATAAATAATCAAAATAAACAAAATATGGTTTGCCAACAGCTTCAGCCAACCACAGAGCAGGTGTGAGCAAGGATGCTCTCCGTAGAGTAGCCCTGCAACACTAAAGGTTGTGCCCAACTAGGTTTTACTTACAGTAGACCCACTGAAAATAACTGAACTAACTCAGTCATGCCAATTAATTTCAATGGGTCTACTGTGAGTAGGAATAATGTTGGCTACAACCCTATGTGGCTTACCTGAGTTGGTAGTGCTTGGGTGCAAAGTACTGCTTGGGCGAGGAATGAACAAGGCAGGCGTCTCATCCACTTCTGTGGCATATTCATCCTCTTCCTCCTCCTCCTCCTCCACCAAGGAGCTCTCTGGTGGGTATTCATACATTGTCTGAAGGCTAGTCTCACTGAAAGAAATCTTCATCTGCAGCAAGCAAAAACAGCAACAGGAAGCTGATTTTAATCTCCAGCTAAAATATGAGAGAACTGAATTTCTAGCTCACTCTCCCTTAAGATCACAGTGAGAATCTTGCAGATACACTGCGCATTAAGAAAAACAAAGTTTAAGAAGATGGGTACAAAAGCCCCACCTTTTCCCTTCTAAGTCACAATAAGAGGCTTTAACAACCATTTCTGGATGGATTTGGAGATTTTCCAACAGAATGTAGAACAGATACTATGAATGCCTTTAGGCACTCTTGCTGCCAACAAGGCACCTGTTGCCACGCTATTTCTCTAACACTGGGGATTGCCAGCTGAACTGACTTCTCTTTCTGCCAATGCAAGCTAATACCTATGGCTCAAATAAGAGGTACCATTTCCTCCCCAACCGTCACCACAGACAAGTGGTCCAAGGCAGCCTTTTAAGCAACTGCACAGACTTGCCACAGGCAACACTCCGTTAGGTCATCTCCAAAGTGTCGCTGCTGAGATACTCATAGCAAGCCACAAAAGACAGATTGCCTCCATCGGGCTGTGAGGCAACACTTTTCAACATCAAGAGCTCTCTAACCAGCTGTGACATACAAAGCATCCATCTTTATGTTTCATCCAGATTACCTCATCATTCTCAGATTTATTTATTTTTTTAACTTTCAAGCCACAGGGGATCATGCACATCTTGGGTCAGGGGAAAAAGGGAAAGGTCTTTAGCATTAGCCTTCTAATTAGCAAAAGCACGCTTCTCCAAATCCATTGCCAGCAGGTTCAGCACCAGCTAGGCTAAGGCCACAATCCTCACAATTGTACACATTTAGGCTTTAAGTCTTTTAAAAGTTTCAGGCGCTGACAGGACATCAAAGATTAGGGCAAAGCTGCCCCCAGGCAAGGCTTCAAGGCATGTTTCAGCCTGACCCACTTCCTGCAAGGGCTGCCCTAGAGATCCAGCAGGGCTTATAACCTGGCACAGCAGCAGCTGCAAGTCTTTCTCACTGTCTGCTACTGCCTTTGCATCAGCCCGTGGAGCCCAACCACCAAGTGGGAATTGACACCTCCTATTAAACCCAGAGGTTTCTGCCAAGGATGTCCCATGTCATAGCCGGCCTCAATTCAAGAGTTTGCACCTCGCAGGCAGGCAGGCCTACTTGGGCTCCTTGTGTCTCCCTCGTGCACTCCAAGGATCTCCTTCATGATCCTGGCCTTCATTCTTACTGTTACTCTAGCACCTACAGAGATGCCTTCTGCTCTCTCTCTCAGCAGAGACATTCAATAGCAGCAGGAGGAGAGGGCTACTGTCTCTGCAGCTGGAGTGGCTGGCTGAAATTCCACTCGCAAGGCCTGCATTGATTTCTGCTTAGTGTTTAAATTAGCCAATTGCTTTACCCTGGATTATCCCAGGAATCTATTGATAGGCCATGATGCGGCATGCCTGGGAATTAGGAGACCCTACTTAACCAAGAAAGGCATCTTATGAAGGCTGCACGTCGGTCCTGGTAGCCAGGGCAGCTGCCCTGCAACAGCCTCACTGTGACAACACAGCACTCAGACCCCAGCCTACAGGCGAAGCTTTTATCACCAGCAAAGCCAACACACGGACAAGGTGCTGTTCGGTATGTTATGTGCTTGGAACAGAGTGGAGACTATTGCTCATGACAAAAAAGATGCAGAGGCCAAAGTTCCAGATGATGCACAGTGAATCATGGAGTTGAAGAGGCATTTAAGGTAATCCAGACCAGCCTCCTGCTCAGTGGAAGAATCCTCCAAGTACAGGACCCCCGAGATGACCTCTGCTTAAAAATCCCTCCAGCAAAAGAGATCCTGCCACCCCCACCCCACCCTACCGCAACCTCTTGCACTGCTAAACAGCCCTCACTGCAGCTTCTCCACACTTGCAGTTGAAATCTCCCCTCCTTGCATTTTCTAGCCAGTTAGTTCTAGAACACACATCCGCTGCACCTTCTGTGCAACAGCCTTGTAGATATTTGAAGACAGTGACCGTCTCACCCCTTAATCCTTTCCTTTTCCAGGCCAAACGTAACCAGCTCTTTCAACAGTTGGATTCCAGACCCCTCACCAGCCTGGTTGCCTTCCATGTGCTTCTTTAAATGTGACCTTTACGCAAAGTCACACGACTTGCAGAATTCCCCCCGCCTTAATTTAGCACATGCCCAAACCTATGGATTGTAACAGAGGAGTATGCTAAGAGCACACGTCACAGAACACCACAGATGACAACCCCAATTCTAAGGTACATTGCCAGTGTTTTTCCAGCCCAGGATCAGGGAAGCTGGCCATATACTGTAGCTCTCTGCCAGTGGGGAAAGACAGCCATAGGGTTATCCCATCCTCTTGGGTCCTGTACCAAAGTGCCAGAATCTCCCCTTACAGGAGACAGAGCCCTCAAAGTGAACAGCTCCCTGTAATCAATATGCTAAGGCACATGGCAGACAGAGCAGTATGCCAGGCTCAAAATACGGCAGGCCATTTACAAGGGCAGAGGAGTGTCAAATTCCTCAAGAAAAATGTGCAGAGAGTGGACTTTGGATCTTGCACTTGATCATAACTGGCTGAATGGGAAGAGAAGCAAACGGTCTCCTTGTGGAACAGCTGGGGGCAATATGGGCAGCACACTCAAATACTAAACAGACCACACAACCTGACAGAAATATAGTGTTATGTTTGCTTTTTGCCTATGCAGCAAACAAATACACAATGCTGGTCATGTCTTCCCTAGTGCCTCTAGGTGAGGTTGGTACATTTAGGCAGGAAAAGATGATGCAAGTTAATGATCAGAATTCTTAATATCAAGCAGTAAATCATGGAGCAGATTAAAGCTATTTTTAAAAGCTAAGCCACATTATCTGCATTTAGGCTCCACTGAAGCCAAGGTCTTGTGTAAACCATTCTAAACTCTCCCAGGCTGGCCCTGTTTAGAGAATTAATTGAGTGGCAACACAAGACTTGGAGGGAAATACAAAGTCAGTGTCAAGTGGGGACCACTCTCCTACTGGGGTAAAAGTAACCCTTTACAAGAAAGCTCAAGGATAGAGAAAGGCACATAGTTCACAGCAGCTTTTCCTCTAGTAAGAGAAAGATGGATATGGACTATTAAACTGTTTTTGCCTTTTCCTTGTTGATAGTCACCTGCGCTCAGGGGCTGAGAGCCAGGAACCAACAGCCTTGGTGCCACTTGAACACAGCAACAGCAGCAGCAGCACAAAGGCTGTTCAGTAATAAGGTCCCTTCCTCCTCTTCACAGGGCAATGTATAAGTAGCAACATCAGACAGGCAAGCCGGGTGGGGGAAAAGGACTCTTCAGGAACACCTTTGCACTCTCTTGGCCAAGAGACAAGGCCTCAAGACACTCATAGGAGGAATGCAAGTCTCAGCACAAAAAATGGATTTTGCCAACACAACAGTAGAGCTCAAATGTCTCAAACAGAATTTTAGCCATAAGCAATGTGTATACACAAAGAATTAATTAAGATTTTTCTCTTCCTCCTCCAGCCAAAACTACATCACTGCCTAATCTTTGATCACTTGCTTTCTTTCATTTTCCCTTCCTTGATACAACTTGGCAATCAGATCCAACAGTACAGACTCATTCAGCAATGCAACGTGCTCTGCTAGGTTCTGCATGAGTTGCTTGTTTGTTTTTTAAAAAGAACACACTCCAGTGTTACTGAAAAACACACCTACTGCTTGGCACTGTGGCTCCTTACTGGTCGAGAACAATAAAGCTACCAGACTCCATCTGGGTCAGATTCTAAGCAGCTGTAATCTTGCAGAAGTAGGAGGTGGTGCACAAGAGAACTAAGCCAGTTTTTGCCCTGCACCATCTTGGCAGATATGCTTACGTTTTTCAGCCACAGGGACTTGAATGTCAGTCCCTCACCGGCCCATTGGTAAACACCATCTAAAGCCTACTTACAGTTGCTCATGATCAGTCAGAAAGCCAAACACCAGGATGAGGAGAAAATCCTGTTCTTTCTTCCCTCCTCCCACCCTTGGAAACCCCCAAAGGATTCAAGAGTTCTAGACTAGAGCACAGTCATAATAATATATCCTCCTCTTAAGATATGTAACTGGACCAGGCAATGGTTTAAAGCCCTCTCTCCTGCCAATTGAACTCCTGGTGTCAGGGCTCCAAATTACTTAGGCCATGTTTTCAAACATAATTCAAACGCTTTCCTGAAGATATGATCCATGCAATCTTCTCTTCCCTGCTTCAGATTCACTGGTGACTTGCATCCTATTTCAAAACCCAGATGGCTTGGAAGCACCACAGCAATGTTGTCTAACAACATCCAACATATCCCAAATCCTCTCAGCTCAGCCATGGCTCTTTATGTCAAAACAGCGTACCAGTGTCAGCGCTGCCCCCCCCCCCAGTTTCTGGTATCCAGACAAAGCTACAATCTCATGTCTGTTGGTACAAGGAGCGATGCACTGGTACAGAGCCTTGCAGGCTCTTAAGAAAATGATTCGTCAAATACAGGAGAAGCCTACATAAAAGATGCTTCAACCACTTGCTTACCAGGAGTCCCATAACAGGGTCACTCCCAAGACAAAGGGCATGAACATCTGTACATATTACCTCCGGAATTCTGAGTTTAGTGGAGAATTTATAATACCGCAGGAGACAGAATCTAGAATCTACATGAAGAATAAACGACAGTACTCTTTAAGCTCAGCAGCTAGAAGTGCCATGACCCATTTTGATATGAAACAATCTCATTATGAACCGCTGAAACCATCAGGTTCATCCAAACTTAACTGGCTCTCCGTAGCTCACCTGTTCTGCCTGCAGTTCCTGAAAGGTGCATTATGAGACTATGATGGCTAGAGCAAGACTCAATCTCACACAATCAACAGAGAACCCCAGTGATGGAGCACCATTGCCCTCCTGCCTCCCTTTCCGGCCCAGGCCACCCCTAATGGCACAACCAAACGCTTTGATCACACCTATTTGGACCCACCCTGGACAGCAAAAAGTTATATTCCGGATGAATGTTACAGCACAGGCCTGAAGTCTAGCAAGTGCCCTGTGACAAGAAAGATTTCTTTTCCTCCACGACATTCCTGTGAGTGATGCAAGCAGTCAGCAATGCAAGCTTTCACCATTTCCTGTTAGCTACATAGGCTAGGGGGGACCAACAAGGGCTGGAAAAAACTGACTCATGTGCAAGGGGTAACATTCTGCTCTGGTTCCACACTTGGAATAATTTCACATTAGATAACCTCACACAAGAGTTAAGCTAACTCTTAAAACACATTTTAAGTATGCGTTGGGTCAGTCGTGCCAAAACCTTACCCAGTACTCTCATTCACTGAACAGTTGTAAACAGATTCATTCAATGTTAGGATGGCATGTTCTAAACAATGCAAAGACTCAGAAGGCTGGGAGTAGATAATTTACAGTCTTGGTTATTTGCCAGGAAAGATGAGATGGGCTTGCTCTCTCCCCCACCCCTAATGCAGCTGTAGCATAGAAATGACGGATCACCATGACTGCCTGGAGATTACCTTTTTGCGCCGGGAGCCTGATTTGCTCATGCAGGACCTGTCAAGAGAGAGGTAGCCCCCTATCACCTCGATCTCATTCACAGTGGGGTAGCACTTTTTGAGAAGGCGCCCCAGATCCTGGTGGGACACATCAGTCCTGGCTTTGGCTTGGCTTTCTTCCTCCTCCTCCTCCTCTTCCTCCTCCTGCAGCCGAACTCTGCTGAAGGTCTCCAGCCCAGCAGAGGGGGGCTTCCTTTTGGGCACAATGGTAAAGGTGTTGCTACCTTTCGGAGACAAGGTGGCAAAGCCAGCAGGATGGGGCCTATATGAGAGCACAGCAGAGTCTTCCACATCAAGGGCCAAGTTACCTTCTGTGGGTACATCAAAGCCCTCCAGCCTTGGACTCAGGGCTTTCAAGGGGGGCAAGTGACCAGCCTCCAACTCTACCAAGTCTTCATCGATGTAAGTCACAGGCACCAACGCCTCCACCGGCTTCTCCAAGGAAGCTGAGTGGGGGCCCCCTGACAAAGATGGGTGGGTGTCAGTAGCATCAGGCGCAGCAGCGGCTTCCCTTTTGCGGAGTGGGACAAAGAGGAAAGAGTTGCGGGAGTTGAGTCGCAAGCTGGCCAAGGCCTGCGCTTGGAGATCATGGGCAGGGATGACATCCAGGTCTGGCTTGGGGGCCGGGCGGATCTCAAAGGAGCAGCTAGAACTAAGGAGCAGGGTGGGTTGGGGTGAGCTGGCTGTGGCATTGCTGTCCAGGCTGGCACTGGACCGTGGGGACAGCAGTGGCGGGTTCTCAACAGCTCCTGGGAGCTTTGGCTTCCACGAGTTGGCTTGGACTGGGGAGACAGCTGCGGTGGTATTTGGCGATGGCACTGGCTTTGGGGTGGCAAGTGCCACACGACGACCTGGACCCCTGGGTGGAGCTGGTAGAGCAGCTTCTTCTGGCTCCATGGGCCCATTGCTGAGTGCAGGAGCAGCAGCAGTGTGACCAGGAGCAACAGGCCCAGGGCGGCATCCTCGGGGATTCACTGTGAACGAATTGGAGCCGGTCTTCTGCACAAAACTGCCAGGCTGGAGGCTGCGTGGAGAACCAGGACGGGCTCCGGGGGTAGGGGAGGCCGGAGCAGGAGCCTCCCCTGGATAAGTGTTTGGCACCACCGGCTCCGGGCAGGGGGCATCGCCACCCCACCACCTCCCCCTCGTCATGGCGCTCCGGGGCCGCCGGTCGAATTTCTGCAGCAAGCGGCTGACCCTGCCCTGCTCAGATTCGGGGTCCTCCCCTGGCGCAGCAGGAGGCGATGGAGACATAGGCTGCGGCTCGTAGATGACGACCTCGGCAGCGCGGATCTCGGTGACAGCAGATCCCCCGCGGGAGAGCAGATCCCGGAAGGGGTCCTGCCTGATGCTGCTGCCGCTGCCGGGGGAAGAAGCCGGCTGGCGGTGGGGCCGCGGGGAGTGGCCGCCCCGCTTCCGAGGCGGCCCCAGATCTTTCGGGGCAGCCTCGCCCTCGTCGCGGGACTCTATGATGAGGATGTTGTCTGCGCGGATCGTGCGGATGCCCGGCATGGAGGCGTAGAGCTCCAGCAGCCGCGCCAAGGCCGGCGGCTCCAGGGACGGGGCGGCCCGCGGGGGGGAGGCGGGGGAGGCGGCGGCCGGCGGCCCCGGCTGAGGGGGAGGCTGAACGGGCGGGACCCCCCTCCTCCTTCTGCCCCGCCGCCGCTCGCTCTCCAGCCGCATGAAGGGGTTCTCCCGCAAGGGGCCCAGGCTCTCCGCCACCACCAGCCGCTCCCCCGCCGCCCAGCTGGGCTCCGGTTCCGGCTGCTTCGCCGTCGCCGTCGCCCCCTCAGCCCCCGCCCCAGCCGGCTGCTTCAGCACCTGCTGCTGCCTCCACGGGCCCCGCTCGACCTCCAGCTCCGCACCGGCTACCAGCTTGGCCCGCTTCCGCTCCAGGAGGGCCCGCTTCCAAGGAGGCAGCTCGGCCACTGCCGGGCCCGGGGACCAAGGCGGGCTGCTCATGGCGGACGGATGGACGCCGGCACCCACCGACACACCCGGCCGGCCACCGCCGCCGCCCGGGAGCGACCGGCTGACGCTTTCGCTTGTCCTTAGGACGGCACCGCCCACGGGGGCAGGGCCTTCCGGGACGCGACGGCCATTGGCTGAAAAGTAGAGGGGCGGGCTCTAAGGTAGCGCAAAGCTGAATGGCTGAAGAAGTTGAACGCCAATAGAGCCCACCTACAAATAGAAAAGGAGCGCTGTCACTGGGCATGGTGTTTGGCGTCATTTCGCCATGAAGTGACAGCACAAGTGATTGGCTGTCAGGTCGACCGCCACGCCCTCGTACCTTGTCATTGGGCGAAATGTTCGACGTCCCCCCTGAGAAAGCGACGGGTGTTATTGGCCAACAATTTACGCCCGCCTACGAATCCGTCAGCCTCACAAGGGTGGGTGAGAATCGGCTTCTGGGCACGTGATAGTGCCTCTGCATCTCATTGGCTAAGAGACTCCAACAGCCCTCAGATTTAACCTATGCCCTGTGAGTAGCCCAACCCTCCAAATGCGCCGATTGGACACTCGCGTGTCGGGACTCTGCACCTATTGGTCAACCCATTCGTCTGTCTGCTCACCTCATCACCCATTGGCGAAAATAGGGAGGGGTGAGATTGTTGTAACTCTCCCTTCCGGGGAATCCCAGTTCTGGATGATTTAATTGGACATATCATTGTGATTAGATAGGGGCTTAATTACTAATGCTAGACCTTGATTGGTCTTTTATTTTTGAAAACCAAGGATGCCTCTAAACATGTGCAGAGTGCTTTCTCTCAGCAGCCAGACCTACAGAAAGTAGCGCTGGAAAGACCTGAAGGGAGAAATACATAACTAAAACAGCAGGGGTACCTGCATGTGCAGAGTGCTGTTTCTCTATCAAGCAAATTGGAGCCCTGCTCAACCCATCCAGCCCAGCACCACAATGACCACAGAGTTTCCTTTGGACAGCCATGGTCCTCCCTGTTTCACTAGGCTTCAGCATTTGGTTTTCAGAAGTATATTGCCTCCGAACCTGGATGCTCATTTCCTAATCATGACCACAGACAGACCTGCCCCAACTTCTTTTATTTCTAGTGACAATTATGAGGGCAGCATCTGTTACGTTACTTTTCTCCCCTTTACCCAAGGAGCACAGAGCAATGCACAACTTCCTTTCCCCCCCACCTTCCATTTTGTCCTCAACAATCTTCTCAGGTAGGCCAACTAGGCTGAGGCAAAGACTGCAATCCAATACATGACTGCTCAGAAATAAGCTCCATTGGGTTCAATGGGACTTACTCCCAGGTAAGTGTGTATTGGATTGCAGCCAAAGCAATGATTTGCAGCTGGGTCTCCTCAGCAGAATCCATCAGCTACTACTAAATTTTAAAAAACATAGATACTCCAAAGCCCTCTGTTCTTCATCTCTATTTCATATGTTCAAAGCAAAATCCTGGCGTTGAAATCAGGTTCTGGGGCTCAGTTCCAGTTCACATTAAATTCTGTTCATGTTGGCTGAGCAGAGACACTCTTATGTTTCCTAGCAAAGAGTTACATGATAGTTGATCTTTGGTCCTTTCCCATCTCCCAACCCCAGCGTTTAATCCAACACACTTCACTTCAGAAGTGGCTCTGATTAAAACCAATAAAGTAAACCACCTGTTTTAACTTTTTCTCTTGTTGTTAAACCTTTTAAACAAGAAACCACCTTTCCCATTTCAGGGCATTCTCCCTGAAAGGAGTCTCTGAGCGCCTAGTTTTAACCTAGAACTTGTGGAAAAGTTCCCTTAATGGCAAACCTCTGCCATAGAATATAGGGAATAAAAGGCAAGAGATCATTTGAGCATGTATACAGTATTTTCCTCACTAGCCAAGAAACCACAGCCTGTACCCCACATACATTTTAGATTAGGCAAATGCCTAAACAGAACCCCTCCTACTGTCTCTTTCTAAAGAGATATGGGGGACCCAGCATGACCAAAGATTTTTGAGGTCGCCCCAACATCAGATACTGAGCCTACTGCCTCAGCTACCTCTTCATACACTTGAGGGCTGCTTAACAATGGAAAATATGAATGTATCCTTATGAGGGTATGAGTGGCAGACCTCCCAGTTTTAATATAGAAGAATGTGCCCCCAAATATCATATAACCACTTTAGAATCCCTGCCTCAGGACCATTTCCATTCCAGCCATATGCAAAAAAGAACATCTTTGCTAGATCAGACAGAACATTCATCCTCCCACTTACAGTGAGCAGCCATATGCCCCTTGGAAGCCAGGCTTGAAGGCAGCACCTCTCCCCTGACATGGATATCTAGCCAACGAGCAGTGTTACCAAACTGGACTCAGAGTAAACCCAATGAAATCACTAGAGCCAAGTTAATAATGTCCATTAATTTCACTGGGTCTGCTCTGAGCAGGGCTAAGATATACAACTCACTGCCTCACTGGGAGGTTTCATATACTCTGGCTAATACTGTAGCCACTGAAATACCTCTCCTTCCCTCTACATTTGTTTAATCCTCACTTCAAGCTATATTGAGATTATTGGCCATCACCCCATCTTGTGGAAGTGAGTTCCATACGTTCACTTCTACATGGTGTGAAGCAGCACTTCCTTTTCTCTGCCCAGAATTTTTACTGGGTGATCCCTACAGCCATGAAGAAAAGGTTTTCCTACAGAGAAGGGACACATATGCCCAAGTACAAGCAATACATTTTTATTCTTAAATAACCAGACCTCATTGGGGCCTAATGGCCTCACAGAACAGGAGAGAATATAAAGTCCAATGACAGCATTGTGGAAGGAGCTGTGTTTGGTCCAAGCCCCCCACACACCCCAAATGCAAAAGTGCTTTCCCAGTGTGTGGACTGAGATTTTTCTCTCTCTCCCCTCAAAGTTTGTTCCTCCAAATCCTTACTGTCTTGTCACAAGCTGACCAGCTCCTTGAGCAAGCGCCTAATGATGGTGGAGAAAGGCTGACGGTAGGAAAGCGCACCGGGGGCTCCTGCCGCCGCCGGCGCTGACACGAAAGAGGACGGTGGAAGAGGAGATCGTGAACAGGCGCTGAGCCCCGAGCTTCGCCCCCCCCCTCTCTCACTGGCAGGGCGGGCAACATCCTGGCGGGGCGGGCACCGGGGGGCTGCGCGCCGCGGGCCTAGTTGACCCGGCAGGCCCGGATCATGAGGAGCTGGAGGAGGATGAAGACGGGCGACAGGATGAGGCCGAACCAGAGCTCGTGGCTCTGCCCGCCCAGCTTCTGGCACAGCAGCATCTCGAAGACGAACTTGAGGCTGAGCAAGGTGAGGATCCAGAAGAGCCGCAGCACCGCCAGGCGCTTCTCGCCATCCTGGAAGAGCCGCACCGAGACGATGGTGGTGAAGTACGTGCTCAGCCCGTCGGCGGCGAAGAAGGGTGCGAAGACACCCCACCAGCTCAGCCCCGGCCCGGACCCGTCCGCCTTCAGCACCAGCAGCGCCGAGGCGGCCAGCAGCGCCAGCGCCTGCAGCAGCAGCTCCAAGGGCGCGAAGCCTAGCCACTGCACCAGCTCCCGCAGCGAGAACAGCATCGCCCCGGGACCAGGCAGGCAGGCACCTCTGCGCGTGCGCAGGCTCCCGGGTGGAAGCCCGACCCGAAAACATACGCCCGCTTCCGGCGCGCTCAGGTGACGCACGCGGAAGCGGCAGGATGCCGGCTTTGACTCAGGTAGCGTGTTATTGTTACTGTTGCTATTATTATTACTGTTACTGTTGCTACTATTCCTCTTATTATTGCTATTGTTGCTGCTGTTACTCTTTCTGTAGTCGCAGGGGGCTCGGTCCAGGGGCCGGGGAGGGATGTCCGGCGTGGCCCGCGGGGCGCCTCCAGCAGGCGAGCCTGTCAGCCCCGACTCAGTCAGCCAACCGAAGGTTTTCCGCTTGCCTGCGGGGGCCGCCCTTCGGGAGAAGAATCTCCGGGGCTCCACCTGCGAAAGGCTGCGCGTGAAGCCTGAGGATCCCGTCGGCGGGAGGCGGCGGTCACGGAGCCTTTCCTTGGTGGCCTTGCTTCGCCCTAGTTAAACCCTGGGAGGAGGATTAGGAGGAGGCCGCCGGATTTCCCTGAGCACGTGCAAGTTGCGGCTGCCTCCTCCCCTTCCACGCGCTCTAAGTGTATCTTCTCCCCTTTGTGCTTCCTTTTGGATTGTTTGGATTTTACTTTAACCATTTATTTTAAGAAATTGACCACTGTTCATGTGCAAGGTTACCCTCAGGAGGACACTGTACTGAGAGACTGCAAGAGTTTGTGAGTAGCTCTAAGGGAAGGAAAAGGCTTCGTGGAGTGGCTGGCTACCAGCCATGAGGGCTGAGTACCACCTCTGCTGTTGGAGACAGTATATTTCTGAATCCCAATTGCTGGAAACCTCAGGAGGGGAGAGTACTCTTGTATTCAGGTCTTGCAGACTTCCCAAGAGGCATCTCCTTGGTCACTGTAACCAACAGGATACTGGATTAGGAACCCAGGAAGTTGCCTTACACTGAATCAAACCATTGAGCTATCTAGCTCAGTATTGCCTACACTGACTGGCAGCAATGGCCCACCAGGGTTTCAGGCAGGAGTCTCCCCCAGCCCTACCTGGAGTTCCCGTTGGGGACTGAACCCGGGACCTTCTGCATGTAAGGCAGGTGCTCTCCCACTGAGCTACATTCTTTCTCCTGGGCCTTTGGTCTGATTCAGCAGGGCTCTTCTTATCTCATAAGCATTTATTATTAACAAGAGCACCTACTTAAATCACTATTCCTTGCTCAGTGCTGTGCAACAATGGAACACCTAAGACCCTTCCTGTTCATTGGCTCACAATCTTCAAAACCAAATACAGAGGGGACTGAAGAAAAAGGGGGAAACTCCCTGCTAGCTAGTGAAAGGAAAAGAGGCTAAAGTGTACAGTAACTAACCCTAGAAGTGGGCAAGAGTAAAAAAAAAAGGGGGGGGGAAATAGGCATTTTTGCTAAATCTTTTCAGGTGAGACTAAGAGAAAACCTGCCAGATATTTAAGTCTTGGACATGATGTCTCTTTGCACAGGCAAGGATTGACCCACAGGATCACATTTTGAGTTTATCACAATCTCCAAAGGAAAATCCAGGTGATGGTGTTTTTAAGCTGCATGAGGGATGGTGGAGGGGAGATTCCACGGGGAAAGTGGATCTGGAACGGAAGAAGCAACTTGGTGAACAGACTGGCTCTAGGTGGGGGGAAGGGGTTGAGTTGGTTGAAATAAAGGAGGAGCAAGCAGTAGAGGTGAAGGAGGAGGTAGGACTTCTTCAGGTAGGACTGGGAGAGACCTCTTGTTTGAAACCATAGAGAGCCACTCCCAGTCAGTGTCAAATATACTATGGTAAATGGACCAATGCTATAAGGCAACTTCTTATGTTCCTTGGCGGTATAGTGGAGGGCCAAGAAGCGAAGAGCTTGAAAAGTGAGGACTGGAAGCTGGAATTTAGTTTAGAGCATGGCATGATGCTAGTTGCTGGAAACTGCAGGAGCGGAGAGTGCTGTTGCATTCAGGTCTTGCTTTCAGGCTTCCCGTGGAGGCATCTGGTTGGCCTCTGTGGGAACAGAATGCTGGACTAGATGGGCCCCCTTGGGCCTGATCTTATGGATCTGTTCTTATGTTATTAGCATTTGGGCTTCAAGAAAGAAGTTGGGTGATGGGAGAGAAAGGAGTGTCATTGAAATAGAAATAATAATAATAATAATATTTAATTTGTGTGTCGCCTATCTGGCAGATAGCCACTCTAGGCGACGTACATTAAAACGGGATAAAATACAATAGTATCAAATGCAGTCACATTAATCTCAATAAATAAAATACTGGACAGTCATCAGTACATTTATAAAAACATTTACATATACAGCATATAATAGATGACAAAATCATGGAGATTAACCCATCCCAAAGATCTCAGAGGCCTGTTGAAATAGCCACGTCTTCAGGGCCTTGCGGAATACATCCAGGGAAGGGGCATGTCGGAGATCAAACGGGAGGGAGTTCCAGAGAGTGGGGGCCACCACAGAAAAAGCCCTCTCCCTAGTACCCACCAACCTAGCTGTTTTGGTTGGTGGGATCGAGAGAAGGCCTTGCGTGGCTGATCTGGTCGGGCGGCATAATTGGTGGCGGTGGAGGCGCTCTTTCAGGTAAACTGGGCTGAAACCGTACAGGGTTTTAAAGGCTAATACCAACACCTTGAATCGGGCCCGGAAAACAACCGGCAGCCAGTGTAGATCAAATAACACTGGCGTAATGTGATCACGGCGGCGGCTGTTGGTAAGTAAGCGCGCCGCTGCATTCTGTATAAGTTGCAATTTCTGGGTCGTTTTCAAGGGTAACCCCACGTAGAGCACATTACAGTAGTCCAATCGAGAGGTGACCAGGGCATGTATTACGAGTGGGAGCTGTTGAACAGGGAGGTAGGGTTGTAGCCTATGTATAAGGTGTAACTGATACCAAGCTGCCCGGCTCACGGCCAAAATCTGAGCCTCCATGGACAGCTTGGAATCAAGAATGACCCCAAGGCTACGGACCTGGTCCTGTAGGGGCAGCCTCATCCTGCCAAACACCAGGTCAACATCTCCCAACCTTCCCTTGTCTCCCACAAGTAGTACCTCGGTCTTGTCAGGGTTCAGCTTCAGCCTGTTCCTGCCCATCCATCCACTCACAGATTCCAGACACTTGGATACGGTCTCCACAGCCCTCTCCGGTGAAGATTTGAATGAGAGATAGAGCTGAGTGTCATCCGCATATTGGTGGCACTGCAGCCCAAATCTCCTGATGATCGCTCCCAGCGGCTTTACATAGATGTTAAATAGCATGGGAGAGAGGATAGAACCCTGTGGCACACCACAATTGAGAGGCCAAGGGTCTGAAACCTCATCACCCAATGCTACCTGTTGACGCCTATCGGAGAGAAAGGAATGGAACCACCGTAAAACCGTGCCTCCCAATCCCAAACTCTCCAGGCGATCTAAAAGGATACCGTGGTCGACGGTATCAAAAGCCGCTGAGAGATCTAGGAGGACAAGGAAGGTGAATTCTCCCCTATCCAATGCCCTCCTCATATCATCTACCAGAGCGACCAAGGCTGTTTCAGTTCCATGTCCAGTCCTGAAACCCGATTGGTATGGATCTAGATAATCCGTTTCATCCAAGTGTGTCTGCAGCTGATTAGCCACCACTCGCTCAATGACCTTGCCCAAGAATGGTAGATTCGAAATTGGGCGAAAGTTGTTTAATATTTGGGGATCCAAGGAGGACTTCTTTAAGATGGGCT
The DNA here is from genome assembly GCF_030035675.1 of Rhineura floridana. Lineage (NCBI taxonomy): Eukaryota > Metazoa > Chordata > Lepidosauria > Squamata > Rhineuridae > Rhineura > Rhineura floridana. Next base: position 988,277 of record NC_084499.1, on the reverse strand, counting down.
TTATAATAGCCTCCTTGAGGGCTAGTGGCATAACACCCTCTTGCAAGGATGCATTGACCATTGCCTTGATCCCCTCGCCCAATCTCTCTTTGCAGCTCATGAGGAGCCACGACGGGCAAGGATCAAGTAGACAAGTGGTAGGCCTTACAGATGAGAGCACCTTGTCCACATCCTCAGAAGGAAGAGGCCGAAATCGATCCCATTTGACCGGTTTGCAACTGGCCAACTCTAGCTCACTCACTGTATCCATGGCGCACGGAATCGAGCTCCTCAGGTGCTCGATTTTATCAGCAAAGTGCTTTGCCAAATTGTCACAGGAGGCCTTGGACTGTTCCAGGGGTTCCTGAGCAACTGGACCGACCAAGCTTCGGACCACCTGGAACAACCTCCTGGGACAGCACTCTGCTGATGCAACAGAGGCAGCAAAGAATTCCCTCTTTGCTGCCCTTACTGCCACCTAGTAGGCAGCTATTGCTGCTCTAACCTGTGTCCGAGCATCTTCGGAGCGCGACTTCCGCCACCGGCGCTCTAGTCGTCTCACCTCCTGTCTCAAAGTACGCAACCGTGGTGTGTACCATGGTGCTGCTTGAGTTCTGTTCAGGGGGAGAGGACGTTTCGGAGCCACTCGGTCTAACGCCCCGGCGATCCTCTCGTTCCACTCCATCACCATGGCTTTGACCGGGCGACCTTCAGCAGGTTCCAATTCCCCAAGCGCCGTCAGGAAACCAACTGGATCCATCAGGCGCCTGGGGCGGACCATTCTAATAGGACCTTTACCCCTGCGGAGGGCGTGTGGCATCGAGAGATCCATCTTTACCAGATAGTGGTCTGACCATGACACGGGGGTAGAAGAAATAACCCCTAATTTCAGCACACTACCCTCCCCCCCTGGGACAAATATAAGGTCAAGAGTATGGACTGGCTACATGGGTGGGCTCAGTATTACTAAGGCGCAGTTCCCAGGAAGCCATGGTTTCCAGGAAATCCCGAGGGGCTCCGATGAGAGTGGTCTCGGCGTGTATGTTAAAGTCACCCAGAACTAACAGTTCCGGGGACAACATTCGCACATCCGAGATCATCTCCAGCACCTTGGCCAGGGAGTCTGCCGTGCAGCGGGGTGGGCGGTACATGAGCAGGATCCCTAAACTGCCCTTCGAGCCCAACCTCCAGTACATACAATCAACAAAGTTAGTCCCACGAAGGGGAGGTCTGGCAAAGATCAACGACTCTCGATAAATAACTGCCACTCCCCCTCCCCGCCTTCCCACCCTCGGCTGCTGTGCATAGCGGAAACCTGGTAGACACATGGCCTCAAGAATAGGAGCTGAGGCTTCATCCAACCAGGTCTCCGTAATACATGCCAGGTCTGCACATTCATCCAAGATCACATCACGGGTGGTAAATGTTTTTTGTACTACACACCTGGCATTACACATCAGCAGCCGGAGGTCGGTAGGAATCCTGCGTCCCCCAGCTTCCTTCTGGTTCTGGACAGACCTGGAACAAGGGATGGATATTATGTATCTATTCCTTGTTCCTCTAGATTGACGTGGTCTGCCCCCAGCACCATTCCACCATTGACCCCATGGAGACTGCTTGGTAGTGTTGAGGGGATGGTGAGGGGTTTACCAATGTGGAAGAAGCAAATTAAGAAATCACAGAAGAAATGTGTCCAGAAGCCTCTGGGCTTGCTAATGGAATTGCAGAGAAAGGCCCCGAGAATCCCCCCCCCCAATCTATATTGGTCAGTGGAGAGTTGTCACGGGCACCCAGCCTAGACTGAGTTGTAAAAACAGATTGTAATGAGCTAGTGCAGAATGATAAGCCAGATTTCCTCAGAAGAAAAGCTGGCAACGTCATGTAGAAAAGTCCAAAAAGCAATTACAATGAGAGAAATTATCCTCTGCTCCTTGAAGGAGCCCCAGCCTTGCAGTAAAGGCTGGAAAATGCTAGAGTTAGCCAGTGCAAGTAGCATGCCTGCCCCCTTTCTTTTATAAGGAGGCTCTGGGGGAAGAATCCTTGTTGCATCAACTTCCTCATTGTTGCTTCCACAAGCCTAGTTCTGCATCCTGATTCGTGCCTGAAATGTTTGATGCTGTGTTCCTGTGCTGACTTCTGGAATAAAGCTTCATGGAAAACCCAGTCTCAAGTCCTGGGTCTGCATCTCTGGTTGGGAGCCAGGACAAGGAGGGTGGTGTGAAGAACCAGTGAACTTCAGTGGAAAAAATACAGGCTCATTGTATGGCTTTAGGAAAAGTCATGGAATCTGAGCCGTGATCCCCAATCTGTAAAATGAGAATGATAATGACTGGCCTTTCCAGGATTTGTGAAGGTAAGCTAAATGAAGATTGAGTGTAGCACCTGGCAATTAAAAGGGTTGTATAACATGTGATTACTGGGAAGCTGCATGCTGTATGTGGGGGGGATGCAGTATGCAAGCTTGGAAGTTCTATGGAAGTATTGAGAGGCATTTTGAGCTTTTGACCCCTGATGTGTTGGAAACCTTGGAAAATAGAGGTGCCTGCTTGTGTTGGGATCAGCACTTCCAGATAAAGGGGGCTAGTAATGGCTTTGTTATATATGTATACACACATGTAACCTAGCACTATGTGAGAGTATTGGTGCGGTAAAATGACTGAGAGAGGCTATATAGCCATGGTTACTGGAGAGTGTCAACCTGAGGGCCAAACTTGGCATGGACATGTTTTCTAAACGTGCTCAATTGTGTAGCTATAAAGAGTGTGAGTGTGTGAGTAAGAGAGAGAGAGAGAGAGTAAAATTTACTTCCGTCTCTGAATGGCGGAGGATGGGAGCAAAATCTGCCCTGTCTTCCTGCCCTCTACTACTTTAATCTCCACCAACCCAAACAAGCTCTGATAACACAAATAGGCTGCCTGGGGATGGGAGGCAAGACAGAGCAGGGGGGCAGGGGTTGCCATGGCCAAAATGTATCAGCCAGCCATCAAAATGCCTGAGTAAACAGGAATGTCTTTACATTCCTTCTGAAGTCAGTAGTGGGAATGTGAAGACCTGGGAGACAAACACACCTCAGCAGGGAGGGCATTCCATAAATGGGGAGCCACCACCAAGAAGGCTATGTCAACACCAACCAAGCAAGAGCCTGAGGTGGCACCACCAACTGGGCCTCCCCTGCTGATCATAGGGGCCATGCTGGTTGATACTGGAGGAGTTTCTCCTTGAGGTACTTGGGTCTCAAGGCACACTAACACCAGTGCCTTCAATTTGGCCGGTAGCTCACTGGCAATTAGTACAGAACTTCTTAGCTAAACACATCTAGCCAATAAAACAGCCTTAAGAGTTAGAAGAAGTCCAAGGTTCAGATCCTCACTTAGCCATGAAACTCACCAGGAGACCTTCAGTTGCGATCTCTCAGCATAACCTGTTTCACAGGGTTGTGAGGATAAAGTGTGTGTGTGAGAGAGAGAGGGAGAGAACAGTCTAATATTTTGCCCTGCACTCCTTAGATGAAGGAGCAGGATCAAAATGGGGGGGGGATAGCTAACAGAGTGAGGTGGAAAGAGCCTGGTTTGAATCGCATGCCTTTAGTTGGTGGTGCAGGCAAGAGATTCTCTGTCCACCTGAGTCATAAACTTAGAAGCATATTGTAAGCAGTAGCTTCATTCATTAATTCATACAATATTTGAAGTGTGTTACAGAAACTCTGGGCGATCTTCTTAGGATCTAGGATGTTGCTTGTTTTTGTATTTAGGAGGGTGGGGAGTGCTGCCTTGCCTTCGTGGCGTTAACAGAAAGTCCATCCATTTCCTTTTACTGCTCCTCTTTGGGCAGAAGATGAAAGAAAAGCTGCAGCTACCTCCCCGTCCTCTTCAACGCCCTTCCTTCCTTCCTTCCTTCCTTCAGCTCTTCAAGAGCTTTGGCTCTGTGCCAGGCAGGGCCAGACGGCACATTCCACAGGCAAAGGGCAGAGTCCAGCACCAGGCAGACTCCTCAGCCGCCAGCTGTTTATGTCAGGGGATGGTCCAGGAGTGGAGCCACAAAAAATATTTTTTCCCAATAAGGAAAGTTGGTGGAGAGTTTTATTTCACACTTAGGACTGTCTCTGGCATTGTTTTGGGGAAGGTGTGAGGAGGCCCATCCCCAGACCTTAGGTGACACAATGTGTGTGTGTGTGTGTTTAAGCATCCAATGAAGCATCAGTGTTTTAGGTGTGAGCCCTCTTCAGGGATTGAGAGAAACCCAAGATTCTTCGGTGCCAATGCTGTGGGTAGAGATACACTTGCAGTTATGTTGGTTTCAGTGTGTCTCCACCTCTGTATTACGAATCTAGGGACTCAGAATGTCAGTCAAACTTGCCCCTTTTTGTTCAAAATCTGGGATTTCAGAGATCGGTTGCATTTTCCCTTTCAACCAACTTCACATGGACATCAAAGCTGTTTGGCTGGAGGTGGAAGGCGAGGTGCTTCCTCCGGGCGCTGAGGAAATAGTAAGAAGATGGGAGAAAAGTAACTGGGGCTGGCAGCGCCTCGCCCTTTCCTCACAGCTCCCGCCAGGCAGGAAGAGGGCAGGAGGAGCCATGGGGCCACCTTTCCAGCTCACAGCACAAGCTATAAAGCAGCAGGGCTTTGCTCTTCTCCCTTGGCCTAAAAGCAAGACCCCACATGACACAAGGAAAGCGAGTAACTGGGGGCGGAGGTGAGAGACAAGTCAGCAGTCTGGACGTCAACACTGTTTGGCCACCCCCGCCCTGCTCCTCCCATTGATTATGTACATGGAGGCAATGCGATAAGAAAGGAATCCATTGTGTAGAGCCTGGTGCAGGTTTGTTTCAAACCGAACCCAGACAAAATGGTCTTGCTGCTTTCTACATGCACGTAGCCTATGCTTAAATGCATCGAAACTTTTCCATCTCCTGCTCACACACACCTCACAATCTGTTCAAACGTGGGCAGTGAGGTGAAGGCCACTATCCTAGCTTAGACTGCTATAACCAAATGATTGAACAAGTGTGGGCAGGAGTAGTCTATCAAGAATTGTTGGCCATAATTGAGTCACCCACACAAACACACATTGGCCAGGGTCCGTTTACCTCTAAATATCAAGGGATGGGAACCAACAGGTCTGAATTCTGTTGCCTTCAGGCCCTACTAGTGGTCTGGGGGCCTTTGGCTGGCTGCTGTTGGAAACAAAAAACTGGCCTTTGATCTGGCAGGGCAGGCCTTAACATAATCCCCACAAGGCTGGGTTTGGCCCTGAGGCCTCCAGCTGCCAATTTCCACAGTGTGAGAAAAGAACGCCTGCATTCCCAAGTATGTGGTTGCCTTTTTATAGGCTTGTGCCAAAGCAGCACTGCAAGTTCAGGCTCTCTCGGAATGTGTTGCCAAATCCACCCAGGTCAGGCATTTTGTGGCAGCTACGGAAAGAGGGGCTGCTTAAAACCCCGTGGGGCTGCTTTATGCTCCCAAAGACTCTCTGTCATCTGCAGGCAAAGGATGGCAGCCTGTGCCAGATCCTTCATCGTCGCTCTGTTGAGGGACTTGTTTGAGAGCCAAGACCTGTGTGGTTTGTCTTTGGTGCCAGCCTCCACAGAGTGGTTCATCTCGAAGCAGAGGAATTCTACTGTGCAGCAAGCTGTTTTGGGGGGGGGGACGGGGAAGAGGGTTGTCCAATTCTTTTCTCTCTTTTTGCTCTGGCCACTTGCATCCTCTCTCATTTCCTCTCTTGATTCAATTTCCCTGTGTATGCTTCTTACAGTGGGGAAAAATCTGGCAGTAAAGTAGCAGCGTGAGAGAAAGTCTTTGCCACCGCTTCTTCCTCCTGTTGAGTTGCGTTTTCCTTTCACCCCCCCACCCCAGATGGCGGTGCACAAGATTCTCATCCTTTTTGGCAGCCAGACTGGGACTGCCGAAGACGCTGCTGAGAGGATTGGACGGGAAGCCAAGCGACGGCATTTCCAGTGTACGGTCGAGGCCCTGGATGACTACAATGTGGTGAGTGCCCAGGCGGCTGCCTTGGCCATTGCTTCAGTCTCCAGCTCATGTAGGCACACAAACCATTCTTTATTTACTTAAAATATTTCTAGTTCACTTTACTAAAAGCAGTCCCAATCAAAATGCAGTAAAGCTTATAAAGCTGTCAATAAAACACCAATGGTAACAATAAATCCTCACAAGAACAGTTCACTGAAAGGCCTCAGTAACAAGATAGGATCTTTGACTGGTGCCAGAAACTCAGGAGAGTTAATGGCAGCCTTGTTTGGGAGGGGAGGGAATTCCACGGTTAGGGTGCTTGCCCTGGGAATGCCCTCTCCTGCATGGCTATATATCACAGTTCCAGTCAATGCTGCACTGCTAAGAGGGCCTTCCCCATAGGTCTCAAAGTACTGACAGGCCTGGTTGGGAATTAGAGCGCTGCCAAGTACTTGGGCCCTAGATACTGTGCAGGGCTTAGTATGTCAATACAAGCACTTGGAACTTGGCTCGGTAGCGTATAGGCAGCTGGCACAATTCTTTCAATGCCGGTGCTGCAGTGGGTCCTTGGTAAGCTGCCCCACATAACAGCCATGGCACACAGCATTCTGAGCCAGTGGAAGCTTCAGGGCCAGTTTCAGAGGTAGCCTCACGTAGAGAGCACATTGTGGCAATCCAGACTCAAGGTGTTCAGTGCATAGATCACTGTGGCTCAGCTACCCCTGTTCAGGAATTATACATTGCAGGGGCCAAGCATGTGTGCCACCTACCCCTTGCCATGGGAGCTCTTGAGCCTCCAACGACTGTACTGAGTCTAGGAGCACCCCCAAACTATGCGCCTGTCCCTTTAGAGCATGGGTGGGGATTTTGTGGTCCTCCAGATGTTGCTGAACTCCCATTGTTCCTGACCGTTGGCCATGCTGGCTGCAACTGATGGAAGTTGGAGTCCATCCACCTCAGTTTTAGAGGGAGTCTGGTCCCATCCAGAAGAGGCAATCTGCCTCATTCCTTCACCCAGGAACTGCCCACCCACAGTGTCTCCATGTGTTGAGGACTCCGCTTCTTCGCCCTCATCCAGGCCGCCACAGCATCCAAGTATCAGTTGGGAGCAGCTTTCTCTAACCTGGTGCCCTCCAGATGTCTTGCGTTACAATTCCCATCAACCTCAGTCAGCATGACCAATGGGATGACAGAGTTGTAGTCGCTGGAGGAAGGGGAAATACCGTCGGAGGACCTCCCTAGACCAGAAATGCTAAACAACTATCACCTAGTGGCAAATGTCCCTTTTGTGGGGCAAGGTGCCCGAGAGGGTGATGGAGGTCCAGCGTCGGGCGTGCCGGCGGGGTGACTGAATATCTGGGTCCATTCAGCCTGGCTTTAGGCCTGGTCACTGCACTGAAACTGCCTTGGTCGCCTGGTTGATGGCATTTGTCAGGAGAGAGATGTGGGGGGGGGGGGAGGTGCCACCTTGCTTGTTTCCCTGAATCTCCCAGCGGCTTTTGATACCTTTGACTGTGGTGTCCTCCTGGAGCCGCTCAGGGAGGTGGGGATTTGGGGCATTGGGCTTCAGTGGCTCTGCTCCTACGTCCAGGGATGTTTCCAGAAAGTTTGACACCTCAGGAGGTTTCCTGTGGTGTCCCATAACACTTCCATCTTGCCGCTCAGCTGTGGAATTCCCTCCCAACAGAGCCGCGTCTGGCACATTCATTATACAGCTTTTGTCATATGCTGAAGATGTGCCTCTTCACCCTGGCCTTTGACATCTGAGACAGGTGTTTTTTGGACCTTCTCTAGCTGAGATTGTCATTTGTTTTAAACTGTTCTTAATATTGCGTTTTCTATTGTTGTGACCTGCCCTGTGACCTTTTGGTGAAGGGTGGGAAATAAATCTAATAGGAGAGCACCAGGTTGGGGAAGGTTGAGCTAGAACTGCGCAGCCCCTCCTGACTTGGACGATACAGAGAAGTGGAGCTGGGTGCCGTCAGCCTTCTGGTGACCCCTCGCTCTAAGTCTCCTAGGGACTGCTTCCAGGGGCTTCATATAAATGTTAAATAGCATTATGGGTATTAATACCGGCCTCCCTTACAAGGCGATAGGCCTTCTTTTGAGCTGCTTCCTGGCGGCATTCACTGGGAATGCCGTGGATGCCTCTGTCCATAATTGTTCATCCTCTCTGCGTGGCTCTCTCCAAAGGCAAACCTTATCCATGAGCCGCTGGTGGTGTTCATCTGTGCAACCACGGGACAAGGGGACCCTCCTGATAATATGAAGGTGAGATGTCCTCCTGATTGTTGCCCTCTAGTGTCTTGTTGCGGGGGGGGGGGGAGGCAAGAGGCGAGGATGGCTGCCTAACCTCACCTCAGGTGTGCCTTTGGCCAGAACCTGACCATGAGCAAAGTTGAGTCTGCCTTGCCCCACCGCCATGGAAGTTTGTTCGGGCTCAAGCCCTTTTGCAGCACCACATCCAGCCTCTGTGTTTGAATGTAGGTAGCTGCCTTGTGCCGAGTCAGACCACTGGTCCATCCAGCCCATCCCTGCCACTGGCTGCCGCTGTCCAGATTCTCAGGCAGGCAGAGTCCCTTTCATCCTCGGTGCCCTAAAGATCCTCTTGAACTGGAAGTGCCGGGGATCGAATCTGGGGCCTCTTGCAGACAAACCATGTGCTGTTATCACTGAGCTGTGGCCCATCGCCATAAAATCTGTGCATGTGCTGTAGTATCTTATGATCCCTGGGTGGGCAGATCGTCATAAAGTTTTGATTCTCAGTTTTTTAAAAATAGCCACAGCAAAATGACCCTTCCCCCACCACACACACACAGTGGCGTCACTAGTGTTGGTGTCACCCGGTGCGGTAACTCATGGTGTCACCCCCCATGGCCCTCCTCCCGTACCAGACCTAGGGTGCCTAGGGGCGGGGCTGCTCTGGGTTAGGGTTGGCATATTGCAGTTCCACAAATCCAGGCAGGCTAATTTGCATATCATGCAAAATATTTGCATATCATTTGCATATTATGCAAATATTTGCACGTTAATATTTAGATTGTCCAGTTGTTTTGTTTTTGTGCCTAGGAATTACCACCAAAAACTGGGGAAAGATGTGAGAAATCTTTTTTAAAAAAAACTTAACATTTTCAGCCTTAGATGCCTAGACTAGTTTCCAACACTATGGAATACTGATTGATTGATTAAGAGGATTTATATCCTGCCCTTCTGCTGTTAAAAACAGAGCTCAGCACAGCTTACAAATATAATAAAAACAATAAAAATACACAATCAATATAAAAACATAATAAAAACACAAAATAGCAACAAACATAAAGTAAGTCAGAGCAGCAGTACGGTTAACCATATACGATATATTTCAAAGATGTGGTGGGTGGAGAAAAACAAGAAGCCAAAATGTTAGGAAAAGGAGTCTTTCACACCACATGCTCAGTTCTAAATACTGTTGCAGCAAGTTTTACAAGTTCCTCCAGTATTCCACTGGTGCAGGCACTCAGACATTCAAAGTATCTGTATGTTTTTTAGGTTTTATAAAAGCAGAGCTTTGCTTAACTCAAAATTTCTTCTCCCTTTGATCAACCACATCTACACAGGTTCCACCTCCATACTCAAAATGAAACTGGGCCTGGAAGTGTGCAACAACCCCACACATACCTTGCTAATTAGATTACCAATGCCAGGATGTCTGTCTTATCAACTACTCTCCTGCTCCCCCCCCCCCCCGGGGCATCATGAAAGACCCAGTCCTGGGCACAGAAAGAAAATAAATATCTGGTCCTCTTCAAAGTATTGATAAGCCTCTTGTTTTAATTGAAATAATAATTATAAATTCTTGTTCTTATCACTAATGGGAGTTAATTGTCTTGCATATGCTGCTGTTGCTTCTATGGCTGTAACGGAGTGAGGTTAAAGATAAGTGAAATGCAAATAGGAAAAAAAAACACAAAAGGCAGTAACACTTTCCTAAATGTAATACCATACCAACCACAACAAGATTCCTATGAGTAAGGCAGAAAACTAAGCATCTCACAACCAGTCAGGATTCCTAACCAAACCCCAAAAATAGGATAAATGAAGAAATATTTATATAAGCATGACTATCAAATATATTTATTATTTACACAAACTGTAAAGATATTTATAGTGCAATCCTAGGTTTATTTATTCAGAAGCAAGTTCCAGTATATTCAGTGGAACTTACTCAAACAGGGACAGAACTGCAACCTCAAGTGATAAGCAACTTCATTCACACAACCCAAAATTCTGAATCATGCCACTTTATGCTGTTATGCAACTGTTTATACTTGTTTTTATGGTTATTGGATTTTAAATGGCTTTATTTCTTGTTGTGAGCTGCCTTGGTTTCCAACCCTACCTCACAGGGTTGTTGGAAAGACTACACACACACACACACACACACACACACACACACACTGCAGATGTATAAATACATACAGCCCATATAATAGTTTATTGTCAAACCAGTTGGTCATTGCAGAAAAATCAGTATTAGTTTCCTACAGAATAAAAACTGTAATACCTAAGTAAGCCCTGCCTACTTGCTTTAAAATAGGACTGGAGGGGAGAGGGCAGAAAGAGAACACAAACACAATTCTTTTTTACATTCACTCCAAAGTCCCATTGATTTTCAGCACATTCATAACCATGTCTACTCAAAAGTAAATCCTATTGAATTCAATGGGATTTACTCTGGACATATGGGATTAGCAATGCTTTTACCCCCACAAAAGCAAGTATCGGGAAGGTTTTCAAAACACTGCCCAGGATCTGACTCCTACACACAAGAGGGGAAAAAACTGAAATGTATATACTTACCCAATTTATGAGATTTTCAGATAAACAGGGGGGGAAACCACCATTTTCTGGCCTTGCAATGAGGCTTACCAGACACTGCCACAGGTCAGCCAAACACTTCACTGATTGGCTGCAATCCTGAATGGGCGGGGTTAAAGCTACGAAGTGCTATACAGTAGTTTAAAAAAAGATTTAACGGGGGGGCTGACGTTTTTATGTACAGTAGGGCCCCGCTTATATGGCGGGTTCCGTTCCGGACCCCCGCCATAAAGCGGAAAACGCCGTAAAGCGGAACCCCGTTTACTTTAATGGGCCGCGTCGTGCGAAAATGACGCAAAAACGATGCAAAAGGGAAAAAAACCCTTTAAAATTGAAAATGAAAGGCGCCGCATCAGCGGAACGCCATAAAGTGGGGCCCTACTGTATATCTCGAGAACCGGACCACCTAGAAACTTAATTTTTTTTTTTAAATGAAAGCTGAGAATCCGGGCCAGCTAAGGGGCTAAACGGGCGCCGGGTGGCATGCAAAGAATCCAGGTAAAACCCAGCTAACCGGGCAATATGGCAACCCTACTCTGGGTGACACCGCCCTCTCATGGTGTCACCCTGGTGCGGTCTGCACTCCCCGCACCCGGCTAGTGACGCCATTGCACACACACCTAAATTAGGCTGCTGAAATGAAGAAAGCTGCAGGTCACCAGGACTGTGAGCGTGGCGCAGTTCTGCTTCTCCAAAATCTCTGTGTGCTGCAGATGCTTCTCAGAGGCAGATCCTCTTCTGTGTGTGTGTTTTTCTCCAGGCTCTGTTGGGTGGATCTCACGGTTCTGGTAAAACACAGACTAGATCCCACAAATCTGAAGTCTGCCCTCTCCACTTGGTCCCTTTAGCCCATCCTTGTTAATAAGTCCACAGCAAGTTTCTACCCTGCAGGATTGTTGTGCTGGGTCACTGAGAGGCTAGTAGCCAATATCTCCATGCTGGCTACAGCGGAGGAGAAGCCTGCTCCTCCGCGGCCACCAAGGGAATGTAGAACACTCACCTCCTAGCAGGGCGATGGGGAAGGAGCATCTGCAGCCCTCCAGAGGCTATGAGTCTCCAGCTGCCTTCCGCTCCAGCTGGCGTAGGCCATGGCCAAGGATGATGGGAGTGAAAGAGCCACTGGCTCACCACGCCTCATGCCCGCTGCGTGGCAGCAGCTCTCCAGGGGTGCCAGGGGAGCTGATCCTGGGCCCTTCTGCGCGAGAGGCAGGGGCTCTGCCACCACATGCTGACGGTCCCTCCTCTACCTGTGGTGAGCCCTAATTGCCTGGGGGCAAGGGGGTGGGGTGGACCCTCACAAGGGACACCGTCCATGTCAGCTTTCCTCCTTGGCTGGTTTTACTCCAGAATTTCTGGAGGTTCGTATTCCGAAAGAGCCTGCCTCCCACCTCCCTGTGCCGGATGGACTACGCTGTTCTGGGGCTCGGAGATTCCTCCTATCCCAAGTAAGTTGCACTTCTGTTTCTGAACACCATAAAATAGCCCCTCGTGTCCTTTAGGCAGGGCTGTTAAAGCTCCAGCCCTGCAGACTTGCCCCAGCAAGCCGCTTGCCTAGGCTGTGCCTGGCCCTGAAACGGTCTTGAACCATGGAGAACATAATAATGGCTGGGCAGGATCAGATCAAAGATCCCTCAGAGCTGGATGCTCCTGGGAAGACCTTTGAAGGCCACAGCCACCCCACCCCGGTTCTCTGTCCCTAGCATCTGATTCACAGTGGTAGAGTGCCTCTGAACAATGAGGCTCCATTGAACTAAAATGGCTTAGAGCTGTCAATTTTGTTTACATTTATGCAAAATATTTGTATCCCACCTTCTCACCAAACGCCTTTCAAGGTGGCTGGGCTTGCTAGATTTACCCTTCTCCGTGAAGTTTTCTAATCTTGCTTTTTACAAGCCAATCAGCTAACTGGGTGTCACCACAACTTGTGGCATGGCTTGAGTTCTATATCTTTAATTTTAGGTTGTGTGAAAATTGGTTTCACGATGTGTGGAGGGAATTCTTTCCCAGGATGGCTCACAGGACTCAGTCTCCTCTTTCTCACCCCGTTGTGATTATCCTGGTGGGACAAAATAGGTCTTGTTGTGAATGTTCTGGCATTAAGGGTGGCCTTTATCATACCTCTTGCAAAATAGCCTTTGGTGTGACGGGGCGGCTGCTGCATGGAGGTTTCCAGGAGGGTTGCAATCTGCATCGGGGCCCCCAAATGCAGCACTTCAGTTTTCCCTTTAAGAGCAAACAGCAGAAGTCCCACACAACTATGTGGCTTCTCTTCTGCATAGCCCAGTGCCAGATTCTGCTTCTTGGGTGTGATGGAGCCTCTGTGGGTTAGCATCTAGGATTTTGTGTGATATAATAGATAATATACTAGGCTATATACCTGAATATATATATACCGCCCTGGGCTCCTGCTGGGAGGAAGGGTGGGATATAATACTAATAATAAATGTATTGGGAGGGAGACATTGTGAGTCAAACAGTGAAATATAACGTGTGTGTGAGAGAGAGTCTGCCTTCTCTCTCCCCCTGTCCAGTCTGTGATACTTGGTGGACCTTCCCCTTGTGGTCCTTCAGAGCTGCTTACATGCTGAGCAACTCTAGGATCTGTGCAGCCACTGGGGCTCATAGGGAGATGTTGCTGCCGCAGAAGGGTCAGGAACTCTTTGGAAACCCCAATCCACAAATCCCCTCTAAATGCTCCATTCTTTTCCTGCCCAGGTTCAACTTTGTGGCCAAGAAACTGCACAAGAGGCTTCTCCAGCTGGGAGGCAGCCCCATTGTGCCAGCAGCACTGGGAGACGACCAGCACGACTTGGGGTAAGAAGCGGCAGCCGGGTGCCAGGATGCCCTTCCCTGAATCTCGCCATGGATCTTGCTGGCAACTGTTGGGCACTCTTGGACCCGGCCTTGAAGATGTCCAGGAGATTCCCCTGCGCTGAATTTCCCTGCCATGGCTGTGGTTTTTCTCTTTTGTCAAAAGCTTAGCATCTCTGAAATGAAACAGTATTTTCACAGGAACACGAGAGGCTGCCATGGTCAGAGACACACCCGTAGCCCATCCGCTCCATTTGGCACAGTGGCTCCCCAGGGTTCCAGTCAAGGGTTTTTCCAAGCCCTGTCTGAACCTGGGACCTTCTGCATGTTTTACCACTGAGCGGTGGCCCTTTCAAGTTATGCAGTTGCTTCCTTGCAGGAAAGACTTGTGAAAGTTCTCCCCATTCTGAGGAAAGAAACACAACAGGGACTATCCTGCCTTTGGTGAGGACAGCTGGTTTAGATTCCTTGGTTTGAACTCACTTTCCTTCCCATCTTCTGCAGGCCAGATGCAGTCATTGACCCATGGCTTTTGGACTTGTGGGAAAAAATCTTAGCTCTGTATCCCCTTCCTTCTGGTCTCCACATAATCAGTCCAGATACCATGTAAGTACAGAGGAAAACTAACTACAGAGTACATGGGTTACTTTAATGCAGGAGTCAGGGTGTGTTGGAGAGTGGTGGTGGTGGTGGTAGAGTTCAGCACAAACTGCTCTCTAGAATGCTTTGTCTAAGATATATTTTTTAATTTGGACAATTTATATACCTCTTATGTTTAAGCAAAACATAGGATAACTCATCTTAAATGAACAGCAAGTACAAATAATACCAGAGAATTTCTACATTCTGTAAAATACAATTAACAATCGAAACAGAGCATCCTCTTTAGTATCAAAATAACCACGACCCATAAAAATCATCTACAAAAATATACGGGAGAATTCATAGTAAACAACTAAACAAAATACACATCAAGAAGTAAAATATTAGAAATGAAAATCAACTAAAAAGTGTGAATTCCACCTTTTTAAATAATGTGATTGACAATTAGGCAAAAGAAAATCAACTTGCTCTTCTCAACCACCGTAACGTCAATCAGTCATACCATTAAACAAATCAGTCCAATTACATTCCCAGCCTCCTACACAGCAGTAAACGCGGCTTAATCTAATTACAGCCAAAAGTACATACCACTCAGCTTCACTCAAGTTTACATGATCAACACACTCACATCAGACAAACCCATCAATGCTCTAAACCAATATACTCAAACGTACTATTCCAGCCCACCCTCAAGTCGCAACTCTCTGAGCACGCCCATCATTCAGTCTCGCATCTTCAGTGAACAGCTCACTCGTATGTCTATGCCAGGAGACCCAGAGAAACCTTGACAAATACTGACATACAAGCAGGCAACAATGCACAAACACCCCCTCAATAATGCAGTCTTGCCAAGCACTCCCCTCGCCGCTCATTCAGCCAGGGGGCAAAAGGGGGGTACAGTGTATAAAAGCTGCTGTCTCCGACATGGGGAAATGCAGCCGTGAGGTCCTGGAAGCAAAATTTAGGTTGCTAGGAGGATGCTGAAAGCCAGGACCTCCAAGGTGGCTTTCTCTGAAATGCTACCGGTTCCACGCGCAGGACCAGCCAGACAGGCCCAGCTTTGCAGTCTCAATGTGTGGATGAGACGATGGTGTCGGGTGGAAGGGTTTGGATTTGTTAGGCACTGGGGAACATTTTGGGACAAGCCGGGCCTGTACAAAAGGGACGGGCTCCACTTGAACCAGAATGGAACCAGACTGCTGGCACTTAAAATTAAAAAGGTGGCAGAGCAGCTTTTAAACTGACTGAGGGGGGAAACCCGACAGGAGCTGAGGAAGGTCCGGTTCGGAGTAAACCTCCACCCTGGGATAAAAACCAAAAAAATGATGAAATTTTAAAAGGGGTAGGCCTAGAAGTAGGCATTGTGAGAGCAGGAGCACAGAATATAAATTCAGAAGGGCAAAATTACCACAGGCCAAACCACAAGTGCCAAAGACACTTGAAGAGAAACACTGCTTACAAGTGCCTGTACGCAAATGCTAGGAGCCTCCGAACCAAGATGGGAGAACTGGAGTGCTTGGTCTTAGAGAAGAGCATTGATATAGTGAGCATAACGGAGACCTGGTAGAATGGAGAAAACCAGTGGGATACGGTTATCCCTGGATATAAACTATATCGGAAGGACAGGGAAGGACGTACTGGTGGTGGAGTCGCTCTATACGTGAAAGAAGGCATTGAATCCAGCAAGCTCGAAACCCCAAAAGAGGCAGACTCCTCCACAGAATCGTTGTGGGTGGTGATACCATGCCCCAGGAGGGATTTAATACTGGGAACGATCTATCGTCCCCCTGATCAAAATGCTCAGGGAGACTTGGAGATGAGATATGAAATTGAGGAAGCATCCAAACTAGGAAATGTGGTAGTAATGGGTGACTTCAACTACCCAGACATAGACTGGCCGCATATGTGTTCCAGTCATGACAAAGAAGCAAAATTTCTAGATATTCTAAATGACTATTCCCTAGACCAGTTGGTCATGGAACCGACCAGAGGGACGGCAACCCTGGACTTAGTCCTCAGTGGGGACTGGGACCTGGTACGAGATGTAAGTGTTGTCGAACCGATTGGGAGCAGTGACCATAGTGCTATTAAATTAAACATACATGTAACTGGCCAATTGCCAAGAAAATCCAACACGGTCACATTTGACTTCAAAAGAGGAAACTTCACAAAAATGAGGGGATTGGTAAAAAGAAAGCTGAAAAACAAAGTCCAGAGGGTCACATCACTCAAAAATGCTTGGAAGTTGTTTAAAAACACTATATTAGAAGCTCAACTGGAGTGCATACCACAGATCAGAAAAGGTACCGCCAGGGCCAAGAGGATGCCAGCATGGTTAACGAGCAAAGTCAAGGAAGCTCTTAGAGGCAAAAAGTCTTCCTTCAGAAAATGGAAGTCTTGTCCAAATGAAGAAAATAAAAAAGAACACAAACTCTGGCAAAAGAAATGCAAGAAGACAATAAGGGATGCTAAAAAAGAATTTGAGGAGCACATTGCTAAGAACATAAAAACCAACAACAAAAATTTCTATAAGTACATTCAAAGCAGGAGACCATCTAGGGAGGTGATTGGACCCTTGGATGATAAGGGAGTCAAAGGTGTACTAAAGAATGATAAGGAGATTGCAGAGAAGCTAAATGAATTCTTTGCATCTGTCTTCACAGTGGAAGATATAGGGCAGATCCCTGAACCTGAAGTAACATTTGCAGGAAGGGATTCTGAGGAACTGAGACAAATAGTGGTAACGAGAGAGGAAGTTCTAGGCTTAATGGACAATATAAAAACTGACAAATCACCGGGCCCGGATGGCATCCACCCGAGAGTTCTTAAAGAACTCAAATGTGAAATTGCTGATCTGCTAACTAAAATATGTAACTTGTCCCTCGGGTCCTCCTCCGTGTCTGAGGACTGGAAAGTGGCAAATGTAACGCCAATCTTCAAAAAGGGATCCAGAGAGGATCCCGGAAATTACAGGCCAGTTAGCTTAACTTCTGTCCCTGGAAAACTGGTAGAAAGTATTATTAAAGCTAGATTAACTAAGCACATAGAAGAACAAGCTTTACTGAAGCAGAGCCAGCATGGCTTCCGCAAGGGAAAGTCCTGTCTCAGTAACCTATTAGAATTCTTTGAGAGTGTCAACAAGCATATAGATAGAGGTGATCCAGTGGACATAGTGTACTTAGACTTTCAAAAAGTGTTTGACAAGGTACCTCACCAAAGACTTCTGAGGAAGCTTAGCAGTCATGGAATAAGAGGAGAGGTCCTCTTGTGGATAAGGAATTGGTTAAGAAGCAGAAAGCAGAGAGTAGGAATAAACGGACAGTTCTCCCAATGGAGGGCTGTAGAAAGTGGAGTCCCTCAAGGATCGGTATTGGGACCTGTACTTTTCAACTTGTTCATTAATGACCTAGAATTAGGAGTGAGCAGTGAAGTGGCCAAGTTTGCTGACGACACTAAATTGTTCAGGGTTGTTAAAACAAAAAGGGATTGCGAAGAGCTCCAAAAAGACCTCTCCAAACTGAGTGAATGGGCGGAAAAATGGCAAATGCAATTCAATATAAACAAGTGTAAAATTATGCATATTGGAGCAAAAAATCTGAATTTCACATATACGCTCATGGGGTCTGAACTGACGGTGACCGACCAGGAGAGAGACCTCGGGGTTGTAGTGGACAGCACAATGAAAATGTCGACCCAGTGTGCGGCAGCTGTGAAAAAGGCAAATTCCATGCTAGGGATAATTAGGAAAGGAATTGAAAATAAAACAGCCGATATCATAATGCCATTGTATAAATCTATGGTGCGGCCACATTTGGAATACTGTGTACAGTTCTGGTCGCCTCATCTCAAAAAGGATATTCTAGAGTTGGAAAAGGTTCAGAAGAGGGCAACCAGAATGATCAAGGGGATGGAGCGACTCCCTTATGAGGAAAGGTTGCAGCATTTGGGGCTTTTTAGTTTAGAGAAAAGGTGGGTCAGAGGAGACATGATAGAAGTGTATAAAATTATGCATGGCATTGAGAAAGTGGATAGAGAAAAGTTCTTCTCTCTCTCTCATAATACTAGAACTCGTGGACATTCAAAGAAGCTGAATGTTGGAAGATTCAGGACAGACAAAAGGAAGTACTACTTTACTCAGTGCATAGTCAAACTATGGAATTTGCTCCCACAAGATGCAGTAATGGCCATCAGCTTGGATGGCTTTAAAAGAAGATTAGACAAATTCATGGAGGACAGGGCTATCAATGGCTACTAGCCATGATGGCTGTGCTGTGCCACCCTAGTCCGAGGCAGCATGCTTCTGAAAACCAGTTGCCGGAAGCCTCAGGAGGGGAGAGTGTTCTTGCACTCGGGTCCTGCTTGCGGGCTTCCCCCAGGCACCTGGTTGGCCACTGTGAGAACAGGATGCTGGACTAGATGGGCCATTGGCCTGATCCAGCAGGCTCTTCTTATGTTCTTATGTTCTTTAACTTTTCTGACAAACCAGACCATGGTACTTCATCTGTTCCCCCCCCTCCCCTCTAAAAGGAAAAGGAGAAAAAAACCACTATAACTGTGAGTGCCTCCTATAAGTACCACCCACTTCCCTCATCTCTCACCCAAGGGACCAGAAGCCGTCCAAACATCAGCCCTCACCCTAGAAAGAGGTGGGAATCAGTAGCTCCAAATTCAGCCTTGCACATTTCTCTCTGTCTAAAGAGAGAGAGGAAGAGAACAATGGCAAGAGCCAGGAAAAATATAGGGCGGAGGTTACACCCATGTACCTGTGCCAACCTTGTGGGCTTGCCTCCCCCCCCACCTCCCTGCCCATCTTCTGCTGTTTTCCTTAAGCGACAGATATCCTGCCGTTTGATTTAAAAGAAAAGCCTTTTGAACGTATTCAGTTTAAAAACATTACAGAACAGAAACACCAGAATGATAGAATCACAGATTTAGAAGGAACTTCAGAGGTCATCCAGTCCAACCCCCTGCGACAGCTACAGCATCCCTGATGGGTGCCAATCCAGCCTCTGGTTATAAACCTCTAATGAGGGAGAGTCAACCACCTTCTGAGGCTGTTTGTCCCACTGTTGAAAAGCTCCTAGTGCCAGGAAGTTCTTCCTAGTACTTAGGTCGAAACCCTTTTTCTTACATTTGATCCCACTGGTTTGTGTCCTGCTCTCTGGACCAGCAGAAAAAGGATTTTCTCCATCAGTTACATTCCCAGTGCGTTATGCAGCAATAAGCCTCTCCTGTCTCTGTGTGGCAGCTCTTCAAATTATAAAATGCTACAAAATAGAAATTGTGAAAATAAAAGCTTCAGGTGAAGAGCCTGAGCTATGAAGAAAGCGGCTCCCAGTTTAAATCTCACCTCTCCCATGAATTCACCAGGTGGCTTTTAAGCAAGCCATTGCCTCATTCCTCCCCCCCCCGTCCCCTGTCCCATCTGCAGTGTGTGTGGGGGGTGTGTGTGTGTGATAATGCTGACCTCCGAGAGAGAAGTATTGTTGTGGGGGGTTCAGCCAGGCGACACATGTGAAGTGCTTTGATTGCCTGAAAATGGGGTCGAGTAGAAAGCAGCAGGAGAAGGCGGGATGAAAAGCCCCTAAGAGGGCCGGCTGACTCTGAGGGAGCCTCAGGGGTTGGGGGAACTGGGGTGATGGGAACTGGTTTTCTGATGGGACTCTAAATCCTGCCCCCCCCCGTTCCAAGGTGTGGTGCTATGAGAAGAGAAGAGAGAATTCATGCTGACCAGCTGTGGCAATACTGACTGACTGCCAGTTTCCTTCCTTTGCTCCAGGTTGCCCCCAAAGTTTACTTTTCAGCTTCTGGATGAGGCCTCAAGCGGCCGCACTGAGAGCCAGCATCTTCAGCCGGAGCAGCCCTTTCAAGAAGCCCCCTCAGAGCTTCACCCTTTCCCTGCCTGGATGGTGTCCAATCAAAGAGTGACATCCGAGTCGCATTTTCAGGATGTCCGTCTCATTGCGTTCGATGTCTCTGGCTCTGGGATCGAGTGAGTGTCCTTGGCTTGTGGTGTTCAAGCCATCAGGAGCCCCTCCTCTGAGTGGAGGGTTGTGAAATGAAGAAGGGTCTGCAGCCCAGTGGGGGAGCCCCTCCTTTGCAGGCAGAAGCCCCACATTTAATCCCCACTGGAATATCCAGGTTTTTTTTCCTTACAGGTGGTAAGAAACCACCCCTCCTGAGAACCCCCCTCCTGCCAGTCAGAGCGGGCAGTGCGGGGGTAGATGGACCCCCATGGCCTGACTCAGTCCTAAGGCAGGTTCCTGATAAGCTCTCCTGGGGCCGAGGCAGCACCATGTCCTCCTCTTTCAAGAGGGATTTTGATCTTCGTGTCTTCTCTCAGTACAAAAAGGCAAAGAGCATTAAGACGCCTATTCAGCAACAGCTGCGGTTTGTGCAGCATGCAGGAAGGGCCATACTCAGGCGCTGCCTGTTCTCTGCAGGGCTGCTGCCGGTGATGTAGTGATGATCCAGCCATGCAACGCGCCTGAGGAGGTGCAGCTCTTCTGTGACCTGCTGCACCTGGATCCTGACGCGCACTTTGTGTTGAGGCCCATGGAGGCAGGTAGAAACAGTTTCCTTAATGCAAAAACAAACTACTAACAAACATACTATTTTTCCTAATGCAACCTCCGTCCCAGACAAATCACAAGATAGCTGCTTAGCTCTTGATTTGATTTGATTTGATTTGATTTTAATATTTCTACCCCGCCTTTTGGCCAAAAGACCCTCAAGGCGGCTTACAAAAGAGCACCAATATAAAAATACACCAATAAAACATCAATAATACATCAATAAAACAATAAACAATAAAAACAATACAATTTGTAATACATTTCAAAGTTAACACAAACTACCTCCCCCCTCACTTTGGCAAAATAGGTATTATAGACATTGGGCTACTTTGCAAGGCTAGCCACACTCTCCCAATCATAGTCCTATCCCCATAGTTCTGGGTGTGGCACGGCACTCTCAGCCCGCGGAAGCCGGGGCTCCCGCTTACGATGGTGGCAGGATGGCGGTTCTGGCCGTGGAGCCGCCGGTTCGCCTTGCGAGGGTCCGGAAGGTGGAGCCCAATGGGGGGAGGGATGGAGAGGGAGAAGCCCCTTGAGGCCTTCGCTCACCGCTCTGGCTTGCCTCCTTCAGTGTTGGGGATGGTCACAGAGCTATTCCATCCCTGCCTGAAACCCAGTTAGCTTGTGGGTTGAGCTGTTCTGGAAGCATTTGCAGCAAGGCCAATCAGCTTCCTTTCAGGTTAGATCTGCCCTGTGAGTGACGCTGGACCAGAGCCCCTTGCAGGCAGTTTTTAGTGGATGGCTGTCCCAGAGGAGTGGCAGCCTCTGGAGCCACGGTTCCCTGTCCAGGGCCTGCCATCTTGGACACTTTATGGTTTGTAGGGCTCAATTTAAAAAATCTTGAGTGAAGGCAGGATACTTCTTAATAAGACACTGCCTGCCGTTTGCAGTTTTAACTAGTGCTTGTATTTTTTAAAAAAATCATTTTAAAAATGCATTGCCTGACTTAATTGTGGATGCCATCTGAATCAATTTAAAAATGTGCCGATTTAACCCATCCTTCCTCAGCCTGGTGCCTTCTGGATGTTGCTGGGCTATCCCCCCACCCCAATCCCTGAGGTCTACTGGCAATGCTTGCTGCTTGTACTGCAGGGAGTTAAAGGTCCAGCAACACCTGGAGGGCCCCGCCAGCTGAGGGAACGCTGATCTGAGCAATGGGTTGGTTCAAAGGTTGCAGCCCCATTGATGGATCTCTCGCCCCCCAGGCACTCCCCTTCCGGCCCACCTGCCCCAGCCATGCTCAGTCCATCACCTGGTGAGCCGCTACCTAGACATTGCCTGCGTCCCCCGCCGCTCCTTCTTTGAACTCCTGTCCCGTTTGTCTCCGAACGAGCTGGAGCGGGAGAAGCTGCAGGAGTTCAGCTCCACGCAAGGCCAAGAGGAGCTCCATGCTTACTGCAACCGGCCACGCAGGACCACGCTTGAGGTAGGACAGGGCTCAGAATCCCTCTCTTGCTCTCGCATTGGATTATGACCCTTGGAGGACTTTGTGAGAGTCTGCTTTGTTTGGCCTAATAGTAGCAGAGCTCTGTGTGTGCTCATGCTCAAAACAAATACAATTCTGCACCAAGAAAAGGTGAATTCTGCGACCTGTATAAGTCATGCAAATTAAGCAGATTTGTATTTTTTTCTTGTTTTGCATAGTTTTGTCTCTTCAAGTTAGGGGGAACATAAGAATGTAGAAAGCTGCATTATACTGAGTCAGACCAACAGTCTTGTCTAGCTCAGCACTGTATACTCTGACCAGCAGCAGCTCTGCAGAGTTCCAGACTGGAGTCTCCCAGCCTTGCCTGAAGATGCTTCAAATTTGAACCTGGAGCCTTCTGCATGCAATGCAGACACTCTGCCACTGAACGCCAGCTCTTCCCCCAATGAATGAGCAAGACATTCAGTTGTGGCTGTTGCCCACACACTTTCCAGCTTATCTCTACAGCCATAAGGGCTAGAAACTTGCTCCTTAAATCAGAGTGGGTATTCTCAGACAGTTGCATTCTGGGTCCTATGCCACATCCTATACTTTCCTATGGAATTGTAGCATACATATAAATAATTATCGTCCTTAATGTGGCTGAAATGCTCTTTTCAAAGCTTTACTTTGTGAGAATACTTTTGGAATATTTTTGTTGGAATACTTGTAAATATCTTAAGACATGACAATTCAGTAGCATGCGCTCCACATTTTAAGGGGAAATAAACTGTTGACAATCGTTAATACATTAATTTTAGCATGTCTGAGTAATTGCAATATATACATTTACTATGTATAGTCAGCTTTAAAAAAAGTAAATTACAACTTTGAATTTGATTGATATTTCATTCAGTTCATTATGTTGCTAATGAATGCTACGAAACAGTGCACTCTTAGAAACTTAAAAAATTAGCAGCAGGAAATTTTCTGCTGCCCATTCACTGATATTTATAAAGAGAGGATATTATCTTTGCATTGTTTACCACAGTGTTTTTCAAACCATGCATTGTAGAAAACCTCAGAAGGAAGTTTATCTGGAGGGTCTCCTCAGTCAGGAAGCCAGGTGTGGCCGACAAGCATCCCAGAAGGACATTGTGCCCACCCTCGCCAGAGCTCCATCCTGGAACGTGCCGCTGATGAGGCCTGAGAGGCCTTAGAATAGAGATGGGGCACCTGCTGTGGGGGCCCTCCGGTGGCTGTTGGACTCCAACTCCCACCAGTCCCAGCGACCAGCATTGCCAGTGGTCAGGGGGGATGGTGATGATGATGATGATGGGAGTTGCCATCCAGCAACATCTGGTGTGGGGGCCATAGTGTGGCTCCCCATCTCTCCCTTGGAATTTTTTCTACAATCCTTAGCTCTGGTTCAGTGGTTGCCTGACAGCTCCTCAGCAGGCGTCAATGCTGACAATATTCCAAAGCAAGGGAAAGTTGAAAATGTCTTGGCTTCAAAGCGTTAGGGAAGTGCGCCTCACCCCGCTATTCTCTGGGCCAACCTCTTTCTCCTCCTGTTTCACCCCCAAGGTCCTCTGCGACTTTCCTCAGACGACCTGTGCCATCCCGTGCGATTATCTGCTAGACCTCATTCCACGGATCAGGCCCCGTGCCTTCTCAATCGCTTCCTCGATGCTGGTAAGAAAGGGAAGATGCAAAGGGGGATGATTGCATCTCAGTCTGATACTCCAGAGTTGAATAAGTCAAGAATAGGGATCCAGAGCAAGTTTGGGTGAAGTTCTGCTGCTTTCAAAACTCACTCTCTTGCTCGCTCACTAGAGAGAGAGTTAGGGGTCTTTAAAATTTATATATTAGAGGTCTTGTGTGTGAGTGTGAGTGTGAGTGAGTGAGACACTCAAACACACACATTCCCAAAATGCAAAGAGGATCCGCAGCACCTATTTCCCATTTTCTAGATCAGCCTTTCTCAACCCTGGACTCCAGTGCTCATAAGCTGCAGCCAGGACTGCCACGTTTCCCAGTCATCCTGGCTGGGGCTGATGGGAATTGCCCAAAACATCTGAAGCACCAGGTTGGGGAAATCCATTCCAGATTAATCTCAGTAATTCTAAGAAGAATAGCAAAATTTTCACCTCCTGTTTCTGACCCTCTTCAGATTTGGCACCTCCACACAGCAAATAGTGTCCTTTATTGTGTACTTAAACCTTAAACCTTAACTTCATGCAAGCTAGAGGAAGGTGGGAGGAGAAATTCCAAAATTATTTTTGAACCTTGAGAGCCACACTCTGCCTTTTGGCTGCACTTCCTGGACTGTTCTGCAGATGGAGCTAGCCTGGCACTACTCCCTTTCTTCCCATAGCAACTATCCATGAAAAAAATAGAAATGGACTGCCTTCAAGTTGATCCCAACTTACGGCGACCCTACGAATAGGGTTTTCATGGTAAAGGTATTCAGAGGTGGTTTCCCATTGCCTTCCTCTGAGGCTGAGAGGCAGTGACTGGCCCAAGGTCACCCAGGCAGCTTTGTGGCTGTGTGGGGATTCGAACCCTGGTTTCCCAGGTCGTAGTCCAACACCTTAACCACTACACTAGCTCTATCTATAGAGCTGTGATATGAGGAAGAGTGACCTGCAGTACTCCTAGCACTGAATTGCAAAGCCGGTTTCAAGTTGTGTTTTGTGTTTTCAGCTTTTTTTTAAAAAAAATTGTTTTATACTGTATCATTAATGTTGTATACATTTATTTATTAACATTTGATTTGCAATCTGCCTTTTGTTATGGGGTGATAAATGAAATGTTGGGCAGTGGGCTAGGAGTGATGCAGGTGAGGGGGAGTCCCTCGACCAGTGCATGTCTGTGGGGCGAGTCCCCTCTGCTTGGTGTGTGCTGCCACTCACAATGGCTGGATCAAGCCTGATGCTACAAGTGCCGCTTAGACTGCGTTGGGAGTGGGTCCCTTCCTCTTTGCTGCCGCCGAGGGCAGGCCGCATCTTCTACCCCTTTAGCCTCATTTCCCGTATCCCTGCCTGCCAATTCAGGAGGAACCTCTGCTGGAGATGTTCCAACCTGAGTCCCCCATGCACCTGTTTTTTCTCTGCCTCTGTCCCCAGGCCCACCCCAACAGAATCGAGATCCTCCTGGCGGTGGTGCGTTACAAGACCCACCTTAGTAAACCTCGGCGTGGCCTGTGTTCAACGTGGCTGGCTGGTTTAGACCCACAGAACGGTAAATTTGGTGATGCTAGACGGAGAGGTGGTGGTGGTGGTGGTAAAATACACTCCTGGTTTTGGTTTTTGGTCTTTGGTTTTTGGAAGATTGAGAGGTAGGTGTGGGAGCTGTTTTGACCTTATGACCTGGCCTGCTACTGCAGTGGACTCTTGGCTTTGGTCCTCTGCATCCCAGCACAGCTGTAGATTGTTTATGTGGCACCTTCGATGCGGGCATGGTGCCTGTGCAAAGATGACAGGTCCCCATCTCAAGGAGTTTGCAATCTGAATTTTGTTGAGTGGGGGAGGCTGTGGAGTCAGGGAAGGGAGAAGCCAGATAACCATGAACAGGGAGGAGAAGGGAATGGATTTGGGGGAACTTGTGCGAATGAGCGTCTTCCTCCTTTGAATGGCAGGTGTGGTTTTCAATCTATTTAACAATAACAATTTATTTGAACAGTTGAGCTCAGCCCTTCCGTAGAAAAACATGATGCCATGTGCAGAAACCAAAAGAGGGGAGACCTTGAGACAAGCCACATTTGGGTCTATGGCAGCAGCAGAGGCTTTCTTAGCAAGAGTGACCAAAGCTCAACTTCTTTAACATAGACTTCTTTTATTAACTGATAAATTTTGCTTACAGCAAACTAAACTCTGCTTCTCCAAACTGAAAAGAAAATGAAAAAAAGGAGCAGGAAAAATCCAGTTGCTTTCAATTTTCAGTGCGAGTTACATAAAAAGCATTTGATCTTGCCTCATTTGCCCTTGTAACGTGTATACGTTTTAAATTGTTTTGAAAAGATGCGTTTTTAAATTTGTATATTTCTTTTTAATGTTTTTAGTTATTATAAACTGCCCAGAGAGCTTGCTTAATTAATTGATTAATTAATTAATAAAAAAGCTGTCCCTACAGGTTTGTCCCTGTGTCATTCCCAAACCGTTCCCCTTAAAGAAACAACACACAGTTTCAACAGGGCCATCTCCAGCCTTACCAAACCAAGGGCCTGCCTTTCACCCCGATGTGGAATGTGGAACGCAGCTTAAATTTGTTTTCTGCATGTGTGCACCCACCTCCCTCCCCTTCTTTAGGGACAGGGGGAACTCCTGCATCTTGAACTGTCCTTTAGACATGGCATTTGGGATTTCATTCATGAAAAATGGGGGCACTTGTGTACATGCACGGCTCCTGTCCTTGGACCAAGGATCGCTGCCAGACCAGGCATGCGCACACACTTGCTGACAGCTCTTCTCAGCTGGAGGTGCATTTGCTCTGCACTTGCTCCTGAAACAAGCCTGGGCCTGGGCCTGTATCGTAAACTGGCACTGTAGTTCTTTTTTGGAAGAAAACCCCCCATTAATATTTGATCATTCAACGGAGCTGGGTGTCCTCCCTATAGAACAGCTGCAGTTCGTGCACGTTCAGCAGCATTTGCTAGGTGCTCATTAGAGAACATGAGAAGAGGCCAGCTGGATCAGGGCCCACCTACTCCTGCATCTTCTCATTACTGTGGCTGGCCAGATGCCTCCTAGGAAGACCACAAGCAGGACATTCAGAGGTAGACTGGCTCCCATAGTGGGAACAGTACACAGCCATCATGACTAGTAGCCATTGATAGCTGTACTCTCCATTTTACATACATCACTACATCTTGTGCATCGTGACTTCCATAGCTGAACCATGCGCTGTGTGAAGAAATCCTTCCTTTTGCCTGCCCTGTCTTTGATGAACCTTTTCCAGCTCTACAATGAGTTTATGAGTGGAGATGGGCAGGATGGTGCACAATATTCCAAGTGTGGTCTCGCCATAACAGCATTATGATATCAGCAGTTTTATTTTCAGTCTCTTTCCTAATGATCCCTAGCGTGGGATTTGCTTTTTTGCTCAGCTGCCATGCATGGGCTCCATCTTTTCATCCAGCTATTTTCATCCATCTCTTCATCAAGAGGGGCATGAATGGGAACACAGGCTTCTGTAATGCACTTTTAAAAGGCACCCGCAAAGGCTTCCATTCCAAGGCAAAACAGGGACAGGGATTAAGAGTTTTGACTTTTCTCTTAATGTAAACTACCTTGCACTTTTTTATAGTTAGTGGTCCACAAGAGACTCAGGAAGGGCTTCATCAGCAGTGTGAGCAGTTAAATGTCTGCATGACCCCCAGGCCTTTGGCACTCCTGCCACTGACACAGGCTCTTTCTTTCTTTCCCAGAGGCCGTGAGGGTCCCTCTGTGGGTGAAGAGAGGAGGGATGACATTCCCAGCTGACCCAGACACACCTGTGATCATGATTGGACCTGGCACAGGAGTGGCACCTTTCCGAGCAGCCATACAGGAACGCGGTGCCCAGGGCAAAAAAGGTGGCATTCTTGTTTGGGGACAGGTGCTCTTTGAAAGTTCTGGTAGGGAGGGGGAGATGTGGTGGTGTGGGCTTGGCTCAAAACTGCATTAGAGTTGACTGAACAGCACTGAAGGGTATTGTGTGATCTTTCTTTAAATTTTCAGTAGGTGGTGCTATTAACTGGTTTTGAGTTGTATGGAACACTCTTCAGAGAATGGCAGCAAGGAGAGGGTGCTAACATAGTAAAATAAATTAGAGGGGTGTGTGTGTGTTTGTAGAAAGAATTCTTCCACTGTTTATCGATCAGTGTTTTTGTGTTTAGTTGGATGCAGAGGATATTCACATCTCCACCTCTTGGCCAATAAGGCACGTCCGTATAATGTTGCTGTTAAGTCTGTCAACTAATTACAGGATGTTTAGCTGACTTCAGTGAAATCACCTGCCAATTAATACATCACGGAGAAATACATTTCCCTGTTGCCAAAACCTCCGTACAAGTGACTGTTTGAGATATTGCAGGAAATGGAAGATTGCATACCTTTTTAGAAACAAATGTTATTGTAACAAAAAAGAGAGAGAGAATTCATTATACGCGCAACACTTAACCAAAAAACTCACTACAGCCCATCCCAATTTTTTTCCACGTCAGCATTTTCTGAGAAATGGAAGGCTTATAATAGTTCTATCATTTCCAGAATGTATAGAAAGAAATGCAATTTCTTCTGAAAAGAATCCCCTTGTAAACTTACACTGCTTAATTTCACGTCACTCCTTGCTTCCTCCCTTGTTGCCTGCCACAGGAATCTGCCTTATACTGAGTCAGGCCCTTGGTCCATCCAGCTCAGTAGTGTCTACACGGACTGGCAGCAGCTCTCCAGGGTTTCAGGCAGGGAGTCTCTCCCAGCCCTACCCAGGGATACCACCGGAGATTGAACCTGGGACCTTCTGCATGCAAGGAAGATGCTCTGCCCCTGAGCTATGGCCCTCCCACGTAGTTTCGCCAGCCATACTTTCCACTATCATTGTTTTGCTGCTGTAATCATAAACTAGGACTAGCACTTGATCGTCTTGATTTACTGTGCCCCAAAGATTACAGTTCATGCACAATTTAATCAGCACAGTTTCCCACTCTTTGCTGGAAGGAAAGGGGACCTATTTTATTTTTTCTATTACCTAAAAAATTCCCAAAAATGGTGAACATGGCAAAGAAGTGCATGATATAGGTCAGGCCTCACCAGCCTGATGCCCTCCACGTGTTCTAGACTACAACTGCCACCAGCCCTGGCATTGTATGCTGGCTGGGGCTGATGTTAGCCCAGGACATCTAAAGGCCACCAGGCTGGGTGAAGCTGATATTGGTCCGTTCGTCAGGGTGCTGGGACCGACTGTGGTTCCTCGTTGAGCATCATATTTGATTGTAACTCTTGTGGGTTTGCTGTGCGTAATGTGAGGAATGGCCCTATAAAATAATACGCTGGAATCAAAACAGCTTAAAAAGAACGTGGGCTAGAGGGTTTATAGGTGTTCACTTACTTTGCCAGTTTTTCCATGCTTATAAAGTGCAAATTATAAAAGGATTCCTGAGTTCATTTAATGGTTTAGGTGTGATGTGTTGAAATGGCAGCACTTTTAAAGTTACATTTGCCGCCACAGCTATCTCCATATCGACCCAATGTTTATCTTGTGCCTTCTTAATGATATATATGAGCTGTCATGGCTGAAATGCGTTGCAGTGACTTGCTAAGCATGGAAAACCCAACATATTCTTCAAGGAAAATCTGTGGAAAGAGAAAGGGGAGATATGAGAAAATGCAATAAAAATTGTTGTATATATTAAAAAAACAATATGCTGCAGGCGCTGTGTCCCCCGACTGCAGTCCCAGCAGCGGGAGAGCTCACACTTTAGTTGGTTGATCTGCCCACTGAAGCGCTTGTAGCCCTGATTGTGGGGAAAACATTCCTGATGTTGCCGCCTTTTGTCCTTTTTTGTTTAATAGGGAACTGCCTGTTCTTTGGCTGCCGACAAAAAGCCAAAGATTTCTACTGCCAGTCGGAGTGGGAGGAGCTTCTTGAAAGGGGATTCCTAGCGCTCTTTGTGGCCTTTTCCCGGGATCAGGTGAGTTCAGTGTGAGGTTTTGGGGAGGGCCGTTGTGGCCCAGTGCCAGAGGATCTGCTCTGCAGGCGAGGGTCTCGGGTTCAACCCCCGATGGCATTTCCACTAGGGCTAGGAAAGACTCCGTCTGACGCCCTGGAGAGCCACTGCCAGTCTGTGTAGGCAGTATTGGGATAAGGTGGACCAATGACCTGACTCAGTGGAAGGCAGCTCCCTGTGTTTGTTCTGTTGGGGCTGTGGACCCCATCCCTGAATCCAGGACTTGAGGGTTTGTTCTCCAGCTCAGGATTCCTGAGGTCAGCTGCTGGAGCCAGAATGGAAGTTGCAGCTCTTGGAACTCAGGAGAAGCAGAAGGAGCCTCAAGTTCCTAATATTCAGACCCGATCTCTCCAATCCAGAGGCTTTACCGTTTACCTGTCAAAGGGCATGATGTCGCACACCCCAGCCAAAGGATCTGAGGCATGAGCGGACCACGAGGCTCTCGGCTGAGAAATTTGAGCAAGGAGTGCCAGGAAAATGTGCCTGGCTCTGGTCATTGCTGACCCACCTGTCCCCACCTGCAGCAGGGGATGAGCATCGCTGTAGATGTGCGAGGAGTCCTGGCATTATAACTTTAAAACAAAGAGCCAGTAAAGAAAGAAGTACTTCCTTTTGTTTGTCCTGAATCTTCCAACATTATAAGAACATAAGAAGAGCCTGCTGGGTCAGGCCAGTGGCCCATCTAGTCCAGCATCCTGTTCTCACAGTGGCCAGCCAGGTGCCTGGGGGAAGTCCGCAAGCAGGACCCGAGTGCAAGGACACTCTCCCCTCCTGAGGCTTCCGGCAACTGGTTTTCAGAAGCATACTGCCTCGGACTAGGGTGGCAGAGCACAGCCATCATGGCTAGTAGCCATTGATAGCCCTGTCCTGCATGATAGCCCATGATAGACTTCCTGCTGAAGGAGACCAGGCCCCACTCCCTGCCCTTTGCCGCAGTTCCCTCCAGGTCTTGTTTTGAGAGGGATATTAAGAGCTGCCTTATTTGGCGTGGAAGGGCAAAAATAGCTGCAGGCTCTGGCTTCAGCCACAGGTTACAACTTCTTTAAAACGCTTTCTTGCATCCTCATGGCTGCTGCAGAGATGTTCTTGGAAAGCATGCAGTGAAATCTCAGTCCTTTAGAGGAGTTGCAGAGTAAGATTTCCAGTGCTTGGCACCCTGTTTAGCTCCTGGGTTTGGTCAAGGCCTGATGAAACCTCTCTTGGCATGGTGGTCTTTGGACTATCCCACTTGAGATTGCTGGTGGGGGAACTGCATGACTTGATTTGAACCTCCTGTGTTCATCTCCTGCTAGAGCCTGAGGTGAGAAGGCTCCTAGCCCATCTCCCTCCCTAGTGTGGTAGCTCTCTATCTGCAGGGACCCTTTTTCAAATGTGGAGGAGCATTCCAATAGGTGACTCCCTGCCCCCCACTGCCGCCACCTGTGTTATGCTTTGGTTCACTCCCAGAAAGGCGCTGCATCCTGTGGCTCTTCTGAACATGCAACTCAGCTGTGCTAAACAGCCAGGAAGATGCATGAGAAGAAGAGGAGAGGGAACAGGACCATTAGAGGCCCAGCCTGTCTGTGGCACCTGCCTTCCGGCCACGGGCTGCTTCAGGGACCGCAGTGGATGTGAGCAAGTTCCTGGAGTAACCTGAATAGTCATCCATGGATTTTTCAAATTCCTCTCCTCCCCTCCCTTTCTCCTTCCTTGTTTAATCTGGATCTGACTCTGATGTCATACTACTGGGGAGTACGTGTGTGTGTGTGTGTGTGTGTGTCCATGCGCACGTGAGTAGGTGGGGTGGAGTCTCCCTAGAAAAACAAGGTGTGCTATTCCTCCCACCAACAGTTTGGTTTTATATGGATGTTTCTCCCCTCCTCCCCCCACCTGTTGCTTTTAAATACTTTGGTAACTCCTAGCAAGGTCTCTCTCTCTCTCTCTCTCTCTCTGTATGTGCATGTATGTGTGCGTTCTGCACTGAAATAACAAATTGAAATACTTACAGCCCTCAGGCACATCCAGATTTCTGTGCCAAGGAAAGCCAGGTTCTGCAATTAGTGTATATTGAATATTTCTTATTTTGCATAATTTTATTCCTCACTGTTTGCTGTTTTTTATTCTTTTGGGTCTGCTATTCATGGAGCTCTACAAGGCCTTGATCTCCTCCGACCACCAAAAATCTTATTCAAGGAGGTCCTTTTTCCTGCACCCCAAGCCCAGCATATTCTCTCAGCAATAAGGACTAAGAGCATGAGTGTACATGTTTGTTTTTAATAATAATAATAATAATTGTTGTTATTATTACTATTACCACAACCACCACCACCCACACTTCACCAGCCGGTCCCAGGGCAGATTACTGCAGAGGGCAGATTACTCTCCAGCACTGGAGGCATTCAAGAGGCAGCTGGACAGCCACCTGTCGGGAATGCTTTGCTTTGGATTCCTGCACTGAGCAGGGGGTTGGACTGGATGGCCTTATAGGCCCCTTCCAATTCTACTACTATTCTGTGATTCTATGAAAGAATACCGTCTCCCAGGGCACCACCCCCAACCAAATAATAATAACAACCTCTGAGGGCAGCGGAGCTACCAAGAGTGTCCCCTCTGCTGATGTCAACACCCGAGAGGGTCTGTAGGGAAGGAGGTGATCTTTGAGATATTTGGGTCCTAAGTCATCTAGGCTCTAAACATTAACATGAACACCTTGAATTGAGCCTGGAAACGAACTGGCAGCCGATGTAGCTATTTTATGTTATATGAGTGTTATATGAGATCTACAAGCAACCCCAGCCAGCAATCCGTCTACTGCATTTTGGACCTGTTGAAGTTTTTGAATTGTCTTCAAGGGCAGCCTCACATAGAGCACATTGCCATTATCCAATCTGGAAGTTACCAAAGCATGGAGTTCTGTGGCCAAGTTATCTCTATCCGAAAGGGTCTAGCTAGTGAACCAACAGTAGCTAAAAAAAAGGCACTCAAGGACACTTGAGCCTCCAGTGACAAGGCTGGATCCGGGAGCCAGAGCCAACCCTAGGCACCGGGAAGCAGGGCAGTGCCCCAGGCCCCGCGCTTTGGGGGGCCTGCGCTTGGCGATGAGAAGCTGGGCTGCAGCGGGGGGTTTTCTCTTCAGACCTGCAGTCTCGCCAGCCGCTTCCCGCTCTTGGAGAATCTCCTGCTCTTTGGCTGCGTGCCTGAACTGTTTTTCCCTCTCCACTCATCAGCTGTGAAGTGGGTGTGCGTGCGGCGCTTAGCTAGCCCTGCCGCCCTCTCAGTTGTGCAGCGCATTTACAGGCAGCGCTTGCCGGCTTAGTCTGGGCGGGAGGTTTGAAAGAGAAAGAATGTGGGGGGCCCCCAACTATGCTTTTGCCCTGGGCCCCGCACATGCTAAGGACAGGCCTGCCGGGAGCACCCCTAAACTACAGGCCTGCTCCTTCCAAGGGAGTGCAACCCCATCCAGGACAGCCCATCTCCCAGACTCCAGGTACCTCCCTCTTGTGCTGCCATGTTGGCTACACAAGGACTGACAATCGAGAGAACTGAGATTACTATTAGTGTATACACAGGTCAGACCTGCAACTAAATGTTGCAGTGTACAGGGCTCCTGTTCAGGCTTGGTTTTCATTGAGCCTTTTCAGATCCACCACCACCTTAGGGTCTTTTTCAGTTTTTTTTAAGGAGCCTTGCAGTGGGTTCCCTTGAGTCTGGAGACACCTTCTTCCTGGGCGTGGGTGTTGCTGCCCTGTTGGCTTCATGAGGACTGGCACTCTGGAGAACTGTGTAGATAGACTTTCAGGAAGCGTTCAGCAAAGTACTTCACGAAAGGCTTCTCTTTCTTTTTTAATTCTTTTTTGTGTACATATTTATTTGGATTACCTTGTATTATGCTTATCAGCATATAGAAAATAGCAACAACTACTACTAAACACCACAGGCCAGCTATTGTAAAGAGCCTCATGAATTTATTGGGTACGCCTTTTCCTTTCCGTTATTACAGGAACACCTTTAGTCCAGAATAGGGCACTCAAATCCCTTAAGGTCCCAGTCCAGACGAGAAAGGAAGACAACAAGGGGGCCAACACCAGATCAGTTTCTGTTTGCAGTAGAAGCAAGAGTCAAATCACGAGTTCCACAGCTGAACATAACTGGGGGAAACTAATTTCTTGCATGTAATACTTTGGTGTTAAGAAAACTGCATTCACTGCATGACCCTCTGTTAGATTGTTTTCCATTTGTACCCAAGGTTTGTTACTTTCTGTGATTGGAGAAACGGCATGATTAAGCTGACTGGCTTCAAATGTCCAAAGGCTCCTGAGTAGGCTTAGCAGCCATGGAATAAGAGGCGAGGTCCTATTGTCTGGATCAGGAACCAGCTAGGAAGCAGCAAGCAGAGAGGAGGAATAAATGGACAGTTCTCCCAGTGGAGGGATGTAGAAAGTGAACTCCCCCAAGGATCGATACTGAGACCTGTGCTTTTGAACTTGCAGAGATACACGTAAGCTATGAGAGTGTCCAAAACTGCTGATTACACCAAATTGTTTTAGTTTAGAATTCCCACAGTGCACCATTAATTTATGAAATTTGCTGCCACAAGGTGTCGTGACGTCCCCTGGCAATGAGACAGCCTGGAGGAGGAGAGGTCTAGCAACGGGTATCAGCCATGATAGCTAAGTGGAACCTCCTTGTTCAGAGACTGTCTACCTCAGCATACCAGCTGCTGGTGCGGCAAACAGCAAGGAAATGCTGTTGGCTCACAGCCTGCTTGTGGGCTTCTCGTAGGTGTGTGTGGCTGGCCACTGTGGGAAACGGATGCTGGACTAGTTGGCCTGATCCAGCCTCAGGGCCCGGATTCCAAGTTGCCTGGCCCATGGCTGAGGGGAGACTATGAACTGGCAACCCTCCTCTTCTCCTTGGTGTGGACCTGAACAGAAAGTCCTGCTCTGAGCTCAAATTAGCTGAGGCTGCGTGACCTTCCATGACTACCTGTGTGGTATTCTTTGCAGGAGGAAAAGGTTTATGTGCAGCACCGTATCAAAGAGGAGGAGGAACTGGTGTGGGACCTGGTGAAGCGGGGCGCCCATATCTTCCTAGCCGGGTAAGTGACACAGAGCGGCAAAGCGCTGAGACCTGCCCCTGCCTGCCCAAGCATCACAGGCTTCCCAGCCACGTTGAGGCTGATGCATCTGATCTCCGGCACTAAACGGCACTGCAGTGTCTGTGTTGGGGAGGCAGTAGGGATCCTCCTTTGGATTATAGTCTGGAGCCCAGGATGGTGCCTTCCTAGAGCTTCCCCCAGGCTGGCAGGTGAATCCCCTTGATTCACACTTTTTTGGAGCCTCTTCCCAAGCAAAAGGTCTCTCCCACTCACAATGCCTCTCGGCCGGCATGTGCTAATTAATGCCAAGCCTGAGCAAGAATGCAGCCTGAGGAGCAAATGTGTAGAGCAAGAGTCCAGCCGCCAGTAGATCGTAGAAAAACAGTTGCGAGCCGTGCAGCACCTAACTAAAGGCAAGCAGGTTTTTTCCTGGCACAAACATTTGTGACTTGAATCCACAAAAGGTTGTGCTGCCGTAGTATTAATATTGTTAGCCTTTAAGTTGCCACAAGGCCCTCTGCCAACATCCACCCCTTACATTTAACAGTCCGGGCTTCCCCCACAGACTCCTGGGAAATATAGCTTAAGCATTCTGAACAGTCCCTTGTTCCCTTACAGAGCTACAATTCCCAGATTTCCCTGGGACTATTAAACCACACTGTGAAATGTACCTCAGGGGGACGGAATAGGGAGTCTCCTCTCAGCATCCCTAACGAGCGACAGTTCCCAGGACTGTTGAGAAGTGGTGTGACACTGCTTTAAATGTAAGATGCTGTGAGACTCTGTTGTGTTTCCTGCTGGAGTGATCCCTCCATGGGGCTCACTCCATAGTCAGGGTGTTTGGAATTGCAGCCTGATACGGCTCATGCTCTGGAAATAGTTTTTGGAAGGAAACTGTTTCAGGGCTTACAAACCAGATCCCCTGTGCTCTCCGGAGGCAGAGAGCTCATTAAGCTGTAACTTGTGTAAGTGTGGAGGGTAGTTACTCTGGATTGATTAACGTGGGCTGCTGTTGCTGGGTAATGATCTTTGTGTGTTTCAGTGCTGTGGGAGGGGGACTTGAACATTTCTGGCCAGCGCACCCTGTCCCTTTGGCTGTCTTCCTCATTCTGGCCTGGCATCACTTTTCCTGTGGCCTTTGCTTGGGCCTACCAGTCTGTACGCCCCGCCCTGGCCCTTGACTGTGGGATCCTATAAGGCGCTGCGTCCAGCAGGTGTGGCACCTTTTGAACAGGATCCTCCTCAGAGGAAACCTCGATTCATCGTTCTGCCCCAGGGTGTGGAAGACATGGCAGGGCAGCCGGTTCTCTGGGTGAAGCCAGCTCCTCTGCATTCCTGGAAGCACAAACAGGCCCTGGGCACTGTGAGGCAGCTGCTCGTCTGGAGAAGTCTCCGAGGAGTTAAAAGTTGTTTCAAAACAAGCACCTCAACAACAGTATGAGCAACTTTAGTCAAACCTGTTGGAGGCTGGCCTGGGGCCAAAGCCACCAGAGAGCCTGGCTCGTTTGGGGATATTTCAGGAACCTTCCCTGAATTTTCCGCATTACTTAAAAAAAGAGAAAAGAAAATTAAAAAGAAAAAGTTTCTAGCCCCTTTTAGCTGATAGAAATATACATGAAAACATGAACAAGTCTGTTCCCTCCTTCCTGTGTTCTGGTCAAAAACTGCAACAGACACTGAGATCTGGGAAGCATGTTATATTTTTTTTCATTTATATTTTAAAAATTATATTTAAGTTTTTAAGTTAAATTGCTTTAATTTAGAGATGTATATATTTGTTACATTTTGAGCTTCCCCTTCCTGCAAGGGGCTTGGGGTAGTGTGTGTGTGGTTCTCCCCCTCCCTGTTTCATTCCCACAACAACCCTGTGAGGTAGATTAGAGAGAGAGAGACTGGTGCAGCGAGCTTCATGGCTGAGTGGGTGGGCTCAAACCTGGGACTCCTGTGGTCTTAGGCCAACACTCCTAATCACTCCGCAATACTGGTTCTCTGACACTGGACAACTTTCCATTTAAGGTTTACCTATTATGTGCGTATCCCACCTTTCCTCCGAGGCACTGAAGGTGGTGTACAGACATGATTCTCCCCCTCCCCCCATTTTATCCTCACAACAAGCCTGTGAGGTAGGTTAGGCTGGGAGCGGACTGGCCCAAGATCACCCAGGGAGCTTTATGGCCAAGCGGGGATTTGAACCTGGGTCCCCCAGGTCCCAGCCCGGTACTGCGACCACTATGCCGCTCTGGCTTGCTTTAGCTGCTTGTCATCTTGATATACATTCTGTTCCCTGCCCTGATCCAGGTATGACCCCCCACCCCCACCCTGGCTTTGGCAAGGCTGGACTAAAAATATCCATGTTGCTCCCTTCTTTTGCTCCAAAGGTACAGTGCAGGCTGCCGGCTCAGGTGCCCCAAATGTTTGGGAAACGGTTTGCAGTCTGTTTCCCTGCCCTGTCATGGAACCCCTTTCTTCCAGAAACGCCAAGCAGATGCCTGAGGCGGTGGCCGGGGCCCTGAAGTGCGTCTTCCAGTCAGGAGGAGGCCTCTCTCCCTCGGAAGCTGAGGAGTACCTTTCTGGCTTGGAACGGGCCCGCCGCTACCAGGCCGAGACCTGGTCTTGATTTGCTGCCAAAGGGGGCGGGAGGATGCTTCTCACCCGCTGTTGATGGGATGCAGCAAGTGTGGGGTCCTGGACCCAGGTAGGGACCAATAAATGGAGGCCAGAACAGCCTCCCCAGACGATCAACAGCTTTGCTCCTGGCCTCTGGCGTGTGTGTTTGGTGATGGTGGCCTTTCTGTGTTTCTGTGGGCAGCCTGGATGTTGGGTGATGGGCCTCCTCTCCAGAGAGAAGTTTCTGGAACTCTGCAAGAAGGGCCGTGGCTCACCAGCAGAGCCCGCTTTGCACGTAGAAGGTCCCAGGCGCGGCCCCCGATGGCGACTTCAGGTAGGGCTGGGAGAGTCCCCCGAGTCTGAAGCCCTGGAGAGCCTCCAGCTGGCCTGAGTGGGGCAACGGCCTGGCTTGAGATAAAGCAGCTTCCCGCGTTCCTACATACTTGGGATTTAGGCCCGAAATCTGGGAGACTCTCCTTTGATTGATTGATTGACTGATTTCAAAATACCGCGGCTGTGGTGTCCTGTGAGTCCGACTGACTCAGCAAGGGCATTTCCTTGAAGAACACAAGGAGAGCCTGGCTGGATCAGGCCCAGAGTGGTGGCCTCCCCTGTCCTAACAGTAGCCAGCGGCAGTTGCCTTGGGACCCACAACCCCCTTTTCCAGTTCTGTAAGCTTCCTTTCTCTGCTTGCGCTTCACCTCATTTGAAGCAAAAAGGTTTGCCTGCTCAGGGTGGGGAGGTGACAGGTCCACCAAGTTTCCTCAGAGGGAGGATGTGGACAGAGGGAGGGTCCCCTCCCCCTCCTCCCCCCTTTCAAACAATATTAGAATTTATGTACCGTGCAGAGAAAGTAGAGAGGATATTCTCTCCCTCACTCCCAAAAATGAAATAGAGGGGTCCACCCAATGACACTGATGTGAGGAGACTGATGGCAGACTGAATGAAGGGCTTCTTTGCAGAAGTAACCTGTGGAACCCTCTGCCACTGGCTTGCACGGCTTTTAAAATGGTTTAGAGACTAATCCATGGAGCAGGAGGAAGGCCGCCAATCAATGGCTATTCTGATCGCTAATTAGAACCTCCACATTCAGAAGCAGCCTACCACAGCACACCACTTCTGTGCGCTTCTTGGAGACATCGGCCCAGGGCTGTCGGGAGCAGATTGCAGAGCTAGATAGTTCCAATCTTATTCTGTCATTCTATTTTCATGTATTGACTGACATCTGCTTTCCTTCAAAGGAGCTCAGGGCAGCTCGACACAGAGGCTCCCTCTTCCCCCTGTATCTCCACAGCAGCTCTGTGAAGTAAGGTAGACTGAGAGATAGTGACCGAGCCCAGCTCACCCAATACGCTTTTGTGGCCAAACCAGGGTTTGAACAGGATCTGCCTGTTTGCTGTTGAGGGCGCAGGGGCAGTGTCAGGAAAAGAGGCGGCAATCGTCTCCTTTTAGAATTATTCTGTAGCCCTAAGCTAATTTAGCGGGCTAGGTGCAAAAGAAACTGGAGGCAGCCGATAGATGAAGCGAAGGGAGAAGGAGCCGGCTGAGTGAGCCCATGGACTGGACACTTTTAGCCGTCTGGGTGGAGAGGTCTCTTGGTCCATCGTCCTGCTTTGAACCCTCACATGCCTGGCCTCTGACCGCACTCCTCCTTGCCTCTGGCATTCCGGGCCTCCCACCTGGTGAGCAAAGGAGTCGTCAGCAGAGCCTGGCAGCTGAGTCACTGGGGCTCCTGACCTGCTTTCCTTTGCTGCCTGGGAAGTGGAACAACGGGGTGAGCTGCCTTGGGTCAGGGAGGGGAAGTTGCTGGCTGGCTGGCTGGCTGGCTGGAGCTGGCCAGCCCCAGCCACAAAGGGTCGAGGAAGCCGGAAAGAATTTTAAAAGTTGCCTTGCTGGATCAGGCCAAAGGCCCATCTTGCTGGGCTCTGACAGCGGCCACCCAGATGCTGGTGCTGGGACTAGGAGGCCACATACACACTCTTCCTCTTTTGTTTGCCTCAACCTCTGCAACTCAGAGGTAGGCTTCCTCCACAGATGGAGGTTTCATTTAACCATTCTTTACTTTTTGATACAGCATCCTCCACGCCCCTTTACAAAGAATGAAAGATCACTGTCCTGAGGTGCTTACAGTCTAGATACTGATGCAAGGGAGACGACAGCAAAGCAGGTGGGGGGCCGGGGGCAGAATAGAGGCTGGAGTAAAAGAGAAAGAGTGAGGAAGTATATGTGATTATTTAACTTAAACTCAGAAGCTTAGTTACAGTAATTACTGGCTTAATTATACTTTCAGCTACATTTCCCCCAATTAGCATTTGCTATCAAACAGAAAGAAAAACATTCCCTGCCAACTCTTTTTTTCTTTTTAATGTAAACTTGCAGGGTTTAAGGCTTATACTTTTTGAGTCAAAATAATTGCAGATACCTATCATGGGCTCGTGGTCATAGCAATGCCACCTTAAATATTTCTTCCATCCGGAAAAGACTGCTGGGTGCAAACAGTCTCTCCCTCCTCTAGAAACACAAAGGAGGGAAAAGCAAGTTTTAAAGTTGAGGCCTTAGTTCTGGAGCAGAAATACACAGTCACACGTTCCCTGGGGTGCTGTTTATTTTTTTAAAAGCAAACAAACAGCAGTGGTGTGCAGAGGAGGAAGGCGGCACCTGGTGCAAAGGACTGCTGCTAAAAAGATTCTGTAATCGGTTAGTTAAGCTGAACAGAGGCCAACCTGGAAGGCCTTACCTGCTGAGCCAGCCCCACCCCCCCAGCTGTGACAGTCAATTGGGAGCCGCCTTGCTGTGAGGCTGAGCCGAGTGCTGGCTTTGATTCGAACAGAGCATTGCAAGTTGACAAACCAGCCCAGCCGTAGCTGGCCTCATATTTGGCAGTCAGAGCCATCTGCCAGGCCTGGGCAGGCAGGTACACAGGACTCAGCCCAGAGGGCCAGCAGCTGGAAAAGGAGGAGGAGGAGGCCAGGCCCGGAGTGTCTGCCTGCTGGGGCTCCACGACAGCAAGTGAAAGAAGAGAAGAGGCCAGTTCGATCCCAGCTCTCCTGAAAGCAGCATTCTTTCCAAGCCAGGTGAGGTTGGGACATGCCATGGCTGGTCTGCTTCCCTGGCACGGATCGGCAGAAGATCGAGGCTGCCGTCCAGCACGGGCCAGTCCTTATCGTGAGGCAGCGGCTGAGATCAGGATGGGAACGCCCCTCCCTGATGCTGAGAGGGCCCTTGGGCCAGAGCCGGTCCCTGCAGCTGACCTAGAGGAGGAAGAGGAGGCTGGCTTAGAGGGCGCAGCTCCTCCAGGCACCCTCAGCCCAGATCTTGGACTCTTGGAGATGGAGGAGGATGGTGGTGGTGAGGGTGAAGTGGCAAGGGCCGTGCCAATGGTGTTGTTCAAAGACGGCCTCGCACCCTGGAGGAGTGCAGAGGAGCAGAGCCCCAGTTGGGCTGTGGGCAGGAGGCAGGAGGAGCAACCTGGGGAGCCCTGCAAAGGTCCCGGAGAGTCTCCAGCTATCTGTTGTCCTGACCCAGCATGCGTTTCTTCCGCGGACAGAGAAGAGGACAGCATTTTTCTTGCGCCCACCGAGTTGGACGAAGGGAGCTACAGCACACAAATGGGAGAAGAAGAGGAGGTGGGAGAGGTGTGCCCCTTGCAGAGCACGTGTCTGGCCCCGGAAGAGGCTGTGGCGGCCCTCTCCTGCTGTGTCCAGGCAGAGGACCCCAGTGGCGATGAACAGGAGTGCCCAATATGTACAGAACTGTATGACCACGACCGCCACAAGCCGGCCTTGCTGAACTGCAGCCACATCCTCTGTGGCCAGTGCCTGCACGCCATCATGGAGGCTGCCAGCGCCGCTGACATCGGCCGTGTGCGCTGCCCCATCTGCCGCCAGAAGACACCCATGATGGAATGGGAGATCTGCAAGCTCCAGGAGGAGCTGCTCCTGCTGAGCTCCACGCAGGGCCCAGCCTTGGGTCCACAGGCCTTCCATCCCCTGCCAGCCCGGCACCCGGGGGTCTGGGGAGGCTTGGAGCACCACTTCCAGGTCCGCTTCCACACCAGCCGCATGATCGGCTTCCTCCCTTGCCTCCGCTACCCGCCCTGCCTGATCAGCGGCCTGGCCCGGCTGGAGCGCCGTTGCCACGGGTGTTACCGCTTGGCACTGGTGGCGCTGCTGGGGGTGGAGATGCTGAGTCTCCTCCTTGTCTTCCTGCCCATCATCTTGCTGCTCCTGCTCTTCCTGATCCTGGACAAGTAGAATGTGTGACTCCTGGGTTGACTCTTGGCCTGGGATTGGGGCTGAAAAGGTCAGGAGCTGAGCCCAGTGGCCGCCCCAGTGGCCCTCCCAGGCCCACCGGCGTAACTAAGGAAGCAACTTTTTCACTCTTGCTCCGTCACACACCTTTCCTTTGCCATGTTGCTGAACTGAGCCATGCAGAGCTGCACTTGTTGGCTCCTTCCCGCCCCGGCACTGGGAAAAGACCAGCATTTGAAGCCTCTCTGTGTAGGAGAGGATGGCATGACAGGCGTTTGATGGGTCCCTCGAGGAGCGGACCTGAAACGCCTTGGAGTTCCAGTTAGGGTTCCCAGCTGCCGCTTCTCTTGAACTCTCCAAGGGCCTAAACAACTTTAGATGAGCCGCAAATGCGCACGTGCTGTTGGTTGACCACTTCTGTTGACGTCTTGAGGAAAAGGGCTAGTCACAGAATTTTGGCAGTCTGTGGAGGTGCCACAGGAGAAGTGGAAGGCTGGTTTGCTAAGGAGACGTTTCAAGGGGGAGGACCAGAATGCCTCTGTCTGTCAGCAGGCAGAGCTCCTGCGGGAGAGCCACTGAAGGTTACGGAGCTGAGGTGGGGTGGGTAGCCACATGTGGCCATTCCTCAAGCTACTTCCCATCTCAGAAAAAAATGTCCTCTTCCTCTTTTACCTCTGAGGCAATTCTATGAATTCATATGAACCTGAAAAGAGGAAAGAAAATATTGGCCCGCGTTATCTGCGGTCTTTATTGTTTTTGTTATGGTGGTGATTTAACAGATGACTTTGAATGCAGCCCTTAAAACCCCAGTGACTTTTTTATTGTGCAAGGAGATGCAAATGGCTTCCAGTGTGTCATGTTTGCTGGGGGGGGGGCTGGGGCTGGTCCCACTTTCCCCCCTTCTGCCCAAACCACTCACAGCGCTGGGCCCTGCTTTCCAAAATAGGCCAGACTGCTTGCATTTCATTCTCTTCTCTAAGGAAGCCTTGCTCTCTCTTCTCTGATATATACACAGAAAAGTCACTCTGCCCATGCTCAGATATCCTCTTTCCTGTTACTCATGGTCAGGCTTTGGCAACAGCCCTGCCCAGCCACCCCTCTGAAAAGCATCCTGCCCCAACAACGTCTGGACGGGCTCCACAGGCATTCTCTGCTGGCTTTCATGACCACTTCCAGAAGCTGTTCTTTTGTGCCCAAGGGCCAGCACCTCCGCCTGCCCACCGTGGGAAGAGTTCTGCTGGAAAAGCTTTGCCTCGGGTGGCAGGACTGAGAAAAGTGCCTTTAAGGTTTCCAGCAGAGCTTCCAGAGTGTATGAGTCAGCCTGGCAGAGCCCCAGATGCCCTCTGCCTGCCCGCCTGCCCGCCCAGCAGAAGAGCAGCGGGCTGTGCTCTGTCTTGTCCTGCCTGGGAGGGAGAGGACTGCAGTCTTGGCACTGACTGGTAGTGCAAGAAGCCCTGTTGCCCCAGCTGACCTGGTCAGGGCCAACCGTACCAACCGTTAGGCAGAGTGAGGCGGCTGACTCAGGCGGCCGGTCCTTGGAGAAGTAGCAACAGCCCCCTGGCTGTTTTTCCTGACCCCCCCCCCCAGCCTGTCATTCACCTTTGCTAGAGGGTAGAGTTGTGCATGCCTGGCCCGGGCCCCCTAAACTATCCCGATGCCTGTCACAGATTCAGCTGACTCCATTCTGCTTCTGTATCTTGAATGGCGGCCGGGGAGGGGGAC
The DNA here is from genome assembly GCF_030035675.1 of Rhineura floridana. Classification (NCBI taxonomy): domain Eukaryota; kingdom Metazoa; phylum Chordata; class Lepidosauria; order Squamata; family Rhineuridae; genus Rhineura; species Rhineura floridana. The sequence goes on along the minus strand of NC_084499.1, from coordinate 944,714 downwards.
TTGTCCTTTGCCTCAAGTAGCGAAATGTCTCGGGCTGGCCCTGGTCCCACTTCCTGCCCTGGGATCCTCGCTTGATTGTGCCCAAAGTCTCTTGAGTCCAGCATCACAGAAGCCCAAAGCGGGAGCAGAATAACCCACACGACCCCTCCGTGCCCGTCTGAGTGCCCAGCAGCTGCTGCCCAGCGGCTGCCAGCCATGGCTGTGACTTGTTTTGTGTGCTGCTAGTCACTGGAGCAGGCCTTGCAATGAGCTTGGGGTAGGCTGGGGGCTGTGCTGTCTGCACACCAGTGCCCACCAGGCGACAGTGCTGCAGGTGGGAGGCCTTGCCTCCCTCATCCATCATGAATTTGCCCAACCAGAGGGGAGGAGGAGGTACATTCCTCTCTCTGTCCTGAATCCCCGGGCAATCAATTTAATCAGATAACCTCAAATGACAGTATTATAAGAGAGACAGCAAAACTTCTCTCCCTCTGCTCTCTCCACACCAGGCAGAAGTTTATAAATGTCTGCCCTTCTCCCACCCCCAGGGCAACTTTTATTCTAAGCTAAATAGCCCCCCAGCCTTGTAACATTTTCTCCAGCCCCCGTGGCCAGTTTGGCTGACCTTTTTTGCATCTTTTCCAGTTCTGCAATATCCTTTTTAACCCCCCTCCAGAAAAGCTGAGGCGACCAGAACTGTCTGCATCTTCCACGTATAATATTTATAAAAGCATTCTGATACTGGCTGATATATTTGTCGTTTCTCTTCCTGCTAATTTCCTTGCCTTGAATTGGCCTTTTCCGCTGGCTGCTTGTTCAGGCTGCTGGCCCTTTTGCCATATTCTTCTGCAGAATTGATTATTTTCAAAAATGTGCTCTTGTTTTGTTTCCCGATTAGAGATCAGTGCAGTCTTGTCCTTTGGAAATGCCCCCCACATGCACACACGTCTTGAGTTCAATGAGAAAGCCCATCGACAACCTGCTGGTGGTGCAGTGGAGGGATTGCCTCCTCCAACAGCCTTTGGGGGCCTTACTCTTTTCGAAAAGGAGCAGGCGCTTTAAAGGACCCCTCCCACTGCACACATTTTTGCCAGAAGCAGCCATGCTAGCTTCAAGTGACTGTCGGGGCCCTCAGCGCAAGCACCTATATATAGCCCAAGTGTTTTGAGGCGGAGGGGATCTCCTCTCTGCTGTGCGTCTCCCAATGCCTGCTGCCAGCTGCCTTTGCCAGCCCTCTGTAAAGTGCAAGGCCTTGCACGGCCCCCCTCCCTCCTGGAGCCGTCTGTCTGCCTCAGATAGGGAACAGGAGGGGCTGATGCTATTCGTCCCTGCCTCAGTTGTTGCCTGGCAACATGCATGAGCTCTGCAGTACCAGCCAAGTGAGGATGGGAAGGAGCGCAGAGGCCTTTTTGCAGCTGCGGGGGGGGGGGTTGGTGGTTGCATCCAGTGGGGCTCCAGTCAAGCAGGCCAAACCAAACAGCCTGGCAGTGGTGCAGTTGAGTACTGGCCTTGATGGTGGGGGGGGCTTTATGTAACTGGTCCCATTTTTCTCCTCTCCTCCCCGCCCCACTTCTCCGTTCCTGATATGCCAGGGCAACAAACAAAAATCTGAAAAGCAAAAATAAATAAATCCCCCGTACACATGTGCACTTCTGCATTTAAAATTCATATAAAACATACCACCAGCAAGACTACAGAAATAAAACGGCTTTCTTCTGCTGCCCTGATGCTAAGCACATTTTTCGGGAATCAGCACCATTTTGGTGTAGAAATGGATACTTTTATTTTTAAAGTAAAAATAATAAAATGAGCATCTGTAGCCATTGACCTATAAAATGTTTTTTAAGAATAACAAACCCAGGATGCTTTGGGTGACTTGGGCCAGTCCCAGTGGCTGGAAGATTGCCCGTGGTGGTTGACCCGGGTGCTGACACCAGCCCTGTTTGCTGCTGTGGCTCCATCGTTGGGGGGGGATGTCTCTGGACTTTGGCCCTGAAGTCCAGCCCTGTCTGCACCACTGCAGCCAGGCCAACCTGGGCTGGGCTCCTTTGGGAAGAAGAGGGCAGGATAGAAAACGAAGGCTGGCGGTTCAGATCCAGATCTGCTTAGCTTTAGCGCTGTGGCAGCCACAACACCTTCGCTCTTGGAATTGCCTTTCGTTTGCTTCGCTTGAATGGATAGAATTACCATCTTGTCAGCCTGGGTGGTTTTGTTTTGTTTTTTTGCTTTGAGGTCAGTTGCCAGAAAAGCAAAAGACAGGGCTGCCCCCCCCCGGGGGGGTTGTTTGACCAGGCCGGGACTGAGGGGGCAACAACAACAATAATAAAGCTGGACTTCATAGACAAGCAGGCAGCTTTTCCAGGCATTTCCATCCCTGGTTCCACCCCTGCAACTGCTCAAGACTCTCTCATCCTGACCCAGAGGACTTGGCTTTGGGGCCTCACCCAGATACTAACCTTTTTTATTGATTTTTAAAAAGCTGGTACTTCTCTGAATGGGATTCCATTATTTGAAATGTTCTTTGCTGTAATGGGAACTAACCTCCCCCAAGCAAATGCTCACACATACAGAGCCCTGCTACATAAAGGGTTTGGTTGCAAGCAGAGGAGGCCCAGTCTTAGCCTCCAGACCTGTTTTCGGTGCCTGTGCTTCATCCCTGTAAATAAGGGAGAAGAGCTCTGGACATGTGAAAAGACCCTTCCCTTTAAACCTCTGCAAGAAATGGGGTAATCTAAAGTGTGCGTAAATATACCCAGAGCTGTCTTGAGTAGTAAAACAGTGTGAACATTTGAATAAAAATGGCAAACACCTGAAAAATCAACCAGCAGAGGTTGCTGCAAGGTGTCAGCACTGGGAGATATTCAAGGAGTCCTTAATTTATTAATTTAATTAATTGGGGCTTGGAGGCTGCCAGTTTCTCACTCTAATCTGGAAGTCCTACTGCTGGTACCAGTGAGCATGCAGAAAGTACGTTTTGCTTCAGATTAGGTAGAGAATGGGGGCTTGCAGCATTGAGGCTGGTTTGGACTGGGGGCCTGGATTGTTGCTTCTGCCATAGGTCTGTATGTGCTGCTTTGCTGGATCTGCCTAAAAGCCCCTTATGTACCATACTCTGTTCACGGTGGCCTCTAGCTAGGAAGCTCACAAACAGGAGATGAAGGAAATGCCTGCCCCTATTGTCTGGTACTCAGTGGAAGACTGCCTCTGAACATGGAGGTTCTATCATGTGACAGTGAATTCCATCAGCTAATTGTGTGTAGTGTGCAAAAGTACTTCCTTTTGTCTGGCCCCGAAACTCCTGCCTGCCTGTTTCATTGCACAATCCCCCAAGTGATGAACCATGGCTGCCAACTTCTGTTCCTGGAACTGCTAAGTCCAAGGCCGTCCTCAGGCTCATCTTCCACACCCACCCTTTCCACAAGTGTCTCATCGCAGCTCACCATCAGCAGCTTCATCAGAAAAACCGTTTCCTCTTTTCATCTTGTTAAAGAAACCTCGCTAAGGAGCAAATTACAGAAGTACAGCTGTGTGGGCGGGCACGTCTCTCCAGTTGCAACCACACGAGCCCGTAAGTTGGTATTGCAGAATTCAGCATCCGCTGACATCTGAACTTTCATTTTAAAAACACCACGCATGTTAAGTTTCTAGCCCTTAAGGTTTAAAAGTATGTGGGCAGTGCCTGATGAAGTGTCAGATGCTGGGAGTGGGGAAGAATTTTCCACGGTAGATTTTCAGTCTCACACATCGCTCTTGCCCCTTCCTTTGTACTTCTGGTAAGTTTGTTTAAATCAAGCAAAGTAAGCAGTTAAGAACAAAGGCACCCATCATCCTGCAAGATCAACCCTGCGTGCACCTTAGCCCAGCGTTGTCTTTTGGCAAGCCGGGTGCCTCAATTTATTTATTTGTTAGATTTATATCCCACCCTTCTTCCCAGTAGCTCATAATACTGAGACAAGAAAGTAATGGACCTTCTCCTTCCCCCTATGGTTTGTGCTCAGGGTTTGGTGTTCAGAGGTACAGTGCTTCTAAACATGGAGGTTCCATTGAATATGGCTAGTTTGTTGAACTTAGTTTTTCTTAGTGCAAAACATCGGTTGTACCTTTTTGTTGAACAGTTTTGTTTCCTTTGCGCCACATTTGCAGGGCTGCCAGACTGCACCCAAGGGCACCTCTCATCAGTGCCGGCCTTCTATTCTTGCAGACTAGTTTAACCATCTTCCTCCAGGACTACAGAGTTGAGGCACCTGTTGTGGTTCAGTTATGTTGTAGTTACTTACACACCCACAGAGGTCCCTGTAGGAGTTGCCATCTTTTTCTCATAGCTGAATGTCAGGCAGAAATTCAGCAGATGCAGATTTTTCTTCAGCACTGGCTGAAATGTGCACATAAAAACTAGCCATTTTGCTAGCCGTGGGAAAACAGTATGAGACTGTGTACACTCCAGAGTAGGCCTTTCTGTGGTTCTGTAGGGAAATTCTGGTGCTGAGCAACCCCCTTAAAAAAGCAACAACAACTTTGCCCCATCCAGCCTTGGAAATTTCCTCCTTTGCAGCCTTTAGGACTAGGAGCTGTTTTTCATATTGTTTTAAACAACAATCAACATTTTTGTTATTGTTTGTTGAATGTATATATTTATGTTGAACGTTACACCCAGTACTGAATTTGGTTTCATGTGTGTACTGCAGGAGACCAAATTAAACACGGCTTCATCCCATTTCCTGCAGAATTTCAGTTATAAGACCATGTCTTACCACAGCCTTTTTCACACCGACTGCCTTGTGAGCCTCACTGTTTCCTCTGTGACGCATGGCTGAAAGTGCATCTCTGCTGGCACACCACATTCCTTTATTATTCCGCTGCAATAGCATGTCCCATGTGACTTTGAAAGCTAGGAGGGTGATGGTTCTCTGGGCAAAGATAACACTAGGAAAAACACCGTCCTTCAGTCTGTTGTCGACAGTCCACAGCGTTACTCAGCAGCTGCAGAGTGTGGGTGAAATGGCAGGCTGGGCATTACATGGCACTTTGGCATTCAGGCACATGCATTTACAGCAGCCTTTGCCAGCCTGGTGCTCTCCAGATGTTTTGAACAACAACTTCCATTCATCAGACTGGGCTGGCTAGGGCTGATGGGAGTGTTATCCAAAACTTCTGGGGAGTACCAGGCTGGGCCCCACTGTTTTAGAAGCCAGGTGTGTCCATTCTTCCACCAAGAGAGTTAATGTTGGGGAAGGGCTGTAGCTCAGTGGTAGAGCATCTGCGTTGGGTGCAAAAGGCCCCCAACATCGCCAGTTCCATCTGGGGAAGACCCCCGCCTGGACTTCTGCAGAGCCTGCTGCCAGTCATGGTTGGCCAAGCGGAGGGAGCTGGCCCAAGCATCCAGCTCACAGTAAGACAGCTGTCCTTAGGGCTGTTGTGCCCAGATCCCATTGGGGCACCTGGTTGGCCACTGCGAGAACAGGGCTGCTGGACTCGGTGGGCCACTGGCAGGAGGCTCTTGCGTTCTGGGGGAGGAACCCTGAAAGCTGGCTATTCCAGCAAGTCACACTAGGAAACTTTTACAAGGGCCCCAAAAGACAAATATAAGGCAGCAATTTGCCAGGGACTAGGAAAAAGGGCCGCCTAGCCAGTTCTCGTGTCCGTCTTGGAAAGAGTGAAGACCTTTTCCCAGGGAAAGAAAGCCAGGTCAGAGAGCCCCCACGCCTGGCCCACACAGGCCACATTTCCTCCCCTCTTCTACCAGCAAGCTGTGTATTTCCAAATAGCATCTTGGGAAACAAGTTGGTTTTCCTGTTTTGAACCCACCAGATCAGTCTTCCTCCCCTCCCCCGCCTCCTTCCTGTTTATGTGGCTTTTCCTCCTCCGTACCAGGTATGCAGGTGTGCTTCTGCACCTGGCAGGCGGCAGGCTGCCTCCTCAAGGACAGAAAAGTGAGACGTCCATGAGCGCCGTTCTGTGTCTGCTGCACATTGTGTGAGCTTATGGACAGAACTCTTCCTACATGTGGATACCAAACATTTTAAAAGGGGGAGGGGAGATGTTTCTGGAAGAGGGGATGGAGTTCATCTTTACCTTCAGGATGTTGTTTCTGTGTGATGGTAATGAAGAAGGAAGCCTTTGCAGTCCAATTGACTCATGACTGAGCCATGTGCAAATGACCTCTGGTTACACACAGGCAGGAAGGGCCAGAGAAAAGCACAGGGAGACTCTCCAGTTGGAAATTTGCAAGCTGGCCAAGCCTGTCTGCAGTTCAAATCTAGCATTAGCCAATAACCTATGTAGTGCACTCAGGACAGAGTCTCACTTGCTCACCAAATCTCACCTCTGTCCCAAATCTGCAACATGGAGATGATAATAACTGGCCTGCCTTGCAAGCTTGTTGGAAACATCATTGAAATTATGTATGTGGAATGTGTCGAGCACTGGAAATGTGTCAAAGTATTCTCCAGCTCTGTCGGTCTAGATCTGGGAGATGGTGCTCTCCAAATGTTGCCAGACTACAACTCCCATCATCATCGCTGGCAACTGGGCATGCTGGCTGGAGCAGCTGGGGCCTGGAGTCCAACAGCACCAGGATGGCCACAGATTCCCTGTTCATCGCTTAGGATAAGGGCATTAAAGGAGCCCTGAAGCTGGATCAGACTAAAGGTCCATCTAGTCTAGGGGTAGGAAATCTCCAGCCTGTGGGACAAACTTGCCCTTGCATCTGTTTTCCCCAAACCATGCACACCTGACATCACATTAGGTACAGCCACAGCTGGATTGGCTGCACAGCTAATCCCTGCAGAAATGATCTTTGCAAGCTCTGTGCTTGGGGCTTGCAAAGCACTTGCAAAGCACTTCTCAAACATCCAGCAACCAGAGATCATTGACTCGCTAACAGATGCTTGAAGTGATGTGCAAGGATCCTTGTTGGGTGGGTGGGACATAGTGACATCAGGTGATTGATGGGCTCCCCTTCCCACCTGTCAAATTGGCCTATGGGAGTGGGACATAGGATCTGGCCCACAAGTCCAAAAGGGTTCCCCACCCCTGACCAGTGTTCAGTTTCCCATAACTGCCAACCAGCAGATGCTCACAAACCTTTTCTTCCCTTTATTTGTCCCCACCATCTAGCATTCTAGAATGATGTTTCTGACAAGGTGCACCTGGCACCAACACTGTTGTCTTTTTGGCGCCAGGTCAAGACTTTCCTCTTCTCCCAGGCATTTTATCATGTGTTTTTAAATTGTTTTTAATTTTTTTTTAATTGTGTTTTTAAATTGTTTTTAATTTTTTTTTAAATTGTGTTTTTAAATTGATTTCTTGTATTTTAAAAATTGTATGTTTCTTTATTGTTTTAATTGCTGTAAACCGCCCAGAAAGCTTCGGCTATGGGGCGGTGTATAAATGTAATAAATAAATAAATAAACAAATAGTTCTTAGGTAGACTGCCTCTGAACATGGAGGCTCCACTAAGCTATTATGCCTACTGAGCACTGAGAGATACAAACACAATAGCAGTTTGTGCTGGATGAGATAAAAGGTCCCTCCAGTCCAGCATCCTGTTTCTCACAGTTTTCCAGTAAGATAGGAACATAGAAAGCGGCCTTATAGTGAGTCAGACCATTGGTCCATCTAGCTCAGTATTGTCTACACTGACTAGCAGTGGCTGTCCACGGTTTCAGGCAGGGAGTCTTTTCCCAGCCCTGCTTGGAGGTGCCATTGGGGACTGAACCGGAGACCTTCTGCATGCAAGGCAGGTGCTCTGCCCCAGCCCATGGCCCTGGCCTCTGGGAGGCCCATAAGCAAGCCGCACTAATGTGTCCAGTGTGGAGTAAACCAAGATACTCTGCCTCTAAACCTGGGGGCTCTATTGCTAACGTCACCGCTATCAGGCCATATGAGCTCCGCTGGATGAGCATCCCCCTCTGGCCAGTTGGGAGGCCCCAGGAAGCTCCCATGCAGAACCTGAAGGCACCAGCCAAAACAGATGCCAGGGGTCACCCCAGTCCCCTGGAGGTGAGGGATACTCTAGGGCAGCCTTCACGAACCTGGCTAGCTCACACCAGCATCATATGGCTGTGCTGCCCAGGGCTGATGGGAGTTGCAGTCCAAAACAGCTGAAGGGCACCAGATAGCTTTAGTGAGAGGAACTCTGCACTTCCTCAGATACCTTTTTATCTATCTTCATATATTCTAAGATGCCAGGCAGCAATTAATCCCTGGGTGGGTATGCTGCCTCTGAACATGGAGGTTCAAGGATTCATGCATCGGTGTGGACTGAGAAGCCAGCCTCCCTGGTTTCAGCAGGCTTTGCTCTCAAGTAAGCATGCATGGGACTGCAGCCTCATAAGCCTGTAAAGCTGATCTTGGCTGAACTGGACTGCTCCATCCATTCTTTAAATGCAGTGGCTGGCATTGAAGCTGGTACTGCAAATTTGCAAGCACTGCCAGTCCCAGCAGAGTGAGCTTGAAAGCAAAGATTGCAAAGTGCCAAGACAAAAGATCCTGGTCTGAGTCGCTGGGAGATGGCTGCAGTTGGGGAGGGTCTGGGGTAAGAGGGATGTGAGAGGGTGTCGCCCCCCCACTTTATAGCACAGGTCTGTCCCACATACCAACATTGCCTGAACTCATCAAATCAGTCTCTCCCTGCCAGAAATGCTCTTTTTCTCTTTCTCTTTTTCTTGTCCTCTCAAAACCTGAATTGCTTTTAAAATTTGGCAGCATCAAATTGGCACATCAAGGATACACCCCTTTGCTGCCAATACAGGCAGGGTGGGCAGGAGGGAGGGCGATGCCCTGGCTAGGAAAGAAAGAGGAGACCAAGGGGGCAAAAGCTGGCCCTGGCAAGCCTTGGCACCATCTGCATGCCAGCTTGGGCTGGCCCCAGCAAAGGATCCTTAGCCCTCCATCTCATTGGCTCACCCAGGGCTCTTTGGATGCTGCTGCGGACAGGATTCCGGCGGGGGGGGACCCAGGGGGGCATGTAGCAGTTTTATCCCCAGGTGCCACCTCCAGCCCCCTCCCAAGGAGCCTGGGGCCTGTCGTTTGGGGCATCTGGTTGGCCACTGGGAGACCAGGATGTTGAACTGGCCTGATCCAACAGGCTCTTCTGCTGTTCTGAACTACAGTTTGGCAAGGGAATTGCCACTAAACCAGTTCCAGTCTGCCGTGTAAACACAGGTCCTGCGTGCCTCATTGTGCACATCCAGCACCAGGAGTCCGGCCCCAACCCCCTGCCCCCCCTCCCTGCCTGGCCCCCACAAACCCTTCCACCCCACAAGGGCGCTCTGAACGGAGATTGTGCCAAGGATTCCTTTGTTTCGTTCAGTAGTATAACTTTATTTGGGAGAGTCAGTTTGGGGTTAACAAGACTGGGTATAAAACAGGTGCTTTATCACAACCCACAGCTGGAGCAATGGGAGGGAGGGAGGTGGTGGCGGCATCCTCCCTTGGGCCACCCACAGCAGCCTGCTTGGGCCTAAGGGCAAGCCTCCCAGCAGCCCATTGGAAATGCTCTGGGCCAGCGCAGTCGTTCCCTGGGGCTGGCACACCTGGGAGCTGCAGGCGCCTTGCCCCTTTGGACTGGTACAGGCTCCTGTGGGATGCACTTCATCTGTTCTTTCAACGTGGAGGCTGAGGCTGCCAGCCAGCCGGAGAGCCCAGGGCCCTTCCTGCCTCCCTGTGCATGTTTGTGAATGGCCCTGGCCCCAAAACGCTGGGAGACAGGTGGAACTCCACCTGGATATCCATCAGCGGCCCCTGCCCCAAGGAGCCCGCATCCTCCCCTGGCCTTGCCTTCCACAGCCCCTCCCTCACCTCCCTTGGGATGGGCATTCCCTCTTTGGGTCTGACGGCTGCATCACCCACAGAAGGTACCTGAAGCCAGGCTCCTCCTCCACATCCCCAAAGCTTGCTTGAGGGAGACAGGCCCCAAGGAGCTGCCTCCCTTCTCTGCCCAATGGGCACGTAGGGCTGAGCCCAAACAGGTGAGCAGCTGAGGGACACCCCTCTCAGTGTCTCTGGCCCCAGTCGTTAAGAGGATGTCTAGCAAATTATGGCTTTTCACTCTCTCACTTGGCAGATACATTTTTTGCAAATATTCATCTCCAAAGAGGAAGTTAGCATTTTGTTCCCCTCCCCCTCCCCCTGGAATTCAAACAAGCACATAAATGGAAGGTGTCCCCCCCCCCGAAATATGCCTACTTGTTCCCTCCAGCTAGCAAGCAAGCCGTCCTTTTGTGTGAACCAGAATGTCTGTGTGCAGGGCTCGGCTAGTGCTTTGGAGGGTAACCCACCTCCAGTTCACTCCTGAAACCTCAGTAGCGGGGGGGGGGGACTTCCTTCCCTCAGGGTGGAGGTTTGGTGTCAAGCAGAGGTTCAGTCCCTGCCAGGCCTGGACATTTTTAAAAAAATTTTTTGGCTCGGACAGGCCACTCCTCTTCCCCAGGGTCGAGGCTACCCAAGAAGGAAAATGGCAACCTCAATCTGTTTTATTTGATGGCAAGGGCCCAAACAAGATGCATTTCTGTAACAGTGATGTGGAACATAGATCCTCCAAAACGAGGATAAAAATAAATAAATATGTTTTTAGCTTCCCTCAAGGACCTGCATCAGGAAAATGAGGCAACCCTACTGGGAGGTCCATTGGCAACCGTCTTTTGATTGGCAGCAGTTAGATCCACGCAAGACAGCTTGGCCACAGAAGGGGAAACTTTGGCAAATAACTTAGAAAATGGTGTCCGAGTTGGCTCCCAGCACAGGCCCTGCCTGGTGTTGCTACTCTGGGTGCCCCACACCCTGGCACCTCTATCGGCTGCCCAACTCCTTGTAACGCTAATGGCTTCCTGGTTCAGGCTGCCAACATGAATGTGACTACAGCAGCCCTGCTGGGATGCAAAGCCACAAGCAAAATGCTGGAATTGGGGAGGGAGGTCTTATGTTGTTGTTGGGGTGAGTGGAGGGAGGATAATCAAGCTGGAGGAAACAAGGGTGGGCCGTGAGGTCTTGTGGATAGATCTCCCCCACTTTTCCTGCTGGCGCCTCCTCCTCCAGCCTACAGGAGAGAGTCAAACTCCTCTCTGTCCTCCTCCCATTTTGCTGCAGGGGACATCCACACCCTGCCTCCTGCACTCTGGTGCAACTGCCCCAGCAGCCTCAGTCATTCTCCTTCCATCATGTAAACACAGGTGCCAGGCTGGGGGGGGGGGTCCACTGGGGCGCCACGGCAGCACCTGGAGGCAAGCGGGTGCTGGTCCTCGGTGGCTGGCAGAGGGGCAGGTCAGTCATCATGGCCTCCCGCAGGACCAGCCGTTGCGCTCTCTCCTCTCTCACGGTCCCAAGGGGGCAGGTGGAACCAGGGGAGGGGGGGGGACACGCAGCTTACATGATGGTGCAGGAAGACAGTGGGTTCCGTATGTGGCAAGTGCAGGCTGCCCCACAATACTGGCGGAAGGTCTGGTAGCAGCTGCGATCGGCCTCGCTACTCCACTGCACCGGGTTGGCTGAGAGGGCCTCTGCGGGCAGCCTGTTGAGGATGCTGGTGTTGACAGCCAGTGCGGCCAGCCCATAGTCAGTGAACAGCACAGTCTCCCTCTTGCAGGTGGGGCAGGAGATGAACTTGTACTTGGGACAGGACTCGTAGAGGATCTGCAGGCACTCCTCGCACACCGAGTGCAGACAGGAGAGGATGCGCGGGCGTTTGTGGGTGAAGTTGTACATGTGGCCACAGGTGGGGCACTCCAGTGGCTCGCATGGGGTGGAGGGGTGCAGCACGTACTGGTTGACAATCACCTCGTCTGATGGCGGCGGTGGCTGGCGGTGGTAGCAGATTTCGGAGCTGCCTTTGCGTTGCGCCTGGTACAGCCGCTCGCGCCGGGGCGGGGGTGGCGTCCGGGAGAGCCCCAGAGGGCCCGAGTTGCTGTCTAAGACTGGGATGTCCCCGCAGGCCTGATTGACGATGATCTCTGACTCCGAAGGCCAGGCCCGCTTGGCGACAAGGGGAGGGTCCCGGTGGGGCGCAGGGGCATAGCGCGACTGGGTGCTCTGTAGCTCTGAGAACTTCTCCGGGTGGATGATCTTCATCGCCTCCATTTTGATGATGACCTGCTGCCCCTTCAGGCATGACATGAGGAGGTTCTTAACATTACTGTCCGTGGCTCTGGTTTCTCCGAGGGCCTCCTGCATGAGGCTAGGAGGTGTTTGCAGCAAGCCAGGCTTTGAATCGCGCATGTGCCGTGAAGCGGCACTGTTGGAGGTGGCCGCTGGAGCAGGGGGACATCCTGGAGGAAACGTCGCAAAAATGGTGCCTTCCAGGTGGGCTGTGGGGCTAAGCCAGGGGGGTAGTGCGCATTCCTGGCTGGTCAGGTTGGAGGGCACAAGGCGTGCTGGAGAAACCTCCTGGAATTAATGAAAGCAATCCGCGGCCAAGTGGGGCCTTTGGCTGGGTGGTCCTGAGTACAGCGAGGCTGGCCAAGATGTTGCACCATGGAGCCAAGAGGGGTCTGCTGCTGTCCCCTGCAGGGTTGCACCTCGCTGACTGGCTGGATGAGCAATGAGGCAGCCAAGTTCTGTTGGTTCCTCTCCCCCCACTCTGCAACCCTGGGGGCCTGAGCCACCTTGATGGCAGGTGAGTCAGGCTGAAGCCGTTTCTCAGGAAGGAATGTTATCACACAGCACCTTCTGCTCTTCCCCCACAGGGCCTTGAATCCTGTTTACCTGCAAAGAGGAGATCCTGATGGGCCTCAAGAATGTGTTTTGCAAATTCCAGAGGTCTGACTTCCCTGTCTCTCCCACTCTCTTGCTCACAGACATCTACAGAGCTTCAAGCATCAAGGTGCAGGTGCTAGTGAAACGCATCCTACCCAGGCGCTGGGCTTCAGAAGGCTTCATCTCTAACAGTCCTTTAGCCTCGTTGTCTGGCTTGGCCTCCCAACTCAATCTGAAAAACAAAGGAAACCTTTTTTCCCCAAAAAAAACAAATCTGTCAGCGGGCATGTGCTTAGACAGGAGTCTGTTGCTTATTCCAAAGCTCTGTCTCCTACTAACAAATCAAAACAAGACAATAATGCTGGGAAAAACAGCAGGGAGTATAAAAAGAGGAAGGCCAAACAAGAGATGGATTGATTCCATCAAGGAAGCCACAGACCTGAACTTACAAGATCTGAACAGGGTGGTTCATGACAGATGCTCTTGGAGGTCACTGATTCATAGGGTCGCCATAAGTCGAAATTGACTTGAAGGCACAAAACAACAACAACAAACGAAGCAGGAGACTTGATGTAATAAAAATGACCAGTGAAACCACACAACCTGTCTTTTCTTCAAAAGGCAACACCCAAAGAAGAGTTTTGTGTAAATCAGAAGCTTGCTTCTCATATAAAAATCTACTTGGTCCAATCACATATTTCATTTCACTTTCCCTACGCTGTGATAGGTTGATGTTATTGTGACGGCCTGCCCTGCTCTCCCTCCCACAATGCACTTGCTCCTCATTGGTCTGCACTGAATTTGCCACTCTAACTTTCCTCTTGGATCAGGGTAGTTGCTTTTTTGTTTTTACTCTTCTGGGGTATGGGTTTTAGGACAATTCTTTTTTGTCTAAGTTCAATTATTTTGTTACATAGGAAGCTACCTTAGTTATATTGAGTCAAGCCTTTGGTCCATCTAGCTCAGTGTTGTCTGCACTGGCTGGCAGCAGCCCTTTCAGACACTGTCTTTCCCAACCAACCTGGGGATGCCAGGAATTGATCCCAGGATGTTTTTGCATGCAAAGTATGCGCTGTACCCCTGAGCTGCAGCCCTTTCCCAGAAAAATGTCTGGACAGGGACTTGAAACGCAAAGTCTGGTGCTTTTTCGGCTGTGCTACACAGACCCCTTCCCCCTTTTTTGCTTCTGAAGCCCTGGAGCAGGGGCGTCACTACCAGGGTGCAGAGGGTGCGGCCCGCACCTGGGCGTCACCATGAGGGGGGTGACACCCAGAGCCGCCCCACCCCGTGTCGTTGCCCGGCAAGGCTGCTCCAACTCCTCCTCGGAGGCAGGCGGGCGGGCGAGACCAAGAGCAGCGTCTTCCCAGGGGCATGGACGGGGTGGCTGGCCTTGAGTGCGCGCGTGCAGACATGCGCACACAAGCCCAGCCACCTCGTCCATGCCCCTGGGAGGGCACGCACCGGAGGTCTGCCCCCCCCCCGCACTCCCGCTAGTGACGCTGCTGCCCTGGAGAGCAGACAGAGTGCCCATCTGTCCCAGTGGTGGGGAACCTGTGGCACTTCAGATGTCACTGGACTCCAGCTCCAATAATCCCTGACCACTGGCCCTGTTGACCAATGGGAGGTGGTGTCCAACAACATCTGCAGCGTAGTGAGTTAGACACTCCTGGTGTGCATGACAGGATAACAGACCTGGGCCCTTTCTCTGGAAGATGTTCATACTCTAGAACTCCTTGTTTGCACCTACCCACCCACCTAACGTGGGTGTGGGTGTGCGTGGGCTTTCTCTTCAGAAAGGACCATGAAAACTGCTTGATCATAACAAGCCCTCTGGGCAGCTGTGGGGAGTTACTATAAACTGGCCATCTCAACTGCCCTGCATATCTCAGAACTTACTTTCAGTGCAAGCACATCCTGGAAACATATGAGATTATAGAAAGACTGCACCAGAGCATGCACAGAGTAGTTCCAAAATAAAGAGTGCTGGGGGGAAAGGGCAGACTCCCTCCCCCACTCCCCATTGCTGAGTTCAGGAAAGGAAAAGGTGCCTTCAGTGGCTTATCAATTTCAGCAGCACATGATACAAAGGAACAGCCCACTCGGGTGTCAGATGTGTGGACGCACATCCCACACTGAGCACCGGCAGTTTCCATGCTCCTTCAACAATTCTGCGGTTGGTTGAGAGCCACACTCTGCAAACTTGCACCCTGCCTCTGCTCCCTGTCACAGCCCCACACCTCTCTCAAGCCACATCTATACCAGTGAGGCAAATTGCTTCACTAGTCATTTCCTCTCCCCAGGGAGCTGGAAATCTTGAATGAAAGACGTCTAGGGGCACCAAAACACTGAAGCAATGTTGGACCAACTGACTTTAGAGTTGGACTATGCAGGGTTTCAAGCTT
Source organism: Rhineura floridana (assembly GCF_030035675.1). NCBI lineage: Eukaryota > Metazoa > Chordata > Lepidosauria > Squamata > Rhineuridae > Rhineura > Rhineura floridana. The sequence goes on along the minus strand of NC_084499.1, from coordinate 929,643 downwards.
CACATAACTCATATCTGGGAGAAGTGGCGTCATTTACTGGCATAGCATTTAAAGGAATCAAAACGCCCGCCAGGCACAAGCAAACAGCGTACTGGGCTTAAGCAGGCTGGTTTCCTTCAGGCTCAGTGCCATTTCCCCGCACATCTGCAGAATTGGCATCATTAATAGTGATACTGGCCTACCTCATGGAGATGTCTACGCTTGACTAAGATGATATACAGGAAACACTTTGAACAACTGAAATGTCAGATATATTCAGAATGGAAATGGACCTGAATGGGACAGCGCTTGACCACATACAGCAAGATAGGATGTGTTAATGTGGACCAATTTTTTTATGCTGGTAGAGAGTGAGTCACACAGGACTTCTCTGCTTCTTGCTGAATTTAGTTTTCCCAAACTACAGAAAACATTAAAAATGAGATGCTGTGGTGCCAGCAGCTGTTGTTGTTTTTATTTTATTTAACTGTTAGAAGCCATTTCGGCATATACGTGCTATAAAAATCAATAAGGCATTTATATACTACTTAAGAATTGTACATAAACATCATAAAATTTACAGAGCTGATCCTGGCTAGTCTTCGTTCACCCATCCAGGTCCAAAGATATTTCATTCTCAAGAGAAGTGAGGGGAGGGGAGAGAAAGGCCCCCTCCAGGCCCCCAAGAGCTGAAAGTGGTTTAGATAGGCATCAATCCCCATGGACATGGACTGAACACAGCTTTCTTTTCTCCCCCTGCAGCATCTAGTCAAACAGACCCTGCAGGTTTTGAAACGGAAACCTGCAGGACCTGTTCAACAGAGTGAAAGTGGGTGCACACCATGGACATCAATCTGTCCCTCTTTGAAACTGCTTTTGTCTCTCTGAGAATGGGGGGACCCTAACATTTGTCTCTAGCTTGAGCTGTGTTACTGTTGGCTGACAAGAATATCATGTGGCAATGAACCAAGTGCTGAAGTGGGGGGGGGGGAACCTGGGTTAAAATCTCCCCTCAGTCATGAAGCTGGCTGAGTGAACATGGGCCAGTCTCTCTCTCTCTGCCTAACCTACCTCACAGGTTTGTTGTGACTGCACCGTGTGATGCCCCCAAAGGCAGGACATAAATGTGATCAATGAGTACAAGTCTCCCACACAATGCAGTTTCAGCTTGTGGAACTCATGGGCACGGGATGTTGTGATGGAATGCCTGCTAGGGCACAGAGCTTTAGAAAAGAAAGACTAATGAAAGGCATGGACGGGGTACATATCAAGAGCTACTAGGCTTGCTAGCCAAATGGCTCTTGCATGCTCAGAAGCTCTGAGTACTGAACAGATGGAATCGAAAAACACTCCCAGCGTATACAGAGGTTTGAACTGCTAATCGCTGTAGCACAGAGTCATGCAAGAGGGTCAAAAGCACACAGAAGCACTCAGCTTTCTTGGTGGCAGATGGGGATGTTTCCCTCCTCCACAGCCTGGCGGTATTTTAAAGCCTTGTCTCCCTTGCTGTTTTCTCCCTCGGTTGCAGCCTTTGCCAACCTGGTGCCCCCCAGATGTTTAGGGCTCCAACTCCCATAAGCCTCAGCATCATACGGCTGTGCTGGCTGAGGTTGACGGGAGCTGGAGGGCACCCCAGGTTGGCAAAGGCTACTTTGCTGTTGCTTTTCAAGTTGGGGCAAACATCTTTCTGTTTTGTTACGTTACTCTGAGAAGTTCGGTGCAGGATCACAGAAAGCGGCCTTCACATGAGTCAGACCGCGGGGCCAACCAGTTCAGTCTTGGCTGCACTGACCGGCAGCAACGGCCCTCCAGGGTTCAGGTGGGAGACTCCCAACCCTGCCCAGGATGCCGCTGTTGGGAATGGACCTGGGGCCTTCCGCATGCAGAGCAAGGGCTCTGCCACCGAGCTGCAAACCTTCCCCAAACACACGTTGATGGAGGAGTAATAATGAAAATGATATCAGTATCTGGAGGAGGTGGATCATCCCGTGGAAAAAAGGAGCCTTTCACTGGCTCAGGCCATCTAGCCCAATATTCTTTCTTACAAGGGTGGAGAGCCAGGTGCCCTGGCGAGGCCTACCAGCAGGGCATGAACACAATGGCCAGCAACTGGCAGTCAGAGGTAGATTGCCTCTGCCCATGGAGGCTCCATTCAGCTGCCAGGCTAAGAGCTTTCTACAGACCTCTCCTCACACTGACTGAGTTATGTTTAAGGACACCAAAACCGCCAGGCCTCATGCACCTGGCAGGTCAATTCATTCCAATGGCTTTAACGGGATTCGACCAGTTCCTGCAGAAGGCAGCTATCAATGGCTACTAGCCAGGGTGGTATGCCTGACTACCAGCTCCCAGCAGGAGAGGGTTACTGTGGCCATGCCCTGCTTGAGGACTTTCCCCTGGGCCCCCCAGCTTGCCGGCTGGGAGAACAGGGTGCCAGGCTAGGTGGCCCCTTGTGGCCTGATCCAGCTCCCCACTGGCTCTCGTTGTGCCAACGCTGCGGGGGGGAGGGGGACTGGGCGTCAGTCGGGCTGCTGCATCCCTTGTCCTGTAGGCTCCTCCGGGCAGGGACCTGTCCTCTAAACCCGCCTCGTCCCTGGCTGTGGCTGCATGAGGAGGACTTGCTGTCCCGCAGACCCACCGCCCCAGCCCCGGATGGGCTTCCTGGCCTCTGGCCCCTCGGGGCTCACTGGCCTGAGCGAAAGACAGCGGAGTTGTTTTTATCCGACCAGCCCGCCGGAGGCGGCGGCATCGCCTGCAGGCCTCCCGCAGCCCGGCACAGGCGACCCACGGCCCCCCTCCAGATGCCGCCCGCCCGGCCAGCGGTCAGGGGGAGATCTCCGCTCCCTCCCGGGGCCGGCCGATGCGCTCTCACCTCGGGCTCCGCTGGGCCTTCTTGACGACCGATGCCGGCTTTGTGGGGCACAGCCCTCGCCCGCTCAGCCTCCGAGGGGCCGTGTCGCTGGAGGCGGCCGGGCAGGCAGAGGCGGCGGGCAGGGCAGTCCCTGCCTCCCTCCCGGGCGGCGCTGGCTCGTCCTTCCCCGCCAGCCTCCGGTGCGCGGCGGGTCCCTCCCGGCCTCCTCGTGAGGGCGCGCCTTGGCCCGGGCAAGAGCTCCGCGCTGCCCGCTCCCTTCCGTCCTTGCGTCCCTCCTGTGCGCCTGCCGGGCCGGGCTTTCGCGGCTCCCAAAGATGCTGCGGCCAGGCCGGCTCCTCCGCGAGCAGCTCCGGGGCGAGGGGGACCCAGGCGAGGGCGGCTGCAGGAGTCCCTCCTCGCCGTCGCTGCCTCGGGATGCTGAGCCGGGGCGGGAGAAGCGCCGCCCTCCCTGCCTGCCTGCCTGCCTGCCTGCCTGGTCCCGCGGCGCCGCAGCCTTCAGGGTGGATGCCCGGCCCGGACTGTCTCCTGGGCGACGCGGAGCCTGCCGCCGCCTCCCCCGCCCGCCTGCGTGCCTCGCGCTCTCTGCACTGCAGTGATGCTGCGCGCTCGGCTCGGCTCACATTTCCCTCAATCAGCAGCCCGCCGCCGCCGCCGCCTCGTGGCCACCGCGCCTTAGAGTCCGCCCGCCGGCCCTGCCCCGCCGGCTCTCCCCCCGCTCGCTGGCTCCTTGGCAGCCCGCCTCCGGTTCCTCGGCCCGCTGCAAAGCGAGCGCAGCCACGGCTGACACCTCTGCGCTGACCGTTGCCATCCCGGCGGCCGGGCGGCGACTCCTCCTCCCTCTTGGAGGCTTCCGAAAAGGCGCCTTTCGCCCGAGCTTTGCGCGGAACCTGCACCCCGACGCCTCCCCTTGCGCGCACCGCGGATCCGACGCTGCAAGCCGTTTGCAGGACGGGGGGTCGGCACGTGGGGCCCTCCCGCCGCCGCCGCTTGTCTGGCCAATGGGAGCAACATCCAGAGGGCCCCAGCAGGGCCCAGTCCCTAGGTTAGATGTCTTCGCCTGTCCTTACCATCCCCCTGCGAAGTAGGCCGACGGGCCCAGATACCTCCGGAGGTTGAAGCGCGGAGGAGGAAGAGGAGGAGGCGGCGGCGGCAGGAGGAAGAGTCGCTTCTGGCCTCAAGACGGCGCCCAGTGAGTGGCCCTCGATGCATCATCAGGGGGCCTGGAAAGCAAGATCCTGCCGCCCGCTGCCTTTTGAGGCCATTTGGGTTCCGAATTAATTGGCGCAGGAATCGCTGCAATCCGCTGGCCCGGATTCCTTTCAAAGGGGATATTACTGGACACGTTCAGGGAGGAGGAGAGGTCAGGGAAGGGCCTTTAGCCACAAGGGCCGTGTGGAGCCTCCACCTTCAGAGGCAGTCTGTCTTCTTCCTCTATGGAAGAAGCCATTGCCTTCAGGCCCTGCTTGCCGGAGGCGTCTCCCCAGCCACTCCGGGTAAACAGGGCGCTGCAGGAGGTCTCATTCAGCAGCCAGGCTCTGATCATTCACCATGATCATTAGGAATGGAGCCTCCACGTCCAGAGGCAGTCTGCTCGAAGTATCATATCCAGGGGGTTACCATCCGTATCTCAAAAAGACAGCTCTGCTGAGATTTCGGTTATGTGCCAATCTATTTTAATGTAAATTATCTGTTAAAAAGAGCAGACTCTTATTGTTTAATTGGCTGACCCAGCCCTCTGTTTCCTCACAAGGAGCTGAAAGACACCTTTGAGCCCCCTTTGGGCTATTGTGTGAATGTTTTCTGTAACCTGGGAAGAAGAAAGACTCCTCTTCCGGTCAAGCATTTAGCATTTGCATTACAGGCACAGGGAAACCCAGGCACCCTTGTTGCGTCTTGTGCCAAAATGGCCTCTTCAGCCAGACCACAGAAGCTAATGTGGACTAGAACCACTCTTTCACACCGTTTGCAGCCCACCAAACATTAAAAAGACACTCCAGATTCATTATGATCATGGAGGCCATATCAATCAGTTGATTTCAATTGATGGCCAGGTGGAACCTCCATGTTCAGAGACAGTATACCTCTCTGTGTGAACTAGATGTTGGGGACACTCATCAAGGGGGGCTGTTGTTATGGGGAGAGACAGCAGCTCAGGAGCGGAGCAGCTGCTCTACAGGCAGAAGGCCCTGGGTTCAACTCCTGGCATCTCCATCAAGGCAAATCAGTTTTCTGGAGATGGGGGGGGGAGAGAGAGCTCTCTGCCTGTGTCCCAGGCAAGCGGCTGCCAGTCAGAGTGGACAATGCTGGGCTAGGTAGATTGATTAGCGAAGAGTCTGGCCTGGTGTAGGCAACTCCGGAGGCTCCTTCCCTGTCAGGGGCTGGCGAACGTTTGTGGCCCCACAGCTGTCCTCTGTCTCTGGCTCCCCTCAACTCCATCCAGTGTGGCTGGCAGATCTGGAGGGCCAAAGGCTCCCCTTGCGTGCCTCCCGGGGCCTGTGCCTGGAGGGCTCTGTTTGGGAAAGTATGCTGGCCAGAGAGACCTTCTCCCAGCCTCTGAGAGTGCTCCCCCCAGGGAGCCTGTGTGGAAATCAGCCTTTGCTAACCTGGTTCCCTTGCCAGACGCCTGTTCGGGGCTCCAGCTCCCATCAACCTTTGCCAGCACAGCCCATGTGACCCTGGGGCTGATGAGAGCACCGCCAAGTGGCCGGGACCTCCTGGGAGTTGCAATGCATAACATCTGCAGGGCACCCAGCTGACAAAGGCAGGCTGAAAAGGAGCAACCCTTTGAGCAAGCATTCTGAAGTGGCGCAATCCCATAATAACTGGCGGGGCACATTAATGTCCACCTCATGCATTCTGAGAAGCGGTGCAGACCATCTGATGCTGCTGATGGTGCATTTTGCCTCTTCAGCCTACTTACTCTCAGATTTAAAGTCAGTGCCAGCCTTGCAGAGGGGCTGGGCAAAGGTCACAAAGCTGGCATTTCTCTTTGCTGCTAGGCCAACGTTGAGGGGCTGGGGATTTCAAATGGTGGCAACCCCAGCCATGACGCTCGCTCTGCACCTGCTCAGAGGCCCTTTCCCATTGCTTCACGAGTTCCAGGAGTCCACTGTGCTCTTGGGAATAGCCCTGAGCCCAAGACCAAGCATAGCCTATTGCCCCCAACCCCTCCAAGCCTGAAAACCAGTTTGACACACTCTGCAGATCCCCACCAAGAGTAAACAGATGCGTGATGGAAAGGAACATACAAGCAAAGCTGTGGTCCATCCATTCAGCCCTGTGGACTTTCCACAATTGCCCCGTTCTCTGTGCAATCATCTGCGTTATTTCCAGTGCTCAGTTAATTGTGGCCACCAGACAAAAGATTTCCACATGAGACAAGATAAGAAAGAGGCAGCTGGTGCGTGCTAGATAAAGATAAAATAAAAGTGATAACCTGGCAGTTGTTGTAGTAGTAATAATAATAATATAATAAATAATAATAACAATCCATTCTCAGCCAACTCCTGATGGAACTTTTGGCACTCTGGATTTGTCAGAACTACAACTCCCATCAGCCCCTGCCACAAGCATGGCTGATGGCCAAGGATGATGAGAGCTGTGCTCCAGTAACATCTGGAGGGCCCAAGTTTCCCCATATCCATATTAAAGTATAAATTAGAAGGAGTTTTCAGAAGAGGCACTCACTTTAATTGGTAAATCAAACAGCATTTAGCTGATTGTGTGGCTCAGGTCTTGAAAGGCCTGGTGTTTAAAGTGACCAGAACCAATGAAATGAAGGGAGGAGATCAGTAAAATGAAGGCACATTTGCAGGCCAAAAGTGTCCAGAGTGTCCACACCGACTTCAACATATAGCAGAGGTCAAATGCAGGGACACGTCTAGAGGTGGGATTGGGCCTCCCGCTGGGGTGATTCAGCTGTCACGAATGGCTGCTGGTGGTGCAACAGTTTATCTTAAAAAGCTACTCAGGTCTAGCAAAGTCTGGCGATGAACCTGATCAGAACAATGGCACAATTCTTTTCTTCATATAATTTTGATGTACGCCACTTTGAATAGTTGAAAAAGGGATAGATGAGTATTTTTATCCACATTAATAATAAACCCTGACAACTTTTTTTGTGTAGGGTGAAGGAGGAAATGTTTTGCCCCAGTATGGCTAAGAATTTCATTCCTTTTTCAGGGCAGTTTGCGAGCCAGTTGGCTTGCTGCCCTTTTCCTGAGGCTGCTGCTTCAGGAGTGGGGGGGGGGGAGGCACAGGGGGTGTCTGTTAAATGTCAAGAGAGGCACCCTATGCTCAGTGGCAGCCTCCTGACGCTCACGCTTGAGTTTAAAGACACAGATCAGAGCCCTGTGCTGCGGGACGGCTGACCCCTTTTTGTCGCAGGATGTAGAATGAGGTAAATCTGCTCACTGTCCTGCGGGACACAAAATAACAGATGAAAGGCGAGCCTCTTTCTGCATGTTTCTCCAGGGAGGCAATCAGGCCGGATCATCTTTCCATCCTTTCTAGCTTTTATGTGGCCTTTGGCTCTTGCCCTCCTTTCCTGCTGCCCACTGGGCAGAGCAGCCCCCCCTGGATCAACGGTGCTCTCCTCCCGCTCTCGGGGGGGGGGGCACCGGATCCAGGAGGGGCGGGAGAAGCGCCCTGACCACTCAGCCCCAGAAGCAGGGGGCAGCACGTCTCTCCTCAGGCCCCGGCCCAGGCCCCGAGCGCAGAGATGTTTGTGAGATTGCCAGCCAGTCATTCCACCAGAGCTCCTGTGCAGATGCAATGTCCCTGATGGCACCAGCCCCATGTCAGGAACCTATTCACCTGTTGAATAACTGCCTGTCATGTGGCTTGCAAAGAAGCAGGAACCTTCCTGGAACAAGTAGGAATCCTGATCGCTGCCATTCATGGGGTGGGGCTCTCTCCTGACCTGCGTGAATGGGGGGGAGGGGTTGAGGAGAGGGGAAAGAGGTTCTGTATCTGTGGGAGAGCAGCCTATGGAGAGCAAGGTGAGACCCAGAGAGAGAGACAGAGCAACAAGTGGCCCTGGGTCTGGATGCACAAGAAGTGTTTGTGAGGGAGTTGGAGTGCTGAGGGGAGCACTCTTCCAGCCCAAAGTGTATTATGAAGGGCTGCCAACTGACTGAGGGCACTGCTCATTTGTGCAAGTTTTGCACAGCATCCCCACAACCTTGTCTTCATCCAAATGTGGTCCTATATTCCCTCCCACACACAGACACACACACACACACACACACCGCCATTTAATCCAGTTTTACTGTTTCCACAGGGTTTGATTGGATTGTCTGTGGATCCGGCAAATCCGGATTGAATGGGGACAGCATTTTGGTGGGTAGACGTTTGTGTGGGCCTTTGCAGAACCTGCCTGCAGGAACAGCAGCGAGCCCAACACTGAAGCGCCGTGAGTAATTTTTAGTTCTTTTATCATCTGCCCTTTAAGCAAAGAACTGATGAATGACTGGCTGGAATTTAAATACGTTTGCATATCACCAAAACCCTCATATAGGTGCCCTTATGAAATATTGAAGGAGAAGAGAGATTGTTTGCAATTTAAGGAAGAAGAAGAAGAAGAAGAAGAAGAAGAAGAAGATGAGGAAGAAGAAGACATGTGTGGCTAGAAAAGAAGGGGCACATTTCATAGCAGCAGTTCAGCCTCCGTTAGTCACATCCAAAAATACAGCTGCAAAGAAATCATTTCTCTTCTTCTTCTTCATTTGCAGGCCCAGGATTAAAATCCACCAGTTAAATTTTGCAGCCCAGAGTATAAAGCTATCAGTGGCTACTAGCCAGGATGGCTGTGTTCTGACACCAGAGTCAAAGGCAGTATGCTTCTCAAAACTAGTTGCCAGAAGCCACAGAGGGGAAAGTGCTCTGCAGGGGTGTAGTCACCCAGGGTCTCGGGGGGGGGGTTTATGACCCCTTACTCTTTTGGGAGCCAGTTCCGAGCAGGCTCCCTATACCTCCAGCATCCTGAGAGACAACCAGCATGAAAAGAGTGTGTCAGCCACTGAGAAGAGTCTTCTCGCTTCCTTGTCCTTTCCTGCTGATTGGAGCTAATCAGAGTGCAAGGATTTCCTTTTAGTTCCTACTTCAAAAAGCCAAGTTGTGGAGAGTGAGAATTCTGCAACTGCAGAAGAAAAGACAGTGAATCCTGAGGATAGCATCCCATCTACATCATCAAGCACTTTGGTAGCAGCAGGAGATAAACATGTAGACACTGAATCCAGTAATTCAAGCAATGTCTCTGACAGTGAGAAAGGACAGTCAGATGGTGACAGTGGCAGAGAAGCAGAAAGCAGGATTCCAGCCTGGCCAGATTCTTCTCTAAGCTTAGAAGGGGGCTTGGCTGGGACCCTGCACTTCTCAATTTGCCACTGCACTACTGGTACTCTGGCACTCAGGACCTGCTGGTGGGCTTCCCATGAGCATCTGGCTCCACTGGGAGAACAGGATGCTGGATTGGATTCAACAGGCTCTTTGTGTTCTTAACCCACCTTAAAATTCCTCCACAGGATTTTTAAGGCTGAGGTTATTTTTTTAAAAGAGTCTCTCTCAAGTGGGATTCAAAAGCAACATCTGGCTGAAGCCAAAATCCCCCAAGTGCCGGATTTGCCTTCTGAGACCTTGTCAGATGTGTTCAAAATTTCACTCTCATCTCTCCTATATAGAAGAGAATCCTAGAATCATAGAGTTGGAAGGGGCCTATAAGGCCATCAAGTCCAACCCCCTGCTCAGTGCAGGAAACCAATCAGGCAAAGTTGGTCTTGTTCCTGAGAGGAAAAGTGAACATGTGGGAGGCGCTTTAGTTTAGAACAGGGCAGCAAGGTGTATAAAATGATGCCTGGTGTAGAGAAAGAGGACAGGGAGCATTTTCTCTATCTGTCATCTTACTGGAGCCTGGAGTTGCAGACAAAAGGACGCATAAAGAACTTCATGGAATTCACTGACACAAGTTGAGGTGATGAGCACCACTCTGCCTTAGCTGGCATTAAGAGGGGACTGGGCAAACTGCATGGAGGAGGGAGAAGGTCTTTCAGCGGCTATTAGCCAGGAAGGCTAAATGGAACCTCTGAGTCTACCTCTGAGCTCCAAATGATGGGGAACCAACAATAGGGGGAGGTGTTGCTTCTCAGAGGCAGGGTGGTGGACTCAGCAGGCCTTTGAGGTGATCCCCCAGGGCTCCTCTGCGATTCTCGGATATGGTAGAGGAGAATGCGAGACGTATATGGAAAAGTGGCATACACATTTAAATAACAAATACAATGAATAAGCAAACACATCCATGTAACAATTCCACCCCTCTCCCACCCCCAGTGACAAAGTGCCTTGCGCCTGTCCTTTCGGCCGGGGAGGCCCTGTACTTCTGCGGCCCTTTGTTAGGGCCTGCCTGGCACACAAAGCGGTCTTGTTTGCCCTCCTCCAGCTGGCTCTCTTCTTCCCCTTGCCAAGGCCCTGATCCACGGTGGGATCCCCTGGCCTGCCTTCCCACAAAGCGCCTGACGATCGATCACAGGCGGAGAGGGCATTGAGAGGGGCTGTGTTGCAACTCTGCCGACAGGAACAATACAAGATGCAATACAAGTGTGTGTATGGGGGGGGGGTGCTTTGAAAAACAAGCAAATGGGAAACACACAGACACTTCATATAAGTGCAGCCCCAGCACAGATGGGATGCTGCTTCTAAAATGGTGTGTTACTGCAGAAAATCCAGTAGGTAAAAATAGCCTGTTATACATCTGCAGTCACTATTGGCGTGGGAGTTCGTTAGCACATTTTTAATGGGCAGTTTGTCATGCGTAGGTGACATTTTGGTGGGTACTCACCACACCCCTGCATAGGAGGCCACCTGTTTCCACTGACTGCCATATGCTAGAGGCATATCCAGATTTCAATAATCTGGTCCAGGAGGGCTGTTCTCTCAAGATCTCTCATGTGGGAGAGTACATACATGTGCAATACATCAGGGCCTTAAAAAAATACAAAGATCTTGTGCAAGAACTCTTATCAGAGTTTCATTATTTCATTGCTGCTGTGTCAGTAGTTTTTTTTGGGGGGGGAGGTGCTGTTAAGGGATCTATGGGTTTTTTGGATATTGCCACACACCCCAACAAATCAAACAGCAGATCAATATAGACAACTAACTTTTATGAGACATCAGTATTAAAAACAAATTAAAACCATCAAATGGAAATGGATGACGTCCCTTCCAAAAGTGCACAAACCTGTTTTGCTTGCTGTTGTGGTAACATTTGCTTTTGTATACTTCCGGTGGGGTTTTTTGAAAGGTGCACGTGCAGCAGAAACACAAAATGTCTAGCGGAAGGGTGGGACAAAAGGCCACAGCCAGGAAGGATTCATTTCACCAAGCTCGGCCTATGGGTGTGGACAGAAAGTGGCGGATCAATGAACATCCAGGACTCAAAACTTGGGAATATGCGGAAGCCGACATGTCACTTGCGCCTGCCTAAAAACCAGTCTGTATGGCCCATTTGGGATATAAAGAGCCCATCTGGAAGTGCCCCTAGACTCTGGTGTTAGTGATCTTATTCCTTGCCCCCCCCTTGGTATTGTTAGGTCCAAACCCAACACGCGAGTCGTCTCTGTCAACCCCAACTCGCTTACACCCGAGAAAGTGCGGAGCTGGGTGCAAATGAACCCACTATCAGAGATCAAATAAACACAAGACAATTCCTTTGCAAAGGGGACCCAATACTCACGAGCCAAAGCAGGCCAGCATGGGAACCTCGTTTATTGATGTCTTAGGGTATATATAGTCTCTCCCCGAAGTTTACAATATTGGGGTAAAGTCACAAAAGAAGCAATTGCTAGTTATTACAGCCTTAAGATATGTAGAAGGAGGTAAAGGGGTACAGAGGAAGCACATAAGTGGAAACATTGAGATTATCTCTTAGACTCCATGTCTGCATATTTCGCATGTCCTTGAGATGAGCACTTTGCATGAACAGACAAAGAGAAGAGTAAAGGGGTGGCCCGGCTGCAGCCGGGCGCCCCATGAGTGAGAGACAGACATGAAATTACTACGCTTGCATATCAAAGGGTTTTACAAGTCAAGGTCTGTGGGGCAGCGGAACAACTTATAACATTTCTATGCAAGGCACATTTATAGCAATAAACAAGGTTGTAGGCATGGATGTGATACGAGAAACACATAATAGTGAAGTTTCCAGCTCAAACCAGCTTTTATTCTCAGAGCCACTGGAATGTGGGTAAGGGTCAGGTCACCAGGAAATAAACCGACATTTTATATCAAAAGTTATTTAAAGGCCACTTTGGTTCAGTTTCCCGTGATGCTCAAGCTATTTCAAGTAAGGTAAGTGAATTATAGTTCTGCAGGCACTGGGCTTCAAATCCTAACCTAACAGTCCCCCCTTTCAGCCCTGAGAGAATAACTATTCTTTCAGGTAGCTGTACTTCCTTGCTTGGGTTGCCAGAGCGGTCTTAAAGCCATTTCCATAAAGGTTGGTTGTGGTTTTCGAGAGAATGACAGTATTAGTCTATTCAGGCAGGCTGATGCCAATTGCATCAGATTTGGAATACATTGCAAGCAACAACAGGCAGAGATCAATATTACAATCACCAAGACAACATAAAATATAATTTTATGCCAATCTGGCCATGCCGAAAACCAATCAGAAAAACCGGAGAACAAGGAGAAGTTTCCAATGCGTTCTACCTCGTGGTATATTTTCCTGATATCATTAATGTGTTTAATGACATCGGCTTTACTGTCTGTTATGTGGGTACAACATTCGCTCCCTATTAACGAGCAGACCCCCCTGTGAGAGCTTAATAAAAAGTCCAAGGCTAACCGGTTCTGCAAAACTACAGTTCTAATTTGTCCCTGCTCATTTGTGAGATCTGAAAAGGAAATAGCCGAATCATTCATAAAACGTTCGAAGGCTTGAGACAGTTCTACAAGCTCCTGATATGTCTTGGCTGCCCCATACATTGGAAAAAAACCTCTCAAAACTGCCTCCCCTGTGCCTCTCTTATTACGGCGATGCAGGGTTGGAAGGGTGGGGGAAACCCGGAGCCCTGGTACCACCCTCCCTAAAGTGCAGGTCCAAGAACCTGATGTTGGTAACTTCCTTACCGCTGAGTGTCCACAAAGCCACCAGAGTCTGGTTGGAGTTTGTTGATCCACTAAGTCAGTTAGGAAAGGCACTAAGTGATGTTCTGCGAAAGTCAGCTGCAACAAATGCTGCCAGATGGATAACCATGTTAAACCTGCTTCCCTGCGTGTTCCGTTTAAGAATGTCCAATTTCCCGGGCTTGTAGAGAAAATTAAACCTTCACACACCATTCCTCCTGTCAGTTGGCTTCCACTGCCTACACAGACTGAACTGGCGATGGGCCCGCTTAAGACCAGCCCCCCTTCTAATTCCTGTGAGCTGGAATGTGAGGCAAAAGAAAGGTATTCCTTCAATGGCAGAGGGGCCCCGGTCAAGGGGACTCCAGCCTGGCCATGCGGGGGTGTATGTGCACAAACATAACAAGTGCCCTTCTTAGGGGCTGTTTCTTCCATTAAGGCAACAAACGTGTTCCCATCCCACCCATCGCCTATTTCCGTGTTTCTATGTTTAAATCTACCTGTTACTTTTATTTTGTGCATGGTCTGTGTTACCGGATGTTGTGGGGCTTTCCGTGCCCTTAGCTTGTTATCCATCCATTCATAACAGGACGGTATACCGACGCCTACACAAAACTTCTCTTTTCCTTTTGTCTGGATCTGAAAAGTAAGCATGTTATATTCCTGTCTTATAGTATTTACATCTAAATTAGAGGGACATCCATAATTAGGCATAGGACGATATTGTCTGCACCGTAGTGTGTGTCTGATGGCCCATTCAGTCTCTATACGGATGCAATGAACTACCCAGTTGCCAGTGTAGTTATGTTGTAGTACTACGGCTGCTTTGTAACATAAACGTCCTGCAATATCTGCCCTTACCGTTCCTTCCTTTACTTGGTCCACATCATACAAAAAGGGATCTGGGCATTCTTGGGTTTTGGGTATTGTCCGTCCAAAATCTTTTAGATAATAGTAGTCATGGTCATTGCATATCTTCACATGTGGGGGGCAACAAAGGGGCAAGACATAAGAAATCAATATGGACCCAACCCACACACAAACAAGCGCCCTCGACTCTTGCCGGGCCATCTCTGCGTTGGTGGGGTGCTATTGTCTACTCAATATCCGCGTCCTGAAAAGGGAGCTGAGCAGCTTGCCACTGCCCGGTTTCTTTGTTCCTCTGCAAGCGTATTTTGGGGACCCAGGGAGGTGGGGATGCTGTCACTACGGCTGGCTTTATGTGGGAATGATGTATCCACGATTTCCGTCCTTCCAGGAAGACGGCCGCTTGTGTAGACAGGAGGACTTGGTGTGGTCCCGTGTATCGTGGCTGCAGAGAGTCACCCCTCACAAATTTCTTTGCCCAAACAAAGTCCCCTGGGCGGTATGGATGGACTTGGTCCTCAAGGGGTACCGTTTTGGTAAATCCAGCAGTTTTCCACAGCTCACGAACTTTGTTCTGCAGAGAAAGATACTGGGATACAGTTATGTGATCCCCCCCCCAATAGTGAAACGTCCACATTTGGCAAGCTCCCCCCTTTTGACAGAGGCCTGCCATACATTAATTCATATGGTGAGAGCCCTAAGGCTCGGGTAGGACGGGTACGCAAATGGAAAAGAACGAGAGGGAGTACCTGAGGCCACCTTAATCCTGTTTCCTGAGTATACTTAGCCAATGCCGTCTTAATTTCTGGGTTCTGTCTCTCCGTCGCTCCGGATGATTGTGGGTGATAAACAGTGTGAAACAGATGTTTGATTCCCAGACCTTCTTCGACTTTTGCCAGAATCTGTCCTGTGAAGTGTGTTCCTTGATCTGAATCTATAACCTCTGGAACCCCGAACCGTGGTATTATCTCTCTCAGCAGTAATCGGGCCACCGTTACAGCGGTGGCATTTGCGGTTGGGAATGCCTCTATCCATGCTGTTAAAGGACATACCATGACCAAGAGGTGTTTCTTTCCTTCCGCTTTTGGGAGATCAACAAAGTCAATTTGGATATGTAAAAATGGTGCAGCCGGTACAGGTCTACCCCCTTGCAGGGCCCTGTTCGGTAAGGCGGGGCCGTTTGCTTGGCAAATGTGACATGCTTTCACTATTGCAACTCATATAGGTTGGATTCCGGGGGCATACCAGGAACGCGTAATCGAGTCCACTAAGGCGTGGGTGCCATAATGCCCCCCATGGTCGTGAAACCATTTTGCCGCCGTTTGGTACAAGGATCTGGGAAGACATGCTCGGCTGTCAGGCATGGTCCACAATTGCTGCTTCAGGATTGCTCCTAGCTCAGTCCATCACTTTAATTCCTGTGGGGGTACTGAAACAGATACAGGTGGGACAAAAGCAGTGGTTACCAGTGCCAGAGTCGGCATGCTTATTGGAAGCAGTGCCGCCTGTCGTGCAGTTTGATCCGCCAGGGCATTTCCTAGAGTTACAGGATCTTGCTCCTTGGTGTGTGCTTTGCAATGCACCACTGCTAGCTGTAAAGGTTCAAGAATAGTTTGTAATAACTTCTGTACAAGTTCCAGATGTTGGATAGGTTTTCCCCCAGCAGTTGTAAACCCCCTGTATTTCCACAAATGAATATGACAATGTATAACTCCGAAAGCGTACCTGCTATCTGTGAAGATGGTCACCTTTTTCCCTGCTGATAACTGGCATGCTCTGGCCAGAGCGTAGATTTCTGCTGCTTGTGCCCCCCACCTTCCCAGGAGCACTGCTGCCTCTACTACCTCCCACTGCATTGTTATAGCAAAACCCATATATCTTACCCCATCCTGGTAGTAGGAACTGCCATCAGTAAATAGGACGGTATCCGATTCTGGTAACGGTTCATCGGACAGATCAGGTCTTATCTGTAAAGTAGATTGTAAAACTTGCACGCAATCATGATCCGGAAAAGGCGGAGGCAGTTCAGGCAGAAGGGTAGCTGGGTTTAACGGTCCACAACGTTCAAACCGCAAGTTAGGATCCTCCAGCAGTTCTGCTTCCAACTGTTGCTGTCTCTGTGCTGAAAAGACTTGCGTGGTGCCTTTTCTCAACAAAGCTGAAAGTGCGTGTGAAGTCCAGACAGTAGTGGAATGCCCAAGGGTCAGTCCCTTTACTTTAGACAGAAGTAGAGCCGCCGCTGTCACTGTGCGTGTGCATGTGGGGGTCCCGCGGGCTACATTGTCAATTTGTTGTGAATAAAAGGCCACTGGGAAATGACTGAGGCCATACAATTGTGTCAAGACCCCGCTAGCGACCCATGATCTTTCATGCACAAACAAATGAAAAGGTTTCCCGTAATTCGGTGGTTTCAAAGACATAGAAGTAGCTACGCTTTGTTTTAACAGTTCAAACGCCTTTTCATCGTCCCGGCTCCATTGTATCAGATCAGGAGCTTTATTTGCGGTAAGCGCATGTAGCAGTTTACTCCATTCTCCGCAAGATGGTAGCCATGGTCTGCAAAACCCAATCAGCCCCAGGAAACCTCTCAATTGTCTCTTTGTCTGTGGCAGCAGGCAATTCTGTATAGTAGAGATGCGCCCAGGATCCATTTGTCGCCCATCTGGCGTTAGAATGAAACCTAGATATTTAACTCTTTCTGATAGCCACTGGATTTTCTTCGGGTCGATTTTATGACCCCTTGAATGCAGGTATGACAGAAAAGCCTTACCGTCATCTCGCAGCGCCCCCTGGTGTTTATTAGTGATCAAAATGTCATCAACGTACAAAACAAGAACTGAGCCCCATTCTGGGGTGAACTCCTCGAGGTCGTCCCGCAGGCACTGGCTGAACACCCCGGGACTGTCACAATATCCCTGAGGAATTCGGGTCCAAACGAAAGAGCGCTGGTCCCATTCGAACCCAAACAAATGCTGCGAATCTGGGTGGAGAGGAATGCTGAAAAAGGCATTTTTCAAATCAATGACGGTAAACCACCTCGCGTCCCATGGGATCTGGCTGATGATTGTTACCGGATCTGGGACAACCGTGTGCAAAGGGATCACATACCTGTTCACCGCCCTCAAGTCCTGGCAAAATCTCCACCGGACTGGATCTCCGGGTTTCTTTGGGGGTTTCTTTATAGGTAGAATAGGCGTGTTGCAGGGGGTTCGCTGTGGTCGGATGACTCCTTTTGCAATAAAACCTTCAATTATGGGGTGTATGCCTTCTCTTGCTTCCAGCGATAAAGGATACTGAGCAACTCTGGGTGGAGGAAGGAAGGGTTTTACCTGGATTCTCACAGGGCTTACCGATCGCAGCAATCCCACGTCCGTATCTTCTGTACCCTACAGGTCCGGTGGTAAATCAGCAAGATCTTCTGGTAAGCTGTGTCCTGAATGTTTATGTTTAACTGCAGTTCCCACTGGAACCCCCAATACACTCATCAGTAAACCCACCCCCTCAGGGGTGCAGGTTAAGGTAGCCTCCAGTTTACATAACATGTCACGGCCCATGAGAGAAATGGGGCATGAGGCGGAATAAAGAAAGACATGGTGAAACAATTTATCTTTGTACTTTACTTGCAACAGTGAAGTTATGCACATAGGTGTGGGGTTCCCATCTACCCCCATTATCATTTTTACTTCTTTACTTAACCAATCATTACAGGCGACATTTATCAAGGAGTATGTGGCTCCGGTATCCACCAGGAATGTTACCTCCTGCCCCTGTATACTTAGGGATAGTCTGGGTTCTTGGGTTGGGAGAGAAAGGGAGAGAAAAAAACCTGCTAAAGACATAAGATTCATTAGCCCTGTTCCCAGCCCCTCCCTATCCATGCTTAGTCATTGTTGGTTCGCTTGGTGACCGCCGTATTGGTCCCATGAAGCAGGTGCCTGTTGAACGGCAGGTGGAGGTGGGGGCGGAAACTCTGCATTCGCACCTGTAAAGTCTGGGTAAGAAGGGTTATTAGGTGTATATTGTGTGTTCCCTGTCCTCCACGGACAGTCCTTCTTGAAATGAGAGTAATCTCCACACTAAAAACAAGCCCTGTCTCCCTGCCACGACTGCCTCATCTGTCCTCTTCCTCTCTGCTCTCCGGCTCTCGGCCCCCTCGGAAACCCTCTTCCCTTACCTCGGTATACTCTGCTTGGTGGCTGGCCTCTTATCGCAAGAGCCAGCATTTCAAAATCCTCCTTCTTCTCCTTCCTTCTACTTTTCTCCTTGTCCTTGTCCCACACAAAATCCGCTACTTCTAAGATCACAGTCACAGCCTTCCCCCCCCCCGGGTCTGAAATTCAGAAAATAATCTCTCACTGCTGGCTGCGCTTGATGAATGAAATTGGCAATGAGGGTTGGATGATCCAGCACGTTTTCTGGGTTCAAATTGGTATAGCTGCATGCTCCCTCTAACAAGCGTGACCAAAATTTTCTGGGAGGTTCGCTGGCTTCTTGTTTTATCGCCATAAATTTAGCTTGGTTGGGGGGTTTCTGTGACATCCATTCCAAGTGTGTCAAAATCCTATCCCTATCGGTCTGCAGCTGGGCGCGGCGAGGCTGCATCCAGTCTCCTGCTACCCAAGCCGCAGCCGTGTGCGCTCGGTCCGACCAAGCTCTATTTGCTGCCGCCTCCGCAGCCCATGCAGTCTCCAATGCCCACAACCTGCTACGTTCCTCACCTGTCAACACTCTCCTCAACAAATGTTCCACATCCGAGTACGTCGGATTGTGGCTTTCAAACAACCTGCCCAACTGTTCTCTTATCCTCCTTGGTTGTTCCCCAAAAGTTCCAGCCATCCTGCTCCATTCTTTCAAATCCCATTCCAACCAACTCTTTAACTCAACCGCCTCTGTGCGCTGGACAGCACCACGGCCATCCACGTACGGCTGATCATGTACAATCAAGGGAAACTCTGAAGCTTCTGCTGCTTTCCTTTCCTTTTCCTTTTTTTGCCTGCGCGTGTCCATACCCCCTGAGGCCCCCTCCTCTCCTCCCTTTTCATCTGTCTCATCATCTGATACAGATGAAAGGGCCCCAGCCTCCGGATTGGGATCTCCGTTCTCGGGAGTTGAGAGCGGATCCGGGGCGGAGGGTATTATAGAACGGTTCAAGACCATTCTTTTACCTGACTTATCGTCATTAAAATAATGAGGAGGAGGTTCCTCAATGGACAGAGTTCTCACTGCCATCAGAGTGAGGCTATCCCATTTTTGGGATCCTATTTTCCATAGGAGCCAAAATTCCAATTGATCTGGGTGGGTATCCCCAATCCGTCTCCGTATTCCCAACAACGGAGCGGTTTCAAAGGATCCACCCCTCGGCCACCGTTCACCCGGCGCCGACACTGCAGTCATCCGCGGCCACTCCTCCTCACAGAGTTCTATCATCTTTCTCTTTTGCAGGCCTCTTTTACGCACGGGCAATTCTTCCTCTTCCCACAGCATGCACATTATTCCCAAAGGGCTGTCCTTTACCGGCACACTCCCTTTATTCCCCATGACGTCTGATAGAGGTTTTCCTCAACTGTGCTTTATCCCCATAACGCCAAAGCAACCCGCTCTTATTGACAACCGAGAAAATCTCGCGTGGCGCCTGTTGTCAAATTAAGGGGTGCAGTGGCAAAAAGGGGGTCCGCAGGGATCCCGGATGAGCCCCCAATTTGTTAAGTCCAAACCCAACACGCGAGTTGTCTCTGTCAACCCCAACTCGCTTACACCCGAGAAAGTGCAGAGCTGGGTGCAAATGAACCCACTATCAGAGATCAAATAAACACAAGACAATTCCTTTGCAAAGGGGACCCAATACTCACGAGCCAAAGCAGGCCAGCATGGGAACCTCGTTTATTGATGTCTTAGGGTATATATAGTCTCTCCCCGAAGTTTACAATATCGGGGTAAAGTCACAAAAGAAGCAATTGCTAGTTATTACAGCCTTAAGATATGTAGAAGGAGGTAAAGGGGTACAGAGGAAGCACATAAGTGGAAACATTGAGATTATCTCTTAGACTCCATGTCTGCATATTTCGCATGTCCTTGAGATGAGCACTTTGCATGAACAGACAAAGAGAAGAGTAAAGGGGTGGCCCGGCTGCAGCCGGGCGCCCCATGAGTGAGAGACAGACATGAAATTACTACACTTGCATATCAAAGGGTTTTACAAGTCAAGGTCTGTGGGGCAGCGGAACAACTTATAACATTTCTATGCAAGGCACATTTATAGCAATAAACAAGGTTGTAGGCATGGATGTGATAGGAGAAACACATAATAGTGAAGTTTCCAGCTCAAACCAGCTTTTATTCTCAGAGCCACTGGAATGTGGGTAAGGGTCAGGTCACCAGGAAATAAACCGACATTTTATATCAAAAGTCATTTAAAGGCCACTTTGGTTCAGTTTCCCGTGATGCCCAAGCTATTTCAAGTAAGGTACGTGAATTATAGTTCTGCAGGCACTGGGCTTCAAATCCTAACCTAACAGTATAACATGACTTTAAACATTTGGCAAGCCAGCCCTGCTGCATTTGGGGGGGCCCTCCTGATCATTCTGCTCAGTGCCCCTGAACTTCTGCCCAAAAGGTCCTATCCTGGTGTACTGGCACCTAAAGACAAAAGTATGGTTTGTTCTTCAAAACAATTGCTTTAATCCCATGCAGATTTAATTGATCAATAGTTTTTAAAACTTTATTGAACTGACCGTCTATCATCGCAAGCCCATATTCAGAAGTAAGTCTCATTGAGTTCAATGAGCTTTGCTTCTGAGTAAGCATGTCTAGGATCAGGCTATGTGATTCCTTTACAATGCAGTCCTATGCACATTTACCTGGGAGAAGTCCCCTTGAGCACAGGGAAACTCTGAGTAAACATGCTAGGCTTGCACTGTTAATAGGTGGTAGTGGTGATGGCAGCCAGGCAGAGGCACAAACATGACCCTGTGCAAAGCCAGAATGTGGTCAGCATCAAGCAAGCCGGTCTCTTAAGGCAGGGCCAGCCTAGAGCCCCATACAAAGGGGTGCTTCCACTGAAAGGGAGGGCCTAGAGGTGTAAGCACACATCCCAGGACAGGAAGCCCTTGGCTTCTCCTCAAGCCCAGCACCCAGCAGGTGGTCACAATGCCTGTCTTTCCTCTGCTTGTGGCAAAAATTATCCTGGCCTGCACAACAGGCCTTTGATCTGCAAGGGGATGGGGGGGGCAGTTTCAGGAGAGGAGGCAAGAGGAGTGGCTGCTTCTGCTTCTGCCGGCCAGCCCCAGGCTGAAGGCGGCACACAGGGACATCTGGCTCAGACCAGAGAGCCATGCACTCTGCAGCTCAAGAGAGGTGAGTTTTATTTATCTGACAGTGTTGACATGCCATGACGCAAAGGGCTGATGGGATGCGCTGCAAAAATAGGAAAGGTTTGCAAGCTGGGAAGAAGCACAAGCATGTGCCAGCACACAAAGTCTTGCAGATGCATTGCCAGGCACATGAACACTCATGCACACACCTGTTGTTTCTATGCACACCCGTCTTATACATCAGAAGAGCTGTGGTGGATTGGACCTAAGAGCCATCTAGCCTAGCATTCAGTCTCCTGGAAGCTTAGAAGCAGGGCACAAAACTTACTGCTTTTCCATGTTGCTTTCCCCAAACATCTGGTAGATTGCCTGTGAACATGGAGGCTCCATTGAGCGATTACAGCTAATAACTGATGGACCTCTCCTCTGTGGCCTGTTTTTTTCTGCACTCATAGCCATGAACATGTGCAGTACTACAAAAAAATGCAGGTGGGCATTGGCCAGGCTATGAACGCGCCCATACCTGCACCTCAGCACATTCATTCCTGAGCTGGATATTGCAGACCTGGGTTCAACTCCCCGTGGATGGCTTTGGGCAAGTGGCCCTCATCCTAACGTACCTCAAAGGGTGTTTTGCCATGGGACAACTATGTGAATTCCACCCTGGGGGAAGGACAGGCTACACATTTGATTAGATACCATGTTCTTTGCTGCAAAAAGCAATGGCGCATGCATGTGTGGCCCAGGCAAAGGCATGGGGTGACACCTAGTGGTGGCACAATGTAGTACAGGCTGGCAAAAGGACAGAGTGAGGCCTTTGGGGTATCATGAAAGGGCAGAAGATTTGTTAGTTATTTAATTTATTATTGTGGTGATTTTACTGCCAGGATGAAGGAAGAACCACTTATGGGGTTTTCTGCCTCAGGTGCAAAAATATCTTGATTAGCCTTAGACACTATCCACAGTGGCAGGGGTGAGTGATTTGCATGGAATAGCAAATGACTTGAGACGGGCCCTGTGTGACGTCCTTCCCCAGCACCACCTGTGAAGCTCTCACTTGTGGCTACCAGCAGACAGGAACGTCAGGTTTATTTTTACCTTTCACCGCACTAGCACAGATCTCAGAAAATCCACCTGCTAGGCCTTACTACCCAACACTCTGTATCTCTTATAACCTTTAGACTGTGCCTTAGTCTCTGCCAGGCTATCTCGATACCTTGTGTCTATGGGTATAGGTAATTCCCAAACCCCCTGCAGCCTCTTGCACTGAAGCATACAGCCCTGGGTTTCTCTGTGGGACTGGATACAATATCTTTTCCTCCGCCGCTGCCACCATTTGATACAACTGTTCAGCCTTGGTTACTTGCTATCCCCCCTGGTTTGTGTTTCCCTGAAAGAATCAGGCTTTTGTTTAACCAAGAAATATTTATTAAGAATTAGAAATAACAAGATTACTTAAGGAACGTTTCACAAGCGTATGGTTTCATCTATATTCTGTTATGTACTTGACTTCTTACTAATTGCCTCAGAACTCCGACTCACTCTCAACAACAACAACCTCCAAACACCACCTCACAGCCACCACCTCAATTCACCACCAAACCTCCAACCAGATTCAACTCTCATTCTTCCATTTATACTCCCAGCCATTCAAATGCTCAGCCAATCATTCAGCATTCTACTGCTCATGTACTCCCCCTCCTCTTTCACTCCACTTACCATATGTCTTCTATATAACCAGCACTTACCATATTTACAATATAAGCAGGAACATCACACCCTGCAATGGCATTTTAAGCAACATGGCAGGCAGGAAAAGGGTGCCAAGGAAATAAAGGCAGCAGGTTGTCTGGGGCATGACGTTCCTCTGGGAGCAGCGTTCAACCCCTGCTGGCCCCATAATTACCCTGGTGGGCTCTGTGCATTTTGAGCCACAAGCCCCAAATTCTCAACTATTAAAAATGTGTCCAGCGATCAGATAACCCATAAACTGAGGTGGGTGGCCAGGTGGCAACTGGCAGATTTCCCCTAGGCCAAAACAGGCATGGCATAATAGTTCCATGATTCGATCTCCCAACATGTTCATATTGTGTGTGAAATCTGCTTTGGAGGGTTCTGAATTTGAAGAGAATTGACCAAAGGTACCAGGGGGCTGGAGCCACTTCTGGAAGAACCTCAGAAGAGCCCTGTAGCTGAACCAGGCCAAAGGGGGCCCATCTAGTCAGCCTCCTGTTCTCATTGCGGCCATCCGAATGGCTCTGGGAAGCCCCCAAGCAGGTGAACACAAGAGCACTCATCTCACGTGGGCTTCACAGCAACTGGCGTAGAGACACTGCCTCTGACTGTGGAGGCGACACACAGTCATTGTGGCTAGTAGCCACTGTCCTCCTCCATGCATTTTCCTAACCCTCTTTCAAAGCCGTCCATGTTGGTAGCCCTTGCTGCCTCTTGTGGGAGCCAATTCCAGTTTAAACACTGCCACAGCGTAAGGAAGTACTTTCAGTTGTCAGTCCTGAATCTTCCAGTCGTCAGCTTCACTGGACAGCCTCAGCTGCATTCTGGTTTTATGATGAGAGAAGAAACTGTCTCTCGGCCCACTTTCTCCACACCATTTCTTTTTTTTTTTCTAAATTAAAAACTCAGCTCTGGGCTCGCAACCACCCGCTGACCCTTTAGCATTTCCTCACAGGGGAGTTTCTCCAGCCCCTTAATATTTTGATCATCTGTTTTCTGCTCTACAATATCCTTTTTGAGGAGAGGCGACCAGAACTGTACACAGTATTTCAAGTACAGTCACACAGTTCAGACCCCATGAACATATATGTGAAATTAAGATTTTTTGCTCCAGCATCCATAATTTTACACTTGTTGACAGTGAATTGCATTTGCCATTTTACTGCCCGTTCACTCACTTTGGAGAGGTCCTTTTGGAGCTCTTTGCAATCCCTTTTGTTTTAACAACCCTGAACTATTTAGCATCATTAGCAAATGTGGCCACCTCACAGCTCACCCCTACCGCTAGATCATTTCTGAACAAGTTCAAAAGCACAGTCCCAATACCGGTCCTTGGGGGACTACACTTTCTACAGCCCTCCATTTAGTGGAGAACTGTCCATTCATTCCTACTCTCTGCTGGTTCTGGATCCCTGCAACAGGGCCTTTCCTGTTATCCCATGACTGCTAAGGAATCAAGGAAAGCTTACAACATTTGGAGCATTTCTTTTTTAAAAAAAGGTAAGCGGGGGAACTTTATTCGATATTATACCTGGTCTGGAGAAAGCAGATAGAGAGAAATCGGCCTTGCTCTCATAAGAACCCCCAGGGTCATCCAGTGAAGCTGAACAATGGGAAATCCAGGACAAGCGACAGGAAGTCATTCATCCTAGTTTAGTGGAAATTCCTGCCAAGAGATGTGGTGGTGATGGCCACTTGCTTAGATGCCAAATTTGTGGAGGATAAGAGGTCTAGCAATGGTTAACTGCACTTATGACTAAATGGAGCCTCCATGTTCAGAAGCAGTCTACCTCCATGTGACAGTCACTGGTGGGGTGGGCAGCGAGGGAGCCCTGTTGCCTTCACGTGCTGTGTGTGGGCTCCCTGTTGGGGCATCTGCTGGCCTTTCCTAGAGCCTCGATGCTGGGGAGGGGGTGTAATCCTCTCCCCTCTGCACTGCTTTTGTGGCCGAAGCTGCTGTCACCATGAGATCTTGCTGGTCATCAGTTCTGGCTCTTAGTCAAGCAGCACTTAACTACAAACTAAGTGGCTCTTCTGCTACAGGTTGCCATTCCTGTTTCTTTTCCTGGAAATGGCTGTGTTGTGGAACACATAGGGTTGCCACCTGTGCCCACCCTGCTTTGCTCTTCTGCTGTTAACTGCACCCTCCTGGCTGCCACACAGGAAGCTCCTCCTGGAAGGAAGAGGCAGCGACAGGGAAATTCCCCCTGCCAAACCCTTGTGTGTGGATCACCAGGCCACACGGAAGCACTTGCTGCGTCTGGCAGGGAGGGGCCAAGAGCGGAGGAGCCCTCCCCCGAGGACCGGTGCATGGCTCAGGCGCAAGGGCCTTGCAGAGCCTCCCACTTCCTGGGCCACAGGCCAAGAGTGACAAGTCCACCAGGTGCAAACAGCCCCCAGTGTGGCAAAGGTACAACAGGGACGAGAGTCAGACAAGGCGAGAGGCCTTCCTGCCACCCGTGGTGGGGTGTGTGGAGGGCTGAGAGTTTGGGACGAGGTCTAAGGAGCCCTTGGGACAGTCACTGTCTCTCAGCTTAACCTACCTCACTGGGTTGTTGTGTAGATCAAATGGTGGCAGGGTGATATACGCTGTCACAAGCTCCTTGGAGGAAGGGTGGGGTTTAAATGGAATAAAATAAAGAAAGCCGTGAAGGCCAGTTAGTTTAAGGGGGGCAATGGGGGACATGAGAGAGGCTTGGGAAATGGGGCAGAGGGAGGTGAGGGGGGCTCAGTCTCTTGTATAGTGCCAGGCATCAGGGCGCGTAGGGGAGACCAGGCGAGGAAACTGGTGGAAGGCCCTCGGGACGGGTTCTTCTTCACACTTACGGAACTCACTGCCACAAGATTAAGATGTGGTGGTGGCTGCTGGTGTAGGCAGCAGTCATGACCCCACTTTCCTGGGAATAAGCCCCACTGAGTTCAGCAGGACTTGCTTTTGAGTAGACATAGTTAGGGTAGTGCTGTTCTGCCGCTTTTTAACAGGCTTCCAGATAGATTCATGGAGGAGAGATCTGTGAGTCGCTGTTGCTAATGGATCCTCCCCATCCCAAGGCAGTGTACTTCTGAGTAATGCTTGCTACGGATGAACCACCAGGAAGGACTGTTGAATTTGTCTTCTGCTTATGAGCTTCCTGGGAGGGCCACCCCCATCCCCAGGAGCCACCTTAGACTGACTCAGACCTCTGGTCCACCCAGCTGAGTACTGCCTACTCCAAGGTTTCAGCCAGGAAACTAGGGGTTTGGCTAGATGGGCAACCTTTGGACTGGCCCAGTAGGGCTCTTCTGACGTTGCTCAGGCCAAGGTCTGTCTCTTCCCAATCCGGCCCTCCGGCCCCTGAAACCCGAGGCAAGAAGGTCAGCAGCCTGTCCGTCTCGTGTGGGCGGGGTGGGGTAGGGCTGGCCCAACCACTGCGCAGAGTGAGGCCAATGCCCAGGAGAGGGAGTGGTGGCAGCCCCCTGGATCCCCGCCCCCATCATTATCTCTGTTGGGGGGCAGAGCTGCGTGTGCCTCCTGGCCTGCCCCAGTCCCCTAAGCAAGCCTGCCGCCCCCACACGTCATCCCCACAGGTGTGGAAGCTGGGGTCAGTGAAGTCTACTTCTGCACGGGGGGGGAACAGAGAGGAGCCCCCACCTTGCCTCTTCTCTGCCCACGGGGGGGGGCAACCCAGCCAGCTAGTGACCCCCTACAGGGAGGCTGCTTGTTCAAGGAGGGCTGCCCTCTCTTCCCATGCAACAGGCAGAAATGCAACAGGTGAAGTGTCCTCAGCACAAGGGTGGGGACACTTGCTGAATTTCTGCTGCCCTTAAATCCCCCCCAGCCAAGATAGCATGCCCCTGCTCGTCCCCCTGGGGTTGCCACAGACCCCGTATCTGGGGAGGAGGGAGGCAAAGTCCAAGGGGGAGGGCCCGAGACTGGCCTCATCAATGGTCAGGCAGGAACACCCAGACTCTGCCAGCTGAAATGAAGATGGGAGGGAGAGTGAGGGGCTCAGTCCTTTCTGGGAATAACCCCCCGCCCCCATATCCGAGCTAGAAGAACCACAGGGTGGGGGGAGACACAGGGGGCAAAGAAGCCCCTGACACCCCCCCCATTTGAGCCAAACGTATCCCCACAAACATCCTGAAAACAGTAGCTTCAGGCCCCCTCACAAAAGTTGGGGACAGAGCCCCCCCAAACCCCCTGTAATGCAAGCGGTGCCCCCCATCCCTTGTCCCTGCATTCCAGATTTTGGGGGCGGGGGATTTGACATGCTCTACTCCTTTCGTTTCATCACCTGTTGAATTTCTGTCTGTTGTGTAGCCATACTACGCTGAAAACAGGTGCCCCGACACGAGGAGGGGTTGCAGCCTCCCCCCACTCCAAGACACCTGTGCATTTAACGGCTACACGGACTGAAATCCAACAGGTGCTGCTGCACCGGGGGTTGCACGCTGGTTCGATTCCGGGGAGGGAGGCCGCGAAAAGCGCCTCTGGGAGGCAGAGTGCCAAGCCCAGCGGAGTGAGCTCACCTGGCTGGGAGGGAGGGGCGCGCCCGCTCAGGTGGCCTAAGGCAGAACCCCTCCCAGGCCGGGAGGAAGCAAGGCAGCGCCCGGGGACGCGGCAAGGGCGCTCCGGCTGCTGCTGCTGCTGCTGCTGCACCCACACGGGACCCGGCTCGGGCGCCGCGCGGCAGGTGAGTGGCCCCCTCCCCCAGCTGCCCCCTCCCGTCGAGGGAGCGCCAACGGCGGGCTGTCCCGGAGGTAGTTTCTTGGCTCGCTTGCGGTCCTTCCTGCTCCCTCCGCGCCTCCCCGCAACAACAGCCCTGCCAGGGAGACTGTTTCTGGCCCGGCTCCCCGCAGCCGGAGCCCCCGGGCTTAGACCAGCCCGCATCTGGGCCACTGCCCGGGGCCGCATCTCGAAACCCTCCCTGGAGGCTGCCAGCCTTTTCCACCTCCTGCGTGGGGTGGCGAGGAGGGTCCATGTCGCTCCGGGGGAGGCGACCAGCCGGGCGATGGAGGCTTCCCGCTCTCCTGTGTGGCTTTGTACTGCTTTTGTTTATTTTACAGTGTTCTTGTGTTTTAAAGAAGTCACTTTGGGGTTTTTTTGTTGTTGTAAACACCAATGAATAAACTTAAAACATGATTAAAAATGCAGATCAAACAAAATAAACTGTAACAAAAGAGTACAAATATTGACAAGCAGCAGCATTTAAATAACAAAACACCCAAACCGCAAGTTTTAAAATACTGTGGCCAGGTTCTAACTGAAGCCAAGTGGTGCAGTGCAGTGGTTAGAGGGTTGGCCTGTGACCTGGGTGGCCAGGGTTCGAATCCCCCCCACCCTGCCATGAAGCTCCCTAGGTGATCTCGGGTGCCAGTCACTGTCTCTCAGCCTAACCTACCTCACAAGGTTGTTGTGTGGATAAAATAAGGAGAGAGAGTAGTCTGAGCTCCTTGGAGGAAAGGTGGGATATAAATGTAAGAAATAATAATAATAATAATAGCTCCTGATGCTTTTATGTACATGTTAGTTGTTGATGAATCTAAATTCCACCCTCCAGTATGAATATTTATTTAATTTTTTACTCACCTCATACCTAGTAGTCTCTAGGCAACTTACAACACATAATGCTAGTAACTAGTTTCTATACTTTGCCTTCTTTTTATAAAAAATTCAATTGGTGCAGCTTTCACCCCTCCACCCCTTTTGTCCTCAAGGCAGGGGTGTCACTTACATGCAGGGAGGGAAGCTTCACCAGTTGAACTTTTGCCTGTCCATGTGCCTTTGCCTGTGAGGCTGTAAACCAAGCCTGGCAGACAAGGCAAAGAAACAGGTGGCTGTGCACCCTCACCCCTTTCCCTTATCTTGGGCCCCTTTTCACATTCCTTGCCATTATTGGCCCAAGGGGGCGGAGGCCAGATTACCGGCTGCAGGGAAAACTCAAAAATATTGGTTTTGGATGCCTGCCGAGGGAGGGAAGGGCCTGAGGGCCCACTCACTCCTGGCCTACTGAGAGACACCAAGCAGGCCTGAGAAGGACTACCAAACTGGCTCGTGGCTTTGAGCCAACGTTCAGCCCTTCCTGGCCAGGGGACCAACTTTTCAATTGGCTTCTGTGCCTGTGCTTTTAATAGAAGTTGGCTCTGTGGAAACAGGCTGTGGGAGCCCCTGACTGCAGCAGGGTGATAAAATGCCTTCTGCCCTGTTGATGGGTGCCCATTGCCCAGTCAGCTGCTGTTAAAGGCGTGAGAGCAGACTGGACTTCCTTTTACTGGTCAGTTGGCCAACTCTCCCGCCCAGCCCAGCTTTTTGGCACATAGCCACGAGAGGCTGCCTTTGGGATCTGCCTTTCCTCTGAGCGTCTGAGTATGTGCTGCTTCTAGGACGGAGGGGATCAGCAAGTGTTTCAAAATTCGGCCCAGCCAAGGGCTCTTCTGAGCGTAGATAACAAAAAGCAGTCAGCATTCTGCCCCCCCTTAAAAAACAGAAAGGCGGAAGAAAATTCCGAAATGCTGTGAGAAACTTTAATTCTTAGACAAGCCCAACGAGTTTCAGCTCTACTGTGCTGGGCCTTCATCAGGGGTACAAGAAAACAATACATTTAATTACATAATCGTAAATCAAGAATACAGGATTAAAATGCCATTATTGTTAGTTAATACTTACATGAA
Source organism: Rhineura floridana (assembly GCF_030035675.1). Classification (NCBI taxonomy): domain Eukaryota; kingdom Metazoa; phylum Chordata; class Lepidosauria; order Squamata; family Rhineuridae; genus Rhineura; species Rhineura floridana. The sequence goes on along the minus strand of NC_084499.1, from coordinate 900,108 downwards.
ATTAAAACTGTAATAGCAAAAGTGCTTAAGTCTTTAGTAATGACTAAAAGATGAGAACTGAAGACGTCCAAATACATATATAAAATGAAATATATAAATACATGAAATAATTGTATGAGGCCCCCAGAAATTCAACAGGTGGAGCTTTTAATGACCTGGTGAGGCTCTACTATGTGGGAGGGGCAGCAGTTGACTCTCCTGTGTCTTGGTTCCTTGTCTGGCCTGCCCCAAGACTTGGGGAGGAGAGAAACAGAAATAAAAGAAGTGAGCCTGGCTTGGTGGCGCAGGCTGGAGGCCTCACAGCTGCCAACCAGGTGCCCGTTATGGAAGCCCACAAGCAGGGTGTGGGCGCAAGAGCAACTCTCGGCACCTGTGATTCCCAGCAAGTGGCATTTGGAGGCCAAGCTGAGCCATCAGGTTAGCACTCTCTCCTCCTCCACTGAATGTGCATAATGCCCTTTTAGCCAACCAAGTTGACTTCTCAAGTTTGTTGTGTTGTGACTGAACTGCTGTGAAAAGTACTTCATACACACTCTGCACAAGAAAGAAAAGTGTATGAGGGACCTCCCGCTCAGCGGTATGAGGGAAACAATTTAGTTTTCAGTCTGTTTTGAAATATAACAAGACCTGGACTGGCTCTTTGTGATATATTGTCTGTGTCCCTGTGGGCTTGAGGAGAAGAGCCGGCTGCTGTGGTCTTCAATAGGTTGCTTTCACCTGCTGTTTGTCTGTTTTAGATTTATGTGCTGATTTTAATAACTGATTTTAAAGACAACATTGTTGTGATGATGATGATGATTTTTACTATAAGCCGCTTTGGGAAGATGTACGATCCCGTAAGGTAACCTAGAAGCCATTTAAATACAACAATAATATAATTTCTCCCCCCCCCTTTTTTTTTCTCCCAGGGTGAGGTTATTCTGCTGATGCTTCTGCAACTTAGGAAGTGGATCTGCCACTGGCCAGAGCTCAGTGTGCTTTGAGGATTGTTCTGCTGCCACCACAGTTGCCAGGAGGAACATCGACAACTATTTCTTCTGCCTTTTGGTGAGAGGGGGTCATGGATCGCGGGGCCACAGTTGAAAACCCCTATGCCAGCGTGACCATACCCCGAGCTCAACTCAAGGATGGCTTCCTGAAGTATTACCTGGGTGAGGATTTGACCCCAGACACTGTGATCTTCAACCCCAGCACCCTCCCCACTTACTCGGCCTGGGAGAAGGAGAGGGAGGCGTCGCAGCAGGTAGCCTGTCCTGCCTGGAAAGGTCAGAAAATCCAGACGCAGGAGTCGTGGGCCCAGCCTTACAATCCCTATGCCAGCCTCAAAATGCTCAGCGGGGACTCTCCGGAGCCATTTCACTGGAAGAGCCATGAGGTTGCAGCGACAGGCCACAGGGAGGAGGAGAGCTGTTGTTGCCCCTGTTGCAGGAAATGCTGTCCTTGCTGCAGGAAATGCTGCTGTGTCATCTCCTAACTCTGCCCGCACTCACTCTTGGGATTGGCAGCTGTAACCCCTACCACTGTCACAGTGATCTGGTGTTAAATTCCTTCCAGAAGACCTTTCCCTGCCTGCTGGGGGGTTGGGAGAGAGTCTGGGTAATTCAGGAGCACAGGCTTCCCTTTGCTCCTCCTGGCCCAAAGGCATGGCCAGCCAGCGCCCCTCTCAAAGTAGGTGCCCCCCGTGCTCTGGTGTTCAGTGCCAAGGAATATGGGCCAGGAGCTAAAGGGCAAAACAGCAAAAAAAACAAAAAAAAAACCTGGAAAATCAATGTGTATGTATGTGTAACCTCAATAGATACGCTGACTTTGTATTATCATTAATCCACCGGACAGGGTTTTTTTGTTTTCGCGTTTTGGAGCTCCAAGTCAGAACTGGTGCCAATGTGCCAAGTGGGTGAGCAGGATGTGCTCCTGGTCTGCCCTTCCCGTGTCTCCTTGAGAGTCACGGAGGTGCCCGTGCTGTTGGGTGGCACAGAGAGGCAGGCTGGGGGAATGCAGGCTGCCTCCTCCAGACTGCTGATCAGACAGTAGTGACCCCTGCACCCCTTTACCTTCTGCCTCTTTGAACTGGAGAGGCAGCTGGAGGGCAGATCAGTCTGAGAGTAAACTGGGGGGAAAGGGAGTGAGTGAGTTTCTGGCTGCAGGGGTTCAAGCAGGCCCTCAGGCCAGGGACCTGCCCTCTTGTACTTTACAAAGCATCAGGCAGGATGATGGTGCTTCTTTGTAATGGCAACAGTAATCTCATTCCCTTGGAGGCGGAGATGCCACAGCCTTCCTTTCTTCCATAAAAAGGCCGGTCCTTGAATAGCTAAGCTTACCTCCTCTTTATTTGCAAAATCAAGCTGTGCTCTACCCAGGGGGCTGCCCCCTTTCACCTGCTTCCACCCTTCTCACACCCCCACCCCAGCATGGACTCTGGTCTCTCCATATTCTCAGGCGGGTTCTGCTCTTCTCTTAACCGGAAGTAGTTGCCATCCTCAGTTTTCTGGGTTTGTGGCCAGCTGTTTCAGTGGAACATTCCAAGGACACGCACACCAAAGGTCACTCCGTGGCTTTCCAGCAGGGGCGCTATGTGGTGCCAAACGAGACATGCCATCGAGCCTCCATTGGCAGGATCGCACTCTCTCTCAACTGCCCATACCCAGTGCACAATCTCCCTCTCGCTCTGTCTGGTGTTCTCTGCTACTTGAAGACAGGGTGCCTCGCTGCCTGGTTGTGAGGGACGTTTACTTGATCTGGCTGCTTCATGCAGGCTGCCGTGGACCACCTGCCTCACCCCACAAGGCTGGGAAATGGACTCTGTTGCCAAGGAAAAGAAACCAAACATTTCCTTATGGCTGACTGAATGATGTACTCTGCCAGCCCGTAATTAAAAACCAGAAGGCAAAAGAAAATGTATTACCTGTGTTGCTGTTTAACATTTGTGACCTTCAGGTCACAAATTTTGAGGATTGTGTTATTGAGGCTGTTGTTTGTTTTAAAAAGTCACTTTTCTGTGGAAGTGGCCTGGATGCAGTGCTTGAATTACTAGGGGGGCAGGGGGGCTTCTTGAGCCACAGTTTTTAGAAGTGTAAAGAGGGGGCCTGATTTGGGTAAAACTGGAGGGAGTTGGGGTGGAGCTTTTGACGTTCATTAAGGGCCTATGCCTTTCTCCCTGGATTAGAGTTTGTCATGTTTTCCAGGGGGAGGGGGTTGGAGGGGGGCCGCAAAGGGCTCTGACATGGCACTGATCTGGAGGGCTGCAGCAGTTCAGGAGCAGGCAGTCGGAAGTTGCTTGTTAAGCCGATGGAAACAAAATGGAATGCATGGAGAGTTTAGTGGGCGGAGAAAGGGCAGTATCTGAAAGTGACGATCCACCCCCCCATCAAAAAAATCCAAGCAATCCACCTACATGGGAGTAACGCTGCGAAGCAGGGACAGTTTTCCTTTCACTTTTTGCATTATCCCTGGATTGGTTTAATGTGGATTTAAAGGGGAAAACTGCGTCCTAGCTTCTCTTCGCTTGCAACGTCATGTGAAACCTGTGAGTTAAACAGGGGTGCAAGTAGCACCAATCTCACAGTAACTCGCCATGTGAACGAGCCCTTGGTTGTCGATTGGTTGAGTGTTGCTTGTTCTTCCTAGAGGGTTTCCTGGTTATTTGGCCAGCACAGCTGTGGGATGCTGGGCCTGATGGGAGCTGTTGTCCAAAGCAACTGGACTGGAGGGAACCAGCTCATCGTAGACAGACAGAAGCCGTGGAGTTTCACAGCTGGAAGCCATCCTCACTGTGAGCTAACCAAAGATCCTTGAAGTTGCCTGTCTGGTGCAACAGCCTTGTGGGGCTCCCCTGAGCAGCTCCTGCAATACCAGTTCTGCTTCCTGCACAAGGCTGATGCTCTGGGTGGGGTAGTATCGAAAGCTTGCTTTGCATGCGGAATTGGAAACAAATAAGTCGCTGCTTATTGTAAACAGTTGCCAGTGGCTGTGCGTGGCTTGGAACTGGAGGAGGGAAGTGTTTCCTGTTCCTGCGGGTGATGGACTGCCCTCTCTAAGCTCAGATTTCCTAGCAAGGCTGACCCAGAGTTATAAAAACCCAAACCCAGCTGAGGGATTCAGGGAGGCGATGCCTATTTCCTCATGTGATGCAGAGGCTCACAGCCTACCAAGGGCTGCCAAATCACCAGGAAACCCCATCTTGAAGGCTGGGGAAAATAAAAAGGTATTTGGACAGTGCCAAAAAGCCTCCCCAGGTACCCAGAGAGAGCCTTTCAGAGCTGGGAGCCACAACTGCAAAGGCCGGCAACACTCGGCATGATTTAGTATAAAAGAGCAACTCCTGCCATTGGAAAACAAATGGTGTGCCTATTATTAAGTAGGTTCTGTTGGAGAGCCAGGTTGGTATATGGCCCTCCCTGCCTTGAAAGAGAGAGAGAGAATTACAAGCATACAATCTAATTCAGGCACTTGGCAGGGCCAGCCTAACCATATGGCATAGAGGCTGACTACATGGATGCCAGAGTTCTAGGGGTACCTCTATGTAGTGCTTGGGGAGACAGGGAAGGCTGCCTGCCTTCTGGAGGAGGTGTAGAGAGGCTGTTTAGCGACTCCTAGATCCTCCGCTGCCAGCAGGGACAGCTGAGAGTCTCCTGCCCCCACCAGCGGCCCGGCGAAGGGGAAATAAGGAATCACTGGAACTCAGAAAAGAGCACCCTGGTCCATACAGCAAGACTGGTCACCAGTGGGGTGCCTGTGGGCCCCAGGGTGCCCACCAGTACCCCCTATGATGGCACTCATGAATGGTCTCAGCAAATGTCCCTGGATGATCCATGAGGAGAGATCGGTTGCTCTTCCTGCTCTGGTCCTGTTTGCACTGGCTCAGCCTCTCCTCCGTTGAACAGGCCCCCCTAAGCATGCCCACATTTCCCTGGATGCCAGGATCGGGCACCCTCCCTGAACAGAGGAGAAGTACAAAGAGCCCCTCTGAGAGGGAGCGCAGCGGTGGCCAAGGCAGGGGCCTCCCCCCTTGCTGTGGGACGACTGGGATGATTCCTGCGCCATTTTGTGGTCCTTTCTCTTTTGGGACCGGACTGCCTTCAAGTCGATCCCGACTTATGGCAACCCTCTGAATAGGGTTTTCATGGTAAGCGGTATTCAGAGGGGGTTTCCCATTGCCTTCGTCTGAGAGGCAGTGACTGGCCCAAGGTCACCCAGTGAGCTTCATGGCTGTGTGGGGATTCGAACCCTGGTCTCCCATGTCATAGTCCTAGGCTAGGTAAAACTGACTGTGGGGGAGGGCGAAGGGGAGAGGAAGCAGGGGAAGGGAGAGGTGAAGGGAGGGGGAGGGGACAAGGGGGAGGGGATAGGAGGGAGGAGGAGGGGAAGGCAGGTTTGATCATTTGCATGCTTTTTGAGTTTAATCTCTCTTAGATGTGGCCAGTGAAGGCTGGTCCATTAGGGCAAATGGGCCACTTCAGTCTGCCCTTGGCCAGGCCCACCTGCCTGCCTTCTTACTTGCAACAACCAGCCCCGGGGTGTGTGTGGCCCCATGTGTCAGCTCCCACCCCCCAGTGCCTCCTTGTAGAAGTCGGCAAGAAGGAGGGTAGACAAACCCAGCAATAGATGGCTCTGCCTCTCATTGGCTCTGCCTACTGGTGGGCTCCCTACCTTCTGCCCTACCAGTCCCACTGGATGTGGCAGCCATTTTGTGACTGGCGCCCAGGGCACATCCTCCGCATTCCAAACATGCCCACTGGTCCAAAAAGGCTGGAGACCCCTCAGAGGCCGGACAAACCCTGTGGCGCTTCTTCTAAATCAGACCTTCTGTTGAATCCCAATATCCCCTCCTTATTCTTTTCCCTGCTTGGGGGAGGGGTATCCTCTCTCACACAGAAAAAGTATTGGTGGAGGCCACACATGGCTGTTTTGAACTAGTGATGTGCATCCCCACAACCCTCCCCTGGGGAAGCATTCTCTCCCTCTCTGGAGCTTGCATAATTAAAATGCCCCCTTGACGCTGTCAGTCAAGGCTCTTGTCCTCTGCCAGGTCACCCAGCCAGCTTCCAGTTAAGCCACATTCTCTGGTGCATGTTTTTCTTCCCAACAAGTGGCCTCTGTGTTTTCACTCAGCAGCAGTAAAGAGGTGAAGAATGTGGCCGGACTAGTGCTTGCCCCCAGGTGCTGTTTGTTCTTGGGGAGGGGAGCTCATCCAGGAAATGAAGTGGTGAGGTGATGCAATGGGGCCAAGGGCTTTCTCTTTTCGCTTGTGCTGGAGCGGTGGGTCCCTCACTGACGGAACAATCCATGTTGACAACATTCTTTGGATTCTTGCTGAATCCCTATCTTGACTTTGCCTAGTAAAGAGGTCAATTTAATTTTATGCCCAGTTGAGATCTGGTATATTCTGCATCTCTAGTTTATGTTTATCCAAGATGCACAAAAAGTAGAAAGCTGGAAGTGCTTGCTTGCTAGCATGCAAGAAAGACTCCAGAATCCAGTGCCTTTGTCAGACAAACCAGAATTTCACACCACAGCACGCAAGCTTTCAGATTTTCCTGAGTTCTTTGTCAGATGGTAAACAGAGCAAGGAGGGTGGGGAAACTTGGATGATGTGTGCTATTTTGTGACATTTTGGCTGGCCTAATGAAGGTATTGCCTTGATATGGTTTTCAAATATTTATTCAAGGACATTTGTATGCTGTGTTACTAACAGAGAGAGAGAGAGAGAGTCAGCCACTGCCAGTCACTATAGGCAATGCTGAACTAGATGGATCAGTGGTCTCAGTGGAGACGGGAGGCTTCCATTTCAGCACCTTGGACAACTCCTTGAAAGTTCACATTAAAACCTGGAGTGGATTCACTGCCTCACTGGCATAGGAGCCAGTCTGACTCAGTATAAGTCAGATTCTTGTGTTCTCATTTTCCCAGCCCTGCTTGGAGATGCCATTGGGAACTGAACCTGGGACCCTCTGCATGCAAGGCAGGTGCTCTGCCACTGAGCTACAATGGCCCTTCCATGAATAAAACAGCACTGCAGAATAGAACCAGTAAACTTTAGAAAGACCTATAACTGCCACCATTCATGAAAAGCTGGGGAGAGCTGCCCTGCTGACTAAATGATAGCAATGATGGTACCAGCCAGAGTTCCCTAAAAAGAGAAATCCACAGAGAAATCCTTCTCTCCCATCAGCCACCCATCTGATGTCTAGTGGTGAGGGAAGCCAGCGAATACCTTTAGATGATGACCAGTGCTACTCTCGTCAATGTGACGTTTCCTTAGCACCAGGAACCCTCTGGGTGCCGGCCAGGGCAGCTAGCGCACAGCTCTTCCATGGGCACAGTGCAGCCTGCCAAAAATGACAAGTTGCATTATTAGCATTATAATCAAATTTTGGAGAGAGGGAAGGAGAGGATGGCACCCGTTGCACCCTTTGCAAAGTCTAAATCAAGGTCATGTCCAGCATTCTGTGTTGGGCCACCAACATTGTGAAACAGTCCCATGGTTACCATGGCGGCCATGAAGCCTCAAGCACAGGCAGTCAAGGTGCCTTGGTATATATGTTGCTGTCCCCCGGAACCATTACGGCATTTTTGTGTGGTGTTTTGCCTAATATAAGCATTTTTGCAACCAATTCCTCCTAAAACAATGCATGTTTGTATACATTATTTGATTGGAGTACTGCTTTGAAAAATTGGAGAAGAGCAAATTCTGAAGAAAAGTGACATTTCTGTTTACATATGGATTTGGGACATGTGAATTAGGTCCTGAATCAGTCGCTCCCCCATGGCCATGCTCGCTGGAACTGATGGGAGTTGGAGTCCAGCAACCTCTGGAGGGCCAGAGATTCCCCACTGTTGATTTAGGGATGATGCAATGCCAGGCTGTGGAAGAGGGGGGAGAGAGAGAGAGAGAGAGAGGTCAGTGAATTGAGCAGTGAAGATGGTGGGCTGCATGGGAAGTCTGGGTGGCAGGGAAATGGTGGCCTGATAAGAGAGCCCCTCAGGGATGAGGCAATGGAGAAGCCCAGAGTGCTTGCAACCTTGGGTTTGGTAGGGTCACCTGTCAATGCTGACTGAAGCTTGCAGGCCTTGGGCTCCTTGCAGAAGGCCCCTTTCCTTCACAAGTCCCCCGGAGCTGCTGGAGAGGGATGGATATTAAGCTCTGCCCAGGAAGCCAGGTGGGCGGAGGAGACTGCGATTGTATTTCTGAGGCCATTGTCAGCCGGAGCAACAGTAACTCTATCTCGCTAGGCTGGCTTCCTCGTGGCAGATACAATAGCGCAACTGTCTCTGAAATGTGAACCTTCTATAATTACCACAGTGAGAAGCAGCTTATGGGAGACACATCAAGAAGCCACACTGAGGCCATCCGCCTCCTTTGGCTGGTCAAGAGCTGCCCGGCTCCAAAACCAGAATCAGGGGTGTGGGGGGGTATTTTTGGCCTGGACACAGCGAGGATGCAGCAGCGGCAGAAGGAGGAGGAAATGTAAGTTTTCTTCCCTTAGGTGTTTGCATGCTGGTTGCTGTAGCAACAAGGCTGGGTGGTACGGCAGCAGGCACCCGGCTGGGAGCTGAGGTATCCCCTCGCCCCACCATCGCACAGACATGGAGCCTGCCGATCTTTCCCTGGCTTTGCTATGGCAACTGAGGGAAGCGCTTCCAAAACAACTTGATGGGCTGATCCCCACTAATATAGAAACAAACCATAGTCTCCAGGCTCCCCACAGGCCCCTGGCTGCCCGTTGTAGCACACAGGAAGCTGAGTTAGGGGACTTTTTCCTCTGACTCAATAATTTATTCCATTTCCCTTCATTTATGAATCGCTTCTCATGAAACGTCTTGAAGCCATCAACAATTTAAAAAGTCAACAAAGCATAGATAAGAACAGTTCCGAATCTAATACAGTTATAGGCTGAGGTTAAGAATCTTCACTTAAAAGGCTTGTTGGGAAAGGGGGGTCATTAATAAGCACCAAAAAGACAATAGAAAGACAGCGCTTGTCTTGATATGTAACGGGAGGGAGTAGGGGTAGGGGCCACTGCATAATTCCTACCTGGTATGGGACAGATCTCCTGGTGAGATGGTATCTGCAGGAAGCCCTCACCTGCAGAGTGCAATGGTCGGTAGGACATATAAGGGATGAGAGAAGCTTTTAGGTATCCCGGTCCCAAAATGCATAGGGCTTTGTATCAGTACCCTGAACGTAGCCCGGTAGCTAACTGGCAGCCTGTGCAATTCTTTCAGCAATGGCATAACATGATGGCTCGTAGTTTGCCATATGTTTTAAATGTGCTTTAAATTTATGATGTAGATGTGACTCAGATCTTGTGGAAGCAAATTCCACAATTTGGCTCCATATAGACCACACATTTAAAGCACATTTGAAGAATATTACTTTCCCCAAAGAATCCTGGGAACTGTAGTTTTTAAAATGGACTGCCTTCAAGTTGATTCCGACTTATGGCGACCCTATGAATAGGGTTTTCATGGTAAGCAGTATTCAGAGGTGGTTTACCATTGCCTCCCTCTGGGGCTGTGAGACAGTGACTGGCCCAAGGTCACCCAGTGCGCTTCATGGCTGTGTGGGGATTCAAACCCTGGTCTCCCAGGTCATAGTCCAACACCTTAACCACTACACCACACTGGCTCTCATGAGTCTCATGACTCTTTTCATAGATATATGAATGAAATGAACTGCCTTGAAGTTGATTCTGACTTATGGCGACCCTATTGGGTTTTCATGGGAAGCGGTATTTAGAGGGGGTTTACCATTGCCTTCCTCTGAGGATGAGAGGCAGTGACTGGCCCAAGGCCACCCAGTGAGCTTCAAGGCTGTGTGGGGATTCGAACCCTGGTCTCTCAGGTCGTAGTCCAGCACTCTAACTACTACACCACACTGGCTCTCTGTAGTTTTTAAAAGGGTACTGGAAATCGTAGGTCTGTGATGGGTAAATTACAGTTCCCAAGATTCTTTGGGAGAAATAATGTGCTTTAAAGGTATGAGGTGTGTGTATGCAAGCAAACTTCGCTCTGTGTGTGAAGGGATACTTTATTCTTCCAACCAACATTCAGCTTCATTGGATGGCCCCACAATGTTCTGGAGCAATGCAACTTCAGGCAATGCCTTTTTAAACACAGCCTCCTGGTGGTGATTGGAGTACCAGATTTCTTTCCTCCCAAGAGGGATCCTGCCAGGCCACTGGCTCTAGGCTGTTCCCTAGATGCCAGGCCTGTACGGGACCAGTCCCTGGCATGTCTAGGTATGTCTGGGAAAGGCTCTTGTCTAAAACCCTGTCAGTATAGACCAGACGTGGAGAACCTTTGGGCTTCCAAATGTTGCTGACCTACAACTGCCATCATCCCTGGCCATTGGCCATGCTTGCTGGGGCTGGTGGGAGTTGTAGTTCAGCAACATCTGGAGGGCCAAAGGTTCCCCACACTTGGCATGTACGTAAACCATACTGAGCTCGATAGACCAACAGTCAGACTCAGTACAGTATAAGGCAGCTCCTATGACGTTAGCTTCTTTGCCAGAAAGCCAAATGGGAGAGTTCTAGATTACATATATAAACAGAGCACAATGACAAAGATTTAAGCCTAAACAGCGTGGCTGAAAAGGTATATGAGTCAGGCTACCTGTTGTAGCATTCATCTCAGAACATGAATACAATATTTTAGATATCTACTCTGGCCTCTTAAAGTTTGACTTTCATTTGGGGTCACATAGCAGAATGCTTCAAAGCTGAGAGAAAGATCCGGCGACTTGTGGAACTTTTTGGAGAGACTTGTTGGGATAAGGATAAGCAAAAAATGCTACACTTGATAAAAAATACTTGTTATTGCAACAGAAAGTATTATGATTATCATGGATACTGTACAGCTAATTTACAATGTATGCAAAATATTTGTATCATTGCTCTGGTTATTGTTAATAATATGTTTTTTGTGGAATGAAATAGAAATAAACTGCTTTTAACAAAAAACTTAGGAGAACCTGTATGTGGGAATTTGTGTCCCACTGAAATCAATGGGATTGACTCAATGTGTTAAGGACTGAGCTATATTCAAGATCTCTAAGAATGGACAGTTATTCCAGAGGTCTAAATCTCTGTCTGTTGACTGGCACTTATTGGCATCTCCCTTTGGTTCTCTCCCCACTAGGATACCTCAGGCTGCGGGGGCTGAAAGCAGCAAGGCAGCAGAGTTGAGGCCGGAGGTCCAGTTTTTAATTTCGAGCTGTGGCAGCCACAAAATCGAATGCATCATTTGCTATTGCTCCTATGACCTCTCAGCCCACCTGCCTCGCCGTCTCTACTGTGGCCACACGTTTTGCCAGGCTTGCATCAGGTGCCTCAACATGGTGGCAAATGAGCAGTGGTGGATTCCATGCCCCCAGTGCCGCCAAAACACGCCCACCCCACGTGGAGGTGTGACAATGCTCGACCTGGATCTAACAGCCTTCTTAGCGGTCAAGTCTGAGAAGGAGCATCCTCGGGTGGTGGGCAAAACAGACCCTGAGCTGGCCTCAAAAGTGTCTGCCAAGGAGAAGCCAATCACACAACAGCCCACAGCCCTGTGCCAAGAGACGTTGCCACAGAACAGCTGCTGTGACCATTGCCTTTGCTGTGGGATCACAGCAGCTTTTCAGGGCTGACTCAGTTGTAGTCTGGTCCTATGAACCTAGATGTAGGCCCCTTTTTGAAGTGCTAACGGAGGTGTAGCCAGTTGCGGAGCTTGAAATTCCTAGGATTTTCTGAAGGCGGCTGGTTTTTCACTGCCATTTGCAGGACTTTCCTAGCTCTAATTGGCTTCCAGCCTGGTCTTGTGATTACCTGAAACTGTATGTAAACTCTTCTGGGTCAGATCACGCCCCATTTCTGCACATATTCTATTGGTGATGGCATCCAGCAATATTTTGTATTTAGCCAGTTTCCCTCAACTTCTTTTTTCCTTTGTTTCGTAGTCTTCCCTTGTGACTTTAGACCAGCTACTGCTTGTGTGATCCACAGAATAAATCTAATCTGCAACCAGATTTAGTAATGGATCCCATTGCCCTGTTGAGCCGGCTTTTTACACTGGATTATGCAAGGAAGGCCCAGTTCCAAGTTCTGATACTAAGATAGCTATCAACATGATCTTTGGAGAGAGTGGTGACTGTGGAGGGTGGGGAAATTAACTTCATGTGGGTTCCTGTTATGCAGTTTCTTTCAGTGTCTGAAGAGATCTTGTTGCACCAAAATTGTGCCTAAGCAGATGTACATCCTTTTGTGAGCTACTAAATTGTCAGGAGCCAGGTGAAGGAAATGTGCAAATCAGAAAAAATAGATCACTATGTGAGCCTGTGTGAAATTAGAAAAAGAGAAAATCAAGTTGGAAAAAGTTCTCAGTGAAGGCTGATGACATGCACATAATCATATTTTGAATAACAATATTAATTTTAATGAGCTACAGGAGGTGTCTTTTTCACATGGAGCCAATACTGGACTATAAAACCTACTTTGGAAACTCCAGCAGCTGAATGCTACACCCAAGGAATGAAAAGCTGTTTTATTTAATTGTGTGTTTGTTAGTTCCATAATACAATTTCTCTTAATTCAATGCAGAGGTCAATAAGAGAAAGTGAAAGAAATGAATTCAGCCCATCTCAGGATATTTTGGATGAAATTCACACATACATAATCAACTGTACACCAAAAACATTCCACTATGCTTTTGATTTTGCGGATGCATAATTTTTTTATGTCAACCTTGTGCCCTTCAGAGAGTTATAGTCCAAAACATCTGGAGGGCACCTGGTTGGCAAAGGCTGACTTACATGTTGAATCACACCATTTCAGGTTAGGATGTCTTGACTTGTTTTTAATTAAAGCCACATGCATGTATTTTGTAAATTTGAATTTTGCCTGGTCTCAGTATTTATTTCAATTCATTTCTTGCCCCCTCTATATAAAAAAAGGTTCTCCAAGCGTGTTAACAACATAAAGTAAAAAAAAAAAAACCATTGACCACAAAATTAAAAAGTAATAATTTTTAAAAACATGCAACTTAAAAGTCAAGGAATATATAATAAATAAGGATAAATCATTGTTAAAATCTGCAACAGAGCACCTAAAAGATAGCTACGTGGGCACCAGGATGGGCCTGTGTGGAGAAAGCATTCCATAACGTGGGGGGGGGGCTGCTACTGAAAAGGCCCTTCCTCTCCTAGCTACCTGCTCCAAGCACCTCATCTGGCCTGTGAAAATCTCAAAGTCTTGGTAGGTACATATGGACTGAGAGGCAATCCATCAGGTACCTTGGCTCCAAGCCACAAAGAGCCAGCCTTAAAAGTCAACATCAGCATTTTGACCTGGCCCGAGAAGCAGGCTGGAAGCCGGTGGAGCGGATGAAGCACAGCCTGTTATTTTTGATCACCCAGTCCCAGTTAGCAGTCTCACTGCCATATCCTGGGCTATTTTCATGTAGTCACTGGAATCTGCGTCAGACCCCAAGACTAAAAGAAATATCTTTGGACATGGCCAGAGAAAGTAAGAGTGATGCTAAGTTTGGAGCTGGCAGGAGAAGGAGGCTAAGAGAAGTCCTGAGTTGGCAGAAGCTGCTGAGTTTTGTTGGTGATGTTGCCACCACTCACTGGCTGACAAACATCCATGCTGGCTCACAGCTTCTTCTTGGGTTCGTTAGCCCAAGTTTTGCCTTTGGCCAGATTTGTCTGGGCCAGCAGCCAGGACTTATTTAAACAGAGAGGTAGTGCAGCTCAGAGGCTGCTTGAGAAAACCCTCTCTGGTCCAGAAACTCTCTCCCAGGTACATTGAGCAAGATATGTGGGCATTTTGCAGGCTGGTGGTCTGCTGCACCTCTTCTTCAGACACCTTCGTATTTATTGGAATTACTCCATCCTCGTCCATTGCTGAGCTCTGGCACTAAAAGAAGGTTCAAAACGAGGCCTCCATAGTCCAAGCTATGCATTAAAGATAATTGGATTATTAGCTAATTCCAGACAGATGGGTCTCACTTTTGCTGTTGGGCTAGGAACGGTGCCATCTTCAGACAGAAAGTCAATACAGTTAAGTCTGCTGTCCAGGGTCACTTAAAGCAGCTTTTGTCATTCCTACTCCTCTTGACGCAAGCAGGTTTGAATCCATCCAAGGAAGTCAATACAGCCATTGTTAACTGATTTTTCTGGCGGGTCCATTTTTCCTCTTCAAATGTCTTATTGTCAGTGTATAAAGGAGCCATTCATTCGTGGTAATGCCCCCAAATATGGTGTCTGTCAAACAGGTGAGGCTCTGACTTCTTCGAGTAAAAGTATCAATAAAAGTTTTCAGTCCTGAAACTACGATTTCAGAGCCCCAAAGAGGTAGAATTTCCCCATTGCTGTATCTCCATGTTGGAAAAAGCCTTGCCTGCGCTGTGGGTTTCTGCCTCCTATTAAAGGCATTGGGCCTGTCTCTTGTGTTTGTAAAATGCAGACTCTTTGCATTAAGTAAATGTGTATGTGTGCACGTGTGCATGCATGCCCGTACATTCTGGCTGGGCTCCCAGATTTTGGCTCCACCTTTAAAAAAAAAAAACCTCAGTCGGGGGCCCTCTGAGCAGGGGCAGAGTGCAGCAGAGTGCCCCTTTCCTTAGAGCAGCAGCAGCGTTGTTGTTTTTAATTCATCCTACAGGATACGGGGAAATAACAGAAACATTCAATGCATATTTTTATTTTTGGCTTTAAGTTCTCCTGGTTTGGCAGATGACTAAGGATATAAGATTCTGGCTAGGCCAGAACAATTTGGACCAGTTAGCTACCCAGGCTTGACAGGCAGAAATTCAACAATGGCGGCTATCCCCAGGTGATGCAGGAAAGCTACATCTGTTGAACATTTTCCTGCCCAAGAAACTGTTAAAGGCATAGGAGATCCACCCACAAAAATGTGGGCATTCTGCTCAGAGTGGAAGGCCTAAGTAAGGCTCTGCCCTCTTGGCCAGGTTCTCCCTCAGGAAAGTAGTGCTGCCAGCCTTTTTTCACCAGTCTGGCTGTGTTTTTTGCTTTTGTAGTGCCAAACTTCAATTTATTTTCCAACGGCTGGCTTTTTAAAAAAGCACAATAAAAACAACAGCAGCAACAAATGCTAGTAACTTCAAGGCAGGCCTCATTTAGGCCTAGTTAGGCCTAGCAGGTGATAGTTTAAAAACAAAGCCTGCCAAGAGTTATTGGTTGCTAGGCAGTGCTCTAAAGTGCGGGAGACTTTTTGGGAAATCAGTGTGGTTGTTACCATATACACAAGATCGCATATTTTAAATTTCCAGTTAAGTCTCCTAGTATAACTACTTCGCCTCCCCTAGTGCCATATACACAACCATAAAATCAGATTAGAGTAGGGTTGCCATATTCCAGTTCCACAAATCTGGGCAGGCTAATTTGCATATTATGCAGTTATGTGAATTAAGTATATTCATGGTTGCATTGTAGAGTTGTTTTGTTTTTGTGCCTAGTAATAATTACCACCAAAAACTGGGGGAAGATATGAGGAATATTTTTTTTAAAAAAACTTACATTTTCAGCCTTAAATGCCTAGACTTTAGTTTCCAATACTATGGAATATTTATTTATTAGGATTTATATTCTGCCCTTCCACTGTTAAAAACAAGTCAAAATTCAGATAATAATCTTAGAAATACTCTAAGATAAGTTCTAGATCTAAATCTATTGTGCTATTGGTCCAACTTTGTAAATAATATTTTCCTGCTGATTTTGTTCCTTATAGTTCTTTAACATCTGTTGTAGCTTACTAATTCTGTATTGCAATACTGTGATGTTGGTCTGTACAGAAGACTGTAACATATATGAAATATCTCTCACTGACTTGTGAAACTTTACACTGAACATCTATGCTAAATGAGGCAGGCAGAATAGCCTTAACTGGGAACAATAACAATATATTCCAGGGCTATGGGAAATTCTGATCATGTAGTGAAAGAAAATGAACAAAATCTATTTGAATTACTCCACATCTCTCTCTCTTTTTTTAAATATACATAAAAAATCTAACAAACATAAAAAATAATTAAGGCTGCAATCCAATACACACTTACCCGGGAGTAAATCTCATTGAACCCAATGGAGCTTACTTGAGTAGACATGTATTGGATTGCACTGTAAATGATACGTTTACTAGTCTTAACAAGCACTTCTAAAGTACATTTAAAAGTACATCTAAAGAGACAATCTGATCATATATTCTACTACAGTAATCAGCACATTTATTGTTTCCCTAAAAAGATATATTTTGTCCCTCTACATTTAATATCTTTTAAATAATATCTATTTAGCTCCATTTAAAAAAACCTATAGGATAACACAGGGGCAGAATGGCTATGTGATCAATGCAGTTTGTAGCAGTGTACTACACAGGAGAATGTTATTATAATCTACGAATCCAAGTCCATGTAGAACATTGGTGTGATATTAGAGTTGCCCAAGATCAAAGGTTTTAAATCTTTTACAGAAAGTGTGAAAGGATTTTAACTTGATTTTGTAGACTAGACAAGAGATTAGTAGGACCTCCTCTATGACTAAAATATGCTCTTTGGGTTGAACATTGCCTGGGACTCAGGAGCCGCCAGTCTTCCCCCCCCCCAAGGGCCTGCGGCACGACTCGGCTCATGCACGAGAAACACCCGTGGACTCAACATACCAACCTGACCAAGCAAAGGGTCACTGCGGTAACAAAAAAAAAATTACTTTAGGGCAGCATGTGCGCCCACCAAAGCTGTAAAAGAAAAAGCAAGGAAATGACGTAGGCGTATGGGCTTTATGGATGGAGACTGCCATCGTTCTAAAGCCCTGGTAATCTCTATGGTGAAAACTCCAAATACTTTGCATTGGAAGGCTGGGGGAAATGGGCAGAAAACTGCATCCACGTTTTGCCTTCTATCTCTGGTTCCACAAGGGCTAGAGAGTAGCTTTTTTTTTTATTAATTAAAGCTGAGACTCCGGGCCACCTAATGCACTAAGTGGGCGCCGGGTGGCATGGATAGAATCTGGGTAAAACCAGGCTAACCAGCAATATGGCACCCTAAATTAAAGGGCCCCCTTCTCCCATAAGGACACATTGAAAATGTGGAAGCAAATGTCAGCCAATGAATATGGTGGAATAGTAAGGGATTTTTAGGGAGAAATTGAGGCTGAGTCATGCAAATACTTCTTAGGCTGCTTTCCTATGCAGATGAAAGTAAATCTTTTTGCTCACTGGGTTTAACTACTGAGCCAACATGTATAGGATTGTTCAGTTTGCCTTATTTTCTGTCCATGTTTGCCCATTTTGTGGAGGGCGGGTCTCTGTAGCACTTGAAACACATCAAAGAAAAATAAGCCTCCAAGGCTGTATGAAGTACTGAGGTGGTGGAACAGTTGTCTTGGCAGCTGTAAGAAAGTTTGCCACCTCCCCATCTCCCACAAAACATTCTTCGGAGCTTATTTTTCATTCTGAAGTTTTTTTGCTTTTTGCTATTTGTTTTAGGAACTGGGGATGTCAGGCTGGAATGAAGATTGATGGATGAAAAAAGTAACTGTATATTCACTCTTGCACTGAAATAGGTTTTGAGTCTTTTTCTGGCTCTTTGCGCATGTGTGAATGTTGTTAATGCAGTCCAGAAAGCAAACAGCAGCGTCAAAATAATGAATCTACGCTCTTGGCAATGTGGACTTGATGTTTGCATTATAGATAAGGAAATGCAATCATAATCATAGTTTGCAAAAACAACCCATATTCCACAAGCGATTGTGTCAATGGCTTTGCCCACTTTGGACAGTTTATTTTCCATCTGTGGTTAAAAAAAAATAAATGTTTGGCTTCAGCCTAGATTGACCATGGACATGGTGTTGGTTCTTTGAGCACTTTTTTGCAGGCTCCACTGCAGCAGGTTCAGAAAGACTGTGAGTGATATCCACTCCTAATAATTATTTGTTGGATATCACCTTTTATGTCCACCCTAAATCTAGAAGACTCAAGCAATCATTTGCTTATGTTCAGTCCATGATCCAAACAATTATAAAAATGTTTTTAACATTTTGTTTTAATGTATTTTAAGGTCTTTTTATGACGTTTTAAAGTGTTTTTAGCATTTCTGTTTGCTGCCCTGGACTCCTGATAGGAGGAAGGCCGGGATATAAATGAATAAATAAAATGGAAGTGGGGGCAGGTGGAGGAAAAATCCAAATGGATTATGCGTCAATCCATTTTAAGTAATCTTGGGCCAGTTGTTCACACATAATATATATCAAATGCTATACACACTCACTTAAAAAAAAGTTACCACAGGTGGAAAATAAACCCTCCAAAGTGGGCAAAGCCATTTACACAACCACATGTGGGGAGTATATTTTCATGGTTCTCTCTGCTTTTGGGACTACATTAGCAACATTCATTCATACATGAACACAAACATTGGGAGAAAGCCCCACTGAACTCAGTGGGACTTGGTTCTGCGTAATAGACAAGCATATGATTGCAGTGGCGCACATCCTTTTATGACTGCTGACCGGTGAATGTGTGAATTGAGTCCACTGGAGGTGACAAGAGAAGATGTAAGAATGCGGCAGGCAGTGTTATATCTCGGATAGCTCCTTCACACATACAAGTCAACTCTTGGTACTAAAATAATCTACTGTGGAGCATGTATGTGAGAAACAGGTCTGTTTTTTGTGCCTTAGGTTTCGGAACAGATTAATATGTAATTGATTTATGTGTATCTCAAATAATAAGGTTGATTTCTGAGAAGCCTAGGCAGGGAACTGTCATCTCTCCCAAAGTCAGGAGACTCAAGCCACACTGCCCGGGGTGGGGTGGGTGGGAGAGAGGGAAAGTAACTAATTTATGAAGCTCAAAAATTGGTCCTTTTCCTGAGTACAGATACTACAAAGTTGGTACATTACCAAATATATTGGTTGCATTGAACTGAGAGCACAAGGAGGACCTGTACGCATCTATTCCTTAACTGTGCTGTGGAGCCTGGGAATCTCTTGCGACAGGACATGGAGATTTCATACCGCAGAGACGTGGGAAGACTAATTGCGATATTTGCTTGATTTCAGGGTGATGGGATCTGTTGCTGGCAGAACAGAGCTGCAGCAGAAGGTAGTTCAAGTGGTGCTGGTATTGGTCTTCACAAATTCTGGTGAGAAAATACTGGGGGAAGCCAGGAGATTAAAAGGGGTGGGGGTGGGGAAGAGCACTTACATAGAAAATAACTATATTTAAAAAGAATTAAATGGACCTCCAAGATAGGAGAAACTATAGACAGAAAGTTACTAGAGCCACTCATGCTGGAGCGACACAATAAATTGTGGAATAAATTGAAAGGTACAAATATAGATAGAAGATTATTAATGCTTATTAGACAACTGTACACTGACACACAAAAAAGAGTAAGGTAAGGAGTAGAAGGATAATCAATGAATCCAATTAAGACAAAAAGAGGAGTAAAGCAAGGTGGCTTTACTGGCTCCTACTCTGTTTATTATTTTTGTAAATGATATTGTCCATATATTGGAACAGGAGGACGCCTGTTCACCTGTAATTTCTGGCAGGAAGGTCCAAATCCTAATGTACGCAGATGACATAATTGGCAAATAGATGAACATGCAATCAAACAAGTTCATATGTATAAATACTTGGGTATCTTCTTGGAAGAAAATATATCATGGAAAGCACATAGAGAATCTAGTGTTATTAAGGCTAAACAAGTGAGTGGAACAATATTAAAGTTCTTCACAAAGGGAGGAAAAATGATAATCCCTGTGTTAAAAATATTTCAAGCCAAGGTGATATCCCAAATGTTGAATGGTTCAGAGGTATGGGGGGGGGAGAATAAAATTTATACTAAATCATTGGATATAATGCAGAACACATATTTGCAAATATTATTAAGCTGTCCTCTAGGGACTCCAACCTCTATTCTTCGCACAGAGGTGGGTTGGCCCTCAACTGAAGTGAGGATACAGGTGGCACATTTGAAATTCCATAAACGGATGTACATGTTAATGGAAGGCTGACTTCCATACAAACAAGCATATTGATTCTATCCAATTGATTCTATCCAAAATTTAATGCAAGAGTATAAGTTGCCAGACTCCTTTTGGGCTGTTTTAGATAAAAAAAGAATTAAAGGTTAGCTTATATGAAGAACAAGCTACAGAGGATAGGAGGCTGATGCAGAAATCCAAATTTGTCCAATGGTACCGCCTCTTTAAAAAGGATCACCAAAGAGCCGGATACCTAGAAGAACTGACAGTGTTCCCTCTCCAAAGGGCTTTTCTAAAATTACATTTACAGATCATGCCCTCATCTATGGTGGATGGCAGATACAGAAAGCTTCCAACTTCACAATGGATCTATATCTGTAATTTAAAAAGGTGGAAAACATAATCTGCTATATACTGAAATGTCCTTTATATGATGGCCCAAGGGAAAAATTCCTGGAAAATATATTGTTTAGCCTATCAGCCTATTCTGAACATAAGATTATTTGTGTTCTTTTACAAGATGCTTCCCCATATATAACCTACAGAACAGCACTATTTGCTCTAGCTGCAAGGAAACTCTGAGCAGAAAAGTTAGCGAAATGTGACAACTATGGTTAAGAGTCTCCTTTTTTCATTTAAAAATCTAGTGGATTTGCTATATTGTGTTAAATGTTTTTAAAGTTATACTGGATTTTAAAATTGTTTTTAACATGTATTTTTATTCTGTTATATTTAATGGAGCATATTTTTTATATTGTCAAGGCTAGTACAATAAAAATTATTCATTCTATATTCAATGCTCTTAAAGTACACTGGTGGGTGTGGTTTTTTAAAAATCTTGAATATATGTAAGATCATGTCTGCAAGACGCTATGAAACTTGGTTCCCCTTTTGGCCGAAATCTCTGTTGTGTGTCCTCCCAGTAAAATTTAAACTGGGGCTTTACCTGTTCAAGTGTGTTAATGTATAGATGGGGTGCTGATTCTGTGTGCAGGTGTGTGTGCCTTCTTCCATATATCAGTGCTTCAAGTTACTTCATAATTTTGTCACAAGGTCCCTAACCTTGTGACTGCAAATTCTGAGAGATGAGTGTGTGTATGCACAGAAAACCCCGGAAGTTTAGTCCGAGGTGTCCCAGCCAACCCTTTTTGAAACTGATGGTATGGCAAGGCAAAGGTAGTCTGTAACCACTAAGGGAAGGCCTCCTTGGTGCCTAGTAGAGGAAAAAGAGGGTTTTGCTGTAAAACCATAAATATCATGCACCAAAAATAATGAACGTTGTTGTATTTTCTTTTATTTCTTTCTTCATAAAAAAACTTTTTCTTCATAAAACTGCCCAACGCGTTTCGGCTTTGGTTAATAGCCTTCGTCAGGGGACTTCACTTCTCCTAGTGACGTCTCTTTCTTTGACCACCATCTGCACTCCTTGGTGCCTAGACCAGCAAGCAGCCCAGCCCAGTACTATTTACAGGGCTCATAATTTGCCATGCTCTGGCCTACTGGTGCATGCTCTGGCTTCCTTGTCATTTCCTCCCTTGGCCATGCTTGAGGGGAGCACAGAACTGGAATCCTTCCCCACTGGTAAACCCTCAGGCCACCTGTTACAGTTTGAGACTTGACAACAAGAGGCAAGATTGAAAAGAAACAAAAGTGACATGGATTAGAATGCACCCATGCTCTTCTTGCAG
Organism: Rhineura floridana; assembly: GCF_030035675.1. Lineage (NCBI taxonomy): Eukaryota > Metazoa > Chordata > Lepidosauria > Squamata > Rhineuridae > Rhineura > Rhineura floridana. Next base: position 878,430 of record NC_084499.1, on the reverse strand, counting down.
TGTTGGGATTGTGCCCTCCGAAGTGGATCCCATACAGGGATGAACTCTGTCTCTACATCCCGGCTGGTCCTGCTCTGTCTTGGAGTGAGGCCAGAGTCTTCTGTCAGGACCAAAAGGCAGATCTGGTTGTCATCAAGGATTACAACAAGCAGGTAAGAGTCTGAGAATCCTTCTGCTGGGAAGGGAGGAAGGCAGGGAGGCTGAGCTTGCGCCCACAGAGTCCGTGTTGTGTCTGGGCACAGGGGGTGTGGCCATGATGACCAGCCTGGAAGTTGGACCCTGGAGACCTGGAGAGGGCTGGAGGAAGAGGCAGGAAGCCACAGTGGGAACCCTGGAGGCAGGGATGGGTGGATCTGGCCATTTCAGTGTCTCTCGGGTTCTCATTTTCCCAATCTAAAGTTCAGTTCTCTATGTTTTAAATCAGTTTGTGGTTGTTGTTTTTAATCCTAATGAAAATTCATCTGCATTTTAGTGTGAATTTAATATACATATTTTTGCAAAGGGGTATTTTCTCTAATATTTAGATTTTCACTTATATAATGCATTTTTCTATGTTATTTTCACTAATTATGCATTTTTACGCACACTTTCCCTTCATATATACATTTAGGTAGACATTACTTGGCTGTAGAACTGCACTGCAAAATCTGGAGATGTGTGCATATCTAAGGATGGCTGCGTTTTGGTTTTCGTGTTGTTTCAGAAAGTGCCAGTTGGGTAGATTCACCTTTAAATGTGAACTGAATCGAATTTCCCCCGCTCCCTACCGGGAGGTTAGATACTGGATTGGCAAGGCAGAGTATGAGTAGTCACTCAATGAGACAAGTTTCTCAGACTGCCAGACCAGCCTAGAAGGATGGGCCTTATAGGGTCTTTTGCACATGCAAAAGGTCCCAGGTTCAATCTCCAGGTAAGGCTGGGAAGGACTCCTGAATGAAACCCTAGAGAGCTGCTGCCAGTCAGTATAGACAATACTGAGCTAGATGGACCAATGGCCTTACTCAGGATAAGGCAGATTCCCATATTCCTATGACATCATTCAGGCCAGTTCTGCAGCCTGTAAGGCACCCTTGCAGGCAGAAGGCATTAGCCTGTTGACCAAGCTCCTAACACTTAACACTGGCTGCCAATAATATTTCAGACTGCACTACCCTCTTCCAATTCTGCACCTGGTGAGGGCTCTGGGACAGGGCACATGGAATCCCTGGCAGGGTAGAGCCTGTCTTTAGCCCAGCCTTGCTTGAAGTCTCTGGCAGTGACTTCTGGAAATATTCTTGGCATCCTGCCTATTGGCTGCAGGGGGCAGTGATGTCGCCTGTCTTCTTAACCTTGCCTTTGGCTGCCTTGGCACAGATGTTCCTGACGGACCTCACAGATGGTGCCAGGAGACATGCCTTGCACTATTGGATAGGGTTGGCATGGCAAGAGGCAAGAGCTCAGCTTACCTGGGTGGATGGTGCCCCAATATCGCAGAGCTGGTACAGGTAAGAGAGCCTTAGTGTGTGACTCCAATGATGGTAGAGGGTGAAAGGGTGAAGAATCAAAACCTGGCTTTCTTTGCATGTGCAGCTGGACAGGCTTTGAGGCAGTCTGAAGCCCTTAAGAACATAGGAAAAGCATGCCGGATCAGGCCAGTGGCCCATCTAGTCCAGCATCCTGTTCTCACAGTAGCCAGCCAGATGCCCCAATGGGAAGCCTGCATGCAGGACCTGAGTGCAAGAGCCCTCTCCCCTCCTGCGGCTACCTTACCTCAAGTAGCAAAACTGGGTATTTTCTTTTATGGCAAGGTGGGGTATAAATGTAACAAATAAATAAATTTGTGCCCATCTTCCACCACTCCTGTGCTTCTCTCCTGCTGGCTGGGAAGGCTGCCACCGGCACCTGAGAGTAGCCAGTAATGCTGCCTATAATGCCATGAGCATCTTTTTTTTATTATTGTTCAGGGCCCCTCCCACCTCCAGCTCACCTCTTGGATTCTGAACCCTTGTGTGTTTTACTAGGAATTGGCTCCAGGGCCACCCCAAAGAGGAGCGCTGTGTACAGCTTGTGGGCATCTACACTGGCCAGTGGAGAGACTGGGACTGCAGCGCCCAAAACTCCTTTGTCTGTGAGATGCCAGTAAAAGGTGAGAGTAAAGGGGGCCACTCCAGCTTTCCCCCTCCCGCCAGTTTCAAAATCCAGCAGCGGACAGGATGCATAACGAGGAATGTTGTAAAGAATGGAATTAATGGAACATAGAAGCATGAACTCAAGAAGAGAACATCAAAAGTGTCCTGATGGAGCAAGCCAGAGACCTTTCTAGTCCAGCAGCACAATGGCCAGCCAGATGCCTTCAGGAAGCCCACCAGCAGGGCATGAAGGCAACAGCCCTCCCTAGTTTTATGTCCCCAGCATCTGACACTTTGTGATAGACTGCCTCTGAACATGGAGGGTCCCTCTACCCTTCAAGACGAATAGCCATTGATAGATCTCTCCTCCATAACATTTAAGCCAGTTTTTGTCTGTACTGTAGTATATATACATGCTCATAGACTTCACAGCTGCCCCTTCTTAATGTCTAGCATCTCTCTCTCTCTCTCTCTCTCTCTCTCTCTCTCTTGTCCAGATGCCCTCCCTGGTTCTGTGAGGAAAGTGTTCTTCCACTCCCGCTGCTATGTCTTCCATTTCCCATCCTACCGGGAGCTGAGGTCATGGAGACAGGCCCAGGCTTTCTGCCAGGAATCTGGGGAGGGCTTAGCAATTGTCCATGATGAGGAGGAAAATGCTTTCCTGTCAGGTAAGGACCCAAAGAGGCAAAACTGACAAACCAGAATAATCAGGTTTATTCTGATTTCTAATGTTGCCTGCCCCTTGGAGTAGGGTGTGGTTACACTCTTATCCTGCATATGGACTTCCCAGAGACCATTATGGGGACCTTTGGTCTGATTTGGCAGGGCTCTTCTTATTTCCTTAAGGACTCTTGGTGGCTAAATGTTGGTATTTATTTATTTATATTTAAAATATTTTAGGCTGATTATCTGGGCAAATGTCCATCCAAAGCTGCTTACAGTCAAAAACAACAAAAATAGATTTTTTCAGAACTTAAAACTTCAACTCACCAACACCCCACGTCATTTTTTTAAACAGAGCTGTCAAAAACATAATTCAACCAGACTATTACCTAGGTAATAAACATCACATCTAAAAGGCCAGTTGAAAAAGATAGGTCTTCAGGGACTTCCAAAAAGCCTGCAGTGTAGAAGTTTAATGCAGATCCAACGGAAGAGAATTCCATAGTTGTGGGGCCACCAAAGAGAAGGAACTCTCCTTTGTGGCCATAGTTTGGGCCCCTATCATTTAGGGCTTTAAAGCACTTTAAATTGGGCCCGGGAACACGCTGGCAATCTGTGGGAGGAAGTGCATGATATAAATTCAATTAATAAATAATCCAATATAATAAAAGTGTTACAGATTAAAGATGCTGACCCCCCTCACCTCCAGTGAGACTCTGGTAGTTGCATTCTAGATTGGCTGAAGTTTCTGAATCATCTTCAAAGGCAGCCCCTGCCCCACTGACACAGAACACAAACGCAACTCCAGACAGCAGAACAATTTTAAACTTCTCCGTAAGGCTGTATACACATGACATTTTATTCTGGAATCAGTAGAAACAGAGTACTTGTTTTTGCTACGCAGTCCACATGTAATCTAGACCAATCACAATTTTTTTGTCCCTGAAAAGCGTTTCTTCCAAAAATAAAAGCTCATTGCAGATGGATTCTGCCTTACCCTGCAGTTTGTCCATTTAAAAACAGATGTAGGTCGTCCCAGCAATGAGGGGTGTACCCACCACACCTGTCCAACAACACTGTGGTGAGCAGGCAACACATGCAACAAGATCACCAGTTCCTCCTTCATTCACCAGGGGAGCATGCAGGAAGGAGAAGATGTGGACAACCTAATCAAAGGGAGCTTTTTCAAATGCGTAACAAGTAACCACCACCCAGCCTTGTGGACAGCAGGGACTAGAATCAATCCAGACTGAAAACAGCATGTTGAGGACAAGCATGACAATTACGCATTGAGAAAAATTTTATTTTTGTGCTACAAACAGTTTAGTGTGTTGTACGCAGCCTAAGATCACTAAGGTGTGATGCCTAGTTAAAAACATGAAACATCAAGTAAAAAGAGTTTAAAAGGGCAAACCTCAGTCGTGTTCCTCCTGTTGTCTGTTGTTTTTTAAGCAAGCATCTCCAGCTCTTAGTGATCCACCTGCTGACCTCTTTAGAGAAAAGAGACAGGAGATAAACATTTCAGATGTCGCAGAGGTGATTTGAACACTTTAATGTTTCTAAAAATGCATGTCTATATTTGGGTTCTGTGGCGTGAGCTCTGAACAATAGCCACCCTGAGTGCCCTATTATAGGGTAGAAGGGCAGGATAGGAATATTTTAAATAAACAATAAATAAATAAACCATAAAGATTCTGCAAGTTTCCAAAGAGTTAGGAAAATAGGTGGCTACCTAAAGGCAACACCCAAATGCCATAAAAATCCATGTTTGTGAGGTTTTGGAGATTGATAATATGGACCGATGTGTTAATGCCTAAGCACGTGTGCCAGTTTAAAATGTCTTTTTAAAAGGAGTTCAGCTTCTGGAGTCCATGTTATGTTGTGGAGACCAGCAAGGGAGGGCTCATAGCTCAGTGGCTGAGCCTTACATGGCATGCAGAAGTTCCCAGGTTCAGCCCCTGACAACTCCAGGTAAAAAGATACAGGTAGCAGGTGATGGGAAAGGCCTCTCTGTGTCTGAGACCCCTTGAAGAGCCACTGCCAGCCAGAGTAGACAATGTTGGCCGAGGTAGATAAAGAGTCTGGCCTGGTCTAAAAAGGCAGCCTCCTAGGTTCCTAAAGACAACTCTGTGAGATTGTTTTTCTAGACTGTGGTACTTCTTGTCTGCTGTCAAACTTGTGCAGGTGTGCTGTTGGCAGCCTGTTTTTGGGGATGGCAGCCAGTGATGGTTTTGCATTGGCAAGGGGCCATGTAAAACTTCCAAAAAAACATCCATGGTGGTTCCCTTTAGATGCCTTTCCTGAAGATGGCTGGCATATGTGGATCGGGCTGCGCTTTGGCACCACATGGAGATGGAGTGACTCATCATCTCCTGCCTATTTCCGGTGGCATCTGGGTAAGTTTGTTTCTCACAGCATGAATGTTCCTCAGCCCCTCCTTTGAGTGACCCAGGCAGAGCACTAGAGTTCCAAAGCACAGCATGCTTTTGCTCACTGATATCTGCCAGACCCTTTGGTTGTTGTGATCCAGCACTCCATAAAGGGTCTGGAAGCATATGGAACTGTGCTCCATATGAGCTGTGACTATGCTCTGGCATAGGGTGTTGGGGGCAAAAATAGTTTGAAGGTTCTTGCCCACATCTGTCAAGGAGGAAAAGTGGCTGTTGTCTGATGGCCCATGCTGGCCATCATGGGCCACCTGTAATTGCAGTAGGAGGTTCTGGCCTGCCTGCCAGAGGAGAGGTAGTCTTTCCAAAGGCCATGTGGTTGCCCTGAGGCAGAAGCAACTCTGAAGGAATCTCACAACCCCTAATCACTCTTCTCTCTAGAAAAAGCCCCATTGAAGGTGTGGGACCAGTGTGTGGCGCTGCATCTTCAGCCTACCGACCTTGCCCAACATGGGACATGGAAAACCAGACCATGCAATCTGCGCCCTACAGCTGAGATCACAGGATTCATCTGCCAACACAGATATGGTGAGTGCAATGAACACTGAAGGGAAACAGAGAAAACACAGAGGAGATGGAGAGAGAGCCGCATCTTTAGTGTTCTCTTTTAGTAGAATACTGGTTGAGCTGAAAAAAAGAAGAGCTTCTAGAATTCACTGGCAAGTTAACTGTGGCCACTTGTCTAGATGGTCGTGAAAGGGATTAGGCAAGTCTGTGGAGGCGGAGGTCTATCAGTGGCTACTGGTTATGGTAGCTAAGTGGAACCTCCATATTCAGAGGACAGTTTGCCTCTGATACCAGCTATTGGGTAGCAACTGCCATAGAGGCCCCTGCTTATCTGTGGGCTTCCTGGAGGCATCTGATTGGCCTTTGCTCTGACCTAGAAAGTTGCTTTTAACCCACCAGGGAGCAATTGAGCTTTACCTGGCAGTTCGTTAACAACTCAGATGTGAACTTGTTTTGAATTTTTATTTAAAATACCTAACTCCATCACTCAGATCCGACACCTTGCCTGAGGAGATTGGAAAGTAGCCAATACAAGTCTTTTTAAAAAGGATTCAGCTGAGATCCAAGGAATGACAAATCTGTCATCCTAATTTGTGTCCTTCCCTGATAAACTGGTAGAAACAAAGCATTATTAAGGCTAGAATGGTAGAGCATGCCAAGGAACTAGCCTTGCTAGGGAAGAATCCACATGGCTATTACAAAGGAAATCCTTGACTCACTGGAATTGTCTGTGGGGTTAACAACCTTCTTGGAATTATTGAGGTGATGGACCATTGAACACAGTTTGTGCAAATTCCCTCTCCAAAGGCTTTTAAAAAATTATCAGTCTTGGAAGAAGGTAGGTTCTCTTAGATGCTAGCTGTACATTCCCTTGAAGAGGCAGTTTGAAAAAGCATTCCCATTTTGATTTCAGAATCAGAATTTTGGGAACAAGTTTTGACCTCCAGTTCCAAATGTGAAATTTTGTAGATTCCCACACCTTTTTTAGTCTTTTGCCTCAGGAGGAAAGGAAGAGGGAGAGTGTCAGAGAGCTGATTAGAAAGACTGAGTAGAGCTCATGTGGGCTGCTGTTTCTGGTGCTTGTTGAGCAATAGAGTCTTGTGATGTTTGCTCTTAGGCTGTACAGTAGAGGCACAGATTTTCTTGAATCTGATTCCTTTAGATTCCCACTAATGACAGGCTCCTGCTGTTTGCCTTTCCTGGGCTTGGTAGGTCTGGAATGCAGCAGTGAGCCTCATTCAGTCTGGCCTCTGTTCTCAGGTTTTTGTGGTCCACCGGAGCCTGTACACTTTCCTCTCCCTGGCGGATTGGATTCGCATGCCACAGCTGATGTCACCTTCTCCTTTGCTGGCCATTCCACCTGCTCTCTGGCCTTGATGGGCCTCCACGCCAACATCACCTCTTTCCAGATCAGGTTTGAGTCTAATGCCACCCACGTGTGTGGCGGTGTTGTCACGGAACTTAGTGGCTTTCCAGTGCACAAAAATTTTTCTCACATGCCCTTTTCTCCTGGACTGAACACATGGAGCCTCATCACTTACCCTGATGGCATCGCAAGCTTCTTTAATCACCAGGAGCACTTCCGGCTGTCCAACATAACCCAAGACATTTCTTTTGCAAACCTCAGCTTCTTGCGGATCACTGGAGTTCCTGTGGTCAACGCATCTCTACGTAGGTTGGGGCAGATATTGGCTCAGTCGGGGAACCAAACAAACACGACTCTTGCTTTTAAATGTGTGGAAGATGGGCAGATGTGAACAGACAGCGGTGTCAAGAGTCCTCCTGGGGCACATTCACCTTGGGCTCGGCATCCTTGGCACTCAGGTCACCGGAGAAGGCTGATGACGGCCTTTCTGCACTGTAAGCTGAGCATAAGATGGGAAGTTCATGGCAGCGAGAGAGCAACTCAGCCCTCTGTGTGTCTTTACAGGCCCAGTTCCAAGACTGCCAGCCTTCTTCCCTTTCTTTTTCACACACAGACATCATCACCTCCACCAAGGGGAGGAGGGCGGGATGGAGGGAAGAAAACCATGCCCCCTTCAGCTCACCTTCCAGAAGTGTCTCTAGCAGCTACTTAGTTTCTCTGGCAATGGAAGGGATCCTCAGAGGACATTTAGTCCAACCCTCCATTAACACAGCAAATGAAAGGAACAATAGAGCAATGACTGTTGGGAAAGATCTTTAGTATGAGGATTGGGCTGTGACAAGCCCACAGAAGGCCCCCAGCTACGGTCCCTGGCACCTCCGGTAGTTGAAAGAATCTTAAGTCACGAGGACAGGACAGGCCTCTTTCTGCCTGAGACAGTAGTCTGGCCTTACTGTGAATGGAAAGGGCAGTCTCCAACTTCCTTGTAGCTTTTGCCATTGCTGCAATTACCTTGCGGTGTAATTGTATCAATGGGCTGGGCTCGGCTGGGCTGAGCAGGGGGTGGGGAGCTGCTTTTAGGGAAATTTCCCTGCCATTGCTGCTCTTCCCAGAAAAGAAACCCAGCTTCTGTTGATTACCCTGCCAATGAAAACTTGCAGCTCTGCTTTTTTATTTTTAAACAAATGCAAGCTGAGATTGCTGGGATGCCTGCTAATGCCAGGAAGAGTTGCGTTTGGTAGCCCCAAAAGGTCCCTAGCCAACCATATGACTAATCTGTAGACAGTCCATCCTTTGAAGACCCTTGAAGCCTCCACATGCACCTCTGATCATTTCTGGAAAGAGCTGAGAAAGAAATGCAAGAGAAGGCTTTTCCGAGCTGCCCAGGCAGGGAAGCAGGGAGCTCATGTTGCCATCCAGGCTTGCTGGAGGTGAGTTCAGGAGCGGATCTCTTTGCATTCCCTTCTAGAGTATCGCCTTTCTTTTGACCTGCACTTCCCCAGTGGCAGCAGCTTGCAAGTGGAAGATGCCATCCATCGCTACCTCAGCAACTTCACGATCGGGCTGTGGGTTCGAAGCCACCCCACTGACTCTCCCAAGATGTGTGTGGTCAGCTATTCGCTGAAGTGGAGACGGCCGGAGTTTGCTCTGTTCCTTCTCTCTCCTTCTGGGCTGGAATTCCACATCAAGGGGTAAGGATGCCCTCCTTACCCGATTCCAGCAATGTTCATTTTATATTGCACTAGGCTGGTCCTCTTGGCTTCCAGTAATGTCCTGAATATCATTTTTGAGGCTTTATGATGGTTTTATATTGTATTTTTTTATATTTGATATGTGGATTGTAAATTTCTTTGAGAATAATTTTTTTATGAAAAGTAGCACACACATTTGGGGTTGTATTCAACTAAGCCATTCAACTAAGCCAGGATGTATTCAATTAAGCCAGAGTAGACCCATTGAAATTAATGAACTTATGTTAGTCATGTCTATTAACTTCAGTGGGTCTACTCTGAGTAGGACTAGCACTGACTTACCACCTCGTTAAATAAACAGCCATTGTGAGCTGTGTTTGTTATGACCTCCACTTCGATGTGAGGTTTGAACTATTCCAAGTGCAGAGAGAATGACCTTCAGGTGACCATATCCTTCATCCTTCCTCTTGTAAAGATTTGGGGCATTGTTTTGACATTGACTGGGAGGGCAGCTGTAAGTGGTTTATGCCCTCTGACCTACCTACCTGGGAGTGAACAAAGAGTAGACATGTATATATTTATACTGTAAGTTAACTGTACAGTGAATTCTTAGTGAGTGCCTGGTCTTTCACTCCTGCGCAGCAGGAGACATGTCTAAGCCTCTCTGCATAGTTTTTGTATTTTGCATTCTGGGGGGTTGCATTCTGGTTGCTAAAGAAAAAAGGCAGAGCAAACTATGGAGATTCTTTAGGACTAGAAAATGAGACAGCAGCAGGAAAAGTGCACTAAAGGAGAAGGGGAAAAGGTGGCTCTTTAGGACCCCAGGGATCCCTATTGCCGGGTGTTCAAACAACTCATTCCCAGTCACAGTTTTGACTTCACTCATTGGCAGAAAACACTGAAAGTGGGAGTGGCCAGGTTGGCTCATTTCACAGAAATCACTTACAAGGTACCTGCATATTTTGTTTAGGAACTTTCTTTCTTGGAGGGCTAGAGGCTTAACCCTCCCCTCTCCGAGAGTCTAAGATCTTAGCTAGGTGCAAGGCCTTGTATATCAGTAGCCCTGTACCTCCTTCTCAGTGGCCCTGGACACTGATGGGAGGGATTTATTTCTAGATCTGATTTGGGATTTTTGTCTAGCCATGTGCCCTCTAACTGTTCCCTTTTAGCTGGGACAGTCATGTTTCCTAGAGTTCTGTCCTGGAGAAAACCCAGTCCTCCAGCCCTATCATTAGGGAAAGTGAGGCTGCCAATTTTGGGTGTTGGGAAAAGGCAGCAAATGGTTAGTTATTTGTGTTTTTTTGTTTCTTATTGTTATATATTAGATAATTTTTTCACAAAACTGATTCAAAACGATTCACAGTATTGCTATCATTATTAATTGAGAGGGCTGTGGCACAACAATTGCAAGTACTTTTGGATGAAACAGATTATCTTGACCCATTCCAATCTGGGTTCAAGCCTGGTTAGGGACAGAATTGGCCTTGGTCGCCCTGATGGATGACTTTGATCAGGAGAAGAACAGGGGGAGTGCAACTCTGTTATTCTTCCTTGGTCTCTTGGCAGCTTTTGATTCCATTGACCATGGTATCCTTCTGGGCTAACTTGGTGAGATGGGTATTGGAGGCACTGTTTTACTAGGATCATTTTCAGAGAATAGCACTGGGTAATTCTCTTTCGGGCCCCTGGCAGTTGTGCTGTGGGGTGCCGCAGGGTACCATCTTGTCCCTGATGATGTTTAATATCTATATGAAGAATGACTGGGAGAGGTCATTTAGGGATTTGGGGCAAGTGTCCTCAATATACTGATGATGAAAAGCTTTATTTCTCTGTTAACGTTCAAATCATGCAAGCCCTGGACTAGTGCATGGACTTGGTGAGGGCCAACAAGCTGAGTCTGAATCATGGCCAGTTGGAGGCACTGTGGGTGGGTGGTTCCTGAGTCATCGTCATCATCATCATCATCACAACAACAACAACAACAATAATAATTCACCCAAAGGTGCCGGGGTGGGTTACAACAATTTTAAAATAGAACTTTAAAAACAACCTAAAATCCCAAAATAATTGGTCAGTTGCCTGCTTTGGATGAGGTCATACTCCCTCTGAAAGAGCAGGTTCATAGTCTGTGGGTGCTCCTGGATCCATCTTTGTTGCTAGAGGCCCAGGTGACCTCAGTGGCTAGGAGTGCCTTTTACCAGCTTCAGCTGGTAAGACAGCTGTGTCCATTTCTGGACCAGGATGGCCTAACCCCTGTTGTCCAGCCACTGGTAACCTTTAGGCTGGATTACTGCAATGCACTTTATGTGTGGCTGCTGTGACGTCCTTCCCTAGTTCTCCCTGTCAGGTTCCCACCTGCTTGTGGCTACTGCCTTTCACTAGGCACCACCAGGGACACCACCAGTCAGGACCGTCCTTTATATGGTTTCTCACTCCGTTCTAGCACAGATCTCACTAGATCCCTCTGCTAGGTAGCACCACCAGTCACTTCCTGTAACCAATACTCCCAGAGACTTTGCGTAAGTCTCTATAGCTTGTTACCTCCTTCCCCAGCACCACCTGTGAAGCTCTCACCTGTGGCTACCAGTAGACAGGATCATCAGGTTTATTCTTACCCTTTACAGCACTCATGAGGTTGGTCCGGGAGCTGCAGTTGATGCAAAATGTGGCATCTTGACTGCTCACTGGGCCAGGATATTGCCAACATATTACCTGCTGCTGAAAGAATTGTACTGGTTGCCCATTAGCTACTGGGATAGTTCAAGCTGCTGATTTTGGTGTGTAAAGCCCTATACAGCTTGGGACTAGGATACCTGAAAGACCACCTCATCCCTTCGAACACTGCAGTCTGCAGCTGAGGGCCTCCTGCAGATACCAAAATAGGAAGCAGACCCTTAGTGTAGTGGCACTGACCCTTTGGAATTCTCTCCCCTTAAATATTAGGCAGATGCCATCTTTGTTGTCTTTTCGCCTACTGAAAATTTTTCTCTTTCAACAGTCCTTTTAAGTAGAGACCTTATCTCAGTCTGCGTCTGTTTTCAAGATGTTTTTATTGCTTGTTGTTTGCTACCCTGGGCTCCTTTGGGAGGAAGGGCAGGACATAATTTATAAATATTAACATTAATACTATCCTCATCATTACTGACAGGGAGGGAGAGTGGTGCTTGTGGGGGTTTTGCCTCAGGAGCCAAAACAACTAGGCTGGTCCTAGATACACCCTGAGTGGGTGGCAGCGGCAGAAGCGATGGTGGCAGCAAAATGTCTTGGGCCCACCCTGCAACCCTCCCACCCTTTGGACTGCCAGGAAGCAATTAAGTGTCTTCCTATCCCCCATGTTCACACATGTCTATGGTCACATCCACACCATGCATTTACAGCACATGGCTTTCCCCAGGTAATCCTGGGCACTGTAGTTTGTTAAGGGTGCTTGTTTAAACTGTAGCCCCATGAGAACTACAGTTCCCAGGATCGCTTGAGGGAAGAAGCCATGTGCTTCATATGCAGGGTGTGGCTGTGATCTGAGTTAATCAGGATAGCATAAAATATGAGCTACCTGCCAAGGTTGTGCTGCCTTGGGCTCCTGCTGGGAGGATGGGTGGGATAAAAATCAAATAATAAATAAATAAATGTTTACAGCAATGCCAAAATCATAATTGTTGACTGCATGAGTATGAGTTATGTGACCTCAGCAAGCAGAGAAACTGACACAAAATGTGTCCTTTTAAATGCAGTTGCTGATTTATCTCCTCTCCCTCTTCAACTTTCCTGTAAATGTAACTGCAGCTCTAGGGAAGCCAGAAGACCCCGTCATTTTTGACAGCGAATTCCCTCCTTGAACCCTCTTCCTGCTTGTTCTTGTATAGGGCAGTGATGTTCCGTGGCCAATCTGAATTCCTTTTGGACGGGTTCTGGCACCACGTGGCCGTATCAGTTTCCAGTACTCTTGGGGTCCCCCCCTTTGAGGTCTTTGTGGATGGAGAACTCTGGGAGCCACACTTGGCGGAGGGCAGCAACAGCTTCCTGCAGAAGGGGCTGTCCCTGGGGGGAAAGCTGAGTGTCGGGCAGCTGGAGGTGGACAACAGAGGTGAGTCCTGCTGAGGCTGTTGCACGGAGTTAAATTATTATCCCAGTCTGTGTCTGTGTCAGAATTGCTTAATATGTTTTTTAATAATGTTTTTAACCCTTTTAAAAAAGTTTTAAAAATATTTTAATGCTGTTTTGTCTTAATGTATTTTAAGGTTTGCTTTTATGATGTTTTAAAGTGTTTTTAGTGCCTTGTTGCCTCCCTGGGCTCCTGCTGGGAGGAAGGGCAGGATACAAATTAATTAAATAATAATAATAATAATAATAATAATAATAATAATAATAATAATAATAATAATAATAATAAAATTGCCCTGTGGCAGCAGGCAGGGGCATGGCATCCTCAGATGGAACAGGTGAGTAGGATTTTCCTTTAGTGTCTCTGTAGACTCTACGGTCCCTTATCGATGACCAGGCCCATCACAACAGCTAGGAGGGAGAGCCATTCTGTATAATGCAGCCCCTCCATCCCCCCACCTGGCCTGCATGCCTCCTGCCTGTATCACTGCACTTACACTGGGGCCAAGAGCCTCTTGTCACATGTCTGCCCGTTGGGAATGCATTGCAGGGACCAGTTTCTACGTGGGTGACCTGAGCGAGGTGAATCTGTGGGACCAAGCCCTCCCCGAGATTTCTGTAAAGCAGCTGGCAGCCTCGCGGACTCAGTGGAAGTACCCTGGGAATGTGGTGAGCTGGAGCAAGCTGGTAGCTAAGAAGCCTCCAGCTGTCCACATCAGCACTCCAAGGGAAGACCACCCAGGTAAGGGGACTGATGAAGCCCAAGGTCCAAAGGCAATGGGGGTGGCTTGGACTAGGGGAGCAATGCTGTGGCCTCCAATCCCACCCTGCGTGTGGCCTTTGGGAAGCATTCCTTTAGCCTCTGTGGCAAGCAGGCTCTGCACTAGAGGGGTCTTCCATCTGATCTTGAGCCCTTTATGTCTCCATCTGCACTCACGATCCTGTCCTGAGTCTCCTGACAAACAGTCCTGAAACATGGAAAGTAAAAAGGGTTTTCGCTTGAGTGTTGTTGTTTGCAAAACACCCCGTCTTCAGCTATCTGAGTCAGTAGGAGGAGCTTTCGAGGGAGGGGGTGGCTTCTTGGGTATCTCCAGCCCAGGAACCTTGTTCCTTTAGAAACCAGATTCTCATTCCATTTTAACCCGAGAGTCTGCTCTGCTTCTTCCTCTTCCCCCACCCCCCAGATACTACCTTTGTGTGGTTTGGCCTCCTCCAGCTCAGAGGCAAGCGCTCAGTCCTGTGCGCTGATCCAGAGTGGTCCCTGATCTACACTGAACTTGCAGCTGATCAGTGCCCCAAACATGCTTTATGGGGGCTGCAACCAAATGGCCAACTCCGCAACGTCGCAGACCCTCCTTCCTGTCTCAAGGTAAATGGAACTGGCAGTCCTGTCCTGGCTGGTGTCAGGGCTAGGCCACTTGACGGTGGAGGTGGAGCCACAGGGATCAAGGGTCTCTTACAAGCACCTCTCCTAGATATAGAGAGACCTCTCAGGTGGCAAGGCAAGTCACGGAACTGTCTGCCACGGAGTCACCTTTAGTCTTCTCTGTATAGGTGGCACCTGATGGAGTCTCCTTGCTGAGCAGCCCGGACTGTTCCACTGACGCCAAGAGTTCCTTCCGCCTCTTGCCAGACCAGCGCTTGCAGAATCTGCACTCTGGGTTCTGCTTGTTTCAAGAAGTCGTAAGCAGCAAGCTGAGCCTGGAGAAATGCACCCCACAAGCGTTGTACTTTGTGCTGGATCGGGGTGTGTGGTTTTTTTTTTTTAAGTATTTTTATTCCACCCTTCCTCCAAGGAGCTCAGGACTCCTTTTTCACCCTCCCTATTTTATCTTCCTAACACGTGGCTCTCACCTCACCTGCCGACACATTGGGACCCATCACACTGTGCAACAGCTTGAGCTGCTTCACTCTGGCACGGGGGAGACAGTTCTGATGAGCCTAGCGGGATGTGGGGTGTCAAAGGAAGCCTGCTACACTCACAGCATAGTCTCTGCTGTTTTCTCATCCAGATGTGCACTGCCCCCGGTCCCAGGGCTGGAGGTCCAGGAAGGATAAATGCCTCTTCCTTGTACTGAATGCGGCCCTCAAGTGGAGCCAGGCACTGAAGTTCTGCCAGAGATTCCATGATGGGAGCTTGGTCACGCTGAGCAGCCTGCAAGATCTGGTGAGCAACTTCCCTGGCCTTAGCTGAGGGAGGGAGGGAAGGGATTGCTTGAACTGGCACTGGAAGGAAGTTGGCACAGCTGTGTGTGTATGTGTGTGTGTGTGTGTAGGGGTGGGTAGAGCATATAGGTAACCTAATAAAGTTATTTGTGTCATTAATTTATTCAAAAAAGTACTTATGCATTGCCCTCTCACAAATCATCAAGGCAATGTACAACATGAAAGCATTTAAAAGCAATACAAAACTATCATCAACATGACTGGGACCAGCAACCCTAAACTGTTGATACAGTGTTAAGATGTTTAGCATTTTTTTTAAAAAGCAGCACCCAGTGCTTCTCCATCGTACCAGTGCCTTTTCACCCTTGGGCAAAACACAGGAAGGTGGGAGCGGGTTGATATCTTGCTGAACAATTGGGCAGAAACCTACCTGTACGTTTGCCTCATGTCTATGGGCCCATCCATTCCTCCTTTTAATCTGCGATCTAACTCCCTTGTGTCTCCATTAATTCACTGGCATCCATATGATGTTCACTGCCATTTCGGACTTTCTCCTAGTTAAATCTGCACTTCCCCTACCCTACTATAAACCAATTATTTTTTTCTGTCCTGGTTATTAACCGCTCTGTAGTGAGGATGTCTTTCCCCACTTTTTTGTATTATGGGTGGATGACGTTGGATCCCACCCTCTGTCCACACCTCCCCCTTCTTTCCTACAGTTCATTCCTGCTTCTGGCACTGAACCAGGGTACTGCCTCCTTCTGGCTTCTGCAGCTGTATAGCATTGCTTTTGTTTTGTTTTGTTTTGTTTTTGAACTACTCTTTTGCAATCAAACATAAAATCAAATGTTTAATTAATCATATTTCCACTTAAAAGCTTTTTTGCGATATTATGCAAAGGTCAACAGACTTGTTGAAAACACAGCAAACCTGTGCATGCACGTTAATTCAGAAAGTCAGATATTAGGGATGGAAAGATCTATCTGTTTTGCTTCTCTCAGTTTCTTCCAACGTTAAATTCAGTTAAATTCAGTCATTTCTGCAGCAATCTGCGATTTTTTTTTAAATTATCATGAAAATTCTCCACCATTTTAGTGCAAATTTCTCCAAGTAAACACGTTTTTGTAGGGAGTTTTGACAAAGGTGCACATTTCTGCAAACCACTTCTCATCACGTCATGCCTTTTTGCATGTTATTTTCATTCTTGTATTCCTTTTTATGCACACTTTCCCCTCATATATGCATTTTTGTAAATATTGCTTAGTTGGCGAATAATAATAATAAATTATCTAATAAATGCGAATTTTGAAGGATGGCTGTGTTTTGGTTCTCATATTGTTTTGGAAGTTACACATTTTATAAATTTTGCTTGAAATGCAAACTGAAGAGAAATTCTCGCCCATCCCTATCAGATACACATTTCTGTGCTCTTCTGGAAAAGCGTGGGAAAAGCAAAGTACTGTTCTGGACCAATCACCGTAAAGGGGCAGACTTAGGGGTGTGACTTATGCAGAAGTGAATTAGAGCAAAACAAATTACTGCCCTGTGCTTGTGGATGTAAAAAATTGGGTTTAAAAAAGTAAATCCAAGCATAGGCAGAACATGTATGGATCTCGAGGCCACCAACCGAATATGGAAACGTGGATTTTGAGGTTAGGTATGGATGGGCCCTATGTAAGTAAACGGGCTGAAGGCGTTGTGACTCTGTTTGAATGAAAGCTAAAAGCGCAGGGAAGCACCTGCAACGACCCTGAAGGGGCCATAAAAGAAAATGGCAACAACTGTAGCATTTGCACAGTGCTCTGGAGTGTCCAAAGTGTTTCTTGTGCGTTGTCTTGCAATCCTCACAATAAACCTGCCAGGTAGGTGAGTTAGTATTATTCCTGTTTTGCCGGTATGTGGGTGTGACATTCTGGCGTGGTATTATCCCCTTCTCATTTTGCCCCCTCATTAATTCCTGGGTGCCCTAAAGGGAAGATGTAGATCCTAGGGCTGGGCTTCCTAGTCTAGGTGCCCCCTTGCTCACAAGTCTCTCTCTGCCATGTTGTCTCCAGTTGCATCTCACAGTTGGCATCTTTTGGGGTGCACTGCTGACTGGCAAGATCCCCTTGTGTGTTTTTGTCTCAGGGAACCTGTGGCGGGGATTGCATTTTTATGTTCCTCCCCAGGTCTGGCTGCAGAAGGAGCTGCGGGTGAGTGTCTGGACTGGGCTCCACAGCAGCGGTGGCACAGGTCTCTTGAGCTGGGCTGATGGGGCGCCCTTCAACAAAGCTTTGCGGCGGTAAGAGAGATTCTCCTGCCAGCCTGGACGCTTGGCTCTGTTTGTGTCAGGGAAAAGTGCGGTGGGAGCCAAGAGACTGCTGGGCCAGAAGAGCCATTCGAGCAGTTAAAGGTCCTAGACTTCCCGGATGGATCTAAGCGGTTTGCATATTAAGATTGGGAGCGAGTGTCATTGAATTTAATAAGATTCATTTGGCGTAGTAGCAGTGATGATAGTGTTTATATACTGTAGTAAGTACTTCTTATACACTCATCTTTGAATTCTTACAAGAACCCTGTAAGGTAGGTCAGTATGATCATCCCCATATTGCATATGTCAGGCTGGGTGGAAAGACTGTGGCAGAGAGGGAGAGGCAAACCTCTTAAGCAACACGCGTCCAGCGGAGGAGGAGATCACCATGCATCCAGGGAACTATCTAATCTGTCTGTCTATTTCATTAAAGTATTTATAAGCCACACTTCTAAAAAAAATACAACATACAAAGACATGATAATTTTTTTAAAAAAAACAATAAAATATCATTAAAAGCAATGATAACAGCTTGCTGCACTGCTGTCCTCCTACTATTTGTTTTTAAGGAGCTCACAAAGGTTCTGGGGGACACAGGCAAGCCTTGGGGCTCCTGAAGTAGAGGAATGTGGAGAAGAAAGCTGCCATTAGTGGGAGAGAGAGCAGCAGAGGCTCCGCATCGCTGTCATCTAAATCAATGAACCTCCTTACTTTTCCGGCAAAGGGAGGCAAGGTCTTGCACCGGCTCCCTGTAAGCTCCTTAGACTGGAGCTCAGCAGCAAGTCAGGTTTAGGTTTAACTTTACAGTAAGTTTATTGCCAGGTTAGTGAATGGTAAAACAACAGCCATTCAGGATCTGATACTGGATGAGCACGCTGACCTGGCTTGTATTACAGAGACCTGGTTGGATGAAGATGGGAGGGTTAATCTCTCTCAGCTTTGCCCACCAGGTTTCTCTGTACAGCAGCAGGCAAGACCTGGGGGGTGGGGAGGTGGAATTGCAGTGGTCTATCGTGATACCATTCCCCTGACCAGGTGCCCTCTCCCACAGTCTTCAGGGTTCGAGTGTGTGTATCTGAAGTTGGGTGGCCGGGACAGAATAGGGATTCTGTTGGTGTACCGCCCACCCTGCTGCTCAACAGTCTCCCTTCCTGAGCTAGCCGGGGTGGTCTCGGGGTTGGTGTTGGAATCACCTAGGTTTGTTGTACTGGGGGCCTTCAACATCCATGCTGAGACCGCTCTGGCGGGAGTGGCTCAGGATTTCATGGCCTCCATGACAACCATGGGTCTGTCCCAAGTAATATCTGGTTCCACTCATGCTGCTGGCCACACTCTGGACCTTGTGTTCTGTGCTGGATGGGATGATGGTGATCTTGGTGTGGAGGGACTCTCTGTAGTTCTGTTGTCATGGACAGATCACTACCTGATTGGGTTTAGACTCACTGGGACTCAAAACCTCTGCAGGGGTGGGGGACCAATTAGGATGGTCCGCCCCAGGAGGCTGATGGATCCGGATGGTTTCCTGAGAGATCCTGGGGTTTTTCCTGTCACCTCGGCAGGCAATTCTGTTGAAGCTCTGGAATGGGGAAATGGCCAGGGCGGTGGACATGATCGCTCCTGAGCGTCCCCTCTCACGGAATGGAGCCAAACCAGCCCCCTGGTTTACCAGGGAGCTGATGGTGATGAAACAAATGAGACGGAGTGCGGACAGCAAAGAAATTATTCTTTTCAGCCACCATTGTGTCTGCAGGGAGCCGACCAGCAGAGCTGTTTCGAGTGGTCAGGGGTCTCCTACTTTCTGGCCCCCTAGAGGGTGATATAGACCACCCATCAGCCCGCTGTCAAGAATTTGCACGGCACTTTGCAGACAAAATCGTTCAGATTCATTCCGATTTGGATGCTATAGTTGATACAGGCTCAGTGGATGTAACTTTGGCTCCTGCTTGTCCAATAATAATGGATTCTTTTCAACTTGTACAACCCGAGGATGTGGACAGGATCCCTGGAGAGGTGAGGCCCACCACATGTCTGTTAGACCCTTGCCCTTCCTGGCTTATTAAAAGTGCCAGAGGGTTCCTGGCCAAGTGGGTGAAGGAAGTGGTCAATGCCACCCTACAACAAGGCAGAGTTCCAATGTGCCTAAAGGAGGCAGTTGTAAGGCCTTTGCTGAAAAAGCCCTCCATGGACCCCTCTATTATGAATAATTATCGGCCAGTGTCTAATATCCCATTTCTGGGCAAGATAATAGAGCGTGTGGTGGCCTCCCAACTACAGGGATTCCTGGATGAAACGGATTATCTAGATCCATTTCAGTCTGGTTTCAGACCTGGTTATGGGATGGAGACGGCTTTGGTTGCCTTGGTAGATGACCTATGCAGAGAACTGGACAGGGGGAGTGTGTCCCTGTTGGTTCTGTTGGACCTCTCAGCGGCTTTCAATACCATCGAGACACCGTTTTACGATGGCTCCATTCCTTCCTGGCGGGTCGAACCCAGAAGGTGGTGCTGGGGGATTCCTGTACGACTCCTTGGCCGTTGACCTGTGGGGTCCCTCAGGGTTCAGTTTTGTCCCCCATGCTATTTAATATCTACATGAAACCGCTGGAAGAGGTTGTCCAGAGGTTTGGGGTTCGGTGCCATCAGTATGCAGATGACACCCAACTCTACTTCTCCTTTCCACCTAATTCCAAGGAAACTGTCTCGGTTCTAAACCAGTGTCTGATAGCAGTGATGGACTGGATGAGGGTGAACAAGCTGAAGCTTAATCCAGACAAGACAGAGGTGCTCCTAGTCAGTCAAAAGGCAGATCAGGGAATAGGGGTTCAGCCTGTGCTGGATGGGGTTACACTCCCCCTGAAGACGCAGGTTCACAGTTTGGGTGTGCTCCTGGACTCAGCCTTAAACCTGGAGGCCCAGGTTTCTGCGGTGGCCAGGAATGCTTTTGCACAGTTAAGACTAGTGCGCCAACTGCACCTATTCCTGGAGTCGTCTGATCTGGCTATGGTGACACATGCCTTAGTTACATCCCGCTTAGACTACTGTAACGCGCTCTACGTGGGGCTGCCTTTGAAGACTGTTTGGAAACTTCAGTTGGTGCAATGAGCTGCAGCCAGAATGTTAATTGGGGCTGGTTACAGGGACCATACAACTCCCCTGCTGCAACAGCTCCACTGGCTGCCAGTCTGTTTCCGGACACAATTGAAAGTGCTGGTTAAGTGCTATAAAGCCCTATACGGCTTAGGTCCAGGCTATTTGTCAGACGGTATCTCCCTATATGAACCTGCCCGGGCCCTGAGATCTTCAGGACAGACCCTTCTCACGATCCCAACACCTTCACAAGTGCGACTGGTGGGGACACGAGATAGGGCCTTTTCGGTGGCTGCCCCTAGGCTCTGGAACTCTCTCCCTAGGGAGGCAAGAATGACCTCCTCCTTGCAGTCCTTCCGCCGACAGCTAAAGACTTTTTTCTTCCGGAAGGCCTTTGGAACTGAAGGCTTTAAGGGTAGAGACTGAAGAGGATGCTGTATGTTATTGTTTTACTTGTATGCTCCTAAACTGGGTTGCAGTATTTTAAGTGTATATCTAATTGGTTTTAACATCTTAATAGTTTAATCCTGTTTTAATGCTGATTTTATATGTTTATATGTTTTATATTTTTATAGGTCCTTAATGATATGTACTTATTTTTATCTGGAAGCCGCCTTGAGTTCCAGTTTGGAAAAAGGGCGGGGTATAAATAAAGATAATAATAATAATAATAATAATAATATCTTAAGCAACTTTTAAAGGAGCTGAGATCGTGCAAGGAGCTTTAACACAGCAACTCAGGTCCTGCAAGTCTGATAAATAAGCATTCCGATGAGCTGTTCTGTGAAGTTTATTTTGCCTTGATCTAGCAAGCTCAGGTCTTGAAAAACTTGCTTTAATTGCCGAGAAAGTTGTTTAAGAAACCCTGGTGAAGGTGGCATGGGACTGAAGCAAACCAAGAGATAAAACTGGGTGTCACTCTCCAAAGGGTGGGAGTCCTCATCGTTGTGCATACCTCCTCCTCCTCCTCTCTAATTTCCACCTTCTCTAACTCCCTTTGGAACCAGCTTTGTTTTCTTCCGGGGCACTGGCTCCGGCATGGCGATCTGCATGCTTGCTCTGACCTCCGGCTTCCTGAAGGCCGAGCCGTGCCACAGGCCTCATCGCTGGATATGCCAGGCCTCACGCCAGAGTGGTAAGAAGAAGAGGAGCAGGCATGGCTTGCTTTGGGCTGCTAAGGGTGGGGTGCGGTGGGAGGGACCCACGAGGGACTCATCCTGGGCAGGCCACTCTACGGTCTTTCATTGCATTTGTTTATTATAACATTGGTACCCTAACCCTTTCCAGTCTCCTAAAGGGGTTTTCAAGGCATGACAACAACTCATAATGCTAGATACCCAGTAAAAGCAGAACCCCACAGCAGTTATAGCAGGACAAAAGCACCAGAAACAATGAATTATCAAACCTGTTACGCCAAGTCACCCTTTTCACTTGGCATCAGAATTTTTGTCCCCTCTTTTGCAGGCATTCTGCTGTTGACTGAGGACTTTGCTTTTTGGACAAGGTTTTTGTTGGGGAGACCATTTGGTTGATGCATTTTACTTCTCTGACTCACTACTGTTTGGTTTTTTTTCTGCTGCTTCCCCCACCTCCTGCACTGCCACTCTCTTGTATTGATTTGATTGTTGTGTTTTCAATTTTTTACTTACGTAACCTGCCTCAGGCACCTACCTTGAGGAGGAAGGGCGCAGAATACATTTTCTAAAGAGAGGAGGAGGTCCTTCAGGAGGGCTGTGACAGTACTCCGTGCTGGGGCAAGGGGGGCTCTGGTGGGTCTGGGCATCCCACGGGCACCTTTACTCTACCTTCTCATGGGGCTTTCTGGGTGGGGAATCTTGATCAGGCTGTTCTGTCCACCTTGGCTCCTCTTCTCTTCACCTTTGGCCCAGATTCATACATGACGTTTCCTGGGAAATCCTTCTACGGCGCCCCGGCTGTGGATCTGAGCTTCTCTTCCCTGGAGGTTGCCAAGCGGCAGTGCACCGCTTTGGGCACGGGGTGTGACGTCGTGCTCAGCACTGTAGCGGGCTACCACCTTGTTGTGGGAACACGCTTTGTCACCCTGGAAGACCCCAATGCCAACCCAGCAGCCGTCGTATACGTCAAGACAGGGTGCTCCCCTGGCTACTCTGGGCAAGATTGCCAGTCAATGTGCCCCCGATGTGAGCCAGGCATGAACTGCAACCCACTGACAGGCCTCTGCGATGGCTTCCTGTACTACAAGGAGGCGCATGGTATGTAGAAGAGGGAGCAGGCGAGTCCAAGAGGGCTTGGCCACAGAGTCTGTGCAGCCCGAAGCAATGGGCTTGAGACTTACTGGGTTCTTCTGCATTTCGTAGCATCCCATAATGCATCCCCCCCAAAGGTCTGGAGTGCAACATTTGGGGACTTGGAGAAAGCTGGTTAACCAGTCATGACATTGACTCCAACCCCCAGGACTGGAGACTTGGAAAGGAAGGAGAGCTGCCAGTGGCATCAGCTGGGACCATGGAGAGAGCCCCTTGGGACGCTGCCTCCTCCCCCTCCGCCTTATTGTCATCTGTTGGCTCCCCTGCCCCAGAGTGAAAGGAACGGCTGCTGTCCGACGCCTCCTGCCTGCAGTGTTTGCTGGCTGTTTGGCTGGCGAAAGAGCAGGTTGGGGCCATGGCAATGGGGGTGGATAGGAGGGTTCCTTCTCACTGAGAGAAGGGCCTGCTAAAGATATCTTGGCCCAAGTCCCTGCGCCCTGCCTCCCAAACCCCCTGTGTGAAGGGCTCTCCAGCTGGCTCAGACCAAAGACTGCCCAGTCTAGTACCCTGTATCTCACAGTGGCCAAGCAGAAGTCTCCTCAGGCAGGGCATGAAGGCAACCCCAGTTCTCTCCCACTCATGGAGCTCAGTTTTCTACTGACTCTGCATCGGGAGGCTCCATCTGGCCATCATGCTAAATAGCCATCCTCCCCCCCCCCCGCAGTCCATGGATTTCTCTAGCCACCATCACCAGTTCCATGATGACGTTATGGAAGACAGAACTTGAGGCTTTGGGGTGTAAAGGGAGGGGCCTTGGTGGCAGGTGATGCAGAGTGCCCCAAACAGGCCAAGTAGTGGCCAAGTGAGCCTCAGGGTGACCAAGACATGACAGGCGATCCCTGGAGTCGTGGGTAGCTGACCACGGCAATCCCGTTTCCATAGCAGTGTATGCCTCTCTGAAGTGTCTGCCCTTTGGAGACTGGGTCTTTGAGCATGGAGCCTGTGTGTCCTCCGAGCGCTACAGCATACGGGATGAAGCGGAATCCATTTGCGTGAGATACCTGGGTGCTACAGTGCAGAAGGTCAAGCGTCCACTGGATAAGGTGAGGATGTCCTGCTGGAGACTTAATGGGCTCTGGAGGATTCCTCATGTCGGATGGGGCCACCCTAATTTCTCTCCCCCCCCCTTGCATACTCCTACGAGTCCTACCTCTAAAATGGGCACAATAACCCTGCCCTGCTACTGAAAAGGCTGCGTCAAGGACTACAAGAAGTGCTTTGAACTTGAAATGCCTTCCCCGTAGTAGCCTTCCCCAGTCTTGGTTCCCTAGGCATTTCTGGACACACCCGCAGCCAGGATGGCCAGTGGTCAGGGTGACAGATGATTGGAGTTGTAGTCCGGCAGCATCAAGGTCAGGGAAGGCTGATCCATAAGCTAAGCTGTCACTCTCTCTCTTTTTTTCAGGTATGGGCTGGCATTTCTGGAATTGAAAGAAGAGGCCCAGAGCCAGGCAGTTTCCTTTGGGCTTGCCAGCGACCTGAAGGTGGGAGCACCTGGTCCACTCCAAGGGAACAGCAAATTCTCAAATCATGCTCCGTTTTGTCTCCTTTTACACATGGGGGTGAGGGGGACTGACAGGAGCCTTAAACTGCTGCCCTAGGCTCCTACCAGGAGGAAGGGCGGGATATAAATCTAATCAATAAATAAAATAAAAATTTTTAAAAGCCACCATTGCTTTGTAATGCAAAGGCAAAAGAGCAAAAGCAAAAACCCTCCTCCACTGGGCAGAATTACAAATGCCTCTCTTTCTTTGGGTTAGGGTTAGTGTGGGAGAGAGATGTTGTGGATCTCTTCCCCAGGGTCATGGTCTGGGAATGCTCTCAGTGGCTAGGGCCCCCCAGTTACATGAGACAGAAGCCTTGCATTGAGGACCAGCACAGAGGATCAGTTTAGGTGCAAACGTGATCCAGAGACAGTCCATGGCCAAGGTCACCGGGAGTTCAGGGAAGGTGCAGCACGGCAAGGCAGGGAGAAAGAAACGGGGCCAGAGACCAGGGTTATTTCCGACAACTAGAAGTCTCAAGAGGGAGTCTTGATATACTCTGGCCTCCTACACCACCCCACAGCTGCTGGCAGTGAAGGAGTATCAGGAACCTCTTATGTCACAAGTGGACCGGTGACTCTGAGTCATAAGACACATACTGTGGAGTCGCTCTTCGGTCTTGACCCAAAGCTTTTGGCGCCGGTGCACTTGAGGACTGGGGGGTGGCACCTCCTCCTCCTCTGATGTTTCCAGAGGTTCTTCATCAGGTATCAACCTGGAGGGCTCCTCAAGGGGATCCCCAGCATGCCCTGCCTGCTCCTCAAGGTCCCAGACCTGTGGGGTGTCTGGCTTGTCCTCTGAGGACTCTCTGCTCCCTGATGGCCCGCTACATCCCTGCACCCAAGTTGCCTTATTCTTCACATCACCAGGGCAGCTTTTATTTCATCTCTCCTGTTTTTGGCACGCCCTCCCTTCCTGGTGCAGATATGGAGCTGCTGTCTTTTAGGGAGAAGCTGCTCGTTTCCCTGCAGGGCTCTACTCCCCAGCAGAAGCGTGCTTCGCTGGAAGAAGCCAAGGACGCCTGCTTCCTGCAGAAGGAGCGCTGCACGGGGCTGCTGAGCCTGAACGGAGCCCATTACCTGGTGGCTGGGACAGTGCTGGTGGACAGCCCAGGATCAGGTGCCGTCCTCTACATCAAGGCAGGTCAGTGGCTGCGGCTGCTGCTGTGCTCAAAGGGAGAATCACAGGGAGTGAGGGAGGGGAGGGGGGCTTGGATGACCTCCCTCCCTGTGCTTCAGCCTCAGGGCGGCTCCTGAATCCTGCACAGCCCAGCAAGGTGTCTTCCCCACAAAGTACAAGCAAGGCCAGCCCATGTTATTGCTTGTGTGGGTTGGAGCCCCCTTTGTTGTGCCACAAAGAAATGGGCTGCTCCTCAAGGTGCCACTAGAATCTTCTCCCTGCCTGTGGATTAACAGGGTGACTCTTCAGGAACATCTCTGGGAATAAATCCATGCTTGGCTGATTGCCCTGCCCTTAACCCCTTCTGGTCCAGCTGTTAATATCCCCAGGGTCGGCTGCATGGGAAGGACAACAAGAAGACATCGGACCCCCCCTCCCTCCCTCCCTCCCCCGGACCATAAGAATATCAGTAGACCACTGCTGCTGGGTCAGACCCAAGATCCACCCAGCGTAGCATCCCGTGTCTAGCTGCAGCCAGCCGGATGCTTTCAGGGTCCCACAAGAAGAGCTTCACAGCAACAGCCCTGATGTTTTGCCCAGCACCTGAAGAGAGTGTCCAGGGAAGTGTGGTGTCAACAGCAACAAAGGTGTGCCTTGGTGGAGTGACCCAGCAGCTAGTGGCCACACATGCTCCTGTGAATCCCACAAGCAAGGCATGAAAACACCCTTCCAGTGCCGAGAATCTCCCCCATAGCCAAATGCATGACAGGGTCACTTTTGATCCACAATTCCTTTTCTGTGTTGTTGGGGTCATGTGCCTGTGCTTAAGGCCTGTGGACTTGTTCTTTGGCTCTGGAGGCAAAGACTGCAGGAGCTGTTACCTGACATCTTTGATGACGACGATGATTTAGAAGTATTTCTATAGGGCCACCAATATACAGTCTTAAAGACAATGTCCTCTGCTTGCAGCCTGCTCCCCCGGCTTCTGTGGGGACGGATGCCAGAGGCACTGCTCTCCCTGCTTGAGCACACGGATCTACAACCCCCTGACCGGCCAGTGTGACGGCCTCCTGCACTGTGTGCGTCGTTTCAGCTCTTCGTGTCTTCATGGTAAGGGATGGGTGCCCTCGAGTGACATATGAGGCAGGTCCATTTTTGGATCAACCAAGTGAGCATGTTTTGTTTTGTTTTATTATTTACACCCATAGTTTCTATTAACAGAATAACTGAAGTGGCTTACAATAAAAAGAAAAGACAATGCATGTGGCACAGGGAGCCCGCAGTAGACCCAAAGGACGCCTTGCACTAGGGAAGGCTTATAGCTGGCCCTGCTGAACTACCCTTTCTTAGAGCATCATGTAGGTCCCTGTTCCAGAGCACAGTTAGGTTTTTCCTCCTTCCCCGTGTGGGTGTGGGGAATCTTTGGCCCTCCTGATGTGGCTGAACTATGACTCCCATCCTCCCTGGCCATTGGCCATGGTTGCCGCAGGAGTTCCAGTATATGCAGGAGCTGGCGAGGACGCTCCCTCCAAGGGGAGAGGGGTTACGTACAATTCTGGGCTGGACCTGACATCAACCCTAGGAAGTCGGCCTGGTTCTCTATCATTTTCAAGCAAGCTTTCAAGAGAACAGATTCTGTCTAAAGCAGGGGTGGCTCACTTCTGTATTCTTTGAGGTGGATAGAGCCTGTTCTACTGCAAAGTTGGCGTCACTGAGCAGCAGCAGGGAAGGGCTCTGCAGGAACAGAGCACAAGCACTCAGATAATAGGAGGCCATTGGCTGAGAGGACCGAGGAGCAAAGCTGCTTCCAGAAAGACCCTGTTAGAGCAGTACCACAATGGAACCAGTGGCCAAGGGAAGTGGTGGGCCCTCCTATACTGAAGGCATCGAAGAGGCACCTGTCCAGGGATGCTCTAAGTTGGAATCCTGTGTTGAGCAGGGGGTTGGTCTCAGTGGCCTTATAAGCCCCTTCCAACTCTACGATTCTATGATCCCACCAAGAGGCAGCGGACCTCTGAGCACCTAGGGACCCGTGAAGGTGCCTTAGACTCAGCCAGACCGTGGTCAATCTAGCCCAGGCTGGCACTCCCCCCCCTCACAGGCCTCCTTTTAGCTGGTGATGAGAGACTGAACTAGGACCTTCTGCATGCAAATTAGGTGTGCCCCCACTAAGCTGCAGAAGGGCCACCATAGCTCAGGGGCAGAGCCTCTGTTTTGCATTCCAAAGGCCCCACACTCAGTTCCCAAGGGCATCTGGCATCTCCGGGTGGGGCTGGGAGAGACTTGCTGTCTTACACCCTGAACAAGAACAAAAAGGGAGAAAGCACCAAACGAAGAACAAAAGGAAGAGAGACAGGCGGCTCTGGGGCTGGTTGTGGATTTACTGAAATGCTCTACGCATTTTGGAAATGCTTTCACTCCTCAGGAGTGAAAAACATTCAAAGACTCAAATTAGTGTCATGGAGACAACACAGTGGTCATGAACATGGGCACAACATTTTTTAAAACCACATTCAATATAAATCATTTAATTTTTTTTACTAATTAACAATGCTACAGCCCTGATCACTAATATTAAACTAATATATTATACAACCATGACATATGGCTTAAATGAAACAGAACCTTAAATTTGCCATTACAAAGCAGCTTAAAAACTCCTCTGCCCAGAAACATAAACAAACATTGCCCTATACTAACCTCTGGAACTATATTTCCTTGGCTTTATCAAAGCAATAAAAATTCTTTACCAAAGTCCCATGCTAAACATGAATCAAACTCAAAGGCTGTTAATGTTCATACTGAGTATTTAGGTTAGCTCAGCTCTGTAGTCACTTCATTTGTGAATTTTACTGATCCAGATAGTACTTACAGTGAAAAACTCAAATATACAGTTGCCACAGACAATAAACCAATTTCCACATAGAAACCTATTTTTTATTTTACATAAACTCAGAAAAATCCAAGTCCTCATTTAATCCTAGAGGTCCCAAGCTTTTCAGAGAGATTATCCAAAATAACTCTTTTGCCAAGTAGTCTTATCATTGCCCACACTTCTTTCAATGGCCCAGAATGTAATATCATTTATTTATTTATTGCACTTGTATACCGCCCCATAGCTGAAGCTCTCTGGGCGGTTTACAGCAATCAAAAACATTAAAACAAATATACAATTTAAAACACATATTTTAAAAACAATTTAAAACAAAATATCATTTGGCTTATGTTGTTCCTCAACAAAGTGTCTGAACAACGGGGCACCCATTCTTTGTTGTCTTAAATGACAGAGATGTTCCCCAATACGTCATGATTGTATAATATGTTAGTTTAACGTTAGTGATCAGGCTTGTAGCATTGTTAATTAGTAAAAAAAAATAATTTTTTAAATGATTTAAATGAATGTGGTTTTTAAAAATGTTATGCCCATGTTCATGACCACTGTATTGTCTCCATGACACTAATTTTAAGTTGAGACCTATCCCAGTCTGCATCTGTGTCAGAATTGTTTAATGTTTTTTAATAATGTTTTTAATCCTTTTTTAAAGTTGTTTTTTTCAAATGTTTTTAATGCTGTTTTGTTAATGCATTTTAAGATCTGTTTTTATGACGTTTTAAAGAGTTTTAGTGCTTTGTTTGCCGCCCTGGGCTCCTGCTGGGAGGAAGGGCGGGATACAAATTAAATAAATAAATAAATAATTTTGGTCTGAATGTTTTTTGCTCCTGAGGAAGGAAAGCATTTCCGAAATGCGTAGAGCATTTCAATAAATTCACAACCAGCCCCAGAGCCTGTCTCTCTTCCTTTTGAACCCTGGAGAGTTTAGACAATATTGAGTGAGGTGGACCAATGGTCTGACGTGGCATAAGGTGGCTTCCCATGTTCCTATGCAGTCCCATTCTTTCCTTTTGAGAAACAATGGTATGAAATGCACTCTGAGGCTTGATCCTTCTTTCCCTGCAAGTGGAACTGAATAAAACGTTCCACCTGATTTTAAATGGGGCAGGGCTATTGTGGGTCACTTAAAGTTGCCTTATTTATTTATTTATTACATATACCACCCCATAGCCGAAGCTCTCTGGGTGGTTCACAGCAATTGGAGGCCAGATCCAGGCCACGGCCCACCAGCTGGTCATCCCTGCTGTGTGAAAACAGCCAAGGGAGGAAAGTTGGAGTGCTTTCCTGCAGCCAGTTGAGTTAGCAGATTAGAGTCAGGATTACATGACAAATACATGCCTTATTTGTGCTTGCTTTCCAGGTCTGGTGAGCTCAAGGTGTCCACGCTCTCCTGGCTGGTGGTTCTGGGAAGGCCATTGCTATTATGTAGAGGAGCGGAGCAGCAAGAGTTGGCAGGGGGCAAAAGCAGCCTGCCAGGCACATGGCGAAGGTGTCAGCCTCCTGACCCTCAGCAGCGCCAAGGAAAAGGCATGAAATGGGTATATTGGCAGTGGTGGGGAGGCGGGAGCTCGCCTTGAACTGGCAATGGGTTGGGGGGGGCTGCGGCTGTTTCGGGGAAAAAGAAATTAAGGGATGCAGGCTTTGGTTGTGTCCAGTAGGGGAGGGAGGGGGGTGCATCCTCATCCAAAGGGCTTCCTCCAACTGATTGTACCTGCTCAGGCATCCTCCTCCGCATGACATCTCCATTTATAATTCTTAACCTTTTTATTTATTTAAGAATATTAAGAAGGGCCATACTCGGTGGCAGAGCATCTGCCTTGCATGCAGCCCCAGGAAGGGCTGGGAGAGGCTCCCTCCCGGACACCCTAAAGCGTGGCTGCCAGCCAGTGCAGGCAGTGCTGAGCTGGATGGACCAAGGGCAGCTGCCTGTTCCCCAACATTTGTGTCTCACTTTTCGAGTTTGTAAATCGAACCACACAAGGTGGCTAGTAAGAAAATATTAAAGCCATAATCCCCAAATAATAGCAAAATATAAGTAAGCAGTAGACAAAATGTCAATAAAACCCAGAAACGTTGTTGTCATTTTATTTATTTATTTTAAAACTGTATGCCCCACTTTGTGTGTCTTCTTAATACCTTGGGTCATGCTGGGATTGATGCTAAAGACTCAGCTGCAACAGATCAGGTGAACTCCTCCCTCCTTACAGTACTTGCCCCCAGGTTCTGGTGGATGGGAGGGAACTGCACAGATATTGCCCCCCCCCGCACACTGGCCACGACTGAGTGATGCTGATTTACTAGCTCTGTGCTGCAATCGTCTCATAATCTTTTCTTGGTGAGACATAAAGTGTGCCTTAAATAAATTAAGGTATACTAGTACAAGTTTCATTTGACTTTGTGGAGCAGAATACCATCTTGCTGGCGCAGAACTGAATGTTCATGTTGTCAGCGAATATGTTAAGCCAGCAGAATGAGTCCTTGTAATGAAGCATGTCCCTTTCTCCCCCTCCAGGTCTGGATAGCAGCCATGGTGCAGAAAGACAGTTGGACAGGACTGAATGATGTAGACAAGGATGGGGTGTGGGCGTGGGGCGAGGCGGGCGAGGCTGCTGATCTCTCTTCTCCCTGGTGAGTGTTTCTGGGGCAGGTAACTGCCTTGGGCGGAGGTGGGCAGCTCTGCCCTCAGAGGCAGGCAGGTAGGCTGTCCTCCCTCCCTCCCTCTCTCCCTCCCTCCCTCCCTCCCTCTGTGCTGTGCCAAGAGTTGACGCTGGGACCGTCTGCATGCAGACACAGAGCAAGTGCTTCCCCACTGACTGATGGGCTCCCCTAGTACTTTGGCCCTCTGTTGACCAGCTGATCCAGAAACTCCCAGCCAGCTGAATGTTTGGCCAGCCTGAATCTTTCCTATGCAACTTCTGAAGGAGCTGCTGTACACAACAAGACAATAGCCATACCCGTGCCTGCTGCCGCATCCTCAGAACTGCACCCCCAGGTTGCAAGGCTCAGCACCTCCTTTCACCAGCACCCTCCCCCTTTCTTCTCTGCCGGGAATGTGGGCTTGGTTCCTCTGGCACCTGCCCAGGGAGCTGTGCCATTCCACCCCCTCCCAGCCACTTGCAACCTGCTTTGCTTCCCCCGCCAGGCTGGCTGATGTGCCCCTTGTCAGAGGGGCCTGCCTGGAGATTGGGCGCCAGGGAGAGGGGCGCTTGGCTGCATCCCCGTGCTCTGAACTCAAGCCGTGGGTGTGTGAAGGGATGTGGGGTAAGTGCTTTGCTGACCTTTCCCCCTTCCCAAGCCCAGCAGGGGGGAGGGGCAGGGGCCGGGTCCAAATATGCTTGCCCTGCTAGCTATGCACTACCAAATAACTCCTCAGGGCTCCTGGCCAGAGGACCTTCTTGCTAACAACGTTTTGTTAGTTGGATGAGATCACAGATCCCTGGATGGATTTTGGCCACTCCAGAATGTGTCTATAGACCTAGCAGGCAGTTCCCCCTTGTGCCTCCTTTGGGGCAACGTGTTTCCTCTCGCCTCAGCGGCTTGGAGTTCCTGTCCAATGGAGCCTGGCTGGAGTCACTGGAACGGCAGCTGCTACTTCTGGGACTCTTCCTTGGTCCATGGGTGGGACGAGGCCCTCCGCGCCTGCCGGAGGTTCAGGAAGACAGAGCTGCTGTACCTGACCTCCCTCCAGGAGAGGGTATGATGTCCTCAGTGTCAGCATTCCTCCAGAAGCCAGGCACATGGAGAGCGCCTGGGGCTTGTGGCCCATGAGGATGTGCTGTGGGGTTTCCAGCAAATGGCTCCCTGGCTGGGAGGGATGTACTTGACCTTCGCCCCCCGCCCAGCTGTGTCCAAGGCGGAAGTAGTGCTTGTTCCAGAGCACTTGGAGCACCCCTCATTGGTCCGGAACTTCATGCCCAAGCAGTCCTTTGTGCACGTCTACACAGGGAAGCCCACACAGGCCAGCCACTGCATGCAAGCACTGCCTTGTTTCCATCCTCCTTGAGGTTGTGGCTCCCTTGTCCTTCCAGGACTGGATCCGTTCAAACTTCAGAGGCTCTTTCTGGACAGGCTTGAATGATCTGCAGGAGGAATCCGTCTTTCGGTGGACAGCACAGGAGCCCCTCAGCCAGCAGATGGCACCGTGAGCACCTGCAGGGCTTCTCTGGGCGGGCGACCCCTCCAAGGCAAATGACCATCCTGTGAGGGGATCACGCTAGCAAAGGGCATGTTCCATCAAGCTCAAATTTGTTCAGCTCTGATTAAACTGAGGTACCCCCATAACAGTTTTTTGTTAAGAAAATAGCCCAGCTTAATCGAAGATGATCCAAATTGTCGGGATCTCATTGCACCCCAATCCGTGAGCCTCTAAGCCTTCTCCCTTACTTCTCCCCACCCCCAGCTTCCTGACATCCACAGCAACAGCTTGGAAAACCACATTTCCCAATCCTACTTGTACCTGGTGTGCTTCATATCCAGTCCCTCTTCTGTCCCCTGCCACAGCAGCAGACCAACAGATAACTGGGTCAGGTGGAAGTGGGGGGCATAGTTTGGGTGAGGGCTTAGCGGGAGTGAGGGAAGGAACTGAATACTTCCCCAGCTCAGATGAAAATCTGAGCCATAGAAGAATGTGGGTGTCATGCTGTTCACCTCACATTTGAGGCAAGCGCTGCAGTTTGATCCAGGAAATAAGAAACCTGGGGATAATTCTACTCACCACAGAGCAGTGGCTTAGTGCTGTGTAGCCCAGTTGGCAAGACTGTGGACTATGTCGGCTCTTCCTGCAGAAGATTACAATGCTGGTGGTCACCTAGAACCAGAGCCACACCATGTGTACAGGGTTTCCTGGCTCAGGGTTAGAGTTAACCTTTTTTATTTGGTATCCTACTTAAACTGAGTGCTTCACAGATAATTTTATAAGGACGAATCCCTGCCTAAGTCTAAAGCAGGGTTTACCAAACTTCCGGTAGCTGAGGTAGCCCTCCTTCCCCTCTGAATTAAGACTGGAGGCCTATTTCACTCTTATGCTAAAAAAACCCCCACACCATTAGTATTTAGTGCATACTTGTCAGGGGAGAGGTCTATAGTGTTTCTGTATGGGGGGGGCATTCTTCTTGGCATGCTACTGGATTGGATGAAAGGAAGGAAGCAGCTACTCATACAGAGATGTCTCTAATAACATCCTCTAAGATCAAATGATTCTGGTGCACTAGGAGTGCCTAAATGAGCAACTGTACAATGTGGAGATGTGGCAGGATTACCCACCCCCATGAAGTGCTGACTGGATGGAAGAAATTCCAAAGCAGTGACTCAGGCAGAGTTGCAATGAGCAACCTCCTCTGGGAGCAGATAATTTGACAGCATGACAACTCAGGAGAGGCTGAATAACAAATTGTGGCTGATGCAGTGACATGGCAAGGGTTACCCACCCCAGCAGAAGGCACAGCCGAAACACTGACTCACATGGGGAAGCAGTGGGCAGCCTCCTCTGTAGATTGATACTGTAGACTCAGAGGAGCCTTAAGTGAATGTATTTCTTGAGGCACATGAGCATGACCTGGCGCAAAGTTAGCAAGATCTGATCTAAGAATTGGCAGAGCTCTAACAGGAAGGGGAAGGGAGGGCAAAAGTTCAGATAGTTTTGTGTGATACTTGCTCAAGAGTGCATTTTGTGCATAACAAAACTCACCTGTGGAGAGGCCTAGAATTGCAGTATCCTGGCTGAGAGCATTTGCAAACGACCCTCTTCCTTTTTTCTGTGTGTGGGGAAAGGTACTTGAAAGATGACCTGGCTGATGGTGGCATGAAGGATTGCGTGTGGTTTGACACAGCCACAGGACTTCTTGGTGATGCCAGTTGCAAGGATAAGAGGCCTTTCCTGTGCAAGTGTAGCGAAGGTAAGAGAGCCTTGTGGCTAAATCTGTGGCGTTTGGAGAAACCCCCCCCCTCTTTCCATGGTGATGGTGTCTTCCTCTGAAGAAGAAGAGCAATGGGACAATGAAAGGCCCGAGACTCCTCCAAACAGCCTATTTATTGAGCATCCTGATTTGCTTGCAGGGTGTTGCATGTGGCTTCCCATTAATCATTTGTTCATCCCATACTTTTCAATGCATTTCCTTGTCACTTTCCCAACTGCAAAAAGTCTGTTTCTTTTTAAAAGCTCTTTAATGCACTTTAATTGTGCAAACTTAAATTTCACAGGATGCTCTTGAGTTCCTCCTGTAAAATAGTCTGGAGACATCCCCAGATTCTGAGTAAATCTTGCAAGCCATCCAAGCAGTCTGCTGCCTTCCCCTTCGTCTTGGCTTTCCAATGGTTCCTCTTCCACCCCCTCACATAAAGCAGCTTGGGAAGAGAAGCCAGCCAGCCAGCCAGGCTAGTTATTATTATCTGAAATAGTGGCTTACTTTGGATGCTCATTTACCTGCTTGCCAAGCCATAGTTTAGCAGCCAGGCATCAGCATTGGGGCCCTTGCCCTTCCTCCTCACCTCCCTTCCTCTGCACTTACGTCCTGGTTTAACTGAACCAAAGTTAGCCTTTACATCCAACATTACATGGTTTAACGTCATTTTACTAACTTACCGGGATCTTAAACCACAGGTTATTTATTTATTTATTTATTTAATTTATATACCGCCCTAAGCCCAAAGGCTCTCTGGGCTGTGTACATAGAAGATAAAAACAAGTACAATGTATAAATACAATAAATACAATGAATCAAAAACCAAAAACAGACAAACAATACAAGGACCAAACAACGTCAAGGTTGAAGTTGGCTTAGGATTCTGGTTGGTAAACTGTCATGTTGGATGTATTGGCTAACTGTGGCTTGATTAACTCAGAGTGTATGGGCTTATCCACATGGGAGCATTTCTTCGTAGCAAATACACTGCTTTTACCATCGTAATAGATTTGCAAGGTTCACACTTGGTGATCAATGGTAGCTTCAAATCCATTGTTTCCCATTCACACAAGTAGATGTTCCTCTGGGAAGGATTAGTGTCACTGTTTCCTTGTGGCCCCGTCCTCTAACTTTACATTTTTACTCACTCCAGTTGCTCAGTTGCATGTGCAAATATTTTTGACATGCACAGTATTTCCGCTCCCTCCTGCCCCACCACTTCCTGAAGTTTGGTGGTTGAAAAGAAGCAGAGTCATCTGCCCCCCTTTCTCCACTGCCCCTTGCTTTTTCTGAGTTATCTTTCCCCACTGGAAAAACAAATATATTGATATTTTAAAAAAAATCAAAATTGGTATTTTGAGAAAATAACAATATCAGAACTATTGATATATATTGATATTTTGATATATATTGATATTTTCTTTAAAATATTGATACTAATATCAATATTTTTGAGGCGACTTTTAAAACAAGTCAGAAACCAGGCATGGAGAGATGTTACCTCAAAATTCCCATCACTTGTTACAAGGAGTGAAGGAAGTTAACTCGGGAAGAAAGGAAGGAAGGAAGGGAGAGCTGCAGCAAATGGTGAAGGAGGGAAGACAGAGTAGTCAGAAGTTGCTAGACTACTGGAAACAAAATGGAATTTGTGGGAGAGTTAGTGGGTGAAGAAAGGGGATTATCCCAGCTGAAAGTGATTATTCACTCACCCGCTAAAAACCATAGAAGCAAACCGTCTGCAAAGATGTGTGGAGTGGAGCCATATTGCTCTAAACTTTTTATATTATCAGCTGATACGGGGGGAAACTGCGTGATAGCTTCTGTTTGCCAGTAAAGTCATGTGAACCATGTGAATTAAAAAGAGATGTGAGGGGCACCAAACACACACTAAATCACCATGTAGATGAGCCCTATGTGCCAAAGGAGGCCAGAGGAGGGAGCACACAGTCCCATTGCTCGTTCCTTGGTCTTAGGCTATGGTTTAGCAAGCTGGGAACTGAGCATTCAAACCAGGCCACTGTCAATGTATGTGCCTCTTTAGAAAAGTACGTAACACCCCCCCCCACACTCACCTCTGGATCCTTACTTTAAATGCTTGCAGTCCGAAAACCTTGTTGAGTGCATTGGGACCCGAGGTGTTGTTTTACGCTGAGTTCAGACTTTCTTAATGGGCGGGTTCCAGAAGGTGATGCTGAGCTCTGCTCCTTGACCCCGTAGCCTTTGGGGCTGGTCCCTCAGGGCTCCATCTCTCAAGCTGTTTCATATCTACATGAATCCACAGGGAGAGAGGCAGTTTGGGGGTGGGTGACCAGCTAGTTCTGAACTAGCACATAATTAGCACATAAGACCAAGCTCACCACACCACTTCTCTTCCCAGCCACAGAGTGGTTTGATACGCTGCCTGGCCACGGCGTGGCAGGAGAGCCGTCCATGTTGTACCCTTCTGCGAAGAGCCTGGAGCAGGCAAAGCAGGAGTGCCTGATGGAGCGCAGTGTGTGTGTTGCTATACTCCATGCAGGGGAGGGCTTCTATCTGATAAGCTCCATGGATGGTGTTATCTCCAAGCTGGATTCCACGCTTTACATGTGGACTAGTAAGTGTGTTTTGGAGAGGGAGGGAGGGAGGAGAAACCACTCTGTCTCAGGTGAGCAGGCCCAACAATGGCTCTTAGCCACAGTAGCTGAGTGGAGCTTTGGTGTGCAGAGAGAGACATCGTACTCCTGTCCTGGGGAAGGAAATCACCTTCGTGCCCTCCTTGTGGGCTTTCAGAGGGATCTGTCAGCCCATGACAGAAACAGGATGGATGCTACTCCAAATGAACTCCGGTTTGATCCAGCAGGGCTCTTCTTCCTTCCTGATGAGAGAAAGGCATCATCAAAGTGTCATTCTGAGCCATGATTCACCTTGGGATTGGTGAAGTAGTAAAAAGGGCTGCTTGCATAGGTACAGAGTGCCCATCCCCACTGAGCGGCAACAGGCTGGGTTCTGGCTGGTCCCGTCAGTAGATCACTCAGGCCTGGATTGCAAAGACCTTCATTGAAAGCTGCTGCCTTCTCTCTCACTGCCTCCGTGCCTCTAAAACTAACCCTGACATGCAAGATGTTAAGTAGCTGCAGCTTTCCCTGTTACTGTGTTGTTGATGTCAGGAAAGGTGTAAACCGTTGGATTTCTGTGTGTCAGGTTGCTGTTAAAGACCAGTAAAAAGAAAAGAGACAAAAGTGGCAAAACAACTGAAGTCAGGTGGCCAACTGAAAAGGCCAAGCCGCCATTGACCCCTGCTTCTTTTCTCGACCCTTCTGTAGGATGCCCCAGCATGGGCTTGAGAGCTGCGTTGTTATTATTCCAGCAACAATGACAACAACAATAACCCAGATTGGGTGCTGGGCATAGAGATGTGAAGGTCTGGTTTCCCGGTGTTTTCCCCAAAAATTTCAGTTTTTTTCTCCCAAATTTTTCCAGTTTTTTTCCGGGCCTTCTTAGCTCTACCTGGGTGTGAACATTCCATTGGCTTTGAAGGCCATGTCCCATAGCTGCAAAAATGTGACTGCAGGGAGCTCTGGGATGTCTGGTGCTGGGGCCATAATGCACTCGCCTGCCAGGCCTGGTCCCCACTGTATTCATAGCTGTGCTTTCTTTCAGTTTGTGCAGAGGGCTTCAGTGGCCCACACTGCCGCAGGGCCTTGGCATCCCCACCACGCCCTGCCTGTGACTGCAGTGGGAGATTCCAGACTATGGCTGAGAAAGGTAAGGGAGATGGCAGTCCTTATCACAGAGCCCCTCTTGGGAACAGGAAGCAGTGGCTCAATAAACCTGTCTGTGTGGCCTGATCCTGCAAAATGTGTGTTCTCAACGTCCCAGGAGGCTACAGAGCACAGCTGTTGGCAGGCTGTGGACACCTGGAAGTTTGCAAATACAAGGCTAGTTTCTGTGCAGCAAACCTGGACACACTTGGTTTGCCTTTTCAAGCAAAAAGCTCTGTGTGTGGTTCCAGCAGAACATCCTGGCCCAGCCAGTTCCTGCCGGCTTTCTTGGGCAACCCGGTTTCCAGGAACCTGCTGCTCCTTGTGGTGGTGGGTGGGGACAGCCAACGAAAAGAAGTCTGTGTTTACTTTCCTGACAGAATTGCTAGACTTTCTTTTAAAGTCCCATGACTTCGGCTGCAATCCTGCTCCACTTACGTAAAATAGGATTTCTGAGTAGGTTAGGATTGCACTGTTAAAGACAAACTGCCCTCTCACACTGAGGTAATCAGTTTCTTCCCCTACTGCAGGATTGTATTCTGATTTTTCTTCCCTCTTTTCTCATTTGAAGGTGCCATTAGACGGTGCCATTCGGCTGTTGTTATGAGGGAAGTGCCTGGTGTTGCGCTGAGCACTGTACCAATGGAAAAGCCTTTTCTGTGGGGATATAAACATGTGCCAGTCATGGGGAGACTGAGGGGTGGGGAGGCTTAAGGGGTGATGGGTTACAGACATGGGAAGGGGCAGGTAGCTCAGTGACAGAGCAGCCGCCTTGCATCCAGAAGGTCCCTGGTTCAGTCCCCAGCGGCATCCCCAGGGCAGGCTGGGAGAGACTCCCTGCTTGAAACCCTGAGAGCTGCTGCTGCCAGTCAGTGCAGACAATACAGAGCTAGATGGACCAAGGGTCTGACTCACTAGGAGGCAGCATCCTATGTTCCTAGAAACACATGTTAGTGGGAGGAGCGTGGGTGGGTTTCTCAGGTAGCTTATTCAAAACGCAAAACCGCTGCTTTGGTTACCAGTTAATGAAATAAAGGTGCCACCCTTCTGCTGGCTTTCTTGCGTATGGTGTATGGCACTGCTAGTCTGTGCTGCATAGTCATTTCTAAAGCGGGAGGCAGCTGAGCTCAGAACTTCATGGAAATGGAACTTTCTGATCCGGCCTGCAGCCCTGTATATCTGAGCCTTGGCTGTGTTCCTTCAGCAATGGCGGATAGGCACAGGTTGAGATGATCTGGGGGGAAAGGTGTTCCAGAGCTGTGGGGAGGCCCCTTACCTGGTTTGTGGAGGGTGCTGTGTTTCCATCAGCACCTGGCATCTTCTTTGGGGCAAATTCCTACCTGGTGTGGATTGGGCCATTGGTGCTAAGCCACACTTTCTTTGCACAGAGGAGCATGTCTAGAGTGCATGCTTTGAAGGGGAGGAATAACTTAAACCAGCTTACATTGCTAACATAGTATGTCCAGAGTTACAGTCTACTGAGAGTTACTGGGAGCTTACATTTGGAAGAGGAAATGTTGAGTCCAATGGGCAATGGACAAATAACAGAGTGACGTTTCTTCCTACAGTCTGTGGCCTCCCAGTGCAGACCTGTGTGGATGACTGCCAGCGTATGACTGCCTGGAATAATTGCTCTGTTTGCCTGCCTACCTGTACCGGTAATCAAATAGCCTCCCAGAGTGAGCTGGGCTGTGAACACTGTGAGAACTCCCTGCATTCTTTGTACCCTCAATCTCTGGGTCTAGATTTCTTGGGACAACAATTTGCTTTCAGTGAGGCTTTCTTAAAACAATATCCCTGATGTTTTATTCCTTTGCATGACTTGAGATCATGCAAGTCCAAGAGCTGAGTCCTGTAGACCCCCAATAAACCACTTTGCAGGACCTCAGCCTTTCTGCAAGGTAAATAGAATAAAAATAAACTTTGCAAAGCCCAAGTTCCCCATCAAAGTAGAGGTCCTTGCAAGACCTTGGCTATTTTGCACAAATAAATAAATAATTTTTGCTAACCCTGAGCTCTTGGAGATCTGAGGTTTGAAAATGGGCCTTATCAAACTTCATTCTTCTTATTTATTTTATACATCGGTATCCTTTACCAACAAAGCTGGCAAGCTAAGCAGGAAAGGCATGGCAGGGGGGTTGCAACATGATCCAAACTGATGGTCCTGATGATGTGGCTAGTGCAAAGTGCTAGGTGGCCTCTGGCAGCCAGTACGTCTTGCTCTGGGCAGGGGGGAGCTCCTGGCCTGTGCATGTGGCCAGAGTGTGTCTTGTGGCTATCAGTTCAGTGACATCAGTAAAAATGCTGCCCAGGCCCAGTGCAAACAGTTCAT
Source organism: Rhineura floridana (assembly GCF_030035675.1). NCBI lineage: Eukaryota > Metazoa > Chordata > Lepidosauria > Squamata > Rhineuridae > Rhineura > Rhineura floridana. The sequence continues at coordinate 838,189 of NC_084499.1, read as the reverse complement.
TGCCACTCACTTACCTGTTGACTGGATTAATGGGCCACCTGCTTTCTGGCTCAGCTAACTGGTTACTGGTGCTTCCTAGAGCACCAGCCCTGACAGGTAGGATTGTGCCTTGAGTTGGCACTGTAGTTCCACCTCTTGCCCCTGCCACGCCCTTCCTCTCTGCCCGCTTGCCATGCCTCACCGAGGAAGCAGCCTCCTTTGAGTTTCTGGAATACTTCACTGCACCACTTTGCACTGGTGGGAAGGGCCCCAGCCAGCACCAAGCCCTGTTCACACCTTGCCTTCCTGCCTTGTTCAGCGGCCATAGGATTGGGCTGGGCTGTGAAAAGTCAACAGGCATGGAGCTGGCAAGTCAGCGTGTCCTCTTCCTCCCCACCCACCCAGAGGCCAGCCTGAGCCAGCTGGATCCTGACGAGCTGGCTCTCATAACCATGGTCCAGTTCAAAGTGTCGCACTCCCTCAACCTCACCGCAGAAGACGAAAGGGACCGAGGGAACTCATCCAGAATCATCTACGATGCCAAATACCCGTGATGTTTCGACCACATCCTGGGAAAAGGACAGAAAGGGCCAATAAAAGGTTTTGGGGCATTGATCCCCCATAAGTTGTTGAGGATTGCGTTTCCTTTGTGTGCTCCTGTTTTTATTGGGCAAACTGCATAGGCCCAAAAGTGGAAAGCAAAGGCAGATTCCCCATCTGCAGAGTGGTGGCCATGGGGCCACTTGGAAGGGCCCTCCCAGTCTTAAGGCCACTCTAGGGTTAAGCTCTGATGGGGAAAAACCCAAACCCAATTCTGAAAGTTTGAAGCAGAATCCGATTGTAGATGTTGGTCACTGGCTGTTCCCCATAAAGCCACCAAGAAACCTCCTCTCTGCACTTCAGAATAAATGTCTTCCTTCATGGGTAAGGCAATGAATGAGCAGATAAACGCACGGACTTGCTTTTTAAAAATCTTCCTCTGAGGCCCTTCTCCAGGTGCCCCCTCTGAGGGAGGCTCAAGGGAGAGGACCTTTTCAGTGGTGGCTCCCTGTTTGTGGAAAGTGCTCCCCAGTGAGGTCCGCCTGGCAACTTTGTTGTTATCTTTTTGGTGCCAGGTAAAGACATACCTTTTCTCCCAGGCATTTCATAGATTGAGATGATGTTTGGTTTTTAATACTCTGCCAAACCTTCCTGTGGGTGTGTAGGGGATGTTACTGCTATTGTTCTGTTGTTGTTTATTATGTTTTCATAGTGTGTTTTGTTTTTGTTTTAACATTGTGTAAGCAACTTGAGGACCTTTGGGTGTCAAGCAACTGATAAATCCAATAAATAATAACAATAACAATAACAATAAAGGCAGACGAGGCAGCCCCTCAGGTAGGAAGACTGAGCCTGCCTTTCTTGGATTTGTGGCTCTGCCCCTTGACCCCCTTCCCTCTCAAAGCAGCAACTGCCCTCGCTTTGTGGCTGCTGTGAGTTCTCTCTCTGGACCATGACTTCTTTGGGAAGGGGGTGGAGGGTGCTGGGCCAAGGCATCGATCCTGCTCTGCCAGGTGCCGCTATGGACCTATTGAGTCCTCTTTCCTTTGTAGGCTGGCACCTGGCAGTCCAACCAAGGGGCACCCCTCATGCAGCACGAAATGGTCCAGGGGCTGCTGGGCACTGACGCTGCCTTGCCAGGCGTTTTATCCACTCTTATTCCATCAACCTGTTCCCAGGAGCAGCCAGCCAGGCAGATGCCCCCCGGCTGGGAAGCTCTCAGGCAGGGCAGGGCGTGGTGGCCATCACCAGCATCTAAACATGGAGGCTATGACAAATGAGGGCAGGTTCTGAAGAAGCTGAGCAAGGGGGAGTTCAGTGTGTTTCAGGGCCTGGAGGTGGGCAAGGCCCCCAGAAGTTCTGGCTCCAGCATCAGACGTAGTTGCTCCATTAGTTTGCCCACTTCTTTCGTTGAGGCCATCTAAGCGGGTTGTCACCCCCTCCTGTGATGGGGAATTCCAGTAGCTAATTGTACTGTGTGTGAAGGGCTTTCCTTCTGTCTTGAACTGAGCTGAGCAGTGTCTCCATGTGCCAGCCTCACCTACCTTACAAGCTTGTTGTCATGAGTCTAAAATGCTTCTCTGAGCAGCTGGATAAAATGTACTCATGAGCAGGCCCTTAGCTAGCCTGGCATGTATCAGGGCAGCCTGAGTGCAGAACGCTGCAGGAAAGGGTTGATGCCGCTTCTCCTGGCATGGCTCTCTTGGAGGAGACAGGCTGGGCCCACACGGAAGCTGTGGCTCTGTCCCTTGGCAGGCGAGGCTGTCCTGTTAAAATATTTGCTAAGGAAGAGCAAAAGCTCCACCCGCTGAAGAAGAGCAGCCAAGGCAATAGCTGGGCAGGAGCGAGGCTGGCATGGGTGTAAAACTTTGTAGGGACCAGAGGGGCTGAGAAGGGGAGCCCCAGCAACCCTCTCTGTGCATCTCTCGTGCATCGGCATCCTTTTGCGAGGAAAGGTTGACGGGTTAAGGGGTTCAAGGACAAGCTGTGAGTCAGGACAGGTGTGGAGAGTTGCCTTCATGGCTTGGTGTGGTGGGAGCCAGAGCCTCCCTTTGCCAGCCACAGGCTCCAGAGTTCCCGGCAGCAGTTGGCTTTGGACCCTTGGAATCCCTGTGGTTCTCCTTCTCCTTCCACCACCACCCTCCTCTGCCTGTCCAGATGTTTGCAGCTGTTCCACTGGAGAAGTCAACTGCATGGAGCACAGGCTGCGGTTTGTGCCTGAGAATCTGCCAGCCAATGCCACCACCATCCTGCTGGACTACAACCGCATTGCTGCCCTCCGGAAGCGCACCTTTGTAGCACAGTATGCCTTGCACCACTTGAGCCTTCGCAGCAACATCCTTGGGAGTATCCACTGCCAGGCCCTGGCTGGCCTCAGCGAGCTGCGGGAGCTGGACCTGAGTGGGAACTACCTGAGTATCCTGCAGCTGGAGACCTTTCTCCCTGTGCCAGGTCTGACAACACTAAATCTGGGGAACAACAAGCTCCTAAGGCTAGAACCAGAGCTTCTAGGGGCCTTGCCCCATCTCCAGACTCTGTACGTACATGGCAACGCGCTGGTCTTGCTCTCGGCTGACTTCTTCAACAACCTGCCCTCCTTGCAGCACCTCAGACTTGATGACAACCCCTGGGGGTGTTCCTGCACAATCCAGCCGCTCTTTCAGTGGCTCACTGACAACATGGACAAAGTCTCAGGTGAGCGGGACCCTGGGAGGGGATGGAAAGCTCACTTGCAGTTGTTGGCTTAACCAGAGTTCAAATTTACTCTCCCTTCCCCATTCCCCAGCCCAGCCCAAATTATCTCTCCCTCCCTTCAGAGTTCTAGCAGAGAATACTCCCCTGCTGTTTTCTTGAATACAAAATTCATGAAGCTGTAACAAGGTTTTTTTGGCGGGGGGGGGGGAGGATCCTGTCTCCCAAGTAGCTTTAAAAAAATGTAGTGGTGGCAGGGACAGGACTGAGGGGTGAGACATACACAGGCAACCCTGGCTGTTATCACAGCACCTCCAGCTCTTTTGAAGACAACAACCATCTATCTCCAGCTTCAGTTTTAACAATCTCGAAGATGTTGCTGGATTTTTATGAAGATTAGAGCACTCTGTTAACTGCTCTGTGGAACCTCTGTTTTGATTACTAGCTAATTGCAGAAAAGCAAGTACTTTGGCATCGCTAAAAGATCCTAGTCCTTGTCTTAGAAATCCCCATAATTAGTTTTGCTTGGAAGTGTAAAGTGGTTTATGCTTGTGTAGAAATCCTCTGGGTCAACCAACATCCCTGCCTGCTGCCACTAACATGGCCGCGCCCTGAGTGTTTGTCTTTCTTCCTTTTCCAGACGTGAACTCAGTCTCTTGCAAACGGCCAGCATACCTCACCCAATATCCCATTGCTGCCATTGGGAATGACTCTTTTGCTCACTGTTGGGAGCCCTGGCTGCGTGGACAGGATTATACCTTTTTCCTGCTTATTGGCCCATCTACCTTCCTAGCCAGCATCTGTATGTGCATCCTTGTTGGCTCGCTAGTGGTGGCCCACACAAAGATTGCAAAGGTGTCATCTATTCGTCCAGGTGCCTTGGCAAGGCGTGCAGAGCACCGTCCTCCTCACTAGACAATCTGTGCTTCCCAACTGCTGCTGCTTTAACTCTTTATTTGGCCCTTGCAAAGTGACCTTCTCTTCCGTCTTTATTATGTTTGCCCTGCAGTGCCCCTGTGATGCAACGTGGGCCGCTGTCATTCCTGGTTTATGTGACCAAGATATAACCCTGTGTTAGAATAAAGCATGGAGCAGATTCAAAGTGAAGGGACAGCAAATAGCAGAGGGGTTCTGAACCTTTCCTCCCCCGACTCCCCTTGGCTCTGAAATTGCCTTCATGCACGCACACATCCTTGGCAAGAGCAATGTGCCTTGGTGAAGCAGTACTGGCACTTGTAACGGTTTGTAGACTACAGGCAGAGGTCCAGCACTGCTTCAGCACCATCGCAGCCCCTGCCCAGGCTAGCTAAGCCAGAGGACACCCGGGGCCAATAAGCCTTTTCCAGCTAGCATGATGCAGCTGCTGGTGCTGGCCTAACTCCTAAGCCCAAGGACTGCTGCTCCCCTTCCCCAGTACAACTGTGTGGCACAACTAGTGTTTCAAGATTCTTCTGATTAGCTCCTGAGGAAGCATGACTTGGCCAAGAATGGCAAGCCTGCAGCAAAAGGTAGGATCTGAACACAGATCTTGAAGATGCAAGCCCAGCAATCAATCTTGTGGGACAAGCATTCTGTGATCTTGAGACCCTGTCTGGGTGAGAAGGAAAAAGTGAGGGCTGAGCCAGCATGCCCCTCCACTAGCCTGCCTTGGATGTAGGAACAGCTTCAAGGTCTAAACTGGCACAGAGCCATGAATATGACATGGAAGTAGCCCACCTCTAAGTCGTTACCAAAGAGGTATCCAGTGGATGTATGTTGTCAGTTCATCTCCTTAGAAGGGATTTGGTTCAATTCCACCTCACCTTGTCTTAAAGAGAGAGGGCTGGATGTCTCCCATCATGACTGCAAAACTGTTGCCTTTTTCCTTCCTGGAGGAGAAGCGGTTGCTGATCCCATCAGGCTGTAGTAGCCTGCTTTGGGCAACCAGAGACCCCCATTTGCTTTGTACTCCATAGTTGCCAAATGGCCAGGATTCTATCGGTTGGGATGTTCATCCTATTGGCTGCTTGACAGAAAAGAGATGTCTAAAACTAGTGATGGGAAACGCCTCTAGCTGCCCAAGGCCAGCGAGTGTTGCTGCCGGCCAGACTAAAGAATACTGGGCCACATGAAAAAATAGGGTACAGTTATGTGGCAAGTTCCTGTTTTTCTTAAAGCCGGGAAAAATGACACATTCTTGTTATTTCCCAACTGTTAATTATCTAAGTGTGGGGATGGTTCTGAGAGATAATAAAATGCAGTCCCCTTTCCTCTGCACATGTCCAGAGGTGCTGTCAGTAGGCCAGGCTCTGAGTCCCTGTAGCAGTAGGCCTGCAAGTAGCAGTTCAAGCCAGGAGAGAAATGCCACGGCCCAGGAGGAGGCCAGCGATCTGGGATCATCAGTCCTACTCCACTTCCTGCTGTATAACTCCAGCTCCCTTAGCACTTCCTCCAACTGGGCAACGGTACGAGGAGAAGGTTGGGGTGACATGCCGCCACACTTCCTACTGGGCAAGCATAACTGAATCTGGCCCCACCGCCCCACTTTGGAGGGCACAGTTGTGGAGAAAAGCAACCTAGTTACCTGTCCATGCCTCCAGTCTCTTCCCCGGCAATCTACATCCCCAGCCTGTCCCAATCCACCCTTCTGGCTCCGGCTTGGCCCTTTGACCACAAGCTTCCAGTCTTGGCTACAAACTCCATCACAGGTTCCTATGATTCTAGCTACCTGCAGCCATTCCAGCTGTTGGAACCTGACCTTGCCACCACTCAGTACAAATCACGCAGCAGGCAGTGTTTTTAGGGTTATTGTTTTTAAAATAGTAACCAGTTCTTTTAATAAAAGCACTCTGCACACTCTCAGATCCATTTTGCGCTTAGTCCTTTTTTCAAATAGAAAACGTACATTCACTGCAGGAAAGGCATTCCGGGTTTACTCAGGCATTCACCTTGAGGTTTGTGTTCCCATTTAATTTGTATGGTCCACATGAGGTTACCCTCAAACAACACCAATCTCAGTGCTTTTGGGTTTCCCTGATACAGGGGTAGTCCAGTATGTTGGGGAAAATCAGGCTCCAAACCGTTTTACTTGGCTCGCAGACGGGTGTAGTCGGGGTTGTGGGTATGTGTGTGTCATAGACCTGTTATTTTTTTGGAAGCAGCGTCCCAGCCAGGTCCCTATGTATGAGCCAATCAGCATGAAAAGGGAATGTGATAGCCACTGAGAAGAATCATTGTCCTTTTGTGCTGATTGAACCCAATCAGAGTGAAAGGAGGTGAGTCAGCCCCTGAGAAGACTCTTCGCAGTCACTAACACTCAGCCTCCCCTTTCATGTTGATTGACTCCTAGGGACGTCTGTTGTAGTGGAGTGATGACAGGGAGAGCAAGGGAGATGAAGGAAAGTGGAAAATGGAGCATGGCTGTGAAGGGGGTGTGGTGTTGACTGTCACAAAGGGACCCCGCACTTCTGAATTTGCCACGACACTACTAGGTGGATCAGCCATCATTTTCTGCTATTCCCCTTTCTTTCCATGCCCTCTACTACTTCCTCCATGCTTTTATATCTTTTCTGGCCAGATTGGAAACTATTTCTGATACGCTCCTGAACAGAGGGGCATAAACTTATATAGATATTTTTCTTTTGATTCCTCAGATTTGCACAAAACCAGACAACTGCACAAGCAGATTTACAATGGCGTGACTGTGTGCTTTTGCACACTGCCTGGGTGGGGTGGGGCAGGGTGGAGGGTCCCCAAGGCACGTGCAGAGTTCTCTGCACACATGCCCTGTCGGTACTTAACTGGCAGAAAAGCATGAACAGACAAAGACAAAAGGGAACATCGGCTACCAGAATGAATGAGAAAGGCCAAACTTCAAGACCAAATTCAAATATGTTTGGGAGTGCACTACTCTGGTCTAATCAGAATGAGGAATAAGTGGAGTAGCCACTAAATAAAGTTCCACTGTGGACGCCAATGTTAGGAACTATCCTTGGAGAAGCAGAGATTTCATATTGTAACAAGTCCGATATGACTAGAGATGAGTCAGACATGAAAGCTGAGATTAGAGAGGAGGGCTTGGCAGGCTCCCCTACTTGTGTTTGGTGAGCTACATCATCAGTTGGCAACCAGTTTATTTATTTATTTTATTTATTTAGTTGCATTTATATACCGCCCATAGCAAGTAGCTCTCAGGGCGGTAAACAGCATAAGATAAAATACATACATCGTAATAATAAAATCACAAAACATATATGACATAAAGAAAAAAAACAGAATACAATTAAACAAAATATAAGAAAATAAAAGGATTAGTATACAAGATTAAAAAGCTAAAAAGATTAGAATGATTATGACACTACGAATAGGAGGCAGCACCTTGCTGGTTAAGTATGGAGACTGAGGTAGTAAATGTTACGCAAAGGCCATTAAGACAAGCCACCAGTAGAGAAGGGCTTTCATCAAAAAGTGTCTACAAATCAGTTTTGACTCCACAAACAGTTATCTCCAGAGTCACAGTTGAAAATGCACTCAAACCCCAGCTTTTTCTTATTTTAAGTCGATCTTAAGAGGAAAGCCAAGAAACAAGCACTAATAATAACAATCCACTTGTAAACAGGAGCTTTTGTACTTGTATGCCACACATCTCCTGTGGGATGCAGACAAAGGTCACTTGTCACCACCACATCTCATGGGGATGTACACATATTTCTTTTTGTGTGTGCTGAGCCAAGCTATGCAAAGTATCATTCATTAGCAACAGTCAAAGAGTTACTAGGCAGGCTAACAGTTGCTCCACAGATAGATAATAGTGAATGTGGCCATTTAGACAAGAGCTGGTGCATTTTTTCTGCAGCCTCTTCTTGTTCCTGCTTTTTTCTCTCTACTGAAAGACATACATGAGGCTAAAGTTGGTTACTAGTTCCCAGTTCCTTATTTGCTCAGAAGTTTGAAGCACTAAAAAAGTAGGGAAGTTCATGTATCCCTGGACTCTGAAGTTTATATCTCCTGGAACCTCAAAATAAATGTTGGGATACCCCATATCATGGAGTAGGACTCCCCCCTTCAAGCACAATAAAGTTACTCAGCCAGAATTATCATGCTTGAGAAATGCTCATAAATGCACAATGACATTAAAAGACCATAAAAAATATGGAACTGGGGGTGGGCCAGCACAAATCATACATCTACACTTATGGGAGAGAAGAAAAATAAGTAATAGGCCCCCTTGACTGTGCCATGTGCCCACAGGAAGATCAAATGTCATCTTGTAGAAGCTGATGTCCCATATGCATGTGTTTGGAAGAAAAAAACCCTTTGGGCCCACAATGGGTTTGGAGGCACTTGTCAGGCTTTGTGAACCAACCTTGCAAAGCACGATGAAACACTGAGGGAGGGGGAGCACAACTGCTCTAGCTTTCGTTTCCTCGCCTCTGGGAACTTAGCCCTGAAGATGCCTTTCAGTCCACAACAATGTTTTGAGAAGATAAGCACTCTGCTGTCTTCGATTGTTTTATTTTCTTAACTGTCTTGTACTTTATTATCAGCCTTGTAAATAATCAGAGGCTTGCACTGCTTTCTGAATTCTCTTCGTATATTCCCTTTAAAAAGTAGTAATAGGATCACATAGAGTTACTGAGATTTGACCTTTTCAGGCTACATGCATTTTCCTGTGTATATGTTCTCTTGTTTTATGACTCCCAAAGTGTCAAAACATTCCCTCTCACAGGACCTTATCTTAAGAACACATTGCTCATGAGTCCGAATCCAAAGGAAGGACACCCTGACATCTGATGCGTAGCAAATGAAATGTAGCAGGGGTCTGTTCTTTGTCTCTGACGTTGTCAATAATGTTATGTTACATTTTGTTTATTGCCCTTTTCTCTCTTGAACCCTATATATTGACTCTGCTGAAAATAAACGGGGTTCTCATTCTTGCCAGGCTGTGTGCCTGTGTTAAGACTGGGGCCACTCTTGATCAAGAGGCTGTATGTGTGTGTGTGTCTTTACTATGGTACCTGGCCGAAAGCCTAGCAGTCAGACAGGTTTTCCTCAGCTCGCACTTCCACCCGGGAATTGAGGTGAGCAAGTCACCCTAACACATGGGTGTGTGATTTGTGGCGACCCAAAGTATATTGTGGTGTGGGCAGCATTAGTTACTTATTTTTTTCTGCACGTTTTGGCTGTTGTTGGTGTACATAGATGTCCTTGACTGTGCCATACGCCCACAAGAAGCTCTGGGCTAGCCAGGATCCAATGCCATCTCATAGAGGAGCCTCCGAACCAAGATGGGAGAACTGGAGTGCTTGGTCTTAGAGAAGAGCATTGATATAGTGAGCATAACTGAGACCTGGTGGAATGGAGAAAACCAGTGGGATACGGTTATCCCTGGATATAAACTATATCGGAAGGACAGGGAAGGACGTATTGGTGGCGGAGTCGCTCTATACGTGAAAGAAGGCATTGAATCCAGCAAGCTCGAAACCCCAAAAGAGGCAGACTCCTCCACAGAATCGTTGTGGGTGGTGATACCGTGCCCCAGGAGGGATTTAATACTGGGAACGATCTATCGTCCCCCTGAACAAAATGCTCAGGGAGACCTGGAGATGAGATATGAAATTGAGGAAGCATCCAAACTAGGAAATGTGGTAGTAATGGGTGACTTCAACTACCCAGACATAGACTGGCTGCATATGTGTTCCAGTCATGACAAAGAAGCAAAATTTCTAGATATTCTAAATGACTATTCCCTAGACCAGTTGGTCATGGAACCGGCCAGAGGGACGGCAACCCTGGACTTAATCCTCAGTGGGGACCGGGACCTGGTGCGAGATGTACTTGCTGAACTGATTGGGAGCAGTGACCATAGTGCTATTAAATTAAACATACATGTAAATGGCCAATTGCCAAGAAAATCCAACATGGTCACATTTGACTTCAAAAGAGGAAACTTCACAAAAATGAGGGGACTGGTAAAAAGAAAGCTGAAAAATAAAGTCCAGAGGGTCACATCACTCGAAAATGCTTGGAAGTTGTTTAAAAACACTATATTAGAAGCTCAACTGGAGTGCATACCGCAGATCAGAAAAGGTACCGCCAGGGCCAAGAAGATGCCAGCATGGTTAACGAGCAAAGTCAAGGAAGCTCTTAGAGGCAAAAAGTCTTCCTTCAGAAAATGGAAGTCTTGTCCGAATGAAGAAAATAAAAAAGAACACAAACTCTGGCAAAAGAAATGCAAGAAGACAATAAGGGATGCTAAAAAAGAATTTGAGGAGCACATTGCTAAGAACATAAAAACCAACAACAAAAAATTCTATAAATACATTCAAAGCAGGAGACCATCTAGGGAGGTGATTGGACCCTTGGATGATAAGGGAGTCAAAGGTGTACTAAAGAACGATAAGGAGATTGCAGAGAAGCTAAATGAATTCTTTGCATCTGTCTTCACAGTGGAAGATATAGGGCAGATCCCTGAACCTGAACTAACATTTGCAGGAAGGGATTCTGAGGAACTGAGACAAATAGTGGTAATGAGAGAGGAAGTTCTAGGCTTAATAAGCAATACAAAAACTGACAAATCACCGGGCCCGGATGGCATCCACCCGAGAGTTCTCAAAGAACTCAAATGTGAAATTGCTGATCTGCTAACTAAAATATGTAACTTGTCCCTCGGGTCCTCCTCTGTGCCTGAGGACTGGAAAGTGGCAAATGTAACGCCAATCTTCAAAAAGGGATCCAGGGGGGTTCCCGGAAATTACAGGCCAGTTAGCTTAACTTCTGTCCCTGGAAAACTGGTAGAAAGTATTATTAAAGCTAGATTAACTAAGCATGGCTTCTGCAAGGGAAAGTCCTGTCTCAGTAACCTATTAGAATTCTTTGAGAGTGTCAACAAGCATATAGACAGAGGTGATCCAGTGGACATAGTGTACTTAGACTTTCAAAAAACGTTTGACAAGGTACCTCACCAAAGACTTCTGAGGAAGCTTAGCAGTCATGGAATAAGAGGAGAGGTCCTCTTGTGGATAAGGAATTGGTTAAGAAGAAGAAAGCAGAGAGTAGGAATAAATGGACAGTTTTCCCAATGGAGGGCTGTAGAAAGTGGAGTCCCTCAAGGATCGGTATTGGGACCTGTACTTTTCAACTTGTTCATTAATGACCTAGAATTAGGAGTGAGCAGTGAAGTGGCCAAGTTTGCTGACGACACTAAATTGTTCAGGGTTGTTAAAACAAAAAGGGATTGTGAAGAGCTCCAAAAAGACCTCTCTAAACTGAGTGAATGGGCGGAAAAATGGCAAATGCAATTCAATATAAACAAGTGTAAAATTATGCAATTTTACATAATTTTACATAATGGAGCAAAAAATCTGAATTTCACATATACGCTCATGGGGTCTGAACTGGCGGTGACCGACCAGGAGAGAGACCTCGGAGTTGTAGTGGACAGCACGATGAAAATGTTGACCCAGTGTGCAGCAGCTGTGAAAAAGGCAAATTCCATGCTAGCGATAATTAGGAAAGGAATTGAAAATAAAACAGCCGATATCATAATGCCATTGTATAAATCTATGGTGCGGCCGCATTTGGAATACTGTGTACAGTTCTGGTCGCCTCATCTCAAAAAGGATATTCTAGAGTTGGAAAAGGTTCAGAAGAGGGCAACCAGAATGATCAAGGGGATGGAGCGACTCCCTTACGAGGAAAGGTTGCAGCATTTGGGGCTTTTTAGTTTAGAGAAAAGGCGGGTCAGAGGAGACATGATAGAAGTGTATAAAATTATGCATGGCATTGAGAAAGTGGATAGAGAAAAGTTCTTCTCCCTCATAATACTAGAACTCATGGGCATTCAAAGAAGCTGAATGTTGGAAGATTCAGGACAGACAAAAGGAAGGACTTCTTTACTCAGCGCATAGTTAAACAATGGAATTTGCTCCCACAAGATGCAGTAATGGCCACCAGCTTGGATGGCTTTAAAAGAAGATTAGACAAATTCATGGAGGACAGGGCTATCAATGGCTACTAGCTGTGATGGCTGTGCTCTGCCACCCTAGTCAGAGGCAGCATGCTTCTGAAAACCAGTTGCCGGAAGCCTCAGGAGGGGAGAGTGTTCTTGCACTCGGGTCCTGCTTGCGGGCTTCCCCCAGGCACCTGGTTGGCCACTGTGAAAACAGGATGCTGGACTAGATGGGCCACTGGCCTGATCCAGCAGGCTCTTCTTATGTTCTCCTGTATGCGTGGGTGCACGATTGCTGGCAGAAAGCATATCTTGGGGTAGGCACCCCCAGGTCCTTATTTGTTATGGTCATTGGGTGTCATCATGCATTTATGAGCACATCTTAAGCACAGTCATTTTGACTGAATAACACATTATTGCAGAAGGTCCCAGGCAGAGCTGGGAAAGGACTCTCCCTGAAACCCTGGGGATCCATTTCCAGTCAATGTAGACAGACCTGAGCTGGATCTCAGACAAATAAGTCAAAACAATGCTCTGGGCAAGAGGGGTGACCGTGTGATTGACACAAGAGCCAACCAGTCATCACTGTACAGCTGGCTAGTGAGAGGTGACCAGCCAACCACTGGTATTCTAAAATATATGTATGGTAACTAAAATTCTGCAACCTATATACAATGGTACAACTTAAGCACGTTTATTTCTCTCATTTTGCATCAGTTATTCTGCTAATTATGGGCAAGGGCAAGGAGGCAGCTGGGTCCCTTCGGCCAGCGCAGAATAATGTCCACACACTTGCAGACCCTTTTTGCAGCTATAATACTGAGAAAAAAGAAGGGGAGGAGCTGAGTTTTTCAGGAAGTTGAATTTGGTATACTATATTTCTTTCTTTTTACAAGACGATGGAATCATTATGGGAAATCTTACATGTGCACAGAATCCACAGGTCAAAATTTCCAGGCTTTTGTAGTGTAGTGAGAAGTATCCACAAGTAATGGGATGTTGCCTGTATTTTTCGCATCACCTTTAATCTAATGGACATTCACATACTCACAGACACATAACACAAAACACACGCATGTCAACTGCTATATGAAATTCATTGAAGAATACCCCTGAGCTGTTACAGAAACCCACAGCACAATGGTAAATACACATGATAATTATTCATAATAATTGGATGCTGATGTCCAGTTAAAAATTCCATACACGCACATACGTCTATTTACAGAAGATCTCAGTGCAGTTCTGGGCGCATATTCAGGATCACACACTTTATTTTAAAAAATCCTGATTAGGGCTGGACAATCCTATACATATTTGCCTGGCAGTAGGCATGCATAGGATTGCAGTCTAACTCATTAAGAACAGCTATTACACAAACCACACACCCCTAATTAGAGCCTTGATATCAGGATGGATCAAAAGGTGTGATAAGCCACTGCTGTTTTTAGCATTTAGAAAAAAACAGGTTTCCTGTGTGTATGTTTTTGCATACAGGGATGCCTAATCCATATTCAATGCTCTTGCATATGCATCCCAGGTTAGCATTGCAGCTCCACAATGCATCACCAGTTGAAAGGGAAAAAATATGTGGATGACACTCTGAAAAGCAGGGGAAATCATTTCATGGTGTTACTTGAAGGTTGTAATGTGCTCCACATAGGACTACTTTTGCCAACTGTTTGGAAGCATCACCCACTGCAGAATATTGCCGTCTGAGTCTGCCTGTGGGTGCATATAAGATCTGCCAGGTTTTTATTGCCATTTAAAAAAAAAGAAAAGGGACTAGAGAATGAGAGAGAAGAATTAACCCAGGGACCCGAGTGGGCTTTCATGGCTGTGTGGGGCTTTGAACCAGGCCTAACACACTGGTGTATTCTGTTTTATTTTGTTGCTTATAAGCCTCTTTTGAGATTTTTTTAAAATATAAAGCGATATAGAAATGGTATCAATAAATAGGATCACATTCTTTCTATCTGGCCTCTTAAACATAACAGATAATTCATTGTACATTAATCTGGGTTAACTATTAATCTCTGGCTCTGTACTCACAATCACAAAAACGGATTAGAATCTTCAATCCATAATTCACATTTGAAGGGTGCTACATAAATACCATCTCAGCCATTCTCACAACAAACCTAGAAGGTAGGCAAGTATTATAATCCCATAATGCAGATAATATATTTCTAATGGATAGTGATTTGAAATTCTTATGACCACTTGGAGTAGTGGTGCCTGGACACTAGGGTGGGTCGGTGGGTGGAACAGAAATGTTTATATAAAATAAATGAATTGGGTGTGTGTGTAGCGCTCATCTTTTTACGACTTGACTATGATTAAAATAGAATAATTAAAAGGTGTTAAAGGTAAGAAATTCATGATGCCCCATCCTGCTCTGCCTCATCTGCCAACTATGTTCCAAACTAGCAACCCTAGAAAAACAGTTTTGTGGCTTTGACACTTCTAAAAGCAGCCAAAACTAGGTGGTGCTGTGGGGCAGCAGGGCCTGGTGGTAGAAAGTCTGAGGCTCAGTCCCTGACATCCCCAATTTTTTTAAAAAAGGGAAGAGAGTCAAGTGACAGGTAATGGGAAGGGACCCCTCCAATCTGCTTGAGAAGGTGGCAGGGAAGCTGCAGAGAAAACAGTCCTAGGCTAGATGAATGATAGCCTGGCCTGCTCCAAGGGCTCCTCCTCTGCTCTTGCTGTTTGAGAACAAAGAGTGTCACAGCAGCACAGGACTGTTTTGTCTTTTTGGCTTTCAACCTGAGCTAGCAGAATTATTTGGCAGAGAGAAACAAAAGGCTGTGGCACACACAACGAACCAAGGTGTTGGGTAGGAATGCCTCAAAGAGGGCAAGTTCAAAGATCTGCTTTGCTATAAAAGCTCACTTGGTTGCCTTGTATACTGCAAGTCATTGTTTTTGTATTTACAATTACATACATAAATAACTGGCCTTTCAAGGACTGTTGTAAGAGGGAAATCGGAAATCCTGGAATCCACCCTGATCTTGGCCCTTGAGACGGAGAGGAACTCAAGCAAACCAATTGATAAAGAACTTGGCTGCCGTAAGTGTGGACAAGCCAACCTTTCTAAGATAGATCTGCTCACACACTCACACACACACACTTTGTGGTGTGGTACACTGCTGCATTTTTGCAAACATATGCTAGACAGCAGGACTAACCCTGGATGAATCTTCAGGTGGAGTTGTGGAGAGAACCTCGTCTCCATCCACCTTCACTTCAGTAACTTTTCCTATTCCACTGAATATACTTCCTTACTAAACTGGTGAAGCAAGGAGCAGCAAGATAGTCAAAGGCCCCTCTCATGAATGAGCCCCAAAACGGACAACATGAAGGGGAGCAGACACCATGCACCCCCCCGGAAAGGACAATGCTGTTGGCACTGTGTATATGTACATGGGCAGGATCATCCCAGCTGCTGCCAGCAAGAACATGCGTTGCATCATCAGAGCTTTCTCTCTGGGCAATGGGCAATTGTTTCACAGGAACCGCTATGTATAATGATCCAGAAGCACCACTGTCCTTTAACATTATGTGAAAAAATGTTGAGATAAGGTGGGTGTAGGAGGCTCCGTGCATGCATGGTTGATAAAGAGATTCTCTCCCCGCTGCCAAGGAACTCTGTTTCTGTAAATGTTCAGTCCACCCTTGGTGTGGTCGGTAGGGCCACCACCTTCTCTGTGTCTGTTATGTCTCAAAGAGAAAGAATGGAGGCCAGCAGCCCTGGGAAAAGGGCCGCCGTAGTTCATCCCCAGGCCCCAGGCAAAGAGGGAGATCTATAATGGCTGGGGGGGTAGGGGTGGGGAAGAAAGCAATGCAGACATTGGATGGATGGCAAAGGCTTCCCTTCGGTGTCTCCAGGAAGGCCCCATCAGAGTCTCCATTGGTCTGTCTCTTTTGAGCTTGCAGATGGATGGGATGGCACCCAGTTGTCACACGACAGTGCTGACAGAGGGGTCAGAGAGGTTGAGCTGCCCAGTGATGTCTGTGGGATGATACTGCTGCAAGAGACAAACAGACAGACAAAAAGGGCAAGATGTTAGGCAGGGCTGGGCCTTGCCACCCGCTGACTCAGTCGAAACACATGATGCCCCGGTGGGAGATCGCTCAGGGATGATGCAATGGCCGCAGATCTTAGAGGCAATCAAAGCTTCCACCGAGACGAGTCCAACCACCAGAGCCAGGAATCTCTGCCGCTCATCTCTGGTGAGAGCACGTTTTGCAGAACATGCACTTGGATGTGCTTGTCTCTGTTCCAGGACGGACCCCCCCAAGCAACCATGCCCTAGGAAATTGATTTAGGCTGCCCCATGGGGTCGCATATTGGTGGGAGGCCTGGCTGGGGCTAAACATGGAAGGTCTCTCCCCACCACCCCATCCCATCCTTACTCTTGGAATTTGTGGCACTTTGCCTTCCCTCCCCCCACATCAGTTTCCAGAGACCTCGAATTTGGCTTTAGTGGCAGATGAGTAAAGAAATGTGTGACTCTGGTTTGTGATAAATTGGAAAGACAGTTGTTAAGGTGAAAATGCCAACATATGTCACGTGTTAAGAGACAAGGCCTGTGTCTGAGTCCCTGCTGTCTCTGCTGGAGGAGGGTTGGTGCTAGCCCCTTGGGAAAGGCCAATCATTTTGTCCCAAATGTTGTGTCCTGGGAAAAAACCCAGGTTTTGTCATTGTCCTTCTCTCTCACTCTTGGTTGATGAACTCCCTTTCGGGAGCGACACTCCACCCACCCCAGCTTCTTCACCTATGCACTTGAAACCCAAGTAGTATAAATATATAAATATGTATATTTTTTAAATTCCAAACCTGTTACTTTAAAACAAAGTTGTTAACAACCTTCACTCTGCCCCATAGTGATGGTTTGCGACAATAATACAGAAGATTGTTGAGTGTTGGGTTAGATGCCCTGTGGCCATTAAAGGCTCATTCAGATCTGGGGATCGAGTAATGCTGCTCTTGCAGTATTTCCAAGCTCAGCTGGGCAAGGGCTGAGGGGTTCTCTAGCCTTGCTGGTCTTTGCCAAGCCTTGTAGCTGCCAAAGACCAGCATGTCCGAGATCCCTCATGCAAAGAGCATGACCAGCTGGAGGCCCATGGGAGCCTGCCCAAGCCCTCCCTTAATTTAGCATTGTGGTTTGTTTTCCTCGCCACGTGGCAGAGATTAAGGTTGTTCCTGGGCCTGGACGGTATCCTTGGTGGGTCGGGCCTGTTTGCCCTTGGCTTGCACCTTCCCAGTCTCCCTGCTGTGACAGCAGAGAAGTGCATCATCTCTCAGGGATTCCCCGGAGGACAGGGAGGGTGATATGGCAGCACCTGGTGGCCCCTTTTCCACCCTGCCCTGCAAAGCCAACCCCTTCCCAGGATGCTCTAGTGGTGGCTGGCCACCGAAACCAGTGGCCAGTGACAGTCTTGGAGGAATAGGCCAAACTCTGTCTGGTTCGGGCTGAGTCACTGAATGCATTTGGACATCCAAAGGAAACTCTTACACCAGGCTCTCTCCCCCTCCCTTGAGCCAAACTCAACTGGGCACCCAGTCTGGGGGGCCCCAGTCTTGTGGGGCTGCCCTTCTTTCCTTCCCCTGTTTTGCCTGTCCCTGCATCAGCCCTCGTACACGCTGAACATTACAAACCCCCATCATGGATACAGGACAAAAGTGAATGAACATTCAGGACAAGAGCCCACCCTGTGCTGAGCAGCTCCTGAAGCCGGGGATTCTCTACAGGGCTATCTGCAGCTCACGGATTCTGGGCGTGGTGACATCGTGGGGCTGTCTGTAGGGAGCAGGCGCATCAAAGGGATTGTCTATTACAGAGGCATCGGCTGCAGTTCCAGAGTTAAAGGCAAAAGAGCATCTACCCTCCTCACGGTGCCCAAAGAATGCCATCCTGCCCACCCAACAAACCTGCAGTGTTTTGCCCTGGAGAACGAACACTGAGCAAACCTTGACAAATGTTCCTTTCCCACATGCTGCACACAAGCAAGTCCATTTCATTCAGTCAGGAGGACTGGCCTTTAAAACAAACCACGGTGGGCCTGCCTAACCTTTCGTGGTCCAAAGATGGCAGAGCCACACACTCAACTATGCCTACTGCTTAAGCACAGAACCTCCTTTCCTGCCACACGTGCAACTGTCTGGTGGTCTGTACTGCTGCGCTGACTGTGCACCTCATAAGGACGCAATAATTGCCTTGCTGGATCAGAGTAAAGATCTATCTAGTCTAGCATCCTGTTTGGAAAGTGGCCAGCAAAACCCTCTAGAAATTCATCAGCAGGCCATGAAGAGGACGATCATCCCCTGTTGTTTGTCCCCAGGGCCTGGCACTTGGAAGGAGACTGTCTCCCAACATGGACTCTGCTTAGCTAACGAGGCTAATAGCCATTAGGAGGCATAAACTCCCTGAGTTTGTCTGATCCTTTGTAAGAAGCCGCCCAAGCTAGTGGTCATCTCTAGGGCTCACAGCAGTGAATAATCCAAGTGAAGTTTGTGTTGTGCAAAAATATATTTTCCCTTTCTCAGCCCTCAGCCTACTACGGTTCAGTTTCATCAGTGGATCCTTCCTGAGTTACAGCATTACACTCTGCACGGTTCATGCACAGGATCCCCTTGGTTTATTTGCCTAATTCTCTCTCTCTGTGTTTTTGGTTTGAAACAGTGCCTAACAAATGATTTCACTGTGAAAAGTAGACTGTTCTAAAGTTTGGTCTGTTTGATATGTGATTCCTAGATTGACAGAGAAATGGGCATCTTTGAGCACAGGTACACAACATGATTCAACAAACTGACTAAAAAGCCAGGCAGGGCTGCAGTTCAGTAAACCTGTTTCTGGCGTCCGGTCTGCTAGGATGGCAAAGCTGCCTACTGGCAGCTGACTAATATCTGGCCTGCACGCTTCAAAGCACTGCCCTCCTCCATTATGTACAATGACTGTGCCAATATTTCTTTTAAATATTTGAAGCATACGCGGTACATGCAGAAGTTCTGTGAAGGGCTAAGGTTTTCCCCCTGAAAACAAATCCATAAACCTGATGTGGAAACAGTTTCCAATTTTTTGTTAAAGTTACTAAGGGAGGCTAGCTATTTTATGATCCAGTTAATGGGGAAAGTCATGGGGATATTTGGTGCCTTCCTTATGATAGAGAAATTCTAGTTATGAAAGAGTACCGGCCTGATACTTAATGACAAATGACCTTAAAAAAACCCCACAGAAGAATCTCAGCAAAGATGGCTTCCCCTTGCTTTGTTCCCCCTCTTTATTGCAGCTCTCTGGGTATTCTATATATGTATTCAGTCTCAATTTCTGAGGCAAAAAAGAGAAAAAAAGTAAAAGAAAAATGGATGCACTGTATTAATGGCCGACTTTGACTATCCCCTCAGAAAACAATTTTTTAAGAGCCAGTCCCCACTGATTAGGAAGGCTGCAGTTCCTGTTTCTGACCAGAAAAATTTAGTTATGAAGAGCAGAAAATGATATTGAATGATGAATGACAAATGCCTTCCATAGTAATGCCTGCCAGAATCATCACAATCCCTCGTTCCTGAGGCGACAAGGTGCTGGCAAGAGATGGCTCTCGCCTGCATTAGTCTTCTTCGCAGGATTCATTTTGAGGGCTTTATTCTTTAGAGAATTTTAATAGTCAGGTCTGAGGGGAAATTTCTGTGAGGAATATTTAATGCTAGTTTCTGACAGGATAATACTCTCCCTGAGTGCTCAAAACATTTCACATACATCCATGCAGTTATTGTTATAATGCACAGTGATGAGGTAGGCTGTTATTGTCTCTAGGCTGTAATGGAACCCGATTTCCCTAAGGCCACCTGAGTGAATTCCTGGTTGAGGTAAAACCTGAATCCAGAACTGCTGGCTCACACTTAGCCACTGTATTACTTCTTCTGATGGAGACCAGAAAATTATACTTTTTTTTTTTAAGAAGGGCTCATTTTCAAACTCTACCATTGTGGTGAGGAAAGAGATGGAAGCTTACATATCTGGAGCTTTTTAAGTTTTAAAATATCAAAAAAAGAATTGATTTGGATTTTTGGCACCTGAAATGAAAGGGTTGTATCCAATGCCAAGTCCTACTCAGAGTAGATCCAGAGTCAGAGATTGAGAGCCCCCTCAGCTAGGACCTGGGTTCAAATCCCCACTCAGTCATGCAGCTTGCTGGGTGACCATAGGCTTTTAATGTTTAGGGGTCTGCTATTTGGGGGATATGTTTTTCTCTCTTTTTCTTTAATCTGTTTTAATGATTGATGATGAACAGGGTTTTTAAATGTGTAAAGCAAAATATCACTGGTGTAGAAAAGTGGGATGAAAACTGAGTAATTATAGGGGGTTTTATCTTTCAAACAACCCTCCCTCCCTGTAACTTTACAAACACATAAAACACTTCTCTGTGATTTATCAGAAATTAATAGATGCTGTGATAAATCACAGGGAAGCAGTAAGTCCATCCTCATGGACTTCTTTGAAGGGCCTGCTTCATACGTGACATTTGGCTTCCATGCAGGTGGGCTCAGGCTTGTTGCTGCTGGCTTACATTTCTCCCACTGGAATTTCTCCCACTTATTGTAAGCTTGCAGCGCTTAACCCCTGGGCAAGGGAGCTCCGGCTACTAGGCACAGCAGCACCCAAGCCACTGCTCCTCCTGGCCAGGCCATTGGTGGTGGTGTGCAGCTGTGCCCTTCACACGGCTCTTTGTTCTTTGTTGTATCCTCTTATGTTGCTAGCACTGAACAATTATCTAAATTGTGGGTCAAGTTGCTTGGCAACAATGTGTGAATTTGTGACTTTTAAAATGGGGAGGAAGGCTTCGTCTGTTTGGAAACAGATATTTAAAAACTGTGGTGGCGGCGGCTGCCCACATCACCATGGAGTGGTGCTTATTTTGATAGCTGACTAAAATAACGCAAAGTTCTTGTTCTGTGAAAGAGGAGCGAGTACATCAGTGCCACATTCTAGAGGTTAGGGTTCTGACTTTGCAGAACTTAATGTCTTTCAAAAAATTGGAACAGGATCACAAAATGGAGCTACAATTAGCTCATGTTTCAGAAGCAGAAGCTGTACAGCCCCTCAACAAAGATGGCCTGCTGTGTGCTGCTCATACATGCCTTGTTAGCATTTAGCAGCACATAAAAAGTGCCAGTGGGTGTGGATCTCAGCTTCCTGAGAATCTTTGTTTTGTTGTTTAAAGCAAGTTCGTAGCCCTAATCATAAGTCAGGTCTGCTAGGACCGGCCTGAGCAATGCCTGCTGAAATATTGGTTCCAAAGCTCAGTTGTTGACAGGGGGAGTGGTCTCTGAATTGCATGGCTCATCCCTCCTCAGGGCTAGCAGCCCTGCTTCCAAGGCAAAAGGCCATATGCTCATTGCCACTCTTCCTAGCGGCATTGGTGAGGGTGGCGGATGGAGAAAGGGGGAAAATCTTACCCCAGGAGCATTAGGCATTGCCCAGAGACCTTGAAAGGAGGAGGGAACCCATCCAGATTTCCTCAAGGCTTTGGACATGCCTATATTACAGACTGAACAGGATGCAGTAGTAATTTCCCAGGGAATCCTGGGAAATATAGTTCTATGTATAGGCAAGAATGGGGCCGTCTGCCAGAACTGCCATTTCCCATGATCCTCTGGGGGAAGCCACAGTAGTCAAATATGTAAGCCTGTTGTGGAAATGTGTCCTTAGAAACTTGCAGCTGGAAGACGTCTGTGGTCATCTGGCCAAACCATGTTTCCCACAATGCCCTGCACTATGGCCCAGGCTTTTGGCATTCAGGCTACAGTGTGTGCCACAAGTGGACAGCCCTGCGCCTATTTCCCTGCAGAGCAAATGGTTTCAGGTAGCCACCCAAGAAGGCGAGGTAAGCCATGCCTTAAGCACAGGTATAACAGAAATCAGGGTCTTGAGCTAATTTGACTGGCAGGAGTGGGGGGATAGGTTGTCAGCCCCAGATTTGGCAATTAGATCCATTCATTCCAAAGGAATGGGCATAATCCAGGCCATGTGATATCTGGGCCTTGAGAACATGAATGCTGATCTGGTTTGGAGTGGGGGGCACAGCAAACAATTGGAGTCTTGCAACTTCTGATAAATTTGCCAAATGGAAGACAAACTTATGTAGAATAAGGGTTAGCAACTGAGATGCCTGCGATTTGCTGGGACCAAATCTAGGCATATTGACTGGCTCCCCAATTGCCAAAAGAGGCATGGAGAAATGATGTCTGTGTTAAGTAACAGAAAGTTCTGGCAAGCTGCCTTTGTAGGGTGAGGGCCAAGTAATTAGCCCACCACTCTGTTAACACAGTGGCTTTTTGTCTCAGAAACTTGTTTCTAACCAGGAATGCAAGATACCTGGCCATTTTCAGAGGAAGGAAGCTGTCTTCACCATGAAGGGTGGCCAGGAGGAGGCCAGGCTCCTAAATCGGCACCAAACTGCTCAGTTCCGCCAGGGCATGCTCCTGGACCGTCAAGGCAAGAGGGAGGTACGTGGGACAGCTTGCCTTTCCCCACCCCAAGGCACAGACCGGTCACATCCACACCATACATTTCAAGCACATGCCTTCCCCAAAGAACCCTGGGAACAATGCAGTTTGTTAAAGGCCTGGGAATTGCAGTTCTGTGAAGGCTAAACTACTGTGGCCAGGATTCTTTGTGGGAAACCATGTGCTTTAAACATACGGTGTGGACATAACCACAGCAAGAATGGCCTGGATTGAAAAAGCTCTGCCAAACCAGAAAGTGCACAGGGGGCAGGATAAGGCTTCAGGTTTTGAGTTTCTGGTCTCTCTGGAGGTGAAATCTCCCTTTCCCCGCACCAGCAGTAAATTTCTAAAATGAGTGGCTGCTTGGAAATCAGACATTGTGAATAGGAAACCTTTTTCTCTCATTCCAGATCTGAGCAGGCTGGTTGTGGTTACTTTATGAGTGAAATGCACTCTGTCCATATACTTAGAAGTCTCATTTTCTATTTCCATGTTCCACTGCTGGTCTCTGTCCTTACACCTAGGAAGAGAGCACGTGCTTTTTCATCCTCCTTGCTGCATCCCTCG
This sequence comes from Rhineura floridana, assembly GCF_030035675.1. Taxonomy (NCBI): domain Eukaryota; kingdom Metazoa; phylum Chordata; class Lepidosauria; order Squamata; family Rhineuridae; genus Rhineura; species Rhineura floridana. Next base: position 814,973 of record NC_084499.1, on the reverse strand, counting down.
TGCACTTTCTTCAAATTCTTCCCGATCAAACCTGATCCAGGGCCACAACAACAACAAAAAAACACAAAAACACCTCCCCTGCCCTGGTAAAAGAAAATTAAAAGTGTAAGATTAAAAATATATATTTTTAAAAGCTCACAGCAGGATGCAATTTTGGGAGCCAATTCCTTGTGCTGCATAGCGCAAAATAGAAATTGTGTTTCCTGCTTTCCAAACATTTCATCGTGCAGTAAGGTGGCATCCAAGTGGGAGTTCATGCAAATGGGGAGGCACCCCGACCTTGATCGAGTTGTGCGTGCAACCTCCCTTCCCTCCTGCAAAGGGGATGTTTGAAAGCAAGAAGCATATAGCAAGCAAGCATTTCGACGACGCCTCTCATCTTGCAGGAGACGTTTTGCGCCAAAACAGAATGGCACTTTTGTTTCAAATTGGGTTGCCTTTCTTTCTTTTTACTGGCTTGGCTTTGTTTTGGTTTTTTTAAAGGAACAACAACTTTTGCTTTCCAGAGCTCCTCCACTCTTCAGTTTGTCACTGTCTCTCTCTGCACAGTGCTCTGCTTGAGAACACAGGAAGCAGAGGCAGTCCTCACTTTCACACAGAATTCTGGAGGATTCCTCAACCTGTCTCTTCTTCTTCTTCTTGTTGTTTTTAAAGCCACAGACAAAAATCACAGGTAAAGAACATGATAAACATATGGCCCAGAGTGAGGTGAGACATTGCCCAAATTAAACTGGGGCAGAATTGGGGGGGGAGTGTGGGCGCAGGAGGGTGTCAGTGACCGCTTGAGCATACAATGACAAACAGGTACAGGAACACTCAGAGAGGGGGGAAATAAGCCACATGGTTTTTTTTTTAAAAGGTTGGCACCAGTAAGGTGAGGAAAATGTAAAGCACATTTCCAAATAGAACAAAAGAATCCAGTTTAAAAAACAAGAACAAACCAAGAACAAGAAACTCACTGCAGTTATCTCCAAACTCCGCACAAGACACTACACAGCAATCAAGGCCTCTCCTTGCCCTCCCAGGCTTTGAAAACTTGTTGAGGGACACAGGGATGACTGACTGACTGACTGACTGACCGACTGACCGACCGACTCTTGACGGACATGAGGCTATGGTAGATTACACTGGCAGCTTCAGGATGGGTGAGTGGTAGTTGATGGGATGGCAGAGAAAGAGTGCAAGAGAGAGAGAGAGGGAGAGGGAGGAGAGGGAGAGAGAGAGAGAGAGAGAGAGAGAGAGAGAGAGGGCATAATTGTTTTTCTTCCTCTTACCGTGTCTTTGGATGACCTACGTCTCTTGAAGCTTGAGGCCAGGGTAGAGGTGATGGACCTAAAAGTGGCTTTCTTTTTAGGGTCTGGTTCTGCTCTACCACTTTTTCTATCCTAAAATGAATATGTATATAAGTGATTAGATCTCCAGTGGGAGGCTTGGACCTCTACATCTAGATGAACACAGCCCCACGTCATGATCCTTGGTTTTGTCTTGTGTTTTCCTTTCCTTTCCTTCCTAAATTGTGGTCAAGACAATGACTAACATGTCCTGATGTCTGTCAGTCCCAAAAGCACACACGGCCCTGAAATGATGTTCTGGTGTTAAGCAAGGGCCGATACTATATCTATAATAGTGGAATGGTTTTGAAATCTGGAGGAAGCGAACCCCTTGAGGGTGGGGGTGGGGGGGCAGGGGGGGCAAGGGGAGGGCAAGCAGCTGCGGTTCTGCTGGGTTCAGAAGCCCTGGGAGCGAAGTTGGCTTTCCCATAAGAAGAGCCCTGGCCAAAGCTGCCGCTGGCCTCTTGGTCCCTAAGCGGGCGAGTTGCTCCCTACCCCTTCCTGCCACAGCTGGTCTGACTAGAGAGAGAGGTGAGACACTTTCACCTACCACTAAATAAAAATGCTCGGGGCCTTTTCTGAAGGTGAATCCTACGGCCACAAGAGAGAGAGAGGACTGCATTGAAAGAGAAGGTCATTGTATGTTAAAAAAAAGGTACTCCAAAAATTTCAATGATGCTTGGCGCGCGAAGCTGGAGCTGCTTTTCAAAGTGAAGCAAACAAACAAAAATTGGAAAAAAAGTTTCTTAAACGAGGAAAAGAAAGGGAAGAAGCAAAGCATTAAGGCTTTGGATGTTGTTAGGAATGGCAAGAAGTAAAGCAAACTGAACTAGAAAATAAAAGAAGAAAAGCAAAAAGCTGCTGGGAGGTCGGCAGTCAGACCTGGTCAGTTCTTGTTTTGTTGTGGGAAAGGGGAGGGAAGGAAGGAAGGAAGGAAGGAAGGAAGGAAGGAAGGAAGGAAGGAAGGAAGGGGGGGGACCCAGCCAATCACAGTCTTTCCATTCCCCCATCCCTTTGTGAGTGGACAGAGTGCAACCAGGTCTGGCGCTACCAGCCCACGGTGGGGGTGACCAAAAATGTATCCCACTGGTGCATGGAACATGCCCGGGGGATACATTTCTTCCTCCTTTTCAGTTTTTCTCTCTTTTTTTTGCATGCATGCACAGAAAAAGAAAAGCCAGCAAGAGGATGGGATGGGATGGGATGGTTTTTGTGTGTGTGTGGCTTCCCATGGCATTGCTGGAAATAGCCATGGCAAAACTGTGATTTCCCCAGGAAACAAAATCAAAAAGAAAGGAAAGAAACGGAAAGAAAAATCACCCGTTATAGATATTTTTGTTTTTTTGTTTTTTTTCTTGAACAAAGAAATCTTTCCACTTGCCTACCTTCTAGCAATGTACCAGATACTAGTGGTCTGAGGAATCCTCCTGTGAAAAAGTCTTACATTGTCAAACGGATCTCTTTAGCATATTTCTCTGTTTATTTATAACCCACGGGGTGGCATGCTTGGCCGGCAGCCCCAAGGATTCTTCCCCCCCGCCCCAATGACCCAGGGCAGGATTTTTTCTAGAAAGTTGGCAAGTGAAAAATGGCAGTGACTAATGTGCTCTGGTTCCCTGTGGATTTAACCCCTCGGTACTGCTGCCTTGGTGGAGAGGGAGAAGGGGGAGAGTGAGGGGGACGGACACATTTGGTGAACAGCTTTTGGCTTGCCTAACAGCTTGTCTTTCTCCTCCTGCCTCTGCATCAGAGGCCCCAGCCTGCTTCAATGGCACAGGGCTCTTGCAGATTTTAAAAAAATATATCTTAGGAAAGTCTCTGCCCTAGTCCACTTATCTTTGCAATTCCTGGCTGGCTGCATGGGAAAGGCCATCGTTTGTACATTGCTTGGTTTCTGCTTACAGGCAAAGCTTTCAGGGAGGATCTATCTGACAGAGCCTGGTAGTTATTATTGTTATTTAGAAGATGAACCAGGGCTTAGACCTGCCTTGAACTTCCTTCCACCCACGGGCTTGGGATCACCACCAGATGTGGTGCGGGGCCACAGTTACTCAGAAAAGAAAGGAAGGCACTCTGCACATGCTCAGATGATCCTCCATATTTGTGTTTAGAATTTGACAGGTTTCAGGCTGAGACTTGGTACTGAAAACAGACTTGTGGGCAACTGAGTTCTGGCAATCTCTGGCTTAAATTTAAGCTCTGGACAGGCCACTAAATGGCATGAGCTGTGCTGGCCTGATATTAGCCCTGGCTCCTTGGAATGCCAAAGGATGGTCAGGGGAAATGGGATCAATTACACGCAGCAGTGACCACCTCCAGGACCTCTGTCTGGACTCTGTACGTGGTGGAACACAGGAGGAAGGAAGCCAGCCTGCCTGCCACTCATTTCATCTCAAGCCCTTGCAGTACTTTCTGCCAGCAGCAGGCGGTGCCAAAAGCCTGGCACTTAATAGAGCAACCGCCCAGGTCCAGCCCTCTGCCTCCCCGCTGTGCATTCCTCCCCTAAACGGCAGAAGGGCTTCCCCTGGGGGATTTGCAGGGCTAGTGGCCACTTGCACATAGTCAGAAGCAGAACAGGACGAGCAAGGCAGAGCAGCCTATGGCCTTCGCAGTGGCTTTTTGGAGGACGAGCCAAAACTTTGAATGGGGCTACAACAAAAGAGAGAGAGAGAGAGAGAGAGAGAGAGAGCACCACATCTGGAAGAGCAGCAGTTGGCCAGGAGCATGGGTTGGAGATGGCCAAGGGAGGGTGACGCCTGCTGGGCGAGGCCACTTCCTGCCAGGGACCGTGACCTGAATGGCACACAACTCACTCATCTCCCAGGAAAGCAGAGCAGGGGGATGGCTGGGATTCACGTGCAGCAAACGCCAAGTGGAGCACCCACTTGCCTGTCAGTGGCACGCCTGCGGGGGGCAGGGGGTTACAGAGAGGGCTGCTGGAATCTGGCCCTGTGCTATTCCCACATAGCACGGTAGTCACTGGTTGGGTGAAGTAATGGGAAAAACAAAAAACAAAAAAACCGCACCTGTTTTGGAGGTTTTGCTCTAAAAACGGTCTGTCCTACCTGCAGGTTTTTCCGCCACACATTAACAGCCGCAAACGCCAGTTGCATCTGCTTCCTCCGGGCGTCTTTATGCCTTTTGTATGCTATTTCTATGAATATTAAAAATATCCCGGCCACAATACCTCCAGCCACCAGCATGAACACACCTGAAAGAAGCAGGACAGTTAACAGAAAGGAGAGGACAGAGCCCTGAATCCCTTCCCCTCTACCTGCACTTTGGTTCTGTAAAGCTGAAGACAGAGGGAAAGTTTTAAGTGCCGTTTGAAAGTGCCTTCGTGGCATTCAGCGTATATGTTGTCACCCCTACCCACCTCTTAGGGCAAACTCTGAAAAATTGCCCTCCACAAATTTCAGAATGGTTCCGCTTAAGCAAGGTCAGCACTGGCAGGTGTCCTATGGGCCTATGGTATTCCCTCCCTCCCCCCAATTCCTGGAGCATTTTTGCCATATTTTTTAAGAGAAAAAAGGCTGGGGAAACCATTGGACTCTCCCTTAGTGGTGCACTTGAATGAAGTGCCCCTCCCTCTCCCACCTTTATCAATAGTATTGTTTGCTGGAAGAAGTAGCCATGTACGATGGAATGACCTGCACTGACTCTTGGCATATAGAAAACTAACGCCAGGGAGAAGCTACAGATTACAATTGGAATTGCTGGTGCAATTTCCTTCTTCAAAAATCAGCTGTGGGAAGGGAATAAGGTTGCTTTTGGATCAGGACTTTGGTGCACTTAAAACTTTTTTGTTCAGGCAAGCCTATCCGGACACACAATGGTTGATGTGTTTTAATATTTTTAGTCTCTTGCTGTTTTAATATGTTTTTAATTACCTGTTTTTGACTGTTTTTATTGGTAACTTTAATGTTTTTTGTAAGTTGCTTAGAGGTTTTCTACAATCAAGCAGTATATAAATTTTGATAGATATATAAATAAACAAACAATCCTTTGCTTAACCCCTCCCCCAAAGCTGCTGTTAGCCACGTGGTGGAGTGGGGTGGGGACCATACAAGACTACAACAGGACGACAATATGGGCAGGGGGAGAGTGGTACACCTGTTTCCCCATGCTGTGACCCTGATCCAAATCCGTCCCCCTCCCCATGCAGCTGCTTTTTGAAGAAGGAAATTACACTGGGAGTTTTAATCACAGAAGTCCCACAATTGTGATCAAATCAAATCAAATATATTTATTACGGTCATAGACCAGAACACCACAATTGTGATGTGCTAGTTTGGCACTCAGACCCAAATGACCCATGGCAGCAGGGCTGGCAACCATAATCTGTGGCCCTCCAGGAGTTGCTGGACTCCCTCTCCCATGAGCAGCGGCCAGCCCTGCATTACAGGGAGATGCCTGGGCACGCCTATGCCATGTCCCCCCCTCCCAGGGCCAGCGCCAGAGGGTGGCTGGCGCCAGAGGGTGGCCGGCGCCAGAGGGTGGCCGGCGCCAGAGGGTGGCCGGCGCCAGAGGGTGGCCGGCGCCAGAGGATGTCCTGAAGGACACCTCCTTAGGGTGGGAGGGTGGCGCTTCCTTTCTGTGATCCACTGCTGCATCAGGTCCTGCAACTCAACACTGCTGTGGGTCACAGAGAGGAAGTTCACACACCCCCAATACAGATAGCACGGGCTTCAATAGCCTGCACACATGGCCCACCTACCTCTCCTGTCAGTGTGAATGCCCTGCACACTGTGAGACATGCCTGCCATCACCCAAGATGGTGGTGGGGGTTTCCCTAAGGGGCTGATGCCCCTGACGCCATCTTGATTGATGGCAGGCATGCACACACACAAGAGGTAAGTGGGGCGTGCGGGCAGGCTTATTATGGGGGGTGTTGGGCTATGGCGCCGCTGGCCCAAGGCAGGCTGGTGCCCAAGGGCCCAGTCATACCTGACGCTGGCCCTGCCCCCTCCCAGTAATGGGTAGACCAAGCCTTTAGAACGATGGATTCCCCCCAATCTAGGGTTGGAAAGGGTGTGGGGTGGGAAAGCCATCCTGGCATCCCGTATGTCAAGGGAAGGTCAGAGGTCACGTGGGAGGGAACAAACCTGCCATGTTCTCAAAGGTGAGCGTTGCCGGGGCATTGCTACGGGAATCACACTCTTGATACCTCACCCATGTCTTGTCAAGCTCTTCCATGAAGCCGTTCTCATGGAGGCTGGAGGCAGAAGAGAGCACAGAGGAGTCACTGCCAAGGCTGATTTCCCAGAAGAGGCAGGATCTGGGGGTGGAGTGGGTGTATATTTATTTGTGGCTGAATGCCTCTCATGTTCCTTAAGATTTGGAAACTCCTTAATATTCAAGGAACACAAATTTGAAGCACACCTCACTCTTGCATCTGAAAGGTTTATGAATAAGCTGGACTACCAGCTGTCCAAGTGACCCATGTCTCTGTGTAAGTTACAGATCCAAATGTGCCTCCTGATGGGGGTGGCCGTTTATGCAGAGATGTAACTGGGAGCCTCCCTTGAGAGCTGATAATTCTTCTGCATTTTTGCAGTGGGAGTGACTGAATTATTCCCACCCCATACCAAGCGACTTGGGAGGGCTGACTGGAAGGAGGCTAAGTTGAGAGCACTCAGGTGTCCAGAGACACTGGCGGGGGGGCCCCACTTTGGTCTCACAGGAGACATTAATGATTTCAGCTCATGTCTCATAGCATGTCAGTAGTCCTTTCTATAGCACACTAGCCTAAGTCTGTGAATTACTCTCCTAAATTCCTGCTAATTGGCTTGAGTGATCCCCAAATCCTAGTGCTTTGAGAGTGGTTGCAGAAACTATTGGTTGGGTCCTCCTTTCTTCCTCTAAGCCCAGAAACTAAAAGGGACATAGCTGCCTTTCTTTCTTTCCCTTCCTAAAGACATGCAATGTTTGGGGCATTTGGTCCTGCTGGGAGGTGGTACGGACTTAAGGATGGCCAGGGAGACATTCTGTTTCCAGGGACTGTCCTTGCGCATCCCGATGCCAAAGCCGGAGCGAAAGAAGAGTTCCCCTGTGGTCACCAGGTCACACTTCTGCGAAGCCTCGAATTCCAGTACAGCTGAGTCCCAGATGAATGCATGGAGCTTGCTGGGGTGGGAAGAGAGGAGGCACAAGCAATAAACGTAAATGTTCCAAGCGAGGTCAAAATGAAACATTTTGACATGATACCAACAAAGGAGCAGAACTGTCTCATCAGAAGGGAGATCTATTTGCTTATTGTTCAGGTGCCACCAATACAGGTGGCTGGTAGAAAGCACTGCCACTTGCTGATAGCTGTTGTATACAGCACCTCGCTGGTCTAGATCTGTGTTGAAGCTTCCTGAACAGGATTTAGGGAGCCTTATTTATACCCAAAACAGCCCACGGACCTCTGACTGTAATTAGCTATACCTATTGGGATGTTTTTAATTTGGGTCTCACAATTCTGTCTTTCTCAATCCTGTTGGTCAGTGTCCTTGAGCTTCAACACAGACCTAGACTGGTGAGGTGCTGTGTACCTATCGGCCACCTGGGATCTCTCTATTGAGGCTTATCTGGGGCTCCCAGCTACCGAAAGGAAAACGTAAGATAAACTGCTCAGTCGCTGCTGGTATCCTTTTTAGTGCATTGCCTGTTGTACAACACCAGCTGCTCTCAAATAAAGCTTTAAATCTTTTCCACTGGTGTGATCATTGCCTTTTGAAATCCCCTCAAACCTCTTGCCTTCAGCAAAACACAGCTTGCCTTGCTGCCTTGACTTCATGGCTACAAGTGATGGACAGTTCAAAACAGCTCTGCTTTTTCTCCAAGTATCTCAGCTGGGAGGCACATGCCAGGGAGGGAGGAGTTTGTCTGGAAGTGCCTCCACCTCAACAGTTGAAGTTGAGAATCTGTCCTCTTCTCTGATATTCTAACTGCACCCTTTCCATTTAAAAACCAAAGAGCAGCCCTGCTAGATTAGGGCTATCTACCCCAGTATCCTGTCCCCCTCCCCCGCTCTGGTCAAAAAGATTGTTGCCATGGTTGTTATTTTTTAATTTATATGCTGCTTATTTATTTATTTATTATTTGATTTATATCCTGCCCTTTCTCCCAGCAGGAGCCCAGGGTGGCAAACAAAAGCACTAAAAACACTTTAAAAATCACAAAGAGCCCCCAAAGTTGTAACCTTTCCTCCTAGAGTTGTTGTTTCAGCCCTCTGACTATTTGGATGTTCTCTCACATTTTTCCCAGCTCTACAATTATTTAAATATTTATTTTTGGGAGATGTGACAACCAGAAGTGGACACAGTATTCCAAGTATGGCCACACCATACTTTTTTATTAAGGTATTACAATATTGGAAGTTTTATTTTCTGTGGAATTTGCCTTTTATTTATTTTTTACAGCTGCTGCGCACAGCACATCATTTACACTGATCCACCACAACCCTAAGATCTCTTTCTCCATCAGGAAATATGTGAAGTTTTGCCTCAAAAGGGTATCACTTTACATATAATAAAATAATAATAAAATTTTATTTAATTAGTCGCCCATCTGTCCGCCTAAACGGACACTCTGGGCGACGTACACAATATAAAAACAATATAAAAACATATACATACAGCAAATTACAATATTAACAGCAATTCATCTAACCATCCTTCAGTAATACGATATAAAAACCTAACCCACCCCAGAAATCCCGTAGGCCTGCCTGAACAGCCAGGTCTTTAAAGCTTGGCGAAAAGCCATCAGGGAGGAGGCATGACGAAGGTCAAAAGGAAGCAAGTTCCAGAGGGTGGGGGCCACGATCGAAAAGGCCCTCTCTCTGGTCCGCACCAGTCTAGCTGTTTTCACCGGTGGGACCGAGAGAAGGTCTTGTGAGGCTGATCTTGTTTGGCAGCATATTTGGTGATACTGGAGGCGTTCCTTCAGATAGACTGGGCCGGAACCGTATAGGGTTTTAAAGGTTAGTACCAACATCTTGAATTGGGCCCGGTACACAACTGGCAACCAGTGTAACTCCATCAACACTGGGGTAACGTGGTCCCGGCGACGGCTCTGCTTTATTAAGCGTGCCGCCGCATTCTGTACCAGTTGTAATTTCCGGACCATCTTCAGGGGTAACCCCACGTAGAGCGCATTACAATAGTCTAATCGAGAGGAGACCAGGGCATGTATCACTCGTGGGAGCAGGTGTAGAGGAAGGTAGGGACGCAGCCTTTGTACCAGATGAAGTTGGTACCAAGCTGCCCGGCTCACTGCAGAAACCTGAGCCTCCATAGACAGCTGGGAGTCCAAAATGACCCCTAGGCTGCGGACCTGGTCTTTCAGGGGTAATTTCACCCCATTAAGTACCAGGTCAAAATTTCCCAGCCTTCTTTTATCCCCCACTAGTAACACCTCGGTCTTGTTGGGGTTTAGCTTCAGCCTGTTCTCTCCCATCCATCCACTTACGGACTCCAGGCAATTGGACAAGGTCTTCACAGCCAACTCTGGTGAGGATTTAAATGAGAGATAGAGCTGCGTGTCATCCGCATATTGGTGACACTGCAGCCCAAAACTCCTGATGAGTTACATTGAACTGTGTTTGCCATTTTATTGTTCATTCACCCAGTTTGGAAAGATCCTTGTGCAGCTCCTCACAATCCCTTTTTGTTTTCACCAGACTGCAGCGGGCCCTCAAAAGCAGCAGAGGCACTACAGTTTCCACTTTCATTGGGGGCTTAAATAGGCTTGGTCACATCAGCACGTTGTGCACACCTGCCATCATCCAAGATGATCTTTGGAAATGGTTGATCTTGGGAAATGGTAAACATGCATATGCAGTGCACTGAGGGCAGTGGGAAGTGGTGTTGCGTCAATGTGGGAAGTGGCATGGGTGTGTGTGTTGCTTGGGAGGCTGGGTCCTGCTCTACAATCCTCTCCAGTATTGGGTCATAGGGCACATGCTCTGCAACCCAGTGCCAGTGTGGATCATGGAGTGGATGCTATACACGCCCAGCCCCAGCAGCAGGGGCCCCTCTTAGCCACAGGGCCCTTGGCCAGTGCCCAACCTGGTCACCCCCTGGCACCGGGCCTGTTTTTACCACTCTGAATAACTTGGTGGATTATCACCAGACTTGATCACCTCACAGGTTACCCCTGACTCCAGATCATTTGTAAAAGAGTTTAAAAGCACCAGCCCCAACAGGAATCGGGGGGGGGGCTCTTCTTACTATTCCTTCTTTGTGAAAGCAACTGATCCCACCACTAGCCACAATTGTTGATCAGATTGCAGATGCTGGGTGAATATAGAGGGTCATTTACAAAATGGGAACCATGGGGACAGACATATTTCTTTCTATACAATTTGCCTGAGAGTGACAGAACCTCAAGTGCCATCACTCTCGGGGGACCCACTGTATTTGCATTCAAATCTCACACAAGCAAGGGCCCCCACATTCTGTCTGCTCCAGGCTGTGGGAACTGGAGCAGTGCTGCGATCCTCCACCTTGTAAGTATTTAAAAGAAAAACCCTGTGTGTTTCTACACACATTTTTAATGATTTCCCAGTAACGATCCACCCAGAAACAGGACTGGGGCAGACTGAATTTTGATAGGTGCATCCATTCCTATTTACTGCTACGTGCACAGTCACACACATATCCTCTTTGCTACACCTCTCACCTGTGTTCTCTTGCCAAAAGAGGTGGAGAAGACTTATCACTCACCTGCTAGATCAGGTGCCAAAGTGATGATCTTCCTTACCATTTGGCAGGACTACAGCTGACTGCTTATCAAGAATGTTAGATTAGCTGCTCCCACACTCCCACGCACTGACTGTGGAATATGCGCACATCCCTTTTAACAGGGGAGCTCCATAAAGTTGTGAATAAAAATCACACTGTGTTTTACTTCTTCAGTTTCCTTCCCCCTCCGATTTTTTTAAACACCATGAAATAGCTGCACAACCCCCCTAGATGTAGGTGACCTGTCACACATAGCTGTTCCATAAGTTCTCTGGCTGGTTAAGGAGTGTTAAGGTTGTGCTACACATTTGCTGAAATGTGGCTTGTCCCTCCTCGCTAGGAATGGACTCCGTCACTTTCGCCCTTCCCTTTCCAGACAGTGTTGCCTTCACATCGAGTTTTTCTTTTTGCCCCCTAAATTGCAGCTCCCCCAATCCCAATCAAGATGGCAGCAAGTGTGTGTGTGTGTGTGGAGTGTTCCACCCTTTCTCCCTGCACAATGGTCCCAACCAAAATTGCCTCCCCCCCTCAGCACTTGGGTCTGGGAAAGGCAGGCTACCTGCACGCAAAATGTTGTGGGGGAGTAGTTGTTCCATTTGCAGCTTGAAAAGCAACAAGTGGGTGATACTCCATCCCTTGTGTCTTCTGGAAGCAACCCTTTCCCACCAGGCAGGAGCCTCACTTACTTGTCGCGGACAGCCTGGATGGCTTCAGCAGCACTCTCATAGTTGTGTTTTTCCATGTGCCGGTACATGGTGCTGAGCTCCACCTGCCGCCGGAAGTAAATGTCCACAGAACTCTGCTTCACGGTGGCATAGATGAACTTATCAGATGGGTTTCGCAACTAGAAAAAAAAACAGTCCACAAGAAATAGTGGATTGACATGTGAGTTGAAACTTAATTTAGGGGAGGGGAGGAGGCCAATAAGAAATGCTTCTGAGTTTCAAACTTTTGAATGATCAGCTTTCCTTAATTTCATTTTTTAAAAAACCCTCATCATTATGGAGTTTGTTGCATTTTTGTTCATATTAAAGCCTTTAAAAATATATGTATCAAAACTTAAAAGAGCTTATCTGCATTATAAACTTAAATTGTCTTTATTTTAATTAAAATATTTTCATGCCACTTTTGATAAACCATCTCAAAGCAGTTCACAACAATAAAATTCATCAAAAATAAATTAAAATAATAAATCCAGCAGCATCTGGAAAATCAGGGCAAACATTAACTAAACACAGATGTAAAATGGCACCAAAGGCCTTGCAGAACAAATAAGTTTTTAGGAAACGCTAGAATAATATCCTTCTCAGGAGAGGAGAGACCATTTCAAAGAGTGAGCACAAAAGATGACCCTCCTCCTAGACTGTGAACACACTAGTTACCAGAGCAAAGTGTTCCCATTGGCCACACATGGAGGAGAAATGGGTTGATCTGCCAATCAGCTGCAAAATCTTGTTGAAGCTGTTTTTAAAAAAAAAAATGCACTCAAGCTGATCCCACCAGGTTTTACAGTAAAAAGGGATGGAATTTGAGTAGCGTTGTGTTAAGAGAGAAGTGGAGATGTAATGGAACTGGTAGAAGAGGGAGTGTGTTTCTACCCCTAGTTGCTACAAGATGGACCTCTGCAGACTGTGGCACAGCCAGGAGGGCCTCAAGCGGACAATCTTAGTGACTGACCGGGTGGGACTATATGGGCGAGGGCATTCCCTCAGATAACCTGGCCCCAAGTTGCTTGATGCTTTGTTGGTCAATATGAAAAACCTACACTTGGCCCAGTAGCAAATTAGCAGCCAGTGCAGCTCTTCAAAGCTAGGGTTACATACTCACGTCAGGAAGCTCCAGGTAGTCGCCGAGCGGCCAGATCCTGCACTAGCTGCAGCTTCCAGAACACCCTTAAAGGCAGCCCCACCGACAGTGCATAACTGTAGTCCAGTTTTGAGGCTACCAATGTTTGGGTCACTCTCTGTGGCTAGGCGACTCCCCCCCCCCAGCTGAAACTGGTGAAGGCACTCCTGGCCACTTGAGCTTTTAGTGACTATTAGCCTGCGCCCTCAGGGAGGTGCAGCCCAATCCATAATAGGCAACCAAGGATGTGTAGCTAGTTTAAGTCTGTGATGAAGCTATACCATGAGGATTCAGGATTAAAAGCAGCAGCAACACCTGCCCCTTCAATTAGAGTTCCAAAATAAAAATAAATAAATAAAACTTCAGAAAATTGGATTTGAGTTTTGGATAACTCAGCAGCTATGAACATTCTTAAGAAACGTCTGATAACAGAATTCTGAAATAGCTTCATATAATGGAACCTTTGCCTTGGTCAAAGGTATCTCGTTCAGGCTTTTCTCACTTTCACCCTATAAGCCTTCAACAAACCTAAACTGGGTGCGGTCTTCCGGGAAGGGTGACTTAGCCTGTGCCTGCTTTTGAGACGGGCTCCTGCCTCAAAAGAAGCTTATTCAGATATATCAGTCAGATTTTTTCTTTTTTTGACTGATTAAACTTCTCCCGGGTAGGGAGAAACGAAGAGATTAACCTCAAAGCCTATTTTTGTTGGGACGACCAGATCTCATTAATTTATGGGACGAGGTCCAGCCGACGAAGGTGGGACGGATTTTTAACAACAAGCTCTATCTGGAAAAGCGAACGTTCATCTTATCTTCTAAGAGAGAACGCACTAACAGGCAAGCACCCTTCTTTCTATATTTTTCTTTTACTTGACTTAAATTGTTGCTGTTTAAAAGAGATTTGCCAGATTGATCGGTTTTTGACATCTCACTGGGGAGCCATAACTTCTCTCTGCTACTCACTAATTAATAGCTTATCTCTGTTTTTGTTGCAAAAAGCTGTCCTGGATTTGCATTCTAAAGATATACACAGAAGAGGGATTTCTATTCCAGATTTTTATTTTGAAGAATATTATATTGTCTGAGACTACTCTCTTTTTGGTCTATTTTATTTTGACGAATCTGTTTTCTGACGACCGCCATTAATTGTTTCGATCCTGGGAACTGCATTTTGTTTACTTAAGCATGGAGAGATAAGGCTGTCTGCTCTGTTTATACTGTGATGTCACCAAGTTTGGAGTATTAACCCAATTGTTGCTGAAATAAGAAGTGGTTTTCCTATATTTTTCTTTTAAAATGGCAATTAAGAAAGTGGCTGAGAAGCTGGAAATAACTATGTTTCAGAAAATAATGGATGAGATTGAGATAACGAAACAAAACCTGCGACAGGGTTGTAAGGAGCTGAAAATTGAATTGAGTAAAATGAAGCAGGAGATTAAAGATATAGGGGTCCCTGTGAGAGAGGTGACCCTGGAAGGGGTCCCTGTGAGAGAGGAGACCCCGGAGATTGGAACAAACGTGGAACAGGAAAAAGATTTGGAGTCTATGGACTTTAGAAACAAAATTTATTGTTTGGAGACACAGGAGATTAAAGACATAGGGGTCCTTGTGAGAGAGGAGACCCTGAAGACTGGAACAGGGGTCCCTGTGAGAGAGGAGACCCTGGAGACTGGAACAGGGGTCCCTGTGAGAGAGGAGATCCCGGAGATTGGAACAAACGTGGAACAGGAACAAGATTTGGAGTCTATGGACTTTAGAAATAAAATCTATTGTTTGGAACTCAATGTTATCTCTGAAGAAATTAATGAAGATTCTAGAGATAAAGTTATCAATGGCATGGATAATCTTCTGGACTGGAATGATGTGATGGAGCCCAATATAGAGAAAATCTATGGAATTAACTGCAGCCATGTGACAATGGAAAAACTTTCAAGAGATGACCCAGTGTATTTTGAAAAAAAGAACAGAGATATGATTTTACAGCAGTATTTCAGCAACCTATTCAGAATGGATGGCAAGAAAATATTTGGGATAGAGGTAATTCCCATCAGACTCTTACTATATGACTATGGCTTTGACAGCAAGATTATTATGGAATACTGATAATGGAAGATTGGATACTGAAATTACTGGACTTAACAAGACTACTGAAGATGGAAGATGGAAAATGGAACTAATAGGGATAATAGAACAATGGCTACTGAAATTACTGAACCTAACAGATTCTGATGTGATGGATTAATTGAAATGTTTATTTTGACTATGGTTATGACAACAAGATTATCATAATTAGTAATGAGATGGATTAATCGATATGCTTATCTGGAAAAAAAAATTGATAGATATATTTCTTAAAGAATTGAAACCTCTCTTTGACTTTTTGTGGAAAGAATAAAGTAATGTTTATGAGATTTGATGATTAAGTAAGATAACTACTGGAGGAAAGTGATTTTATAATATGACTTAAGAGACAGGATTGTTATATATTATAGACTTATAACTGATTTGATCTTTGACAAATGGGAAGTCAATATTTTACTCTTTATTTTTTATTTTTGTTTTTTTTTTCTTTTTTTTTCTTTTTGTTTAACTATTTTTGATTTTGTTTTTTGTCTTTGAATGTTTTATGATTTTGTCTTGTATGTTTTATGAAAATCTGAATAAAAATTATTGAAAAAAAAAAAAAACAAACCTAAACTGGGTGCATGACGGATGGCCAGGATCAGGGCCTTTCTTTGTTCAGAATTACTGCTGCTTTATCTACACTCATAATCTTCAGGTTTTGTGGACTGGAAAAGCAGCCGACTGGATCACTTTCTGGTTATATTAGTCCATGCATTCTGCCAGTGGAAGCTGGGCTTCTGGGGCACAGCCCTCCCCTCTGGCCAATCAACTGTCTGCACCACTCAGCCAATCCTAATCCAAAAGTGTAGCTATGGCAAAGAGGTCCTTCTGGGATTGCCTGCTTTTCAGCCCTACTGGGAAGGTTCCCACTCCATCTGTTGTTAAAGCAGGCTATCCAGCACAGCTGCTGTAGCAAATGAGGGAGGAATCAGGACTTCTTCAAGAATCATATATTGATTCTGAGCATGCTCTGAGCTGTTTTCCTGAATGGTATGGGTAACAAGAGAAGCAACAGGTCCTAGTTTGAGGAACTTTGCTTGTTTAGTATTTGTGTGTGTGTGATCTTGCAAGAGCAAGAGAGAGAGCAAGCAAACAACAGTGAGTCTCTTTCTGTAATAAATATCTATTTTTTACTTAATCATTTTGCATTTATTTTTGAGAATTGGGAGGAATTTTTTATTTATTTATTTATTTATACTCTGCCTTTCTTTTCATGATAGAAACCCAAAGCAGCTTACATATGGTTCTCTGACCCTGCTTAGCTTCAGCAGGAAGCTGGCCTTATGTGCCTTCAGACCATAGCCTGATACCATATAGTGGATGGTTTGTTATATTTTGCAACAAACTATGTATTAACCATTTCCTTACATTCTCTTTTCCCCTGCATTCATGTGTGTGCTCCCTCCAAGGGAGGTGTGGAGGGTGGCGACATAAACAGGCCTTCTTAGTGGCAGCCCCTCACTTGTGGAATGCTCTCCCAGGGAGGGACTGCGCCATCTATTTTTAGGTGTCATGCAATCACATTTACCTTATCTCAGGCATTTGGCTTCTAATTTTGGAGGGCTTTTGGAGGGCTCTTGATGTTGTAGCCTCTTTTAGGGGGTGGGTTGTGCCACCGCTGTTTTAATTATGTGTTTTGTTTTTTATACTGGTTTTGTGAAGAAAAGCAACCAACAAATGCAATAAACAAAAGCTGCAGCATCTGCAGGGTGAAGGAGGGCAGGTTAATCTAAACCGGATGAAATTCCAGAGAATTTGCAGAAAAGGTGTGTGGATTTGATTGCAATGAGTACCTCCCTGCCTTAAATTCAGATTATCTTGAATGCAGAGGAATGGAGGAAAAGGCTGGTGCTATTATTTCTAGATTGCTTTTTTGTGAATTTTGTCAGTGAATTTCTAAAATAAAAAGGTTGGGCTCTGTGCCTATCTGGCTATGACTCCACATCATTCCCCAAACCTGAAAGATCTTTGTTGGACCTAACGGTAGCATATTGTTTTTTTTCTGTAGAAGATGTGACGAACGGGTTAAACCAAAGAGGAGCTAACAGAAAGTAACTACAGCTGTATGTCATTAGCTCAGAGATAAGAAGCTAGCAAGCTATAAAACCTGTTGTAAAAGAATGCGTGAGTGTGGGGGGCGAACGAAGCTAACATAGGAGATGTGTTGTCTCTATGTCTGTATTGCTTCTGTATAGGGTTAAGCCAGTAAAAGATTAATTGCTTCGACTGTCTCTTCTTTGGGAGCCTTATGATACGCACTCTCTCACTCGCACACACAAAAGGCATACGCCTCTAATAAATGCTGCCAACAAGGGTTATGGGCCCAGCGGTGCCCAGTCTAGTGTGAGCAAGGAAGGAGGAATCTTTGGAGAGAAAAGTGCCTGGAGAGCGGATGGACATGATACGATATACTAAACAAGGAGAAATGTCTATGGGAATGGCAGTCTCCTTATCAGCAGGCATGCCGTTAGAACGACTTACTGATCTCAACTATTCAAGCTGGCGTTTAAGGATGCAGGCATTCCTGACCAAAGAGTATTTATGGCAGGTGATTGAAAACGACCCACCGGCAGACCCACCACCAGCTCCATGGAAATGTTTGGAGGAACGAGCATGTTCATACTTAATATTAGCAGTAGATGATGCACAACTGCTACATATACAGGACAAACCCACAGCTAGAGCCATTTGGCAATCATTGAAAGACGTGTATGTCAGAAAAACAGCAAGCAGTAAGATATACCTGGCACGGAAATTGCACCAAATGAGGCTGGTGGATGACGTATCAATGTCTACACGCTTATTAGAGATAAAGAAACTGTTTGCAGAACTACAAGAGAGAGAAGTAGTACACACACAATTACAACAGGTGTACATAATCTTATCCTCATTAAACTCTTCCTGGGATCCGATAATATGTTCGCTGGAAGCTATGCCGGATGAAGGTCTTACTGTCCAGTATGTTTCGGGAAAGCTGCTCCAGGAATGGGAGAGACAAAAGGACGTAGAAGAAAGAGAGCAAGAGGAGAAAAGAGAGAAAGAAATCCTGACTTTAAGGACACAGGTACAAGATCTTTTGGTATAAAGGCATGCTATACCTGTGGTTCAACATTGCATCTGAAGAAGGACTGTGAGTCTATGCGTAAAGGACAAGGGAGAAAGACGTCACACGTGCAATTAATAAGGACTGCCAAGGGAAGAGGCGATCTAGACAGCACGGACTGGGTTGTAGACTCAGGTGCTACACACAGCATGATAAAGGACAAAATATTATTCAGAACTATGTGTCCTACGAAAGAAGATGTGGTATTAGCAGATGGCACAAACAGACAGGTACTGGGAAGGGGAACTGTAAACATATGTGTACTAAATACTGTAATGACTGACGTATTGTAGGTCCCTACACTGGAAAGAAATATCATGTCTGTAACAAAACTAAACTCAGTGGGATATGAGGTTACATTTAAAAATAGAATATGTGAGATAAGAAGAGACAATGACGTTTGTTTGGCAGGGGTTCTCAGGAACTCTCTGTTC
Organism: Rhineura floridana; assembly: GCF_030035675.1. Classification (NCBI taxonomy): domain Eukaryota; kingdom Metazoa; phylum Chordata; class Lepidosauria; order Squamata; family Rhineuridae; genus Rhineura; species Rhineura floridana. Next base: position 796,406 of record NC_084499.1, on the reverse strand, counting down.
TACATAACACTGAGTCCCAAAGGACAAACAGCTGTGATAGCAAATAGGAAGCCTCATGAAAACTGTATACATCTTTGGCATAGAAAACTAGGCCACGCCAATTTCGGAACAATAAGTAAAACACCTGAAACCAGTGAGGATGTAACATTTATGGATTGCAAAAGGCACGTAGACTGTGATGTTTGCAGGCAAACCAAAGCTACTATAACTCCCATATGTAAAGAGGCTATAAGTAATACTAACATACCATATAAAACCATACATATAGACCTTGCTGGACCATTTCAAAGGTCCCTGGGTGGTGCAAAATATTTCCTCGTAATAGTAGACGATTACACTAGGTTTTGTACCATATTTTTATTGAACACAAAGGATGAAGCAGAAGGGAAATTGAAACTCTTTGTGAAGAAGGTGAAAGTGCAACATGGCATAACTGTTCGCCAAGTACGATCCGACCAAGGTGGGGAATTCACCAGTAAATCATTAGAACAATACATGATAACAAAGGGGATAAAACATGCATTAACGGCCCCATTTTCTCCATTTCAGAACGGAGTGGCAGAGAGAAAAAATAGGACCCTTCAGGATGCCACAAGGGCCATGTTAAGGGACTCAGACCTACCAAATGCGTTTTGGGGAGAATGTATGTTATATGCTATGTTAGGATTTTAGTATTTTAGTATTTCAGCTTTTTAAATATTTAATATGCATTTGTATGTGTATACATATGCTTTAATTTTTGATATCATTAATGTATGTTTAAATTGCTTGATATGTGGTTTTAATTGTATATCAGATGTTTTACTTGTTGTGAACCGCCCAGAGAGCTTCAGCTATGGGGCGGTATATAAATTGAATAAATAAATAAATAAATAAATATGCCACTTATATACAAAATAGGCTATCTCACAGTGCAATAAATATGACGCCATACGAGAGGCTACATGGCAGGAAACCTAGGCTGCAACATATTTTAAGATTTGGTGCACAATGCTGGGTGCATGTACCCAAAGGCAAACGGTATGGTAAACTAGCACCCAGAGCACAGAAAGGAAATATATTGGGTTTCCAAAACGCCTACTATCGTGTATGGCTACCAACACAAAGGAAAGTGATTCTCAGTAGGAGCGTTAAAGCTCAGGAACAGGACTGGGAAAAGACTATACAAGTAGAATTAGAACCCTCAAAGAGAGAGGAAGAGAATGCAATAGAACAGGAACATGACATAAAACAAGAGGGAAAAGAACCAGCGCTTACGGGTGTAGATACAAATAAAACACAGGAAGCTGAACCTCAGATAGCACTGAGAAGATCTGAAAGAGCAAACATAGGAAAACCACCTGATAGATTTCAGATCAGTACTATACGTTTACAAGACGGCAAGAAATATGAGTCAAACCTAGAAGGAAAAACAGAGGGTGACACTTTATACATTGAATGTGTTAAATCATAAGACACTGATTTATCGTATTGTATTGATGAAGTCACTATGCGAAGAAGCATACATCAAACTTGTAAACATGCTTGGTATGTGTAATGTATATATATATAACAATGTGTTTGAATGAATGTAACTGTGTATATAAGAGGAAAGAACTGTCTTCAAAAGAAAAAAAGGAGGGGGTTGTTGGACCTAACGGTAGCATATTGTTTTTTTTCTGTAGAAGATGTGACGAACGGGTTAAACCAAAGAGGAGCTAACAGAAAGTAACCACAGCTGTATGTCATTAGCTCAGAGATAAGAAGCTAGCAAGCTATAAAACCTGTTGTAAAAGAATGCGTGAGTGGGGGGGGCGAACGAAGCTAACATAGGAGATGTGTTGTCTCTATGTCTGTATTGCTTCTGTATAGGGTTAAGCCAGTAAAAGATTAATTGCTTCGAGTGTCTCTTCCTTGGGAGCCTTATGATACGCACTCTCTCACTCGCACACACAAAGGGCATATGCCTCTAATAAACGCTGCCAATTTTGTCAGTGAATTTCTAAAATAAAAAGGTTGGGCTCTGTGGCTATCTGGCTATGACTCCACATCATTCCCCAAACCTGAAAGATATTCTCTCTAATCTCAGTGTAACAGAGGCTGATGATTAATCTGCTGTGATGCACTCTGCACATGAACAGAGATTATTCACATTTTAAGGACTGAGCCAAGCACTGCCAATATGTTCTGCTGTGCTCTGCTGTGCCCTGGCTCAAATGAAACAATTTTTGTCTATTGGTTGGAATACTTTATTCATTCAATGAGAAGTTAAATTGATTTTGGGGGGGAGGAAAACTGCATGCAACTGATTTTGTGTGTGTGTGAGGAAACAGTGGCACTCTGCACATGTGTAATGGCATACTTTCCTAAATAAGTGCTGTACAATTCCTGTTGTGAGGAAAACAGCAAGGTTAAAAACTGCAGCCCTTCTAAATCAATTTGTTGCCAGCTGGCACTACATTCTGGGACTTAGTTGTACCACTGGTAGGTGTTAGGTTAACAGGAACAAAGGACGCTGCCTTATCCCTAGTCAGGCCATTGGTACATTTGACAGGCAGTGGTTCTCCAGGTTTTCAGGCAGGCGTCTCTCCCAGCCCTACTGGGGGACCTTCAGTATGCTGCTTTATATCACTGACTCTTCCCTATTAGCGCTGGGCCTCATGTTTAAACCTGGGCCTCTGCCATAAAACACGAAGGCCAGAAAGGTAGAAGCCGAGTTGCTCAAATCCCCATCTCCTCCCTGCCCCAGGGAAAAGAACAACATATTGCTTGTTCTTCCAAAAAGCAGGCCCTGTGCTGTGCCTGCCTGCTGAGCTCCCAAACAGTGCTTCTGTTATTACCCTGGGGTCATTGATGCCTGTGATTCGCTCCTCTGGTCTGTCTAACACCAGGAAGGCAGCCAGGTTGGCAGTGTATGAGGCTACGATAATCATGGCAAATCCAGCCCACACCATCCCGAGGATTCGAGCAGAGAAGCTCCGGGGAGCGCCTGGAAGAGAAAGAGCAAGTCAGGAAGGAGCTGCCCCATAAACAAGAGCTGCTACCTGGGAACCCCAGAAGAATCCAGGGAGATTGGGTGGCTCCATCATCCGCATCCTTACCCCAGTGCCGTCATGGCTCCTTGGGTCGCTCGCTTGCTCGCTCACCGCAGCCAGCCCTCTGTTTGCCAGCGGTTCTTGGGCGGCAGGAGTGATGGAGGCATCAGGAGCCACCACCCAGCCCCATCTCCCCTTTCCGCAACACTTCTGCCTGTCCGAGACTCACCTTCTCCAATGCCAGAGTTCAGCAAGACTCCCCAGGAAAACCACATGGCAGAAGAGAGCGTCAAGGCATCCTCTTCTTCTTCCTCACTGTTCACTTTAAACCGGCCAAACGGACTGCAAGAGAGCAACCCGGCCAGTCAGCCAGCTCTCGGCCACCTAGCAGAGTCACTTACCAGGACTGTCTGTGTGACGTGGTTCCATCCATGCCAGCCAGTGGAGGCCCACCTAAAAACCCCAACACCCCCCTCTTCTCTGTTCTTTATTGTTGTTATGTGCCTTCAAGTCAATTTTGACTTATGGCGACCCTATGAATCAGTGACCTCCAAGAGCATCTGTCATGAACCACCCTGTTCAGATCTTGTAAGTTCAGGTCTGTGGCTTCCTTGATGGAATCAATCCATCTCTTGTTTGGCCTTCCTCTTTTTCTACTCCCTTCTGTTTTTCCCAGCATTATTGTCTTTTCTAGTGAATCATGTCTTCTCATGATGTGTCCAAAGTATGATAACCTCAGTTTCATCATTTTAGCTTCTAGTGACAGTTCTGGTTTAATTTGTTCTAACACCCAATTATTTGTGTTTTTCACAGTCCGTGGTATGTGCAAAGCTGTTCTTTATATTCATATTCAATACAATTTCCCCGCATTTACAGTCACAATCTGGGCTTGTTTCTGTCCATCCCCATGACTCTCACAGGGTGATCACCTTGGGCCACTCACTGTCTCTCACTGTAATTGCCTCCCTGGGCTCCTCTGGGAGGAATGGCAGAACAAAAATGTATAAATGCAGGGGAAGAATGCCATCATTCCTTCTCCAGATTCTTTATTACCTTAAATCTGGGACACGACATGCATGGTTAAGCTAACAAATCTGGTTAAAGTAAGAAAAATGGAATTTCATATAGTAAATTCATATTCTTTGTTGGGGGGAATTTAAGAGCTAAAGGTGGAGAATAAATGAGCTGGGGAAGGATTCGTTTTAGCTTATTTTCTCTAAGGATTGTAGTATTATTTAGTCCTAATTAATGATTGACTGATGTGATTCTTTTTAATTCCACAGTTTAATTTATCTTGTATTTTGGTTATGTTTTGAAATTGACTATTCTTTGTTTGAAATTTGTTACTTTATGGTCATTGTATCTTGGTTATGTTTTGAAATCAGCTTACTGATTATTTTATGTTGTAATTTGCTGCTTTATAGTTATTGTATTTTGTAGATGGACTGAAATACAGGTGTGTTAGCAGATGCATAATTCATGTAGACATTATCTTACAGATTTTGATGTTTAATTTTTCTTATTTATATAATATTTTATTTTATTTCTTCTGTAAACCGCTTTGCAATATTTTTAATGAAAAGAGGCACATAAAATACTTTAGATGAATGAATGAATAAATAAATTTCAAATTGTATTTGTGTAACTGATGATGTAATTATTAGATATCAAAATTGTATTATAAATAATATTTTATAAATTGTGTGGTGTTATTGTAAATTGTTGTAACTATATTGTATTGACAATTTGTTGAAAAGAAAAAGGGAAAAGTACTAATAATAATTTGAGCCAATGTCATCTTCTCCCTCCACACTTCAACCACCCCCTTGCGTAGCGGCTCCCATTCATTTCCATGATGCTTTGGGGTTTTTCACTTTGGGCATCATCACCAGCCTCCTTGGGCCTGCTCCGCCACTTGTTTATCTCCACCTGCAGGCATGGTCACAGGCCCTGTTCCCACCACAAGTGACACTAAGGGAGGACAGCAGCACTGACCTGAAGCGGTCCAGGAGATATAACATCACTGCCACCACATGCACTGAGAGCCCCACCAAAAGCCACAGAGTGCTCTGGAATGGTTGCATGAATGAGTCCAGGGTGCTGCGGGGAATTTCCTGGAACACAGAATCATAGAAGGAATCACAGATGAAAAAAAACTGGGTTAAATGTACCTGGGATGCATTAGGGTTAGCGTGGCTCAATAAGGTTTGTGTGGGTGTGTGTGGGTGTCTATTTTATAATTTATGTAAAATTTCAATCCAGGTCTCACAATAGCCTGGGAACATGGACTTGTTAGACGAGCTACTGAGGCGATTGAGTGCAACATCATGTTTCCCAAGGTGGCCAGTCAGATGCCTTCAGGGAAGCTCACAAGCCAAGCATGAAAGCAAAAAGCTTATCCTGTACCCATGTCACACACCCCCAACTGCTGTTCAGGAACATACTGCCTCTGACCCTGGATGTTCCATTAAAGATCCATCAACATTTATCAGAATCAACTGGAACTTGAACTAGGCACTTCCCACATATGATCAGAATAGAGGGCTAACAAATCCCATTTCCAAAACTCTTTTCCACTTAGTACGCAGATTTTGCCTTTAAGTTAGTTAGCCCCTGGAGGTGGTGGGGAAAGGGCTGTTTCCAAACAGACCAGATTTTGCTCTAGGGCTGCCAGCTGCCACCCCTGAGCCAGGGCCCTCCGTGGTGCAGGGCTCAGTCTCCTTCTCTACCTGAATGGTGCTGAGACTCACCCCATGGCCCTGAGCTGCCAATGTTTTACTAGGGATGGGGAAGAAATTCAATTCCATTCGCCTTTAAAGCTAGATTTATTAAATGTGGACTTTCCGAAACAGTATGAGAACCAAAACACATCCATCCTTCGAAATTCACACTTATCTGAATTTTGTGATGCAGTAATGTTTACAAAAATGTTTAAAAAAATGTTTACAAAAATATATTGGGAAAAAGTGCACAAAATGAATATATTGGTGAAAATAACATACAAAAAATGCATTATGTTAGGATAGATTGCTTGAAGAAATGTGTACATTAGTGAAAACCTCATACATATTAGGAGAAATTTACACTAAAATGCTGAAGAATTTTCATGAGGATTTTTTTAAAAAAATTGCAAATTGCTGCAGAAATGTGGAGAATCAAATTTAAGATTAGACAAATGAGAAAAGGAAGAGAAGCGGAAGTGAGGGGTCCTTCCCTCCCTCCCTCGGGTGTGCACATTACCTTTTTGACTAGAATGGTGAGTCCCTGGTACTTGAACGGTTTGGAGAACTCAATGTACTGTGCCCGCTCATTGTTGATGGTCAGTGGAGCCACGATCATGTCTGCCTGGCCACTCAGCAGCTCCCCCATCATCCCGTTCCACTCCTTCTTGTTGCTGTTGTTCACCTGCAACAACAACAGCAAACAACCCAGGCCAGAGAATAAGGAGGACAGCAGGCTGGGAGCAAGTCCACCCAATTGCTTCACTCCAAAATGTGCAGAAGACCAACATCTGTAGACACAGCCCTCCAACCTTCCACGGCCTCTCCTGAAACCCCTTGTAGAGGTCAGCCTGGCCTTGGATCTTTTTGGACTATGTGTGCCCAGGCCATGAGACCCTTCAGGCGCAGAAGGGAATACGGGTCTACTACATCAGCTTCGGTGACTGGCTGGCAGTAGGAAGCCTCTGGACGGCTTGGGCTGGACGAGTCCTGCCGGCCTTCCCCTTTGCCTGATCAACAGAGCGTTTCCCTTTGGCTTTCTGGCCTTCAGGCTTCTGGCTCAGCCTCAGGACTTGGAGTTGCACAGTGTGAAGGAGCCAGGGAAGGGAGAAGTGAGTCCAGGGCCCACAGCTGCCATCCTCTGGCACTTTGCCTTCTGTGCCCCTCAGCAAACAGGCAGATTAGGATCAAGGGTGCCCTGTTACTGGGAGGACCAGTCTGGTACTGGTAATGGGGATGTGGGTGGGGTACTGCTTCCATGGGTATGTGTTTGTGCACCTTCATCCACACATGAGCACTTTCCATTTATGCCTCCAAAATCTGGCTTGATGGCTCCCTTTCACACAAGTGTGTGTGTGCGTGTGTATGCTTGATGGGATGTATTCATGCTGTGCTGTTGTCCCTTCCCCTCAATGACTACTTTCTCGCCCACCATAAGCTCCAGAAACCTGAGGTCCAATGTGGGCATGCATGGGGGCATTCATTTATCTGTGCAAGCACACCTCTTACATTTTGTAAATTTTTGAAATAGAAGTGTTTTGGTCCACCAGATTTGTGCAGAAAAGCAGTCAAAAATAATTTTTAAAATATGGGTGTGTTGCTCCAAGCCAGGAAACCAGAGATCCATTATAGGCAGACAGGCAGGTATTTGTTTATCTGTATGTGTGCACTTGTTTTTACAGTAAATACAAGTTTTTTATATACTTGATTTTCACAAAATAGCAGGTTTTTTTTTTAAAGGAGCAATTTTGGAGTTGCTTGCATGAATGTGTTGCTTCCTTTCCTCTCCCTTTCCTTTCCTGCCTCTTGTTCCTGCAAGGGCAGATTTTATTTTTAATGCAGCTGTTTTGTGCAAAATAAAAACACCACAAAGATGCAACACTACATACGAGAAGGATCTTGGAATTGTTGTTGATCACAAGCTGAATATGAGCCAAGAGTGCGATGTGGCTGCAAAAAAGGCAAATGCTATTTTAGGCTGCATTAACAGGAGGATAGTTTCCAAATCATGTGAAGTACTAGTTCCCCTCTGGTTAGGCCTCATCTTGAGTACTGTGTCCAGTTCTGGACACTGCACTTTGAGAAGGATGCAGACAAAGTGGAACAGGTTCAGAGAAGGGCAACGAGGATGATCAGGGGACTGGAAACAAAGCCCTATGAGGAGAGACTGAAAGAACTAGGCATGTTTAGCCTGGAGAAGAGAAGATGGAGGGGAGATATGATAGCAGTCTTCAAGTACTTGAAAGGTTGTCACCGAGAGGAGAGCCAGAATCTCTTCTTGAACATCCCAGAGTGCAGGACATGGAATAATGGGCTCAAGACAAAGGAAGCCAGATTTCGGCTGAACATCAGGAACAACTTCCTAACTGTTAGAGCAGTACAACAATGGAACCAATGACCTAGCGAGGTAGTGGGCTCTCCGACACTGGAGGCATCCAAGAGGCAGCTGGGCAGCCATCTGTCAGGAATGCTTTTAAGTTGGATTCCTGCATTGAACAGGGGTTGGAACCGATGGCCATGACTCTACGATTCTATGATTATGATTCTATGCTTTTAGCAACCATTGGTTTACTCCTTTACTTTGGGCTGATGGAAACAAAGTGGAAGTAGGGGATGCAGCGACAGCCTGCACCCAGAGAAACATCACCACATATGTAAAAAAGAAAAGAAAAGCAATGGTCACACAATGTACTTCACTACGTTCCCAGTCTGGTAACATGCGATTTTATATTGGATTCTCTTCCCTTATCAGATTATTTGGGAAAATTGGAATTTAGTGGGGTACAGTGTGGACAAGGAGGACATAATGTGGATGATGCAAATGTAACACCAATCTTCAAAAAGGGATCCAGAGGGGATCCTGGAAATTACAGGCCAGTTAGCTTAACTTCTGTCCCTGGAAAACTGGTAGAAAGTATTATTAAAGCTAGATTAACTAAGCACATAGAAGAACAAGCCTTGCTGAAGCAGAGCCAGCATGGCTTCTGCAAGGGAAAGTCCTGTCTCAGTACCCTATTAGAATTCTTTGAGAGTGTCAACAAGCATATAGATAGAGGTGATCCAGTGAACATAGTGTACTTAGACTTTCAAAAAGCGTTTGACAAGGTACCTCACCAAAGGCTTCTGAAGAAGCTTAGCAGTCATGGAATAAGAGGAGAGGTCCTCTTGTGGATAAGGAATTAGTTAAGAAGCAGAAAGCAGAGAGTAGGAATAAACGGACAGTTCTCCCAATGGAGGGCTGTAGAAAGTGGAGTCCCTCAAGGATCAGTATTGGGACCTGTACTTTTCAACTTGTTCATTAATGACCTAGAATTAGGAGTGAGCAGTGAAGTGGCCAAGTTTGCTGACGACACTAAATTGTTCAGGGTTGTTAAAACAAAAAGGGATTGCGAAGAGCTCCAAAAAGACCTCTCCAAACTGAGTGAATGGGCGGAAAAATGGCAAATGCAATTCAATATAAACAAGTGTAAAATTATGCATATTGGAGCAAAAAACCTGAATTTCACATATACGCTCATGGGATCTGAACTGGCAGTGACCAACCAGGAGAGAGACCTCGGGGTTGTAGTGGACAGCACGATGAAAATGTTGACCCAGTGTGCGGCAGCTGTGAAAAAGGCAAATTCCATGCTAGCGATAATTAGGAAAGGTATTGAAAATAAAACAGCCGATATCATAATGCCGTTGTATAAATCTATGGTGCGGCCGCATTTGGAATACTGTGTACAGTTCTGGTCGCCTCATCTCAAAAAGGATATTATAGAGTTGGAAAAGGTTCAGAAGAGGGCAACCAGAATGATCAAGGGGATGGAGCGACTCCCTTACGAGGAAAGGTTGCAGCATTTGGGGCTTTTTAGTTTAGAGAAAAGGCGGGTCAGAGGAGACATGATAGAAGTGTATAAAATTATGCATGGCATTGAGAAAGTGGATAGAGAAAAGTTCTTCTCCCTCTCTCATAATACTAGAACTCGTGGACATTCAAAGAAGCTGAATGTTGGAAGATTCAGGACAGACAAAAGGAAGGACTTCTTTACTCAGCGCATAGATAAACTATGGAATTTGCTCCCACAAGATGCAGTAATGGCCACCAGCTTGGATGGCTTTAAAAGAAGATTAGACAAATTCATGGAGGACAGGGCTATCAATGGCTACTAGCCGTGATGGCTGTGCTGTGCCACCCTAGTGCTTCTGAAAACCAGTTGCCAGAAGCCTCAGGAGGGGAGAGTGTTCTTGCACTCGGGTCCTGCTTGCGGGCTTCCCCCAGGCACCTGGTTGGCCACTGTGAGAACAGGATGCTGGACTAGATGGGCCACTGGCCTGATCCAGCAGGCTCTTCTTATGTTCTTATGTTCTTATTAAATAAATAGAATATTAGACAATATTATCTTAATATTATCTGTTATCTTTTCAGCGCCTATTGAAGACCTTCCTCTTTCAACAAGCCTTTTAAGTTGAGACCTATCCCAGTCTGCCTCTGTGCTGGAATTGCTTTTTAATATGTTTTTAAACCTTTTTTTAAAAAGATGTCTTGAAAGCTTTAAAAAAATGTTTTTAAAGATGTTTTGTTTTAATGTATTTTAAAGTGTTTTTATGATGTTTTGAAGTGTTTTAGTGCTTTTGTTTGCCGACCTGGGCTCCTGCTGGGAGGAAGGGTGGGATATAATCAAATAATAAATAAATAAATAAATAAATAAATAAATAAATGAGAGGCATGCAGCCTCAAATCTTTATTGAACTCTAGTGTGGACGAGCCCCAAGGCAGCTTCTTAGGGTATGGACACACTTGCAGTTATGCTGGTTTCAGTGCATCTCCACCTCTGGATTGTGAATCTGGAGACACACAATGTCAGTCAAAGTCTGCGCCTTTGGGACTGGATGCATTTCCTCTTCAAGTCAGCTTCACAACAATGTCAAAACTGTTTGGTCAATCAACCTGTTGCAACTCCGAAGCACGGAAGCACTTTGCTGCGGGCAGTCCTAAAAGGTTTGACGTCAGCAGTGGGGCTGGGTGTATTCCAATCAAACAGTGAAGGTGGGTACAGCCAGGTGCAGATTCATTTCAAACTGCACCCAGAGAAAATGGTCTCACTGCTTTCTGAGGAACGAGTGTGCATATAGCCTCAGTCTGAGCACGTCAACTCACTGACTAGTCATCCACAGACTCCTTCACCTTGCCTGCCCTCAACCTCCTTGTCTACTGGATTGGGAACTTATCAGTAGCCTGTCTTAGACTATATCGTCAGCCTCTGGCCTTTTGGACCTTGGTCCATCTTGGCTGGAACCAGAACCCCCACTGCTGCAGCTGGGTTGAGGCTTGACAACAATAAGTCCTCGGCTGAAACTGTGTGTGGTTTCTTGAGGGGAAATAGTTTGGGAGTGACACAAGGAGCAGCCCAACAGAATATCTTTTTTATGTAGCTCCCATTGAGCACTATGAAAAGTGAAAGCAATGGAGAGTTCTTGCTTTTTTCTTTTGCCCTTCTCTTTACAGTTTGTAGAAGCAGAGTTTAGTTTGTTGTAAGCAAGGTCTGTCAGTTAATAAAAGTAGCCAGTGTGAACCAAGTCAAGCTTCCAAGAACCATTATTTCTGTTTAGACCTTGGCTGTTGCAATACCCTCCAGGTCATGACACCAGCATGGTTGGCCACAGTGCTGGAAGAGTCCTCACACTCACTCCCATCCCCAGTTACTGGAAGGGAAATCAGAAACCATTATTATGTGTTGGCTGAGCTTACACATATTAAACTGAGAGGTAGTTCATATTTCAATCGCCCACACTTACCCGCTCTTGAGTGCCAAATTTACCATCGCCCACAAGATGAACTTCATAGGTGAAATTCATTGTCTTCGCGAGCTTGATCAGTAAGTCAATGCAGAAGCCAAAGCAACACAACATCACGCTTGGACGGCCTGAGTTGTAGGGGCAGAACAATCAAGGAAATTTATGGAAGAGCCTTAACAGGAGTCATTCAGACCCATCATGTCTCAAAGCTTAAACCTAGCTCAGAGTCTGCTAAATAACGGGGGTCAAAACCCACACCAATCCATCACCTGTTACAAGCTCCAAGCAAAAAGGAACACTTGAGTGCTGCAAAGTTAGTTTGTCTGTACCCTTTTCACTTGGAGGCCAAGTCTGCATTTTCATTTGCAGTGGCTCTGTGGGATTTGTAGGCATCGCTGGCTTTCACTTAAATATTGTGCCGGCAGTTTTGACTTGAGTTGACAGGGAATTGTGTGGTGCCTAGTCTCAAAGATGTGTGTGCACCGAGTCATTCTTCTTGACTGTACGTTGTTGGAAGCCAGTGCCACAGCTTGGGATTTAGAGTCAAACAAATACTTGCTGCTTCCTCCACCCTTCACATGACTGTCAGCAAGGCAGCAGATCTCCTTTGTGCCAGCAGAGAGCAGGGCAGGTTAAGAGAGTGCATTTCTTTTCTTTTTCTTTTTCTCTGACAAGTACACCCCCCTTGCTCTAGTTTCACCACTTTCTTCATTAATGATAGTAAAGAATTTGAACTTTCATGACACAGAGTTGGAGTTACCTTGATACCGAATGTTTTGGGCTTTCCCCTGCCCCCACCCAAGCACAGTGTACACAGAGTTACTGTGGTTACCTCAATGCGCTACGTGTCTAGAAATGTGTGAGCGCACGTGATTCTTTTAAACATGTACATGTTTCTAAATGTGATGCAACATTTTGTGCCTTGTGTCAGCAACAGTTCTATGGTTTTACATGAAGCAAGATAACAATTAAGCCAGTTTCCTTGTAACTTTGTTTGATGGTTAAATAAGAGGTGTTTTCAATACAGTTTGCATTTTATGACAGCAGTATGAGTGAAGGTGCGTGGCCTTTTTACATACACTTATTGGAAATGGAGGCCCACGGCTTGAACTTGTACCTTCTTGACCCACAATTTGAAGGCTAGCTCACATGCCCTAGAGCTGAAATGAATTTTCTCCCATTGATTTCCTCTCCCCAAATTCACCTTGGATCTGTATTTCAAATTTTATGATTAATTTCAATTGATTTTATCAACAGTATGCTTTTAGGTACACTACTTAGAAACTTTGGTGATTAAGCAGAATATGAAGAGCTGAAATAAATAAAATTTTGGTGGCAACTACTATATTACTGACTTTTACTATTTTATTTATGTATTTATTTTAAAAAATTGTTATCCCACCTTTGGTTCCAAAGAAAACCAAAAGGTTAACAGAAATTAAGCTAAAACAAGTAACAACAACAGAGAAAACAATAAAGACTAGATTTATTGGGGGGGGGAAGCAATTAATGACCTATAGAAAGCAAAGCTGGCAGTAAGCTCCCACCACTAATATTATCAGTTCCTCAAACCAGTGTTCACTTTATGATGAAAGCTAAACAGTGGCCCGATGAGCCTCCCTAGGGAGGGCATTTCATCAGCACAGGAAGTGATTTATAGTTTTCTATGTGAACAAAGTTAAGAGTTTGGCTAAGTATATTCTGAACAGAGTTAGACTGCATGCTAAGGTTTGTGTTCAACTTCTGTGCAAAGTTACAACAATGGCAAGAAGGGTGTGGAAAAGAGATGGTTGATTTCAAAACGTTTAAGGTTTTATTATTGACTATGATTTGTCTTATTACTGATATTTGTAAGCCACGCTGGAAGCCTTTTTTAGCTGAAGAGTGGGGTAAAATCCTTTCCCCCCCTGTCAATTGTAGAGTAGTCAAAGTAAAGATCTTGCTGCTTCAGGACAGTGGAGTTTGCTTAGATTCTTATAAAAAAAAGGTGGACTTATTAAACCAGAAAAACAATATTTGCTTTAAAATGGGGTGGGGGAGTCCCTTTCAATATAAGAGCATCCAGGCTGAATCAAGCCAAAGATCCAACTAGTCCTACATCCTGCTTCCCACAAGGGCAGCCAGATGAAAGAGGAAGCCAAAAAGCAGGTCTGAGGCCAACAACCACTTTTTGTCATTTGTCTCTCCTCCTTCAGCATATTCAGAAGGAAAGGTGTCCATAAATGGATATTTAGCCAAGATTGCTATATGGAATCTGAATAAGCTGATGTTGTGGAGTCTACAAACAGGAAAGGGCTTTGGGTCTATCAAAGGGCTATCAATGGCTACTAGCCATGATGGCTGTGCTCTGCCACCCTAGTCAGAGGCAGTATGCTTCTGAAAACCAGTTGCCGGAAGCCTCAGGAGGGGAGAGTGTCCTTGCACTCGGGTCCTGCTTGCGGGCTTCCCCCAGGCACCTGGTTGGCCACTGTGAGAACAGGATGCTGGACTAGATGGGCCACTGGCCTGATCTAGCAGGCTCTTCTTATGTTCTTATGTTCTCTGCTTTGTCTAATCACCTGAGGGTATGTAAGCCAATGATGTGCTGGGTGAGGAAGTCCTTTCTCTTCTGAATCTACTGCTCCATTTCAGTTTTACTGGGGGATCCATAACGATAGGGTTATAGAAATAATGAAAATCTAGGGGTACCATGCAAACATCTGCACAAAGCAGTGCCGGGCAAAACAACTAAAACACCACTTGTAATCTTATATACTCAAATATGTGCCATACAATAATTTGTATGCTTACTCAGAATTAAGTCTCACAGTTTTCATTGCTGAGGGCTTGTTCCATAGTAGTTGTGTCTGGGATGCTCAGGGATTGAATTTGGATAGTGGGAAGGACATAAACACTATCAACACAAATACAGCATAATCAATGGAGCAATACAAATTAGCACTTCAGTCTACAGTTTGGTTCTAGACAAGATCAATAAGAGAAGGTACCAAAGGTACTAATACTTGATTGCCCAGGGGGCAACAAAAATATGGAGCCGGCCCTGAGCTATTGTCTACAAATAGTAGGCCACAATAAGTGCAAATGCAAACTGTGAAAATTGTGCAAAGAGGCTTGGGCATGCCTCCTGCAGTGTGTGAGCTGATGTTCAGGCACTCATTAAGAATTCACTGTATGCTATAGTTAACATCTACTCAGAAGCAATTTGTGTTTTTAATGGGGCTTACTCCAAGGTAAGTGGGTACAGGATGGCAGCCTTGGGTTTCTTGTGAGGAAGGGACAGAACCTGAGTATGGGAAGTGAGTTATTTTTTCAAAGAGTATAAAATCAAATAATTTTAACACAATGAAATTATCAATAAAATACAAATTATTCTGTAACATTTTACAAAACTGCTTTCCACAGTCCTCTGCCACCAGTACTACAGCCCTAAAATAATCCCCTGTGCACATTAATCTGGGAGTAACCAGAATTGAACACAAATATTCGAGCTGTACTAATTTGAGCAGAGATGGACAGAAAAACTTCTACCAACTTTGGTTGGTGGCCCAACTACGTCCCTATCTGGACAGGGATAACCTAGCTTCAGTTGTCCATGCTCTAATCCAAATTAGATTACTGCAATGCACTCTACGTGGGGCTGCCTTTGAAGACGGTTCGGAAACTGCAGCTTGTGCAAAATTCAGCAGCCAGATTGGTAACAGGGACCAGACGATTCAAACATATAAAACCGATTCTGGCCCGCTTGCATTGGCTGCCTGTATGTTTCCGAGCTCGATTCAAGGTGCTGGTTTTGACCTATAAAGCCTTACACGGCTTGGGACCACAATACCTGATGGAACGCCTCTCCCAATATGAACCCACCCATACACTACGTTCAAGATCAAAGGCCCTCCTCCGGGTGCTCGGAGAATGGCAACAAGGGAGAGGGCCTTCTCAGTGGTGGCCCCCAAATTATGGAATGATCTCCCTGACGAGGTGTGCCTGGCGCCAACACTGTTATCTTTTCGGCGCCAGGTCAAGACTTTCCTCTTCTCCCAGGCATTTTAGCATGTGTTTTATATTGTTTTAAATTTTTAAATTGTGTTTTAAATTGTTTTTTAAAAGTTGTATTTTAAATTGTATTTGTTTTTAGTTACTGTAAACCGCCCAGAGAGCTTCGGCTATGGGGCGGTATACAAGTATAATAAATAAATAAATAAATAAATAAAAACATGACTCTTAGTACACTCTAGAAAAGGGGACAAAAATTTGATTCCTATGATATAAGCACTAAGTCCTTCTTTGCAGTCATTTAATACTTTCCTCTATATCTTCACAACAGCCATCTGAGGTAAGTGAGGCTGACAGTTGGTGACTGACTCAAAGCAGGAAGTCAGCAAAAACAATGATGGGTTTAGTGGGTTTAAACTGTGAAACTGCACATGCTGAGACTATTTTAATTTTTGATTAACAAGGTTGGCCAAATGTTTTTTGTTTGTTTGTTGCTGAAAGTTGTGACACTCCATGGGCTTTAGATTTTTGTAAGGCCACAAAAGCTTATGTCGTAATAATGATTTTGTTACTCATTAAGATACCACACATCTTATTTCATGTGTTCTTTTTGGGGGAAAGGGGCGACCCTATTTTGGGAATTGCACCAGGGCTCTCAGCACCTTAATATGGCCTTTGTGTTTAGGCAAATGCTTGCTTTTGGTTCTCATCTTCCCTCTGCTCCTGATACAAATGGTTACCTGGCATGGTCTCGTTTGGCCCTGTGCAGAGGACTTGCTGCACCAAACCCCCAGTGCTGTTAAGGAGCGATTTGCACTTCCCATCTGCTAGAGTTGGCTTCACGTAGACAAAGGGCTCTTGGTGGATGGTGACAATCTGGGGAACGAGAAATCAGAGTCACATTTACCCTGTGGTTGTGGAGGTCACTTTCCCAAAAGGGGCTTGTGCAACAGACATACGTAACAGCAAATTGAACTCTGGATGATCAAGCTCTTCCCCCTGCTGAGGTCTGCCAGCCCACAATTGTGCTCCACTGCCACATGCATTAGGCAATAGCTGCTTTCCTGTTGCCATCTCTGGCATCTATTTATTAATATATACATTCATCTGTTACCTTAGGCAGAATCAATCCACAAATATTGGGGGGGGGAGTTTAAAACTGCTCTAGGGATTGAGTTGGGAAGGTGCAATCATGATGTCACAGGTGCTAGCCAATGAGCCCACCCCAGCAGGCGCTTCAGTTTAAACCATGCTAAACACTTTGGGAACCTTTTCTCCCCAATCATCCCCATGGACAGAAAAAAAAAATCTGTGTTTAAAGTGTAGCCATAACACAGACTGTCTCCACTTGTAAAGGCACATGCATGAACATGAAGGCACTCTGCACACAGCCTGTTATTTTGCAAGTTCATTTTGAATGTTTAATGGCCTGTCAAAGGATAATCCCTAGATTACAATTATCAAAAAGGCAAACACCCCTATTTTCTTAAAGTTGGCAATACCTTTAGCTTTGTAGACATTTCATAACCCTGGGGTGTCTCTGTTTCTCCTCCAGGCCAGATGATCTTGCGGTCATTCGGCAGAAACTGTGGATTTATAGGGAGGGAGGCACAGTTACAAACTGTTCCTGTTAACCGACAGGAGGGCAGTTACATGGCAATCCTCAGATGTTCTTTCTGTTGGAAATATATGGTTCAACTCAAACTGGTGGGTTGGGTCTCCATGGGATTAAAAAGGGTAGACAGAGAGGAGACCTCCTGGCTCCTAGGCTGCCCCTGTCCTTTGATCTCCTGCTGACTCTTCCTTTGTGTGTAAACAGATATTCTTAGGATATTGACCACATCTTCCAGCTCCTTCTTTGTTAGAGAGAGAGAGAGAGAGAGAGAGAGAAGACTTTTTAGCCTTTGTCTGTCTCTCCTCTCACTAGGCTTAGCATTTGCACTGCCAACCTGGCTAGGTACCTAGATGTAAACCTCTTTATTTTACAAGTATGTATTTCCTGAATAAACCAATGTTCTTACTTTGAAGCCTACCGTCTCAGTGTGACTAATTCCAGGAAACGTGTGCTGTTTAGCAAGGGCTTAAGCACACGCAAAGCTCCATCCAGTGCTACTCTGCAACACTTTCTTGGTCTGCTGTTTGCAGGGCTGTGTTTATATATTCTGCTGTTTCCCTGTGCAAGTCTAGAAATAGGTATAAAGCTCAGAGTTCAGAACCTCAGTTTTCAATTTTAAACATTTGCTCTTAAGGCAGGGGTGTCTAACTTGCGGCCCTTCAAATGTTGTTGGATTCCAACTCCCATCAGCCCCAATAGTCAGAGATTATGGAAATTGTAGGCTGTGAACACAGTGGCCGCCTACAACAAAGGGTTTTCATGAGCCACGTCTGGGAACGAATTGATTTGCAGATCAGTTGTGAAATCTCTGAAGCTTTTTTAAAACACACACACACACTCAAGGGGCTCCCACCAAAAGGAGCAGGGTTTGACCGTTCTCAGAAGAGAGAGGTGGAGACACACTGGAACTGGCAGAACAGGGAGTGTGGTTCTGCCTGGAGGCCACCAGCACCTGGTGAGGCAATGAGCAGCTACCTCTGCCTGAAAGCAGGAGATGCTGCAACAGGTGGGGAGAGCAGGGACTGAGCAGGTTTCTTGTAGCTGGGGACAAAACTTCAGCCCCTCACCTGCCCTTCCCCACAATTAGCAGAAAGAGAATAAGTCATGCAAAAATAGGTCTGCTGCACATTGCAGAATGTAAGCTTTGATTTGGCAAGACTCCAGGGAATGGTCTTGAAGATGCCGCTCTCCAGAGACGGGGAGTCACCTCCTGAGAGGGAATCTAAGATCAGTGCCAAAACTGTGCCAAAATTTGTATCTTCGTATCCCAGGACCACACCCTAAAAGCCCTGAGCCATTGCCGCCGCCGCCCCCCATCAGGAGCTATAAGAAGAACTCCATTTATTTCCACAACTGCTCATGTATAAGTGGCGAGACATGTGAGGGGACGTTGGCTTACTGCCGCCTTCCCTTGCACCTTCTGCAGATGTACGTACATGGCTGCCATTGTAGACTCCAACTTGGACCAATTTGTTGTTCTGCAGATTCATGACGCTGTAGTTGGCATATTTTCTGTCTCCGTCTTCATTGAACTCCACCCTGCCAGTTATGCCATCCGCATACTTGGAGTGCATCAGCACCCTAGAGAAAAGTTTACTCACTTAGGTTTCAGAGCGTGGGCGATAACAGGGCGGGAGGGTTCAGCAGTTGGCCACGGTCAGCGTTCATTTTTGGAAAAGCAAGCTGTCAGGACCGGAGGCCAGTCACAGGTGGTCACATGCAGACAGTCAAGCAGGCTAGTAAGCAATGGTCAGACAGGCGGATAAGCAACTTGGCCTGCACCCAAGCTGAGCAACACATTGCTCAAACTGAGGGATCCAAGCCAGAGGCAAGCGCTCTACAAGGCTAAATTGGGGTCCGATTTGCTTTTTCTGTTACCTGGTCCTTGCTGGACTGGAAGCTGCAATACCAATCCTGGCCATCTGCAGTGGGGGCACTGCAGTGCTGCTAAGATCAGCGCAGCAGCTGCCTCCACTGTCAGACTTTATGAGCTGCCAGAGTCCCTGGTTGCCTTTTACCAGTTTCTAGCCTTTATGGCTATGGAAAAATAAGCTTCAAAGCTAGCAGATAGTCCTTGAAGAATTCAAATAAGAGCCTCTGTTGTCCTCATCTCTGTAGCTCTTGGTCTTCTGCACCTCACCTCTGTCCTCTCCCTCCTCCCTTTAGACCCCTCCCTTTTCCAGCCCCCTCTTCCCTGGACCCCTCCTGCTGCCTTCTCAGCCCCCGCCTCCTCCCAGCCGAAGCCCCCACCTCTCGCCTGCTTTGCTGAGCACCTCGTCCAGGGGCAGCGAGAGGCCCTCTGGAGAGCAACACTGCCACAGGGGGTTGAGAAAGCCAGGAAAAGGCACCCAAGATGGGAAAGCCATTACCTCTTGAACAGGGGCCCCGTCTTCCAGATGTTGGTGTTTCCCACGCACCCCCTTGGGGGGTCTGTAATGTTCTCTTTCTCAAACAAGTCGTGCACAGCCTGGGCCACCATCGCCACAGCATCTCTGATGTGGGCAGACTCATTCTTCCCATTCATGAGCTGCAAACCAATCAGGCCTGAAGTATGGAAAACAGAACATAAGCAGAGCCCATCTAGGCTAAACCAAAGTGTCTGTGTGCGTGCATGTTGCTGGGATGGGGGGCTCCCACTAGCCCACCATTCTGTTCGAACCACCAGCCCCCAGCCAGATGTCTCTGAGGACTCGCCAGAAAGGGAATGAAGGTGTGCCCCATGATTTGGTATACTGCCTCTGAATTTGGAGGCTCTATTGAGCTTTCATGGCTAATAGTCACTGATAGGCCCATCACTGAATTTAGCTAATCTTTTTTTTTTTAAAGCCATCTAAGCTGGTGGCCTCAAATTGCATGTGTTGCATGAATCTCTCGCTCTACAGCTGTTTTCTCCACGCCACGTATGGTACAGCCCTGATTTGTCTCTCCTGTTGCTTGACCTCACACATGCAAGTCCCCTCATTGGCATTGACTGAAAGGTTGGACTAAAACCCAGAGTGGATTCACTGCCCCATTGGCAGCAGAGCCACCAGCCTCCATTGCAGGATAGGTGGGCAACAGGAGCACCACTCTGTGCTTCAAAAAGAGAGGAGGTGGAGGAGGAACAGTCTGCATTCCTTGGGAGTCAAAGCAGAGCAACAACTGGAGATGAAGAACCATGGGGGAGAGGAGGAGGAGGGTGGGTACCTTCTGGGGCATTGCGCAGGGCATTGCCTGAGATCTCCCTTTCTCCCACCAGCCACACGTAGCCTGGGCCAGTCATGTTTTCTTTAGCTGCTGCTGTGTACACGGTTGTAGCATCATCCTCACTGGAAAAGAACAAACAGCATGTCTGGCTGGCTGGCAGAGCAACGTCCCTGGTCCCCTCTCCTTGGATGTTCAGCCCAGAAGAACACTCCGCCAGAGCAGCAGGAGCCTCGTTCTGTCAAGGCTGTAAAACTCCTTGCTTTGTTATGAGAAATCAAGGGGAGGTGCCAGGTGCTGTGGTAACATAGTTTTTTCATCCTTTTGAGGGAAAGGTTAATTGGGTAATTGTCTCTGGCTGGGAGTGAGATTTTTCATCCATAAGAGGCGGCTCAGAAGTCTGGGTCAGTAGTCTCACTCTGGAGCGCCACCTTGCCTTTGGTGTTGGTCTGTTGTGGCTCCCTATCCATCCTGACTCGCAATTCCCTGAGGGGAAGAAAGCTAGCCATTGAGAGATCCTATGCTGTGTGAGTATAGCCTAAGCAGAAAGCTTTGTTATTTTGATTTGTACCAAGAAACTTACTTTACCTTTTTACTTGTTAAATCTTACCCATTTGGGTATATAGTATTAGGATTCAATTTGCTGTTAAAACTTATTTTTGTGCACCTTTTTTGTTCTTGTAACCTTTTATGCTTTTCTTATTTTCTTTTTTAATAAACTTTAATTACTTTAAACCAACATGTGTTTATTCCAGAGAAAGGGGTCAGTTCCTAAATTCAGTCCTTGACATTTAACCACAACTACTGTGTAACCGAGAAATGTTTTTACCTAAGACTTCAGAAGGGGCCAGGAGTGTATCCAGACTCTGGTCCTGAGAGGCTCAGGTGTTTAAGTGGGCTCTGGGGTTCCCTTTGCCCCAGAGTAGCTAACCAGTTGAAGGGTGGTGGCAGTACTACCTTGCAGGGTTGGTATTGACGTGCACAACCTTGGCAAACCAGGATTTGCTGGGATCAATTGCCCAAGGCTGGGGATTGACTTCTGGGACAGTGAGAGCAGATGGGGAAGAGTTCCCCGCTTTCATTACAGTTTAAGGTTGTAGACACAAGCTGAAGCACCTCAGATTGGGTCCAGAAACAAACTGACAACCAATACAGCTGTTTTAAAACTGGAGTTATATGAATACTAAAGGGAACCCCAGTCAGTCATCCGGCTGTTCCATTTTGGGTCAGATGAAGTTTCTGAGTTGTCTTCAAGGGCAGCCCCATGTGGAGCATGTTGCAATAATCCAGTCTGGACATCATCTCTATCCCAAAGGGGCCATAGCTAGCGAACCAGCAGCACTTAGAAAGAGGCACTCCTAGCCGCTGAGGCCACCTGAGCAGGAATGTGATAATGTTGGATCCAGCCCCCAAGCTATGCACCTGCTCCCTCCAGGAGAATAGAACCCCACCCAGGACAGGGCATCTTCCCATTTCCTGCACTTGAGAACCTGGAACACATAATACCTGTGTCTTTTCAAGATTTCACCCTCAGTTTATCAGCCCACATCCAGCCCATCACTGCCTCCAAACACCTGTCTAGCACCTCAGCCGCCTCTCCCAGTTCAAATGGAACAGAGAGAAAGAGCTGAGTACAATCCACATATTGATACTTGTTTTATTTATTTATTTATTTGATTTATATCCCACCCTTTCTCCCAGTAGGTGCCCAGGGCAGCAAACAAATGCACTAAAACACTTTAAAACATCATAAAAACAGACTTCAAAATATATTAAAACACAGCCATTAAAAACATATTAAAACAAAACATCTTTAAAAACATTTTTAAATGACCCACTGAAGTTAATACACATTGCTAACTTAGGTTTATTAATTTCTGACTAGGATTTAGTTGACTGCCATCCTGGGTGTGTGTGTGTCGGGGGGATCGTGGTCAACTAAGTCCTAGTCAGGGACCAGAGTTCTGCAACTTGTGTGGTATTTTCAATTCTCTTCCCTCTTTTACTTAAACAAAGATTAAAAAAGGACAGTGAGTCAGTATCTCCCAGTTTTTCAGTGAAAAGTAGCCCCTGTTTCTGCCTTGCAGTGTTTAATCTGACCCAATCCGTGCAAAGACATGGGGGTGACTGACAAGCATTTTGCATATAATATTTTACATTGTCTTATGAAGTATAGCATTGTTGATTGGAAGCACAGAATTTGGTAAGTTCATTCTTAATATTTAGAAGTGATTCAACCAGGCTTAGGTTATTTCTCTAAGCAACCCTCAACTGTGAAGGTAAAATCCAAACCGTCTGGTTACTGAAGTTGCAGTCCTAAACCACTAGGCAGGAAGCCCCACTGAACATTCTGATACTTACTTCTCAGTAAACACGCACAGGACTGCATTGCATTGTACATCTCCAAAATGTGTCTGGATTTTGAATTGAGGCTAAAATGCTGTGTAGCTCTACTAGAAATTTTGCCACACTCCCTCCAGCGTGAGATGGACTAGAGGCCTTGAGGGTCATGTCAGGGAGAGTCAGCTCACAAAGGGATGGAGGGAGCTGCCTTGTGCTGAGTCAGACCATTGGGCCATCTAGATCAGTATCACCTGCACTGAGAGGCAGCGGCTCTCCAGGGTGTCAGGCAGGGCTCTCTCCGAGGACTACCTGGAGATGCCGGCGTCGGGGATTGCACCTGGGATCTTGCACGCAAGGCAGATGCTCCACCTCTGAGCTGTGGCCCTTGGGAGCCATGGATTCAAATTCCCGCTGAGTCAGATAGTAGCCACTAGAGATGAGGTGAAAGGGAGATTTTTTATGATCATTTTCAGCTGTAGTAAATAAACCAAAAACCCTCAGCAATTTTTGGCGGGGGCTGCTCCGAAATGGGGTGAAAATGTTTACCCATTCCGAGTAAGGGTAGTGCCAATATGGAAAGCATTGCCTTTGCTCTGAACTGGTGTTGCTCACTGTGGAAACCATCATCAAGTAACCGAATCAGACTAGCCGTGTAGCTTTGCGATGTAATCCTGTTTGTGACATGATCCCCCACCCCCTGGCTGAGGATGATTACACCTGTGGTTAACCTAGAAAGAAAACACAGTAATTTGGACAACTGGCTCAGCTTTTAACAAGTCTTATTTTCTGTTTATTTGCCCTCTCTAGTACTGCGGCCTCAGCACCAGAAAAGGGAAACAATAGCAAAGGGGACTGAAAAAAGGCAAACATTTTTGTAGATAGGGAGAGTTTCAGGAATAGTTTTGACAGTTCCACTCCCCCATAAAAGCAGTTTGCCCCCAAAATCAGAACAGTTGCTCAGGCCTTACCTTGCAGACAAGATTATGACCCGCGCCTCGAGTTCCTTGGCTTCCAGGAGCAGTGAAGTCACATTTTTTGTTCCCGGTTCAAATTGTAGCACTTTCTCAGCCTGTAATTCGTGTGAGCAAAGCAGGTTAGTCCAATAGCCAAACACCTTTGTGCAAGAGCCATGCTTTCTAGGAAAGAGAATTCCTTAACTCTTTCAAAGCACTGCTAGGTATGGAAAGGAAGGTAGCTAAGTTGTTTTCTTTTCTCTTTTTTCTTTCTTTTCTTTTTCTCTTAAGGTTCTTTTTCCCCTTTTTGTTTTGTCTATATTTTGTTCTCTCTAATTTTTAGAAAATGTTTTGCACTGTGCATGCAAACAGAAGTCACTCAAGACCCAAAAGAGAGGCGTGCATTTGTACAGGAAAGAGAAAAGGGCATATATGGAAATATATATATAGATTGATAGATATACTGATTTATTTTGCAATGCAATTGAAAACTCAAACCAGTGTTGTTTTTCAAAAAAACCAAAAACCAAAAAACACGGGAACTGAAAAATAAAAAATAAAAAAAATGCACAAGGTTCACCTCCAAAGGGGGGGGGATCAAAGTGAGCGTCTCACACCAAGGAACCATTTCCTTTCAGGGTGGGTGGGGAGGGGAAAGGACAGCAGGAAGGGATTGATTCAATTGTCCAAGAAAGAAAGAAAAAAACTTGCAAGTTAATTATTGCTTTACATGCATATCTCCAAAAGAAATATTTCCAGGGTTGGCTTGCTACATTTCCATTCTCAAGGTCAAACCAAACTTATCCCAACATAAAAGAACGTGCTACCAAAACATGGAGTTTGCTCGCTTGCTTGATATAGATATATATATATATTATTTTTTCTTTTCTTTTTTAAAGTTTGTTTGGGTTTTGTTTTGTTTTTTTTTGGTGCTTGTGGCCAAGATCATCATTTTGCTAGTTAGGTTGATGGGCGGCGTGCATTGTCCATGCAAATATACCTTGGGTCCTCGCTTGTTGTCATAGGATAGTTGTTCGAGGCTGTCATAGTTCCTTTTTTTACTCTGATGAATAATGTGCACAGAAAAAATATGTAGACACAGAAGAATATTATAAACAGTTGAAAAAAAATGACGTGTAGTAAAGCAATCCAATATCCAACTCCTCCTCCACTGTTTGTGAAACGGAGACTTGATGAGACTGGAGCACGCAAAACCCATGGCGATGGGGCCAGGGGAGAGAGGACTTCGGGGCTTTCTGTTGTGCTGGCATGGAAACATTTCCTAATGGCTGGCAATGGTCAGCTCCGGGGCAGACACTACCCCCCCCCGGGGCTCAGGCAACCATTCCCTGTCCCTCCACAACCTCACTCACTGGGTCTTCCTTTCCCTCTCTCCTGATGGCCAAGCTTGCCGAGGGGGTCTGACCGAGTGGATCTAGGGTGTGGTCAACGCATCTTTGCAAGAGGGCGTGTTTCCAGCCACCCTGAAAGAAGCAGTGATCCGACAGCTCCTGAAAAAGCCCACCCTGGACCCATTGGTTTGTGACAACTACTGACGGGTCGCAAATATCCCCTTCTTAGGGAAGGTGATGGAGAGGGTTGTGGCACAGCAATTGCAAGTACTCTTGGATGAAACAGATTATATCAACCCATTCCAGTCTGGGTTCAGGCCTGGTTATGGGACTGAATCGGCCTTGGTTGCCCTGATGAATGACCTTTATCGGGAGAAGGACAGGGGGAGTGTGACCCGGTGTTCTTACGTGATCTCTCAGTGGCTTTTGATACCATTGACCATGGTATCCTCCTGGGCCGACTTGGTGAGATGGGTATCGGAGGCACTGTTTTACAGTGGTTCCGATCCTATCTCCAGGGTAATTTCCAGAGAATAGCATTGGGTGACTGTCTTTCAGCCCCCTGGTAATTGTGCTGTGGGGTGCCACAGGGTACCATCTTGTCCCCCATGCTGTTTAACATCTATATGAAGCCCTTGGGAGCAGTCATCAGGAGATTTGTGGCAAGGTGTTCGCAGTACACTGACAATACCCAGCTCTATTTTTCTGTAACATCTGAATCGGGAGAGGCCGTGCAAGCCCTGGACTGCTGGCTGGACTCAGTAGTAGGCTGGATGAGGGCCAATAAACTGACTCTGAATCCTAGCAAGACAGAGATGCTGTGGGTAGTTCCCGAGTTCAGATAATTGTTCCTTTGCCTGCTTTGGACGGGGTTGTGCTCCCTCTGAAAGAGCAGGTCCATAGTCTGGGGTGCTCCTGGATCCACCTTTGTCGCTAGAGGCCCAGGTGACCTCAGTGGCTAGGAGTGCCTTTTACCAACTTCAGGTGGTAAGACAGCTGTGGCCATTTCTGGACCAGGATAGCCTGACCGCAGTTGTCCATGCACTGGTAACCTCCAGGATGGATTACTGTAATGTACTCTATGTGGTGCTGCCCTTGAGGTTGGTCCAGAAGCTGCAGTTGGTTCAAAATTCAGTGTCATGACTGCTCAGTGAGGCAGGGTATTGCCAACATGTCACCCTACTACTGAAAGAATTGCACTGGCTGCCCATTAGCTACTAGGCTAAGTTTAGTTTTGGTATTCAAAGCCGTACACAGCTCGGGACCAGGACAACTGAAAGACCATCTTACCCCTTATATACCCAGTCGATCTCTATGCTCTGATCCCATCTTATTAAGAGGTCTGTTCCACACAACATAGGAAGTGGACCTTTAATGCAGTGGCACCAACATGTTGGAATTCCCTCCCCTTAAGGTGCCATCTCTGTTATCTTTCTGGCGTCTGCTGAAGACCTTCCTCTTTCAACAAGCCTTTTGAGACTTTATCCCAGCCTGTGTCTGTGCTGGAATGGCTTTTTAATATGTTTTTAAAGCTTTTTGTTTGTTTTAAGATGTTTTTATATATTTTAAAGTCTGTTTTCAAGATGTTTTGGAGTGTTTTTAATGTTTTGTTTGCTGCCTTGGGCTCCTTCTGGGAGGGAGGGCGGGATATAACTTTTAATTAGTATTGTTGTTGCTGTTGTTAATATTAACAACAACAATAAATAATTCAACCATTCACCCAGTGATGAGTTACTTACCCACTGTGTTCCTACACTACCTGTTGCATTGGCTTGCTAGGCAGCAAGGAGGATTTGGCCAGACTAGCACACTGATGATGTGCCACTGGCACCTTTGTATGCCGCCCTCTGTGAGAGAATGAGGAACTCAAGGAGACCTTTCCTGGATCAGACCAAAGGTCCATCTAATCCAGTGTTCCCTTTACAAGTGAAGCCAGTCAGACGCATGCAGGAAGCCCACAAGTAAATCCTGAACCCTCCTCTGTAGTTTTGTCCCTAGCGTCTGGTTTTCATAGGTATGCTGCCTCTGACTGTGGAGGTTCTTTTAACTATCATGGCTAACATATCTAACTTTCATGATTTTTTAAAAGCCATCTATTATTTTTTAAATCCATGCCTCAGATTACAGCTAGGGCTTACTGGACAACAGAAGCACTAGAAAAGGAATTGTTCAAACTGTGCACTGTGAGAGGGGAGCTCATGCCCCACAAGAAATAAACTAAGAAATGTATGTGAGGATTCAATGATTTCTCAGCACCATTGGAAGAGGAGGTTGCCTGCTGTGTTTCTGCACAATTGACTGATCTAGCCATATCCCCTTCTGGCTGACCTCTGCTAGAGGGTGGGTATCTCTGCACTGAGTATGATTGGATCTTCCCAGTCATTCCATGGATGGCCTTTTGGGCCCCTTCCGACTCTGCTGTTCTGTGATTCCATGATTCTGTCATTGCCAATGGCAGACATGGATCAAAATTTCCCCATCCCAGAAGTTGTTGCTTGCCTCTCTGCATGAATCCATGCTGTGAATCAGTGATCCACAGGCTGGGTGTGCACATCACCCTAAGGCCAGACATGGCTTCGTATGCACATGCAAATGTGTTGGCTTCCAGAGAGGAGGAGGACTCAGCCACTTTGCTCCTTCCTGGTGCTTTGTGCGACCGCCCCAAGGTTTGGCTCAGTGCATTATCCAAAACCAGGCTTCTGTTTCCGCTCTGGTTACCATGAGCTGCTGTAACCAAGGTTTAAGCACAAGCCTTGGTTCAGACAATCTAATAATTAGCTTGGATGGATCAGTATGGCAGCAAAAAGGACTGAGCAAAGGTGGCTGCGAGCTTCACTCGTGCATGGAAGTTAAGTCCTGAGTGAAGGAATATAAGCAAACTGTGCCTCCCATTTTAATTAAGGAAAGGCTCTTAGATATTTGGTAGATATAATACTGTCCACAAAACAGTGTTTGATTTCTATAAAAAGGTAGACCCTAGGACTCAGGGTGGTAGATTAGATGGGCCCCTTTGGCCTGGTCTAGTGGGACGTCTCTTAGCTTCTTGAAGGACACCAGCTCTTTGGCCAACATGCAGCCACCGGACCCTACTAAGTTTTATTGCTGGTGGAGTGCCGTCGTGTAGCGATTGAGTTCACGAGCAATGAGACAGGAAGGCCCTCATCCAAATTTCAGCTCAGTTAGCAGCTCACAGTGTGACTGTAGGCTAGGCAGCTTTCTCAAGGAGTGCCATGGAGCAAGTGCTACTGGCCTACCTTTCAGGGTTGGCCTAACAGGTACTAAGACATGACTCTTTTTGAGCACAAGGCCTTGTCATTCTTCAGGGATCAGCACCACAAAGTTACCTTTCTGAGTGGATAGACGACTGTTTCTTCTTGTCTTTAGCGTGTCTGCACATGAATACACACCCATGAGCATTGAGGCTCTACGCAGTGTGCAGCCAGCCAACTCACATATGCTGCAGCTGCTGAGGTATATTTTGAACTATTGATGATGATGTAGTTTTTCTGATCCATCTTTAATCAAAAGAACAAACGTTTCTTTACATGGTGCTTTGCTTTAAATCAGTGGAGGACAAGAGTAATTGAAAACAGCACACCAGAGGTAGAGGGCAGAGACCCTCCCTCTGGTATGGGGAGAGCTTTGGCAGTGATCTTTGGAGTAAGAATCAGGACATCTTGCACACACCCTATTTTCATCTCTGAATTGCTGGATTAGTAATCTTGTTGTCATCACGGCCACGTCCAATACTTGCTGTGGTTAAGTTCCCACCACATGGCAGAGGGGGCCGGCCAGGGCACAGACTGGGCTGCATTCTGGCTGTACAGAGCTGCTCAGACTGAAGGGCCAAGAGGAGACTTGGAGGTCTAGGAAAGGAGAAAGCAGCCAAGGAAGCTGCAGGCCAAGGAGAGGAGCTGAGCTGGAAGAAAGATGAACGTGGTCAGGAGCGGGAAAGAGAAGGTCATACATGGATTAGAAATAACCATTCCAACCTTTGTCTCCTTGTCATAATAGTCATAGCTGTTGTTTTCTTTTGTGACAAAATGTTGGAGTAGCACAGCATGGCGATTCTTCTTCTGTGCTTTGCAGTGGGGATGAGGGTGTCGTCTTGAATGGACCTTTCTACAGTAAGTGTGGGAGAGGGAGGGCAGCTAGGCATGCTGGGGGTGAAAGGAGGGAGGGCAAGTCCTAGTGGAAACAGGAGCAGGGCGTGGAAGGACTCGAAACTGGGGACCTGCCAAAGGCCTCCCTTGACGACTGGGGAAGAGGTAAGAGGTAAGAAAGCTGGGGGCCCACACAGACAAGGTCAGGATCTGGCTGTTGCCCAGGTACAGATTAAGCCTGACGGAAAGGCTTTTGAGCTGGCCTGAGCAACTGCAGCTCTCTAGCCCTCTGTCTCTACCGCCGGTTGCGGCTGGGGGGCCTGCCCACTCCCCCAAGGGTAAACTGGGTAAGCTGCCTGCCTTGCCACTGAGGAAGGGAGGGGGGTTTGCAGAGCTCCAGGTCATGGTGCCTCTCATTTCACAGTTGTTGCTGGTTTGATTTGATTTGTTTTTAATGCAGGAGATTTTCGACCATGGCAAAGCAAGTGAAATGAATAAAGAGTACAAACTTTTGTCAGGTACTACTCAAGAGACACTGTTGATGCTTAAAGCATAATGTTAGTCATGTTAACAATGGGAAGAAAGAGGGTGTTTTACATACAGAAGTCTACATACATAGAACAAGCCTGAGACTTTAAAAGGATTTTGCCGTATCAACAACATGTTACATGGCAGGACGGAGGAGCTACTGACCTTGGACTCTTTCTCTTCCAAGAGGGTCTCCAGTTTCTTTTGGGCAGCCCGCCCTTCATGGTCGTCGCTGACGATGAGGATGATGTGATTCCACTTGTAAAAGCGCATCATCTCAAACCAGACGTTGGACTGGTGAGAGTAAGGGGGGACGGTGCGCAGGAAAGACAAGTGGATACTCTGGGAAAAGAGCAAACAGCCAAGAGGGTTGAGGGACTGGGGTCCTTCTCGACTTCAATGGGAAGGGCAAAGCGTTTGGGCTTCGGAGCTGAGATGGCTGCCATCTACACACTGACCCTTTTCTCTTCACTAGCCGTTCTGTTCTTGGAGTCCTTCCAGATGGACCTTTTTTGAGGGATGGGTGCTCCCCAGTCATGCAAACTTTTTGCAGCATCCACACAATGTCTCTTTGCCCACCTTTTCCTCCCATTCAATTCAGATTTACCCTTTCTGGGGTAAACTTTCTGGGGTAAACTTACTGGATTAAGTTAAGAGAAACTGTTGCCAACAACCTCTTTGTGAAATGCGAGTGGCCTGTTTGTAATATTAAACCTATATCTGGAAGCCCCCTTTTTTATGGGGAATCCAGACAATGCTGCTCCCAGATGGCAGCATTAAAGAGTTTTCTATGTTGTTGAACCCAGTGTTTCTTCAGACCTCTTTTGTGGCAATTTTGCTCTTTGGGGTTTTGGTTCCTCCCCCCCCCCCAATGCAATTACAGCTCGAGTTGGTCTTGTATGCAAAGCACTATTGAGGCTTTTCAGGCCTCCTGTGACTTTAATTGTGAAAGAACATTATTTTGCTATACAAATAAAAATACAAAAACAATGTAGGGAAACCAGTCATTAAAACTCCCACACTCCATCTGTGGGAAGAGAAACTGACCTTGGAGCAATTAAAAGAGTCTATTCAAGGGAAACTCCCAAGGCATTTTTAAAGTAATAGTTGTGTGTCCAAATGGAAACCCAACCCTAGTTTTTGGACACCCGGGACACATAAAATTCAATAAATGAACCAAGAACACAAATTCAGATTGGAAACCCCTGAAACATTTTAGTGAAATTGAATAGAAATACTTGACAATAGGGGCACATTACACAATAATTCTTAGGGTTATTACGAACTATCAGTCATTCTAAAAAGCTTGTTAACAACATCTCTCTCCCTATACGCTGTGATGTCTGGTTTTCTGTATCTTTGTTCTTTTTTCATAAGAATTCTGCTGCAGGAGGACATGGCTCATAAGCACCAGTCTTTAATTTTAATTTGCTTTTTCGTTCATGTATTTACTGGTGGGTGGGCAGGCTAATAAGAATTTTCCTAGGCTAGTAATGTGTAAATGCATTTGCTGTTTTCACATCCTGAGTTTCTTTGGTTTTGTTACTTTTTGTTTTGTTTGAACCACTTTCGCCTTGATCCAAACATCAGAGGCTTCCACAGGCAAGCCATTTGGATGAAAAAATAGACTCCCAGCAACAATTTCTTTAAAAATGCCCTGGAAAATCATACACACACAAACACACGGGATAGGATCCTCTCCTTTTTTATGTTCCACTTTTAAGTGTGGCCCCATAGTGGTCATTAATGATCCGATTCTTTTCATTTTTGCAATTGCTATTTATTCACGAGTCTCCACTGCTATTGATCTTTATTCTGAACTCTGTAATTATTTCCTGTTTACATTCCTTTTCAAGTGCACTGCAGAGAGGATTAAGGCAGATAATGAAGTCAGTGTCGCTGCTTCCAATCAACACTTCATTCCCCCCTGCTGCTTTCTATCTGTCAGTTACAATCAACACTGCATTGACATCCTTGAATGGGAATACACATTTGAAGAGCTCACATAGAAAGTAGATCAATAAAAGTATCACTCACACTATCGATGATTTCAAAGTGAATTAAAAAAAATAATAAGAATGAGGCGTGGAGAGTTGCTACTTTAAAATTCTCTCGGCAAAGATATCCAGAGAATATCGGATATAATACTCCCATGGCAAATCCGATTACTGCACAAACGGAGCCCATTGCTCTCTCTCACACACACACACACGCATGCACACGCGTGTGTGCGCATGAACGAGATCAACAGGAAGCAATAAAATGGTCGGGATGTTGAAACAGGACCCTTGAAGAAACATTGGCAAGGACCTTGGCTGGACAGAACTTACTCACGAGTAAATATTTTAGTAGGATCTTTAGTAGGAAGGACATAGCCCTATACTAAGCAATGTGTGGAACCCTGTTTTAATTTGGCTTCCATCAAGACACAAAAAAGCAAATGCCTTAGCAGCACCACTCACTGAGCTTGTAATTATCTTGAAATGTTTTTTTTAAATGTACATTTTCCTGATTTTGTGAGCTGCCTTTAGTATGGTTTACCATGGAAAAGCAGCATACAAATAAAACAACTCTAATGATAATTATGATGATGATGGAAGGAGCATCAAGGGGCCTAAAAGAAAATGAGTGGTTCATAAAATTATGACGGGTGTGGAGGGGGAAATTTCTCTGTCACAGTACTAGTGTTCCTCATATCCACTCCCATAGTACTAAAGCTGTGGGGCGGGGGGGAACCAAATGAAGCCAACTTTGGTAGACGGAGAACCAAAAGAAGGAAAGATGTTTCACAAAGCATATTTAACTTAATGGAAGTTGCTTCCACAAGAGGTGGTGATAACTTAGCTAGCTTTAAAGTAGGTTAGACAAATTTGTGAAGGGTAGTCTCTTAACAGCTATTATTAATTAATTTATTGATTGATTGATTTATATCCCGCCCTTCTTCCCAGGGCAGCAAACAAAAGCACTAAAAACACTTAAAAAAATTAAACATATTAGCCACCACCAATGGTGTGGTGGAATCTGCTCTGGGTTTTAGTCTGAACTTTCAAGGAGTTTTAGCACCTTGGACAGCTCCTTGACATATTCCACTGCCCCACTGACATGGAGCCAGCAGTGTAACGGAGCCTCCATTTTCAGTGGAAGGATTTGCTGCCTCCACATCCCAGATGTTGGGAGGGAGAGTGCTGTTTCCTTCAAGCTTGACTTCAGGAGTGATGGGCGCTTTCGGGCTTCCACGCATAGCCACATCTCAGCAGTGGTGAGGGAACCATCCCAACTCTCTCTCACACACAGAGAGGGGCTGCATGTACTCACACACACAGGCGCAAGCCCCCCCATGTCCTGATGACCACGAGGGGGGCAATTTGTATCTCCATGAGGGCACTGGGCTCTCCCCATCCCAGCACTCTGGGTCTGCTTTAAATGTATTCTTTCTTTTTGCCACGGACACTCACATTGATTGCATGGGGGGGGACAAAATTGGCTTTGGGGTCTGGATGAGGGCCCTGAACTGGGAGCTACCCCTCCCCATTTCCCCAGTTTGTGGACTCCTGGGAGGCAGCCTCTGCTAGAAACAAGTTGCTGGCTGGATCAGCCAGGTGGATGCAGGGACGCTTCTCAGATCCTGACAACAAACATCTGGCCCTCCCCACTCTGGGAGTGTGCAGGTCAGTTTTAAGCAGTTTTAGCCCATTCTGCTACATGTAGGTCAGCATTAGGAACTGCCCACAGGAATGAATCAGGGCACACAGAGAGATGGGAGGGGCAGCTCTGGGCCTTCTGTGACGAGCAGCAGAGAAATTGTGACTGCCGCCACCTGAGTCTCCTGATTTGCAGCAGCTTTACAGAGTAAATGCTGGGCTAGACAATGTTTATGTGGCTCTCTAGATTCTGCTGAGCAAGCTAATCTCTGAATTGACTGAACACTGCATCCCCATCAAATTATAAATCACTGCAGCATTTGTATCCCTCTGCCATTGCACCTCTCACTGCTGGAATTCAGATTGTAAGCTCCTGGGTACCAGGGCACCATTCGTCTCCATAAAGTACCATAGATGCTGATATGCAAACGATAATAACAATGAGTTGGTTAGTTACCTTATCTGAATATATGGACATGCGCGTTGTCAACCCAATGACAGGGATCCTATAGAATCCAGCTGTGTAGGACACAGGCGTTGGTGTTAAGTGGTCATTTGGAGCTGGTGGATGACTCACTAAGATGGCATAGACCTGCAAGATATAACACACATTCACGCATGATCTATGTTAGAAGTCTGTGAATGTCCACTGTAGCCAACCAGAATGGGATGGTTGAACTGGAAAATGGTATGGTATAGGGATGGTGTAGAACTGAATTTCTGTGGGTCCCCACAGCATAAGGAGCATAAGGAGCTTTTTGCCCACAGTTCTGCACCCCCATTAACTCCTGGCTTCACAATTCATACAAGATGAGAGATGTACTTGCTAGTAAATTAAATACTAGTTTAGCCATCAGAGTTGCACCTTTCCGCACAACTGAGACAGGTTGCCACCTTTTAAGAATGTATTTTTTAAAGTGCCACATCCAAGATTATCCATTCATGTTCTTCTTTATAAGAAACCATTTTAAAAATCATTTTTACAAGATGTTTTAAAATAGCTAATCAGTGCTATTCACCAGCAACTCCAACCTGCAGAACCATTTCATTTTTGCAAGCTTGCGTAGGAACTAATTATTGGTGCCTTACAGAGCAATGAAACTGCCTCTGTCAGTTTCCTGCTATGTTTAGAAACACCAGCCGTACAGTCAGTTTGTGCTGGGACATAATCTTGTCCTGTTTGCTTTGATCCGTTCAGTCTCTTCCCTCTTTTCCTCCCATTTATACAGTGTTGGGGGCGGGCCACCCTGAATACTACTTGCTGGCAATCGCAGGTGGGGCAGCACTGCTGCTGCACTCAGGTCCTCCCTGTGGGCCTTCTTCCCTTTGGGGTACCTGGTCGGCCACTGGGTAAACAGGGGCTGGACTAGATGGGCCCCCTTGGCTTGACCCACCCAGGGGGCTCTTCTTAGGTCCTTATGTACTTGGCTTGTGCTCATCCTGACAGATGAGAGACAACTGCAAGAGGAGGCTGTTTCCTTTGGGGGTTGAGGTTATGGATGCCTATATCAGAGAGAGAGAGAGAGAGAGGGAGAGAAGGGTGCTGTGAGAAGGCAATTCTTGCAGAGAGCTGAAGGACGTTTGGAAGAGCACATGATATCCCTGAGCAAACAGTTTTGCCATGGGTGTTTTTTTTTTGTCCTGCTTGGTCCGAGGCACCAGTGGGCCAAAGGAAACGCAAGGATAGATGCCATGGAAGGCACTGCCTCTCTCTCAAACAAAAAACATTTTTTTCTGCCTCCATCCTTAAATCTGTAATAATTCACCCCCTGCTTTAAACAACAACAACAACATTAACCCAGAATGAACCTACTGTGGATGTAGATTCCTTGGCCTTCCCACCACGCCACCAGACTTCCTTACTCCCAGGGAAAAGTAACTGAGCGAGTGGTGCTTCTTCAGCTCCAGGCACTGTTCTGGAGAGCTCTTTGCCTGCCCAACTAGTTTTGGCCCATGATGCTTTGATGCCCTTATGGAGCCCAGATGGGTGCTCTTCCTCAAGGACCTTGCCTCCCTTATGCCCCTGAACCATGTTTCACTGGTTATGCTAACATACCCTAAATACAACCAGCTTGGTTTGGTTTTATTAAAGCCATCAGTATGTATTTTTGTATGTAAGCATCTATTATTCTTGTTGGTTTTATGTTTTGACACTGTTCTTTGATCAGTTTTGTGCTTTACATTTTATTTCCGAATACTGTTTGGGTATTCCCTGAATGTAGACCAGTTTGTTCCTGCTAAATAAATAATTAAATAAATAATGGGCATGTGAGTTCTGTTTTTGAGTCCAAGCACAGAAAACTCACAGGGTATGGCTGTGGGATTCAACTTCCTGAGAGTTTAAGCTTTCCTTTATTAAAAGTCAAGATTCTAGCCTGTATGAAGGCAAAGATCTCCTTGGAAATGTGCATGCTGTATCTGCTGAAATCTCAGGGGCCATAGTAGGAGGGGCTGAATAAGTTTATTAGTTATCAGGGGGTGGCGTTGTAGTGCCTGACATAAATTATGACAGGCAAAACCAGAACAAAAGGAAAGATTCTGCTAGTTTGCAGGATTTGCATCTCTTTATTTATTAGATTTATATCCCGCCCTTCCTCCCAGGAGGAGCCCAGGGCGGCAAACAAAAAGCACTAAAAACCCTCTAAAATATAATAAAAACAGACCTTAAAATATATTACAACAAATCATGTTTAAAAACATATTTAAAACAAAACGTCTTTAAAAACATCTTTTTAAAAAAGCTTTAAAAACATATTAAAAAGCAATTCCAACACGAGCGCAGACTGGGATAAGGTCTCTGCTTAAAAGGGTTGTTGAAAGAGGAAGGTCTTCAGTAGGCACCAAAAAGATAACAGAGATGGTGCCTGTCCAATATTTAAGGGGAAGGAATTCCAAAGGCTTGGTGCCACAACACTAAAGGTCCGCTTCTTATGTTGTGCGGAATGGACCTCCTGATGAGATGGTATCTGCAGGAGGCCCTCACCTGCTGAGCGCAGTGATCAACTTGGTATATAAGGTATCCTGGCCCCAAGCTGTATAGGGCTTTGTACACCAAAACCAGAACCTTAATCTTAGCCCGGTAGCAAATGGGCAGCCAGTGCAATCCTTTCAGCAGTGGGGTGACATGTTGGCGATACTCTGCCCCAGTGAGAAGTCTTGCTACCACATTTTGCACCAGCTGCAGCTTCTGGACCAACCTGGACCAGCGCCACATAGACCTCATTACAGTAATCCAGCCTGGAGGTTACCAGTGCATGGACAACAGTAGTCAAGCTATCCCAGTCCAGAAATGGCCACAGCAAGATGGTAGAAGGCACTCCTAGCCACAGAGGTCACCTGAGCCTCTAGCGACAAAGATGGATCCAAGTGCACCCCAGACTATGGACTTGCTGTTTCAGAGGGAGTACAACCCCATCCAAAGCAGGCAACGGACCAATTATCCAAACTTGGAAACCACCAACCCATAACGCCTCCATCTTGCTAGAATTCAGACTCAATTTATTGGCCCTCATCCAGCCACCATCGAGTCCAGGCATCCGTCCAGGGCTTGCATCGCCTCCCCTGATTCAGATGTTACAGAGAAATAGAGCTGGGTATCATCAGCATACTGCTGACACCTCACCCCAAATTTCCTGATGACTGCTCCCAAGGGCTTCATATAGATGTTAAACAGCATTGGGGACAAGATGCCAGGGGGCGAAGCAACAATCACCCAGTGCTATTCTCTGAAAACAACCCTCAGATACCCATCTCACCAAGTCAGCCCAGAAGGATACCATGGTCAATGGTATCAAAAGCCACTGAGAGATCAAGTAAGAGTAACAGGGTTGCACTCCCCCTGTCCTTCTCCCAATACAGGTCATCCATCAGGGCGACCAAGGCCAATTCAGTCCCATAACCAGGCCTGAACCCAGACTGGAATGGGTCAAGATAATCTGTTTCATCCAAGAATACTTGCAATTGCTGCCCCACAACCCTCTCAATCGCCTTAGTTAAAAAGTGGGTATTTGCCACCGGGCAGGCGTTGTCACAAACCAATGGGTCCAGGATGGGCTTTTTCAGGAATGGTCAGATCACTGCCTCTTTCAAGGTGGCTCCCTCCTGCAATATGTCATTGACCACACCCTGTATCCACTCAGCCAATCCCCCTCGGCAAGCTTTAATAATCCAAGAGGACATGTTGCTTACCTCATCATCACAAACACCTTGTCGATGTCATCAGGCCGCATCAACTGAAACTGACCCCAAGAAGTTGCAGCAGACATTGCACTGGACACTTCATTGGGGACTACAGTAAATGTGGATGGGGCATCAAGACTGCTACAGAGATGAGCAACTTTACCCTCAAAGTGCCTTGCAAACAATTCACAGTGGGCCTCCGAAGGGTTGATATCAACAGACCCCTGACAATGTGGAAAAGCTCCACTGAACGGCTACTTGAGGATGTGATGGTGGCAGAGAAGTGGGCCTTCTTCGCCACCCTCACTGCCACACAGTAGGCATGGTTATGACATTTTACTCATGCCCGATCAGTCTCACAGCACGTCTTTCACCACTTGTGCTCTAGCCGTTATCCAGCCAGTTTCATTGCCCTTAGTTCACTGGTGTACCAAAATGCTGGAGAGGGTGCTCAGGGTCAACTGTGTCAAGAGCCCGATGTGCCTTGCTGTTCTACAGCATGACAAGGGCTTCAACAGGGTCACCTGCTCTATCTACTGGGAACTGTCCCAGGGCATTCAGGAATCCTGTGGGTTCCATTAGTCTCTGGGGGTGGACCATCTTAATCTGTCCATCTTAGTCCACAGATGGAAGTTCTGTAGACCACAGCAACTCCTCCCCTGCATCCCTGCAGCCTGTGCTGGTGTTGCACGGAGTATCCAGGTGGGCAAAGCTGGGTCAGATCACCTCCTCCCACTCAGGTCTCAGTAATGAACACCAAATTGGCACCTTCATCCATGATCAAATCATGGATGAGTGTGGTCTTAAATCTGTTAAACAACAACACACACAGGCCAGTGGGCACAGCAGATGAGCAACAAGGAACCCGTTCATAATAAGAGTGGGAGAAAGGAACAAGGTGTAGATAGCCTTGCCCTCGTCTTCTATGGTAGCTCACCAACTCCCCATGGCTATACCTCCTTGTAGCCATGATAACTGAAACTGGGGTGGCATCACCCATGTTCCTCCTTACTAAGACTCCTCCTAAACACCTGATATGGACACAACAAGAGCCCACCAACAAAACCTACATGAACCAGTTATCCCAGTAGATTTCTGAGATAAATGGGAACAGTCAGACCCACTCAATATCTTTCACACAGAGCAATCTGCTCTGCCCCCATGTCTCACAGCCAGGGACGGCCAGCCTTCTGCCATTTGCAAACTCGCACTCTGAAGGCACCTGGCGACTTTCTCCTAGCATTCAGTTCACTGCAAAGGCTCTCACCCTGCGCAGGAACTACACATGCACAATATGCCCTCCCCACTACCCACTACCCACCAATTGGGTGTTAGAATAAATTAAACCAGAACTGTCACTAGAAGCTAAAATGATGAAACTGAGGTTATCATACTTAGGACACATCATGAGAAGACATGATTCACTAGAAAAGACAATAATGCTGGGGAAAATGGAAGGGAGTAGAACAAGAGGAAGGCCAAACAAGAGATGGATTGATTCCGTCAAGGAAGCCACAGACCTGAATTTACGAGATCTGAACAGGGCGGCTCATGACAGGTGCTCTTGGAAATCACTGATTCATAGGGTCGCCATGAGTCGTGATCGACTTGAAAGCACATAACAGACACACACACACAGAGTGGGGAGACACTACCAAACTCAAGGGAAGCCATAACTGGCCTGTCACTTGTGTATTTGCAATGTTGTTTTGATTCTCTGTTTGTTTCAAGTTTGACCCACTTTGGCCTTAATCCAAATGTCGGGCCTTGTGCGTGGTCAAGAGACTTCCACGTGCAAGCCGTTTGGATGAAAAAATGGACACCCCCTAACAATTCCTTTAGAAATGCCCTGAACATTGTGAAGCAAAAGGAGAGGGAAGAGAGAATTGTTCAGCATGCAAACCTCAGAGGAGGCTTTTATGATTTTGGCTCAGCTTCTGCTATGGAAATGCTCATTTGTCCTCTTCTCACCTTTCTTTATAAGAGGCAAGCTCTGGCCACAGCTACCTGCATTACTCCGGGCACTGACTTGTCAGTTTATCACCGGTGGCAAGGGTAAACAAAGGTGCTGAGATTAGCAGGCTGTGCAAGCTCAGGTTTTAGGACAGGCAGAACAATTTTATCCTCAAACTCCCACTTCCAGGACGTGCCAGCCGCACAGCATGGAGAGGATCTCCCCTTTTTAAAGTTTGCATTGCCCCCTCCATGCACTTGGCACTGCAGCTCAGGTCAGTTTTACTATATCCCAGATCTCTACAGATAATATCTAAAGCAGCCTACCAGCAAAATCCACTGATCTCCCCCCACATACCTGCAGTGGGTACAGTCCTGGAAGATCCAGACACTCAGTTGTGCCAGCCGTATGATTAAGCTTTCATTGATCTGGCTCCAGCACACAAAGTCAACACTAACCACAACCACTGCAGGCTCTTTAAAAAAGCATTGCCCAAAGGAATAAGAAGAGCAAGAACAGCAGGAAGGCTGCAAGGGAAGGAGCTGCTTTGGGGCTGGGAACAACTAGAACGGGGGAGGGGGAGTCCTACATGAGCTTGGAGGCTAGGGAATATGTGGAGGCTGCAGTCGGTCAAGCTTAGCAATAGATGCCTCCCATCCTTCAATTGCCAGAGATGCAGATTATTTCCATATTGGCACCCAACAGGACTAGAGTTGCTAATTCGTATTGTTGTAACTGGCCCTGGGACCTCAGGGGGAACGGCAGGTAATTAAAGAAAAAGCAAGAAATTACAAGAAACTGGCTCCATAAAGGAAGCCACAGACCTGAACTTACAAGATCTGAACAGGGTGGTTTATAACAGATGCTAGTGGAGGTTGCTGATTCATAGGGTTGCCATGTCGAAATTGACTTGAAGGCATATAACAACAAAATTGAAAATGGCCTGTCTTCAAGTCGATCCCGAATTATGGCGACCCTATGAATAGGGTTTTCATGGTAAGTGGTATTCAGAGGGGGTTTACCATTGAGGCTGAGAGACAGTGACTGGGCCAAGGTCACCCAGTGAGCTTCGTGGCTGTGTGGGGATTCAAACCCTGGTCTCCCAGGTCGTAGTCCACTACACTACACTGAACAACAAAACTAGATTGGTTTTAAAAAAAACAGAAGGGGATAGCACCCTCACCCTCGCCCTCAGAGTCCCTAAGGGACTCCGCAAGTGGTAAATTCCCTTTGGTGTCACTCCTTCTGTGGCGACCCTGGAGGCAGCAGACCCGCCGCCCAAGGGCAGCTGGGCTTTTATGCCGCCTGACCTCGCCAGGAGCTGATGCAAGAGGCTACAAGATCGACTGAAGCCTCTTGCTGGAGTCAGGCTCAGTCAGGCGGTCTCAGTCCTTGCAGCACTTACCTGGAACCTCAGCTGTCTCAAGAGACAGCAACCTGGAGGAGCAAGCAGGCAAGCACCCAGGGCAGGACTCCCCCAGTACCCCAGTGCTGCAGCTATTCCCAAGAAGCCAAAGGGCAGCCGGGCTTTTCTGTCGGCCTTTTAGAAGAGATTGCAGAATTAATCTCTTCTAGGGGGAACATTCAGATTGCCTATGAGTTGAATTTTAATTTTTAAAAATTGTTCTAGTATGAAGTACACAAAGAGCCTTGGCCTGCCTGGGGATGGTCTCTCATCCTTGCCAAGCTATTCAAGCATCTCCAGTGCATTTGCAGGGCCAACAGAAACCTCCACTGATCAGGCATGCTAGATAATGTGATTTATTTAACCACACATTTAATACGCAAGTGTAATTTCCCTCTAAGGACTATTTCAGATGAAACAGTCTGCTCAGATTCTGAGGAAGAGAAGGAGATGGAGGGGAGAGTCGCAGACAGGGGGGAAATGCAAAGATTTATACAATTGCTCTTCTTTTGCCCATAGGGTTAGGATGAAAAGCACTTCTCCTTTTGTGATTACCCTGTGGAAGGCCTTGGCTAGACCCCAGTCCCATTCAAATCAATGGGGCTTAAATGGGTCACAGCCAATGTCCCATTGGTTTCAATAATAGTTGACCTACTTTGTTTGCAATGGGATCATAAAGTGGAATTAGCAAATGTAAGTACTTTTTTCTACCTGCATGATTTATACAGGCCCTGAATTCTTCCTTCCTTGACACAGAATATGGAACATAAGAAAAGTCTGCTGGATCAGGCCAGTGGCCCATCTAGGCCAGCATCCTGTTCTCACAGTGGCCAACCAGATGCCCCAATGGGAAGCCCACACACAGGACTGGAGCTCAACAGCACTTTCCTGCCTGTGATTCCCAGCAACTGGTAGTCAGAATCATGCAGAATCAAACATTTTGGAGGACTGACCTTCCTGACTTCCCCTTTCAGCTTCCTATTTACCAAACCCCTCATTTTTTGGAAGTTTCTTCTTCTGAAGTCAATTGTGACCGGGTTGGATTCTCTTGGCAATTCTCCATCTACATATGTATTGAATTTGACAGCACTATGTTCACAGATCCCAAGTAGCTCAACACTTGGCATCTCTCACCAGGTCCTGAGTGCCACCCTGCTGGTTGGTCCCATGACCAACTGTTCTGGGGCACAGCCATTGCGGATACCTAGAAATTTTGTCTTTTTGTCATAACTGGAACATATGCACCCAGTCTGGGAGAAGTTAGATGAAGGCATCAAGTACTACAGTCTTTCCTCTTTTGGATGCCTTCTCGATATTCTTCATCTCACAATAACCCTGAGAATTTTGATCGGGGGACAATAGCACATCCCCAGTACTGGATTATTTGGGGGGGCCAGTATCACCACCCACAATGATTCTTTGGAGAAGATCTCCTCCTCCTCCACTACACCCTCCCCTGTCTTTCCAGTATAGTTTTTATCCAGAGATAACTATATCCCACCATCACACAAGGTTTCTGTTACGCCCTCTGTATCTTTGCTCTCATCTAGGACCAGATCACCCACCTTGGCTTGGAGGCTTCCAACATTATTGTATAAACTCTTGTGTACTTGTGTTTAGCCCACAGTGTTTTGGCCTCTCTGATTTGCAGTCATGGCCCTTCCACTCTCACTGTGCAGTTTTATCCTTCTTCTATTTAAATTATCTCTTCTTCCCCACCCTCATCCTGGGGAGAGGGAGAGATTTGTTCCATCCTCCGCTCCTGTCACCTTTCCCTCCACAATCTGTTTAAAAGCTGCTCTGCTAACCTTTTTATTGGACATGTGTACATCTTTAACATGATTTGTACATTTAGTTGTGGGGCCACCCACCAACAGAGGAAGCTGCCTCCTACTCTGTCAAACCTGTGACCCATGGAGGCCAGTATTGCTTCTCAGAAGGGTCTCCACCGGCAGAGAGAGGCCTACCGCATCACTTGAGATCCTATCTAACTGGAGAGGCTGTGGAGGATTGAATCTGGGACTGCTGGCACGCAAAGCAGGTCTCTAGTGACGGAATTTCTCTCTATTGAGAGGCGTAGCAAAGTTGTGTATGCGCTGCGGAACGGAGAGTATTGAGCGAGCTGTGTGTGTGTGTTTCAATCTTTACTAAGATTCTACCTTCCCTGCAAATTAGTCAGACAGAGATTTTAAGCTTTAAAATAAGAAACAACTACTTTATTCTGGAAGTACATGCTTGATAGGAAAGAGTTCTATATCAAGCTTAACTAGCTATGTTGGAGAAGCGAGCACTGGTCCCAGTAGTCGCCCTCATCCTGGTTGAGAGGAGAGACAAAGAGAAGATGTCTGCTCCCCTCTCGAGAGAATGAGAAAGAACTGAGAAAGGTGGGAAGGAACTGAGATTAACATTCCTTTGCTTATCAGCCTAGCAGGAAGGGAAGAGACGGCAGGATCAAAGGGATAGGTATAGCCTCAACCAGCAAGAGGTCTATCTCTCTCTAGCTACCCTCAACCCACCAAGTTGGAATTGAACCTCATACATTCCAACATCTAGCACTATAGATCTATGGATGAGCATATCAAGCCACCTTTTAGTGGGTCAGACTGATGGTCCATCTGGCTGTGTGCCGGCAAATTCTGCAAGTGCTTAAGCCAAGTGAGGCAGGCAAGGGCCATTGCAGCTCAGTGGCAGAGGATCTGCTGTGGATGCAGAAGGTCCCAGGTTTAACCCCCAGCATCTTCAGGTTGGGAGGGGAAAGGAAGACCCCAGCCCAAAACCTTGGAGAGCCGCTGCCAGTCAGTGTAGACCATACTGGGCTAGATGGAGCTGATGGTCTGACTCTATATAAAGCAGTTCCATACATTCCTCTCCTGTGTTTGCCAGCTGAGACTCTTTGAACTTCATTTCTGCATCCAGTGTTGGTGCTGTGCTACTGAGGATAAGGCTCTCAATGGCTATATGCCACCTGCAAATACCATTTGATGGGGAGCAAGTGCTCTGCTCATATCTTGCTTGTAGGCTTCCTTCTGCAGCCTCTAGTCACCCCTGTGGAAAACAGGATGCCTTTCGTCTGATCCAGCAGGGCTGATCTCATGAAAAGGTAATGTCACCCACATCCGTGGAAGATAGACTGATCAGCAGCCACTAGCCATTGCAGTAACAGAACCTCCATGTTCAGAGGCAGTGTACATGGAGTGCCAGTTGCTGGTGCAACAGCAGGTGCATGCTCGTTGTGCTCATGTCCTGCCCTTGGGCTCCCTGGAAGCATCTGGTGGACCCATGTGAGAAACAGGATGCTAGTCTAGACAGGCCTCTGGTGTTATCCAGCCTCAGGGCTCTTATGTTCTTATAAGCAATTGGCCTCTCCAAAAGTGATGGTCTTGCTGCTTAATTGGATGCTACTGTCTCTGGATAATTTCTAGTGCTATATTTTCTGTTTGAGAGGGGAACAGGCAAACAGAACGTGGTGTCCACATTCACAATTACTGTGGTCTGAAGACATGCAATAGTTTGTAAAATAGATGAAAGTGTGGTGCCCCACTCTAAACTAAAATCAAAGAGGTATTTGAAGCACCGCAAAGCCCTGGAAGGCCTGTTCAACCAGACTATGGTCTGCTCCTACTCCTGTCCATCGCAAGGATGACCTCACCTATGAAGTGGGGACGTGGTGCTGACATCCAGCACATTGGGACCTGATCCTGCAATCCATGTCAGGCCATGATGTCTGAGGAGCCAGGTCCCAGTGGGTCCCTATATCTCCAGCATCCTACTAGCCAATCAGCATGAAAGGTGAGTGTGTTAGCCACTGAGAAGAGTCTTCTAACATGCTTCTTTGTCCTTTCCTGCTGATTGCAGCGAATCAGAGTGAAAGGAGGTCTGAGAAGACCCTTCTCAGTAGCTAACACTCTCCTCTTTCATGCTGATTGGCTCCTAGGGACATTTGTTGTT
The DNA here is from genome assembly GCF_030035675.1 of Rhineura floridana. NCBI lineage: Eukaryota > Metazoa > Chordata > Lepidosauria > Squamata > Rhineuridae > Rhineura > Rhineura floridana. Next base: position 751,697 of record NC_084499.1, on the reverse strand, counting down.
GTGGGTGAAGGCGTTAAAAAGGATCTCATTCTCAACCCCACAGCAAAAAAGAGGGAAGGGGATGTGGCTGGGACTAATATAAGGGGACCCTGCACTTTTGAATTTGCCACTAAAAGAAAAGTGAGTCTGTGTCAGATGTGCTGGGACTCATGGCAGGGGGGCTGAAACTGCTTGCAGAGCAGACGGTGGGTTGGCCAAATAGAGTACAAGGCACCAGCAGCAAGAGAAGCTCTGCTGCAGTCCTGAGAAGCAATTGGAGGAGCATTCTCTGTATAGGTCTTCCTGGACCTCCAACTTGCTCCATCTGCTGAGACCTTTATCTTCTTTGACCTTCAGTCATGACAGCTGACATTCATCCACATTCCAAGTACCGATGCCAGAGAACCACAAAGGCTGGCCATCAAGATGTACTTGAGAGCTTCCTTGGAGCACCTGGCTGGTCAGAAAAGCAGACCAGCAGCTAGAGTGGAACCAAAGGGAACCTTTGTGGCATGCCTATCGTACGTGAGCACTGAGGTGGCCAAGCTTGTGAATGGCACCAAATTGTTTGGGGGGGGGGGGACAGAAACAAAAAGGGATTGTGAGAAGCTATGAAATGTCCTCTTGCCTTACAGTTATACAGGTTTTTTAGATAACAGAGAATAATTATAAAGATGCAGTGTGGCTGACTGACAGTGATGCAAGTGCTCACATGAGTTAGAATGCAAAAGGTTTTCAAAAATCTGCATCCAAATAAAAATAAAAATGTGGTTTTAGCCAATGGAAACTTTGTAGCCATTAAGGGATGTGGACAGGGTGTTCTAAACTGCAGTACAGAGCTTGGAAGTCACATGGTAGAAACAAGAGAAAATTTTACACTCCAGATTAGGATAAAAATATATTGAGTGTCTCCACATTAACCAAACAGGGTTTTAATGTGAACGTTTGTGATAACTTGTTCACAGTAACTATGGTTGGATGATTATATGCCAGAGCCTTTGAGCAGCAGGGTGTTTCTGAACTAGACTGATAAAGTGCTGTGCCAATACAGATTGTCTGGAGCGATGACACAGATGACTTGTGCATTGTGATGTGAGTGCCTTCCACGCTTCACTCCCCCAACCATCTGAGAACAGGAGTCATTCTGGGTCCACCGCGATATCAACTTGTGTATCGGCCAGAGGCCACGCTAAGGGCATGCGCCATCACAGTAGGGGGGACACTCAAAGGGCAGCAGTCCTCCAAGGGGGCTCTCCAGCAGGTCCAGACAGGGAAGCTATCAAAAAGAATAAACTACGTATCTTCCCTCCTTCTACTTTATCTCTTCTCTGTTTTCTATACTTAGTTTTAGAATATAAAGATTACTAGTATTCATTGATCATTATTTAGAAAATTAAGTAATGGTTTTGGATGAAGTGATTCTGTAGGGTATAGAATAAGAATTATGAAGGAGAATTAATTACATTTGCTTGGTGCTTATAATTAATTAAAATAAAAGTGATTGGTAGTAAATTAAAATATGAAATCTCATATGAATTTATTAGTAATGTTGATTATATATGAGGAAAAAATCTATGAATAAATTTATTATTGTTGATTTTTTTTAATGATACTTCATATTGTAACAAAAAGAATGAGAGCACAGTCATTATTCTTCATTCCTTAAATTCTCTTTTTAATCACATTCAGTGAATTCAGTGATTTTACTGAATGTGATTAGGTAAAAGATAAGAAAAGCAGCTGACTATACTGGACTGTATAATAAGGTAAATACCAATGTCATATAAAGTTATGTACAGAGTAGAAAATAAAGGCTAGAAAAAGTGTAATAATAAATAAAAACTTAAGAAAGAAAAGGAATAACAAAGACTAGTTCCATTCCTTTTATAGTAATGGGGAAGAAATCAGATAAAACTAAGCATCTTCAACAAACTCATATAATGAAAGATTTAAAAGTTACCCAAAGCTCCTCCAAATGCACCAATAAAAAGGAAGGAAGGCCATTTAGGACATACAGAGTTGAAACTAGATAATTCTAAAGAACAAGATATTCAAAATAACCAAGAAGAAAGTCTGCCAGAAGAGATTGTAGTGGACAGCACAATGAAAATGTTGACCCAGTGTGTGGCAGCTGTGAAAAAGGCAAATTCCATGCTAGCGATAATTAGGAAAGGTATTGAAAATAAAACAGCCGATATCATAATGCCGTTGTATAAATCTATGGTGCGGCCGCATTTGGAATACTGTGTACAGTTCTGGTCGCCTCATCTCAAAAAGGATATTCTAGAGTTGGAAAAGGTTCAGAAGAGGGCAACCAGAATGATCAAGGGGATGGAGCGACTCCCTTACGATGAAAGGTTGCAGCATTTGGGGCTTTTTAGTTTAGAGAAAAGGCGGGTCAGAGGAGACATGATAGAAGTGTATAAAATTATGCATGGCATTGAGAAAGTGGATAGAGAAAAGTTCTTCTCCCTCTCTCATAATACTAGAACTCGTGGACATTCAAAGAAGCTGAATGTTGGAAGATTCAGGACAGACAAAAGGAAGTACTTCTTTACTCAGCGCATAGTTAAACTATGGAATTTGCTCCCACAAGATGCAGTAATGGCCACCAGCTTGGATGGCTTTAAAAGAAGATTAGACAAATTCATGGAGGACAGGGCTATCAATGGCTACTAGCCGTGATGGCTGTGCTCTGCCACCCTAGTCAGCGGCAGCATGCTTCTGAAAACCAATTGCCGGAAGCCTCAGAAGGGGAGAGTGTTCTTGCACTCGGGTCCTGCTTGCGGGCTTGAGAACAGGATGCTGGACTAGATGGGCCACTGGCCTGATCCAGCAGGCTCTTCTTATGTTCTTATGTTCTTAGATTACGGAAGTATCCTCAGAGGGAGAAGAAAGAAAGAGAGAAAACAATCATGAAGATTCTAATTTGTTTCCATAAGGCAGTTGCTCTTGGAAGAACAAAAAGGACCAAAATACAGCAAATTCTGAAACAACATTAAGCTAAGTTTCTGGAAGATTTAAAAACATAAGATCAGGAATTCAATGAATATTGCCAACAAAGAGATAAGAAACTGGATGACTAACTTGCTAACATCACCAGACAGTTAAATATATTGGAAGAAAAACTAAAATCACAAGATCAGGTAATATAGGACCTGCAGGTAAAGCAAGAACAGTTCCAAGAAACAATTGAGTAAAGAAGTGCTGCATAAAGCAGCCTTGAACAAGATAGATGACAAAATACAGGAACTACAAGAGGAATCATAGAAACACAATTTGAAATTTAGAGGGATTCCCCAAGACAGTGAATGGCAAGATCTGCTGGGATTTATGGCTGATATTGTTGTTAAATTTCTTAATTTAGATACTCCAGCGGCAGCAGGAATTGAAACTGCTGTGCTCATAGGAGCTAGGACAGCTAAAAGATTGTGAGTTCCTTGTAACAAAATTGTTTAAAAGATCCTTGGAAATTCGGAAATCCATCCTCAAGAGATAATACCTTTTTCTCACAGAAATGCCCAAAGAAATTGAGAACATATCTCTTCTTTATATCTCCCAATTTAAAAGCTCAAACAAAATTGGCTTTGATAGAGACAATGGTTTATGCAGACCATGCATAACTAAGAATAGCAAATAATGTTTATGAACTATGAAGAAATAAGAAGGGATATTGAACATCATCTACATCTATTTTTCGAACATAATATAACATTGGAAATTTCTTGGCCAATTATATAGGACACTGTGAAAGCATACCTACAAGGTATTATAATACAAAAAAATCTGAAAATAAAAATGAAAAAGAACTTATTTTGAAGACACAAGCAAAAGAACAACAGCATAAGGATGTTGCAATCTTGGAACAATTAACAACATTAACGACAAGCCTATCAAAATCTTCAGGCAGAAAAACTGGAGCGATATACTAATAACATTAAACAGCAAGCGTTTGAATATGGAAATAAACCTTCTAAACTGCTGTCTAGGCTGTTAAAGGAGAAAAAGAGAAAAACATTAATTCCTTCAATAAAGAATGAAGATAAGATAGCTCAAAATTCACAGGAAATTGCAGAAGTATTATCAAGAATTATATAGTTCATGGAATCCATCAACCATTAAAAATAAAAGATTCCTTTCAAATATATGTCTTCCTAGAGTTTCACTTGAGGGCTTAATTGACTTTGAAGCTCCAATATCAGAAGAGGAAATCAGTGATACAATTAAGAAATCAAAGGGGAAAAAAGCACCAGGCCCTGGGGGATTGACTAGGAAATTTTATCAAATCTTTTTTGAGAAATTAATACCTATATATAGAATAATAAATGATTGTCTGCAACGAAAAGCATTAGCAGCAACCTGAGCAGAAGCCACCATAAAAATCATTCTGAAGTCAGGTAAGGACCCTCTGCCACCTCAATCCTATTGTCCCATTTCCTTAATCAGGACACCAACATCTGGTCCTCTATTCTGGCCAAAAGATTAAATAATATAACCAGCAAATATAACAATCAGGATCAAACTGGGTTTGTTAAGAAGGGAAGATTTCATACCAATGTTAAAAGATTGATAAATTGTATCAAGATCTGCCAGAAACAACAAAACAAGTCAGTTTTCTTCGACCCAGAAAAGAATTGGCACACCCTAAGGATATTGATATGAAATACCACCTGCTGAGAGACATGCATGGAAAAGGTCTTATTGAGATGGAGTATTGCCCAACAGGGAGCAGGATTGCAGCTATACTCACTAAACCACTCCCCATAGACAGCTTGCAAGAGAGAACATGTATGTTTTTGTTCCAGCCCAAAGCCAGGAAGAGGGGAGGAGGAGGAAAAGAGAAAACAATACGTTCAAGGGGGGAGGGAGGGGGAGAGAGAGAGAGAGAGAGAGAGAGAGAGATGGTGTTTCAACTTTTAATGATGTTGTGTATATAAGTGTCATGTATGGTAAGGTGAAACACAAATGAATACACCTAAAAAATGTGTGTGTGGTGTAACCAACAGCCGAGGTTAGGTCAGGAATTCCCATGTTTAAGTTTCCCCCTAAAAGTCATAAGTTCTGCCCAAATGCAATTAGTATGACAGCCATGAAAGAAAACTCAGCAAAGGAGGTTCCTTACCTTGCAGCAGAACAATGATGATAATGATGATAAGAAAAACCCTATCTGAATGGGCTAAAACTCCTCTCTTTTGCCAACATTCTAGGTATGTGTGGAATGAGGAGGGGGTGATACCAGGAGATAGGAGAAGGGAGTGAGAAAACATCTTCCTACCTTCTAGATTCTATTTTTTTTACAATAATTTTTATTCAATTTTTCATAAAACATACAAAACAAAATCATAAAACATTCAAAGACAAAAAACAAAACAAAACAAAAATGATTAAACAAAAAAATAAAATGTTGACTTCCCATTTGTCGCAGATCAAATCAGTTGTAGGTCTACAATATATAACAATCCTGTCTCTTAAATTATATTATAAAATCACTTTCCTCCAGTAGTTATCTTAATTAATCATCAAATCTCGTAAACATTACTTTATTCTTTCCACAAAAAGTCAAAGAGAGGTTTCAATTCTTTAAGAAATATATCTATCAATTTTTCTCCAAATAAACATGTCGATTAATCCATCTCGTTAATAATAATAATAATCTTATTGTCATAACCATAGTCCAAATAAACATTTCGATTAATCCATCTCATCAAAATCTGTTAGGTCCAATAATTTCAATAGCCATTATTCCATTATCCATATTAATTCCATCTTCCATCTTCAATAGTCCTGTTAAGTCCAGTAATTTCAGTGTCCAATCTTCCATTATCAGTATTCCATAATAATCTTGCTGTCATAGCCATAGTCATATAATAAGAGTCTGATGGGAATTTCCTCTATCCCAAATATTTTCTTGCCATCAATTCTGAATAAGTTGCTGAAATATTGTTGTAAAGTCATATCTGTGTTCTTCTTTTTTACAAAATGCACTGGCTCATCTCTTGAGAGTTTTTCCATTGTCACATGGCTGCAGTTAATTCCATAGATTTTCTCTATATCAAGCTCCATCACGTCATTCCAGTCCAGAAGATTATCCAAGCCATTGATAACTTTATCTCTAATATCTTCATTAATTTGTTCAGAGATAACGTTAAATTCCAAACAGTAGATTTTATTTCTAATATCCATAAACTCCAGATCTTTTTCCAATTCCACATTTGTTCCAATCTCCAGGGCTTGTATCTTCCCTTTATTTTTTCTTTTCTCATCTCTGATCTCATTCTCCTCTCTCACAGGATCCCCTATTTCTTTAAGCTCCTGCGTCATTTTGCTCAGTTCAATTTTCAGCTCCTTACTGCCCTGTCGCAGGGTTTGTTTCGTTATCTCAATCTCATCCATTATTTTCTGAAACATAATTACTTCCAGATTCTCAGCCACTTTCTTGATTGCCATTTTTAAAACCACGAAAACAAAACAAAATAAAAATAAAGAAGAACCACTTCTTATTTCAGCAACAATTGGGTTAATATTCCAGGCTTGATGACATCACAGTATAAACAGAGCAGCCTGCCTTATCTCTCTAAGTTCAAGAACACAAAACAAATTTAGTTCCCAGCATCAAAACAGTTAGTGGCGTCGTGAAGAAGCAGATTCGTCAAAATAAAATAGACCAAAAAGAGAATAGTCCCAGACAATATAATGTTCCTCGGAATAGAAATCCCTCTTCTGTTTATATCTTTAGAATGCACTTCCAGGACAGCTTTTTGCAATAGAAACAGAGATAAGCTGTTAATTTCGTGAATAACAGAGAAGAGTTATAGCTCACCCAGAAGTTCTTTAAAGCTGATTCATTTGACAAATCTCTTTTTGCTGCAACAATTTAAACCAAGTAAAAAAAAGAATAGAAAGAAGGGTGCTTGCCTGTTAGTCCGTTTTCTCTTTGGAGAAAAGATAAACGTATCGCATTAATCAGATAGAGCTTGTTCGGAAGTCCGTCCGGCATTGCTGGCTGGACCTTTTCTCATAAATTAATGAAATCCAGTCCTCCCAACAAAAACAGGCTTTTGAGGTTGATCTCTACGTTTCTCCCTGCCCGGAAGAAATTTCATCAGTCAAAAAAAAAATGTTCTGACTGATTTATATCTGAATAAGCTTCTTTTGAGGCGGGAGCCCATCTCAAAAGCAGGCACAAGCGAAGTCACCCTTCCCGGAAGTCCTACCTTCTAGATTCTAGAAGGTGGCAGAGTTCACAAGATTACAAATTCCTATGCAAAATGAGTGCCCGGCCTGCTTATAGAGCGTGAATTCCTTCATTTAGGAAAAAAGAGGCTTTGTCTTAACCTAGCAACAAAAAAAGCACCCAGAGATAAAGGGGGGGGAGTCTATGCACACAGCAGTTTTCAAAAAGTTTGTGTTTTTCTTTATTGCTATAGGGTTTTTCTGAGTCAGTTATGCAGGCCCAATGAGTGTCAATTACAAGCAAACCTTTATTAGTTCTTAATTCAAAAAGCCAAATCAAGTTGTGGAGAGTAAGAATTCTGTAATTGCAGAAGAGACAATGAATCCTGATGATAGCATCCCATCTACATCATCAAGCAGAGTGGTAGCAGCAGGAGATAAATGTGTGGACACTGAATTCAGTCATTCAAGCAATATCTCTTGACAGTGAGAAAGGACAGTCAAATAGTGACAGTGGCAGAGAAGCAGAAAGCAGGATTCCAGCCTGGCCAGATTATTCTATAATCTAAGAAGGTTGTATAATATTAGGAGGGGGCGTGGCTGTGACTATCATCCAGGTGACCCTGGACACCTGAATTTGCTACTACACTACTGTAGGAAATAAATGAAATACATGGAGAATATTGGAGCTCTGCATACGTAGAAGAGAATTTAAGGGAGCAAATGCCCTCCAGCTATAGCCACTGTGCCTGAGATACAACTGTGGTGGCACAGTGCCCACATCTGCCCAAGAACATGTAGTTAAAAACAAAGTGATGTGACATCATTTGTTAGCATGTCAACCAAACTTCAGCCAATTAAGCAGAGTCAAGAAAAAGTGTGTCAGAAAAGCTAACACAATGACATCAGAGAGCTTTCATTATTATTAATGATGTGCTTCAACCCCAACAGGACAGAGGTGTAGGTGAGTAGCTCATGTGTCCAAGAAATTGGCTAAATGTCTGCAATTGCTGTTGTTGTTATCATCATTAAATTAGTTTATATTCTACTCGTCTTCCTAAAGGAACCCAAGGTGGCAAACACATCATTAAAATGGCATTAAAAACAGTTTTAAAACAATCACATTATTTCAGCCAATGATTTCAGGGTTGCCAGAAACAGTATATTCAGCCTAGATAAACAGGAACACGTTTACATTCCTCCTGAGGAAGGCAAACACACTTCATCGGGAAGGGCATTCCACAAATGGAGGGCCACCACTGAAAAGGCTGTCACAGGTCAATGCCAACTGGACAGCCCCCAGTGGCAGGACCACCAGCAAGGCCTCCCCTGATGACTGTAGGAAGCGATACAGTTGACACTGAGGGAGCCGCTCCTTTAGGTACTTGACTCCAAAGCTAACACCGTGAATTGGGCTTGGTAGCTCACTGGCAACCAGCTCACTGGAAGTGACGCATGGCCTCATCTGGCTTCCGCACTTACCAGCCTAGCAGCCGCATTCCACACTAACTGCAGCCTCCAGTCTGTCTTCAAAGGCAGCCCCACATAGACTGCATTACAGTAGTCCAGGCAGGAAGTCACCTGAGCATGGACAACCGAGGCCAGGCTGTCCAGGAACAGCCACAGCTCAGCAGAAGCACCCCTAGCCACCAAAGCCACCTGGGATTCTAGTGACAAGTTGGAATCCAGGAGTGCTCCCAGACTAGGATCCAGTTCCCCTCCCAAAACAGGCCATACACCAAATTCCCAGACCCGGAAACCACCCACCGAGGACTTCTACCTTATCAGGATTCAGCCTATTGGCCCCCATCCCGCCCATCACTGCCTCCGGACACCTGTCCCAACACCTTCACAGCCTCTGCTGGTTCAGGTGGGACGGACACACAGAGCTGCTTGTCATCACTGAGGACACCTTGCTCCAAACCCATGGATGGCAGCTCCCACCGGTGTCACATGGATGCTAAACAGCACGGGAGACAGCATGGACCCTCGTGGGAGCCACAGCCCAAACGGCATGGAGCCGAGCAACCCTGCAGGTAGGAGCGGGACAGCTGCAATGGGCTACCTCCAGCGCCCGCCCCCTTGAGCCCTTTCTCCATAGCCCCCCACCCCACCCCAACTATGACCCCCCTCCCGCTGTGGTGCTGGGGACCCCGTGTGCTCGCGCGCGCGCCTGTGTGTGAGGGAGTGCGCGGGGTGGGTGCGCTGTCGGGCACTCTTGTGGCTAAGGCCACGACGGCCAGGAGACCAGGACAGGGAAACGCTCCGGTGGGAATCCCCCCCCCGCGCCGCTCTTTCTCCGCCGCCGGCCTCCCAGGCTAGCGAGCACAGCCCCCGGCTTGGGCCTGCGGGCGGGGCGCGCCGGCCAGGCACGGATGGCGCACGAAGTCTGGGCGCTGCTCGGCGTGGCTGCGCGCTCCTCGTCCGCACCTCCGCCGCTGCTCCCCCAGGCGCGTTCACAAAGCCCGCGCGCCCCCGCCATGTCGCATTCTTGAATCCGAAGTAGCTGCCCCGGGTGCGCCGCCTCACCGCTTACAATGCGCGGTGCGGTGCGGTGGGGGAGGGTACACATTCCTGCCTGCGGGCACCCGCGGATCCTGCGCAGCACCTTCGCACTTGCTTCCAATGCGGGCACAAGCCCCTCACGACTAGCAGCGCGCCCTGGGCCGCCCGCGGGGGGCAGGGGCAGGGGCAGGGGCAGCAGTGAGGGCAGGCGGCTAAGACGCGCTTCTGGGTCACCTGCTGCCCCCTTCCAGGCCCCCTCCCCGCATCAAAGCATTGACTGAGAAGACGTGGAGGGGGTTCATGGGGCGGGGGATGCCGGTGCCTGTGAGGCTGCCTGCGGAGGGAGGGAGGAAGGGGGGCAAAGGCAGGCGGAGAGCTGGGCTGGGGGACTCTAGGGCTGCTCGGGGCAGGCAGGCGCTGGGGCTGGTGACCCCAGGACCCAGCCCGGCCATTTTGCTAAGGGGGGCGAAGGAGAAGCGCAGGCGGTGGCCCCCAGCGGGGGAGCTAAGGAAGAAGGGAGGGGGAGGGAGAGCTCGGTCGGAGAGAGCGTGAAGGGCTGTCCGGGAGAGAGGGCAATTCAGATGAAGGTGGCGGTGGAGGAAGGGCCCGGGCAGGAGGTGGACTCGGGCTGGGGCGAAGAGGGCGGGAGGCTGAGGTCCGCCGGTACCGGGGAGGCTTCCCGAGGGGCGGGGGCAGGAGATCAAGGCGGACGGATGCGGCCCTGAGCGAGCGGGCAGAGGCTGTGGGCAGGGGCGGGGGCGCGGGGGCAGGTCCAGGCGGCTTCCAGCCCGCGCGCCCTCCCGGCGCTCGAGCGAGGCTCTCGTACCTGGCTGGAGATGAGGTCCTCGCAGACGGAGAGGGCCATCTGGATGGCATTGGGCTTGTGCGTGACGGAGGTGGCGTTGAGCTGGATCTTCCAGGTGCCGTGCCGCTTGTTGGCCTGGGCGATGGCCTCGCGGAAGACCTGCTCGTGCTTCTTGGTGCTCAGCACCGCGCCGATGTTGACGATCTTGGGCTCGCAGCCGGCGCGGGCGAAGGAGAAGGATACCAGCACGGCGAGCAGCAGCAGCCGCATGGCGCTCATGAGACGCGGCGCCGGGCTGTTCGCCGTCCCGCCGACCGTCCTCCGCTCAGCCGCCCATCGCCCGCCGACGCCGCGCTGTCCCTGGTGCTGAAATCCCGCCGCCTGCAAGACAGAGGAGAGATGGCGAGCGAGCGGGGAGAGAGGGAGGGAGGGAGCGCGCGAGCGAGCGCGCCGCCGGCCAGCCACCCAGCCCGCCAATGCGGCAGCGCTTCGTCTTGGGGCGGGGGCGGCGGAGCTGGGTGGGCTGGGGGGTGGGCGAGGGAGGGCCGGCTGAAGCCCTCCCGCGCAAGAGAGAGGCCCCCGCTTCTCCAACCACGAGCTGCTGGAATGCGTGTCCCCCCCACCACACAGCTAGGAGGGAAGGAGAGGGGAGGGGACAAGAAGGAGAAAGAGAGCGAGCGGCTCTCCCGCTTGCGGAAAGAAGCCCCCCCGCCGCCACCCCTGAAGGCAGCCCTCTCCCCCCCCAGCGGGAAAGACCCGGGGCTACCTCCCCCCGCTCTCGGGCCAATTTCCCCTCCGATGAGGCTCCCCCTAGTTCTCTGCCTTCTCCGGCTAGCCCACCCAGCAGCGTCGCTGGCAGGTGGGGGGGGCGGCGGGCGAGGAGGAGATTCTGCAGTGATGTTGGAAGGGGGGGTCCGGCTCAAAGGATGGAGAGGGAGGGGAGGAGGGAAGGAGAGGGAGGGAGAGGAGGGAGAGGGGCGGGGGGGAGTGAGCCAGGAAAGGCAAGGGAGACGGATAGGGAGGAGAGGTGAGTGGACGGCCTGGCACAGAGAGGGGCCCCGCAGGTCAGAGAGATTGTCCCAGAAAGCGGGGGGGGGGGCGGAAGAGGAGCGATGTCCCGGGGGCAGCACAGGGGAGAGAGAAGTCAGAAGGGGTGAGTTCACGGACCAAGCACATAGATGTGAAGCACCATCCTCGGGCTGTCCTCCGGCTGTCCAGGAGAGAGGAGACTCCCTTTGTCTCTGCTCTGTCTCCGAGCATGGGGCTGACTCCTACACCTGGGAGTTATGCCTCCAACTTAGCTAGTTAGTTAGAACTAGGTATGCTTTTTCTATCTGCTATGTATTTCTCTAAATAAAGTAGCTTTTCTTATTTTACTAAGTCTCCAGTCTCAGTGATGCTGATGCAGGGTAAAAGCCTGCTTTCTTAGGCAAACGCACACACATGCACCTTATGAGGAGTCTGAGCCAGAACAGGCATCAGAGCCAGAAGGGGCAGCCGCAGCGCCAGCACCCAGATGCTCTGAACGCACCAACAGAGGTGTACCACCAAAGAGACTTGCTTACCTCATGAGATATGAACTTCCAGAGCCAGAGACCTGGAAAGAGATTGAAGACTTACTCAAAGCGGAAGCTGAGAGGTGGAGGCAGGCAGCCAAAGAAGAGCTGGAAGCTCTACACAAGAATCAAACTGGGACACTGACCAAGCTTCCTCAAGGAAGGAAAGCTGTAGGCTGCAAGTGTCAGACGAGATCGGGCATGTTCAGGGTAGTATGGCTGTAGGCTGCAAGTGGGTATTTACTAAAAAGCCAGATGCTGAAGGAAAAGTTGAGAGATACAAGACAAGCCATCGGAAAACTTCTGTATATCAGCACTGTTACCAGGCCAGATGTGGCGGTAAAAATGGGATACCTGTGCTGGGAAATCCAGCTCACCAACCAAGAGAGCTGGGCACGTAAGAAACAAGAGACTGTAGCACTCTCTTCCACAGAAGCAGAGTATGTGTCAGCTTCTGAAGCAAGCAGACAGCTGACATGGCTAGTTGAAGATTTTGGCATCTCTATACCTGGGCCTGTTGCGATGCATGAGGACAAACAAGGATGCATCAGACTCATGGACTCAGAAGGGGTGAGTTCACTCACCAAGCACATAGACGTAAAGCACCATTTCATTAGAGATACCTACCGCAGAGGACTACTCAAGATGGAGTATTGTCCAACAGAAGACATGACTGCAGATGCTCTCACAAAGGCGTTGGGCAAAGTCAGACACTGCAAGCTTGCAAGACAAGATGAACCTCGTGGCTGAACCAAACACTTGTTGAAGGGGTGTTGGAAGTGGGGCAGAGCTGCTTGTGTTCCAGAAGGGAGATAGAGTGAGGGTCCTCCAAATGGATAGGCTTGTTTACCTTTACCTGACTGACTTCCTTCCATTGTTAGACTGATACATCTTAAGGGAAGCTTATCTGCCCCTCCTCCTTCTGCCCTTTCCTTCATCTCTTCTTTGACTGTCCGAGAGAGAGGAGACATGCCAAGGAGCAGGTGTGGATATGTGTGGAGTGCTCAAGCACTCTAAAGTGGCATGTGGACAAGTTGCTCAAGCCAAGGAGCAAGGTCTGGAGTTGGGCCTTGATAGAGCCTGACAGAGAGAGGTTGGCCCTTGGGGTTCAGGGAGACAGTTTCTCGGTCTACATTAGGGGTGGGCGAGAATTTCGATTCACATTCAAATTCAGATTTCAAGTTGAATCCATCAAATTTGCGTTTTCTGAAACAATATGAGAACCAAACACAGCCATCCTTCAAAATTCACATTTATTAGAGTGTGGTGATGCACCCCCCCTAACCAATATTTACCAAAATGCATATATTAGGGGAATGTGTGCATAAAAATGAATATATGAGTGAAAATAACATGCAAAACTGCTTGCAAAAATGTGTACCTTTGTCAAAGCTGTCTACAAAAAATGTGTTTATTAGGACAAACTCACACTAAAATGGTGGCGAATTTTCATGATGCTTTTTAAAAAAAAAAACGCAGGTTGCTGCAGAAATGAAAATAACTGAATTTAAGAGTGGAAAAATGAGAAGCGAAGAGAACGGAAACTGACGGCCTTCCCATCCACAGTCTACATGGTGCCCTGGAAGCACAGAACATAGTCCAGGGCACACGCATGCACACAAACCCCTACCTACCTACCTGCAGGCTGACTTCTTCCAGTGCAAGATGAGGAGGACACTCCCAGATCTGCAATGCCCTTGCATTCTCTGCTGGTGGAAGGAGCACCTGCCAATTTGGAAGCGGGGGGGGGAGCTTTGCTGGAGGAAAGGCCTCTGAGGCATCCTCCCATTTTGCACTAGGAGGAGCAGAATCACAGAATCATAGAATAGTAGAGTTGGAAGGGGCCTATAATGCAGGAATCCAAATCAAAGCATTCCCAACAGATGGCTGTCCAGCTGCCTCTTGAATGCCTCCAGTGTCGGAGAGCCCACTACCTCTCTAGGTAATTGATTCCATTATCGTATGGCTCTAACAATTGGGAAGTTTTTCCTGATGTCCAGTTGAGATCTGGCCTCCTGCAACTTGAGCCCATTATTCCATGTCTGCACTCTGGGACGATCAAGAAGAGATCCCCACCCTGTGTGTGACAACCTTTCATGTACTTGAAGAGTGCTAGCATATCTCTCCTCAGTCTTCTCTTCTCCAGACTAAACATGCCCAGTTCTTTCAGTCTCTCCTCATAGGGCTTTGTTTCCAGTCCCCTGATCATCCTTGTTGCCCTCCTCTGAACCTGCTCCAGTTTGTCTGCATCCTTCTTGAAGTGCAGAGACCAGAACTGGATGCAGTACTCAAGATTAGGCCTAACCAGTGCTGAATAGAGGGGAACTAGTACTTCACACGATTTGGAAACTATACTTCTGTTAATGCAGCCTAATATAGTTGGAATGTATGAGGTTCAACTCACAACTTGTGGGTTGAGGCTGCATGGGGTTAAAAAGGGTAGCTAGAGAGGAAACCTCTTGGTTGCTAGGCTGTACCTGTCCTTTGATCTCCTGCTGTCCCTTCCTGCTAGACTGATATACAAAGGATGTTGATCCCAGTTCCTTCCCTCCTTCCAGTCTTCTTTCTCTCGAGGGGGGAGCAGATATCTTTCCTTTGTCTCTCCCTCTCCTCCAGCATGAGGGCGAGTACTGGGCTCAGTGCTCGTTGCTCCAACTTAGCTAGTTAGCTAGATATAGGACTCTTTCCTATCAAGCATATACTTCCAGTATAAAGTAGTGATTTCTTATTTTAAAGCTTAAAGTCTCTGTCTGACTAATTTGCAGGGAAGGTAGAATCTTAGCAAAGATTCAAACACACACACATAAGCTCGCTTAATACTCTCTGTTCCGCAGCGCAACTCTGCAGGGACCTACAGGACATTGGGCCCAGCGTCCAATAAATATAGCATTTGCCTTTTTTGCAGCCACATCACACTGTTGGCTCATATTCAGCTGTGATCAACGACAATTCCAAGATCCTTCTCACATATCGTATTGCTGAGCCAAGTATCCCCCATCTTATAACTCTGCAGTTGGTTTATTTTTCCTAGGTGTAGAACTTTGCTTTTATCCCTGTTGAATTTTATTCTATTGTTTTCAGCCCAATTCTCCAGCCTATCAAGGTCCCTTTGAATTTTGTTTCTGTCTTCCATGGTATTAGCTGTGCCCCCCCCCAATTTTGTATCATCTGCAAATTTGATAAGCAAAATTTGATATGGCTACTGCTGTCCCTGTTTTGCAGTCTAGGTGAGATGTTGGCTCAAATCAGAAGGACCAACCTGAGCAAATCCATCACGTAATCAAGTTGTCCATCTCTGCGAGCAACAAGATACAGCAGTCTGAGGAAGGATGAAGAGTAACATGGATGGCAGGGAGAACTGTTTTAGCTCTGAATAAAGCTTGGAGATGTGGGCAAGGGGGGGCATATCCTGAACCGCACATGAACAATGCGGGTCTCATATCTTGCAGACATTGCCATCCCTGTCCAGGGTTAGCGATGATGAAGCGCGATGTCCTCGCTGCTGCATTTGACTGGGCTCCTTTGCAGGGCCTTGGGCCTTCTGGGCTGTTACTGACTGCAGAATCCCCTTCATTCTGCCACTGAATCCCCTCGGAGGTGTTTTTGATTCCTCCACCCTTATTTTCATTTTTTTTCCTTCTGGAAGCACGTTTAAAGAATTTGGGGCACTGAACTGTTGCCATAGCAACAAGCACTTTTTACAGGCGCCAGCAGGACAAATTTGCATTGATGGATTTGGGGGCAGGGACAGAAATAATCTCCTTCGTTTCTTTTGTTTCAAACAACCAAACAACGGGGGTGGCATCAGCTCTGTCAAAATTGGGGAGGTGTACAGAGAAAAGATATTTATAGAGGTCCACCCATCAGCCACTTAGCTGCTTGCCAGTGCTTCATGTGCAAAACCTTTTGATGTGCTTCTGGTGGTGAACACTCTGGAATGTCCAGGTGGAAGGATTGCTTCTCCCAAGCAGAGGAATAAAGAGGTAGGCCAGGCCACAGAGGTGGAACGAAGGGCCCCACCCTGCATTTCCTCACCAAATGTGAATGTCAGCACTTCAATATGCCACACTACTGTACTTTACTGTAGGGCCTCAACCTGATTTTGGTGACAGTGCCGTCAAATGCCTTCAGATGCTAAACACCGCCATTCTTCCTAATTGGGTAGCTCACAGCCCATCTGTTGGGGCCACAACCTCAGCCGCAAACCTGACCCCTTTCAGCACTAGTTAGCAGCAGGCGAAGGCAGCTTCAGGAGAGTGGGAAAACAAGGGTCCCTTTCTCTTTCCCCAGTCCTGAAATCCCATCATTTCCATGCACCCAGGCAGCACTGCCCAGTTCCTCCTCTTTGACAACTCGAGCACCGAACAGAAATACTCTTGCTAAGGGGTAAGCTATCAAAGAGGCCTTGGTGCACCCCTCACACAGCGCCCACAGAGCCTTTCTTTGAAAGTCCGCTGCCACACTCCATCTTTGTTGGAAGTGGGGCAAGGGCAACTCCTGTTTTGTTCTTTTGTTTAAGCACCAGAGGGAAGATAGGACTAGGGTCCTCCAGATGGATAGGCTTTGTTTACCTTTTACCTGTGATGCTCTGACTGACTTCCTTCTGTCACTAGACTGTGACGCCTTTAGGGAAGCTTATCTGCCCCTCCTCCTTCTGCCCTTTCCACTCCTTTGTTCTCCGGCTGTCCAGGAGAGAGGAGACTCCCTTTGTCTCTGCTCTCTCTCCGAGCATGGGGCTGACTCCTACACCTGGGAGTTATGCCTCCAACTTAGCTAGTTAGTTAGAACTAGGTTTGCCTTTTCTATCTACGATGTATAAAGTAGCTTTTCTTATTTTACTAAGTCTCCAATCTCAGTGATGCTGATGCAGGGTAAAAGCCTGCTTTCTTAGGCAAATACACGCATACACTGGCACACTCGCATTTCAACATCTGCTGTTACTCTCTGCTGCTGTGGTGCTGCTTTTAAATGAAATTAAGCAACACAACTACACACAGCACAACAAGGGTTATGGGCCCAGCAAATTAAGCTGAATGCAAGTTGTAGCTGAAGCTAAAGGTGCTTGCCTGTAATTTACAAGGAGACTTTAAGTTAGAAAGAAAAGCAGAACAGAGATAGAAAAGATGACTGAAGTAACTTTGCTGGAGAGACGTGTTCCAAGGCTTGAAAAGGGTAACTTGATCTGTGGGATTTAATATTCAGAGCCCTGCTTGGCAGCGAGGGTCTGGAAGAAATCCTGATTGAGAGAGAGCCCTCGGCTGAGGATGAAGATGCAACAGCTTCATGGATACGTAAGCATGCTAAAGTAAAAGCTCTGCTTATATCTGCTCTATCAGACCAAGCACTGAATCTGTGCACAGGCTGCAACAGTGTTAGACAGATGTATGAAAAGTTGCAAGAAGTCTATAATGAGAAAACAAAGAGCCACGTCTTATTTCTGTACAAAAAGTTGTTTTCTCTGAAAGAAACGAATGAAAGGGGCAGTCAAAGTAAACACTTAAGAGTATTTTACAAGCCTTCTTGCTAGACTGGAAAGATGTGGAAAATGTTTAGAAGAGGATTACTCTTAATGAGGATCATAAATTAATCTGCTGTGTACTGGAAAATTCTGAACAAAGTTTAAGTCAGCTTATATCTTACTTGAAAGATCAAGATTTTAAAGAAAGGTGGGAACTGGAGGCTGTGTCAGAACAACAGGAAGCAAACCTTGCTAGAGGCAGACAAGAAAGGGACAAAAGAATGAGTCACCTCAATCCACAAAGGAGAGGAGACAGGCGGGATCTGTGTTTCAAATGTGGCTCTCAAAACCATTTTCAAATAAATTGCAATAGGGGGCAGACAAGAGAAAGGCCTGACTTCAAACAGAGGCCGGCTGAGGTGAGAGAGGCCCCCAGGCAAACTGACTTTAAGTTTAAACAAAGACAAAGGATGTATTCACCAGAGGATTTTAGCTATGTGTCTTATCCAAGCAAGAGTGACTGTAAAAGCAGGTTTTTAATTGACTCAGGATCCACATCACATGTGATAAATGATAAGAAACTGTTTAAAATTTTTGAAAATCACAGGCAAAAGATACTGACAGCGTTTGGTGAGGAAATTTTCTCTGAAGGAAAAGGGACAGTGGAATTATTGTGTAAAGTGGGACATGAGAAAAGAAAGATAGAATTGAGGGACTCTCTTTATGTTCCAGACTTTAAGGACAATCTAATCAGTGTCACCAGAATATTAAAATTTGGAGGCGAATTACATATTAGTGGAGAATTTTGTCATGTTCAAAGTAAAGGAGTAATAAGTTGCATTGCAAAAGTGAAAGATGGACTTTTAATTATTGATTTCTTGGAAACTATGCAAGCCAATGTGGTCAAGGAAACCAATGATTCTCAATGCCTTCATACCTGGCATAGAAGGATGGGTCATGCTAGCTTAACAAGAGTTGCTGCTCTTGAAAAAGATAATTTAGCAAGAGGCTTCAAAGTGAGACAGTGCAATTGTACACAGACTTGCGACTGCTGTATTAAAACTAAAAGTGTGAGACCAAAATTTCCTAAGAAAAGTGAGAGGAAAACCAAAAAGCCTATAGAGCCACACAGATCTATGTGGGCCAATGAGAATGCCCTCCCAAGGTGGAAATTTACACACGCTGACTTTTATAGATGACTACTTCAGGTATACTATATATTATAATACCTTCTGTGGTGGAAGAATAACTCAGCTTCTTCTTCCATTTCACTGTCATCTGTTTGGTGTGGCGCCCCTTCTGGTCGGTGTGCGCACTTTCCTTCATTAAAGTGGACAGCTCTGTACACTCCAACTTCGCCAGCTTTGGGATCTATTCCTCTATCTCCCTTCTGCGTTGAATATTACTTCCCTGGCAGTGTTGTCAAGTTTTGACCTCTTTTGTTTCGGAATGTGCACAAAGACCTTACTCGAAGGTGAGACATGCTTGGTGTCCTATCATGCCACAGTTCAAATGGCGTTTTGTTGGTTGCAGATGCAGGAAATCGGTTCTGCAGGTAGGCGGCAGTAACCGCAGCTTCTCCCCAGTACTCCTTTGGTAACTGCGCATCTTCCAACAAGGAATTAATCATTTGTCCAAGAGTCCAGTTCATGTGTGCTGCAACCCCATTTTGCTCTGGGTTGGACACAACTATAGTCTGGTGCTCTATGCCTTCCTCATGGAGAAAGTCTTGCATAGCCCTGGACACATATTCCCCTGCATTGTCAGATCTTATGATCTGTGGCATTCTGCCAAATTTGTTGGACACGATCCTAACATAGTCCTTCAGTTTTTGAAGTACTTGATTTTTCTCCTTTATTAAATACATTATAGTATATCTGGAGTAGTCATCTATAAAAGTCAGTGTGTATAAATTTCCACCTTGGGAGGGCATTCTCATTGGCCCACAAAGATCAGTGTGAATTAATTATAGAGGCTTTTTGGTTTTCTTCTTACTTTTCTTAGGAAATTTTGGGTTTACACTCTTTGAATTCATACAGCACTTGCATCTTTCCGTTCATTTGCATTGTCCCACTTTAATGCCTCTAGCCAAATTCTCTTTCTCTAGAGCACTTACTTTGGCTAAGCTGGCATGTCCATTCTTCTATGCCAAATATGCAAACATCCAGAATCACAGCTTTCTTTGGCTATATTTGCATGCATTGTTTCAAGATATTCTAAATGCAAAAGTCCATTTTTCAATTTTGCAGTGCAACATATTTCTCCTTCATCTAGAATGTGGCAAAATTCTCCACTCATATAAAGTTCACCTCCCAGTTCCATTTTTCTAGTAGCACTTATTAAGTTATGTTTGAAATCTGGAACATATAGGCAGTTTTTAAGTTCAAGCTGTCTTTCACCTTCTGGAGTTTTGCAGAGCAGCTTCACTGTGCTTATTCCCTGAGAGAGGAAAGGGTCCCCAGAGGCAGTTAATGTTATGTAAATTTGTACAGATATTAGCAGAGATCATCAATGGTCCGAGATGCATGTGTGCCAGTGTGTGCATTTACCTAAGTAGCAGGCTTTTGCCATGCATTGAGATCACTGAGAGTTAAGACTTAGTAAAATAAGAAAAAGCTACTTCATTTATAGAGATACATAGTAGAAAGGAAAGGCATACAGTAGGGCCCCGCTTTACAGCGTTCCGCTTTAAGGTGTTCCGCTGATACGGCGGCTTTCATTTTCCATTTTAAAGGTTTTTTTCCCCTTTTGCGCCGTTTTGAGCCATTTTCGCTCGACGTGGCCCATTAAAGTCAATGGGGTTCCGCTTTACGGTGTTTTCCGCTTTACGGCGGGGGTCCGGAATGGAACCCGCTGTATAAGCGGGGCCCTATTGTACCTAGTTATATCTAAGTTGAAGGTGCAATGCCCACGTTTGTCTCCAGAGGCAGTTGACACAATCTGCATATGGTTCTTAAAATGTTTAAACAAACTTTTATCTTTTATAAGGTGGGTTGTATAGCCTGAATCAATTAAAAATCTGTTTTTATAATAATCTTTCCTTTCCTCAGATACATGGTAACTAGAAGCCTTTGTTTTTGCCTTTTCAGTCTGTTTTTGTTTAAAGTAGGCTTTGCTCCTGTCTGACACCTATCTTGGAGATTTGCACTTAAAACAGAGCTTTCTTCTGTGTTCTGTGCCCTCCTGTGGTTTCAGGCGATGACTCATCCATCTACTTTGCCTTTTTGCTGTTGTCCCTGCCCACAGTAAGAGCCGCCTTCTTAGACAGAGTTTGTTCCTGCCTCTCTTTAAAATTCTGGTCCTTCAAATATGATGCAATCTGATTCAAATTCTGGTCTGTCTGTTCTAGCACACAAGCAGTTTATTTATTTATTTATTGTGCTTTTAGACCGCCCTTTAGCAACAAGCTCTCAGGGCGGTGTACAACAGAATAAAACCACATTAAAATACAGGTGAGAGTGGATACAATACAACTATAAAAACATTTTAAAAACAAAATTAAGACTAAAATTAAAATAAAATTGCAATTACAGTAGATTTAAAATTAAAATTAAATTAAAATTAAAATGCCTGGGCAAAGAGGTAGGTCTTTACCTGGCGCCGAAAAGATAACAAAGAAGGCGCCAGACATATCTCGTCAGGGAGGGCGTTCCATAATTCGGGGGCCACCACTGAGAAGGCCCTGGATCTAATTGCTCTCCGGGCCTCCCTATGAGTTGGGACCTGGAGAAGGGCCTTCGACGTCGAGCGTAGCGAGCGGGTAGGTACATAGCGGGAGAGGCGTTCCACCAGGTATTGCAGTCCGATGCCGTTAAGGGCTTTATAGGTAAGAACCAACACTTTGAATCTGGCCCGGAAACATATTGGTAGCCAGTGCAGTTGGGCCAGGACAGGTGTTATATGGTCAGATTTTTTAGTCCAAGTAAGAACTCTGGCCGTAGCATTCTGCACCAGCTGAAGTTTCCGAACCGTCTTCAAAGGTAGCCCTACGTAGAGTGCATTACAGTAATCCAATCTAGAGGTTACCAGAGCATGAATAACTGTGGCGAGGTTCTCCCTGTGCAGATAGGGTCGTAGTTGGGCTACCAGCCGAAGCTGGTAGAACGCATTCCGTGCCACCGAGGCTACCTGAGCCTCCAGTGACAGGAGCAGATCTAATAAGACCCCCAAACTACGGACCTGCTCCTTTAGGGGGAGTGTAACCCCATCTAGGGTAGGTCGGACATCAACCATCTGGGCAGAGAGCCCACCCACCAACAGCATCTCAGTCTTGTCAGGATTGAGTCTCAGTTTATTAGCTCTCATCCAGTCCATTATCGCGGCCAGGGAGCGGTTTAGTACATTGACAGCCTCACCTGAAGAAGATGAAAAGGAGAAGCAGAGCTGCGTATCATCAGCATATTGCTGGAAACGCACTCCAAATCTCCTAATGACCTCACCCAGCGGCTTCATATAGATATTAAAGAGCATGGGGGACAGAACTGAGCCCTGCGGGACCCCATATTGGAGTTCCCAGGGACTCGAGTAATGCTCCCCAAGCACCACCTTCTGGAGACGATTCTCGAGGTAGGAGCACAGCCACTGCCAAGCAGTGCCTCCGACTCCTAAGTCCGCAAGTCGCCCCAGAAGGATACCATGGTCGATGGTATCAAAAGCCGCTGAGAGATCAAGGAGAACCAATAGAGGTCCCGACAGAGGTCATCATCCAGGGCGACCAAGGCTGTTTCTGTACCAAACCCCGGCCGAAAGCCCGATTGAAATGGATCCAGATAATCAGTTTCATCCAAGAGAGCCTGGAGCTGGCGAGCGACCACACGCTCTAGAACCTTGCCCAGGAATGGAACATTTGCTACCGGTCTATAGTTGTCAAGGTTGTCAGGGTCCAAGGAGGGTTTTTTTAGGAGCGGTCTCACCACCGCCTGTTTCAGGCAGGGTGGTACCACTCCCTCTCGTAAAGAGGCATTAATCACCTCCTTGGCCCAGCCGGCTGTTCCATTCCTGCTAGCTTTTATTAGCCACGAGGGGCAAGGATCCAGAGCAGAAGTGGTCGCCCGCACCTGTCCAAGCACCTTGTCCATGTCCTCAAGCTGTACCAACTGAAATTCATCCAATAAAACAGGACAGGACTGTGCTCCGGACACCTCATTAGGTTCAACTGCTACAATGTTAGAGTCAAGGTCCCGGCGGATGTTCATGATCTTATCTTGGAAGTGTCTCGCAAACTCATTACAGCGGGCTGTTGATGGTATTATTGCATTCTGAGGACCAGAGTGTAAATAATAATAATAATAATAATAATAATAATAATAATAATAATAATAATAATAATAATAATAATAATAATAATAAATTTAATTTCTTTGTCGCCTATCTGGCCGATGGCCACTCTAGGCGACGAACAAAATCATTAAGATGCAATTGAAAAATACAGCGATATAATATAAAAACAATACATCTGCAACAACAATATTAAAACTGGGCAGGAGGCATTACAATTATAACAATTAACCCTCCCCGGATACCCCGAAGGCCTGTTTAAAGAGCCAGGTCTTTAAGGCTTTCCGAAATACATTTAGGAAAGAGGCGTGCCAGAGATCTTGTGGGAGGGAGTTCCAAAGAGTGGGGGCCGCCACTGAGAATGCCCTCTCTCTTGTACCCGCCAATCTGGCTGTTTTTGTTGGCGGGATTGAGAGAAGGCCCTGTGTGGCCGATCTTGTCGGGCGGCATAATTGGTGACGTTGAAGGCGCTCCGTGAGATAAGCTGGGCCGAAACCGTGTAGGGATTTAAAGGTCAATACCAACACCTTGAATTGGGCTCGGAAAACAACTGGAAGCCAGTGTAGATCGAACAACACTGGTATGATGTGATCTCGGCGGCGACTATTCGTAAGTAGTCGAGCCGCCGCATTTTGTATAAGTTGTAATTTCCGGACCGTTTTCAAGGGTAACCCCACGTAGAGCGCATTACAGTAGTCCAAACGGGAGGTGACCAGGGTGTGTACCACTAGTGGGAGCTGATGAACAGGAAGGTAGGGTTGCAGCCTTCGTATGAGGTGTAGTTGGTACCAGGCTGCCCGGCTCACTGCCGAAATCTGAGCCTCCATGGACAGCCTGGAATCAAGCACAACCCCAAGGCTGCGGACCTGGTCCTTTAGGGGTAGACTCACCCCATTGAACTTCAGGTCAATATCGCCTAACCTTCTCTTGTCCCCCACAAGTAGTACCTTGGTCTTATCAGGGTTCAACTTCAGCTTGTTCCTTCCCATCCATCCACTCATGGATTCCAGGCACTTGGACAGCCAACTCTCCACAGCCAACTCTGGTGAAGATTTAAACGAGAGATAGAGCTGAGTGTCATCCGCATATTGATGACACTGCAGCCCAAATCTCCTGATGATTGCCCCCGAACAACTTTATAAAGTCCCGCTGGGCGGTTAGAGGATGACTGAATGGAGGCAGCAAAGTACTGCTTCTTCGCTGCCCTCACTGCCTTCACATAGAGCTTGGTAGAGACCTTCACAAGTGCATGGTTACAGCCGTCGGGAGTTCGTCTCCATTTGCACTCAAGCCGTCTCCTTTCTTGCTTCATCACTCTTAGCTCCGGGGTAAACCAAGGAGCCAATTGAGCTCTGCAAAGGAGAGGGCGCACTGGGGCGATCGCGTCAGCTGCCCGGGTCATTTCCGTATTCCACAGAGTGACCAGGGTTTCGACAGGAGCGTCAGTTTTATCAGCCGGAAAACTCCCTAGAGCCTTCTGAAAACCTTCAGGATTCATTAGTCTCTGGGGACGGACCATCTTAATTGGTCCTCCACCCTTGCAGAGGGGAGAAAACATTGTGAGTCTAAACCTCAAGAGGCGGTGATCTGTCCATGACAGAGGAATAGATGAAAATCCCTCACTCCCAGATCACCATCCCCTAATCCAGTGGCAAAAATCAAGTCTAGAGTGTGCCCTGAAGTATGCGTAGGGCCAGTAACAAATTGAGACAGCCCCATGGCTGTCATGGAGGTCATGAAGTCCTGAGCCGCCCCAGACAAAGCGGTCTCGGCATGAACGTTGAGATCCCCCAATACTAAAAGTTTGGGGGAACGCAACAATAAATCCGCGACCACCTCTGTCAGCTCAGTTAGGGAGGCTGTTGGGCAGCAGGGTGGACGGTACACCAACAGTATTCCCAGTCTGTCTCGCTGACCCAACGCAATGTGAAGACACTCCAGACCATTAGCCACCTGGATAGGGTGCCTAACAAGAGGGATGGAACTACTATAGACCACAGCGATTCCCCCTCCCTGACCCTCGGATCTACCCAGATGCTGAACCGAGTACCCAGGTGGGCACAGCTGGGAGAGATTAATGCCTCCCAGATCGCTCACCCAGGTCTTGGTAATAAACGCCAGATCGGCCGCCTCATCCACAATTAAATTATTGATGAGGGAGGTTTTATTGTTTACCAATCTGGCATTAAAAAGCAGCAACTGGAGATCCGAGAGTTGGCTGATAAAACTACCAGCAATCCTGTGGATGTGGGGAGGACCGGAACACGGCACAGCCACCAATTGTCTGGGCCGAGTTCCCCTCAACTGGCATGTCCTCCTCACAATGCCATACCTCCCATTACCCGTCACTACGCTAACAGGGGCCCCCTCTGGTCCTCCCTCCCAATACACTATCCTCCCGCCCAAGCACGTAGTAAAAATAAAATAAAATAAATAACAAAACTCACAATCTGTACACAATCACACCCTCACTCATACAAACCACTCATACATCCAGACAATAGCAGCAACAATGGCGCCTCAACAGTTGGCAGACAGCAATAACGGTAGCCGTAGCAGCAAGGGCCCAAAAGCGATAAGATGGCAACGTCCCTCTGCTAAGCAAGCAGCAGCAGTAGCAATGACCACGGAAGCCACAAAGTCTGGGCAGCAGCGACAGCAGTCAACGGTGGCAGTGATGATCCCTAGGGCAGTTTGAGGCTGTCGAGACGGAGCAATAGTAGAGTGGCACCCGGGCCCGCGGCAGCCGCAATGATGACGATGATGGCTCAGGCACAAGACCACAGCATCAGCGACGGCGGGGCGGCGCTCAAGCCCGTAGCAGCCGCAACAATGACGACGGCAGCCTGGAGCGCAGGGCCGCAACAGCAGCGATGGAAGACGTGGCGCCCGGACCCTCAGCAGCCGCAACGATGACAACGACGGTCCAGGTCGCAGGACCGCGGCAGCAGCGGCAGTGGGGCGGCACCCGGGCCCGCAGCAGTCGCAGCAGTGATGACGGCGGCCCGGATCGCAGGGTCGCGACCGCAGCAACAGCGGGGTGGTGCCGGAACCCGCGGGAGCCGCAACAACGGCGGCAGCCCGGGGCACAGAACAAGCAACAAAGTTAATTTATGAAGAGAGGTCAGGAACCTTTTTGATTTCATCTTCAAATACCCTTCTACATCTCTCCAGTTCTCAGAGCAGTCCTGTGAAACTTTCTGCCTCTCTCAGAGTAAACAATTTCTTGTAAAGTCTTTATTTTTAGACTTTCTGTCCTATATTTCTTCCAGCTTCTCCCACATATCTTTTGCTTTGTTACATCCTATGCAAACATTTAGTGCCTCATCTGAAAAAGCAGAAATAAGAAGAGATTTCACTTTTGCATACTTACGTCTCGAGGATACTAAGGCTGTTTCATCCTTTGTCGACGGCTCAGGATCGGTCAGGATTCCATACAGATCCTCTCCTTCCAGGAGTGCAGTCATTCGTAGATGCCGAACCGCATAATTGTCCTTCTCCAGCCATGGTTTCCTATCTTTGGTTCTGCTTTTCTTTCTCTTACCTAGTCTCCTTCTTTGATCTCTTTGTAAATCATACACAGTATTTAGCCTTTTTAGCTTTTAGGCACAACTTGCAATTCAATGTAGCTTACTGGGCCGCCGTAACCCTTTGTTATGTACATGTATATAGATATTAGCAGAGATCATCAATGGTCTGAAATGTGTGTGTGCCAGTGTGTGCGTTTACCTAAGTGGCAGGCTTTTACCCTGCATTGAGATCACTGAGACTTAAGACTTAGTAAAATAAGAAAAGCAACTTAATTTATAGAAATACATAGTAGAGAGGAAAGGCATTCCTAGTTCTAACTAAGTTGGAGGCGCAACGCCCAGACGCGGGAGTTGTCCTCATGGCTCAGGAGGGAGAGGGTAGAGACAAAGGGATGTCTCCTTCGACTGTCCGAGAGAGAGGAGAAGGAAAGGGCGGAAGGAGGAGGGGCAGATCAGCTTCCCTAAGCATATCAGTCTGGATGGAAGGAAGTCAGAGCATCACAGGTAAAGGTAGTCAAGCCTATCCATCTGGAGGACCCTAACTCTATCTCCCTTCTGGAACATAAACATGAACGAAACAGGACTTGCTCTTGCCCCACTTCCAACAGTTAACACATTCTGTGTATGACTTTTTAAACCTTTAAACAGGCTTTTATGAGATGTGAAGTTAATCCACTATTGATTAAAAATCTGTTTTTATAATCATCATTCCTTTCATGAGACACATGGTAACTAGAAGTCTTTGTTTTCATCTGCCTTTGTTTAAAGTCAGGCTTTTCTCCTGTCTGCCTTTTCGGGCATCACAGGTAAAGGTAGCCAAGCCTAGCCATCTGGAGGACCCTAACTCTATCTCCCTCCTGGAACACAAACAGAAGAACAAAACAGGAGTTGCTTTTGTTGGAATATGTGGTTCAACTCCAACTTGTGGTTGAGGCTGCATGGGGTTAAAAAGGGTAGCTAGAGAGGAGACCGCCTGATTGCCAGGCGAATACCTATCTTTTGATCTCCTGCCGTCTCTCCCTTCCTGCTAGACTGATATGCTTAGGATCAGTGCTGGATTTAGACTTGGTGAGGCCCTAAGCTATATAAAGCTTGGAGGCCTTTTGTTAAAAAATTACACCATATATATATATAATAATAATAGATCTCACTGCAGGCAAAATGTCACCTAATGAAATTAGGCTTCTATCCAAAGGCCTCAACTTCTGCCCAACACCTAGAGAGCACAGTATAGCACAGATGAAATGTGACATCAAAGCATTTGAAAGGAGATGTAGATTGGCTGAATTTTTTTATGATGACTCTAAGAACAACATAGACCTCTACAATAGAGATCCTCTGCTACAGTTTCTGCCACCTAAAACTTGGACACCAAACATTAACAGGAATCCAGTCCTGGAAACCTTTCTCTTATCAAATAACAGAGTCATCAACAACCACACACCAACTCCTATTCAGGACAACCTTTCAAAAGAAGAAAGAATAGCCCTGAGGAACCTTCAGATGACAAGGGATGTTGTCATCAAGCCTGCAGATAAGGGTGGTGCTGTTGTGGTACTTAACACTACAGACTATATAGCAGAAGGTCAAAGACAACTAAAGGATGAAACAACATATAGATTTCTTGACAAAGACATCACCACAGATCTCAATACTTGTATCATTACATCTATACAAAACCTTACAAGTAGGAAACTTCTTAAAGAGGAAACTGCTGATCTCCTTGTTAATCCAAATCCCACCCCTGGAAGGTTTTCCATGCTGCCTAAAATCCACAAAGCCAACAATCCTGGTTGCCCAATTGTCTCAGGTAACAACACAGCTACTGAAAGGATTTCTCTGTACATTGACTTAAATTTACAAAACATGGTGCAAAACCTCCCATCGTATATCAAAGACACCAAGGACTTCTTGCTTAAAATTGAGTCTTTAAACAAGCAGTATCAATTCCACAACAATACCATACTAGCTACTTTAGATGTCACATCTCTTTACACCAATATACCACATAATGATGGGATTCAGGCTTTAAATGAGTTCCTTAACACCAGACATATGAACAGTCCTCCAACAGAGGTTCTCACAACTTTAGCTACGCTAGTCCTGACTTGTAACAACTCTACATTCAATGGAGAACACTACCTGCAACTACAAGGCACAGCTATGGGGACTCGCATGGCTCTATCATGTGCAAATCTCTTTATGGGTAAACTGGAACAGGAGATCCTCAAAAAGGCCATCAACAAACCACTTATATGGTGGCGATACATTGATGACATCTTTATGGTCTGGACAAATGGTAAAGAGAGTTTGGAACAATTTAAAAATTACATCAACTCTATCCATCCCTCTATTAAGTTTACATTTAATAGTACAAATGACAATCCGCACATCCCTTTTCTGGATGTCCTTGAAAACAACAAAATAGTCACTGATCTCTACAGCAAACCCACTGATGCCCACACCTATTTAAACTGGAAATCCTGCCATCCTAGGCATATAAAGAAGAACATTGTGTATAGCTTAGCTCTGAGAATCAAACTTATTTGCAACACTGAAGATAAATACCAGAGAAGGATCAGTGAACTAAAAGAACACCTTCTTCGAAGAGGATATTCTCCACATATTATCAATTGCAACATCCACCGAGCCTCCATTCTGTCCAGAGAAAACCTCCTCCATCATACTGAGGTGTCTAAGAGCACTGGATTATGATCCGAAAAGGTTTTTGGTAACACATCCATCTTGGAAATATCTTTCACTAAATTTTTAGACATCCAAATCATATCAATCCTCGAAAATGTTTTATGTCTTTCTGAAAAGTAAGTAAATTCCTTTGCATTGTCATTTATATATCTCCAAGCATCCACCAATTCTAAATTTTCCATCAATTCGAAACAGATCTTCGGCAATTTGCCCTGTGTCTCTTTAATATTTTTCTCAGAAAGTCTATCCATTTTTGGTGAGATTACCCCATTCCAATCACCCATGACACACCAATGATCATATGCAAACTCTGATAATTTTTCCATAAGTCCAGTATAAAACCTTGTTTTATCTTCATTAGGAGCATAATTGCCCACTATCAAAATTTTTGTACCCTGAATGGTGATTTCAACTCCCACAAATCTGCCACTATCATCCAATAATATCAATTTAGGAGACAATTGTGAATTAACATAAAGAACCACACCATTTTTTTTTAATCCTGCCGAAATAAATTCTTCACCCAAATTTTTACAAATTAAATATTTAGAATCTTTCTTCTTAATATGAGTTTCTTGTAAACAAATTATATCCAATTTTAATTTTTTCAAATAATGAAATACTTTCTTTCTCTTCTGCGACGAATTAGCTCCATTTATATTCCAAGTTATATATTTGTAATCCATTTTTAAGCATGTATTTTAGAAAAGTCTGCGCCTGTTGCTCCCTTTGATCCATCATCATCCTTTTCTTCCTCTACCTGTTTCTGTTGACTTTGTTTCCCAGGAATTATGTCCATATCTTTGAGTTTATCTTCTTCCATGTCTTTTGAAGCTTTTCTCAAGAAATCCCTTGCTTTTTGAACAGTATTTAATCGATACTTCTGTTGTCTAAATCAGAGCTTGGAAGTAACTTGTTATTTTTAACGAGTTACTTTTAATTCGTTACAATTTTAAATAACAAGTGGCTAATTCCATTACATTTGGCAAGTAACGTAACGAATAGTAATTTCCCTACTTTTCAGCTTCAACTTTAACGTTTCCACGTTAGGTTGGACGTTACTTGGGGGTGGGAACAAGGGGAAGTCAGCTCCTGGCTGTGATTGGTTAACACAAGACATGTGCCTCACACTGATTGGACCTCTGCGCAGACTGTCTCTTCCCTCAGTGATCTGTGTTAGGAGGCACGAGGGAAGAGGTTGAATAGGCAGGGGGAGCCTGCTAGCGTCTGACTCTGAGAGGAAAAAATGGACGCCGGAGGAAAAAGCCAGGGCAAGGACAACAACGGAGGAGAAGGCTGCAGCAGAATGGCGAAGAGCTGTGGAGGTGAGTGACGATTATTTGTGTGTGTGTGTGTGTGTGTGTGTGTGCCCCGGTGCATGTGTTTTCGGCTGGAGTCTCTGGTTTTGGGGGGGGGGCTCCGGCTCTCTGGCTACCACCCCTTACTCTCTGGACTCTCCGCTTCAATTTTAAAAAAAAATTAAGTTTCTAGGTGGTCTAATTCCTGAGATACACACCAAAACGTAACCCCCCCTGCAAAACCTTTTTTTAAACAGACCATGCTCTAGCTACAACTCCCATCAGCCCAATCCAGTGGCCATGCTGGCTGGGGCTGATGGGAGTTGTAGTTTAAAGTAACTTTTCAAAGCTCTGGCTGCAACCCGGCCCTTTCATGATTGTGAGTAAAGTGCAGACTTGTGTTTGTGTTGTAAATCTCTCTTCCTGCAACCCTATTTTTAAAGAAATTAGGCAGGGTTTATCACAGTTTTTATTATGTAGGAAACTAATACTCATTTTTTTAAAAAAGGAATGAAGTTTATTTATTTATTTTTATTATTTTATTTATATCCCACCCTTCCTCCCAGTAGGAGCCCAGGGCAGCAAACAAAAGCGCTAAAAACACTTTAAAAATCATAAAAACAGACTTTAAAATATATTAAAACAAAACATCTTTAAAAACATTTTTAAAAGCTTTAAAAACATTTTTTTTAAGAAAAAGTTTAAAAACATATTAAAAAGCAATTTCAACACAGATGCAGACTGGGATAAGCTCTCAACTTAAAGGACTTGTTAAAAGAACAAGTTCCTTATCACTTGAGGCTGCAGTTTTCCCTGGTTGAGTAAGCCCCATTGAATACATTGGGACTTGCTTCTGAGTAAACAAACATAGGATTGCACTATAAATATCTTTACCGGTTATATAAATAAACATATTTGATAGTCATGCTTATATAAATATTTTCATAGAATCATAGAATAGTAGAGTTGGAAGGGGCCTATAAGGCCATCAAGTCCAACCCCCTGCTCAATGCAGGAATCCAAATCAAAGCATTCCCGACAGATGGCTGCCCAGCTGCCTCTTGAATGTCTCCAGTACCCCTCTACCTCTCTAGTAGATCCCACTACCTCTCTAGTAATTAGTTCCATTGTTGTATGGCTCTAACAGTTAGGAAGCTTTTCCTGATGTCCAGTCGAAATCTGGCTTCTTGCAACTTGAGCCCATTATTCTGTGTCCTGCACTCTGGGATCATTGAGAAGAGATCCCGGCCCTCCTCTGTGTGGCAACCTTTCAAGTACTTGAAGAGTGCTATCATATCTCCCCTGTCTTCTCTTCTCCAGGTTAAATATGCCCAGTTCCTTCAGTCTCTCCTCATAGGGCGTTGTTTCCAGTCCCCTGATCATCCTTGTTGCCCTCTTTTGAACCTGTTCCAGTTTGTCTGCATCCTTCTTGAAGTGCAGAGACCAGAACTGGACACAGCACTCAAGATGAGGCCTAACCAGTGCTGAATAGAGGGGAACTAATACTTCACATGATTTGGAAACTATACTTCTGTTAATGCAGCCTGATATAGCATTTGCCTTTTTTGCAGCCACATCACACTGTTGGCTCATATTCAGCTTGTGATCAACAACAATTCCAAGATCCTTCTTGCATGTCGTACTGCTGAGCCAAGTATCCCCCATCTTATAACTGTGCATTTGGTTTCTTTTTCCTAAGTGTAGAACTTTTACTTCCACCCAGTTTTGTCATGCTGTGTCCCTATAAGTATCCAATTGCATACTATGGTTGTACAATACTTCCTTTACATTTTAAGTATGCCTTGGGGTAGTCATGGTTCTCCATTGTTTTCATCCTGAGGGGCAGATAGGCTGAGAAATGGTGAGTAGCCCATGGTCACCCACTACACTTTATAGCTTATTTTCATTTTGAAAAATTAATTAAAACAATTTACATGCAGGGAAAATTTATTAAGCAGATTCACACAATATGTGTAAAGCACATCCAACTCACATTTAAAGTGCATGACTTCCCCTAAAGAATTCTGGGAAGTGTCATTTCCCCCTCACAGTTATAGTTCTCACCACTCTTAACAAACTGCAGTTCCCATGATTCTGTGGTGGGATTCATGTGCTTCAAATGGGTGTTGAATGTGCTTTAAAGGAATGGTGTGGATCTGCCCTAGGTATGATGTTCATTCAAGAGTGAATTGAAAAGAACAATTTTAAAAGATACTTCTTACTCTTACTCGTTTTTCAGACCTCTTTCTGAAGTAAAGGGTCAAATCTGTAAAAACAGCACATTAAAAGCAGCCATATTAAAAGATAAGGACAGGGTATTCCAGGCAGGGGGTTGCCAACCCTGCTTGGATATGGATGTCTTTGCAGAAGAACCCTAGTCAAGGTTTACCAACAGCACAGTCCAGACTATATCTACTTAGAAGTCAGTCCTGTTGAGTTCTATGGGGCTTAATCCCTTAGTAAATGTGTTTAGAATTGCAGCCTTCAGGAGCCTCCATCTTTACTCCCCAAAGCTCCCATCTAACATCTCCACAACACTAGGCTCCTTTGTCTCTGCTGTGGCCTTCTGGTGACTGACCTAGCCTGAAGGCACTTAACCCTTCTTGCTGAAAGCAAGTAGGCTAGATTAAATGTTCCCTACCCAGGCTCATATATATAAAATAGAAACGGCATTTTGTCAAAAGTATTTTTGTCTACATTTTATACCTCCTTGGTTTTCCAAGCTTGGCATGGAATGCTTCTCATACAGAATTAATTTGAAATGCTGCATATTTATTATCATAATCATCATATTCAAAATAAAAAATATATGTACCGCCTTCAAGTTGATTCCAACTTATGGTGACCCTATGAATAGGGTTTTCATGAGGCTGAGAGGCAGTGACTGGCCCAAGGTCACTCACTCAGTGAGCTTCATGGCTATGTGGGGATTTGAACCCTAGTCTCATTTTGTTCTCACAACAACCCTGTGAGATAGTAGGTTAGACTGGCCCAGGCAGGGTTATTTAGTGAGCAAAAATGATGCAAATAGGATCTCTTTTAATTGTGCTATCAACCTGCTTACTTCCACTCTGACTGGGGCATCTTGCAGCATGGGGAAGAGATGGGGGCACATCACAGCTGAAGTTCACCCACATAGGAGCATTATCTCTTGTTTATTACAGAGACGCCTGTTGCAGGTTTTGCTGCTGAGAGCAGCAGTCAGTTAGTGCGGCCACTTGTGTCACAGCTTGTTGATCCTGAGGAGGCAAAACTAGAAAGTGAGGTTCAGAAAGGAGGCCCTGTGCACGAGGAGGAGGAGGGCATGAAGCAGTGCCAGTTGCCCACAGCCACATCTGCAGAACAGCAAGTACCATGGTTTGGCTTTGAGAAAGCTTGTACATTTGTGAGCCAGAGTGGGGAAAATGTTGTTGTACGATGCAATTACTGCCTTCCAGGGATCAAAAATCTGAGATCAGCTGTTTCCTCCTCATCCAATGTGAAGAAACATTTTGAGGTAAGCCTTTGTCATGCTGGTCCTCAAAGAGTGTCCATTGTCTATTTATGTTTAAATTGTGAAGTTCCTCTTCCATTTTTTCTTGGATTCATGCTTTGTTCTTCTTCCTCAGAGGGCACACCCTGAGAAGCTGAGAGCAATTGAAGAAGCAATAAAGGCAAGGAGACGTGGCCTTCCTGAACCAATGCATGACACCCCTCCTCCCAAAATGCTGAAGCAGCAGCAGACAACCCTTGAGAGGTGGGGATCTGGCAGTGATCTGCTTCTTCTGGCAGCCTGCTTACACCCTCGCTTCAAACTAGATCGGCTGGAATCGTGTCAGGCCACCACCCATACCAACAAGTAAGAACATTAGGGAAGCCCTTTGGGTGGATTACTCCAAAGGAAATGTTGTCTCAAGGGTGGCATCAGAGGGCTTAAGGTGGTAGGCAGCGGCTGGTCCTTTTCTTCCTGGGGCTCCTCATCACAACCTTGGGTTGCTGCAGGTAATCCTTAAGGGTCTGCTGTGCTGCCCCATGAGTGTGGTGACTTGGTCACCTTCCTACCTTCCATGTCATCATCCACAGGCTCAGGCTGGACCCTGAACCAGGGGACATGACAAGCATCAGGAAATGAAGAGCAGATGATGGTTTCCTAACATATATGTGTTAACATATCCTCTCTCTTTCTTAGATACACAATGGAAGCCTTGCTGAAAGCCGAAATAAAGATGGGTGTACTTAATGAGGACAGTGATCAGTCTTCAGATAAAGACCAGGAAGGAGATGACTTAGAAGATGACTTCTTTAACTTTCTGCCCCAGGGCAAGAAGTCAGCAGTGGACACTGCTGAGGAGGAACTGGTGAGGTACCTGAGGTCTCCCAGCAGGGAAGTGTCATCACTCCATGGCTTTCCACGTGTGCTGTGGTGTTTTTTGCAGCACAACACAGGCATGCCTTCAAGCGCCGCAGTAGAACGCCTGTTCAGTACTGGTGGCAATGTAATGACTGTAAAAAGACATTCCTTGTCTGACATGCTCTTTGAGCATCTTGTTCTTTTGAGACATAACAGAAACATATTATAAAAGCATTTCAAGTGTAAAATTTGATTTCAAGAGTTGGGGTATCTTCATTGCTTGGGGGGATGTGAGATTCTGTTATGCCATTATGTTAATCTTATGGATAAATTTTTTTATTCTACTACCCCCTGTGTGTGTGTGTTTATTTTTAATATTGTTTTAGGCTTCTTAGATGTGCAGCAGCCAAGGCCAGCACCTTGTAGGAGTTTTTTTAAAAAAGTAACTGAAATGTAATTGTAGTGATTACTTTTGAGAAAAAGTAAAGTAATCAGTTACTTTCAGAGCAATTGTAATTGTAACGGTAATTACTACTTTTTTTGGGCCAAGTAATTGTAACTGTAATTTATTACTTTTTAAAAGTAATCTTCCAAGCTCTGGTCTAAATGTAAAAATCACTCCCTCTGGAACATCCCATCTAAATTGAATTTTACATTGTTTAAGTTTTTCTGTGAAGAAAGCGTAATCTTTTCTCTTACGTAGAAGTTTAACAGGAATTTTCTTCATCACCTGTATTTCTTTACCGTCAATTTTGAAGACATTGTTAAAATGATGTTGCAAAACCATATCTCTGGTCCTCTTTTTTAAAAAATAAACAAGCACATCTCTTGGGATTTTTTTTATTGTTGCATATCTGGAATTAATTCTATAAACTTTATCTATTTCAAATTCCATCCGATCTTCGTTCCTATCAAAGGATTTTGCCAAGGCATTAACAATTTTCTCTCTGATATCTTCACCTGTTTCCTCAGGAATTGCACGGAATCTCAAGCAATGTTCTTTATCTCTAAGTTCCATAACAGCAATATAGTCCAATTTTTTTTCCAATTCCATATTTGTAATATCTATTCTATTCTCTAAGGTTTGCACCTTATCTTTAACATTTTTTACATCCTGTGTTAATTGCCCAATGTTATTTTTAATCTCACCCACTTCTGTTTTAATATGATCTTGTAAATATTTAAAGTCCTTTTTCATATTGCAAAATTCATCTTTAAGTTGTTGTCTGTCCTGTTTCATCTCTTGTTTCAACTCTTGTTTAAAATCACTAAATCCCTCCTTAATTTTCTGGAACATGTCCATCCCTTCCTGTGTATCAATTGAAACTCTTCTCTTCAAAACTTTGGCTGCTTTCCTAGTTGTCATTCTTGAAAAAAAAAACCTTTTCTATTATTAGCCAATGTAGAGGCAAACAGTTTCTTTTCTCCCAGCAACAAAAAAGTTAATATTCCAGGCCTGTTTAACCAACACCGTTCTTATCTCCAGCACATTCAGGAATGTAAAACAAATCCAGTTCTCAGCATCCAGCAGTTAGTAAGATACACGAACAGCAGATTCGTTCAAAAAAAAAAATTAATCCAAAATGATAAAAAAAATAAAGAAAAATATTCTCAGATACATTTCCTTCAAATAATCAAATCACCTTATCTATTAAGTTGCCTCTTATCCGTTTAATCTTTTTAATTCCAGCTTTAAGCCAGCTTTTTGTCATAAAAAATAAAGCAGGTTCTTTGAATTGCTCCCTTCTTCCTTAGCTTTGTATAATACGAAAAAAGTGTGACTCACCCAAGTTTCTGAGTTGCCGATTCGTAAACAAGTCTCTTTTACGATAGTAATTTAAGTTAGTTGATAAGATTTAGACGGAAGGAGGCTAGCTCGTTAAGAACGTTTTTAAAAGAGAAAGAAAAAAAGTCTTGCTTACTTTCAGCACAGCCTGTTGGAAATCCAGACTCAGTCTTCCGCTGCTAGAAAAGCCTTCTTATCTCAGGAGGATTCCTGATCAAATCCAGCAATCTACAGCTCGACAGAGTTCCGTGGATAATCTCTTCGGTTCCCCTTTTATCTTGGAGAACATTTACACCAGTCAAAAATTCCTCTTGACTGGCTTTTAACTGAAATAAGCTTCCTCTGAGATAGAGCTCACTCAGAGACAACCACCAGCCAGCACTCCTTCCGGGAAGTCCTCTCCATCCAGCATCTCCTATCACCGAGCAATCAAGGAGAGCTACCCATTGCTGGCATCTTACCAGAGCCATCAGCAGGCCTCCTGTTATCGCATTTCACCAACCTCCTAATTTGCGCAGACTGTTGGTGAGAGCTGTGCTTAAGCCACCTATCATCAATCCAGGGTCTCATCCTTGTCACTCCAAACGCTGTATCACCTGTGTGTACCTCAGGGAGACAGCCACTTTTACAAGCACTAGGACAGGCAGGACATATTACATCAAACAAAACATCACCTGCAGGTCCTGCAATATAGTTTACATCATCGAGTGCAAAAGACCAGGATGTCATATCCAATACGTAGGAAAGACCACAACTGACCTACCCACACGCTTCAGGAACCACAAGTCGGCAATTTTGACAAAAAAAGTGGAGCAACCAGTCGCAAAGCATTTTAACATCGAAGGTCACAGCCTGTTGGACTTTTCCAGAGATGCCAGCAGATCCAGCAGCATTGACCAAAAGGGAGAACTTTTGGATTTACTCTCTGGACACATTGGCACCACATGGCCTGACCCTGGAGGACAGCACCACCACTACTTAGCTTCTGCAAATGAAGCCCCTCTGAGCATTCCATCCTCAAAGCTCTATAACTGCCACCTTGGTAACAGCATTTGTATGTTGGCAGCTGATGAAGGCGGAAGCTGAGACGTTTTGTTAATACAATAAAAACCTCTGTTTGGTTAATCACAATTACATTTATATATATATATTAGGTGATTAACGGAATCCTTATAGGGATCCATATATATATATATTCAGTACACATAAAATTTAAAAAGCCCCCCCCCAAAAAAAATCTGAAATTTTTTGAGGCCCCTGCGGATTGTGAGGCCCTAAGCTGTAGCTTGTTTAGTTTATGCCTAAATCCGGCACTGCTTAGGATGTTGACCACATCTCCTTCTTCTTCGTTCTCTTGAGAGGGAGAGCAGAGATTTTGTCTCTCCCTCTCCTCCAAGCACTAGGCTTAGTGTTTGCATCTCCAACTTAGATGTAGAACTCTTTCCTGTCAAGTATGTACTTCCAGAATAAAGTAGTTATTTCTTATTTTAAAGCTTAAAGTCTCTCTCTGACTAATTTGCAGGGAAGTTGTAATCTTTAGCAAAGATTCAAACACGCAAAGGCTCACTCAGTCTCTCCATTCCCAATTTTGCCACTCTGTGACAGCTCTTGCCCCATTTCCAACATCTAAGATCCCCCCCATCCCCACCCCAGACGACTCCATCCCTGGCTGCAGCTATTCACAGGCACTTTTCACAAACCCCAGAGGTACCTTCCCTGGACTCACCTAGAGTCAGAGGGCTCTGGTGGCTTAGAGCCAGAGCAGTCTGGAACTTGCAAAATCAACATGACGGTTGCTTTTAATCATGTGCAGAGTTCCCTTCCACTACCAGTGAGTAATCACAACTCAACACACACAATTGTTATTTTTAATTATGTTTTCAGAGGGATGAACATGTTAGACTGTTGCAGCAAAATCGGCCAAGAGTCTTGTGGCATCCGAAGAACGAACACAATTTATTCTGGTATCTTTTTTTTTTTATATAATTTTTATTCAAATTTTTCAAAAGACAAACAAAACAAAATCAAACAACAAAAACCTAATAATACAACAAAAGAAAAAAAATAAAATAGTTGACTTCCGATTTGTCGCAGATCAGCTATAAGTATATAATATACATCAAACCTGTCCCTTAATATATACATACAGGATCACTTTTCTCCATAGGCTATCTTAGTTAATCGTCAAATCCCAATATCATCATTTTATTTGATGATGGGGATGGCATGGATATTTATGGTATAACAAAGTAAAAGTAAATGTAGACTTTAATAATCATTTTATAAGACGTTCTCTGTTGAAAATATGGAATAGATATAAACCAAGGTTCTATTCAAAAATACCATTATGTGTCTCAAGTCAAGAAGCGTTTTACAGAAGAGAAATGGCTGGAAAAGAGAAATGGTTATCTTATCAAGAACTATTAGAAAATGTACATGGAGAATATATAATGAAAGAGAGAGAACAACTGATAAAGGAAGGATATAGTTCTCAATGGTTTGCCTATTTACAATTGTTAGAAAGATATAAAATAGACAAGAAAATGTATGGGTTTGAAATAAGTAAATCTGATTTTGAAATAGGTTTGTGTACAAATGATGAAAATACAATTGCGAAAATGTATAAACTCTTGCTGAAAATGGATATGGAAGAAGAACAAGTAAATAGAGTGTATGGTAAAGTGGGCAAAAAAATTGGTTATAATATACAAATGGATCAATGGGAAAATATGTGGAAAAAAGGCTTGAGATTTACATTATGGTATAATCTTAAAGAAAATTTCTATAAAATGATGTACCGTTGGTACATGACTCCAGAAAAATTGTCAAAAATGTATAGTAATGTTTCTAATGTTTGTTGGAAATGTAAACAACAAGAAGGATCATTTTATTATATGTGGTGGCTGTGTAAAAAGGCAAAATCATTTTGGGCACAGATAGGTAGGATGATGCAAAAAATTCTAAAGATAAATATTCAGTCAAAACCAGAATTTTTTTTATTGGGTTTTATGGATAAACAAATAGAAAAGAAATATGGAAGAATAATATTATATATGATTACGGCAGCAAGATTATTATATGCACAAAAGTGGGAAATGGAATCAACACCAACAACGGAAGAATGGCTATTGAAATTAATGGACTTAGTAGAGATGGATAAATTGACATGTCTACTTAGAGAAAAATCGACAGACACATTTCTTAAGGAATGGAAGCCTCTCTTAGACTTTTTGTTGGAAGATCAAAATGAAATTTATACTGGTATCTGAAGACGACCTGGGGGTCTCCAAGGAGCCCTGCGATTTGAACTGTTGTGTTCTTATGATCCTGTTGGCTTCCGAAGGTCGCCCAGGGGAGGGCGGCGGTGTCGGGGTGTCGCACGTTCTCCCGGCAGAGAGTTCGCAACAGAGAGCCTCTTTTGCGCCGTGAAACTTCTTGGCCCCTGACCGCGGCTGAGGCGAATGCAAGGCGGCGGAACATTCTGCACATGCTCCCAGGCACTCCTCTCCTGCTTTGACGGAGTTCCCACGGGGCTTGCCCGTGCCTTTGTTTCAGAACTGCCTAGTCGCGCCAGAGGAGCCTATTCCGGGCGGCAGCCCTCCGCCCGCGCTCCAAGGCGCCTGCCCGGCGGAGGCGAGGCTCCCCTCAGCTGCGCGGGCGGCGGCGGAGCCTTGCGCTGGGTCGGGCTGGGCGGGTGGCGAGTCCTGCCGCGGGAGGAGGGCCCGCCCCATCGCGGCCCGCCCCCAGCCAGGCCGCGGCTATAACCCCGAGGGGCGGTGGCGACGCAGGTTCCTCCGCGAAGGCGCGATGGGGCCGGCTGCGCTGCTGCTGGGCTCCGTCGCCGGGGCGGCTGTGCTGCTGCTGCTGCTGGGCGAGGGCAGCCCGGCCCTACCGTCGGGGCTGCTACCGCTGCTGCTCTGGGCCGTCGGGGGAGGCGCGGCGTGGCTGGCCCTGCGGCCGCTGCGCATTCGGCGGGCCCTGGACAGTGTGGGCTACCTGCC
Source organism: Rhineura floridana (assembly GCF_030035675.1). NCBI lineage: Eukaryota > Metazoa > Chordata > Lepidosauria > Squamata > Rhineuridae > Rhineura > Rhineura floridana. The sequence continues at coordinate 711,293 of NC_084499.1, read as the reverse complement.
GGAGGCCGGCTGGAGCCGCGCCCAGGCCGCCCACCGCGTTCGCAGGAGCCGGCGCATCGGACAGCTGCCGCCTGTCTACCCCAACGGCTGGTTCCGCCTGCTGCAGTCGGCCCAGCTGGCTGTCGGGGAGGTGCGCAACGTGGCGGCGCTGGGTGAGTGGAGGAGCCAGGGCGGGCGGGCGAGCATGGGCAGAGGTCCGCGCCCTTCCTCTTCGGGCCGAGCCAGCTGGCGGCACGTTGCGGGCCCCCTTTCTCGCGGGGGGCGGCTGGGCTGCCGGGGGGAGCGAGGCGCCTTATGTGCGCGTGCGCACCGGCTGGAAAGCCCTCCCTGGCAAGGAGACCTGCAGGTGAAAAAGCTAGTGCAGCAGGCAGGCAGGGTCTCTGGCAGCGCTCTCCCTGAAACACTGGATTTCTATATGCAGGGAGCCTTTTTCTGCTTTCCTGGCCCATAGTAGCTAGCATTCAACTGCGCGACCATTTCCACCAGGTCTAGGCTTTGGCTCCAGCTAAAAATGACTTTTTGTATGCAGCAACTGCTGGTTTAAAAGCTCCGTTAAAACCTTGAAGTCTTCTCTCCACGCCCCCCCCCATTGCCGGCAGCATCCGATTGGGCAAAAATAAACGTGTGCGTTGCGTGATTTACTTAACATGATTGGGGTGTAGTGTTCAGTGTTCAACTGTGCACTGCCACTTGAAAAACGGCAGTCACCCTCGCCGGGGTCTGCCCGTACATTCTGAAATCCGTCCTCTGTGCGCCTGTGCCCAGGTGGTGCTGAGCGCCCTCTGCTGCTGGGGTGGGCTGCTCCAAGCCCTCCTCACCCCTTTTAAACTGAACTGGGAGTCCTTGTCCAGGGGTGGGGGCTGTTCTGAGTGGCCCCTGCTCTCCAGCGCCCTCCCCCTTCCAGCCGGCAGAGTGAAGAGCTGCAGGTGTAACTGACCCGGCAAGCTGAAAGCCGCATGGCTGCCCCTGGTTAAATTTTGAACCAACAGCCGTTGTCAGCAGCGCCTCCTGGGCGGCTTCAGGGCTGGTCCTTCATCAAGCAGAAAGAAGAGCCCCTCGGCTGGATCTGCAGAAAGCCCCCTCCCCCAGTCCTGCATCCTGTTCCCGAGTGGCCAGCCTGAGGGGAGAAATGCAGGCGGGCAGCCTCTGAGATTTGTACGCAGTGACTGTGGCTAAGACCCGCCCCCCAAGCCACGCTGGGCTGTGCGGCAATGCGCTTCATCACTTAATTGCATCTTCACCAGCGTGCCTCGCAGCATCTCCCCAGTTTCTGCACTGAGAGTGGGAAGTCCTTGCCGAGTTCTTAGGCTGGCCTCCACACCCCAAATGGGTTTTCCCCTTCAGCGACAAGACTGCAACGCTGTCATTTCCCTGCAGGAAAGGCGCCTCAACGCCACTGTTTCTCACACACACCCAGCCCTGCTGCTTATCTTCCTCTGGATCGTTTCCCGTTCTGGTCCTGCTTTTCCTGGGCAGGGTAGCCAGAATTGCGCAGAGTGAGCCCAAATGGGGCCCACAAAGGGGAGCACAAGAGTGCATGCTCTGGCTTGCTCTTCCCGGTTGCCCTGTTGACTTTGCCTCCTTCTTTTCTTCCTTCTTCCCCCGCTGGGGTTTTGCATATGTGCCAGTGAAAAGGCGAGTCTAGCGTTGTTTGTTCAGTCCCCTTCTGACCCTTGGTTGCTATCAGAGCTCTGTGTTGGCTTTCAGGTGCGTGGAGATGGGTGTGTGTGTGTGTGTGTGTGTGTGTTAAAGGTGACAAGCAGCACTCTTGGCTTTTGGCCTCTGAACTGCAGACCTCAGGTTTTGGATGCTGTTTTCTAATCAAAACAGTTATTGCCATCCTGTCTATGCTATAAACTCTAATCCAGTCTCAAACTGGTGTAAAACCTTTTCCTTGGCTCATAGCCAAGAAGCACTTCCCTACTAATTTTAAAAAATAAAAATGTAGGTTGGAAATTTGGGGGGGGGAGGTGCCGCCACCGCCGCCACCCCTACTGAGCTTAACCGCCACCCCGTCACCAAATGTGAGTGGAGTGTCATTTTGGTTCAGCCATAAGGAATGGCCACCCTCTTCCTTTCTGATTCCAGGATTTATGGCTTAGGAACAATCCCTGGTGAATAAATGTAAAACTGGTTTGATTTGTAGTGTAAACATGATGTCCCAAGGAGCCCTTGGTACTGACATTCTGAAAAGAATAACAATTTTAAAAATGCAGTTGCAAATGTTGGGTAGCCAGTTTAAATCCAGTTTGAATGTGCAATTTTAAATAGCTCAAGAGACTTCTGTGAAATGGTGAAGGGTTATGGAGTTTGGTCATGAATGTTGCTCACTGGTCAGGCTGGCGTCAAGGAGATGAGGACTCTCCTCTTGCAGTCAACATCCTCCTGGTACTTCCTCCTTGCATCTTTGTCCTTTTTAAGGGAACATGTATAGGTAGCGTACCTCTGAGCTTGTACAGAGGGTTTTTTCTCACCTCTGTGCAGCTGCAGCCTATTTTGTTACAGGCTTGACTCTAAGTTTTCCTCCTTAATTCTACCATCTTTTCATAAGCATTAGGCCCCCTCTCTATTTCCCTTGACATTCTGAGAAGAATGCATCTTTTTCTACCACTTCTGGAACTTATTGTAACTTATATCTCTTTGCTCTGGTGAACTTTACTCTGATCTCGACTGTATCAATTCATCATTGCCTGCTTGCAGCCCCCCCCCCCGCTTTGTCTGTTTGTCTGTCTCTGTCCCTTTCTCTGTCCTTTGAAGGTGAAACCTGCAGACTGGTTTGTCTACACAGAACTCAGCATCTTTTTCTTCTGGTGGTGGCCTTGGAGATGTTTTGGAAGGACAAACAAGGGTGGATATTGTTGTTAGAGCTTGTTTTGTGTCAAACGTTTACCCAAGCTTGCCAAGTATTAAATAGGCCTTTTGAAAACGTCTACCAAAATGAACAGTTTCCTTTTTGCAATGAGTTGCTGTATTAAACAGAAAAGCTGTTTGCAATAATGCAGCTGCAGTGCTGTCAGAGTACTTTCCATTTGGCAGCTGAATGGAAGGGTGTGGCCTACTGCAAACCTGAACTTTTCTTGCTCTCCCAACAACCAGCTCTTAGAAGCCATAATTCTTAGATAAAACTTTGCAAAGCCACAGTTCCCAAGGTTTGGTTCGGTGCTTGGGCCATAATGACTTAGGTAGGTTTTAAACCAGTTTTAATTTCTAGCAGAGCTGTTCCCAAAGAGGTACAGTAAAGAGTCCAGCTTTCTGTGTGTTTGTGGATCTTTTTGGAGAGGCACTGGGCATCAGTCTCTGACAGTGGGATTGATGTATCTATAGTGTGTGGTGCATCTGAACAGGCTGAACAATCACTGCCCCAATAGCTGTAGTTCTGTCTGTGGTGGGTCTGTGGACACCTCATTACAATTCCCATTACAATTAACCACAACACTTACATTGGTATAAAGCAGTTCTAAAGGTCTTGGGCATATCTTAAGAAAAACATGGGCAACTGAACCTAGGGAGTGTTGGAAGTGAGGCAACTCCGGTTTTGTTCTTTTGTTTATGTTCCAGAAGGGAGACAGAGTTAGGGTCCTCCACATGGATAGGCTTGACTACCTTTACCTGTGATGCTCTGACTGACTTCCTTCCGTCCAGACTGATATGCTCAGGGAAGCTGATCTGCTTCTCCTCCTTCTGCCCTTTCCTTCTCTCTCTCTCTCGGACAGTCGAAGGAGACATCCCTTTGTCTCTGCCTTCTCCCTCCTGAGCCATGAGGGCAACTCCCGCGTCTGGGCGTTGCGCCTCCTACTTTGTTAGTTAGAACTAGGTATGCCTTTCCTATCTACTATTTATTTCTATAAATAGAGTAGCTTTTCTTATTTTACTAAGTCTTAAGTCTCAGTGATCCTAGTGCAGAGTAAAAGCCTGCCACTTAGGTAAATGCACACACTGGCACACATGCAGCTCAGACCGACTGCCAATCTCTGCCAAAATATACAAATTTATATAACAGAGAGGCCATTTAGACAAGCAGGGCTAGAAACCTGATTTTCCATGTTAAATGAAAACTGAGATATTAGGGCACACATTCTGTGTTTGCATGGAATTGCTGAACGCAAGCCACCCTGAATGGCAGTCATCTACACCCCAAGCTAGCTAAGCGCTCCTAGCCAGAGAGGAGACTACCCGCAGAATGCTTGCTGCTCTGTCTTTGCTGTTTTCCATGGGGCAGGTCATTCTTCCTTGGGTCTTGGTGGATGGTTCCAGTCCCCTCCTGACGGGCCACAATGACAAGCTTCCGTTGGATCTTGGCAGGAGCTGCTGTGTGCTGGTAGGCAGCTGAATGGCTCCTCTGCAGGCACAGGCACTTTTGCTCACTTAGAAGTAGGCCTCAGTCTTGTTTTGAGATGCGTTGTTAGTTTTCACGCCTTGGGGAAGCAGTGGGGCATTTTGCTGCCTGGGCCAAAGGACAAGATGGCGCACCCTCCCCCATTCCATGTGCAGGAGCGGAATGGAAGCTGCCCCTGGTGATGTCCTCTGCCACCCCTGAGGGCAGCAAGCTAGTTTAGGTGGTGCAGGGTGGGCCCTGTGGCACTCACTGTTGTTCTCCAGCAGAGGGGAATGGCTGGCTGGGGGGGAGGGGAGGGTCAGGAGAAAGAGCCAGTGGGCTACTGCCGCTGCCACCCCCCAACACCTGCCGCCTGAGGCAATCTCCTCCCCTTGCCTAATGGTAGGACTGGGCCTGGGAACCAAGATGCTTCTCTAGGGTGCTGTTCCCCTTAATTCTGCCTGCTGCTTCCAGGGATTTTGCAGCAAATTCTGCTCTTTAGGGGGATGGTTTGAAGTGCAAGAAGTTGAAGTTGTTAGAGCAGCAGAGAAACGAAAAGCCTGCAAAGAGGGGCACGTCCAAGAAGCTGCCGCTTGCGTAGCACCAGTGAGCGGCTTTGAGTTAATGTGGCTGCAGGAGCAGCTTGTGGTGAAGAGCACCATCCAGGCCTGGCTGGGGCTTGTGTGAAGGTCCGTGGATGCGTTTGCTTGCTGTGGCCTTGCTTCAGCCTCTTCTGTGAAATCTGCCTCAATGTGTCTGTGGAGAAGAAGACTAGTTCTGAGGAGAGAGCACGCTGCTGGGTTTGGGTCTCCGCTCTGCCAATCAAGCGAAATAGTTTATGGCTGCAGTAACGTAATCAGCAGATTGTCAGCCACTCTAAGCGACGTACAAAGCAGAACATGTAAACATCAAAACATTAAGAGACTAACAACCCAAGGCAGCTTACACACACAAAAAATACAAATACAAAATACAAATAAAAACAATACAATTTACAAAAAAAAAAAAATCAAACTAACGAAGTCTTAACATCTCTAAAAAAACAGGAACAAATACCACATGGGAAGAGCCAAGAAAGTGTAGAACATAAAAGTGTCCTGGGGCAGTCCAAAGTCAAGGTGCCAGAAATCTGATTAGGCAGGCAGGATCGAAGATGCGGGATCACAAGCCGGGCTGGCTACAAGGAGCCACAAAAGGGCAACGTTCACACTCGCAGCCTTGTAAACTCAGTGTCTGAGGTCAGGTGTTTGCAAACAGCCTTCCTTTTTTGAGAGCTTCTGGTTCTTAACACCCACCCGTTGGCACCTCCTCCTGGTTGCTCTCTGAATCTGACAGGATGGCTCCAGCTGGGCCCGTCTCCTTATCTGTGTTAGAAGTGGGGCAAGACACAGCAACTCGTGTTTTGTTCTTTTGTTTATGTTCCAGAAGGGAGACAGAGTTAGGGTCCTCCACATGGATAGGCTTGACTACCTTTACCTGTGATGCTCTGACTGACTTCCTTCCGTCCAGACTGATATGCTCAGGGAAGCTGATCTGCCCCTCCTCCTTCCGCCCTTTCCCTTCTTCTCTTCTTCAACTGTCCAAGAGAGAGGAGACACTTTTGTCTTTGCTTTCTCTCTTGAGCCATGAGGGCAAGACCCATGTCTGGGCATTGCGCCTCCAGCTTAGTTTGTTAGTTAGAACTAGGTATGCTTTTCCTTGTTGTTGTTATGTGCCTTCAAGTCGATTACGACTTATGGCGACCCTATGAATCAGTGACCTCCATCTGTCGTGAACCACCCTGTTCAGATCTTGTAAGTTCAGGTCTGTGGCTTCCTTGATGGAATCAATCCATCTCGTTTGGCCTTCCTCTTTTTCTACTCCCTTCTGTTTTCCCCAGCATTACCGTCTTTTCTAGTGAATCATGTCTTCTCATTATGTGTCCAAAACATGATAACCATATGTTTCATCATATGTCTTTCCTATCTACTATGTATTTCTTTAAATAAAGTAGCTTTTCTTATTTTACTAAGTCTTAAGTCTCGGTGATTTTTAAACTCAGGGCAAAAGCCTGCCACTTAGGTAAACGCACACACTGGCACACACGTAGCTCAGACCGTTGCACTCTCTGCTGATATCTATAGAGATTTATGTAACAGTCGGCCTCAGAGTGTGAGGGTAAAGGGTCTTGCGCTGCTCTCCAGTCGCCCCTTCTCCTGGGTCTGAAGTCTCCCATCCCCTTCATCTGTTGAGTCCTCTGAGGAAGGCGTGACATTATCCACAGTTTACGTGCACTGCTTGCATCAGACTTCTTGTGTTTTGCCCCATCAGCACATCTTAAATGGTTCCTAAGCATCACAGCCTAGACACTGATGCATATACAATTTCTGGCCTTCTTTAGGAGCATTGCCCTATTGCAGAACTAATCTGGGCATATCTGCATTTCCTGATCACACATCTCGCAGTTAAGTAGGCCTGATTTTGTAGCTAGCGGTAGGCTTTTGCAGGCAAGTTGTGCTGTGTTCAGTGGGGCTTATTCTCAGGTAGGTGGTATACAGGATTGTAGTGTTAGTGAGCTCATGGTTAAAAACTCACCTCAGCAAGGAATGCCAAGTTTATGCTATACCTGTCAGTGTGCTCAAGGCTTCTCAAAAATGCCCCACTTTCTTTCAGACACATGCAAAATTATTTGACTTTTTCCAGTGACTTTGAGTTTGTTTCATCTCTTTTGCTATCTGTATTCTGTTTTTACTGTTTCTGCGGGTTACAAACACAATAGCGAACGATCCGCTCTCTGGGCCTGACAGGCTTGACACTGCCATTCTCAGCCTGTTTAAGCACCAAGCGACTCAAGCCATGTGTGTGGAAGCCACGGTCTAGATCCCCTGGTGCAGTTGCAGGTTTATCAAGGAGAGACTGCTGCCACCGAAGCAAACCTTTGCACAGAGCAGTTCTGCTTCCTGTCGCAGTCCTTATTGCTGCTGCCTCTTTGGTTGCCCTCCTCAGGGAGTGGGCAGCTCCTGCAGCCACTCCCCAGGGGAATGTTCCCAGCTGCTGTGGCCTGTGACCCTTTCTCCCGTTCCTAGCCCCATGTGGTCGAGCAAGAAAAGCAGGTTGGGGACAGAGCCAGCAGGTCAAAGGCAGGCGTAAAATCCTCGAGGCCCCTCTCTGCTTTCCCCTTTGGCACAGATCTGTCCATCTCCCTTGGGCGGGGAGGCCTGGATTAAATGTGTGTCGCAGGGAAGTCCTAGATCTGCTCTTCATGGCTGATGTCCTGGTGCAAGCAACTCTGGGGGCGACTGCCGGAGGAACAGGGCAACGTGGCTGGGTCACCCTTTTTCTTGAAGCCTTTCCTGTCTGAGAAGAGGTGAAACGTTTCTTCACAGAGGAGAAAGATAAATGGTGAACTAAATGGAAAGGTCAGGGAGGCAGCGTCCCCTCGCTTACAGCACTGGGATTCAGGGCCATGCTAGAGGTGAGGAGAGATGTGCCCCAAGGATTTCCGGCAGGTTTTTCATGCACTGATAGCAACTACGGGGGAGTTTACTGACGACACCAAGTTGTTCAAGGTGGTTAAAACAAAAAGGGATTGTGAAGAGCCCCAAAAGGCTATTTCCAGACTGGGTGAATAGGCAATAAAATGGCAAATGCAGTTCAATGTTAGCAAGTGTAAAACAATGCACATGGGGACAAAATAATAATAATCCTAATTTCACTTATGGGGTCTGAAATGGGGGGTGACTGACCAGAAACAAGACCTTGGGGTTGAAGTGAATAGCTCAAAAAAGATATCAACCCAGCATGCAGCATCTGTGAAAAAGGCAAATTCCATGTTAGAGATTATTAGGAAAGGCACTGACAATAAAAGGGAGGGCGCTTGGCATGTCTCTGCTCCAAGCTGAAACTGATTTGGCAGGAAGAGGCAGCAAAGGGTGGGTCAGGATCTCTCTCTCTCACATCCACACACAACTAAGGTCAGGGGGGCTCTTCCCAAACCCTCCCTCTGCCGTCAGGAAGCCGCCTTATACGGAATCAGACCATTGGCCCATCTGTGCCAGTGCTGTCTGCTTGGGCTGGCAGTGGCTCTCCAGCGTTTCAGGCAGGAGTTGTCTCCCCCCCCCCCCGGCAGGGACTGCACCCAGGAGCATCTGTCTGCAGAGCAGGTGCTTTGTGACTGAGCTGTGGCCCTTCCGCTGTGTGGCCTCAGGACCGTTGGCCGCAGCCTGAGCAGGGCAAGGGCTGTGCGCTTATCCGTAACCCTGACACTGCAGGCGGGGGCTGGGGGGCCTTCTGGTGAGTTTGGGGAGCCGGCTGACTTTGCTGGCTTGTCCTTTGGGTCTTGACTCTCCGGTGCCTCTCCTTTGCCCCAGCAGCCATCACCCATCCCAGAGGCTGGCTGGCTGGCTTCTGGGACCTGCTTCGATTTGGACTCAAACCCTCAAGTCCACCATCTTGATCCAGGCGCAATCGGAATGGAGAACCAGGCTGCCTCTGACTGCGCCACCTGTGCAGCCCAGGAACCTGGGTTCAGTAGCAGAACAGCACAGTCCTGGTGCTCAAATATTCTCCCCCCCCCAATTCTCTCAGCAGCCTAACAGAGAACTAAGACAAGAGCTCCCCCCCCCATTGCTATTGTTAAACAACTGGGAATCAGAATCCTTGATGATCTACTCCTGCAAATCACTGAGATTCTGCCCCCCCCCCCATCTGTCCGAAAGGGCTGCTGCTGTGAAGTTCATTGTGTTGATGGGTGTGGAACGCTGCACAAAGTGCAATGCAAAGAATTAGTATTTGCTGCCACCCTCCATCCTGTAATGATCTGCCTTGTAACACACTGTTCCCTTCCTCAAAGCATGCCATGCCATCAGGGCAGCGTGCCTTAAGTGCCTACATCGAGGGGTCCCTGCCCTACAAGGAGACCATAATCTAAAATAAACAGGGGCAACAATGGAGGACTGGGGGAAAGACTGTAGCCAGATTCCATGGGGCATTTGGATGGTTTTGCTGCAGTTGGGAATGGGGGTTAAGATAGGCCATGTGGGAAAGGGGGTGGTTGAAGGGGGGAGCCCTCACCCTGGCTTCATCTTAAATAGTCTTTATATTGCCTACTCAATAAGCTTTCAAGCACCTTGCATACACAAAATTGGTAATCCTCACAATAATCCTGTGAGGTAGACCTGTATTTCTATAGAGGTCACCAGGAGCTTTGGAGGAAGGCGCCATCAGTATGCTGATGTTACATCTGAGTCAGGAGAGGCTGTGCAAGCCCTGGACCGGTGCCTGGATGCAGCAGTGGACTGAAGCTGAGCTTGACTCACGGAAGGACAGAGGCCTTGTGGGTGGGTGGCTCCTGTGTCCGGAAGATAGGCCAATTGCCTGTCCTGGATAGGGTTACATTCCCTCTGAAGGAGCAGGTGCACCATTTGGGGGTGCTCTTTGCTCCATCTGTTGCAGGAGAGGCTCAAGTGAGCTTTGGGGCCAGGAGTGCTTTCAGCCAGCTTGGCTAGTATGCCAGCTGCGACTGTTACTGGACCATCACAGCCTGACCACAGTGGTCCATGCATTGGTAACCTCAAGGCTCAATTACTGTAATGTGGTTTATGTGCGGCTGCCCTGGTATCTGGTCAGGAAGCTGCAACTAGTGCAGAACGCAGTGGCCAGACTGCTCACAGGAGCAGATTACTGGCAACATAATTACCCTGTTGGTGGAAGAGCGGCACTGGTTGCCAAGTTGCTACTGGGCCAGGTTCAGGGTTTGTTGCTGTTATTGTTGTTCTCCATCTTCTACCAATTATATAATCAATTTTATTCCTATATTGACCATTTGGTGATGTCCACGTGTACAGTCGTCTTTTTGGTTGCTCAAAAACTGTGTTGGCAAGAAACAAATCATTGGCTTCACAAAATTCAATCAGTCCTTCTCCTGCTTCATTTCTATCTCCTAAGCCCCATTTCCCCACAATTCCCAGTTCTTCTCTGTTCCCTACTTTTGCATTCCAGTCCCCCATGATTATCAGAGCATCTTAATTTGGTGTGTGATCAATTGCTTCCTGTACTTCTGTGTAAAATCTCTCCAATTTCTCTTCTGCATTTGCAGTTGGAGCATAGACTTGGATGATGGTTATGTTAATAGGTTTCCCATTAAATCTCATTGATATAACTCACTCAGGCCTTGCACTATAGCTCCTAATTGCTTGTGCTACATCACTTCTCACTATTAAAGCAACCCTGATTCTTCTTAATTTCTCATTTCCTGCATAAAATGTTTTGTAGTTGCCTGACTGGAAATGTCCAATTCCTGTCCATTTTCATTCACTCACACCAAGTATTGTAATGCTGATATGTTCCATTTCTTGCTTGACAATTTCTAACTTTCCCTGGTTCATGCTTCTCACATTCCGTGTTCCTATTGTGTGCATCGTACAACTCCAGACTCTCCTTTCACATCTGTGCACATCAGCCTCTGGGCTTCCATTTGGCTTTGACCCAGCTGCATCATTAGTCACAGTGCTACTCATACTTGTCCTTTGTTCTTTCTCAGTAGCTCGGTGAGTGCCTCCTGACCTGGGGGTCTCATCTTCCAGCACTATCTCACGTTGCATTTTGGATACTCTGTTCATAAGGTTTTTGTGGTAAGAGGTATTCACAGGTGGTTTACCATTGCCTTCCTCTGAGTCTGGATGCATCTTAGTCTGGTGTCTCACCTTTGACAATTCCACCTTGGGTGCCTCTGCTAGGAGTCTGGCCTCTTGGTTCAGACTCCTGACAGCATTGCTCTCAGCTTCTTCAACACTCTCAACCCCCCTCACCACGTTAAGGTGTGCATCCTAGGAGGTTCAAGAAACTTATGTTAATTCACAAAGCCGTAAACAACTTGGGCCAAAGTACCTTAAGGACAGCCTGACGCCCACTATTCCATCTCAGTCACTGAGATCGTCTGATGAACTTTTGGTGGTTCCACACATGGCTCCTGAGGTTCAGTTGGCCTCCACCAGAGACCGAGCCTTCAGTGTGGCAGGCTGTGCCCTGTGGAACTCCCTGCCAATAGAGGTTTGGCCGGAACCATTCCTTCTTCCTTTCAGGTGTCTCTTGCAAACCAATTCTTTTTTAGTCAGGCCTTTTAACATGATTCTTTTCCTTTCAACCAAAGAAATATTTGTTTATGCTTTTATTGCTGCTTTTAATGATACTTGTATTGGTTTTTAATTTTATAGTGTTTTGAATGTTGTAGGCCGCCTTGATAGACTTTTACGGACATCTGGCTTATAAAAGCTTTAATAATAAATAAATAAATAAACATATTGTTGGTGGCAAACTGAGAGAACATTGGCTTATTTTAGGACACCAAGGAAGTTTGGGGTTGAAGTGAGGGTTTGAACTGGGGATTTAATGGCAGCATTAAACCCTGAGCCTTCAGGTTAGGCTGGGTCATAAAAGGAGAAATTGCAAGGTTCCCTAGCAGGCTTGAGTTGCAAACATAACCTGCAGCTGACCGTTCTGAGCACTCCAGTCAGGGACAGGCCCCACATGGTGCCGGCTGGCCAGAGTCTTCTTGATAAGCCCTGCCCCCCCCCCCCTTTGTTTTCCCTATGATGCTGGGATTGAGGCACTGGCTGCAAGTGGAAAAACTGTCTTGGCTTGAGGGAGCCTCCAGTTGAGCAGGCTGTTTTCCCTGCTAGTAAATCCAGCAGCCCCCTCTGTGGTTGTCATGAGTGTATCACATTCCTAAGGCTGCTCAAGGCTTCTCTTGCTGTTTCCCTGATGTGGCAGAGCAGAGCAGTGGCACCATCACTTCCTGGTATGTTCAAGTGGAGCCAATGATGGCCCTTGAGGGACTGAGGGCAACGAGGGTGGGCAGCACAGGCTGGGCCTCACACTCAAGCGTCTGCCAAACAGTATTATTTTTCTTTTCCTTATGGAATAGTTAAGCAGCACACTTCCAAGACGGCCCTTTGCTCTGGGACTTAGTAAGGGCAGCAGGCCGGGCAGCAGAGCTGTGCTGGACTACTCATTTGCTCTTATGACTGCAGCCTAACTTGGTCACAGAATGCACCTGGTGAGGAAAAAGGGTTAGAAAAAAGTGGATGTCATTCAGTATAACAAGTGGTAGGAGGGAGGTGCCCAGAATGACAAAGCAATATGATAAAAAGTCACAATTTTATTCCGTTTTTATGAATAAAAATTATATAAAAAGCCCAGGAAAAAGGAACGTAACATGTTACACTGGAAAGTAGAAGTCAGGATTTTGAATTTGCATAATTTTAGTAATCCTTAGAAACATTTTTATTTTAAAAAAAACTCAATTATGCAGCCAGAACCATGCAGCGCTACCTGCTTGGATTCCTACTGAGACCTCTGGCCACTGTGAAGACATGATGTTGGGATCGATGGGCCCCTGGCCTGATCCAGCGGTGCTCTTTCTATGCTGCTGTGCCTTGGCACTCTTGTTCCAAGAGTGGCCATAATTTGTGGCAAACCTTTCTGGTAAGCAGCAATAAGTGGAGGTAACTTAAGGCCAAGATCCAGCTGGGGTAAAGATGCTGTTAAACTCTTACAGGCTGGGGCCTGTGCTAATTGCCCCAAACTATGGCAGGCAAGTTAAGCTGCTTAGGATAACCTGCAAATTAAATCTCTCTTTCAAATGATAGGAATATGTCAAAATGACCACCCCTCCCAGAGCTGGATAAAAAAAAAAAATTGACAGGATGCGGGATGCTGGCTGTGCCTGCTGCTGCATTTCATTCTCGGAAATATTACCCTGCCTTGAAGGTGCATCTCATCACGCACTCATATCATACACAATTGGATGCAAGACGCCCTGTGGGCTCAGCTGGCTCTTCCTCACTTCATATTGGCAACAGCATCTCTTGTTTAAATTAGGCATTGATCCAAATTATGGTTCTAGGCTTAAACCCTGTTTTGCTTTCCTTGGAACTTCTCCTTAAATCACCCTTTCAAACAGCTTCCCTTTTCCAACTTGTGTTGCTACCCTGCTGGTATCTAGCTAGTCGGAAAAGTACATTGTAATTTTGCTAGTAATTAGCACTGAAGGTTTGCAAAGCTAGTAAATGCAAGACTTTGTCTAACCCAAACCTGTTCCTGGAGCCAGTTTCTTGTAATTTCTTGCTTTTTCTTTAATTACCTGCCGTTCCCCCTGAGGTCCCAGGGCCAGTTACAACAATACAAATTAGCAACTCTAGTCCTGTTGGGTGCCAATATGGAAATAATCTGCATCTCTGGCAATTGAAGGATGGGAGGCATCTATTGCTAAGCTTGACCGACTGCAGCCTCCACATATTCCCTAGCCTCCAAGCTCATGTAGGACTCCCCCTCCCCCGTTCTAGTTGTTCCCAGCCCCAAAGCAGCTCCTTCCCTTGCAGCCTTCCTGCTGTTCTTGCTCTTCTTATTCCTTTGGGCAATGCTTTTTTAAAGAGCCTGCAGTGGTTGTGGTTAGTGTTGACTTTGTGTGCTGGAGCCAGATCAATGAAAGCTTAATCATACGGCTGGCACAACTGAGTGTCTGGATCTTCCAGGATTGTACCAACTGCAGGTATGTGGGGGGAGATCAGTGGATTTTGCTGGTAGGCTGCTTTAGATATTATCTGTAGAGATCTGGGATATAGTAAAACTGACCTGAGCTGCAGTGCCAAGTGCATGGAGGGGGCAATGCAAACTTTAAAAAGGGGAGATCCTCTCCATGCTGTGCGGCTGGCACGTCCTGGAAGTGGGAGTTTGAGGATAAAATTGTTCTGCCTGTCCGAGCTTGCACAGCCTGCTAATCTCGGCACCTTTGTTTACCCTTGCCACCGGTGATAAACTGACAAGTCAGTGCCCAGAGTAATGCAGGTAGCTGTGGCCAGAGCTTGCCTCTTATAAAGAAAGGTGTGAAGAGGACAAATGAGCATTTCCATAGCAAAGTTCTCCAACACCACATTTCGAATGAGTTGATTTTTCTGTTACCTGCTTTTTCACTGTCCAACTTTCACATCCATACATAGAGATCAGGAATACCATGGTCTGAATGATCCTGACTTTGGTGTTCAGTGATACATCTTTGCATTTGAGGACCTTTTCTAGTTCTCTCACATCTGCCCTCCCCAGTCCTAGCCTCTTTCTGATTTCTTGACTGTTGTCTCCATTTTAGTTAATGACTGCGCCGAGGTATTGATAATCCTTGACAAGTTCAATGTCCTCATTGTCAACTGTAAAGTTACATAAATCTTCTGTTGTCATTACTTTAGTCTTCTTGACGTTTAGCTGTAGTCCCGCTTTTGTGCTTTCCTCTTTAACTTTCATCAGCATTCGTTTCAGATCATTACTGGTTTCTGCTAAGAGTATGGTATCATCTGCATATCTTGAATTATTGATATTTCTCCCTCCAGTTTTCACACCTCCTCCATCTTGGTCCAATCCCGCTTTCCGTATGGTATGTTCTGCGTACAGATTAAACAAATAGGGTGATAAATACACCCCGGTCTCACACCTTTCCCAATGGGGAACCAATTGGTTTCTCCAGAGTACAGGTTGCGCACTGGGACAATCAGATGCTCTGGCACCCCCATTTCTTTTAAAGCATTCCATAGTTTTCCATGATCTACTTTGCTGTAGTCTACAAAGCACAGGGTGCTTTGCTGTAGTCTACAAAGCACAGGGTGATTTCCTTCTGAAATTCCTTGGTCCGTTTTTGCGATACGATCTCTGGTGCCTCTTCGCTTTCTAAATCCAGCTTGGACATCTGGCATTTCTGGCTCCATATATGGTAAGAGCCTTTGTTGTAGAATCTTGAGCATTACTTTACTTGCCGTGCTATATGCCGTATTGTAATACATACAACACGGTATCTAGCACAGTACATTACAGTTGCTACCACAGGCAGAAAAACCATTAAGTGGTCTGCCAAGACCATCAGCAATTTTCAAATGGTCTGTGGAGGAAAAAAGAGTTTAGGGACCACTGAGCTGGAGGTGGGGATCCAGTGGTCTGACTTAGTTTGAGGCAGCTTCACCTATGCCTTTGATGATTTGAGTTGGGGGGAGGGTGCTTAGCCCTGAAAATAAGGTTCTAAATTCTAAATCAGTGGATCCAGTTAAGGGCCATGCAGGCACTACCAGATTCTGGCCCATACCTCAGCCTTCCTGGGACTCCTCAGCCTGGTTCTACTGGCTAAGCAGCAACCTGGTGGAACAAGCAGGAAAACACAACCTGTCACTAAAAACCCAAACTCCAAATTATCACTGGAATGAATACACTGATTTACTAAAGGGGTGAAATGCATAAGAATTAGATTTTGTAATGAAAAACCATGGTACATTAATTCATGCTGGAATAAACAGCTGAAAGTTACATTGGCAATGTTTGTATAAACCTAATGGTATTATGGGATTGATAGAAAACAAAAAAAATCCCAGTCTGCATCTGTATTGGAGTTGCTTTTTAATATGTTTTTAAACGTTTTTTAAAAAAACAATGTTTTTAAACCTTTTCTTAAGATGTCTTCAAAGCTTTTTTAAAAAATGTTTTTAAAGTTGTTTTGTTTTAATGTATTTTAAGGTCTGTTTTTATGATGTTTTAAAGTGTTTTTAGTGCTTTTGTCTGCTGCCCTGGGGTCCTGTAGGAGGAAGGGCAAGATATAAATCAAATAATACATAAATAAATAAATTCATAAATAAATAAAAAAGAGGTAATAGGGTGGCACCCACAATATTATGAATGGCCTAATCTGTCTGGGACAGGGAATGAGAGAAGTGCATGAGCCCTTTGCACCAGGGATTTTTCCACTGTCAGTGCCCCTTTGCGTAGTGTCGGCTCGACACACATGCTGTATGCTATTCTGTCACTTCGATACTGTTTGGCTCTCCAGCCGCTTTGCACCAACTTCTTCTCAGAAGCTGTTCTCTAGCAGTGGGACGTGCAATGTGCACAAAGATACAAGCATCCCTGAGCCAAAGATGACACACGCTGCACGGAATTGTCCTCCATCTTGAGCCATCACGGCTTCTCTCTGGCTGCTCTGTTCTATGCATCTGCTTCTAAACTGACTGCCAGATATAAATGGGCTGTCCTGGGCTCTTGCTGGGAGGAAGGGTGGGATATAAATCAAATAATAAAGAAAGAAAGAAAAAAATGTACCTCTACCTCTCTCTACCTCTACCTCTACCTCACAGGGCTGTTGGGAGGGAATGACATGCCTGCTCTTCTTCTTCTTGGAGGAAAGATGGGAAATAACTGGACCTTATTGTGCCAGGTGAAGACATTTTTATTTGCCCAGGCGTTTTAAATTGGTCCTTATGGCCTCTGTTCACTTGATAGTTGCCTCTTTCAGTTTTATTGCTTGTATAAACTATATTGTCGTGTCTTTTCCTTATGGTACTCTGGCCTGGAATCTGGATGGCGCTCGGTGTAGAATAATTTGAAATAAATAAATAAATACTGGTTGAGCAAAGCAGCTTGTTAGTGTTAAGTGTTAAAAGTTCACATGACAGTGGTTGCCGTTTGGTTGCCCTCACTGAGGGGAGGACAGATGCAAAACAGATTTCAGCTGAGACTCTTCTGAACTGAAGTGAGGCCTTGTGAACGTGAGAAGGGCCGTTGTCCGTGGCAGACCATCTGCCTTGCGTGGCAGGAATGCTGGGCTTGCAACTTCAGCTTTGGCTGGTTTAAGACAAACCTTAACTGCTAACCTTCTCCCTGACCCTTGAACTCCCTGCTGACTTAAACTTCAAAGGGCCAAGGGGGACTCCCCTTGCAACTCCCTTCGTATCTCTCCCCCTGCCCCCCAGCATGAGGGGAAAGACCGGGCTGGGTCTTCTGCATCTCCAACTTGGAGAGTTAGCAAGAACTAGGATCTTTCCTACCAAGCCTGTACTGCTTAAATAAGTGGCTTCCTTCTTTCCAATCCTGAAGTCTCTGTCTCAGGAGAGGAGTGCTGCTTCCGTAAGGATTCGCACCTGCGCACAAAACTCGCGGAGGCGCTCCAAACCAACTCAGCTAACCTGGCACACAGAAGGTCCCCTCCAGGTTCCCTCCATGGCACCTTCAGGTGGGCCTGCCTGACACCCTGGAGAGCAGTCAATATAGACAATACGTAGCTAGATGGATGGTGGGCCCAGGTCAGTTTAAGGCTGACTCCTCTCTTCCGCAGGTGAGGCTGGATGCCCACAGGGAGACCCTTTCTTTTTCTTTTCCCTCTGAGTGTTCTGCACAGCCATTTTCACCAGAGTGCAGCTCTCAGAACAGAACTGAAACACCACAAAATAATATACAGCCATCATTAAACCACAACAAGAAGGAACCAGCCTTCCTAGCTCAGTTGGGGGAAGAACTCCTCGATTGCGGAGGATTAGCGGCTCAGGCTCCAGGCATCTTTGGGATAAATCCCCCCCAGCTCCCAATTTTAGCAATGCGCTCCACCACCAACCCATTGCCAGTTGTCCGCTTCTCTATGTGGCTGCTGACTGGCTGTGCCTGATTGTGACCAGGGTGCCACCCAGTGGCTGCCAATGCTCTGGGATGGTGTGGCTGCAGGTTAGTCTTGCTACTGAGGGTTGGAGATCCAGGCCTCTGAGCAACCAAAATGGGGAGCAGGGGTGAAGTGGCACTACTTATTTCACTGCAGGGATGACACACTCACCACCGGGAGAGCTATTTGCTAATCCTCTGCATGCCAAATAAATAAAAACACCAAATAGCTTAACCAGAGGAGGAGGCAGCAGCTTACATTAGCATGCACAGTGAAAGTGGTTAAACTCCCATTTTTATTCTGGAAATAAATACATAAAGCCAAAATCCCTTTATTGCGACCAACCCAAACGTCAAAAAATAGCAAGCAAGCTTGCGAGCAAGCAGGCTGAATTTTTTGGGGAGTGGGTGGGCTACAATTAATTAATTTAATTATTAGTTGCATGTTCAAGCGACTTAAAACATATTTGTGGGGTGGGGGGTGGAATCAACCTATGTAAGAGAAAACCTGGCTTGGCACTGAAGCCATCGGACCTTTGTTGGCCCACCCAGAATCCCTTGCCATGAAGAGCGCCTGCAGAATCTCCTCTGACTCCACAACTGCTGACACGTTTCCTTTTTGAATCCCTGTGCCTGCGTAAGAGGCATCTCCAGAAGGCTCGCAGGGCAGGGTGTCAGGTGATGGGAGAGTGCCACTTCCTTCCTCCCTGAGGTCCTGGAAAGCTGCTGCCGTTCAGAGTAGGCAATACTAGAAGGAGAAATTGCTTGTGAGCTTCCCAGAGGAAACCACCTTCCCCCCTTTGGCCCCAGAGGTACGCTGCCTCTGACGATGGCAATTCCATTTCAGCTGTCGTGGCTAATAGCTTTCAACACACAAAATCCATTTTAAAAGCTCTTCAGTGAGTGCCACCTCTTGTGACATCCTTCCTTTTTGCCTGGCCTCAGCATCCCCTTGAAGCCAGGGATTGGGGCACATCTGTGGCTCTCCAGCTGCTGCCGGACTCTACAGCTCCCTGATCGTTGGCTGTGGGGCTGATGGGAGCCCCACAGCATCTGTGGGTGGGAGCACCAGGTCCGCCACTCTTGCATTCAGCA
The DNA here is from genome assembly GCF_030035675.1 of Rhineura floridana. Classification (NCBI taxonomy): domain Eukaryota; kingdom Metazoa; phylum Chordata; class Lepidosauria; order Squamata; family Rhineuridae; genus Rhineura; species Rhineura floridana. The sequence continues at coordinate 692,446 of NC_084499.1, read as the reverse complement.
CTTAATGGAGGGGAGCCGCTGCAAGCTGCCAACTTGCAGAGGCCCCTTCAGGCTGGGGCAGGCCTTTCAGCTCCTGCCCCTTGGCTGAGGGTGAATGGAGTCACCCCGGTGGGGTTCATCTGTGGGTCAGTCCAGTTGGCCTAATTCTGTCCTGTCTCCACCCTGCAGGCGAGCAGTTTGCCGTGTTCCGGGACGCAGACGGGAAAGCTCACGTGGTTGACGCCTACTGTCCTCACCTTGGTGCCAACCTGGCCATCGGTGGCCGTGTGGTGGGCAGCTGTATTGAGTGTCCTTTCCACGGCTGGCAGTTCCACGGGGCGAATGGCAAGTGCACCAGGATCCCATACGCTGAAAAAGGTGACTACTTTCACCATGTGGCTGCTTTTATTTATTTATTTGATTAGTTGCTTGCTACCCAAAGGTCTCCAAGTGACTTACAATATAATTAAAAGCCAAAATAATATATCATTCATATATACATATAGCAGGACGTTGCTGCCTCCTAGATGTGCTTATTAACACCTCCAGCCTTTTCATATGAGAATGGTAAAGCAGGGGTGAGTGGCTGACATGTTGGGGGGCTGAGGGCCACATTGGACCACAGCCAAGCCCCTGAGGGCCACATGTCAAAGTGGCCAAGGCTGAAGCAGAACAGCAGGTGTGGCCGTGCTTGAAATTGCTGAAGACAAGCGCGAGTGTTTTTGAGTGCTCTAGAAATGCTGAACACAGATGTTCACAGCAGCAAAAGGAAGCCCATTTTGGAGAGAATTGAACTGTGACTCACCCCACAATACCAGTGGGGCCCTCAGGCAATATTGGGAATGCTGTAGAAGGTAAAAAAACCACAGGAAGAAATTAATAACAAAAAATAATGGAAAAACTCCCCCCCCCGCCACTTGCCACTTCAGTGGCCACTGACAAATCTGGGGGGGGGGCACAAAACCCATCTGGGGAGCAGGCATCTAAGGCCTATGGGCCATGGGTTAGCCACCCCCAGGTAAGGTGTCATTAGCAGAGATGGCGCCTGGCAGAAATGTTGGTGGTTTGTTCCGTCTGCATGACTTGTGAAAAGAAGCATTCTGAAGGAAGACACAGGTTTCCTTTGGCGCTGAGAGGCTGGACATGTGTCCAGCGTCACCTTAAAAGAGGTATCCCTTTTTGGAGAGAGAAGGGAAATGTATCCCAGGATGGTTCTTGCCATCTCCATGTTTAAGTACTTATACTGTGGGTTGTTTTGTGGTTTTTTTATAAAAAAAGAAGCATGTGAACACCTTTTAAAACCCTTTTTAAAAATGATAAATCTTTAGACTGTGCACCCCCTCAGGGGCACCTGTGGCGCCCTCCCCATGTGGTTGGAGTCCGATTTCTATCTGCCCTGCAGCCAGCATGCACAGTGGTTGGGAATAATGACACTCTTAAACTCACCCACGCTGCCAATTGCCTGGGCAGCTTTATTCATCCAGCCACCCCTGGCCTCGTTTCAGGGATGATTATTATTAGTTTATTTATGCCTTTTGGCCAAAGGACCTCAAGGCGTCTTACAAAAAACACAAATATAAAATACAATATAAAAATGCATCAATAAAACAATACAAAATACAATCTGCAAAATTAAATAACAATACACATAATAGCTCTTAATGGTAGCTTTATCCGTGGTACAAGTAACTGCATTTTCTGTGTTAAATTCCAGTCTCCTCAAAGCCAGTGGAATTGTATTTGCAACCCTGTCTATAGTGTCATATGTTTGTTGTTGGGAGGGGAATGTCCTGGTTTTCTTGGGCGAGGTGACAGAGGGCAACCTCACTGCCCCTCTGGGGACTCCAGGGGTGCCTTGTGCAGAACTTCCTCCTTCTTCTCCGCTGCTGCCGCCACCACCCACTTCACCCCCCACCCCCCGCTTCGGGCGGCATCCGAGTCTAGCTGGGCAGTGTAAAGTCAATAAACTCGAACTTGGACCTCGGGCTCAGAGTCCTGGGTGTTGGCACCCAGCAACTTGGCCTCCTCCACATCCCAGAAAGTCAGCACCCAAGGGCTGGACCCGCATGTCTCCATGCCCATGGTGGTAATAACGGCGGTGGTCATTAGGAAAGACAGTGAGATGCTGGCCCGTGTCTTGGATCAGGTTGGCCGCCTGCTGTCCGTACGAGAGCTCCTTGTCGGCCTCGATGCTACAACATTAACAAGAAAGCATAAGAGCCAGTCCCCCCTTGGCTCATTATGGCACTGGACGTCACATAGGTAAGGTAAGAGCCATCGTGTACGTCGCCGAGTGGCTGGCTATCCAGCCAGATGGGCGACTAACAAATCTCATAATAATAATAAAATAAAATAAATCACCCAGCAGCACTTGGAGGCGCAGAGGTCCCCCAAGCCTACTTTAAGGCAAACTGATCAAGGCAGTCTTCCCCAACCTGCCTGCCCTCAAGATGATTTGGGTTGCAAATCCCATCAGCCCCAGTGTCATGCAACCATGCTAGCTGGGGAAGGGTGGAATTCATGAAGCCCTCTTTATTACAATAGCACCAACCTTTATACCAATGATTTAAAGCTGGGTGTTGTCTTGCAGAGGCCGAACATGCGGCTTTATGTCTCGCAGGGCTGCCTCTGACCCCCCCCCCATCTCTTCCAGTGCCTGAATTCGCAAAAATCAAGGTTTGGCCGTCGTGCGAAGCCAGCGACATGATCTTTGTGTGGTACCACTGCGATGGCATTGACCCCACCTGGCAAGTTCCAAAGCAGGAGGACCTCTTGCCCCAGAGGTGCGTCTTCCGTGGCATCACCGAGCACTTTGTCAGTGCTCATATTCAGGTACTTTTGTCTCTCTGTGCGATGTGTCGTTTTCTGTGTGCCTGACACAAGGGGGAACCGGGACACGGATGCCGCTGTGTGTGACCAGTTGGCCCCAGACAGGGAGCGCAGCAGGCCCAGGCTGGCAGCATGAGGAGCCCCTGGGAGTGGGGAGGCTGGGATTTGGGTGGAAGTGCTGTACTCAGCATGCCCCTGGGGCCGTGGGCGGGGGGGAGCCTCTTGCCCTGGGGGCAGATCTGCATGAGAGTCCACCTGTTGCTCTCTTGTGCCTTTCCTTGGTTCTACCTGTCTGGCTTCCAGCTGCCAAACCCTCCCACCACTTGGGAATGGAGGTGCCTGCCTGCTTGGAGGTGGAGCCTCCCTTGCGCGCAGCAGAAGGCCTGGCAGGGAGTGGCACTGGTTCAAAAAGGGCATTTCCAGCTGCACAGCTGGGCTCCGGCATCCCACTCTGCCTGCGAGCCCTGGAGAGCTGTGCAGACAGACGTGGGCCGGCAGCCCCTTGGGAACAGGCCCTTGGCCCATCTGGCCCGGTGCTGACCACTGGTGGCAGTTGCTCTTGGGAAGGGTCCTCTCCCACTTGCCTTGGGGCCTCCTCTTCATCGGGCAGCCTGCAAACAGCTCTCCTTCCTATCATGCCAGGAGATCCCCGAGAATGCAGCTGACGTGGCCCACCTCGCCTTTCTCCACGGCCCCTGGTTTATGAACGGAGTGGACCTGCAGTACACCAAGTCAAATCTCTGGACTTTCTTTGAGCATCAGTGGCAGGTAACGGGTCTCCTGGGAGCAGCGTCTCTGCAGCAGCTTCAGGGATCTCTCTGCCCTGACTGAGGGCTGCTGACCACATGCCGGAATTTGCCCTTCGTCACTCCATTTTGACTGGCTGGTCATTCTGGGCATTTCTACAGCCTCCTGGAGGTTCTGGCATGGCTGGCTGGCTTGAGCCACCTGCATTTAATTGGAGAGAGAGAGAGAGTTCCACTATCACATTTGCATATCACGATAATAAGCCATAAACTCTGCAGGAGATGTACAGTGGGGTGCCTGAACTTTGGGGGTCGCTGAGGACTTGCAGCAAAGCAGGTTTTGCATATGTACCCCTGAGAAGGATGGATGTGATTATACGAACAAAATGAAAATAAAATAGAATTTAAGAAGGGGGCTTTCTTCCCAAAAGGCTTGGCATTTTGCAGCTTGGCAATGGCACCGAGAATTCCTTTGGAAACCTGCCTTGCCCTTAGGTTGGCTCTGTGGGCAATGGAGCGCCTGTTACACCAGCCTACAATGTGGTTGATGTGCCCAAGGATCTCTGTGCTGGCTGCAGGGCAAAGAGACTTGCTGCCTGCCTGGGCTGTTTCTCTGCCCCATCATGCCCACAGGAGCGCTTCACTGGTGTATTTGTCCTGTGGGTGTTTTTTTGGGGGGGGGGTTGACTAGAATGCCTGAGAACCCTTTGGGTGTCCCCCAGCCCTCGTTTTCTTCTCCACTAGGCAGAATGGCAGCCTGATCCGGAGCCCAACACTCACTGTTCCTTTCTGCACCTGAACCATCGCCTCACTATCTTTGGCAAGCACTTCCGCTTGATGGATCTGTCCGTTTCAGCCAAGCAGGTATGCTGTACCGGTTGTGGAGCTCTGGAGTGAGGAAAAGGGGCCGGTGGCCAGTGGATGGCCTTCGGGGGTCCAGAAAAGATGTTCCTCTTCCTCCGCTGCTGTGTCTGTGAAAAGGCTTGTGCGGTGGTGGAGTTCTCACGCTGCCTGCAGGACTTGAAGGTTGGGAGGACATAAGCACAGCCTTCCTGGGTGATGCCCAAGGGGCCCACCTGGGCTCACAGTGGCCAGCCAGAACCCCCAGTGGGGGAAGCCCAGTGGCAGCTGTCCGCACTGGTGGTTCCCAGCCACTGGGATTCCAAGGTCTCCCACCCTGGATGCAGCGCTTGAGTCATTGCAGCTGGTAGCCCCCCGATTGCCTTTTCCTCCTCCTCTTAAAGCCACCCCAGTTCTTGGTGGTGGCCATGTGCCCATTCCATGGCTTGGCTGTGCCCTCTTTGGAGAAGTCTCCTTCGCCCTTTCCTGGCGCTGTCGGCACTCAGCATTCCTGGGTGACCCCCACCTGGTCCAGGCATTGGGGGGAGAGAGGGAGGACAATGTCTGCCCACTTTTGCCACGCCATGCCACCTTCTGCACCCCCTGCCATGCCTCCCCCTTCTCCCCCTTTCCCCCTAAGCCAGAAAGAGCCCCGAGCGCTGCAACCGTTCCCTGCCCCACCCCCTTGATCATTCTGGCTGCCCTTTTCTGCCCTGTTTGCCCAGCTCTGCAGTCCACATACAGGCCTCAGTGCTGCCAGTCAGTGGAGGCACTACTGGCACAGATGTGCCTGTGGACCAACTGAGGGTCATAAGGCAGTGTCATGCGTGCAACCCTGTTTCAGCCTCTGCTATCTTTGGTGTGGAATAAATGTCCTCTCACTTGCGGCTGATTGATCTGCCCTCCCTCCCGCCTTTTGCACCTACCAGGTGGGTCCCGCTTTGGTTTTCTTGATCTTCAAGCATCGGTTCCTGGGTCAAGGGATCCTCATCCAGAGCATCACGCCCCTAGAGCCTCTTCTGCAGCACGTTGTCCATCAGATGTACTACCAGAAGAATGTTCCAGCCTTTATTCCCAAGTTCATGCTGTGGGCAGAGTCTCTCCAGGTGAGCCGTGGGGCTGTGAGCAGGCCCCCAAGTTCTGTTACATTCTGTGGGTCAGCCGAGACCTTCCCATGGGCTGGGAAATGAGCCAGACCTGGATCTGCCTTCCTGTGGTGGTGGACAAAGTCTAGCCTGTTCCTCAGTGCTTGGGGGGGGGGTGAGGGGGGTTGCTCTGTACTCCACTGCGGCCCCACTCTGGCAGCTCAGGTGATTGTGTCGAGGTTCTTGGATGCACTGAGGCACACCTGGAGAAAGAGGCTGGAGGCTCCAATGGTGTTGAGTCCTTCCAGGGCTCTGGCTGTGCTAGAAATCTGTGGCAGGACAGGAACCCCAATGAATGGGGGCAAAATGCCTGTGAATTCCCCTGCTTTTTCTTTTGGAACTAGAGCAAGTTTCTAGCCCTTTTGAGGCACCTTCTGCAAGATGGCAACGGGCTCAGGGTGGCCAAGGGATCTTTCCAGAGGCCTCACGGTGGGGTTCTGGGCTCTTCAGCAGCCTTGTCCCAGCACACATTGCTTTCGCAGTCCTGAGAGCAGCCCTGCAGAAGAGTGTCCTGTCTTTAAAGGAGGCGGCGTAGTGGGGAGGGGTGTTGACTGGGCTGTTTGTCTTCTCCCCCCCCCTCCAGTTCGAGCGGGACATCATGATCTGGAACAACAAGCAACACCTCTCCAGGCCACTCCTGGTGAAGGAGGACGCAACGATCCAGAGGCACCGGCGGTGGTTTGCCCAGTTCTACAGTGAGAAGAGTGTGAAGTTCACAAGCCGAAAGGAGAGTCTAGACTGGTGACTGACCCCCCCACACACCTTGGACCTTGGAGGCGACTGAACATGGGGGCACTGTGAACTTGTCAGTCACCACCTGGGAGTCCCATTAGCACAATTCCGTGGGGCCAGGCATCACTTGGGAGCAGGCTCTGCCGCTAAGGCTGCCTGCAACAAATGTGAATTCTGATTCCTCGCCCGAGTCCTAGTAGGGGGGCACAGCCCCCGCCTCCCCTTGAAACTGTAGCTCCTGTGGGAGCTTGGGCGGGGGTGTGGGAAGCCCTCATTTCTCTGCCTGAGGGCCTCCCTCCTTCCTGTAGCCCCCGCGTTGGGAGGGGAGACCTTGTGCTCAGGGCCCCCCCCCCAGGGCTGGCCCATGGGCACAGGCTGGCGAGGAGCAGGAGGTGCTCTGTCTGGGGACTCAAGTGTGGGCTTTGCCCATGTGGCTTATTGGCTGTGGGGCAAGAAGATACCCCATGCAACGGAGAGGCTTGAGGTGGTGGGGCGGCTGCCTGCGCCAGGAGAGCCTACCCAAAGGCAGAGCTACCATCTCCCTCGAGGGCCCCTCCAGCTGCAGGCCAGGCTCCAGGGGGCTCTGTAACCACTTCTGAGAAGGCAACGGGCTGGGCCACTTCATGAAAGCAGCACCAGCATCTTCCTCTGCAGCCCTTAAAATGACCTGCAGCGGCACTTTCCTCTCCAGCTCCCCACACTGGTGACAGGCCTCCATGCAGCCCAAAGGACAACTTCAGCACGCCTCCCCAGCTGTTTTTTTAAAAAAGTGGTGACATTACTTTGCAAGAAGGGAGCTTTTGCTTAACAAAACCTGGGGGGGGGGCTTTGCATCCTCATGGCCTTTACCATTTAAGGAATTTAAGTGTCTGTACACAGACCCACAACTGTGGTTTGTGTTCAGGACCTGCCCATAGAGCAACTCCTGGGGAACTGAGGCAGAGGCGAGGCTGGTGCTCTCCAATCCTGGAGGTAAATCTCTAGATACCACAGGCAGCTGTTATGTCCCTAAAAACAGCTTTCCTCTCCATAGTGCTGGGTAGGAGAGACAAACACCACACGTTTTCCCTCTTTTGCAAGAGTCATATGGATCAGCTGCTTGCTTTCTATTGAAACAGCCTCCTGTGGCAGTCCCAGAGTCCCTTTTGTCTGGCAGACCCTCTCCATTTGTAGCTACCAGCTTGCCTGCTCTTCCATCCTTAGGGAGAGAGCAAGGCGACAAGCACCATCTCAGGCCAGAGCGAAGCAATCCGTTTGCACCCCAGCAAGGCCTCTTGCCACCGGGACAGAAAAGAGCGCCCAGCCCCCTGGCCGTAGCCTTGCTGTGGACACTTTTGTGCGTCTTTTGTATCTTGTATTGGCTACATCAATAAATCCTGGAAAAAGTAATTTTGCTGTTGTTCCCTTCTGTGCACAAATTTACCTTCACCATTTCCTACTGCTGAAAGCAGAGTAAGGAGATGTCTGTTTACAGTAAACTCCATATGGGCAAATATTTTCTATGAAATGCCATGGAATCTCACACGGCCCAGAACTTCCCATGAGTGCATGGCATGTTCAAGGGTATCTACACACACCCAAAAAAGACAAAATATGTAGAAGGAAAAGAAGTAACTGGGAAGTCCCCACATCAAAATATCTTTTGGGCCAGCACAAATCATACACTCACATACAGGAGTGTGTTCTCTATGAGATGGCTGTAGCCTTTCTGGCCCAGAGCTTCCAGTAGGCACATGGCATATTCAAGTGCATCTATGCACACCAACAATAGCCACAATATGCAAGGGAAAAAATAAGGAACTGGGGGCCCCTACTCCAAAACATTTGAGACACAATAAATCATACAACCACCCATTTAGCAACACACTAATGGGGGAAGGTGCTGTTAGTCTCCATGCTGGGATCAGTAGCTTACTGTTAGAGGATTGTGGGGTTGGTCTGCATGATATCTCTGATTCCCCTCCTAGCCGATCTTTATGCGTCTTCAGAGAATTATCTAGGGAGGTGGTGGGCTCTCCAACACTGGAGGCATTCAAGAGGCAGCAGGACGGCCACCTGTCAGGTATGCTTTAAGTTGGATTCCTCCACTGAGCAGGAGGGTTGGACTAGATGACCTTATTGGAGCCTTCCAACTGTACTGTTTTATTATTCTATGAAGTGTGCCTTTTGCAGAAAAGCCTGCTGTTGTACTGGTAAATCCAGTTTCTTTAGGCTTATGGGTCTGCCAAGTGCTCCACTAACATCTGTAAAGATTTCGGTCTGGCACAGTCCTGTTGCTATGGGACCTCTGTCAGGAGAGAGGCCCTCCCCCCTCCCCTGGCTGGGCCAGGAAGTGGCCATGTGTGAGTCTGAGGAAAATCTGGGAGCTGACAAGAGGATGGAGAGGCTTGCTCTGTCCGCTGGCTCCTCAGTCATGGCTTTAGGGTGCCTCCCTGACTGGAAGCCTGATGAGGAAGCAAGAGCTGTTGGGGTGCTAATGCTAATCATAGATGTGCAAAGAAACCATCTTATAAAGACACCATAGTCTCCGCAAGGAAACCAAACCCTGGGAAAGTGCAGGGACCCCTTGTAGACTCTTACTACTCAGAGACTGGGGTGCACACAACCTTACAGAACACTATTAAAGTCCCAAGTAGAGCAAATGTGCAAACTCTGAGTACTGTTATGAAGTGTGCAGTTAGCATGCAAGCCTGCCATTCCCAGCTGTACGACACCCTCTTCAGGCTCTTTTGACATGGATTTCAGAACGCACTTGAGAATTTGGCATACCAGATGGTTAACAAAAACAACAAAGATAAAGCAGACTTTACTGTATCAGAAGGAAATAAACATACCTAGTTTTGTGTGCCGGTTCTTCCATCCATAGCAGTTGTTGGGAATCGCAGGTGAGCCAAGTGCTGTTTGCAGACTTCCCACTGGAGCATTTGGTTATCTACTGTTAGACTGGTCTAGAGGGGCCACTTGTGTTATTTTAAATCAGAAATGGAATGTACAAAACATTTACCTTAAATATTCAAATATTTTAAACCTTTTTTTTCAGCTATAATGTGGTAGGGGATAATTTTTAACCCCGGAGATCACTTTGTTTCTTTCCAGTCTTGCAAATTACTGGAATTTCTATGGTGGAGTCAAAGAGTCTAAAAGAGTTTGCAGGCAGCAAACAAGACTTCCCAAAGACAAATAATAATCCTACTTGTATTGTAGCTGTGAGACTATAAAGGATCAAATAATGGCCATTCTAAGATTTGACTGTTTGCAAATGGGAGAGTTAATGTTAATCTTCCACCATAAAATAAATGAGCAGACCATCTGCAGTGGGTAAAATGGTTTCGTTTCTGCATATGTGAATTAGTGTGAATTTTGTTAATTGTAACAATGTCTGTCTTTGTTTTTCACCAATCAATTTCTACACCATCAATAACTACATTAATGACTTACTAGCCATCAGGAGTCTAGACCAAGAGGCTAGATTCCTAGCAGGGTCATACAGAAAGCAGGACTGGACCAAGATGAAGGAGGTGTGAAAATTGGGAGAAATAGCAATAATTTAAGATATGCAGATGACAGCATACTACTAGCAGAAATCAGTAATGATTTGAAACGAATGCTGATGAAAATTAAAGAGGAAAGCACAAAAGCAGGACTACAGCTGAACATCAAGAAGACTAAAGTAATGACAACAGAGGATTTATGTAACTTTACAGTTGACAATGAGGACATTGAACTTGTCAAGGATTATCAATACGTCGGCACAGTCATTGACCAAAATGGAGACAATAGTCAAGAAATCAGAAAGAGGCTAGGACTGGGGAGGGCAGCTATGAGAGAACTAGAAAAGGTCCTCAAATGCAAAGATTATCACTGAACACCAAAGTCAGGATCATTCAGACCATGGTATTCCCAATCTCTATGTGTGGATGTGAAAGTTGGACAGTGAAAAAGCGGATAAGAGAAAAATCAACACATTTGAAATGTGGTGGTGGAGGAGAGCTTTGCAGATACCATGGACTGCGAAAAAGACAAATAATTGGGTGTTAGAACCAATTAAACCATTAGAAGCTAAAATGATGAAACTTGAGGTTATAATACTTTGGACACATAATGAGAAGACATGATTCACTAGAAATTCATTTGTATGTATTTTAATGTTTTAATTACCTTAATATTAGGTAGTGCTATTATGTATTTTGTATTTTTATATCTTGTGATTTTTGTTGATTATTGTTATTACTATATGTTGTACACCGCCCAGGGAGCCATTGGCTAAGGGCGGTTTATAAATGAAATTAAATAAATAAATAAAATAAAATAAATAAAAGACAATAATGCTGGGAAAAACAGAAGGAAGTAGAAAAAGAAAAAGGCCAAACAAGCGATGGATTGATTCCATAAAGGAAGCCGCAGACCTGAATTTACAAGTGGTTTATAACTAATGCTATTGCAGGTTGCTGATTCACAGGGTCACCATAAGTCAAAATCGACTTGAAGGCACATAACAAGAACAAAGTTTTCAAGTTATTTCGGGAACATGGCAGGGTCAACAAAGTTTCAGTCCAGAAGTATTATGATATAATTTCATACATAAGACTCACCAGGATATGATGGCCCAAAGCATATTCGGCGTCTCCAGTTATATTTTTCCCTACATATTTTGGCTCTTTATTGTGTGCATAGATTTTATTATTTTTATTTTATTAAGCTTATATACCGCCCGACTAGCAACAGCTCTCTGGGCGGTGAACATTAAAAATACAGTAAAAATAACACAATACAGTATATCACAATACAAAACTGTACACAAAACTGTACAGTCTAAAATCAAAATATAATAATTTAGAATTAACAGGAATTAAAATGCCTCAGAGAAGAGAAAGGTTTTAACCTGGCGCCGAAAAGATGATAGTGTCGGCGCCAGGCGCACCTCCTCGGGGAGACCATTCCATAGTTCGGGGGCCACCACTGAGAAGGCCCTAGATCTTGTCACCACTCTCCGGGCTTCCCTATGAGTCGGAACCCGGAGGAGGGCCTTCGTAGGAGACCGTAGTGTACGGGCCGGTTCATATCGGGAGAGGCGTTCCGACAGATATCGTGGTCCCGCGCCGTATAAGGCTTTATAGGTAAGTACCAACGCTTTGAATCTGGCCCGGAAGCATATTGGAAGCCAGTGCAAATGGGCTAGCACAGGTGTTATATGCTCAGACCGCTTAGTTCTTGTTAGCAGTCTGGCCGCCGCATTTTGCACTAGCTGTAGCTTCCGAATCGTCTTCAAAGGTAGCCCTACGTAAAGCGCATTGCAGTAGTCCAGACGCGAGGTTACCATAGCATGTACCACTGATGTGAGGTCCTCCTTACTCAGATAGGGACGTAGCTGGGCTACCAACCGAAGTTGGTAGAACGCATTCCGGGCCACCGAGGCTACATGAGCCTCAAGTGTGAGGGAAGAGTCTAAGATGACTCCCAGACTACGCACCTGTTCCTTTAGGGGGAGTGTAACCCCATCCAGGACAGGGTATATATCCACCATCCGATCAGAGAAACCATCCACCAACAGCATCTCAGTCTTGTCAGGATTGAGTCTCAGTTTGTTAGTTCTCATCCAGTCCATTGTCGCAGCCAGGCAATGGTTCAGCACGTCGACTGCCTCACCTGAAGAAGATGTAAAGGAGAAGTAGAGCTGCGTGTCATCAGCATACTGATGACAACGCACTCCAAAACTCCTGATGACCGCCCCCAGCGGCTTCATATAAATGTTAAAAAGCATGGGAGACAGAACCGAACCCTGCGGGACCCCACATTGGAGAACCCACGGTGTCGAGCAATGTTCCCCAAGCACTATCTTCTGGAGACGACCTGTTAAGTAGGAGCGGAACCACTGCCAAGCAGTGCCTCCAACTCCCAACTCCGCAAGCCTCTCCAGAAGGATACCATGGTCGATGGTATCAAAAGCCGCTGAGAGGTCAAGGAGAATCAACAGAGTTACACTCCCTCTGTCTCTCTCCCGACATAGGTCATCAAACAGGGCGACCAAGGCAGTCTCAGTGCCAAAACCAGGCCTGAACCCCGATTGAAATGGATCTAGATAATTGGTTTCATCCAATAGCGCCTGGAGCTGGTCAGCAACTACACGTTCCAGGATCTTGCCCAGGAACGGAACATTGGCTACTGGTCTGTAGCTGCTGAAATCCTCTGGGTCCAAGGAAGGTTTTTTCAGGAGTGGTCTCACTGCCGCCTCTTTCAGACAGCCAGGGACCACTCCCTCTCGTAAAGAGGCATTAATCACTTCCTTGGTCCAGCCAACTGTTCCTTCCTTGCTAGTTTTAATTAGCCAAGAGGGGCAAGGATCCAGTACCGAAGTGGTCGCACGAACCTGTCCAAGCACCTTGTCCACGTCCTCGAACTGAACCAACTGAAACTCATCCAACAAAACATGACAAGACTGTGCTCCGGACACCTTAGTAGGATTAACTGCTATTAAATAGGAGTCTAAGTCCCGGCAAATGCATGAGATCTTATGCTGGAAGTGTTCAGCAAATTTATTACATCGAGCTACCGATGTATCTGCCGTATGTAGATGCCTTTGAATGAGCCATGTACCCCCACAGTTTAGACTTACAGCGGCTTTTCCCCTCCACAAGGGTGGGGGACCTATTAAATTGGTCCGCCCCCGGAGACTAATGAATCCTGAAGGTTTTCAAAGGGCTCTGGGGGAGTTTCCGGCTGATAAGACTGGCGCTCCTGTCGAAGCCCTGGTTGAACTGTGGAATACGGAGATGACCCGGGCTGTTGACACGATTGCTCCTGCGCGCCCTCTCCTGTGTAGAGCTCATACAGCTCCATGGTACACTCTGGAGCTGAGAGCGATGAAACAGGATAGGAGGCGGCTTGAGCGGAGGTGGAGGCGAACTCCTGACGGATGTAATTATGCACTGGTGAGTGCCTCTACTAACCTGTATTTAGGAGCGGTGAGGGTGGCGAAAAAACAATACTTTGCTGCCACTATTAAGTCATCTCTTTGCCGCCCAGCGGAGCTTTTTAGAGTTGTCCGAGGGCTACTTCATTCTGGCCCTGAGGACATGATAGTGCAATCGGTAGCCCGCTGTAATGAATTTGCTGGGTACTTCCAGAATAAGATCTTATGCATCCGCCGGGACTTGGACTCCCAGTTTACAGCAGTTGATCCTAATGAGGTGTCTGAAGCACAGTCTTCTCATGTTTTATTGGATGAGTTTCAGTTGGCTCAGCTCGAGGACGTGGACACGGTACTTGGACAGGTGCGTGCAACCACTTCTACACTAGCTCCTTGCCCCTCCTGGCTAATAAAAACTAGCAGGGATGGAACAGCTGGCTGGGCCAGGGAAGTGATAAACGCCTCTTTACGAGAGGGAGTGGTCCCTAGCTGTCTGAAAGAGGCAGTAGTGAGACCACTTCTGAAAAAACCTTCCTTGGACCCAGAAGACCTTAATAGCTACAGACCAGTAGCGAATGTTCCATTCCTGGGCAAGATCTTGGAACGAGTGGTTGCTGCCCAGCTCCAGGCGCTATTGGATGAAACCGATTATCTAGATCCATTTCAATCAGGTTTTAGGCCCGGTTTTAGCACCGAGACAGCCTTGGTGGCCCTGTACGATGACTTATGTCGGGAGAGGGACGGAGGGAGTGTAACTCTTGATTCTCCTTGATCTCTCAGCGGCTTTTGATACCATCGACCATGGTATCCTTCTGGAGAGGCTCATGGAGTTGGGAGTTGGGGGCACTGCTTGGCAGTGGTTCTGCTCCTACCTGGCGGGTTGTCTCCAGAAGGTAGTGCTTGGGGAATATTGCTCGACACCGTGGGCTCTCCAATGTGGAGTCCCGCAGGGGTCAGTTCTGTCCTCCATGCTTTTTAACATCTACATGAAGCTGCTGAGTGCGGTCATCAGGAGTTTTGGAGTGCGCTGCCACCAGTACGCTGATGACACGCAGCTCTATTTCTCCTTTTCATCTTCTTCAGGTGAGGCTGTCAATGTGCTGAACCGTTGCCTGGCTGCGATAATGGGCTGGATGAGAGCTAATAAACTGAGGCTAAATCCAGACAAGACTGAGATGCTGTTGGTGGGTGATTTCTCTGATCAAATGGTGGATATGCACCCTGTTCTGGACGGGGTTACACTCCCCCTGAAGGAGCGGGTTCGTAGTCTGGGAGTACTCTTAGATCCTTCCATGTCACTCGAGGCTGAAGTAGCCTCGGTGGCACGGAATGCGTTCTACCAACTTTGGTTGGTAGCCCAGCTACGTCCCTATCTGGACAGGGAGGACCTCACCTCAGTTGTCCATGCTCTGGTAACCTCTCGATTGGATTACTGCAATGCGCTCTACGTAGGGCTGCCTTTGAAGACGGTTCAGAAACTACAGCTTGTGCAAAATGCGGCGGCCAGGCTGATAATGAGGACCAGGCGGTCCGAACATATAAAACCTGTTCTGGCCTGCTTGCACTGGCTACCTATATGTTTCCGGGCCAGATTCAAAGTGTTGGTTTTAACCTATAAAGCCTTATACGGCGCGGGACCACAATACCTCCTGGAACGCCTCTCCCGATATGAACCTGCACGTACACTACGTTCAACATCGAAGGCCCTCCTCCGCGTTCTGACTCATAGAGAGGCTCGGAGGATGGTTACAAGAACCAGGGCCTTCTCAGTGGTGGCCCCCGAATTGTGGAATAGTCTTCCCGTTGAGGTGCGCTTGGCGCCGACATTGCTATCTTTTCGGCGCCAAGTTAAAACCATTCTCATTGCTCAGGCATTTTAGTTTAATATGTTCAAATTGGTTTTAGATTTGTGATTTTTATATATATGTTTTTGTACCGATTTATGTGATTTTATTGTATATACTTTCTGTTGTACACCGCCCAGAGAGCTATGCTAGTGGGGCGGTATAAAAATTTAACAAACAAACAAATAAATAAATAAATATCTGGGCCGGGGGGGGGATTCATTGGAGGCTCATAGAGGACACCCTCCTGTTTGCGTGGGTATATGATTTGCACTAGCACAAAGCATATTTTGGGGTGAGCTCCCCCCAGTTAACTGATTTTGTTATGATGTCATCTAACATTTATGAGCATTTTGCAAGTATGATAATTTTGACTGAATAAAAGTATTGTCAAAGGGGGGAGTCCCCTGATCTATCTTCCTTTCTTAAATTTATGTCCCACCCTTCCTCCCAGAAGAAGCCCAGGGGGGCAAAAACAACACTAAATCACTTTAAAACATCTTAAAAACATGTTTAAAAAACAACGGCTATTTCAGCAGACACAGACTGGGATAAGGTCTCTACTTAAAAGGCTTGTTGAAAGAGGAAGGTCTTCAATAGGCACCAAAAAGATAACAGAGGTGGTGCCTGTCTAATATCTAAGAGGAGAGAATTCCAAAGGGTAGGCACCACAACACAAAAGGTCAGCTTCTTACATTGTGCAGAATGGCAGAATGGACCTCCTGATAAGATGGTATCTGCAGAGTGCAGTGACTGACTGGGTATATAAGGGGTGTGAGAGATGATCTTTCAGGTACCCTGGTCCCAAGTTGTGTAGGGCTTTATACACCAAAATCAGTACCTTGAACTTAGCCTGATAGCTAAAGGACAGCCAGTGCAATCCTTTCAGTAGTGGGGTGACATGTTGGCGATACTCTGCCCCAGTGAGCAGTCTTGCTACCACATTTTGCACCAGCTGCAGCTTCTGGACCAACCTGAAGGGCAGCGCCACATAGAGCTCATTACAGTAATCCAACCTGGAGGTTACCAGTGCATGGACAACAGTAGTCAAGATATCCCGGTCCAGAAATGGCTGCAGCTGTCTTACCAGCTAAAGCTGGTGAAAGGCACTCCTAGCCATGGAGGTCACCTGGGCTTCTTGCGACAAAGATGGATCCAGGAGCACCCCCAGACTATGGACATGCTCTTTCAGCGGAGAACAACCCCATCCAAAGCAGGCAACAGATCAATAATCTGAACTTGGAACCACCAACCCCCAGTACGTCCTTCTTGCTAGGATAAGGACTCAATTTATTGGCCCTCATCCAGCCCACCAATCAGTCCAGGACCAGTCCAGGACTCACACGGCCTCTCCTGATTCAGATGTTACAGAGAAATAGAGCTGGGTATCATCAGCATACTGCTGACACCTAACCCCAAATCTCCTGATGACCGCTCCCAAGGGCTTCATATAAATGTTAAACAGCATGAGGGGCAACATGGTACACTGCGGCACCCCACAGCACAACTGCCAAGGGGCCAAAAGACAGTCACCCAATGCTATTCTCTGAGAGCAACCCTGGAGATAGGATTGGAATCACTGTAAAGCAGTGCCTCCAATACCCAGTCACCAAGTCAGTCCAGAAGGATACCATGGTCAATGGTATCAAAAGCCACTGAGAGATCAAGAATAACAGGGTCGCACTCCCTCCTTCTCCTGATAAAAAGTCATCCATCAGGGTGACCAAGGCCAATTCAGTCCCATAACCAGGCCTGAACCCAGACTGGAATGGGTCAAGATAATCTATTGCATCCAAGAGCACTTGCAATTGCTGTGCCACAGCCCTCTCAAATCACCTTCTGTAAAAAGGTAGCATTTGCAACCAGTCGATAATTGTCACAGACCAATAGGTCGAGGGTGGGCTTTTTCAGCAGTCGGATCACTGACTCTTTCAGGGTGGATGGGACCATTCCCTCTTGCAGTGGTGTGTTGACCACACCCTGGATCCACTCGGTCATACCCCCTCAGCAAGCATAATAAGCCAGGAAGGGTAAGGGTCGAGAGGACACATTGCTGGGTGCATTGTCACAAGCATCTTTGTCATGTCATCAGGCAGAATTAACTGAGACTGATACCAAGAAATTGCAGCAGACACTGCACTGGACGCCTCATTGGGGACTACAGTAGATGTGGATGGGGCATCAAGACTGCTCCGGAGATGAGCAACTTTACCCTCAAAGTGCCTTGCAAACAATTCACAGTGGGTGCCTGAAGGGTCTAGAACGCAATTTCCTGGAGCTGATGTCAACAGACCTGATGAAAAAGCTCCACTGGATGGCTATTTGTTGATGCGATAGTGGCAGAGAAGTGGCCTCACTGCCCTCACTGCCATAGTAGGTGCGGTGATGTTTTACTCATGCCCCATCAGCTTCACAGCACGTTTTCCACCACTTGCGCTCTAACCATCATCCAGCCTGTTTCATTGCCGGTGTACCTTCTTGAAAAAGGCTTTTGCTGGCTGGTAATTTTTGATGGAAACTGTCTCAGCAAACAACACCAACACCTTTCAACACCAACAGAGGACACTTTGAAGAGTTTGTTTCTTGTTTATTAACACACAGCAAGCGTGACAGTAGATACCTTTTTCTCTTTTTAAATACAGTACATGGTTCAGCAGGAGGGCACATTTTGCCCCCACACAATTTATCCCACCCCCATCCCACCCTTGATCATGAAGACAAGCCAGTGGTGGCATTATTATAAAAATAGTGTGTTGCTACAAAAGTATAAATTAATGCTACCGGTATTAAGAAATATTAAACACAGTAAAACTTATAAGGATTAAGAAAAATATTCATTAATACCTGTAGAAAACTCTGGCCTAAAAAATATTTTGTATATATTTTTAAAACTTTTTCTGTAATTTTTTTTCCTTTAAAGATGACATTTAGATTTCTGAAACTCTCTCAGGTAGAGAGAGATGCACATTAATGCATCTCCTGGTATTGCCTGGAACACTGGACGACGACATTGGGCACGCACACGCATCGCTGTGCGGAAAGAAGGGTTGACTAGTTTTTCCCAAATGCAGACTTCTCTTATTTTTTCCTCTCCATGAAGCTGAGTTCTCAACATACAGGTACTGAGATGAGATGGGGCAGGGCTGCCAACTTGTTTGCTTGCTTCGGCTCCTGTGCTTCTAAGTCTGTGGATCAAGCTCTATTGCCACACACAGACAAACTCCAGCTGTTGATGTTTTTGTGCTACTAAAGGCACAAGAATAGGCCAGTTTTCTGTGAATACAATTCTAAACACAGTGAAGTGTCCCCACAAAACACTTAAGACCAAATACATATAAAATGTTATACTGAGAATTTAATACACACAATATACCCATGGTAATACTATAGCCATAACATGTACATGTATCAATATCCTGAAACCACAAGGCAGTACCGCTCAAAATCCATTAATGAAGTATTTCTTTCCCCAGGAAGACTCGTTGTGTCAGGTTCAGATCTATTTTAGTGCCTTCGGCCCAGTATCTTCTCTCATTTTTAAGAGATTTTGTGAAACAGAGTCCTTCATATATCCAAGACACAAACTTAAGTTTCACTAAAGCTGTGGAATTTTTAGCTGCAGAGGAAGAATAATCCACAATGGATCTTCACTCCTCATACTCTTCTCAGGAAAGAGCATGACATGCTATAGAATATTACTTGGGACAGAGAATTAATACTGACCCTTCTACACATCTTTACTGGATTTTATTGGGCACAATATTGGAAGAGAATTATCTCAAGAGTTGAGGATCAACTTCCTTAAGAGGTTGTTATGGGGAGTCCAGTTGCACCCAGGATAGCCAATATGTACATGGTACATTTTGAAAAGACGGCCGTTTGGAATTGAGAAAGCAAACCTTACCAACAATATGACACAATATGGCAGGTATATTTATATTGTTGCTCATCAAGATTGTGCAGTGGATTATTTTTGCGTATGGATGAATACAGTGGAAAACAGTGAATCACAATGTTAAAATTCACCAGGCATAAGAATTTACAAAGGAACATCTTTTCTGGATGTTATGACATTTAAGTTGGACGGGCAAGCCTATATCATTAAAAAACCTCAAACCTACTGATAGGAATACCATCGTCCATTGTAAGAATTACCACAAGCCCATTTAATAGACAATTTATCATTTGCACATTTTAAAGATTAAAATGTAACTGCAGTAGTGCAAATTTGTATAAACAACACAGATAGGAGTGTCGTCAACAACTGAAATTATGAGGTTTCCTACAGAGGGTCATTAGACAGAGTAGGAAGGCATCCCAGGAATGAGCTTTTGCAAGATACAAGGAAGGTTCACAATAATTACGTTTGTGTCAGTGGAATATAACAGCCTTATCTATTCAGCACAAAGGGTGGAGACAATGGCATTTGAACAGAGATACCTTCGGTTATCAAGATTTACCTAGATTGGTCCTCCAGATGCCAACTCCCAGCAGCCAGAATGGCAAACAGCCTGGTGGGCCATAGAAGGACCCCCTCGCCCGGCCACACACCAGGCATGGCAAGGTTGTGCCTCCCACTGCAAGTGGTCATTTTAGGCGTGGAATGCATCCTGGCCGGGCACAATCTTTGCAGCTAAAACAATGGACCAATCCCAGCGATGGAAAGGTCTTCACATCGAGAAACCCTTTCACCCTGTGTCGACCCATTAATGTAGTGCATGTCATCTTGTGGCCTTGTATACACTGGAGGAATTAGTGAACATAAAAGTAAGGTTAGAAGAACACTGGCGGCTCCATCAACATCTCACTTCCTGGAATATAATCATACACCAGAGGCTTGAAAGTTCACAGCTATTACACACGTTCACATATCTACTCCTAGAGGGCAAGATTCACCCCCCACCCTCATTGTACCTTGTCAGCCAGAAGCCTATTTTGTTTATTTTATTTAACAAAATTTACATACCACTCAATTTTAGAAAACCTCTTAAGCAGTTTACAAAAAAAATAAAAAATACATTAGATTTTTACCTTGACACTAACTCTTAATGGTCCGTATGAAAAATTACATTTGTCAGCATATTTAGAAGGTCACTGATATTGTAGCAGGATTTGTTTCCAATTTAAAGGATTGTGTTTTCCAGTTTTGACTTTGCCCTTTAAGGGACTGGGTGTTGCAGTTGCCATAAATTCAGTTCAGTTCAGGGCTGCATTTATTCTGCCCTTGGGTTTACGCGAGAGGAGTTGGATGGCCAGATGTTTGGATCTTGATAAAAATCTATTTGACCCTCAGATGGCAAGAGTGACATGTATTTGGTTCTGATTGCAATTTAGTGGGATACGTCTTAAGGACCATGTAGTTCCTTGTCAGAGGTTTATCTTGTAATGGGGGGGGGGGATCTCTCTTTTCTCTGGAGTGGAAAGATTTTGACCTGGCAATGACGCTGTTGTGGCTCAGCAGAAAAAACAACTTTCCTAAGGACTTCATCACACAGTCTCAAAAAAGACTGCACCCAGTTGAAACAGATTTTTATTGGTACTCAGTTGTGGTTTCAGGAACACTGACGCACATACTGTATATGCTTTGGTTGTCTATTGCATGCATAGGGTGAGAAATTATATGCATTTGGTCTTGTTTGTTTGTGGTTGAATAGTTTTCTGTGAAGACAACTGGCAACCCAAGAGCCAGGGAAGGTGTAACTCCACTCAAGGAAGGGATGGAGGAAAGGGGTCCTCAGACAGCATCTCCCTTTGGCTTGCTGATGCTCTTCTTGGCTTCCCTGGGGTGGGGAGAGGCAGAACAAAGCCACTTGCAGCCCTGCCGTCCATTTGTCTGTTTCAATGTCTCAACCTGCTTGCTTTGAGCCAATGCAGAAAAGACACTTTCCCTTAGCTACTCTTTTCTCTCTGCAGTGGGACTCCAGCATGTTAAAGGCTGCTGGGAATGCCTCTACCCCACCCTTGCAGGAGAAAGCACCTTGGCTACCGCAGGCACACCCAACCATGGGGAGGTAGGGAGACTTTTTAAACGCGATTGCTGCTTGGTTTTAAGGATGCTCCAATTAATCAAAATGAATTATTTCAACAGAAGTACTTTCAAAAGAGTTGGCCAACGGTGCTTCCTGTGTATGTGCCCCTTCCAATACTCTCACAGGCATCACCTAAACTCTTGCAGGATACTACCCTTCTCCCTGCCCTTCAGCAGATTAAATTTATTTGGTAAGACTAAGCCAAGGTTACTTTACAAGTATACACCGCCAGCCCACACAAGGGGCACAAGTCCCAGTCGGGGGCAGGGGGGTTGCTCCCCTAATGTACGACTTGCGTGGAGCTGTGAAAAGGTTGCGCTGGAACTGCTGCTCTCAAACTTTGCCCACTCTGGGGGAAGAAGCCCTTCAGCTCAGCAGTTCCCAAACTCCCTGCCCCGCCTCAGGACAACCTGAAAGTTGCTCAGCTTTTATGTTATAACAATTTTAATGTGCCGTGCTAGGTATGATTTTTAACTGTATTTTTACAGACATACCACAGACCACCTTTTGGGAATCCTTGCTCCAGAAGGCCAGGCCATTCATCCAGATGCTGTAGCACTGAGCAGCTTGCTAGAAGTGAGAAGGGATCCCACTTCGGTCGAAACAATCCAGGCAGAATAATCCCAGTCTACTAGGGCCATCATGGGGAAGGGGGGTGTCTTCCACCTATGACCCAGACCAATGGCAACCTATGAGCTATGCTCCCCCGCAGTGGGTCAGTGCATCACAGCATTAAGAGGGAACGCCAGCATCTTGCGTATTCAGGGATGGGGAATTTCCTTCCGCACAATCTGCACTTCCTGCTCTGTTTCTGGGACCTGTAAAGCCTGGGGATAGAAGGTGGGATGGTCCCTCTGAGGGCTCTCCCCAAAGCCATCGCAGTTCAGCTGGAGACAGGTGCAGTCCCCTGTTCACCAGTGGAAGAGGTCTGAAGGCAAGGGGGGGACAGGGCGGCCATGTTCAGCAGCGGCACCGGGGGACTTGGAGGGCAGGGTGAAGTGTCTGTCTTCCTTGAAGGGAGAGAGGACCTATACAGGGGACAGAGAAGTGAGGAACCTGTAGACCGCAGGGAGGAAGAAGCTGATTCCCCTCAAGCTGCCAGCGGCAATGGGTTCTTGTTCTGAAGAACCTCTCCAGAAGGGTGGATGGGCTGGTAAAACAGCCGGCTCAAAAGAGGGCCTCTTTCCCTTATGGTGTGAACTGACAGGACCCTCTGCTAAATCTCTCTCCTATGAAGGACGCCAGGCGAGAAACAGGCAGGAGCAATGAAGGCAGAGGGACTGTGCCAGGGCAAGCAGCCCCAACAGGCAAACGGCTCGAGGCCTTAGATGCCGGAACCACGCGAGGCCACAGCAAAGATTTTAGGCGTTTTCTTATGGGAGATCCCCTCCAAGGCCGCTTTAACCCACAGGCCACAATCAGTCTGACACAGCTCTTTCCTCAGGCTTGAAATATCGCCAAGAGGTCACTTTAACACACACCCCCGGCCAATTGAACTAGCCACTTTCCCGACTGCAGAAAGAGCCAGAGATCACTCAGACTTGCCGCCCGTACCCCTCGCATCTGCCAAATCGTGGCTGCAATTACAATTTGTTCAGAGCTGTCTATCCAGAAGTCCACCACTTGTATGTGCCCACATGTGGCAAAAAGGAAATGGGACTAAGTGTGAAAATAGACAGGCGGGGCAGTTGGGGGCCTCAGTGCCCACTGAGTGCCTTCCTTCTCGAGAAGAGTGAAGTCAGAAACGTCTGTTTGCTGCTTTGATTGAGGCGGTCAGCTATTGCTTTGAATGTGGATATTGTACAGGAATAGAAAAGTAAAAGTTGCAAAGTGTTTGTTGGAGGCCACAGAGGAGGAGGGGGGTGTTTAGAGGTGCAGCTGTAGGCCACTTTGAGGGCAAGGTATTCCCACTGATGAAGGTCCACTCCTGTAATGTGATCTCACCTTGAGCAAGACTGTTAGGACCCACCCTCCAACCCCCCCCCCCTTTTCTTGACTGTGGAATCTACTTGCTCAGAAGCAAATGGTGATCATTTGCGATATACCAGTGAACCGAGAGAGGGGACAGCTGGGGGGGGGGGAATACCTTACTGAATAAACCCAAATTAGTTATATTATTTGCTGCAATAAATTCTCCCAGGATTAAACCACTTTTTTAAAAAAAGGAAATTGCTAGCTATTGAGCTCAAAGAGAGAAGAGTGAGATGAGACAGGAAAAGGGACTGCTCTCTCTTGAAAACAAAAAATCTTCTTTAACAAAATAGTTCCTTCAAGTCTCCCTTCCTGTTCTTTAAGCGCTATTGGTTTTCTGAGACACAGCTGCCTGTGAACTTGCAACATTTTAGGTTCAGAAGGCAGAGAAGGAAAAATGCTCTCGTGGCATACAATTTACTCGTAGGAGCGAGGTCCAGTGTGGATCGGGCCCTGCAGAAAACAGGTTCAATTGTCCCTGGCAGGAGGGCCCAGGAGAGTAGAGGGAGTGGGGGAGAGAAGAAGAGAAAATAACAAAAACTAAAGGGATAACGAGAAACGAGGCATTCAAGTCAACTGAGAAACAGAGCTGCCTGAAGAAGACACCAGAGTGTGAGCATCCAATTGATTTGCCCTCCGGAAAAATGCGAGTGTGTTGTGTCAGGTTCACACACAAATCTGTTGCTAGCACAGAATGACTCTGACCTAGCACTCCTTCCAAACACAGCTTTTTATATACATATTAATATCTATAATATCTATATATCTATAAAAAGCACTTTCCTTTTTTGTTTCCCAGGGCATTCAGAATGAGGTCCACAGTGTTTAGAACTTAAAACTGGATTCTTTGTTTGGAACAGTGTTTTGAGCACGCACGGTGGGGTGGGGGCTTGTTTCAGAGGGCCGTCGCTCCTGCCCGCCCGCCCCACTGAGTTTTAAAGCATGTTGGACTTCAGGAACATAAGCTTGTTCATATCCTCTGGGCTGAGCAGCCGCCGCCTCTTGATCAAGAGGGCTTGTTCGCACATATTTACACAATTGCTTCTGGCCCCAACAGCAGGCACTGCCAGGAGCCAGAAGGCCAGCTTGGCCAGTTTGGTGTGCTTCTGCGTCACACAGGACCAGTACTGAAAGAGGTCAGGGGGGGCTTGGAAGAGGGGCTCCTGCAAATAATCGTAGACTTCGTTTTTGCCCGAGCGGTCTTCCTCCTGCGTCGGGGAGCTCTCACTCGATGTCCGTGTTTTTTTGGCAGACGGCTCGAACTCTGCCTCTTCTGCCCAGGATTCCTTCACCTCGTTGATCAACTCGCACACCTTGCCGATGATCTCCTCATGCTGGTACGGCGGGACTGGGCGCAGCTTCTGCTGGGGGTCCAGGATCATGGCGACTTTGTGTGCTGAGTGGACCTTGAAGTTTTCCTTCAGAGCCTCCAGGAAGAGGTGGCACAGCTTGCTGACAATGCCTGCGTCGTTGGCCTTGGAGGTGAAGAGCTTCTCCAGTTTCACGTAGGTGGGCAGCACTAGCTGCAAGGTTGGCCGGCTCTCACTGCTCAGCTCAATGACCGCTTGCTTCACAGGAGCCAGGATAGCCGCCAGGTTGCTAAGCAGGTGCTTGTTGAGGTTCTGGATGAGGTTCATTTTCTTGGCCCGGCTGTAGAACTCACAGATCTGCTCGTAGCGCTCATGGACAAGCAGTAAAGAGTCAGTGACCGAGTTCCAGCAGGGCGGAGGGGATGTCTCCTCCAGGGAGCCAAAGGTCTCCTTGGAGATGCCTGCCGACCCTGCCAGGTCCTCACAAACGTTCAGCAGCTCAATGACCTCGTGCATGTTGCGTGCCTGGAGAGTCCGCTTGTTGAGCACGCTCTGCACGACCGAATTCAAGGCACAGGCTGAGCAACGCAAGCACATCCCCGCCTTAGAGAACGCTGAAGAGTTCACTTTGCAGTCTGTGACGTACACCGTTCGGATCTCCGACATCACAAACTCGGAGAGCACGTTCTGCACCCAGTGGTGGACCAGGTCTCCGTTATCACGAATGTCCACCCCCTTAATGCCCAGGACGTAACTCTTAATGCTGTTCCCTTCTGCCTGGTATGCTGTCAGGATGTAGCAGGAGTCAGGGCCGATGCTCTGCGAGTGGCAGGTGACCCCGATGCCCAGGCAAGCATTGCTGCCGAGAGCACAGGTAACCTTCACCTTCACCTGGTTATACATCCGGGGCAAATGCTTGAGGGCCAGTGTGTTGAAGTTGCCAAGGATCTCCGTCACTGAGAAAGCACCATAGCGGGCACCGCTGTCAACAAGAGTTTGTGCCAGCTTGATGAACTCCTTGCCACTCACAACGCTCAGCGTCCCCAGGTCAGCACACATCACCCGCAGCAGCCTCTCTGCGATATTCTGCCTCTCCTTCTCAGGGATTGCGCTGTTTGCCAGTGAGCTGCTAGTTGATGCTGCGGGAAAGCAAGAGGTGGGGAGAGGAGTCGTCATTAATCATTCAAAAACTATTATCTACTTTTATGAGAGCTGCGCGTCAGTTAAATCTGCCTGTCCACAAAAACATTATTTCTGAAGCAAGCAATGTAACTCCTTTGTTTTTAGCAGATGAACGTATGGGTTGCAGCATCACCTTGGAAGAGGCACGGGGCCCCTCCAGCGTGAGAGAGAGAGAAGGAAGGGGACACACACGCCTCTCCTAAGTGGTGCCTGCCCAACGCCTACAGGTTTCTGTATAAACCAGATGTTGCAATAATCAGTCTTTTACAATACCTGCCCGATTACTCACGGAAACATCCAAGAGTGCAACCAATTTAATGAGGCAGCCCTCATTTGTCTCCCATCTGCCCCCCGAGGAACTCTGGAACACCACCCACAGCCCTCTTCCTTCATATTTATTATTATTATTATTGTTATTGTTATTGTTGTTGTTATTATTATTATTGGAGCCCAGGGTAGCAAACAAAAACACTAAAAACACTCTAAAACATCTTAAAAACAGACTTTAAAATATATTAAAACAAAACATCTTTAAAACATCTTTTAAAAAATATTTTAAAACATCTTAAACAGCAATTCCAACACAGATGCAGACGGGGATAAAGTCTCTACTCAAGAGGCTTGTTGAAAGAGGAAGGTTTAACACACACACACCCCACAAGGTCCGGAGAAGGAGTTGAGGACAGGAGCAAGGGTGAGTCTCGGCCTAAACCAAAGCTTCCTGGGAATTTGAGCCCGTCACAGACATTTTTTGGCCATGAAATTTTAGCTGCAAAAAAGCAAATGTTTGCAGTGGTGCAGTAAAAGGAAGGCCTGAGATGCTTCATGGGGATGACTCTCTCCCCACCCCACCCCCAGTGACTTTACAGCTCTGAGGTGCGCCTGGCCCTAGCGAGCGCGACCACAGCCAGCTGCGTCAGCCTCCCTTGATGGGCTGGCTGTGCCTGGGCCAGCACTTCCCTCACAGTACGTAGGGTGTTTTGTTCATTTAGTATGCACAAGCAGATCCCTGTGGAAATGTGTGTGCAGAGGTTGTGTGTGTGTATGGGGGGTGGATTGGAATCTGACCTCTCGCTCTGCTCCTCTTCCAGCAACAGCATCTCTGCCCACGGGACTGTCCAGGCACAAGCTGTATGGGCAGCCAACCATCTGTTGGGGATGAGCCCTCTGGCACGCATGGTCACCCAAAGGTGCTATTGAGGAGGAGGAGAGAGATGGTATCTAGGAACTGGCCTGGGACAGGGTTGCACAGCAAGTCACCCACTGTTTCCTGCAGCAGGGAAATTCATTTCAGCACACAGCGCTTCCATTTTTGTTCCTTGGTGCATTGCAATCTCTCCCTCCGCAACTGTTCTATGGCCCACTCTGGAGGGTGAGATTCTGTGGCTGAAAGGACCCCTGCTAGCCCTTTCCTATTCCTCCTCTGAGTGAACAGCAACAGGAGTATTGGCAGAGTGCTACCCTTGCTGCCACTTTACATGTGAGGTGCAAGGATTACTCGGCAAGCCTCTGCTCACTGTAGGCCGGGGATGGGGGTGATGCTGCTGGGCTCTGGCTCCCACAGCCTTAGCAGCTGTCAGGGCCAGTGGTCAGGGAGGGCAGGAGGTGGGAGTCCAGCACACCTGGAAGGCCACAGATGCCCCCCCCCCGCCCCAGGCTTTAGGGTTTAAAAGGGCCTTTTCCCCAGTCTAATTTGCATAGGTAAATGCAGACAGCCTCTGAAGTACCTAGTGGGGGGGGGCAAAGACCAGGGTGAGCCCCTAGGCTGCTGGCCAGTTGCCAGTTCCAAGGCCCACAGGTACCTACTGTTGTTGGCATTGTTCCTTTGGGGCTGGGGCTTCCACTTCTCCTCCACCGTGGCCAGAGGCGAACGGGGCTGGTTCGAGGCAATGCAGTTCTCGTTATCAGCTGAGGGGGAGAAAACAGACCTTGTTTAGGCAGGCCGGAGGATTCAGCTCATTGCACTCATTGTTAAATTTACTTTGGATGTGTCGTTACTGCAAAGAGAGACAGAAGAGCAATATTCCTGCTTCATCCAGCATGCAAAATCCTGGAAATGGATCTCCAAAACAATAACAATCAAAATCTGGGTCAAGTGGGATTCCCTAAGCATCCCTACAACTGACACAAAAAGGGCCCAGGAACCTAGTTCAGTATTGTCTGCACTGGCCGGCAGCAGCTACCTGATCCTTTTACCTAGAAAGCCAAGGATTGAACCTGGAACCTTCTGCATGCAAACCAGGTGTTCTGTGGCTGAGATATTTCCCCCCCGCCCCCCCCCCCAAATGTGTGTATCTTCCCTTTCCAATGGCTGGTCAGGAAGTGAGGCACTGCCCTCGTCTTCACAGTTGCCTGGCACAATTCCCAGAACTCACGCAGACAAATCTGGGGCAACCCATTTACTGCCCAAGTAAGGGCCAAACCCCCACCTGAATTGGGGGAGGGGGGAGCCACTAGGCAGGGAAGTGCCCCCCCTTTCTGGCACACTGACCACACCGGTGACAATTCACACACGCTTGCACATCGCTTACACATTGGCTGCCGATGTTCAGGCAAGGGAAGAGAGAGGTGGGGGCACTCTGCTGATGGGCCCCTGCCCTGGGGGGCCAGCAGCACCAAGGACAAATGTCCCCAAGAGGCTGTGGGTCTGGAGGCACTTCCCCCACCAGACCCCATCTTGTGATCTCAGACCCATTTTTAATTTTTTTTTAATTGAAAGCATTCCAAAGTTACACAGTTTAGAATGTAAACAACGCCCTCTCCTCCCAGCTGTGGCTAACTTTGTTCCGCTGACACCCACCAAGCGAATCCCTTGCACATGCCACACGGTACACATGTAATTTAAAGTCAAAGGAAAGCAGGGAAGGAAGGGGGGAAACGGGGTCCTCTGGGGTCCCCCTGCCCTACAACCTCATTCTGATTGCCAGTTTGAATCTCCACCTAGCTCTAACCCTGCCTTGTTTCCCAGAGATGCCCTTTGGGGTCCCTTTCTCCTCAACAGACACCTCCGCTCACAACTCTTCAATTCTGGGGCTTCACCTCCTTCCTTTTTAACCAGAGGAGGTGGCCAGCGTGGCCACAGAGCTTCCAGCAGCACCCAGGTGGTTGTCAATGGAGACAAAATGCTGCACCGGACAGATGCTGGTCTGGCTCAGCGGAGGCTACTGCGCTGGTCTTACTCCCACCTGCGAGCCACACTCAGAGATGTCCTGCCATACACTTCTTGGCGGCATTACTGGACTCAAATTCCTTGAAACAGTTATGCAGGCCTTTCCCGGGAGAAAACCCCACCCATGGAAGAAGACACCCACCCCACCCCCGCCACAGACCTTTGCAGGAAGCCCCATGACAATCGCTCCATTCCAACTACATGTTCCTATGATCCTTCCCTGAGCACAGTCCCAGCACACGCACTCCACACCAGACATACTATTCATTGTGCATTCATGATGATTTCTGCTCATGATGATATCAGGGCAGTTATACACAATCACCCTTGCAATACTGTTTGCCCCTGCAAAGTTTCTGGGTGGACCCTGGGTGCCCCCACACTGTCAGTGGTTTGCAGGAGGCATTCATGCAGTTACCAGAACTTTGGGTTTGCACTATGAAAAGCGGAAGGAAGCACTCGGTTGCTTTAGCTCAACAAATCCACTTTTTAAAAAACCCAGGGGCAAGGAAATTTCACTGAGAAGTGTGCACATCGCCATACTACCTCCCTGCAAACAAAGCAGAGCAAGTTCTCCATGAAGACTAGAAACAGCCTCGGGTCTGCGTAAACGCTGTGCCAGCCAATCAGGACTACTGCTCAACAGACAGGTTGCCTGGAAGGGCCCATATGGCTTCCTTTCCAGCAGGGCATGCCCGCAGCTTCCTGCTGAAGTCCTGTGATTTTTCATACCACAAATGTTCTACGGCAGCGGTTCCCAACCTTTATGAGTACAGGCCCCCCCGTAACCTCAAAACATTTCATGACCCCCACGTTAATTGTTGCTCCTCCTTGTGATGCCACTCTGGATTTGCACGCAGGCGGAGAACCAGAGGCGGAAGAGAGAGTGAAATCTGCCTGGCAGGAAATTAAAGCCCAATAAATATATAATAAATTTAAATACATGGATCACGCAAGCCTATAAGCAAAATCAAAATAAGAGCAAGGTTGGGCACCGGGGGTGGGGGCAGGTGAGTGCGAGTGGGCAGAGATAGACGAGAAGTCATGCGAAGGGAGAGGGCGGGGAGAGAGGCAGGGGATGGTGTCAAGTTGTGGGTGGGGGAGTGGTCCGGTGGGCTAAGAAAAGGCAGCAATTTAAGAGGTTCAGTAGAAGAGCGAAGAGGAGCAGCCACGTGGGCAGGAGGGAGGGATGGTTGGAGTAAAGTGGGCTGTGTGTCCATTCTAGGTGCTTCCTTTCTTGGTGTAACCTGTGGTGGGAGTGAGACCTCAAAACAGACACACATGGCCCCCTCCCCCCGTCCCGCAGGAGGGAGAAGAGGGAAGTAGATGGTGAGCGCGAGGGTGGAATCCTCCTCAGGCACAGCCTCCTCTCTCTCCTTCCCTTTCTGAGGAAAAGGGGTGAGGAGTGACCTCCCCCTCTTCTGTTCTCTCCCTCACCCCCCCTTCCCCGTAGCCTGGTAATGGCCTGTGTGGGACGGGGAGAGTGTGCCACTGCTGCTGCGTGCCTCTTTCTGTGCTGTTCACATTGCAGGAGTCTGGTGGGTTGTGGGAAGGGGTTGCGAGAAGGCCAGAGAACCCCCCTCCCCCCCACAAGTTGGCCCCCATGCCTGCACTCTCCTCCTCCTGCCATTGCTGCTGCTGCCACTGGTCCAAGCAGCATGCAAGGGCCACCCTTCCCCATAAGGGGTTATGGAGCTGGGAGCCCAGGAACAGCAGTGAGCAGCTGGTCTCCTGGGGGGGGGGCAGGGTGAGGACCTGGGGATTAAAGTCACTCGCAGTTACTCAAGTTTGTTTCAGCCGTCCTGAAAACTTTCTTAAAAAAGGAATATATAACTCCTCTCTTGGCTCTTTGCGGCCCCCAGGATGACTGCCTGGCCCCCCTGGGGGTCACTGTTCTACGACGTTTGTTTTTGGTCCTGCTTTGGTCGTGCCACAGCACAAGAGTTGCCCCTCTGTGCGGCAATAATGCAGCAGCGCTAGAAAAGCATCGCAGAACAACTAATATAAAGTGGCGTGTTGTGTGAATGGTCCAGTGCATTACGGTGTTAATGAGTTGCTGCAGAAGCGCCATGCCTGTCTGGAGGGGCCCAGAGAGAGAAACAAGCTTGTGCCACTGGCGCAGAGCTCCCTCCCTCCTCTCAAGAACCATCTGCCGATTTACCTGCGTGGGACTGCATATGTTCCAGGAGGTTGTTGTAGAACTGGAACTGGATGCCACATGCCCCACAAGTGTACGGCTCTGAAAGAAGGAAAGCAAGAGAGAGTTAGACACAGCCAGGAGCAGGCGGCCCACGTCGGGGCCAAGCCCAGAGAGCCTCGTGGCAGCATCTCCGAGTGCTGCCACTCGCTGCGGCCAACCCCATTTGGAGAAGGGGGGATCTGGACGTGTAGATCTGGCCACCTAGCCGTTTAGGAAGAAAACTCTAGCTAAAGTTCTTCCTGTTTCTCCAACACTGCAGGCTGGGGTTGCCTTTGCCAGCCTCCCAGAGAAATCCAGAACACTGAGGGAGGGAGGATTGGTGAGAAATAATGCTCCACCCCCACCCAGTAGATAACTGGAGATTTGTGAAATGATGAGCATGTGTGGGAGGGAGGGAGAGAGAGAGAGACGGGGGGAGGGAGGAGGGGCGGGCAGGGCGGGAGAGAAGGTTATCTATGATGGTGATGGAGGGAGATGCGGCACCCTCTCCCCACACACTATGCCTAGAGCTCTTTTGCAGAAGAGGCAAGTGATCCCAACTCTCCTGCCTTCTTCATCATCTCCAGCTCAAAACCCATCTCTGTTGCTTTTTGTAATCTACCCACTCCCAACTGAAAGATAACAATTCTTTGGGCTTCACAAGAATGTGAGAGCAGCCATGGATGAGGCAAAACGGGCCCCCCTCCTAGTTGAGCATCCTGTTCCAACAAGATACCCCCTTGGATAGCCCACAAGCAAGACAGGAAGAAGGCAACTGGTATTCAGAGGTAGACTGCCTCAGGACATGGAGGTTCTATTTAGTTATCATGGCTAGCCCCACCACCTCCTCCTCCATGAACTCTTATTCCCCCTTTAAAACCATCTTTTAAAACCCTGCCTCATTCATCATATCTTGTAGCAGTGAGTTCTACAAAGCATGCAGTTGCAAATCTTCATCCTTTGTTCAAAGTTTTGACTCTCACTCCCCTCCCTATTGCTCCCATAGAGCTAAAATTCCCAGAGTTCTCTAGGAGGGGAGACTGGCTGTTAAACTACTCAGGGAATTGTAGCTTTGCGAGGGGAATAGGGGGTCTTCTGACATGTGTCAGCACCCCTTGACAAACCACACTTCCCAGGACAGCCATGGCTGTTTAACGTGGAATAAATGTCTGGTGGGCAGCCCAAACAATCAAGTGGATCGAGCAGCTCCCCTGTGAGGAATGGTTGAGGCATTTAGGACTTCTTTGTTTGGAAAAAAGGCAAATAAGGGACCGCACCCCCACCCCCCCAGAAGATGGTGAAGGTGTATAAAATTATACACGGTGTGGGGGGAAAGGACAGAGAGGTTTTTCTCCTTCTCATATAATACTGGAAATATTCTCATAATCCAGTGAAGCTAAACCGTCAGGACCAACAAAAGAAAGGACTTCTTCATACCCAGTGCATAGCGAAGCTATGGAACTCCCTCCCACAAGAGGCAGCGATGGCCACCAATCTGGATGGCTTTAAAAGGGATCAGACAAATGTAGGGAGGAGGCGGTGGCTATCCATGGCTTCTGGCCACGATGACCAAGCGCTACTTCCAGGGCTGGAGGCAGAACGCCGCTCACTCCCAGTTGCTGGGAATCGCAAGTGGGGAGAAGGGCTGTTCTGCTGCTCTTGCGCGCAGGTCCTGCTTCTGGGCTTCCCACTGGGGCATCTGGTTGGCCCCTGTGAGAACTGGATGGGTCTTCCATACAATGCATAAATATATATAATGCAAGATTTAAGAGCATTTGAGTATTTTAATTCATTTATAATCTCTTTATATGCCTACCTTGTTTTGTCAGGATTTATTGTCAAGGCAATAAGCCACTCATTCACACGTGCAAATAAGCATTTAAAAACAAAAGCACCCCACTCAACAGTCAAAAGGGAAAACAAAACAAAGCAACATGTATATTTTGGTGTACCAAATCACAGCAGCTTTTAGAACAACCCTCAGTTTTACCAAATGTGACTTCCTACCCACGGCGGCTGTTTTCAGGAGCACCCGTCCTGCCCAGTGCCTGGCTACACTGAAGAATGTCAGGTATGGCTACATCTTGCCTTGTTAAACAGTCTTCATAAAGTCAAGGGTGGGACAAGTAGGGAAGCCCACCCAAAAGAGAAAGAAATTCATGAAGAAAGGAAACTCGAGATTCTGAAGAGTGGTGGGATTTGCCTGTCACAAAACAACACCAGGTCAAGGGATGGAATTCAGGAAACCCCAGAACTGAACATTCAGCCATTTGGGAAAAAGTCTTAGGTTGAAGTCTGATTTATGGGTCCATGGTCCATCTGTTAGACGGTAAATTGGAATACAGGATAAAAATGAAAGTGGCTCTCAGCAGGGTCAGTCTTAGTTCCAGCAAAGGTTGAACAACTTTCCAGCTATACTATATTTTCCTGGAGTTGCGAAACATAGCCCAAGTCTATTCAATAGATCTCGTACAGAGGAAGGCGTTTTGCTACCAATTCTGTAGTTCAAGAGAGATGCCAACAAGTCTGAGTGGGACACCGAAATGTGCTACACTGCTTCTAGAAGGGAGAAGTCCTGCATGGTCAGGCTGAAGGAACTGGGGAGGTTCAGTAGGAAAGAAGATGAGAGAGTGCTTTTGCAAACCTTCAGAAGGAAGATACTTTCTTATGATACCCTTTTAAGCAAAGCAATGATTTGACTTGGGGATTTATCTTACGTGTGTGTGTGAGTGTAGAGGGGACAACTCACCACAAGGCTACAGTTCAGTGCGGCACATCTACATGCTGGTGCAAATGTTAGCATTTGGGGCTGTGCCAAAGACAACCTTTCCATAAACAAACACACAACTACCCAACCTGCTGAGACCTAATAAGCGTGCATGAAGACCCACATGCCTTCAAGTTCTGCAATGCCTTCCTAGCAACACACGGAAGCCTGGCGAGAGCAGAGGTTATGCTCTTGGAAAAGATGCAGCCAAGGAGCAGCTGCTTGCCTTGATCGCACCCGATTCCTTCTGAATAATGTTGCCCTTGTGCAAATGATGGTGCCTGCGCATGGCTCTTCTCCAGCAAATTCCCCCTATTTAAATGCAAGGTGTTTTTTAAACCAGGGAAAGCATAAAAAAGCAGCCTGGAGGAATGATGGAAAGAAGTGCTGGAGGAAAAGAAGCATGAAAAGGATGCAAGTAAATTAATTCTTGCGCATTCCTGCGTACCACTGATTAAGGCCATAAACTAATGGAGCTAAAGCAACAGCAATGCCTAGCTGACTGTCTTGCCAATAACTAGCTAACCAAAGATGCTAATTTTCCTACAGATCTGCATAACTTATTTAATGCTATTCCATCAGCTGATGATGTGTGATTTTGTCCAGAACCTCTAACACCTTCTGCATCATGTTGAATCCCCAGCAACACTTACAGGCACAACCTGGTACAGAGGCCCATGATGAAGTTTAGCAACAGAAACAAATACTGGCCTCCCTTACAGGGCTATAGTAATTGTCACAACAAAATCACATATGTTAAGTGCTCTGAAACTTAATTATAATCAATATCACAACACAATCAATCATGCTTGGATTAAACTACTCCTTTAAAACAGAAGGGGGTGCAGGCCAACCATTCAAGGCGTGCTACTAAGCGAGTGTGGCTAAACAGACGGGCAGGGGCTCCACCACGGATGCTGAAAGGCCTAACAAGTGGATTCTTTTCTACTTACACCACTGCTCAAAAAAAAACAACCCACCAACACGAGTGAAACTGATCCTTGACATTACATAAATGAGAAGCAGCAAAAGGCTCTCTGAGTGAGATTTAAGGCTGGATGTAAACAGCCCCTTAGATGCAGCACTATAGACATCCATCACACTTACTTTGCAAAAGCGGTAAAGGATTTGAAACCAGAGGACTGGCGGTTTCTGAAAAAAAGAAAGAGATTCAGAGATTGAGACCAAGGAGAGAGGAAGGGAGAGACAGAGAGAGAGAGAGAGCAGCTCTGCCATCCACAACCACTCCGGGCCCTGCTTATGTGCTCAGCCACACTGGCAGGAAAAGATGAAGTTTAGAGCTGTGGTTGCAGCAGTGCAGCATGTGGGCTGGGCTTTAAAAAAAATAGATGGTTTGCCACTATTCTTATGGTTGGATTCATTTTATTTTATTTTTAGGATGCTGCTTTGAACCTACTTGGTGCAAGGAGGTGTCTGCATCTGATGAATAAAGTCAGGAAGTGCTCGAGCGGCTTGCTGGCCACCCACCCAGGTGGTGCCAGAGCAAGAGAAGAGGAAGCTATTTAAGGGGCATAACTTGTCCTCCTGCAATCCTGGCATCACTTTGATTCAGCACTACTTCTGGCTGGGCTGAGCCAATTGCACTTTTGTGCACTTCCAAAGCTCCATCCTCCTCCTGTTTCTGCACGAGGACCTCCCCTCCGCCTTCCTCCCTGGCAAAGCTTCCTCCTCTTGTAGATGCACAAATGTGTGTGTGCTGATGGTGGGGGAGCACAGTGGCAGATGATCCTGGGGGCGTTCTCTGGGGCACCCTGAAAAGGAGCCGTCTCCTCAGTTAACTGGCCAGCCAAGGAAGTAAGGCAGATGTCCCAAAGAAAGGCAGAATCCAAGAACAGCCCCGCAGGCCAGACTCTTGATTTACCCAGCAGAGACTTCTGAGGGAAATCCTTCAAGCAGGGCATGAAGGCAGCAGCTTCACTACCACCACCACACACATTGCGTGGATCGCTAGCACTTGATATTCCAAAGTAGACTGCTTCTGCACATGGAGGTTTCATTTTGCTAACGTGGTTAAATAGCTGTTGACAGATTTCTCCCCCCCCACACACACACCTATGAATTTATCTGCTCCTCCTTTAAAGGTGCCTCAGCCAGCTGCCATCACCACAGCTTGTGACAGCAAACTCCATAGATTGGGGGAGGGGGAAGATTCTGGTAGCCCCCAAGATATTCCTGGACTGCGACTCCCATAATAGTCTCTAACCATTGGCCATGCTGGCTCCTGGGATTGATGGGAGCTGGGAGTCTAACAACCTCTGGAGGCCCCCACATCAGGCTCCTGCCTCTGCACTAGGCCGCAGTTTGGTCTCGGCAAATAAACTGTTTTACTTGCTTCATAGTTTTGAGGAATTAATTGCAGCTTAATCCTGTTACTTAAAATGCAGAATTATTGCTACTACCGCTGGAAGTTACAGCAGCATTGTTTAGTTGAATGCAGGTTTTGTATTGTGCTTTTCAAATTGATTCTTTTTTGTTGGGTTAGGTAAACAGCCTGGACTTTTCTGTTGAAATACGAATCAGCATATAAGTTACATCAATGAATAAAATGATAAAGACAAAAGGATTGCTAGGACTCCACCAGGGGCCAAGGTGAAGGGCAGGCCCCATGCCGTCTTCCAGGCGTCCCTGGGCCCCACGGCCCCTCGCCACCCCTGGCGCTTGGCCATGCTGCTCCTGGGGCTGATGGGAGCTGCAAGTCCTGCAGCATCCAGAGGGCTCCTTGCAGGCGCTCCATCACTGCCACAAATGAATAGAAGTTGCATGTGAAGAAACACTTCCTTCCCTCCAACCGCTTATGAATTGAGATCCCTAAAACAATCTGCAAACTGCGCCCAGCCCCAAATGGAGCCCTGACAACGGAGAGAGCTGCTTTTTGTTTGAGAATTGTGGAGAGTATTTCATGGGGCCAAGAATCACAAGCAGGACAGCAATGTTGGCAAAGAGGGGGAAAAAAGAAGTTTGGGGGTAGCACGCCTTTGGCAAGGGGGGATATCAAACAAGTTTTTCATCAGGAGAGCTTCAAGAGACGATTAAGCATGTAGATGGCATAAATGGATGGGTGGGTTGGTGGGTCAGCAAGGATCATACGGGTGCCACCCTGGGCTCTTGTTGGGAGGAAGGGCGGGATATAAATCAAATAAAAAATGAAATAAGGCTGCTGACTACAAAAGCCCAGGACTGATCTTGGACTCCAGAGAGGAACCTCTTCTGCGTGCTGCAGGCAGAAAAAGATTCACGCCACTTGACATTTGCACAGTCCTCATCTCACACATGGCACCAGGATAAGCCCACCCATTCATCCCAGCACTGCCTACCCTGGTTGGCAGCCTCTCGCCAGGGCTCCAAAGAGAGGCGCTTTCTGGGACCACCCGTGCAGCTGCCCCTGGGCTGGTGAGAAATCCCTTTGTCTCCCACAGATGAAAAATTAAGGACAAGGAAACGAAGCCCCTTCTAATTTGTTTCACTGCCTCTCCCTAGTTCAGAAGCTTTGGATTTAAGATGCTCTCTTAGGGAAGGACATAAGGCAGCGAACTGTCTTTAACAACTCCTTTTGTCTCTCCCACCAAGACATACGGATCAGCTGCACAGAAGCCCAGACCCAAACCGCTTTGGCTCACTGGCCAAAACAGGCCCGGTAGGGATCTTCATTTGGCTCACACGATGGTTTCCCCAAAACAGTCAGCTGTGGAGCAGGTAAGGATGTGGCTGCAAACAAACAATTGGGAGTTTAAAGTGAGTTCCTGACTGTACCTTTTACAAGTGGGGCTCAACAGTGAGCCCCACCAGGATCAGCCCCACTAGGGAGCTCCACATCGGGGGAAAGGGGTTCGTTGTCAGCGCCAATCAGCTGATGGTTGCTGACAGTGAGCCCCTTTGATGTTACCTGGCCTCCTAATGATGTCAGGTGCTTGACAGGTGGGAGACCCTCCCCGCCTGTCAAAATGGCCCACACAGATGGGGCAGGAGAGGTTGAGATCTGCACAGACCCTTGGGCCTCCCACTCACCCACTTCAGCTGGAGCGGTCCACCCACATTCAAGACTCTTTTTGCACTCATAAGGGCTAGAAACTTGCTTTGGAAAAGAGTGAAACAGAGATTCTCAGGTTGTATGGTGCAACTGAGAATACATGGACCCCTCCTCATGCCTGTGTCATGAGCAGCAATATTTTCCAGTTTGCTTATACAGACATGGAGAAAATGTTAACTTCCTGTGTTTTGGTTCTATCTAGTATAACTGGACTTCTTTTTAAAATAAGGAACAGCTGCCACAACACGCAAATGAATCAACCTGCCAAACAGTTAGCAGCCTCTCTGCCCATGTAGCCCTGTATCCAGCATCTCTGGGACCTCCTGCAGCCCCCGTTATAAATGCACAGAGCGCCACGGAGCGGCATGTGGCAGAGGTTTTTGCAGAAGGAAGTTTGGAGGTTCCAAAAGGATTGGTTAGCAGGGAGTTGGGAGGAGTGGGTGCTCTTCTTCCATACATTGTTTAAAACCAGAGCAGCAAAGTTTGGCTGATTAACTGGCTAAATTAACTGATTCAAAAGTTTTAGTTTTGCTTATCAACCTGAAATATCCTCCTGATTAATTTCAAGAAGCACAAAGAAAACATTATGGTGCAATCCTAAAAAAGAACATCCCAGTGGGGATGTGTTTAGAATTGCTGCCTGAACTATTCTGATCCAAGAACTTATACAAACTGGAGGAAGGAGGCGCCATCTTAGGAGAGTCACCCACCTCCTCTTCTCACATGGCAGAGGAACGCCTCTCTCACATGGCAAGCCTGCTTGCCGTAGCTCATCTATGCATCCCCAGTGGGCCACTGGTGCCATTCTAAGGTATGCCAAAGACTGGAGTTAGGCGCCTCTTCTACGACGGTGCCTCTGCTGCAACACAAGGTGTGCAGTGTGAAAAAAAAGGAAAAGTTTGTCATTCAGAACTGTTTCATTCGTAGGCAAATTGAACCTGATCAGTTCAGAGTTACAGGATTAATCTGGCGACAGGTGTGCCGAAGACCGGACGGTGATGGCAGTGACCTCTGCCGCTGCTTGTGACCTCTGCCAGATGCATCCCTCCATCCAACCCCCACATTCGGACTCCCATTCTTTCAAGCCTTGTCACTCGCACACTTAGCCCCCACCCCAAAAGTCACTGCAAAGGCCATCTCTGTTCCACTCCCTCCCCCACCAGGAGATGCAAGCGGGAGGGAGCCACACTTTCCCCAACGCCTAATGAGGAGATGGAGGTGCATCTTGATCTGCTTCCTCAAAATGCTTTGTCTGCCACTAATGAGCACAAGGAGCCAGACAGGAGTCCCTTGGGGGAGGGATAGTTGCAGGAGACACCCCCACACCCGTGCCAGCCCCACCAACGTTTGGAATAGGCAGAGACGGTGCTGACGTGTGGGAACACTGCATGTGCCCAACCCCCCTGGGCCCCTCCCAAGAAGGAGGCTCACTCTTGCTGCTGCCTCCTGTAAGGGCACCTATACCCCAGCCCCAGCCTGCCCCCATTGGTTGCTGTGGGCCAACAGCGCTGGCTCTCAGGGATCGCCCACCCCAGAGGTGCAGATGTCACTTGCTGGGCTCCACCTGCCACTCACCCCTGCCCACTGGCCGTGCTGGCTGTTGGGAGGTGGGGTCCAGCAACACTTGGGGGGAAGTGGCCACAGGCGTTTCCCTGCTCTGAACTACACATTCAGCAAATGTGCATGGTAGAGCCAGCCCTTCCAGGGCTATACCGCGTCCAAATGAAAGAGAAGTGCATCACTCTCAATGGCCACTAGTCATTCTGGCAACATGCTGCCTCCGGGGTCAGGGGCAATGTCCTGGCACAACACCCCTTGGCTCAGAAACAAACAGAGAAGGGGGGGCGAGGGACTGTGGGCTTTCTGGAGGCCCCTGTGGGGGGAGGGGTATGCTGGCCTTTGGTCTGATCCAGCAGGATTATTTTTATGTCTCCCCCCCGCCATGGAAAGGTAGGGTGCATCAGGGGAAAGTGTTCTAGCCCAGCTTTTCCCCTGACTTGCTAGTCTTCTGTGTGCGGGGAGCTTTCCATGATGTGGCTTTCCCTGCCTGTGTTCTGAGATGCAGGGCTGTACCACGTACTTTCCCAAAGTCCTGTGCTCTCCCAGGCCTCCAGTTGCAGCAAAGTCTCACACTGACCCACATTGCCTGCCAAGCAAGAGTTCAGAAATATCCATATTGAAGGCAAAACACCCTTAACTGAGGCAGGTGCACTAGGAGACTTTCCTCTGCCAGACATAAACCCTGTGCCACCTCCCACAGGCTGCCGTCTGGCGAGATTTACACGCTGAGCCAGTTTAGGAGGCAAGACCAAGCTGGGCCAATTTGCAAAGCTGAAGCAGAAGCAGGATTTTTGGAAAACAACAGCCACTTCGCACGGGCCTCACATTCCCTTCCCAACCCCAGACAATTGCTGCATGCTCCATCAGCAAGACACACACACACCCTGGCAAAAGGTGATGCAGCAGCAGCAGCAGCAGCTGCCAGGTAGGGCGCAGAGGTACTTACCACTAGAGTTTTGGGAGCTGCTGTTAGTTTCTTCAAAGTTGTTTTGCATTTTGCTTTCCATTCTCCGACTGAAAGCACTCTCTGCTGGGTGGGAGAATAAGGGAAGACACAGAGGGGCTGGTGAGTACTGATCCAGGACAAAGTCTCATGGGGGTGGGGGGCGCGAGGGACAGCGATCTCCCTTGGGCCATTAAGACGCACATGAAATTTTGCCTCCCTGTGCTGGAGCTGTTACCGGAGCTTGGAGAGATGGATGATCCCCAGGCAGACCTGGGAAAAAGAGAGGCACACGCACGAGGCACTGGATCTACTTGCCCAGCAGAATGAAGTGGTAGAGTCCTCCCATGCTAGAACAGACTTTACCACTTTCACACACAGGCAAGAGTGACAATATTTATATAAAATCAGTCTTATAAGTCTTGCACAGAGCATGGGTGGGGAACATCCGCAGGCCTCCCAAAGTTGTCAGGCAACAATTCCCATCACTCCTGCCTCCTGATTGGCCTGGCTGGAGCTGACGGGAGCTCGATTCCAACATCATCTGGAGGACCACAGGTGCTCCCCAGCCTTGGCACAGAGTAGGAGCTGATCAGAATTAATGTTTTAAAGATAGCGTATACCTAATACAATGTCAATAATACTGAAACACACAAGTAAATTTACACCCAAATTTAGATTCCCCCCCTCCGTAATAACACCCCTCATCATTTAATTAGAGGGACACTATTTTTTAATATTAAACATAAAACACTTAGGTAGCATAGCCGGGAGAAAAATTCCTCATCCGTCCTTCCCTGCAGGCTACTTTTTAATTAGAATGTCCTATCATTGTTACTAAACTACCACTACCCCAAAAAATCCCCTTCCTTTGCCTTCTCAAGCGATACAGACAATCTGCTCTCTCTGGGGCAGGACTCTACCACTTCATTCTGCTGTGCGTGGCCAGAGGTCCAGCCCAAATGACAGTGGTCCCTGGGCTCCAGCAACTGACTGCCAGTCCATCAAAAGCAAACCCTCCTCCACTTGGGATTAAATGCATAACAAAATAGTTGCCATCCCCCTCCCTTTAAATCCTCTCTCAGTCCTAAAAGCAGATCCTTCCTTCTGAGAAGGGCCTAGCAACGACAACAGTTTTCTGCAATCCTGCCCCAGAGACAAACCGTGTGCCGCAGCAAAGACCTCTCCTGCCCCCAATCTAACGCCTCCCCCATTCTTAGTCTAAGGTTTGCTGAGGTGCCGCCTTCCAGATGCTGTTGGGCCTCAACTCTTGTTGCCATAGCTGATTTTGGCCATGTTAGCTGGGACTGATGGGAGCTGGGAGTTCAGCAACATTGGGGGGGGGCATCATTGTGGCAACTC
The DNA here is from genome assembly GCF_030035675.1 of Rhineura floridana. Taxonomy (NCBI): domain Eukaryota; kingdom Metazoa; phylum Chordata; class Lepidosauria; order Squamata; family Rhineuridae; genus Rhineura; species Rhineura floridana. Next base: position 650,904 of record NC_084499.1, on the reverse strand, counting down.
CTGCCTCAGATGGTCCCCTCCTCCCTCCAACTGACTGCCAGAGTCCTTAGGGAAGTGGGATTTCTAAAGCTGAAGACTGCAAAAGTTGCTCCCTGAAATCATTCACTTAGGAACTCACCAGGTCCAGACCAATAAATGCAAACTCTTCATACATTTCAAAGGGTGCCACCCTGCCGTTTTAGAGGGTTTTAGATGACCCAAGACTTCATGAATTTCCATCTCCCTAAGGGTGAGAATCTTCCCCACTATTTATTTGATTGTCTACATGCAGAGAAAAATGTCCAACTCTTCAAAGCCATGTGGTAAATGGCCTGTTTTTCAGAAGATAATTACTTGTCTTTTAATAAAAACTCCAGCATAATGAAAAGGGAGTTGTAATTTCTTTTCTTTTTTTAAAAAAGCTTAATAAATTTCATTAGTGCCAAATCCAATTGTTTCACAGACTTCTGAATGTCATCAAAGCAATTCTATTGTCAGACTTTGTTTTCAAACTTTTTTTCCTGAGGTTTTCCTAATGGCTAAGCAATAAACAAAACTGGGATCTTAAGGAAAGCAACCGCCTCACACCACCACCCTAAGTCAGCACCCATGAGGGGTCCCCACCATCCCTCCAGCCTCCGGCTAGACCAGGGTGATGGGTCCCCAGCAAGGCAGACCTATCAACAGTTGTTACCGATGAGGGAACAGCCCTTTCCCAAAACTGGTTTACGGCCGAATGTCAGAGGTCCGGGGATTAATGACCAGAGAAGGGTCTCTTCTGCCCCCCATGCCCAGCTTCTGAACATCTGGCTAACCGCTGCCCAGAAGGTATGACACAGGCAGTTTAACTCTTCACTGCTTCTCTCAGCAGGACCACTCAGCACTTCAAAGCCACCAGGGATCTGATGCACTGCTATACATGGCTATACTGCTTTGATGCGTTGATGCTTGTATCTCTTGCTCTGGATAATTATTTGTAATATAATCAAAGCGTGGTTTGTTTCTTGAAGCTAACCCATCCCCTGCAGCTTCCCCCCTCCCAGGCCATTCCTTTTTATTTCGTCTTTATTGCATCCTCGCCACCTCCTCTTCTCTTCGCTCTCCATCCCGCTGGTACTCTATGCTGATCCTTTCCACAGTGCCTCCAGGCCAGCCCCAAGAGGCGAAATCTGGCTGAAAAGGTTCTGGTCCCCCCAGGCACGCCCCGCCCTCGCCAAGCCTGCTTTTCAGGAGGGCCCACCTCCTCGGAAGGAACACAGACTGCGTCTCTGCTAGCCACAGAGACACCAGGAGTTGCCTTGGAGCCCAGCCAGTATTTGGCCCGTCTCACCTGGTACCACCTGCTCTGGATTGGGAACAGCACCCCAGTCCCCATCAGAGACTGGGCGGAGGGGGGCCTTTCCAAACACCTGCTCCTTCACGCTTTGTTGAAAACTGGAGATGCCGCCACTGGGGACGGGGTGGGGGCTTTCTGCACGCAAAGCAGGTGCTGCTCTGCTCCCAGCGATGAGCCCTCCCTGGACAAGCAGCCTGACTGCGGCATGCCCGGCACAGGTAGTTCTGGGAAGAGTGAGAAAAATGCAGAGGGGAACCCACAAGCAAGAAGAGGGTTGGGCATCCGGGAGGCGGTAGCTCGCCACAAGTTCAGCAGACGCAACATCCCCCTGCGAGGGTTGCTCAGGACCTTCCTGAATGAAGCCATTCTGGATGCACAACACCCTGATCGCCCACAGAAGAAGCAGCCTGAAACTGTACAGTTGGAAGGGTCCTGTAAGGCCATGAAGTCCAGCCCCCTGCTCAGAGTGGGAATGCAACTTAAAGAGTGCATGGGGTGGGGTGTGCGAGGGTCTCCAACAGTCTCCCAAGCCAGACCCTCTCTCACACACACATGCCTGCTCAGCTTCAACGAGGCGGCTCCATCATGTGCCCAATTATCGGGGAGGAAGCGTCTGCTGTGGGAGTCATCAGGTCTTACAATATTTATAAGTATGACAATAAAAGCAAAGCTTTGAATTTGTTTGAACATTCAAACATTGTTTGAACATTATATGAAGTGCCTTTATTGAATTATTTTCCCTAATCAAATATTTCAGCTCAACTACTACTTTTTTGGTGAGGGGCTTTTCGGATATTTATACAGTGTGCAAAACTGAAACGACTATTTTTTAGTTTTCTTTACTAAATGTGTACCAAGTAACCGTGCTAAATCAGATTTCCATTTATTAAGAATTCACTCATTTAAAATTTCCTGGAAAACCCACATCACTACCAATAATGGATATTATGGTTGCTTAAACCTTAATTAAGGTTGCTAGTCCACTTGCTCCTATGCATTACACATGGAGAATGACAACCCAGAGGCCCGGCAGGATGACCCCTCTCCAATTTTTAATAGTTCCCCCTCCCACCTCTCTCCTATTTCGTCCTTGAACCACAAAGCACAAGGAAGAGAGTCTGGCTCCTACCCACGTGCAAGGTTGCCAAGTGATTCTCTCCATGAAAGTTCTTTTGCCCTTGTTTGTTCCTCCTCAGACTTGCAGGGCCATGGCCTGCCACTTTGGGAGTGGTCTTAGGCAACTTGGCCATGGGCTCCTCAGCTGTCCCAGGGTGATGGGGGCCCTCAGCACGCTGCTGTACCATGGTGGAGGCAGTGACTACCGCCTCTTGCCTTTAAAGGGGGATAAAACAAAGCTCTCCCTCTTCCATGGATTGATCAGAGGCAAAAGGGGATGACACTAAATGGAACTTCCAGCTATCATGCCTTTAACTCTCAACTCTTTCACTGCCACACTCGACTTTAGTCAAATTTTTTGTAATTCTCTTTATCTGCTGTGTTCGACTTTAATCTGAATTGTTAAAAAAACATTTTCTTTGGTATGGTGACTAAAGTTTAAAAGTTTGAAGGTGTCAGACATAGATCTAGAGTTCAGTATGTTTGACTGTCTTACCAATGTTTTTTCTGAGTGAATTTCAGTGTTTTTCTAATCATTATAAATATATATATATTAGGTGATATACAGTGGAAAGGGCTGTTGGTGTTACACCCTGCCTACCTGTGGGCTTCCTGAGGGCATCTGATTGGCCAATGAGTAGTCAGGTTCCACCTGTAGCAACCAGGGTCCAGCCAGTGGATGGCCTTGCCATCCCCAGCACCAGCTACGGATCCGGTTCCCGTGACTCCTCCTTACTCGACTCTGTTGGAAGTGTCATTACTTTGGCAGGTCATCATCACACACACCCCGGCTGACCCACTACAAGCATTTCTTTTAGAGGATCAGGAATATAAGCCAAGATTCAAGACACTGCTCCAGAGTGCGAACCTCTCTCTAAGTCGCATTATCTGGTGGAACACAGGATGAGGCCCTGAAACACCCAACAAAAGCACGTAGAGGCTTCTCCCCAGTGAAAATAGGCCAACAAGGAGTCTCCCTGCCCCCCTATGCTTGCCCCCCAGCCACTGGCCTGCACCAGACAATGGAGGATGGGTTAAGGGAAAGTCTTAGATATCCCTGGAACTGGGAAAGGTGCCTTCCCCAGCCCCTGACAAAAGTGGCATGTGGGGCTTTGAATTTTCCATTTTTTAAAAAAAATATGACATTCAAATTTGTTTCTTTTTAAGCTAAAGATTATCCTGAGGTCTGGACAATTTCAAAACAAAAAAAGAAAAATCAAGTGATACCTTGGTCCCTTTTTTTAATCTGAAAATTAAATAAATTTAAGGGATTTCCCTCCCCTCCCCTTAAGTTTCTTGTGTAAGATTTTATAAAGGAGCTTATAAAATATTAACAACCTGCATTGCATGATCAACTTAAAAACACTTCCTAACGCCATCCTTGAGCTGGGCTTTTTGACACTGGACGCCCTGCTTTCCTCTCTCCCCTAAAATCGCCTTGGTGGTCCTGGGGAGTCTGCTGCTTGCGTTCCAAGAGCTTTGGGCAGGGAGGGGAATTGACCAGCCTCTTGCTTTTTTCAAGCCACCCCCTGTCCTAGGAAGGGGTCCCTCCCCAACACACAGTCACAGACAGCAAGAACCCTGGGAACAGCCGGGGGGGGGGGGTCACCCCTTTTGGGCACAGCAATTCATGGAAATAGGTGGAGGGGGGGCAAGGGCAGTTATGCAAATTCAGAAAAAAAGAGAGAAAGCGCATCCGGTACCTGTGGTGGCCTTGCTTCCTGGGGATCCGGAATTTGGAGTGCGGAACATCTGTGACTGGGATGCTGGTGGGACCCCGGAGGAGGGAGTGCGGTGGAGGAGGGTGGAGCAGCGGATTATGGACCCTGCCGGCGTTTTTTTGCCCGACTGGCTCGCTTGTGTCTTCACGGCCACGAAGAGTGGAGATCGAGAGTACTCTGGATATGAACACTTAGAACTAGTGCTGGGATAGACAAGTCAATGCCCAGAACCTATGCTCCCCCCAAACCCATCTCTCTGAACTAGGACCCCCACTCTGGCTGCTCCTGTTCTCTGGCATCACCCAACACATCCGAACTTTTCACCTGCTCTGAGGGGCAAATCCCGGCGGCCTTTGAGTTAGCACTCTAGTTCCCTGACATCCACCCACGGGCCATTTGGCTCACACAAGTGGGCCTGGGCACGGCTCTGGGGTGGACTGGCCGACAGTCTCTGAGCAAAGGGAAATGCCCTCTAAGTGGGGCCTTGTTGGCCACACGCCTGGCACAGAGTCCTCTACTCCTGACTTGCAGCTGGAGATGGATGGAGAAAAATCTGTGGGGACCCTCCCAGATCTTGTTGGACCCCAACTGCCATCAGCCCCGACCCCTGGCAATGACCCGTGGGCGCTAGAAGATGGCAGATGCTGCCCACTCATGAGCCTCAGAAATAGCCAAGATGTCAACCTTTAACTGGCTAATCGGCAAGATAAACAGATTAAAAGGTTTTTTAACAGGTTAAACAGGCATCACAGATTAACTGTTTTTAATACATAAAAACTGCAGGGGGCAAGAAGCTGCTTCACCCTCCCCTAGGAAGGAAGGTCACTCCTCAGACATGGCGCTTGCTGCAGCACTGACCCTTCACCATCGCAAAAATAAGAAAGCAATTATTCATTCAAAGCTGCTTTAGTCCTGCGCAGATCTATGCAGATTTAACCACTTAATTCATCAATTAAAACTAATTTGATCAGCCAAGTTTTTTCTTTTTTAATGAGACAAGAGGCCTAAAAAAGTGGCTCCACCTTGATTTCAAATGAAGGAATGCAGAGAGGAGGAGGAAGCCCTCTAAGCCTTTGGGAAGGCCAATGCCTTCCGCCATCCTAGATACTTTTAGATCCTGTAAAGACAGGCTGGAGAGGGCAGAATGTGTCCGGAGGGCGGAGCTCGTGGGAACGGAAGGTCACCAGCAATTCCAAGTGACAAATTCTCATGGAGGCAGATAAAATTACATTAAAACATTTTCCCTTCCTGAGGCAACATTTGGACATAGGTCTCCTGAAGTAAAAAAATCCCAGGAGCCGGGCTCCACTGAGTTCACAATCTGAGCAACAGGCTGCGTCTACCTGTGAGCTAGAACTATCCTGTTCTGCAAGGAAAGGCTGTCCCATGGAGACAGTCTCCTCTTCATGCTTCTGTCCTTAGTTGCCAAAACACCCCCCAACTGATGAAAATCAAGGCAACACACCTGTAAAATTCAACCCCTGAAAATGTAAGCAACATCTTGGAGTTTTTCACTGTCTCTAGAGAAACAATACAAGGCAAGGAACAAATCATCTCATATGTGCATCTGTGAGCTTCCCTGGTTTTTTTTTTTTTTAAGTAACCTGATTGTATAAATGGAACATAACTTCCCAAAACTGAGGAGTTGTGGAAAATCTGCACCATGAAGAGGCCAAAGATTTTATTGTATTTATTTATTAAATTTATATATCTTGCCCTTCCTCCCAGTAGGAGCCCACGGTGGCTGCCCTCCTGTTGCCGGCCCCCCATCCCAGAAGACACGCTTCTGCCCAGCAGGCAGGCTCCTTTCCCTTCGCTGCTTTTTCCGCACCAGCAGCTGGAAAACAAACCTGCAGAGGGACCCTGGGGTGGGGGGCTCTCAGGTGCGCAACATGGCTCACTAAAAAAGTGCACTTTGCTAATCCTGGGGATGAACCATGTGGGGATTTTCAGTTTTGGTGGGGAAAAGGAAACTTAGGGTCCAGTCATATGCCCAATGACCTGGGAGAAAGCCCCAGTGAACTCAATGGGACTTACTTCTGAGTAGACACTTGCAGGAGTTATTTATTTATTTATTATTTGATTTATATCCCGCCCTTCCTCCCAGCAGGAGCCCAGGGCGGCAAACAAAAGCACTAAAAACACTTTAAAACATCATAAAAACAGACTTTAAAATACATTAAAACAAAACACCTTTAAAAACTTAAAAAAAAAAAAAAGAAAACGGTTAAAAACATATTAAAAAGCAATTCCAACACAGACGCAGACTGGGATAAGGTCTCAACTTAAAAGACTTGTTGAAAGAGGAAGGTCGTCAATAGGCCCCCAAAAGATAACAGATATGGCGCCTGCTTAAAATTTAAGGGAAGGGAATTCCACAGGGTAGGTGCCACCACACTAAAGGTCCGTTTCCTCTGTTGTGCAGAATGGACCTCCTGATAAGATGGTATCGGCAGGAGGCCCACACCTGCAGAGCGCAGTGATCGACTGGGTATATAAGGGATAAGACGGTCTTTCAGGTATCTTGGTCCCAAGCTGTATAGGGCTTTGTACACCAGAACTAGAACCTTGAACTTGGCCCGGTAGCGAATGGGCAGCCAGTGCAATTCTTTCAGCAGCAGGGTGATGTGTTGGCGATACCCTGCCCCAGTGAGCAGTCTTTTGCATTTTGCACCAACTGCAGCTTCCAGACCAACCTCAAGGGCAGCCCAACATAGAGTGCATTACAGTAATTGAGCCTAGAGTTTACCAGTGTGTGGTCAACAGTGGTCAGGCTACCCTGGTCCAGAAATGGCTGCAACTGTCTTACCAGCTGAAGCTGGTAAAAGGCACTACTAGCCATGGAGGTCACCTGGGCCTCTAGCGACAAAGATGGATCCAGGTGCACCACAGACTACGGACCTGCTCTTTCCAGGGAGTACAACCCCATCCAAAGCAGGCAATGGACCAATATCTGAACTCAGGAACCACCAACCCACAGCGCCTCCGTCTTGCTAGGATCCACAGTCAGTTTATTGGCCCTCATCCAGCCGCCACTGAGTCCAGGCAGCGGTCAAAGGCTTGCATGGCCTCTCCCGATTCAGATGTTACAGAGCAACAGAGCTGGGTATCATCAGTGTACTGCTGACACCTCGCCCCAAATCTGCTGATGACCGCTCCCATGGGCTTCATATAGATGTTAAACAGCATGGGGGGCAAAATGGTACCCTGCGGCACCCCACACCACAACTGCCAGAGGGCCAAAAGACAATTATGTTTACTGTTGGTAGGTTGACTTTATTGTGATATTCTGTATTTTAATCTTTTGTACACCGCCCAGAGAGCCACTCACTATGGGCGGTTTAAAAATGAAACAAATAAAAAATAAAAAAAAATCACCCAATGCTATTATCTGGAAACGACCTTGGAGATAGGATTGGAACCACTGTAAAACAGTGCCTCCAATACCCATCTCACCAAGTTGGTCCAGAAGGATACCATGGTCAATGGTATCAAAAACCACTGAGAAATCAAGTACCCTGTGGCACCCCACAGCACAACTGCCAGGGGATGAAGTGACAACCACTCAATGCTATTCTCTGAAAACAACTCTAGTCAAACAGTGCCTTCGATACCCATCTCACCAAGTCAGCCCAGAAGGATTCCATGGTCAATGGTATCAAAAGCTGCTGAGAGATCAAGTAAGAATAACAGGGTTGCACTCCCCCTGTCCTTCTCCCGATAAAGGTCATCCATCAGGGCAACCAAGGCCGATTCAGTCCCATAACCAGGCCTGAACCCAGACTGGAACGGGTTGATATAATCTGTTTCATCCAAGAGTACTTGCAACTGCTGCACCACAACCCTCTCCATCAACTTCCCTAAAAAGGGGGTATTTGCGACTGGTCGGTAGTTGTCACAAACCAATGGGTCCAGAGTGGGCTTTTTATTTATTTATTTATTTGTTTTTCAGGAGTGGTCAGATCACCGCCTCTTTCAAGGCAGCTGGAACCACTCCCTCCCACAATGATGTGTTACCCACCCCCTGGATCCACTCGGTCAAATCCCCTCTGCAAGCTTTAATAAGCCAAGAAGGGCAAGGGTCAAGAGGACATGTTGCTGGCCACATCAACACAAGCACCTTGTCTACATCATCAGGTCGCATCAACTGAAACCGTTCCCAAGAAGCTGTAGAAGATATTGCACTGGACACCTCATTGGGGACTAACCCTAACCCTAACCCTAACCCTAACACTACAGTAGATGTAGATGGGGCATCAAGACTGCTATGGAGGCGAGCAACTTTACCCTCAAAGTGCTTGCAAACAATTCACAGTTGGCCTCCGAAGGGTCTAAAACTCCATTTCCTGGAGTTGATGTCAACAGACCCCAGACAATACAGAAAACTCCACTGGACGGCTACTTGAGGATGCGATGGAGGCAGAGAAGTGGGCCTTCTTCACAGCCCTCACCACCACACTGTAGGCACAGTTACGATGTTTTACTTGTGCCCCATCAGCCTCACAGCACATCTTTCACCACTTGCACTCTAGCCATCGTCTAGCCTGTTTCATTGCCCTTAACTCACTGGTGTACCAAGGTGCAAACCAGGCTCCACAATGCCGGAGTGGGCACTCGGGGGCAACAGTGTCAAGAGCCCGATGCACCTCACTGTTCCACAGCTTGACAAGGGCTTCAACCAGGTCACCTACTCTATGTACCGGGAACTCCCCCAGGGCATTCAGGAATCCAGTGGATTCCATTACTCTCCGGAGGTGGACCATCTTAATCTGTCCACCACCCCTGCAGGGAAGGATCAGAGCCGTAAGTCTAACCTTCACTAGAAGTGGTCTGACCAGGACAATGGGATGACATCCACCACCACCCCCATCTGCAGACCACCCCTTCCTCCATCTGGAGCAACTGCCCTATGTGTTGGGCCAGTGACAACTTGAGACAGCCCCATGGTAGTCATGGAGGCCATGAAGTCCCGAGCCGGAACACTAGAGGCAGCCTCAGCACGGACATTGAAATCACCCAGCACTATCGTTCTGGGCTCCTCCAACACCACAGCCGAGATGACCTCTGCCAGCTCAATCAGAGAAGCTGCCGGGCAGCAGGGTGGACAGTACACCAGCAGCAACCCTAGTTTACTGTCTCCTTGGCCCAACACCAGGTGCAGGCCCTCACAGCCAGCTCCAAGACACAGTGGTTTCCTAGTGACAGAGATGGAAGTTCTGTAGACCACAGCAACTCCTCCCCCCCCCGTCCCTGCAGCCTGTGCTGAAGTTGCACCGAGTATCCAGGTGGGCAAAGTTGGGTCAGATCAACTCCTCCCAGCTCACCCACCCAGGTCTCAGTAATGCACACCAAATTAGCACCTTCATCCACGATCAAATCATGGAGGACAGTGGTCTTATTGTGTACCGATCTGGCGTTAAACAACACACACAGGCCAGTGGGCACAACAGATGGGCAACGAGGAACCCATCCATGAGAGGAGTGGCAGCAAGGAACAAGGCGCAGATAGCCTTGCCCTCATCTTCTATGGTAATTCACCACCTCCAATTTGCACCGTAAAGGGGGGGGGCTCGTGTGATAGAGGTGTAACAAAATAATGCACTGGCCGGAGAACACGAGGAGGGTGAAGCTTCTCTCCTCTCTCTCTCTCAACACTTTCTAATGGAAGCAGGCGGGAGACTCAGGACCGATCAGAGAATGGATTGATGGCATTCGCGGCCTGGCTTGGGGGCCTCCCCAGAGACCTCTGATTGGCCACTGTGGGGAGCAGGGTGCTAGACAAGAAGGATCTTCATTTTTACCATCCTACCTCTCAAATCACAAGTGACTCATCGTCTTGCACCCATTGCTTGCCTTCCTTCCTTCTCCCAATCAGACTTACTAGTTTTGCCGCCGCCCCGATGCCTGCAACTCCCCCTCAACGCGAGAACACGACAGCAACACCTCCGCAACCAGTGCATTAACCACCCTCTACCAACCCCCCCAAGTGAACGGCCCACCCCTCAAATCCACACAGGCCTACCACAAAATCAAAATCTAAAACAAACGAAAGCTAAAGTTCTATTGGCCGACATGCATCCCTCCCTGGAGACATGAGCCTGGAGATTGCCTGCCGGCTGGTTGCCTCCAACTCTCCATGGCAGCCTCCTGCAACCTGGTGGAGCCCGGCTCTTTGGGGCCAAAAGTCCAACAGAGCGAGGAAGGCCATGGACCTGCTGGGGGGAGGAGGAGGATGTTTCCGGTGCACTTTGCCTGCCGCCTGGAGGGACTCTTTTCTGGCCTGGCCCCGCTCCTGCTGCCCACTCCTCCCAGCTAGAGTTACCCTGGCCCACCAGCTCGGGCACAGGGGGTAGCCAACCTGACACCCTCCAGATGTTGCTGGACTCCAACTCTGAGCGGTCCCACAGCCTGCGGTCAGGGACAGTGTTGATGGCCGGAGTTGGAGTCCAACAACATCGTCCGCATGAATTGCCCTCTCACTTGTGAAGATCTCTGAAGCCGGCTCAGGTGTCTCTGGCCCAGGACAGCCTTTTGTGCCTGGCAGGGCTCTCTGGCCCCTCAGGTAGAGTGCAGCTCCTTGAGACCCATTTCAGCTACAGAAAGAAAGAGGGGATTGAACCAGGGGGCACTGTGCACGCGAAACAGGGGATCCCCCTGCTGATGCATGGGCACCCCTTGAGAGCCCGCAAGGCCGAGGGCCCTCAATGGCTTCCTCAAGGGGCAGGGCTGGGCTTTCCTGCCCCACTCCTTTTAGCCTTCTGGGAGCCACGGACAGCTCACAGTGGGTTTTTAAAAAGGTAGGGGGTTAGGGGCCGATGCGACCAGTAGTTAGGACCACTTTCCACCCTGTGTGACTTTTCCTGTTGATATTTAGGATGCTGCACTTTTTTAAAAAAAAAACTTTGCTTGATGGGCTGTTTGTCAGTTGCCCCAAGTACTTGGAGCGGTGTAATCCTGATTTAAACAAGTTCATCAGCAACAGGCAAAGGGAATGTGCAGCAGCCTCTCCCCCTGCCCCACCCACCCCGCCTCTTTGGGGTCTGCCTCGCAGCCATGCTATGTGGTGATCACACAAATAAGAGCTGCTTGTAGGCAACCGACACGAGGGCCAGCAAGCCAAGCAGGTGGACCTCAGGGGCCTGAATGGAAGGAGCCTTTGTGGCTGCTAATGGCTGAAACGAGCCAAGTGAAGCCGCCTGGCCCCAGCGTGAAGCCACTAGAGTTAAGATCAGGACAAATGAAGCTGCCCCCCCAAGGCTCCACAGCAAGCACAGCAGCCATGGGATAAAGGGATGGGTACTCTTATGGGTCAGCCATTGGTTACAGAACAGGTGTAGAGAGCAAGGAAACAAACGGGCTGCTCTCACTGGAGGGACAAGGGCTCCCCCAGAGATCTATACAGGGACCAGCCCCCTTCCGCTTGCTCACCCATGGCCTGGAGTCGGGGCAAGCAGTGAGGCGGCCAGGGTTGCCGATGACACCACATTGCTCACGGGAGTTAAAACAAGAAGGGATTAGGGGGAGCTCCAAGGGGCGAATGAGCCACAAAACAGCAAAGCAAGCGCACCTGCCACTGAGCAACGGCGCCCTCCTCTCTTGGGATGAATTAATGCCAATGTGGTCCAGATCTCTATACACACGCCCTATGCACATACACAGACACACACTGGAGTGAGGAAAGCAAGAGACCAGCTGCAGAAGGGGTGAGCCCAGGGCTACAGCCCCACCTTTCCATACTTCCTGGATGGAGATTGCCTCTGGGAACCTTGCACAGAGGAAGCCCCATGGAAACCTCTACCATCAGACACATCAAAGCCTCACCACCAGAGACAGTAAGCCTAAGGACACATAGCTTCAAGCCTGCCCATCATTCCTCCTCTGCTAGCCTGGATTCTGCCCTCTGGCTCCCCACCCCACCCACTTTGGGCCAAATTTAGACTGTAAGACCTGACATTTTGCTTATGTTGTTCTGAAAAAGGTACCTTGTAAACTGAAGGCACAGTAATATTTCATTAATGCTAATACTAAGTAGTCACAGCCAATGAGGGTTGACATTTGCATGTAAATGCAAGCAAGCACATATGTCAAAGTATACTCAAAAGGCACCAACAATTTAGGGTCACGAAAGGCAATGCAGATTTTGGCCTTCTAGAATTCTGCCCGCCCGCCCGCCCGCCCTTCTACGGCCTGTTCTGCCACAGCTTTGCCTTCTCCTGGTCAGCTCATCCCCGCTAACATCCACAGCTTCAAATCCCATCATAGACACTGGGTCCCAGGCCTCCTCCACAGGATATGCCACAGCCAGATACTCACTGATTGGAGCGTGAAGGGCCACGTGCTCCTGATAGGGCGTGTAGTACTTGTACTGCTTGCCACAGAATTCACATGTATAGTTGCCCGTTTCTGCAAAGGAAACACACAAGGACAGACTTTCTGAGAAAGAACTTAAGCCTCATCGCTTTGTCACCCAGACACAGACCGCACTTGGTGACAGTGGCATGGGGTGGAAAAACTTCCACAAACATTAAGGGGCTGGTTGGCAGATAGAAGCTGAGGACTATAATCTGCTTTGCCCTGAAAAGCTGAAAAGCAGCAGCTGCCTTCACGCAACTGCCAAAGGATGGCCGTCAAAGGGACAGCACCTTTTGCAGGGGCCCTTCGGTGGAAGCCAAGGCCTAGACGCTCTGTTTGGCTGATGGCGTATCAGTGCTTTCTGAATCTGAATACCATTCCAGCCAAATGTTGCCACTGCAAAGTTTGAATTGATTTCCCTCCCAAATGACAACACCTTAGCATTCTCTCTCTTCAGGAGTGCTAAAATTAGCATATTAAACAATCTTCAGTGCCTTCACGTTTAACAATTTTAAATAAATTGGAACAATGTAAAGGAAGCACATGCCACTGAACTGTCCTTTCTTTAAATATGTACAAACAATCTGATAAAAAATAAACTTTCAAGTAGCCCTCTGTATGCAGCTGCCCCTCCCCCCATTTCAATCAAATATTTCAGTTCAACTGTTTGACTAATTGGGAAAATGTTTTTGATATATTTATACAATCACAAAAAATTAAACATAGCATACTCCCCACACATTGGGGATGTGCTCAAATTTCACAAAATTTGAATGTGACATCAGATTTCCGATTTATTTGCTTTTTTTGTCCTTTTTGTACTTGCAAATCAGTTTTTTCCAGGTTTTCCACAGATGAAGCAGATTTTTTAAAAGAAAATGCCTCAAAAATATCAATATTAATATCAGCATTTCCCTCAAAATATACATATTAATACTGATATTTCCCTCAAAATATCAATATTGATATTTTGAGGAAAATATCAATCTTTTAAAAAAAATCTATGAAAAAGATTTTTTTGAAAATCGGTATTAATATCCATATTTTTGCAGAAAAAAAACAAATCAGTATTTATCGCAAATAGCGAACATTGATTTCTTACAAAGTAGTACTGGAAGTTCGATGGAGTGAAAATCAAACCGGCACTGAAATGCGGAGCCCAGCCGTACCCCACACGCTGTTTTGGTCACCAACATGCTAAATCAGATTCCGATTGATTCAGGGCCATCTTAGCATTTTGCAAAAATCCCACCTCAGCAGCACCCAGATGGTGGGACTTCCTCCTTGGGTAAATTCTGGCATTTTTCCCCCATCCAGAAGGACCTTTCAAAATTAATTTTATGTCTATAGGTTGAGCAGCTGCAGCGGCTCAGTGGCAGAATCCTTGCTTTGCACGCGGAAGGTCCCAGGTTCAGCCCCTGCTGGCATCTCCAGGTGGGGCTACGGAAGAGAGCGAGAGAGTGCACGCACATGCGCGCGCGGAAATCCTGCCTCAAGACCCTGCAGAGCTGCTGCCAGTCCGTGCAGACAAGGCTGAGCTAAAGGAGCCAAGGTTCAGACTTGTGACAAGGAAGCATCTTATGTTCCTAGGATCCGTGCTGCTGGCTATGCAGCTCTACTTTTTTACTGTCTATTTTCATGATGGTTCTATTGTTTTCACATAATTTTGCAAGCCATTGCATGAGGACATTTCTCTGAAAAGCAAGATGTACATCTATAAAACAATTATTAAAAACACATCACTGTTGATAACTGGCAGACGTACACATGAACAAATGAGCTCTGTAAAAAGTGGGCGGGGGGGACACTTTGGGGAAGGGGTGTGGCTCAGGGGCGCAGGACCTGCTTTGCAGGCAAACGGCCCCATCTTCAATGCCTGGCATCTCTAGGAAGAGCTAGGAAAGAGGCTTCTCTGCCGGAAATCCTGGAGAGCTGCTGACAGTCAGTGTCAACAATACTGAACTAGGTGAACCCATGCTCTGGCATGGGATGTGGCTGCTTCCCACACTGCGGTGCAGGAAGGTTCGAGTGTGGCTGCATTTCAAAACAAGCGGGTGCGAGAACCGGCCCTTCACCTACACCAGCCGTCCTCTACCTGGTGTCACGTGGCTACAAATCCCACCCGATTCAGTCTCCTTCGCCACTGATGGGGCCTGCAGTCCAGCAACACCTGGAAGGCACTGGACTGGGAAGGCTGGCCTACTCTAAAGAAACTCTGGCGCGGTTCAACACAGGAGGGTACTGGACGATTCACCGATCAGAGATAATGTCACTATCCCTGCATGGATTTTCTGCACAGAGTGGGGTAGGGGGGTTAGACTAGAAGACCTTTGATGTCCCTTCCAACTCTATGGCTCTATGTTTTCACAAGAGCAGGAGAATTATCACTCAGCTATAAACATCAGAAACGCTCTTAAAAAAAGAAAAGAAAAAAGATGGAAAGCAAAAGATTAGGATCCGGTCATCCTGAAGGGTCAGGATCCTAGTCTGCCATATCCCACACCAGCAGATCTCCTCCCAAGACGCAACTTTGCTTAACGCCTTTAGGATCAGGAAGATATCCATCTATGGTATGTTGTATTTTCAGCCAGGTATTGCACAAGCAAGTCACGAATACTGGCATAAATACAAACATATGCATATACACAAACACCAATTTTCTTTATAAAATAAACTCAGTGGCTGACAACCCTGCCCCCCCCAGAATATGACATTTCTTGAAGCCGAGACGTCTCTTCCAACCTGCACTCCGGGGCACCTTTCCCAGCCCTGACACCAGAGTGCTGTGGATCGACCCTGGGACCTTTCGTGTGGAAAGTGGGTGCTCTACCAGTGGGCTACCACCTTTTCCCTAAATTACATTATTCTGCCTACATTTGCAACAGACGTAAACTCTGATTCATAAAGACTCACACAGAATCCAGGCACAGATCCCTCCCTTGGCCACAGCCCCAAGATTTCTGAATAGGCCAATCCCTTGCACATAACTTTGGCAGATGAACCAGGCTCGAAACCCCACCCTGTAGACCTCGAAAGCTGGTTAATTACTTAGGTTGCAAACTCGGTAAGTCATACTTGGACCAATCTTCTGAAATGACTCTGGTTCCTCTTCTTTCACTTCTTCCTTGGCAATCATTGCTTGGTCATAAGGGTCTGCAAAAGAAGAGCTGACAGTGACCCGACCGCCGAGTCGCCCAGAGGGAAACCAATGCGGCCCCCGCGTGCCCCAGAGGGGAGCAAAGCCCCTTTCAGCTCTGGTTCTCGAGAATGGACTGAATCTTCAGCAGAATTGGTTAAGGGTCAAGAACGAGAGAAATGCAGGACACTCACTCAAGGAATGCTCAAGTCCCCCCTCTCTCTCCTGCGTGGCCCATGCTGACTGCACCTTTTTTAAAAAAACTTGGACAATCAACCAATTACAAGCAAAAAAGGCATCTGGTAGCCCCTGAAAAGACAAACTAATTTATTGCAAAATATGTTTCCATGGGGAAGAGATCACCTTCATTGGACACAAACTGTTTCATGCCGATTAGGGAATTTGCAGATGATCAATCAGCTGCATGTTAGCCAATTAAATGGGCCAATTTAAATTTAAGTAAAACTTGAATATCCCCAGGGCAAGACATTACCATTTACGTCAACTGAATGATGCCTTTTAAAAAAATGCTGAAGGAAGAGTGGGAAGTCTTCTAAAACCACACAAAAGCTTGCAGTCATTGTTCAAAAGAAAAACCTTGAATATTTTCTCTCTCCTTTCCTAGCCCAGTAACTCACTGGTATCAAAACAGTTTCACAAAAGTAACAAACAAACAATGCTTGCTGCTAATTCTCCACACTGAATAACTCTCATCAGACACAAACTTGCTCTAAATCACAGTCTAACATGGGGCATCAAGACGGGCTTTGCCACCTGCCTGATGAAGCTGTTCTAGTTGCAATGAATCCCCCCCCAAATACCCACAACAGAACCTGATCGTCCAAGAGGACTGACCACCTAGCTGCTGGTCGTATGTAGACGGTCCGAGGGGGGACCACTTCTGCCCATGGAGTCATGCCCATGCTCAGCCAATGCTCCCACTGTGCAGGGGGGGGAGAGGGAGGGAGAGAGAGAGGGAGAGAGAGATAGCTCCTCTCAACAAGAGCTATCTTGGGTGATGCAGCCCTCACAGGAGAAGACATGCAACAGAGAGGGAGAGGGAGGGGGGGAGGGAGGGAGGGAGCTAGCTCCTCTCAACAACAGCACGGCTAAAGGTGATGCAGCCCTCACAGGAGAAGGCACGCAACAGAGAGAGTGCTCCCCACAAATGCCTCAATGGGGCCAAGGATCAGCACTCTCCCAAGAAATGCTAGACCTCCTCAGCCTTGTCGGGCAAGAGCCAGCCCCTCCTGAATGCTTGGCTAAGTGTGTAAATGAAGGAGACAACAAGCTTACCCCCCCCACTAACCCTAACCCAGCTGTCTGAGGCCTCATCCACACTGAAAGCTTGCACAGGACAGGTAAGGGGAGAGAGAGGGAGAAGTGAGGAGTGACATCCTGGCCAACAATTGTGCAGGAATTCCTTACACCCCACTGGAACAAAACATCTCCTATAAAGTGGCTTTAGGGGTATATCTAGTACCCCTTCAAGTACCAAAAAATCAAGCCACTCCCTGGGCTGAGGACCAGCAGGAGTAATTAGACCCCCAAAGCAAAACGAACAGGTAGCTGACCCCGGAAGCAGAGGCTTGTTTAACAGCCACGGTCAACTCCGACAACTACATCAAACAACAGCAGCATTCAGTTCCGTGAAGTCACAACTGAACATCCGGCACAGCTAGGACCCTGGTTGCTATGGCCACGGGGGCTGGAGGTCTGCTTTGACGACCAACACTGCACAGTGGGCTTCCCCTTCTAGATCGGGGGTGGGGGACCTTTTGGACTTCCTGGGCCAAATCCTTCTCAGAGTCTACCTAGCCCTGTGGGCCAAAGTTAACTGCGCACCTGTCAATCACCTGATGTCGAAGACCACAAGTCTTCCAAGCACCACACACAGCAGAGCCAACGCCTGCTTTTCCTTGCCAATGCACCTGTGGGAGCAGCTGATCCAAATGGGGCATCTCTACCAGCCCCACACCTGCCGCCATGCACATCACTGGGTGTGGGGCAGGTGAGTGTGGCTTGGAGGAAACACCCTTGTGAACCCCATTTGAACCCATGGCAGGTCAAGTCTGGCCTATGGGCTGGAGATTCCCACCCCTGTCCAAGATCCAGGTCTCACTGCAGAACACTTCTAGGCTTGGACATTTGCATGAAGAGAACTGCTCCATGTAGGATAAGGTGGTTGAGAACCATTTCCAACCACCAGGAGGCACTTCCTGGTTCATCTGCACCACGGCAAGGTGCTCAAGCACACCCCGCCTGCCTCCTCGCCTACTCTCCCCATTCGCCTGGATAACACACCCTGGCTAAGAGAAGCCTGCAGAAAGGTCATCTCAAAATGTCGCCAGAAAGTACAAATGGATGCTTGCAATTACATTCCCCAGGTCTTATGGGTTAATATCTCTTATGCCATAATCCAAAGAAGAAACTAGCCCTGACACATCGGCCTGCCTTCTGCCAAAATCCACGTTTTCATGGCACGTTAAGGGTCCCTCCCCCCCCCAATCTGGCTCAGACATGGTCAATGACGGGCACCTGCCAAGCATTCCTTCATCCAAAGTTCTTCCTGAATTTTGGGGTTTCTAATTACCTGCCTGTCAACACTCAAGGGGTTCCCCCACCCCACAGCATTCTAATTCTCAGACTTGATACACAGTGCAGCTTGGAGATCCTTTATGTCTCCCCTCCATACATTAATGAGGCACAGTAACAAAGCAAAAAGCAACTTTGCACAAGGATTTTGCACAAGGGTTGCATGAAGGTCCTTTCCATCCAATGTTTTACCCAAGCTCAGGAGCACAGGAGGGCGTCAGGCATGCATTGCGCAAAGCATCCCCCTCAGCGGATGCCAAATACTGGGCTGGTTTGGACAGAAGGGGAAGCCGGCATGGGGAACTGGCAGGGCTCCTATGCAGAGGCTCTCTTCCCTACCCTGTGCCCTCCTGCGACACACCGGATGTCACATGCAACATCAGGTATGGGGGAGGGAGCAGGAAGTGACATAGCTGCACTAGGGACGGAAGGAGGGAGGGAGTTCCACACTGGATCTGCACTCAGTGCTGACCCACTGCTACACAAATTGCACCTGCGAACGGACACTTTGCCTCTGCTAGTCTGCAGAGAAAGAGTGGCTGAATTCAAGCCCCACCTGCTGTCAGACTGCAAAGGGGCTCCCTCTCTGCTCCCTCTCTGCAGGTGATCAGCGCAGAGCACAAGCCCCTTTAAAGCTGTCACCTAACAGCATTATGGCGTCACGTGACTGACAGGATTCAGCACACCAGCCCATCCATTTCCCACTCCTGTGCAAAACCCTAGTTTAGTGGTATACAAACAAATCTGGGTGAGCCTTGGGTTCATGCATGATACCCTCTCTTCTCATCCAGTGTAACCACGAGGAGGAGACTGGAAGTGTCTGCTTCCTGATTTAAAGTAGCTGCAGTTTACCATTACATCCAAACTGGGCCAAACTGTACAGTATTGTGTTTAAACTATGGTTTATTGATCAAACTGTGGTTTCTGATTCTAGTTTGTTTCAATACACCATAGTTTACAGCTAAGCATGAATACTCATGACCGCACTGGAAGAGGGCGTGAGATCAAAGCTTACCCAGGCTCGTTTGTGTAACACTAAACTATGGTGAAAGCCTACATCCAAACCGGGCTGCTACCTTCATCCTTCACTTGCCAAGCAGCCCAAGGGAGCAATACTCACCGTCCACAGCGTGCAGATCTCTGTGCTCTTGGAAACAACTGTAATATTTGTACTTCTTCCCACAAATGTCGCACGTGTACCTAAAATTATCTGTAAGGAGGAGAGAGAGAGAGAGTGTGCAAGGTCTGAGAAACTCTGTGGAAGAACCAAATTCTTCCCCAAGATGTCCCCACGTCACAGACCCTCTCAGAGCCTCCATACTTGCTACACATTATACAGATCTGTCCAGGCACATCTCACCTCAGCCAGAGTACAGCACCAGGGAAAATACCACCAGGAAATATTCCAAGTGGCTAAAAATCTGATTCTACCATTGACAGATCATTTTTCCTAACCTTGCCAGGGTGGGTGGAATTTGTAACTCTTGATGCCTAGAGATCAGAGGTGGAAACCCTTTTTCTTTCCTTTCATTACTGGCCAGGGTGGAACGAGCAGGGATTTGAACCTGGCTCTTCCCCCCCGGGGCTAACACCACAACTGCCCCACCAAACCAGCAAAGTGCCCATTTGCTTTGCACTCGTTTTGGAAGCTCCCTCAGATGCTGTAGTGGTGAAAAGGCAGAATGCGTTACTATTTTTAAAAAATCCATCAACCCATTGTGAGGGACAGAGGGCACTTATGAGGCTCCCAGCAACAATTTATGCCTCCGCCAAAATGCGGGATGGGGGTGGCTGCAGCAGGGCTGCAAACTGCAACACGTCTCTTGGCTCACCCACATTCCTTGCAGGCCTTGGAACATGGCTAACCTTCCTTCCTTCCTGGTATTTATATACCACTTGAGCACACAAAGTGGTTTACATAAAAATAAAAACAACTGAAACAATCACCAACAAAAACAATCAGGTGCAGCCATGGAAAAAGCAAAGCCAAATACAAAACTATTCTTCCCACTAAAACAAACTAAAATCCTGGACAAATAGTCCCGAAACGAGGGCAGAGAAAACACCAGGAAACCTTCCCCAAGTGCATTACGCACTTGTCATTATTTATATGGTACCAGCAATGCACAAGGTGCATCACAGAGTAAACAACAAGCCAAGGGGCTCAGCAGGTGATGTATCTGACCCACAACTTTGGACAGAAAGAGGTGGGGGAGCTCCCCTTCAGCAGCTCACGCCGTGCTCTTGGCCATGACTGTGCTGCCCCCCCCCGTCACCCACTTCAACGCACAGAAAGCTGGCCTGAAACCAAGCCAGACAATCACCCCTTCTAGCCCAGCGTTGTCTAGTGACTCGCAGCAGTTTTAATCAAAGTGCAAGTAGGAGCAAGGAATAAGTTTTTCAACTAGGTTTCTAATTCATAAAATTTCAATGAATAATTTATTAATAAGTTGGCTTGACTAAAGACATTGGGTCACCCAGCAAATGCAATGAGAGAGCCCTCTTATCAACATCCATGCAAGTATTGGGAGTTCTGGAATTAGCCACAGGAGGGACTTCTGCCTGCTGGGCCAAATCAAACCGTAAATTTGCATCTTGTACATTGGTGGGATCAGCAGTCCTCAAACACCACAACAGGCTCAACAGACCAGTTAGGATCAGTAGATTGTGCGCAGGAGAGACCAGCTTCTTACTTTACAAACCTGACGTTAGAACTAATACAATCTTAGTTTGCTTAAAAACAAATGGAGACTCCAATTCTGCATACTTCTTTCAAAAACAGCCGCTGCTTATGAGTACAAAACATCATTCTGATTAAATACTAAAAGGTATTTAAAATTAACACACGTGCAACCCCGGGACAAAAAAGAGCAAACGTGAACACTAGCACGGCACTTTCCTAGTTTGCCCCCAGATCAGCCCCAAGCGCCCCTGATGTGCACACGCCAGAGGACAGGCCTCAGACTGCTGTGGCTGAAGACAATGGCACCTCACAGGAAGCAAGGCGATGGAAAGGTCAGAGCGCGCCGATGATCTGCCTAGGTAGTCTTCACCTGGATGACTCCCAGCGAGAGGCAGAAGTTCTCCTTGGGAGTAAGGAGGGCTGACTGGGTGTGGGGGGAAGCCTTTTCCTTCCCCCAGTTTCTGGACTGACAGCAGCAAGCCAGATCTTTCCCTGAAATCTTTTGACGTTGGAGAAGCCAGCAGGGATTGAACCAGGGACCTTCTGTAAGGCAAACAGGTGCTCCGCCACTGAGCTACACCCCCCCTCGACACATACAGGAAGTTGGTTTGTACTTACTGCCCTGGGAGGCTCCTTCACCCGACGCAGCTTCCGTGTCTATGCAGAAAGAAAGCCCGACTTTAGACATTGCATCAAAAGTCTCCACAGCAGATCACTAAGAGAGCAGGCGCCAAATCCTCGCCTTGTCTCACATGACATATAACAAAAGCCTCCTTATTCAGCACCAGCACCGACACAAGGCTGGCAGAAATCTTGCACTGTCTGGACTCAACTGGGTACCACATGCAGATCACCTGGAGCCAGCCTCTCTTCCAGGGAGCACACCTCTTCCTAAAGGGCATCCTTCCCATTGCCCCTTCCTCTGCCGCACCCAAAGTGTCAAACACCCCCTGGCAAGATTAGGGTTTCCTAACCAGATCTGTATTTATGCTGTGTTGCTGTGGAGGGAATGTGCCATTTCAGGCCCAGAACTGAGCTTGCTTTTCCTTTTAAAGTAAGTTGCTCGTCCTCAACGTTACAAAGACATGTTCTGAAATGAAGAGCAATGCTTGCTGAAATCTCTAGGAGCCAGAGAAGTGGTTAAGATTTCCAATGACAGGTGGGGGGGGGCATAACAGTATCACTGCCCTTCCCCATGAGTAGTAAAACCAACATCAATTGGGCAATCTAGTTGTAATGGCAGATTTATGCCAACAGTGATTATGCAACTGTGCACAATTCATACAGGTGGCAGAATTTAGCGTTTACCAGCACCGAATTTCAACAACCTCAGTGCAAAAATGTTATTTCTTTGTTAGCTTTGGAGTAACTGCCGCTCTCATTTCTTTGAGACACCCCCACCCAAAACTGGGTGCACTTGGAGCTCTCTCAGGCGTCTACAGCATGGCCTCATTCAACTGCACCTCCCAAACTCCTTCTGCCATTTTAAGAGTCTGGCTGGCTGCAGATTTTGGGGCTTTGCTACAAAGCTCAGCAGCCTCTCTTGCCCTCCTCCCTCCCTTTTGTAGCTTTGGTTAATATCCAGCCTGAAGTTGGAAGTTTGTGGACTATTGTGTGATGTGCTCAGCTGGTTCTGATAAATGTCCTGACACCATCTCAATGGTTTTTAAGCAGAGGTGTGTTTGCTAGAGGGACATTCTGGAGCTCCTGATGGTGAACACAAGTCCTGTCTCAGGAGGACCTCTAGATCCTGGGTGTATCACTGTGTTCTTGGGGGAGGAACTGCAATAATTTGAGCTGCATATACTGCTCAACTGGAGAGTAGGCGACCAATACCTCTGTGCGCGCGGACGTGGGTCTGGAAACAATTGTAGTACTTGTACTTCTTCCCACATATTCCACACTCATAAGATCCTGAAAAAGACACACATGGACACATTAGATACAAGCAGACAGAACTCTCCATGCCCCCTGAGCCATGTTGCCCAAAAGCTAAAGCATGCTTACAAGCTGTCACAACCCTGGAGGACTCCAGCAGCAATCAAGACACAGCATCAGAAGCTGCAGAACCTCCAGCTCAGGAGCTGCACAAGGTTTACGGCTCTGCGCCTGGTGGTGCTCCTGATCAGAAGACACCAAGCCAGAGGCTGGGAGACAAAAGCCCACAGAAAAGCCTCCCCCAGGACCAGGGCCTGTACAAGCAGAGTCCCTTGAGAAACCACATGCCTCCCACAGAACCTCACTGGCCCAGTAGCGCAGGGAGTGCATGTCTGCAGGCCAGAGGGCTGGTCCTTTAACTAACGACGTTCTCCATGATGAGGCAGAACCTGGGAGAGGTGGATGGCAGAGGTTGAAAAAGGCTCTGGTTGCTTTTGATCTTTGTTGGAGCGGTCTGTGGTTCTGCCTTGCGCCTAAACCTCTTGGGCTCTTCTGCAGGACATAACCCTTAAGAAAACGGACACCACAAAGTGTGTGGGGGGGAGGACGTGCCTGGAGTGCTATGAGAAACGTCTGTCACATGTGGGGATTTTTGGCTTGGGATGTGAGAGCGATGGGGGGTGGGGGAAGCGGGGAGAGAAACGATCACCTTCTCTGCTACATATAACACTTGGAGGCGTCAATGAGGGTGAGTGGCAGAGGCTTCAGGACAGACAAGAGAAAGGGCTTCTTCAGAAAACACACGACTGTGTAACTCATTGCCTCAAGATGTGGGGACGGCCACCAGCTTAGACCACTTCCAAAGTGAATTTGACACGTTCGTGGAGGGAAAGTCTACCGACAGCTACTGATCATGATGGGTGCGTACCATCCTGCAGGCCCAGAGGGAGGATGCACCCCTGCATATCAGTCCCTGGAGCTCACAAGTGCAAGAGGGCTACTGCGCCCTCTTTCCCATTGTGGCACCTGGTTGGCTGTTCTGGGAAGCAGGAGGCGGGACTAGATGGGCCCACTTGGCCCCGATCCGGCTGCAGCTGCGGCACAGCTCCTCTTGTGCTCTGAGATCCTTCCATATGAACAACAGAGACCTTTCACAGGATGCATTTAACACTAAAGCTAGGAGGTGGATCCCAGCAATGTGGAAAAGTTCCTCTCAAAATAGTCTTTATTTTCTATTAACTATTAAGACTGTTAAAAAGATTCAACCATCTTTCTTATCTTCAAACATTTTTACACAACAAAATTATCAGAACATCTTAAAAATATTATCTAACATCTTTAAAAATAAATCAACAGTTGACTTATTAACTTGCAGCTTTTTCCATTTCTATGGCCATAAACTAAATTTAATTAATTAAGTAAATAAAAGTGATATAGTGAAAACTTATAGTTTAAGCAAAATGGTGATATTTATTACAGTAGGGCCCCACTCATACGGCGGGTTACATTCCGGACCCCCGCTGAAAAGCGAGAACTCATTGAATAGAATGGCGTGCGGCGTCCGAAAACCACCGTAAAAGCGGAACAAGCACCATATGAGTGGGGCTTTAGTCTAATTGGATCTAATTGAGACTGCGGCATCAGCGAAGTGCTGTAAAGCGGGGCCCTACTGTATATCAAAGTGATCCAATGATTCCTTTGGCAATATTGTATAAAAGGAATTTATTGTATATTGTTTTTCTAAATTTATCACTTTCATCTCCTGTTATTCTTGTTTGTGTGTTAGTTTGGCCATAACAACCAAAATTCCCAGAGTTTGTTAAGCCATTCTTGATTATATGGTAGTACTAAGGTTTTTCATTTTGAAGCAATGAAAAAATGCAGCTTGTTATAAAGCACAGGC
Source organism: Rhineura floridana (assembly GCF_030035675.1). Taxonomy (NCBI): domain Eukaryota; kingdom Metazoa; phylum Chordata; class Lepidosauria; order Squamata; family Rhineuridae; genus Rhineura; species Rhineura floridana. The sequence continues at coordinate 626,205 of NC_084499.1, read as the reverse complement.
AGGCTTTCATAAATTAATTCTTGGCTTTCTGTTGTTCCAAATGAAATGCAACAGAAAATGGTCACTTTTTAATTTGTATGTATGTTAGTTTTATTGGGAGCACTTATTTGTGACAGCTCTACAATTTTTATAGTAGAAATTCAACCAAAAAAAGATAATTTTGGCTTCTCCTGTTGCAAGTTCCTCACTCTTTATAGAAAAATTCATAGTAACTCTTACACAAATCATCTAATTAATCTGTCACTTTGATCCCTAAATATTGCATCACTTTTTGCTTCCAATTATATCCAAACATTTCTCCGCCCCCCCCCCATTTTTGTGTTATGTTAATGCCCATTATTCCTGTTTTATCTGTATTAATTTTCTATGTGGACACTATTCCATAATTATTTAAAAGTTTTTCAAGTTCATGCAGTGATTGTTTGGGGTTTGTTATTAACAAAACAGTATCTTTCGCATATAATTTGATTTTTTCATTATTTGTTTTGTTCTTTATAGATAAGGATTCCAATGCAAGGACAAGTAATGAGGCTGACCAAGGACAGCCTTCTCTGGTACCCTTATTTAAACTGGAACCAGAAGTCATATTTCCATTTATTAATCTCTTAGCCTACTGATTTGTGTAAACTGCCTGCTTTCAATGTTCTGAAAGAAAGACGGAAAGGAGACCCATTCCAGATTATCAAGAGCCTTTTTGGCATCAAGAAATGTTAAGACATAATGTTTCTTCTCCGATACTGGAAGAAGCTATTACATGTATGAATCTTCTGATGTCATCACTCCTGCCTTTCTTTAAGAAACTCTGCCTGATCATGGTGTATATATAAATCAACACTTAATTGTGATGTAAACGGTAAGAGATTACCTATGCTGCATCCTTTCCTTCCTTAGAGATAGATACAGTTTGCTTCTTACCATCAATCTGGCATCTTATTAATCACTAATGTTTCATTAATGTATGTATGTATGTCAGCCCTTCCTCCCAGTAGGAGTCCAGGGCGTATTCTTTGAACGTACTACCAAGATATTTAAGAACACTTTAAAGCAGTGGTTCCCAACCTTTATGAGTGCAGGACCCCCTTTGTAAGGCTCAAAAGATTTTGTGACATCCCCCACGCTAATTATTTTAGTCTCTTTTAATTGAAAAAATGGTGCGTGGCAAAAATCACATCTCCAAATATCTCTTTCCATAAAAAGCTCCCTGCCAACAGGGAGGTGTTGCTTTCTTTTCTTAATGTAAAGGTCCAATCAAATTTGTATCCCCCCCCCCGTCTGAAGATGTACGGTGGCGTCCCCAACACCAGTGGATTACAGTGTTGGACGAAGATCCAGGTTCAAATCCCCACCCAGCCAGGTAGCCCACTGGGTGACCTTGGGCCAGACACAGTCTCTCAGTCTGACCTACCTCACAGGGTTGGTGTAAGGATAAAATGGAAGGGAGGGGACCATGTGCGCCACTGTGAGCAACTTGGAGGAAAGGTGGGATATAAATGCAATAATAATTAAATAAATGCATTTCAGCTGCAGTATGTGGACCCCAGCCTCAGCCAACCTACTGAGCTTTTTAATCATCATCAAGAAGCGGCAGTGTGGTAGTGGTGGTGATGCTAAATTGTGAAGACAAGAGGATGGATAGGTTGAGGAGGGGGGTTAGTGCTTTCAGGCCTTGGGATGATCATCAGAACTGATGGCTTGGTTAGCGTGCACTTGGGGAATGAGAGTGGAAAAGACAAATCAGCACATGCACATGCATAGACACACCTGCCCCTCCTACAGGCGTGCATGCATTTGGGCACATGGGAGCAAGGAAGCCCTCAACTGCTGTAGCATCTTGGAGAGATTGGGGGGGACGGAATGTAGGTGGAAGAAAGGGGAGACACTGGCACACACAGCCTCAGAGATGGGGGTTGAGCAAGCCGAGCTTCCTTGCTGCTCCTTGGCTGTTTGGGCCAAAGGTGAGATCTGGGCAGCCTTGTAAATAAGAATAATTTTTAAAAGAAGGTGACAGCGAAGCCGGAGTCAGGAAAGGCAGGCAGGCTGGCAGCCAGGAAGGAAGGGGGAAAGCAGCCTTTCCTTGCAGCCTTGCTTCTTTTTGCTTCACAAAAAGCCCTCTCCTCCTGTTCTGAGTAAGGGTGCCATCATCAGTGACAGCGTGAGGAGATGGGAGTCGGTGACAGTAATCCCCTCTTCTTCCTGGTAGCTCCACCCTCAGCCACCTTTGGCATCTGCCACGTGTTTTATAGGCAGATGCCTGCCCTCAGTGAGCTTGAAAGATGCTCTGGCACATCAGCAAAAGTCCTCCCCTCCTGTTTGGAGCAAGAGGGAGGTGTTATCTGCAGCGGCAGTGGGGAGCAGACAGCATCCAGGTAGTGAAGACTTAAAAAAAAAATCTTTAGTGTTTGCGGCCCCCTCTGAATTATTTTGCAGCCCTCCTGGGAACCACTGCTTTGCAGGATTCCGCTGTTAGACCATATGCAGCAAGCTTTGGAATATGAATCAGAATTAAAAATTCCTTTATTTTTACATTATCTAGATTATTCAATTTATGTGTAATATTTTTAAAAATTACTCTATTATTTCATCTGACATTCTTGCTAAACCATCTTTTTTTAATTAGAGGAATGTGTCTCTTCTGTGGTTTCTTTTTTAATAGGTGTGCTAAAAGCTTCTTTGATTAACTGCCCCATTCAAAAGTTTTAGCAACATTTATAACCTGACAGATCTTTGTTTCAAGTAAGTCTAACTACATTTTAAAAAAAAGTTCAATCTTTCATATATCTCAACTGAAGGAGAGTTTCATATATCTCGACTGAAGGACAGTTTATGCGTCATTTAATAATTACTAATCTCTGATAATAGCTCCCATTTTTGTTGTTCTTGCAACCTCTTGCAGATTATATTAACTATCATGATCCCTTCTGAGTGCTCTGATTCAGACCAGGAAAGGCAAGCACTAAAGGAACAAGGAGATGCATGGGGAGAAGGGAGAGGAGGATGAGATGATGGAACAGCCCCCCTGCCTCTGGATGCGCCTGGCTCTGCTGTTGAAGAGGAGCTCCGGAGGTCACTTCCCCACTGGAGGAAGGGAGGACTCCCAGGTGTGGTCTGATGTGAGTGGGACGATTCGGGGGGGGGGTCCTGGCGTTGTCTCCCAGGGAGAGAAAAAGGGGGGTGCATCCCTCTAGTCATAGCACCTGCCTTCAGGCCACAAATGCCTCTGGGTAAAAAGCTCAGCAGGCAGGCAAGGAAACTTGTTGGAACAACTTCACAGCTCCCAGGCAGCCCTGGAGCCCTTGTTACTGGTCTTGGACTTGAGAGCCTGGGCCCTCGCTCCTAGACCGGGCTAGTTCCTGCTAACCCTTTGCCTTGCAAGAGCTCTCTGGCTGTATCTGGCTCTTCCATGCCGTGTGTCTGTACCGTGAATCCGCTTTGAGAACGCATCGCTTCCTTGCTTGTTATATCTATATCTAACCTGCTGTTGTGTTTTGGATAGGAGCCAGGACATTAACAGGCCTCTCATAAAAGCTTTACTTGTATCCCACAGTCACACTAGAGGTATCATTTATAGCGGGGGGCAGGGAGACACCTTAATTCTTCATTACATTTTTGTACTATTTCAGGGTTTAACAATAGTTTCACCTTATTTCATTACTTTTTTCTCGTATGTAATTCTAATACCATTATATAGCAGGGAGTGGACCAGATCATATCAATCTTTATATCTATATCTATATATTGTTTTCTCCAAGTATCTTTTAACAATAATACTTCCATGTAAGATTTTGTTCTTTTAATCAATGCTATAGAATGTCTGTGACCTTGTCTACTGTCAGATTTATCTAGAATTGGATCCAAAACTGCATGCATGTATCCTACTATGATTACTTATTTGCAAAATCAACTAAAATTTTAAAGATTTTTTTATAGAATTCTGACTGATTTTCATTTGGAGCACATGTGTTACCAGTGGTAAGTTCTCCTACTGGTCCACTTACATTTAATAATATGAACCTCCCACCCAAATCTTTTATTTGGTCTTCTACTACCCATTCCTTTCCTTTTTAAATGTATTCTTATTTTGAAAAGAACTCATGCTTATATGGATATGTAACTTGAAACATGATAACAAATTGCTATTCTATTCTAATAACATAAACAAACTGTAGGGATATATATTTCAATACATAATACACAATACTATCTGTTTGTCCATTCTGCCATATGTACGTTTTGATAGTGTTACAATATCCCAGATTCTTTCAAACCATTCTCAGACTGGAGGCGCTGCGCTTCCCCCTCCCCCAAAACTTTTGCAATGCTTATTTCTGAAGCAACTAATAAATTAAATATTACTTCCACATCCTCCTCTAATACCATACCTTTAAAATGGTTTAATAATTATATTTTGGGATCATTTGATAACCAGTTATCTCAAAAGATGAGATTATAGATTGTAGTCCGATACATCTGGATTGTTGGGCAACTCCACAGAATATGAACATAAAATCTCCAACAGTTACGTTCTACTGTTGGATATAGCTTGCTAACTCTATGGAGGAAATACCACTGATACAGATTTTTTTTAAAAAATAGCTCTACTGATGTAATTCACGGCAACATTCAAACCCAAACTCAATTCCATTCCTCCAAACTAAGCTCCTGTTGTAGATCTCTAGCCCATTTCAAACATTCTAGAGTATGACAGGTAGAACATGCCGGTTGTTCAACAGCTGGTAACTTCTGGATTTTTAGAAGTACTGCACCCCACTTCCAGAGGCTGGGGTCCATCTTTCACCCCACAGCTTTGTCTACTGGTAAGAGATGAATGATAAACTTAAAATAATCAAGCCCTTAACTGGAGATGCTGGGATGGGCAGGTGGGCGGCAAAGATTTGTTTGTCCACTGCTACACAGCAGCCTCTTGGACAATGGGGGGAAACCAAGAAACAAAATGTTAAGTTCTAGATTCTTCCACTGGGTCCTAAAGACACAGGACAAAAATCTTTCTGGTGCCTTAAATATGCCAGATAAATATGCCAGGTTTGCATTCCTGTTTCCAACCATGGTGGTTTTGATCAATAAAGTCATAAACAGCCCAGGACTGGGGCATATGAAGGGAGCTAGTGGGATGTAGAGCTGGATCCTGACTGCCAACACCCTCCTCTGCTGATAAGGGAGGCTGCCCCCCAACTTCCGTGGAAGGGTCAAATTCTCTCCTGGGAGAATGGGACTATTGGTCCCACCCTGGAATGCCTTGCTGGCAGTCCACGACTTAGCACTGTAAATAAAAAAAATGAGTCAACATCGGGGTGTGACCTGGTAGCACCAGAGGGCACAGCCAGAGATACTGCTTTGGCAAAAGCAAGCCTGCAAGAAAATGTTGCTATTCCTTGAATATGTTGATTTTGGACTGAGAAATAGTTGAACTGGGATATTTTGAACTATAATTAAGGAAATTACTTAATTGCTGCAGAAAGAATCGATTGTGACCTTCACGAAGGACACCAAAGCCAGCTTAAAGAATTTCAGTTGAGGTCTCTTACTTAGTACTGACGAAATCATCTTATTTGAAGAACTGACTTTTGGGGCTGAGTAAAACTGATTATTGAGCCATCTGAACTGACTGAATTTAATCAATATTAGATGATATATTAAATGAACTAAATGTTTTTTTAAAAAACTGGACAAATTGCAGTAGGATAAGTTGTGGATGAACTGATTCTGGGTAACTTGATGAAGTATTAAATTAATTAAACTCATTGTTGATATCACTAACTGAATAACAATCATTACAAGCTTCAGACCAATAAAGAATTAATACTGAGCATTGGAATTAAATGTAGATATTAAATCATAAGAAATTCTATATGAAACTTAGGTAACTGATTATAAGTAATTAATTGCTCGAACTTGACCTTGAATGAATTGCTTAACTAAATGAAAAGCAATATATTGAACAGTAAACTAAACTTAACTGGCTGGATGTAATTAACCTCAATTTTAAATGAGCTGTCTAATTCAGGGCTTTCTAAATTATGGTCTGTGGACCACCAGCGGTCCACAAGCTTCAATCAGGTGGTCCATAGATTTGTGGCTGAAGACAGGAGACAGCATATCCATTGTATTAAATATTCATAATGATTTTTAATTGTATTTGTACTGCTTCCTTAATTTCTTACATTTTATTTTATGGTGTAACAATTTCAGTTGTATGGAATTCAAATTGCAATATAATTAAATACAATATACACAAAATAAAAGAAGCAAAATAAATCAAAATCAAAATAAATTAAAAATCATACAGCATCTGGCTGCACCAGGCCAAAGTATCATTAAATGGTCTGCCAAGACCCTCAGTCATTTTCAGCTGGCCCATGGGTAAAAAAGTATGGGAACCACTGGTCACATTTACTGCTTGGATGTGATCTTGAATAGATTATTTTAATTTATTTAAAGAATTATTCTAAACTGTTTGTCTGACAGAATTATTTCAACTTAAATATTGAATTGAAACCAGTCTGTGGAGAAATTGCCAAAACAGAACTGCTTGAATATTGTCTAATAATTAATTGACAAACCAGTTTCCCAATAACTGATAATTATTAGTTATGCGGTACTCCAAATTTAGAGTATCGTCTATAACAGAGCTGATAACCCAATGTAAATATTAAAAAAAACCTAGATTATCATTTATGAGCAATAAGTGAAGAGCAACAAGAAAGCCAAGTGAAGATGGCAGAATATTTTGAGGAAACGTGTGCCAGGAAACATCCAAAGGGGCAAGATTCCAAGGGAGCCAGATAATGGAGAACAAAACCCATTTCCCGTAGACAAAATTCAACAAGCCTCTGCTAGAGAAATAAAATTATCTAAAGAGAGAATGGCTCTGGGTCAACTAGTCAAGGATAACAAAACTGGAGGATGGGATGAATGGGATGACAGGATCATAAAAAAAATCAGGAATTTTATGAGTGATTTACAGGGGAAAATAGAAAAATGGTATTTGAAACTGCAAAAACAACTCACAGTGGTTCTAGAACAAGCAAAGATGCTTGAAAAGTCAATAGGGGAATTAGAGGGGGAAATAAACATACATATTGGTAAATTAATTAACAAAAGAAATGTACATGAAGAATTCAGAAACATTCTAGGAGAAACAAAAGCTAAAAACAGAGAAACGGAAACAGAATTGGAAGCAAGTAAAGCTAAACTAGAGGAAATAATGGAGGGATTATCAAGAACAATATTAAACTAAGAGCCAGATGCACCGAAGGGGGAAATGAGAACATAAGAAGAGCCCCATGGCTGGATCAGGCCCAAAGAGGCCCAATGTAGTTCTCACAGGGGGCAGAGGCAGGAACTCTGCGGGCAGGACCAGAGCACAAGGGCTTTCGCCACTCCTGCGGTTCCCAGCAATCCGTATTCGGGAGCCGACTGTTCCAACCATGGGATCAGAACACAGCCCTCATGGCTAGTAGCCACTGATAGCCTTTATCCACCCTCCATGAATTTGTCTAACCCTCTAAATCCAGTTATCTGAGTATATTCAGCTAGCTAGCTATCTGTATACTGCAAGAATCAAGGCAGCATTTAGACTAGAAGACAAAGTAAGTTCTAATACAACAACAGGAATAGGCTACCTGCAGATGTCTTAATTAAGTTTATACGCTTAAGGATGAAAGACGCAATGGGCTCTAGATACTGGGCAGGAGAAAAACTGATTATCAATGGACATCAGATTGAGGTTTTGGCAGCTAGTCTCCCAGATATATTACAAAAAAGAGAGAAAAAGACCACTCACATTTTTGACATTAATGTTAAGGCAATAAATAAATTACAGATAAGGTGTACCATTCAAGGTATTAGTTTTTATATAAGGGGAATAGATTCCGGTTATGTCGAGAAAGTCAGCTGAAGAACAGAAGAGAGTTTAGCAAAGCATAATCAGAAGAGGAAATCATCCACAAGTGCCACTCCTACAACATAACCAAATCGCCAAAAGAGAAGTCTGAAACGGACAAAAGAACTAATGAAGGCTGCAACCCAGTGGTGCTTACTTCTGAGAAGGCATGTTGGATTGCAGCCTAATAGTACCATCCAATACATGTCTACTCAGAAGTAAGCTCCACTGCGTTAAATGTGACTTACTACTGGATTGCAGCCTAAGTTATCAAGAGCAACAAAACTTTATAAAATAATAATTCTACGAAAATCAAAGTTATTTCTGGTTACGTTTAAACATAAACAAGAGCTGACCAAAATAACATTAACAAGATTCTCCAAGAGATTAATAGTGCAAGGGTGGGAAATGGGATCTGGCACTAGGGCCTGATAGGTTCTCAGCAGAATTCTATAAAACATTTCTCAACGAAACAGAACAATCTCTATTACAGTCTGTCAATGAGCAGTATGCCTAGAGTTATTAACTCCTGGAATCAAGTAAAAATCATAGTGATACCGAAGCCAAATAAATAGCCAACAACTTCAGGCTCAGGAAGACAGAAATTGCCTTTAAATCAAGATTTTAAAATATGGTCTTTGATTACAGCGGAAAGGTTAAATGATGTCACTGAATTAACAAACTGATAAATGTGATAAGAAATGCTCAGGAAGGCAAACTGAGTTGTGCTGTGTTGTTCCTAGACACACAAAAAGCATTCAACAGTATCAAATTATTGTATCTGATGAAGGTCTTGGGATGTTGTAATTTAGGGGACCAATTTAAAATATGGGCATACCTTTCGTATGTTAAACCGAATGCACAAGTATTTGCAAATGGATACCTATCGAATCACCAGACAAGGATGCCCTCTCTTCTCCAGTGTGATTTGCACCTGAACCATGAGCTCTAGCAACAAAACGAGACAGAAGCCCAGGGAGAGGATATGGCTCCGTCAGCACCAAAATATGACTGTATGCAGACAACATAGTATTAACATTAATCAATCAATATTAATTAATCAAACATTAAAATCCTCTCAATTCCTATAGGGAGGTAGCAGGTCTATTAGATAAATATGGCAAAATATATATCTACAAAATAATTACTGTTTTTTGCCCCAATGTGCATCACTTTACACTTGCTTACATTCAACTGCATTTGCCATTTGGCTGCCCACTCCCAATTTGGAGAGATCCTTTTGGGAGTCTTCGCAATCCCTTTTTGTTTTAACCACTCTCATCAATTTAGTATATTCAGCAAACTTGGCTGCCTCACTGCTCACCCCTAATTCTAGATAGTCTATGAACAACGTTAAAAGCACAGGTCCCAAAACTGATCCTTGAGAGATGTCACTTTCAACATCCCTCCATTGGAACAACTGTCCATCTATTCCTACTCTGTTCCTATTCTCCTACTCTCTGTTTCCTAGCCAATTCCTGATTCACAAGAGGACCCCTCTTCTTATTCCATGGGTGCCAAATATTCTTGGGAATCTTTGGTGAGGGACCTCTGGTAAAGTCTACGTACAAGTGTCCACTGGGTCACCTCTATCTACATGCTTGTTGACACCCAAGATTGGTGAGACAGGACTTCCCCTTGCAGGAGCCATGCTGGTTCTGCTTCAGCAAGGCTCACTCTTCTGTATGCTTGGTTATTTTATCTTTAACAATACTTTTCACCAGTCTCCCTGGAACAGAAGTTAAACTAAAAACAGCCTGTATTTTCCAGGATCGCTCCTGGATCCCTTTTAAAAAATTGGTGTTACATTGGCCACTTTCCAGTCCTCAGGTATTATAGCTGATTTTAGGGACATTACATGTTTTTGTTAGAAGATCAGCAATTTCACATCTGAGTTCTTTAAGAACTCTCGGGTGAATGTCATCTGGACCCGGTGATTTGTCAGTTTGCATTTTGTCTAATATGTCTAGACCTTTGTCTCTCATCATCACTGTCTGCCTCAGTTTCTCAGACTCCCTCCCTACAAACATTAGTCCAGGCACAGGGATCTGCTGTCCCACATATTTTGCTGTGAAGAGGAATGCAAAGGATTCATTCAGCTTCTCTGCAATCTCCTTATCTCCCTTTAGCACCCTTTTAACTCCCTTGTCATCCAAGGGGTCAACCACCCCCCTAGACAGTCTCCTGCTACTAATGTATTTAAAGAATTTTTAGCAATGTGCTCCTTGTATTCTTTTTGGCATCCCTTATGCTCTGCACTTCTTTTGTCTCATTTTGTTCTCCACATCTGGACAAGATTTCCATTTTCTAAAGGAAGCTCAGGCCCAGGGGACAGAGGCGGCCCTATATGCCTCCCCTCAGCCCTGCTCCGTGCCTTTTTTTTAGTGCTTTTGCCTGGAATAAATAACCTACTTCACAGGGTTGTTGAGAGGATAAAATGGGAGGAGGGGAGATAGCCGTCTATGCCACCCTGAGCTCCTTGGGAGAAGAGTGGGATATACACTTTGGGGACGGCCCAACGTAGTGCAGCGGACGAACCCCCACTTTGCATGCAGAAGGTCCCAGGTTCAATCCCTGATGGCCCCTCCGGGTAGAGCTGGGTGAGACCCTGCAGGGCCACTGTTTTGCCGGTCCGTGTAGGCAGTGCTGAGCTGAATGGGCCAAGGGCCTGACTTAGTAGACAGCAGACTCCTAGGATGCTATGCTACAATAAAGAAAGCTAGAGCCCCAAAAATATGTGGGGGGAGGGGAATGGAGAAGGAAATAATTTTTAGAAAGGACCGAATATTAATTGGGCCCAGAGAAGCAAGGGAGGCCCAAGACTGTGAACAAGAGCTTGGCTGCTGGGTCTGGCCAAGGGTCCTGGTCTCACAGAAATAAATAAGCCCCACAGAGTGTTTGGGAGGAGAAACAGGAGAGGACTACAAGCCAGGAAGCCAAGAGCACCAGGAAGCGGCGTGGTTGTCCCCCTCGGTGAAGGACAAAATCTCACTTGCTCTTTCATGCTGCCTGCCACATCAGACTTCTTTGGTGGTGGCTGTTTTATGTCCGTGGTTTGCTTTGGGTTTTTTTTGAGGTACCTAGTTATATTCAGGTGGGTGCTTCGTATCTGCTGGGGCACGTGCATGCTGCATTTTGAAACTGTAGATCTATGCCCAAGAATCAGCTCTCAGTGTGATGGTGGGAGGCTTCCCTTAGGCTGGCTCTGCCCTTCCATCTCTCGCCCACAATTTGCGTGCTCCCTGCAGGAAGCTGTGGACTGTCCTCTTAGCCCTGAACTTCGGACAACAGCATGTTGTCATCATTTGGAGGCATGGCCAAATCCAGTGCACATGGCACACACATGCATAATTGCTTTACAAGCTAGAATCCCTGCAATAGTCATCAGATCCCGGTAATCTCCAGCTTTGCACCTGATGAAACTGCTCCAGAAGAGGGAACTCATGTGCAGCTTTGAGACCCAAAATATTACAGAGTCCGCCACACAAACGTTATTGCGATAAGCAGGACCTCTGCAAACACACATATAAGCAGCTTTTTCCAAGCTTTTAAATCAAATTCAAGAAAGATAGCCATGGTTGAACATGGTGCAGCCACATGGAGACAGATTCATCACAGGCTTAGCTATCAAAAGCGACTGCCGCCATCTTCAGGTCTTCTCACCATTTAACATAAACTGCAGGGTTGGAACATCATTTCAGATTTCTAGCTCCTGGCATCCTGCCCCGTGGGAATGTTCAAGCCCTGCGTGTGTGACGTTTTGGAAGTATTGATTTCTCGAATTTTCTTGCTCATTCCCAAGATTCACATCCTGTCCAAGCCTAGCAGAGAGGGCAGTAGTGCCTGCTAAAATCAAATGAAAACATTGAAAGCCCCCTCCCCACAATGGCTGCAAGTTGCCTAGGTTAGCAACACATGGGGTGGGGTGGGGGTTGCAAGAGTTCACTCAAGTCTTAAAACTAAACATAAACATTGTTGAAAAAGATGACAAATCTTACAGGTACCTAAACTATTGTGTTGTTGTTGAATTTTAAATCTATTTTTACATTCTGTTTTAATAGTTTGCTCTACCTGAGAAGAAACATTTACAAGGCAAAGGAGGAAAAGTATATTGGCTTAATTTGCCAGATTCCCTAAGAATATACACCCTCAGCACTTGAATGTTGAAGGTAGACTGCCTCTGAACAGTCATCCAGGTTCATAACCATTGTTAGGCACACCTTCCATGAATTTGTCTAGTTATCTTTGAAAATCTCCTCCACATCTTGTGGCAGAAAGTTCCATAAGTTAATTGCCCCTTTGTCTGCCCTAAACGTACACTCCGGGCCGTTTTGCCTGAATCCTGGCAGAACTCCATCAGGGCTCCTGTTGATGTTTGCACCTGGGGGCGGAGAGAGAGAGGGAAGCATTACAGAGCTCCCCTGCCTTTGTCCTCAGCAGCAGGGGCCATTTTTAAAACCAGCCAGGAAGCTCCCTAGAGGCCAGATGAGGCTCTGGGACCTCCTCCAGAGGCCTATCGTCCACATTTTTCCTTGGGGGGATATAAAGTGAAGGAGCAAAGCACGATCAGGGGAACAAGCATGCCTGGAGCGTCCCCCCTCGCCTTTTATCTGGAAATGCCGGTGCAGCTGGTTTTGGACTGAGCTGAGGATTTCAGGGGGCAGGAAAGTGGGGTGCCGAACCCTTTGCAGGCTCAAAAGCCCCCAGCACCCTGACCACCCCCGCTGTTTTTCTTCCCTAGGGATGAAATATGCTGTTCCCTGCACAGCTAGGGGGGAGGGGTGGCTTTCAACAAAACGACGGGAAGGAACATGACTCCCCAGCCCCTCCTGCACACACGCACACAAGTGAGCATGCACAGCAGCGACATCGTCCCCCCTCCCCCACCCGCTGGAGTTGCCTCACCTGAGAAACGAGTGGGGCTTCAGGTGAAAAGGATCAGAGTGACAGTAAATGTCTAATTCAATCCTATCGAGGAAGCAAATGAGAGAAAGCCTCTCGTTCCCCCTAATAAAAAGCATCAGGATTGAAACTAAGGCTGTAAGCTTAAAATCAGTTAGATTAAAACTGATTAAAATATTTTAATTAACTAAAAAGGCATCCCCAATTAATATTTTAAAAGAAATGTTAAGTTTTCATACAAGCGCTTATAAAACCTACTGATGGTCGAGGTGGTGCTGCTTCTCCCCAAACGGCGCCCGCTGTGGCGCTTTCCCCTCCCCCTTCAAATACGCCATTTTAGTCATATGCATATTCCTTAACTGACTGATTAAGGAAATCTGCATTGATTAATCAAATGAGCTTCAGCCTATTAACTGGGCAACAGCCATACACAGAAACATTCACGCCCCTTAACTGTTTTCATGCACTCAGCCCCCCTCTGCAGCTGACAGTCCCTTGACTTGGTCCCCCAAGCCTAAAGGGTGCTCCCCATCCTCTGCCCAGGGGCCCCAAGCCCACCCCTTTTGAGAAAAAGCCAGTTGGCCACCGACCTAGCTTACCGAGCGTCTGCTGGTTGCGGACACCGCCAATCACCACACAGATCTCTGCTGGTGCTCCACTGCCACCGCCGCTGCCACCATCTTTCACGTTTTTCTTGGGCTCTTTGGTGTCATCCTGCCAGATCACCTCCTCAATGTAATCATCTGGGATCTCCGTCTTCACCTTCACCTCGGTCATGGCCGCCATCTCCTCGCTTGGCACAGACTGAGAGGCTGCCGAATCAGAGCCTTCAGCCTTCATGCTTTTCTGACTCCTCTTTAGGCGCTCCCTTGGTTGGAAAAACAAAACACCATGTTACCAAATGCCAAAGCCAAGAGCCGCTTCGCATTATGAAAAGAAAACTTGAGTTATGAACTGCAGCCAAGCAACAGGGCAGGCAGAACCAAGCCAATGCCGGATATCGCTGCCATGTCTGCGAAAAGTGGCACTCGCAAGAGAGAGGGCGACTCCCGAGGGCAATTTGCCAGGCAGCCCAGGACACCCCTCTGCTTCAGTTGCCTGAAAAAGCACAGGGGGCACCTCTCCCCCCCTTCATCAGCTGAGACAGGAAACGTCCCACTCAAAGTCTTTGGAGGCTTCTCCACCCTGATACACCCCAAATGTTCTGGAGTGCAACAGCCGTGCTGGCTGGGGCTGATGGGAGATGGGGGCACCCAGCTGGGGAAGGCTGCTCTAGAGAGTGCAGGCTGCAGGTCGGAAAGTGTGCAACAGCCCCAAGGCCCTGGACCTCTGTTGAGCCCACCCTTTGGTGAGTGAATGTGTGATGCCTCAAACTGGGAGTCCCCTCGGCACACCAGCAATGGTTCCACTACATGCCTGGTAGTACCAGCCTACCTGGGCATCCTGTTAGCTGACACTCATGGGCCAATCCTGGCATGCCTGGCACTATAAAGCTCCAGCTCCAAAGGCAGCCCTCAGTACAAGCAACTCACCCAGAAAAGCTACCGAAGTGCTGGTGCCCTTTCCTTGGTGGCCACCGCCTGGGATCTACCTCCACCCCCTTTGACCCTCATCTGCTGCTCTGGATTTCAACCTGTGCCCACGAAGGACCAAGACCCACCTCCCCCAGATGCCAGATCCTGAGGGGGACCAGCCTAGGCCCAATGGGGATGCTGCCTGGGGCCCTGCCCTTGTCACATTTAATAAACACCAACGTGAAAGAGGGTGAAACAATCGCCAATGGATGCCACTCAAGGAGGAACAAGGACAGAAAGACTGAGGAAGAAGAGACGAAGGCTGTGTTTCAGAGAAGGGCTCTGAGTGTGTGTGTGTGTTACATCTGACCTGTGTATTATTATCACACATCCCTCCTTGCTTAAGACTAGCCTGAAAAATGAAGCAGCTCACGTGTAGATGCAAAATTTTATTTTAAAAAATACAGAAAGAGCACTCAATTAACAGCCTGAGCTGCTGTAATAACAGCAAGTTGTACAAGTTGGTTTGGCATAAAATTATCACATTTGGTATATTAAAAATACATTTTATTCAAACAATTATTACAAATTGAATTTACTTTTTAAAATTTTTACTTTTTTTGTAACAAATGGATCTACAAGATGCTGAACTATAAGGAACCTCTTTTGTTTTGCCAGTTTATGAGGAACAGGCAAAAACAATTTAGAAAAAAACAGAAGAAACCATCAACTTTAATAACAAAGAAAATTCTTTATGTCTCCACTAGTCCTCCGCAGTGTCAAGCAGACATAAAGCATCCATTCCCATACAAAGAACTGAGAAAAAGTGGGGGGACCAAGATTCAATGAAACATTTTATTCATCATGCTAAAATAAAACATTCCATAATCCATTTTTTTTTCAATTTTCCGGGAAAAAAGCAAAAACGGCTTTGGAAAAAACCCAGAAAAAAACTGTTTTCCCCCCGAATTTTTCTTTTCCCCGGGCCTTCACATCTCTGCTTATAACATCCAAGAGTGGTAAGAAAGGTCAGCTTTATATGGGTCCATTTCCTGGCCATATAAATGCTTTGGCCATTTCCAAGTATACAAGTTGAGCAGGCAGGAAAGAGCGCAATCAGGCTGTGCCCTGCAATACCAAGATCACCTTTCCGCTCACATTGTCTCATTTTGGGAAGGGCCAAAGCTAAACGGCATGCAAATGGTCCCAGATTGGCGTCTCCAAGCAGGGTTGGAAAAGATTCCTTGCCTGAGACCCAAGAGAGCCACTGTCAGTCAGTGTAGACAGTACTAGCTACATGTACAAATTGGTCCGCCTAGGTGTATGCCACCTTCCTATGCTATGAACGGAAGAGAGCCGTTTTCTAAAATTCATCCGTGTGGCTCCGTTGCTGAATCTAAAGAAACACGATATTCAAACTCAGTGCTTCACGTAGCTGGTAAGAGAAGAAGCATTTCCCACTTCCTCCAGGAATCATTCTGGGCTCCTTCCAATTACAAGGAAAAGAAACAGCCGCAACAGAGCACACATCAAATCCATGGGCAACACTGGCATCTGGCGTTTGCATTTTTCAGATGCAAAGCAACATTCCATGAATAATAAAACAAGGAACTAAAAGCTGTTTAGCTACACACATCCCTCCCCCTTTTGAAAAAGAGAAGGGCAGGGGGGGAACCTAATTATAAGAGGATGTTTCTTCCAGCTAGGAATAATTTGTCATGCGGTTCTCAGAAGACAGCAACAGAAGCAACACAGACACACACACTCCCTTCTCCCCAATAGATCCATGATTTTATCTGCAGTCAAATTCAGGCTGGGGGAGAAATAGTTTAGAAGTTCCCAGGCAGGGCATCACATATCTGGGAATTCTATTGACTTAAAAACAATTCTTTTTCTGCCTCTCAAGCACCTCACAAAATTCTACGCAGGAGCAAAACAGCCAGATTCTAAAAGTGACAAGACTCCTCTTAAAAACTAACAAAACAAAACAAGACAGTAGCAAAACCAGGCAGAGAATCACAGCAGCAGCAGCAAAGAAAGAGCAAAAAACAACTGGATCCTGCCTTTCCTTTTTCAGTCACAAAAGGCCCAAGAGAAAAGGTGGAACTTGCATTTGGAAAGATACTAATTACAGAAAGCCAACAAGGAATGGGAACTGATGAACCTCACTGGCCCCCATGGCCAAAGATATTGGCTCAATTTCCACAACGCTAAGCCAAACCATGCTTTAAGTTTGACCGTGCAGGCTCCCAGAGGGGTGCTGCTTCTTCTAGTTTAAGCGTAGGATGTTGTCTGAACCTGGGCTCACTCTAGACCAGCCTTTCCCAACTAGTGGGCCACCAGATGTTGCTGGACCAAAATTCCCATCTTTCCTGATCATTGGCAATGCTGGCTGAGGCTGATGGAAGTTGTGGTCCAACAACATCTGGTGGCCCACTAGTTGGGAAAGGCTGGTCTAGACAAACCATGAGTTGTAAACGAAGGAAAAACCTTGAGTTATATTCAACTAAGTGCTACTCAGAGTAGATTCACTGAAATTAATGACTCTAAGTTAGTTATGTCCATTACCTGAAGGGTCTACTCTGAATAGACCTAGTGCTGAATACCACCCCTTGGTTAAAGCGCATGGTTTATTTGGGGAAGCCCAGGTTTGAGACAACATGCTAGGCCAAACCATGGCTTAGCTCACAGCAGAAGGATCACAAGAGGGCACAGCAGTGATGATCTCCTCTCCAGGAATCTGCAAACTGGAGCTAAGCCAGAGGTGGGGAACCTCTGACCTGCCAGGCCGTTTCCCCAAAACATGGCCACCTGCCCCACAACTGACAACTTATGTGGGACAGGTACAGACATGGCTAGATCAGCTCTGCAATTCATGCCAAAAGGAGTACTGAACTCCCTGTGCATCACCTGATGGATGGGGATTTGAATCCTGCTTGGGGCTTCAACGAAACGCCTTCTGATCACCAGGGGGCTTCTGTTGAAACCCCCGCTAAAATGGAGGGGGAAAATCTTCGTTTTAGCCAAGATTCAACGCAATCCCTGCATGAAGCAGCTGTTTCGGTAGAACCCACTTCTCCTTCCCAGAACAAGGCACACACTCAGGGAAAAAAAACTTGCTGCCTGCGAGGTGCTTTGAAGTCCCAAATTCAAAGTGCCCAGTCGCTGACATCAAGCTGACAAGAGCTGATTGACAGGTGGGTGGACCCATCCACCTGTCAAATTTGGCCTGCGGAGCCAAAAGGATCCTCAGCCTGTACTAAGCCACCGTTTGGTTTCACGTTGAAGTGCCGTTCAGGTCATTACAGAAACGATCCTGCTCCTTTTAGACAGACTGGTGGCTTCTCACTGTGTCCAGAGAGGCAGGGAAGCTGGTTCCATGGGCAGGTGGGGGGCCTGCTCTGCCCCCAGGTCCCCGGTTCAGCCTCCAGCATATCCAGTTTGGCAGATCTGATCGCAGAGGATGGATAAGGCCCGTTCCCTGCATGAGGTCTGTCGGAGAGCTACTGCCGGTCAGAGCCGATGAGACAAACGCCCATTTCTCTGCCTTATCTTATCCAAGGAAGCAGATGGACACAAGAGTTTGACGGTTTCCTTGGACTCCAAGAGGCTTTTCCTTCATTATACCTGAAAGCCCATCTTACCCCTTATATACCCAGCCAGTCCCTGCACTCTGCAGATTAGGCCTCGTGCAGATGCCATCTCATCCGGAGGTCCATTCTGGACAACATAGGAAAAGGACCTTTAGCGTTGTGGCACCTACTCTGTGGAATTCCCTCCCCTTAAATATTAGACAGGCGCCATCTCTGTTATCTTTTTGGCACCTATTGAAGACATTCCTCTTTCAACAAGCCTTTTAAGTAGAGATCTTATACCAGTCTGCGCCCGTGTTGGAATTGCTTTTTAAGATGTTTTTAAGATGTTTTTGTGATTTTTTACTATGATATATTGTATTTTATCTTGTTTGTTCACCGCCCTGAGAGCTATTCTGCTAAGGGCGGTATATAAATTGAAATAAATAAATAAATAAATAAATAAATAAAGCTGGTTTTTTTAAGAGACATTTCCAATATTTTTTAATTTTTAAAAAGTCTTTTGTTTTTAAGATTTTTAAAGTGCTTTTAGTTTTTTGTTTGCTGCCCTGGGCTCCTTCTGGGAGGAAGAGCAGGATATACATTTAATACATAAATAAATAAATAAATAAATAAATAAATAAATAAATAAATAATCATACTAGAACCGAGCTGGGGTCAATCCAAGGAAACGCTGGGAGATTCAGGAGAGAAAAAAGAAAGGACTTCTTCACACGGCGCACAGTTAAACTACGGAAATGGCTCCCACAAGGTGTGTTGAGGGCCATCAACTTGGATGGCTTCAAAAGAGGATTAGACAAATGCATGGAGGATCAAGCTAACCCTATCTTTGATGGGTGTGCTCTGCCTCCACAGTCAGGAGCAACATGCTTCCAAATACCAACTGCTGGAAACCGCAGGAGGGGAGAGTCGCTGTTGCTCTCGGATCCTGCTTGCCACTTCCCTTGGGAGCATCTGCCTGGCCCCTGTGACCCCAGGAGGCTGAACTAGATGGGCTCTCTTTGGCATGACCCGGCTGCCGCAGGGCTCTACTGAGGTTCTGCCCGTCCCACTTGTTGCTTTCTTTATTGTCAGTATTGTCAAGGAAGAGAGGACGTGACAGAGGTGTGTATAATTACATGTGGTGTGGAGAAAGTGGGTAGCAAGAAGATTATCTCCCTCCCTCATAAGACTAGAAGCTGAATGGTGGAAGATTCAGGACAGACAAAAAAGGACTTCTTCACACAGCGCAGAGTTAAAACTATGGAATTTGGTCCCACAGGAGCGGTGGCCTCCAACGTGGACGGATCATACAAATCCATGGAGGAGGAGAAGGCTATCAATGGCTACCAGCCACAATGGCTTATCTGTATTCTACCTCCTCTGTTGGAGGCAGGTCGCCTCTGTACACCGGGGCATACATTTACCAGGGATCATCCGTGAGAAGGTCAGTAACTGCAGACAAGCTGAAGGCCACCAGTCTGGCTGCCAGTGGTCGTGGCTCTGACAACCCCCCCTGCCAGAGGAGGAAGCAGAGATCAACCCAGAGTACCTTTCAGAGCAGAGCGTTTCTCACTCTGAACTGGCTTCCGTCTTTGGGGGCCCCTCAAAGGCAGCCTGCCCGCCACAGCTCACGTTGCTCACTTGCTGCAATCTGTCCCTGTAGGCACGTGTCAGGAGAAGGGGTTGAGGGGGCTGGTCAGAACTCTATGGGGTTCAGAGTGTGTACCGCAAAACTCTCCCCACCAAACTCTTACAATGTCCAGGCGGTCCTCGGCAGACTCCAGAGGGGCGACTCAGGGTCCTTCTTAGGCTGACAGTTTGGAGAAGCAGAGCAGGGAAGAAAAGGAGGCAGTGTGGTGCAGTGGGCCTTCTGCCCCTTGCCTGAGGCAACTGGCTCCCAAAAGAATCAGGAGAGGGCCAGACGTTGTTGTACTGCTTCACCGATAAGCAGAGTCTCCCAAGTGGGGTCCCAGGGCAGGGCACAGGATCTGAAGGGGAAAGGACTTCCCACAGCAGCAATGTCCTGCCCTGAGCCAGGGTTGTGCAGTGGTTAGATTACACCCTGGGGAACATAAGAACATAAGAACATCAGAAGAGCCCTGCAGAAGAGCATCCGGAAAGGGCACTCGCAGCAACAGCAAAGCCCTCTCCATTTGCAGCTCCCAGGGGCTGGTATTCGGGACATTTACTGCCTCCGACGGTTGAGACAGAACATAGCCATTGTGGCTAGTAGCCACTGAGAACTATGCTCAGCTTTGAAACTCATCTCTTGACCTTGGGAAAGTTGCACTCTTCTCAGGCTAACCTACCTCACAAGGTTGCTATGAGGATAAGATGAGAGAGCAAGGAAATTTGTACCCGATCCTGCATAATTTTGGAGAAGGGGCAGAATCAAAATGTAATCAATCAATCAATCAGTCATTCTCTTCTTTTCCACAACTGTTCCTGGGAGGATCCAATATTGACAATTTTGACCAAATTAGTACAGAACCAATAGGAGAAAGTTGCCATCCTCTCCCAACAGTCACGCCATTCACTGTCAGGTGAGATGAGAGGAATCCAGCTACCTACCTGCTGGTGGAGGCCCGGGTACCAACACTGCTGCTCCCCTCAGCCTGAGAAAGAGAGAGAAAGAAAGAAAGATTAGATTTCCTGAGAACTTCCTCTTTTGCAAAAAAGAAAAAAAAACTGTTTAAAGATTTTGAAACGTTGCAGAGAATGCAACACCCACATTTCAAATGCACAAAGGCCATTCAGGAGGACTGCCACAAGTGGCCACTCCCTCCTAGGGAAGCAGCAAGTGCCCCCCCCTTCCATGGGGTGTGCTTTTAGAACAGGAGAGAAAATCCGCAGCCTTTATTTTGAGAGAGAGAACACATGCAGCCTTCTCAAGGGCCCCAGGAAGTCCCAATATGACAAAGCGCTGGTGATAGCTGGTGAAATTTCATATGCTGGGGTTGAGGGCTGACCAAGATATCCATCGGTCAGGTCGTGGGGTCTCAGCCCTCTGCATAAGCACTTCGTCCACATGAGGGAAAAAACCTAACAGAATATATGCTCCCCTCCTCCCCCAAAAAAACTCCAGGTAGGAGAGCCTTGCTAGAATTTGGGGGGGGGGGCTTGCGCAGATCTGCCTTGCAAATCAGTACACAAAATGTTACTATCCCACTAAAATGTCCACAGGCGAAACTGTCCATACATACGCATGCAAGTCATTTGTACTTGCCACAAAGGGAAAAGGATTTGCCCCAAAGTAAATCAAGTAATTGCAAGAAAAGCAGAACTCAACAGCACTGAAATATGCTAAACATACAGAAAGATGTGCGCTCGCGTGTGCCAAAGGGCAGCAATATTTGGGGAAAGGGCAGGGCTGTCGCTCAGTGACAGAGGAGCGAGCACAGGCTTTGCCCACAGAGGGGCCTGGTCCCAATCCCTGGCAGCATCTCCCGGTAGAGCTCAGGAAGACCCCTGGCCGCTGCCCGAGATCCCAGAGAGCTGCTGCCAGCCAGTGTAGGGAATATCAAGCAAGACAGACCAAGTCCAAGTGTTGGGCTAAGGCAGATTCCTACTAACATGACCTCTCCCCTCCCCCCCGAGCTTCAGATGCTCTTCCAAGCAAGAATAGCCTTCCAGGAGGGCCAAAGCTCTCCAACTGTGGGGCAAGGGACCCCTGCTGGTGTGCAACACATTTTTTGGGGGGGGGACTGAGGTTCCAGGGAGCAAGAGGGTTGCACAGGAGGCAACACCAGGAGCCCCTCGCCTGCCTGCCTTCCTCCCTTCTCTGGCTGAGGTGGCCAGGATGCCCTCCCACAGCTCTCTTCTGACACCAGCGCTGCACCTGCCACCAGTAGCACAGATTGCCCTGCATCCAACTGTGGGCTAAGCAACTTCAGCAATCTCCACACAGGATGCAAACTCACAGCGCCAAAGAAGAGGTGGGATGCTCTGGGGGCAGAAGGAGTGCATGGGAGCAACTAGTCAGCAACGCCCTGCCTGCAGGAGGATCCACCTGGCTGCCCTGGGGGAGTTGCCGAAACAGCCGCGACAGAGAAGCTGCCAGGAGGGCTGGAGAGGGTGTCCAGGGAAGTCCTGGTGAGGCAGGGCACGCCTACCACTTGTGTTCGGCTAGTTAAGGCCAGCATGTCCACAGAACCAACCCCAGGAGGGTGGCAGGAGGAAGTGGAGTGAGGAGAAGAGCCAGCCTTCAGGGGATAGGAAGGTAGCCGTAAGCGAGATGTCAAAGTGAGCCAGAGGACACCCCCCCCCCAGCAGACAACCAGTTTCTGAGATTATACAAGCCTATCTTTGCAAATCATAAAGGCTAGAAAGTTTACAATTAAAGTTGAGCATTTCAGGATGAGGCACTCTCGTGGCCAATACCCAGTTCAGCACTTGTGGGTTAAAACCTCTAACGTGCTGAAGGATGCGCATTTTGAACCTCCATCAAAAGGTTCATTCTGCGCACGAAGAACCAAGAACAGTCCAATCCGTGTCGGATCCTGACGAAACCTAGCTCACCACTGCTGTTCCCTTCTGCCGCCCTCAAAAGAATAACCTGTGCTGCTTCTTTCCAAAATTTAGGAAGCCCCATCTCAGCCCCTCTTACTGCCTCAACTCCACACCTTTTCGTTGATAAAACTGGAATTTCAAATAGCTGCCTATAATGTGAAATTCCCTCCTTTCAAAGTTACTAGATAAAGTGCCCTTAAAAAAAACACGTAAAGAAAGAGGCTTTTCTCAAAAACACAGTATTATTTCAAACCTTGATTTTTTTTTCCATTTCAGAATTTGTGTAAATGTACATTAGGAGACTTCGACTGCATTTCATTTTTTCTTTTTTTGCATGGACAGCAGAAACCAGCCAATTCAGAGACTGCAGGGAAAGAGTTCGATAAAATAACCCCCTTTTTTAATTTAAATGCTAATGCACTGAATTAAAATTTAATAACTGAGGAAATTGAAAAGCCAAGCAGGAATATTGGAAATAAATCCAAGCAGAAACAGCTAAAATTAAAAATTCTAGAGAGTGCGAGGATGGAAGCTAAGCTCCTTTATACGATTGCATTCTCCCACCCACCCCAACACACACATGCACAGAGAGAATGAAGGGGGGGAGAGAGAAATCCTATCTCTGGCTGGCCTTAAGGCAGTAAATCGAAAGCTGGGTGATTTATTGTTCAATTTTCCTGAGGGGGAAAAAGGCTCTCTTTCATGCTGAAATATTTCATAAATTTCAAGCCAGCATAAATTCTTAATTTATGGAGGTCATATTCAGTGCATCAGCACAATTCTGAAATCTTAAAGGAATAATGACAACAGAAAATGAAATTGCAATTTTAGCTATTATTTTTAATTCATCACGTGAAAAACTTCCCAAGCACAGATTTTCCAGCTAGAAAATAACAGAGGCCAGGCTGGAACATATGGAGAGGGAAAGATTAAGAATTCATAATTACAAAGTGACTCTCCTCCTTTTTTCCACTTAAATAAGTTTTTGGTTAAAAATTCCCTCTCATTCCCTGCTCAGAAGAAAGTGGAACAGCTCAGCTAAGAAGGCAATTGCTTCAGTTGGTTCACCAGCCTTTCGCCATCACTGATATGCTTATTTCTTATATACTCTTATACAGCTGTTAGGCTGCAGAGAGGCCATCACAGGACCCATAACGCATAGCAATCCATCAACAACTAATGATTTGTCATGCGTCCACAATGGAGGAGGAAAGTGGGGGTCTGGGGGCTCTTAATACTGGTAGACTGCCCAAAACTTGAGGACATTCTGTGCAAAATTACGACACGTGCATAAAAATGAAGCCTTGAGCAAGGACCGCTGGCCACCCCCACCCCCACCCCGTGACATGATGGGATGGGAAGTGGCAACAGGTAAGAGGGAGCCCCAAAATGGGGGACCAGCTACCTTTGACACTCCCTCAGCCACTGCTCTGCTGCATTTTAATGTAATAATTGTATGGCTGTTATTTCTTTTAGATGATTATTTAACAGTTTCTTATTTAAAGCTGCCCTGTGTTGCAGACTGGAGGAAGGGCGTGACAGAATATCACCTAGTAAATGAAAATAAACTAAATATTGTTCATCCCAGCAGGTTGTTAAGAGAACTTTGCCACTTTAAAAAACCTGGTACCTCAGTTTGCTCAATCTCTCCTCCCCTCGCCACCCTTTTTTCCTTTTGTGTCATTTTTTTAGATCGTAAGCCTAAAGGCACGGACTGTCTTCTTGTTGCTTTTTAACTTATCTTTAAGTGGGGTAAAAAATTTTAAAACAAACAAGGCTACCTAGAGAGGGACTGGAAGGGCATTTGGGTGAGGGTACCCTTAGCATTTTTGCTTAAATAAATTAAAATAAAAATGGAAGGACCCAGTTCCCATGCAAAACTAAGCCAAACCATTGCTTAGTGCAGATTTCCAGAGTGAAAACCCCAGCTGCAGGCCTCCTACCTTGCTCCTGCGCTACCTGAAACTAAGCCCTGGTTTGGCTTACAAACAAACATGGCCTCGTTGTTTAGCTCCAGGCAAGCTATGAGCTGAAACCAAGTTTTGTTCTTGGTTTACTACTTGTGGTTTGTCTGGGGGAGACAAACCATGGCTTAGCTGTGGGTAGCATGGCAACAGCAGGATCTAGGGAGAAGCAGTGTAACTGTGATTCTTGCTCTAGAAACCCACGCACTGTCATGAGCCCCATGGGGAACTCTTGGGAGGACTGGTCTGAGGAGGAGGAGGAGGCAACAGCTTGGGATGTAGGGGAGGGGCCCAGTGGTCTGCCCGCTGACAGCCCTGCCCCTCAGCTGCCAGCTGAGCTCCTGGCCCCTCTGAGTGAGCTGCCCACAGCGGCTGATCCACAGCCAGGTCTGCCTCCTGTGGTGGGTCTGTCCACAGGCCAGGAGGGTATGCCAGAGTTTGGGGGAGACCTGGCAGAGTCATCCCCGCCTCTGTTGCTACAGATGTGCCGTCAGCGGCGCAGGGACAAGCAAACCAAGCCCATTTGCCAGCCTAGCCATAGGAGTGCCCACCTGTTTGCCCAGTCCAAGCTGAGAGAACCTCCCCTGCAAAAGTAGCCGTGCCTACCCCACCCTCTCTTAAGGGGATTCAGGGGGCGTGTCAAGTAGCCACCAAGTAGCCATGCTGCGTAATGCCTTGCAGTGATGCTAGACTCTGCAAGCTGGATCTTGACTGATGTTCAAGTCGTGTGCTAAGCTACGGATTAAAGCCCTTGGCAAAGCTGAGATGAGAGTTCCACGTCTGAGTCTGTTGGTGGGAGACGGACAACACATTTGCTTGTTCACAGTAAACCATGGTTTGGCTTAAGCGTTACCTGAGAATTGGGTTGACGTGTGGAGGGAGAAATAAATTATTTACAGCCTCTAGTCAAGAAGGGGTGCTTTTGGGGGGGGGTCTTTTATGGTATATTACTGATTTTAGTTATTACTGTATTTTCAATATTTTCTTGTAAGCTACCGAGGGAATCTTTTCTGATGGGTTGCTATATAAATCTTGTTTATTTTATAGGTGAATTTCCCAAATAAAATTACATAGCTAAAATTTGGTGACAGCGGAAATCTGTGGCTGCCAACTGTTTGGTTTGGGAAGGAAAGTAGTGCTTGCCCACACACGTCCCGGTGAACGTCCAATGGCTGCGACTGCAAAGAGACACCCTTGCCTCATCCTCCACTCTGACCTACATAGCCAGCCAAGTCTGAAAGGGAACCTGCCTTGGGAAACGTCAAGCAAAAATGCTTTAAAACAGCTTGGCCTTAGAGAGAGAAAGAGAGAGAGAGACCCTCTTGTCAAACATACAGTTCTTGGGAACTGTAATTTGTTTTTGACCGTTGACAATTACTTGCAAACTTTCTGCTATGTAGCCATCACCAGCGACTGGGGGATTTGGACCAGGACCAGGACCCTCAGGAGTGGCAACTAAGGTGGTCTCCTTCAGATGGTTCTGACCTCTGACTCTCGTTGCCCTAACCAATCTGGAGGCCACCCCCTTGGCTCTGGCTGCCTGGCCCTAAAAGTCTCCTGCTTCAAATCCTTCGGAGGACGGAGTTCAACTCAAGGGGCAGCCTGGAGACCTACTACAGAGGCCTGGGGGCTTCTTCCGGCACAGAAGCAAATGTGTGCTTCTCACGCCATTGTGACGCTCTGGATGACGGGAGAGGCCCAGGAGACACACAAGACTCCTGACCTGCTCAGCTCTCTTCTCCCCTAGGAAGCAGGGCAGCACATGCCGCCACCGCCCTGCAGGCTCCTTCAGCTACAGCAGCTGACCTCAGGATTTGGGGACAGGGGACACCCTTCCCGCTCTAAATCACCCCCAGGCATCCCCAATTAGCAGAGCACTTTGCAAAGGACAGTGAAGCGCATATTTCTGCCTAACTAGCCATAGGCCTCAAACCTTCCTGAGGAACAGTTATTTACGGATTCATTAACTACTTTCCCATAAAATGTGCAAAGCAGTGTAGAAAGTTGAAAACCACAGAAAACCACTGCAGTTAAAAAAAATCACTAGAAAAAACACCACTAACAAAGCCAATAATGGGGGACGGGGACGGTTGTGCTAGATAAGACAGGTGGGAGTGGCGGTCCAAAGCACCAACGGGCACAAGGGTGGCCAAGGCAAGCTGGTCTAGGCAAGAGCCTTCCTCCTCCTCAGCTGGCAGCCTGCGGCACTCTGGGCCCCTGAACTGAGGAGGTTCCACACAGCCCCCCCGCCTTAACAGCTGTTGGAGAGGCCTCTTCTCTCCTGTGCATTTGTTTAACCCCCCCCTTTAAGTCATCACCACATCCTGCAACAGCTTCATAAATTAATCATGCATTTTGCAGCCACAATTCCTGCATCTGCAAGTCTTCACAGCAACAACTGAAAAGCCAGACAAGGCAACCTTCCCCAACCTAGCGCCCTCCAAATGTTTTGGACCACAACTCCCAGAAGCACCAGCCAACATGCCTAGGCCAAACAGGTGCCGGTTTTAACAACTCCAATTCTGTACTCATGCCCCCAAGTCACATGTTAACAGGATTCACGAAATGTAAACCTTTCTGATGTGCTTTGAGATGCATTGCTCCAAACTGTGCTTCCCCCCACCAAAAAATATCTTGATAATATTGTAATCCAACACCAAGGAAAATTGAATATGGTCACCTATATACATGATGTAAACCAAGCCAATACAGGCAAATTTATTTTACATAATTCTACCAGAGCATTCTACTCTGGGCCCCACTCTGGACATGGAGAGCTGCTTTTGACCAGGACTCTGCCTCACAATTCTATGAATCAAACTGCTCAGGAACAGACAGTGGCACTGGATGCAGAATCCCCACACAGCCACAAATCTCCCTGGGTGACCTTGAGCCAGTCCCTGCCTCTCAGCCTCAGGAGGCGGTAATGGTAAACCCCCTCTGAATACTGCTTACCATGAAAACCCTGTCGGAATTGACTTGAAGGCAGTCTGTTTCCATTTCCAAGGACTCCCATTCACACCGCCAATAAAATCAGCTGGATTCATCCAAGCAACAAAGGCGTCTAAACGAGGAGGTGCTTCTCAGTGGCAGGACACATAACGTTGCAACCAGGAAGTCCCAGGTTCACTCCACAGCATATTTGGAACGGCACAAAGCCCAGTGCAGCCAAGGTCCCAGGCTCAATCCCCGCCAGCATCTCCAGGTCAGGCTGGACGAGATCTCCTGCCGGGAACCCTGAAGAGCCGCCACCAGTCAGTGTAGTGACCGGATTAAGTTAGACGGATCCCACTTGGGATAAGGCAGCTGCTCATGTTCCTCAGAGCCCCAGCAGATGGCGATGCACTGGCACAACGGCGGCCCCTTGCAGGATGTCTAGGCTCAAGCTAAGCTCACTCGAGTTTCCCAGCATCAGGGCTGGAGGTCTGGAATACCAAAGGGCTCACGCTGCACCTCACAAGCAGCAGGGGGCACCTCAAAGCTGTTGTGTCACACTCCAAACCTTGTGCCCAAATTGCAGCGAGCTGTGTTATGCCACTCTTAGCTCCTTTTTAGCCATCACATCACAGTGCCGTGTAAAAAACTTCTAGGGCAGCCCTACTGCTGGAGCAGGCCAAAGGGGCTGCTGCCCGTCCAGCCTGCGGCTTCGCACAGTGGCCAACCAGATGCCCCAATGGGAAGACCTCCAGCAGCGCATGCACACAGCAGCAGCAGCAGCAGCAGGGCTCTCCCAACATGGGATCCCCAAACCACTGGCGCCCAGAAGTGCAGTGGCCCCAATACTGGAGGTGGCTGACACAACGGTCATGGCCAGAAGCCGGCTGAAGCCTTATCCTCCATTAAGGCAATGACAGCCTTACAACCACTTCCGGAGAGGCTGCTGTGCTAGTTCACTCGACTCTACTCTGGCCTTTGACACCTGAGACGTACATTGTTAGGATCCACCCTATTTTGTGATTCTAGCTGTTTTTAATGCTGTATTTTAAAACTGTTGTAGCCCGCCCTGGGACCTTTGGGTGAAGGGCGGGTAATAAATGTTGTTCATCATCATCATCACTTGACGAAGGACTAGAGTCCATGAAAGCTCATGCGTTAATAAATTTGTTAGTCTTTAAGGTGTCACAAGATTGTTGTTTTCATTAGATCATTGATTTTGCTATTCAAAATGAAGATAAAACCCCAATATTCCCAAACATCCACCCATCACATCCCCAAAAGAACCACCAGTTTTTAGGCAAAAACACAAACTAATTTGAACCTGGGCGAGCTCTACAGTAAATCTACCGTGCTGCTGCCAAGAAGGTATCGAAAGAGAAACACCATCCTCAAGACTTAACAGAAAGATAGCACAGGGGCAGCAGGGGCAATCAGGTACAGAAGGAAGGTTGGGAAATTGCAGAAAAGCAAACTGAATCCCTTGCCAAGCAGTCTCTCGATGCAGAAGATGTTGCAGGAAAATTCCACACCTGAGCAGGTGTTTGTAGTTTCCTCTCTTCCCCTGCCCCGCGGTGGAGCATCTGCAGAGCTTTGCCAAAATATGTGACGGAAGATGAAGTTTTAGATCTGACAAGTTAAAAAGTAACTGTCCCCAGGGCAAGATGGCATCCACCACAAGAGCTCTTAAAGAACTCCAATGTGAAACTGCTGAACTATTAACTGAAATATGTAGCTTATCACCAAAACCAGCCTTGCTGCCAGAGGGATGGAACGTAGCCAATTTTAACACCCATTTCCAACCCTTCAAATGGCCAAGGAAGTTGTAGACATCGCAGTCTAAGCTCTGACACAATCCCGTGAGGTGGAAAGGAGAGCAAGACTGGGACTGAACCCCACACAGCCTTCGCCAAGCGGGTGACGCTGGGGCTGGTGAGAGCTGGAGTCCAAAGCATTTGCAGGAGGCTCTTCTTGCCCAATGCTACGCAGTCTCTTAGGTATCCTGTGGAATGTCAGAAAGGGTGCCAACAGTGGGAGGCAAGAGAGGGGCGCCACAAACCTGCCACCGGTGGCACAAGGGCACCCTTCAAGTCTCCTCTGGTGCCCACAGATCCTCTGATCCCACCCCAGCCATGAGGTGGTGACTTCTGTCTCCCTTGCAAAGTACACAGAGGTGAAGGGGGTAGATGTTGTCCCCCCAGTTCCCCTCGGCTAATCGGGGGGCAGAGAGGGCTCTAGGACTGCAGAGCAGCTCTGTTGTTGCATCAGCCAGAAACAAACTCAGGCTGAGCTTTGCTGCCCCCTCCCCAGTCATTAGCCCCACCTGCACTGGAAGAAGCTCCTTGAATGAGAGGGGCCCAACCCAGTCCGACTGGGATGGAGCGTCTGGCCTCACTGGGTCTTCTGCAATGGAGTCCTCAGAGCCTTAGGGTAGCAGGGCCACCTTCGTGAGTTGGAAGGGCATTCTCCTGACAGGCTCTTCCTGTGGAAGGGCTCCTGCAGCTCGCCTTGCCTGCCATTCCCCTCCTGGTCTGCAGCCCTCAGCCGCATCACCAGAAGAAGGGGGCCAGACTGCTGCCCCTGCCTGCCTCCTGCAACTCCAGGCGCTTCCTCAAAGCTCAGGCTAATCCCACCAGATGCAGCTTTTCCCCAGATCCCTTGGAAAAGCAAAGCGTGCACGGCACACTCAGACTCGCTCCTCCACCCCACCCCAAGTCTCTGTATGGGGGTGCAGATCTGAGGAGGAGGGAAGAAGCAACCAGGGTGGGCGGCATCCATGGCACTCCCTCAAAAGCCCAAATGTGCCCACAGGGCGAAAAAGGCCAGCACATTCCTTTTCATTCCTAAAAGCCCCTAGGGAAAAGCCCCCTCCCCAAAGGCCCTACAAGAAGCCTCTGGACTGAAGAGGTCACGTCTTCCTGCAGTTTCCGGGGGCGGGTTGACCTATGTAACTGCCAGTGAAATCATGATTTAAAACGGAGAATTCTTTTTCAAATTTTAACTAAAAGTTTCTCATTTTGAAATTCATATACTGCCTAATCAAGCAGGGATGCTCGGTGGCTCCTATAACAACGGACACACCATGGTTTGCAATGAGGAGGGGCCTTTGTATCAATGAGGGCCCTAGAAGACAACACCTCCAGCACTGCAGCCCTCGCACACTGCAGGGTCGGTGTTTCCACACAGGATCTTTACTCCTGCAGAGACAGGAAGGTTCTTCTGAGCTCCTCTAAAGAAGAGGATGGGTCAAGAGAGTCATGAAGCCACCTGCAAGGTGACTTGGACGTTCCTCTGAGGAGGAGGAAGGTAGCACGGCCTCAGTTCCCAAGGGACTTCCAATTTCCTGGCTATAAACATCAGGACAAGGGAAATCTGCCATCGGCCTGGTCGGTGCCTTCTTGTTTTAACCTTTAAATGCCTGCTAAAATATTTTCTATGCCAACAAGCTTAGGAAGGCAATTAAGAAGATATTTATAGTTCCATAATTGCTGATGA
Source organism: Rhineura floridana (assembly GCF_030035675.1). Classification (NCBI taxonomy): domain Eukaryota; kingdom Metazoa; phylum Chordata; class Lepidosauria; order Squamata; family Rhineuridae; genus Rhineura; species Rhineura floridana. Next base: position 595,412 of record NC_084499.1, on the reverse strand, counting down.
TTTCTGATTTTCATTTTTTACATGGTTTTTATTGGTTTATATATGTATGGTTGTTCTAAACTGCTCTGGTTTTTTTTTAATGAAGGGTGATATGCAAATGCTTTATAAATAAATCTGTGGCCCTCCCAGCATTGCTGGGCTCCAATTCCCATCAGCCCCTGCCAGCATGGCCAGCGACGGTGAGAACTGTAGTTCAGCAACATCTGGAGGGCCAGAGGTTCTCTCCCCCCCAAGCTCCATGATCCAAAATATATTGCAAACAAAATGTTAACAATTTATATTTTTTAATGCAGTTTTTAAGAACAGGGAAAGCAGCAGAGGAACAAACTAAGCCAATCTCAAAATAAGAGACCAGAAAGTAGAACATTTTTTCCTCCCCCAAAATCTCAAGATGGAACAATAATTATAGGGCAAAAGACAGTCTAAGATAGCCTTTTAAAAAAAGAGTACGGAAAAAAAGCCAAGCTTAATGTGGAAATCTTAGAAATTCTTGTTGCAAAATAACTCCCATCAGCCGACCACAAAGGCTATAAATACCCTACGATTAATTTCCCAGGCGGGTATAAAAATAAACAAACTCCAAGTTTACCAAAAGGGGGGGGGAATCAGAATTCTGTTTTATTTCGAGAAAGGGCGAGTTTGTCTGTATCCTAGACTGGTTAGTGGAATGTGAAAAATTAGCACAGTAGTGCACAAAAATCGGGAGGGCGGAGAGAAAGAACTGTGTGAGGAGTTTTAGTCTAGACCAGCTAAACCCAACGGGTGTTATCCATGCTTGTTTTTGTAATCTACCCACCACCTTCCCAGGACCCTCATGGCAGCTACAAGCAAGGCACACTTCTGGTCTTCCTGGACCAGCCGGAACGGAGCCAGCGCAGCAAGATCTCTCTGCTACGGAGGCTTGAGGTGAGCAGCACAATAAGCAGAGTTTCTACAATGGGGCCCACCAACACTCTTGCATGGGGGTTCCCAAACTGTGCTCTGTGGACCGCCAATGGTCTGTGAGCTTCATCCAGGTGGGTCCACAGTGTGTCGGTGGATTTGTAGTGGCAGGTGGCACATCTACGACATGAAACGGTCATACTGATTTTTAATTTTGTACTTTTGTTGCTTCTTTCACTTCTTGTATTGAACGTTATTATATTTATTTTTTATTTATTGTATTTATTTATTATTAGATTTATATCCCACCTTTCCTCCCAGTAACAGTCTAGGGCGGCAATTACAGGGCGGTATTACAATTTGATATCTATGGAGTGCAATAAAATACAATATATAGAAGTAACAATACAAACACAATTAAAAACCAGACAGTATCAGACACACTGTGGCATTACAATTACTACAACAGGCAGAAAAACCATCAGGTGGTCCGCCAAGACCCTCAGAAATTTTCTAGTGGTTCTGTGGGGCAGAGGAGTCTGGGGGCTGCTACTCCAGCCCACCACGGGAAGCACTGGCTCATTGCAGCCGCACACACTCCAGGCCAGGGTACTAGTGTGGTGTTCTGCTTTATAGTATTAACAATTTCCAGACAATGGCAGAGTTGCTGGCTTTGGGTTTGATCACTGACGCAGGGCCACCTGAGTAAATGGCAGAGCAAAACAGTTCCAACACAAGGCCAAGTCATGGTTTGTAGAGATGTCTTAACAAACACTGCCTGATGAACTATGGTTTTCGGATGGCTGAAGTGCTGACTTTGTCTTCCTAAAACTCTGACAGGTGCTCTGCCTCAGGACTCCAGACACCAATACCAATAACCAACCCACATTCCACTCACCCAGAGGTGCAGCCACGGAGCACCAGGAATGCAGGGACACCAAGCGAGGCAGGGTCCATACCCCAAAGTGGCACAAGGGTGGCCATGCACCCTCCCTCAAGCAAGCGCAAGCAGGGAGAGTGCCGTGGCCCTCTTTCTAAATTCACTGGAAGAGCACCTGAGTGGTCCCCCCCTTCCCCTGCCCTGTCCTCATAAATGCCTACCCACGGTGCCTCCATGAGGGGGCAGCAACCGTGGAGGTGCCGCCGGCTGCCTGTCATGGAACAGACACAGGATCGATGCAGCTCTTGACTTGCACTCCCCCCTTGTTCCAGACAATGTTGGGTGCTGGTCCTGGTATACCAAGCCCCAAATGACCTGGGATCCGAACGCCTTTCTCTAGCTTATGATCGGAGGCCCCACTTGCTGTATCCCCACTGCAGGCAAGACGGAGGGAGCAAAGGCGAGCGGCCTGCTGCTTCTGGAACTCCCTCCTCCCAAGGGATTTCAGGTCGTTCCCTTCCCTGGCCGTGTTTAGGTGGAACCTGGAGACATTTATATTGCCCCAGACCTTTGGAAGAAGATAAGCACAGGCAGTTCTTATAACTGTCATTTTAATTATTGTATATTGGGTAAGACTTTATATTGCTAGCCCCTGGGCACCTTTTGAGGAAGAAGGGCAGGGTACACATAAATAAAGGCTGCCATCCTTGCCACTCATGTTGCCTCCTCCTTGCTGGTGTGAGAGGGACGTACCTGGTCCACCAGGCTCCAGCTGGCCTCAAGATGAGGTTCTGATGGGGGGGGGGCAGCATGGAGCTTGTGGCAATCTGGGGCTCTGTGGGACTGAAGGGATCCCCATTTGGGATGGATATGGCCACCGTGGCCCCCGAGGCAGTTGGGGGCGGTGGCAGGGAGAACAATGAGGATCTGCTGTGAAGATGCCCAGCAGACAAGTCTGGCAGGCAAAAGAGGGGGGGAGTCGTCTCAAGGGGCTGGCTAGCACATGCAGAATCCTGGCTATTTGCTCACACAGTGCACACCCCATACATACATAAATTGCTTCAGGCACACACTCTCGTAGTGTGTTGGGGCTTGGGGGGGCTCCCCGCCATCCTGAGACCTCCTGCATGTGACACTAGAGCTGTTCCTGTGGGGGTGGGAACAAAGAGGGCCCCCGTCATGTGTAGGTTTTCAGTCATCATTGAAAGGGTGGAGAGATGCCACTTTTAATCAATTAAACTGGTAAGATTAACTGACTAAAACTATTTTAGTCAAATAAAAAGACACCCTCCCCCCCAAAAACAATAGTTGGTCAACAATTTGTATTTTCTAAAAAGTTAATTATTTTAACAGCCTACGAACAGGTGCTCTAAGGAAAGAGGCACTCCTGTGCAAGAGGGCAGGCCTCTTCCAAGGTGGCACCTATGCCCATAAATAGCGAATAGCGAGCTCTCTCCCCCCTCACTACACATCTAATATATTAGTCCTGTGTAGATTTAATTCATTGATTAGGAAGATACAAACTTACAGCAGCTTCAGGAAACGATGACGATCTTGGCCTCGACTGGAACTAAGTCCTGAAGTTATCAAAGCCCCCCAGGCACGAAACTCCGGGAAAACCGTCCTTCAAGGTTTTGCCACATTTTCCTGTTCAGCCCTGACATTGGCACATCAAGTAAGATGGAGTTTGGGGTGGTGGAGGAGATAAATTCCATCACTACCTTTAGGCCTTGCAGCATGTGATTTATCCGGGGGGGGGGGCTGGAAAGTTCAGGAAACAAATGCAACAAAACAGCCTGTGGGTGAGGGCAGAACTCTCCTGCACTCAGAGACAGAGTGTGATCATCTGTCCAGAAAGGGGAAAGCAAGTCCCCATTTTGTCAAGGAAAAAAGAAGAAAGTAGCAAGTAAAAAAGGAGGGCAAAGCAAGAAGCAGGTAGGAGCAGCCCTGCAGCAGGATGAGACCCACAAGGGTCCCTCTGCTCCAGCCCCCGGCTGCTTCCCACAGCAGCCAGCCAGATGCCCTGCCCAAGAAGCCCACGGGCAGGCCACAGCCCTTCCCTATCATCTGTCCCCAGGATCTGGCATTCTGAGGTACACTCCCTCTGACCATGGAGGTTCTACTTTGCTTTCATGGCTTAAAAACATTAATAGAGAAAAGCTCAAGAGTGACCTTTACTCAACAAGACCAAAAGGGCTGTCTAGCATCCAGCATCCCGATTTCCACACTGGCCAACCAAATGCCTCACAAGCCGGGCTTGGAAGGTGACCCCCCCTCTTCCCTCCCCCAAGTGTTGCTTCTCCCCAACTGGGACGGACATGAAGCAGGATGGCCAACCTGTGCCCATGCAGGTGGTAAAAGGGGGGTTCACTCACTTTGGGCTTCCTACCCCCACTGCAGCCTCAGATAAATGACCCCTGCGGGAATGTGGCTCTCATCAGAAAAAAGACTGGCCACTTTTGAAGTCAGAAGCCCAACCAAAAATTAAATGCTTCCACTCCTTACCCTGTCAAATACTGACTCTAAAAAAGATAAAATGTTTTGAGAGCGTCATTTTTAAAGGAAAATATTATTTTCCAAACAAGGCAAGAAAACAAGTCACCCACATGAGCAGATGCTGTTTTTGCATCTCCGCCCAATGCCCTAGGTACAGCACTGCATCTGATAAAACAGTTTGGAATTGTTAGAAGCAGGCAATGCTTGGCTTCTAAAAAATAAATAAAATACAATTAAACACTAGAAAGGAAAAATATCCTAAACAAAGATGTGCTGATTGCAAAGGAAATTAGTTTTATGTCATGATGGACAGTCACCCATCACCCATCACAGAACTAAACTTATGTGATTTTATTGCCATAGGGATGCTGCAATCGGCCCCAGAGCAAACTGACTTTAAAAGGGATTAAGACACATTTACGGAGGAGGGGGTCTACTGCCAGCTATAAGCCATATGGAACCTCCATGCTTAGAGGCAGTCCATCTCTAGAACCCAGATGCTGGAGGGATGCTACCTTCAAGCCCTGCTTGTGCTTTCCCTGGGCCTCTAGCCGGCCTCTGCTGAAGAAGGGGACTCAATGTGAAATGGTCCAATCTTAGGGCCAAGAGCCATTTCCGTAATATTTGACGGTACGGTATGCTTGACAACCTTAAAAAGGCTTTGTTCTCTTCAGGTAAAGCAAGCCCACAATAACGGATGGTAAAGGACACATTGGGGCTTGCTCGAAAGTCCTGGGGCCAATCACCCAGGCTCCAGGGAGCCAATACAGCGGCCACACTGAGCCACTCAGCCAAATATAGCCTGCTCCACCGCTGGAAGTAGGGGGCCATGACCTCCATCACCCCAGCCAGCACAGCCGTGCTGGGCAGCCACAGTCCAAAGCTGGAGGGGGGGCAGGAGCAGCGGCCCCTCCTCATGGTCCGGGCGCTCAGGTCAGAATTCAAGCCCGCCCCAAACCCTTTCTACATCCCCCATACAGCCTCCACTCAGGGATCTTCCCAACTCCCCACTGGTTCTTGCCAACCAGTAAAAACAACCTTTTGGGGAGGATTAAAGGAAAAGGCCCAAACATCTTTTGTTCCTTCCACTTAACAAAAGTCTGGCCCACAAACCCGTCCGTCCTGTTCTCCCCCCCCCCCGACCTCCGTCTGCAAAGCTTGGGGGGGGGGGAGGGAACTGAGAACGTTCCAAAACAATAAAAGGCAGCTGCAGAAACCAAGAAGCCCAAGAGAGAAGCCACCACCACTGGGGTCCAGAGAAAAGTGGCTGTGCCCACTGGGGCTGGCAAGGCGGAAGGCAACGGCAGGGAGCCCAATGACCAGCAGGAAGGCACGTGAGGGGGTGGCTGAGGCTGCTAGAGCAGGGCCCGTCCTCCAATTAGGCCAGCCGCCACTGTTAAATGTAGGGACTGCTTGTGGTGGAGCAGGCCAGGCCCTGGCCCCTGGAAATTCACACACGGCTTCGCTCCTGAGGGGGTGTCCCGCTGAAGGCACCTCCGGGCCTCTGAAGCAGGACATTTTCCACTCACTGCTCCCGGCGCCTCCTCTGGGTCAAGACCGGGATTGCACTGGGGCACCTGTCTGGTCGGCCTCTCCTTCCACTGATCTGGGGGGGGGGGGCTCCTAGGCAGAGGCTGGTCCGCTTCCCCTCCCCAACTTGTTCGGTTCAGGGAGGAAAGAGACACTCTTTCCCCCTCCCCCTTTCCAGTCGGGGCACCCCCTCTGCAGCCTGGTGGTACTTCTCACGAGTCACTGCATCTTTCTTTGGCCTCTGGGCATGTGGCTCTTCTTGAGAAATAAGGGGTGGGAGTTTCACCCCTTCTGCTCTCTTCCCTGAGCCAACGTCATCTTCCTGGAGGCTCCCAGGCTCTCCTCCACGCCCCCCCACCTACCTCAGGACTGGGTTGCAGCCAGAAACATCTGGGCTCTGCAGGGGTGACAGCGCCCCACTCCCACTGCGGAGCATCTGTGGCAGCCTTCCTGAGCCTTTGCACTCCCCACGATAGAGGTGGATTCCACCGCCATGGATTTCTTTCCAAGGCTTCTGGCTTCTAGGGCAGCCACCCCTTGCCCCCTCTAGACCACTGGCATAACTCTCACGGCCACCTCATTTTCCTCATCTACAGGCAGCCCCTTGGCTAGGGCACTCTTCCATCCCTAGTACTACACTCGGGGTCAAATATCCTACCATTTTCTAACCTGTTCCTATTTCTGTACACCCAAAAAGAAATGTGAAGGCCTGGAAAAATTCAGAGGGAAAAGTGGTGGTGGTGGTGTTTTCCCAATTTTTCAGGGGGGAAAAAAAGCTTTGGTGATTGAATTTTTCCAGATTTTCCCCAGGCTTTCACATATCTAAATAAAACAAAACACTTTTGCTAGAATGGGGCGGGCAGGGAATAAAACTTTTCCAGATTTTCAAAAATGTCAATCCAGGTCCACCATTTCCTAGGACCACAATATTCTCAAAAACACACCAAGATTTAGAGCCCGCTGCTTTGCCACCATGTGTGATGGCCACACCCAGCCCCTCTGGCTGCCGGGGGAAGGGGGATCCAGCCGCACCCCTCCAATCACCCCCCCTTTAAGAACATGCTGCCACCAAGTTGCTTTGTTTTTAAGATGATTTATTGATGTTTTTAGTGTTTTACTGCCTGTCTGCTGCCCTGGGCTCCTTTTGGGAGGAAGTGCGAGATAGAAATTTAATAATGAATAAATAATAAGGGGGATTTCAGTAAAAGGGTGCCCCTTATTAATCAGCCCAGTAACAAAAGCAATAAAAACCTTCCTGGCATCTCCCCGAAGGCTCTCAATCGCAATTTGGCTTCAGGAGTGGATGGTGAAAAGAGAGAGACAGACCATGCCAGGTTTATAAAACAAATAGTTTACTAAAACAGAAAGAAAAACGTGAGGACAGATATGCAATACAGAAAAAAATTACAGGAAAACTGTATATTCCCTTTTGGAGCAAATTAACAAAATGGATTAAAACACCATCCTCTGTCCCTAGTCTAAAACAATCCCTCAACTCACCAGGCTCTAGGGAGAATCTTACTCTCGAGTAGCTGCCTTTCCTCTTGGCTGTTGCCTCTATCTCCCAGGCTTACAGAGCTTTTCATTATCACCCTGAGATCCACCTTGGTCTAAAGGCTTGTTAGAGCTATAACCCTCCAGGATGGTTGCTCCTTGATGAAGACTCCCCCACCCCTTGACAATCATACGCCCCACCCGAGCAGGACAGGAGGGGATGTGACTTCCCACACAGAGACAATGGTGGCTACAACGCCTAGATAGTGGTGTCCCCAGGGCAGGTCATGTGATCAGCCAGACCTGGTAATCTGGGCAGGTTAACCCTATAATCCCCCATGATTATAAAAGCATGCACCCCCAGGCACCTGGTTGGCCACTGTGAGAACAGGATGCTGGACTAGATGGACCACTGGCCTGATCCAGCAGGCTCTTCTTATGTTCTTATGTTATGTTCTTATTATATTCCACAAAAAGGCATAGTCCGTATCAACAGTGCAGGACAGCCAAACGGGTAGAGGCGTCTTGCTGCTAGTGCAGCAGTTCCCAAAGTTTTTTCCTCACGGACTACTTGAAAATTGCTGATGGTCTTCGCAGACCACTTAACGATTTTTCTGCCTGTTGTAGCAACTGTAATGTGCTGTCCTGGATGCTGTATGGATTTTCATTCTATTTTAATAGCTTCTTTTGTTTCTTATGTTGTATTTTATTGCATTACAATTTGCATTCCACAGAATTAAATTAAAAATTAGCATGGATATTTAATGTGGACATGCTGTGGACGACCGGTGTCCATGGACCATAGTTTGGGATCCTCTGCCCTAGTGTGGATGCACATGAAAAGGGAGGCGCCACACAATGCCACAGCCTGCAGCTGCTCCAGAGGGACAGTCTGAGGTGCTGATGATGGACTGCAGGATAAATTTGTTTTCCTAACACATATTTTGCCAAAGGGTTATCCTCGCAGAGTTTAAACCAGCAAAGGCCCAAGCTACTGCCCAATAAATGGACACAGCCTACAAGGGAGGCCACAGCACTGCTCAGCAAGGTGCCAGCGAGGGTGGGAGGCGACTTGTGGGTAGCGGGTGCCCCTAAGCCTGGAAACACAGGAGTCTGGCCAAGTGAAGGGGGGCTTCCTGGCTCAGCCCCTTGGCCACAAGACCAGCTCTCGGCTCACACAAACACCAGCCCAGGCAGAATCCATGCTCAAGCTATAGCCCATTTTAGCCCCAATGAGAAAGACAAGTTAGTTTGTTTGCTTGCTTTTTTGTTTGTATCCCGCCCTTCCTCCCAGAAGGAGCCCAGGGCGGCATACCATTCTAACCTTGCACTTCAGAGTTGATAGTAGTAGTAGTAGTATATAAGATAGATGCATCTCTTTGTGATGTGACTGACATGGTCTTGTAGACCCAGGCGAAAATATTTGCTCTGTGGCATCTTCTACAATGGAAGCAGGTGCAAAAATAAAATAAAAACACACACACCATTTTGCTTTTCCACAATTTTCCTGGCTTCCTCAAAGCTCTTTTTACACCTCTGGAATCAAACAAGTCCCGTAGTCTCCCTCGATCTCTACAGCTGATGTACATTAATAATTTTTTAAAATTATTCTTAGGGATGCATCTTTAGCAGTTCCAATCTTCAAAATCCCTCCTTTGCTTGACTTGCCGTAGGTTTACATGCAATGCTAATGTTGTGAGGAGTGTTGCAGAGGAAAGGCTGGGACTGAGCAGAACTTGAGGGGTCAAAAGTTGCGATTTTGAAGCTCAGCCCTTTCCCCCATCAGGGCTTGAGGTCTGGAGCTGAGCAGGCAAGCCGGCACTCAGAGGACAGCGGAGACCATTGTTTAGCAGCTTTCACAGGGCTGGCTGGAGTCCTACTGGCTCCTCCTTGTGTCACTGGATTTTGCTAAATGGGCAGCTGCAACACACATGCTGGCCACCTGCAGTGGGGGTGCCAAAGAGCAGCAGCTCCCTCCTCAGGAGAGTTAAAGGCCCCGGATGCCACTGCCAGAGTCCCTGGGTTGAGAACCCTTGTGGTTAAGAGAGCCTTAGACTCCTGCAGGCAATTTGCAGGAACGCTGCCAGCTGCCTTAGATGGGTCAAACTCATTGTCTCTCCAGTCAACTACTGTGGACTCAAGAGCAGCTCCAGCTCTTAGGAAGAGGCATTTTTAAACTGGGATTGAACTTGGCCCTTTTTAAACTGGGATTGAACTGGGGATCTTCTGCAGCAAAGTGTCCTGGCTACCCCCTTAGGAACCAGATTCAGGATCACTGACGCACTTTTCTCCATCACCTTTAATGCACAAGTGGTACAAAGATCAGACTAACTCCGCTAGGCATTACTGAACACAGCTACTCAAGTGGAGAAGTTGCCATAATAATCTGACTCGCCCCCAAAGACCCCTTAAATAGGATCGGGATGGGACCACTACTTGAGCAGGAACTGTCTCTCGCATCCAGACTGGGCAAGCAACTGGGCGCCCCTGCGAGTGGGCTGCAGGCCAGACTCAATCTGTTCCTGCCCATGCAGGCAATGGCACATCCTTGGCGAAGGAGGCGGAGACGCCTTGGCCAGCTTATCCTCAGGACCCTCCTCCTCCTCCTCCTCGCACTCATCTATGGTGGGAGGGGGGACTGGAAGTGGTTCAGGAGACAGCAGACACTCTGGAGGCGAGACAGCTGGGGGTTCACCTGGTAAGCCTGCCTCACCCGCGCAGCTGCACCTCGGAGATCTTCTCCAGCATCACCGGGACCCCTGCAGACCACCAGGCCCCTTCCCTTGGACCCCGTCCTCCTCTCTGGAGCTGCGTGGCCAAGAGTGCTCCACAGCCTCATGAGACCAACCAGCTGCTCTGCCACTGATCTGCAGGCTCTCCCCAATTAATTAACTAATTAATATTATTCAAGGCAGCCAAGCAGCCTCCCATCCAGGCAGCAGCCGGATGAGAGCAGGCCCTCCTCAGCCCCAGACAGGCCGCTGCATCATCTGCTTTCAGGTCAGGAACACGATTATGCTGCCTGCCCAAACATAAGGCAATGTGGAGTTGGAGAAACCTTGGTGCATCAAGTGTGGCTTTTAAAGGCCAGCCCTGCTCTCCAGGAAGCCCCCCGAGAGAGAAAATCCTCCCCGTTTCCCAACTGGATAAAAGAGAGTTAAGATTCAGTGGCAGCAGAAGGCCTTGGAAAGAAAAGGCCACTGTCTCCCCCCCTGCACCCCCAATACACACCCCAGACTTGTCTTTATCAAAGGAGTAACCCCTCAGGAGTCCTGCTAAAACTGGCCAAATCCCCACAGAGGAGCAGGCAGAGGTGGTCCTTCTGGAGTTTACACCCGGACCCCAACTAGCTCCTCCACGGCTGCTACATTTCTGCGCTTCCTGTCTGCCCCTGCCCTGCTTTTCACTCTTTGCCAGGAGCTCTAATTTAAGCCCATTGAAATGAACACATTTAACCTTTCAGAGAGTTGCTTTCTCTTAATGAATACACAGCAGCTCCCTATTCATTACAGCCAGGAGGAAAAAACAGCAAATCTGATTGGGCTGCATTAAGCCAACAGAAGGAGCCCAGTAAAAGCCACAAGGGGGAAGAGGTGACCCTCACCCCCTAAAATGGCCAGATTATCTGTGGTTCATCCAAACGACATTAAATCTCAGGAAGATGCCAGGTGATTGGACACGAGTTTTGATTGCTGTTTGGGGGGATCAATTGCCTGTTGATCAATTGCCTGTGCACCAGCCATGGAGTTCTGCAGATTCAGGCCCACAGTAAGGCAGACTCCCAAGAGATTCAGCCAGCGAACCTCTGACTTGGCCCAGGACAGCAACATCTGACGCAGCCAAGAAGCCATTCTACATCCACTACACACCCTTTGGCCTCTGCTTGCTCCAAACCCTGCTTGCTCTGGCACAGGTCAAGGGCACCCTCTCTAGGCAAGAGTTCCTGTGGCCCAGACCTCCAGGTGGGAAGTGCAGCTCTGCTGAACAGGTGACGTCACAAGGACAGGATCCTCACCTGGCCTATGCAGAGGCCTCCAATTGCCTGCACACTTACAGGGCCCAACACCTTGTTGTTTTCTGTGTCTCCAAAGGGCTTTGAGATAACTACTTCCTTACAGGCCGAACCACCTAAACAAGCCTTTCCCAACTGGGTGCCCTCCAGATGTTTCGGGCGACCTCGCATCAGGCCAAGGCAGTACAGCTGTATGGTGATGGGGCTGATGGGAATTGTCGTCCAAAAGATCTGGAGGACACTAAGTTTTATCACCCTATTTATTTAATCTGTACGCAGAACATAGCATACGGAAAGCGGAATTGGACCAAGATGGAGGAGGTGTGAAAATTGGAGGGAGAAATATCAATAATTTAAGATATGCAGACGATACCATACTACTAGCAGAAACCAGTAATGATTTGAAAAGAATGCTGATGAAAGTTAAAGAGGAAAGCACAAAAGCAGGACTACAGCTGAACGTCAAAAAGACTAAAGTAATCACAACAGAAGATTTATGTAACTTTACAGTGGACAATGAGGACATTGAACTTGTCAAGGATTATCAATATCTTGGCACAATCATTAACCAAAATGGAGACAATAGTCAAGAAATCAGAAGAAGGCTAGGACTGGGGAGGGCAGCTGTGAGAGAACTAGAAAAGGTCCTCAAATGTAAAGATGTATCACTGAACACCAAAGTTAGGATCATTCAGACCATGGTATTTCCAATCTCTATGTATGGATGTGAAAAAAAGCTGATAAGAGAAAAATCAACGCATTTGAAATGTGGTGTTGGAGAAGAGCTTTGCGGGTACCATGGACTGCAAAAAGGACAAATAATTGGATGTTAGAACAAATCAAACCAGAACTATCACTAGAAGCTAAAATGATGAAACTGAGGTTATCATACTTTGGACACATAATGAGAAGATGTGATTCATTAGAAAAGATAATAATGCTGGGAAAAACAGAAGGGAGTAGAAAAAGAGGAAGGCCAAACAAGAGATGGATTGATTCCATAAAGGAAGCTACAGACCTGAACTTACAAGATCTGAACAGGGTGGTTCATGACAGATGCTCTTGGAGGTCACTGATTCATAGGGTCGCCATAAGTCGTAGTCGACTTGGAGGCACATAACAACAAAAGTTTGGGAAGACTGCCTAAATGAATCCAAACAGCAGTTAAGGAGCCGCCAGCAGGGAAGACTCCACCCCACACACAGACCAGGCAAGAGACGAAAGAAGAACCTAGGAGAACTCGCACAGCTACGGCAGCGTGACAAGCGTGGCAAGAGTTACATCTGTGCATGCTGTTTGCCAATCTCGTGGCTGCGTGATCATACCTACCCAGCCTGTTCAGACACCTTACACAAAGTAATAATGGATGTTGTTTGGTTATTTTATTGTTTGTTTGTTTTGTTTTCTTGATTTATTGTATTGTATTTATACATTGCTTGTTTTTTATCTTTTTGTACACCGCCCAGAGAGCCTTCGGGCTTAGGGCGGTATATAAATTAAATAAAATAAATAAAATAAAAATAAATTCTTACAAACACAACTCACTCATTTTCACACAGCCCTTCAAGACCTCGGCCACAACATTCTCCTTATTGGAACTGCACACCAGGCTGCACTTCCAAGAGCAGGAACATATGCTACTATCCCAGCTCCTGGGTGTACATATACATTTTTAACATTTATAGTGCCCTCGTATCAGAATCATTCCAAAATAAACCGCACATAGTGTAATCAAAAGGCCAAGAGGACAGCAGGCTTGTGATATTTCTATGTAAAATTCAGACAGACACCATCCTTCTCCAATGTATGACCACTCAGGGGTTGCTGAGCTCCAACTCCCTTTTGCAGCCAGCAGGATCAATGGTCATGAATTATTTATTTATTAATTTATTTAATTATCCTGCCTTTCCTCCCAGCAGGAGCCCAGGGCGGCAACAAGGCACTAAAAACACTAAAACATTATAAAAACAAATCTTAAAATACATTAAGACAAAACAGAGTTAAAAACATTTTATAAAAGGGTTAAAAACATTATTAAAAAACATGAATGAGCGGAGTTACGATCCAGCAACACCCCAAAGGTGTCTACAAACGAAACACAAGTGAGACACCCTCTAGAATTCATGGCAAGTATCATTTATTGGGGTTTGTGTCATAACCAGGCAGCAGGCAGAGAGTCCTTAGAGAACAAGCCAGACACCCCACAGGTCTGGGACCTTGAGAAGCAGGCAGGGCCCCCTGGATCCAATGTTGGGGATTCCCTTGAGGAGCCCTCCAGGTTGATACCTGATGAAGAACCTCTGGAAACATCAAAGGAGGAGGAGGAGCCGCCCCCCAGTCCTCAAGTGCACCGGCGCCAAAAGCTTTGGGTCAAGACTGAAGAGCGACTCCACAGTATGTGTCTTATGACCCAGAGTCACCGGTTCACTCGTGACATAAGGGGTTCCTGATACTCCTTCACTGCCAGCAGCTGTGGGGTGGTGTAGGAGGCCAGAGTATATCAAGCCTCCCTCTTGAGACTTCTAGTTGTCGGAAATAACCCTGGTCTCTGGCCCCGTTTCTTTCTCCCTGCCTTGCCGTGCTGCACCTTGCCTGAACTCCCGGTGACCTTGGCCATGGACTGTCTCTGGATCACGTTTGCACCTAAACTGATCCTCTGTGCTTGACTTTGGCTGCTTTGGACTGTGCTGCACCTGCAACCCTGCCCTCCTTAGTGGATAGTACTTTGGTGAAGGCTTGGATCTCCTGTGACTGGGCCCTGAGCCCGAGGGCATCTCCTGGAACATGACAGTTTCCGTGCAACTTCCTCCACTAAAATTATAAAGGAGTATTGTGCCATTTCTAATCCCTGGTTTTTCCACAGTGAATCTGTGCTGCTACCTGGTCCACACACTGACAACCAGCCTGTACTGTCCTCTGAAACCAGGAGATCTTCTTCTCCCTGACCAAAGTTACTGTCAACTTTCCATAACTTTTCAGATCAAGGAACTCTTACATGCTACAGGCAAACCCTCTAGTTTTAAGCCTGAACTGGGCAGCCTGGCACAGCTAGCGAGGGGGGCTTTCCAGAAAGATTTCCAATGAAAATAGAATACTTAATGTGCTTTAAATGTTGTATTATTGGAATGCTTGCAAAAATGTAAAGACAGTAGCATGTACTTCCCTTGCCTTGTTTAAATTTAAAGGTCAAAAAAGGTAGTGCAAAATGTTGACACTAATAAAGAATATTAGTGAAACATCCATAAATCTTAGGAATCCAAAAAAACTGCTTATCGCCAAGAAACATTATTTACAACTTAATGTAATAACACTGTATTTGCTTTGATTCCATTGACAGATTCCATAAAGGAAGCCACAGACCTGAACTTACAAGATCTGAACAGGGTGGTTCATGACAGATGCTCTTGGAGGTCGCTGATTCATAGGGTCACCATAAGTCGTGATCGACTTGAAGGCACATAACAACAACAACAAAACTGTATTTGCATTTTGTTACTAATGAACTTACAAAATGGAAAGATTTCTGTGGAAAAATAAAGCACTTTATTTTTCCACAAGTTTTCTGTTGAAAAATAAAGCACTGGAAAATTTTCTGCAGATGTTTTTCTGACCCACAACAAACTTTCCCCACAACAAACTTTCCCCACCTCCCACCTGCAATATGGGTAAACAACAATGTGGGCAGACTGGGACAGAGAGCAGACTGGGACAGGAAATTTCCTGCAATGCACAAAATGCAGTTTCACAAAATTAATCAGCAACAAAATATGTATAAAAGTGCAGTAAATTGGGCAGTTTCAAAGTTGTACTTGACTATTGCTTGAAAGCAACTCATCCTCTCACACACATATACCCCATTATTATTATTATTATTAATATTATTATTAGTATTATTATTATGCAGCGGCTGCCATGCACAGAACACTTTTAGCAAGTGAAAGGGCAGCTCCGACTCAACAGGCCCACAGTGTGGAAATGAAACAAGAGTGATCACAGAGGAAGGAAGCGAGGGGGGGCGCAATACACAGTTACTTCAGTTACACATCCTTCAACTTAAACCTTTTAAGTAGATGCCTTTAGCCCAGTCTGCATCTGTACTAGAATAGTTCTAAGATGTTTTCTTTTTCTTGCATTTGCACTTGTCATCTGCTCCTTTTGGGAGGAGGGTGGGATACAAATTTAATAGCTAAAGGATATGTTAGGGAAGGCTGCCCAGTATACCTGGAGCCCTCCAGATGTTGCTGGATGCCAGCGCCAATGATCAGAGATGACATGGGGCATTTGAGTCCAGTGAACCTTGGAGGCTGGTTTTGGGTCTCGGGGGCTGAGCTCCAGGTAGGAAAGGAGGGGTGAGGAGATTATGAAGGGGGTGAGAGCCGGCATCCCGCAGACTTCCTGGGATGCTGTTCAAATACAGCTTGTTTGTTCGCTTGCTGGAATTTGGCATTCTGCTCTGGAGTATGACTGACAGTCCTCCTGTGTGTTTTGCACAGGAGGACTGTCAGTCATACTCCAGAGCAGAATGGGATTTCTGAAAGGAGACTTAGATCTCTTCTGGAAATGACAAAATGCATGCTTGCTGACGCTGATCTACCCATATATATATGTCCACTCAGCCTTCCATCTATCCGTGGTCGGTAAAATGAGTACCCGGCATATGCTGGGGGTAAAGAAAGGCCAGGGACAGAACTGGCAATCCCACCCCATATATATGGTCTGCCTAGTAAACGTCGCAAGACGTCACCCTAAGAGTTAGAAACGACTCAAGTGCAGGGACACCTATACCTTTAAGTGTGCTTTGTTCGAAATCCCCCACTCCAAATATTTCTGTGCAACTACCCTTTCAACTAATGGGGAAAAATCTGCAATATATCTACAGCATGGCAAATTAACACGGCACACTTTTTAAAATCTCATTTACTAATTCAAGCAACAAAACATGCAGGGGCGACAGCTGCCTTGAGAATCGATTAAAAGGCAGGATTGTAAATGTTTCAAATCAAACTATTAATAAGTAAATAATCAGATCCCAATGGATTGAAGGCTTTGGAGAAATGTTCCCAACACTTTGTGAGAACGTAACATTGCTACTTCCAGGGTGGCTGTGTGGCTTGAGATGTGGTACATAACATGTTTTTGGTGACCTCTGTGGGGGAGGGCCAGGTCAGCCCCATGGCAGGTCAGAAGGGCGAACTTGTCTAAGGAAACATTGCACCAGATAAACCCCAAGGCATCTTAGGGACGCTCCCCTTGCACAGACAGGAAAAGGATCAAGGAAAAGTCCAGGTAGGTGGAATCTAATTGTCGCTGGATAATTTGCAGCACTTTCAGTTCCTTTTCTGTTGACTGTGTAATTCTCCCTTCTCAATCCGCCCTCAGGGAGGATGCACTGAGGGGCTCCCCAACCCCAACCCACCCATGTCCACCTGCAGGCAATCCAAGGATAGAGGCAAGGTCTCCCCTTGGGGGCAGCCTGTCTTCCCCTGGTGGCGAGTGGAGTTGTCTGCTTCTCTTTCTTTTCCCATGTCAGCACCCCAGGGCAGTCACTGAGGGCCCAGCGGAAGCATAGCTATGGTGGTGCCTGTCGTTGCGGCCTTCTTAAGAGCACAGATGGAATGTATGCACAGGAGCCCCCCCCCAGAATAATTTGAATTTTAGCCATTAAAAAGTGACACAATCTGCAGAATCTTCCACCAAACACATTCTGACTTTTGAAAACGGAATGCAGAGATCACAAGCGAGCATCCGCTGGCTGGCCGACCACAGGGAAGGGCCCAATGCTCAGATTCTGGAATATTCTGCCCCGCTCCTCCACTTACTGTGAAAGGCCAAAGTGTCGCTGGGTACCCAAAGCACATCCCAGCAATTACCATTTTTTTTATTTTCATGGGAACAGCGGCAACGAGAACAGAAATAATCCACTGAGGAGATCGTGACAGGAGGCACAACTATTTTGCAGTCTCTGCAAACCTGAAAATTGGATATGGCACCTTTGCAATAAATATGTTTTTAAAATGCGAAAAAGCAGCTCAAAATCTGTTTTCTGCCCACATCAGCCCCCTTGAGCTTCAGCAAGCGTGAAACAAAAAGTGATAATAGCACAGAGGTTGCCTCAGATATTGAAGCACCCAGGAGCTACAGACCACCAAAGTCTGTGGGGGGGCTAGGGGAAGCCTCTACCCCAGTGGAACCTTTGGTGGCCTCCAGATGTTGTTGGACTCCAACTCCCAGCAACCAGCATAGCCAATGGTCAGGGATGATGATGGGAGATGGGCTGGCGAGGGGGGGCAGAGCCCCCCTAGCAGTACATATTATGGCAACAGGAATAAAGAGCCGAGAAGCAATCACTACAAAAGCAAATATGACCAACGCTTACATACAGCTAAAGTAATCATTCTGCAGGGCGATGGAAGGACACACCATCCTTGTTTAGAGATGGTGTTTGTGCTGCAGTGTGCACCATCACCCCTGCCCCCTGTGTGTGAGAGAGAAAGGGGAGGCCAAGGAGTGGTGAGAGCAGAATTATTGTTTATTAATTTATTTATTTATTAATTAAGCTTATAAACCGCCCGACTAGCAATAGCTCTCTGGGCAGTGAACAAAGTACAGTAAAATCATAATACAATACCACAGGACAGAAGAACCCTGCTGGGCGAGACCATCTACCCCAGCAACCTGTTTCCAACAAGGATGGGCTGATGCCTCTGGAAGATCACAAGCCTGCCATGAAGGAATCTGCCCCCGCCCCCAACGTCCCGTGCTCAAAGGTACACTGCATCTGAACATGGAGGTTCCTTTCAAGTGTCATGTGCCATCGCCTCTGAATACACACGCAGCTGGGTCCCAACTCCCCAGGTCCCTGGCTGTTGGGGCTGGCGTGACCTGGAGGGCCCCAGATGTTCCCCAGCCATGGCACAGGCTGTCTCTTCAAAGAGCCCCCCAATCCTTTTCTTCAGAGCACAGCCTAAGGCAATTGTGGGGACCCTTCAGCCCTCCAGATGTGGCTGAACTGCAGCTCACATCATCATCTGTGGCCATTGGCCGTGCTTGCTGCAAGGGCTGATGAGAGTTGTGGTTCAGCAATATCTGGAGGGCCAAAGGTGCCCCACACCTGACCCAAGCCACATCTTCTGGGTCTCTGCAAAGCTCTGGAGCCATAATGGTGCATGGGAAAGAAATGGAAGGTTCAGAACTCCACCTGCTGAGCTCACCAGGGGAAACACACTTGCCCTGAAGTCAGGGCTGTGGAGTCCGAGTCAGGAGCAATTTCGGGAGGAGTCGGAGTCAGTAGCAATGTACTGACTCTGACTTCCAAATAAATTTTGATTGACAAGAAGCAATTTTGGGTGGAGTTGGAGTTGGACAGTAGAAAAATAGAGGAGTCAGAGTTGAAGGTTTGGTGTACCAACTCCACAGCCCTGCCTGAAGTCATCGGAAGGAGCCGATGGCAGCACAGAGTGGATCATGGAGCATGGAGGAAGAGTCCTATGGTACATTTCCACCTCGGGCAAAGAGTTTCTGCTGTAACCTGCAGAGCAGAGCTGAGGCCGCTGACCTCTTGGCCAGCAGAGGATGGCGACAGAGCTGTCCTTGGTGAGCCAGCAGCATCAGGCCACAGAATCTGGGACCAGGACACAGAGTGCCACGCTCAGGGAACTGTAAGAGGACTGTCTGTGCTCCCCTGCATATCATTTGAGACTAGAAGCTCCTCAGGGCAGGGACCTTGGGCATGAGTGTGGCTTTTTATAGCCTCCTGATCAGCAGCAATTAGCTTGGCAACACCACAGAACCCTAGAGCAACAGAGTGGGGCCCGTGGCCCTCCTCCAGATGCGCCAGGACTCCAACTCCCCTCATCCCTGAACAAAGCCAATGCCGGCCAACGGGGTTAGAATCCAGCAACATCTGGAGAAAGGCCACAGATGTCTCCCTGCCCCTTCCCCACCCTTGCACCTGACTGTAACAAAGCCTGTTGCATATCCTTTCCTGAGTGCCTTTGTCCAAGAACTAATTTTGTAAAACAGTGAAATGTATTTTTCTGTGGGGGAAAAATCCCAACAGTGAAACCTTTTCTAGGCAAATATTCCAACTCAGAAAAATGCCTGCCCCAAACCACTGCTCCCACCCGAGCTCTGACGGATGGGGCACAGCGGAGACAGACAGCCTGTTGGCACTGCCCTCACTGACCAGAAAAAGCCACCCTCCCGTCCGAGTGAGGCAACAACAGGGTCGCGCTGCAATAGAAAAAGAAGCAAAGCACACAGATACAAACCATCGCTTTCTAAGAAAGGGGGAAGAGGCACAATTAAAAGGGGAAACGCAAACAGCTGAGCAACCATCTTTTCTGGATTCTCAAGAATAAATGAGCAGGAGAAAAAGATTAGTGTGGAAACCAACACCCAAAGAGCAACATGGTCCTCAGTTTTAATTCAGGGAAATGAACAGTTTTAAAAACCTGACATTGGAAGTCCTCGTCTCTAGGAATTCTGGCATCCGAGTCTTCGGGGTGCTGCAATTCAGGGTCCCAATCCATCTCCAACAACTCAGGTCCTACACCCTGGGCTGAAAAACACGCCCTACAGGGCCAGATTCAGGTTCTGCCCTGGATTGTCCCTGACGCTCCCCTCCACTGCCTTCGCCTCTCCAACTCCTTCAAGACTGTTAGCTGAGCCTTTCCAGCCTCTTCTCCTCTACACGCACACACACACAACACAGAGACACATGCCCTGGTGCGAACACCCACTCCTTTGTATTGGCTTTGCATGGGAGAAAGTCCCAATGAGGTTTGTTCAACCACCAGCCATCAAATACTAATACTAGGACCCTCCCCAAGCCAATTTCCAAACCATTGCCTCCTGTGAGTGAATTTCCTTGGCCTTCTGTCCAAATACATCTCTGAGCATCTCAGATAACAAAAGATCCCTTCCCATTTTATTTGAGATGAGATTTTTCGCTATTTCTTTTTTAGCATCCCCAATTATCCTTTTAACTGCTCTTCTGCTTATTTTTACAGATTTCGCCGGGGGGGGGGGGCTCACCAGATTGTTTATGCTTTTAGAAAGCTGCTCACGAAATCTGCTCGTCCTGCTCACAAGGCCACTTTTAGGATGTTGCAAAATGGGGCACCTCTCTCAGGGTTCTCCATTCTCCTTGCATGCATTTCCCAAACTTCAAAAGTCTTTCCAAGATAATTTTTCAGTCAAGCTAATATAACATGTTGTCTCCACTGCATTCGCTGGGTGCATTTCATCATATCATTGGATGCAATGCTGAAAACTGAAAAGAAAATATTGCCATTGAATGTCTACTATTTCCCACAATGCAGTTGACTTTGCAACGTTCTGAAATGGAAGCAGCCACACAAGCACAGGAGAAGAGCCTGGCTGCTGGATGAGGCCAAAGGGGGCCCATCCAGCGTGGCATCTGGTTCTTATCACAGGAGCATCGAAAGAGACCTTCATGCAGCCCAGCAGCGCTCCCCAACCGGATGCCCCTCAGATGCTTTGGACTCCCATCCCAGCATTGCCAGGGTTCGGATTAGGGCAGCTGGGTGAGGTTGGGCAGCCTGGCCTGCAGCAACTGGCAGGAGCACTCCAAGAGGGCCCTTCCCCACCCCTACCTGGAGACGCCACTGCGGGCCAACCCTGGGCTCTTCTGCATGCCAAGGAGGTGCACTGAGCTATGGCCCGTCCCCCACGGGGCAGCCTCTCCTTCCCCTCCTGCAAGGGCCTGTCATCGGAGGATGAGGACGCAAGAGCTTGGTAGCTGATCAACAATTACATTTATTACGGTACATTTGAACAACAACACCCCTAAAAGAGATATGCCAATATTCAGGGCAGCACCAGCCTGCCCCAGGCCCACAGCACCGTAACCCAACTCCCCATGCAGGCAGCGTGGGGCTAATAAGCCCACCTGCGCCCCCCACCTACCTCTTGTGTCGTGTGAATGACACGTGCCCTCCAGACATTGTGGACTACAACTCCCATCAGCCCTGCTAGCACAGCCAATTGTCAGGAAACATGGGAGCTGGAGTCCAGCAAACTTCATCTAAGCAGTAAAATAAAAAATGAGAGTCTTGGAACAGAGATTTGCAACATGAGCTGGAATTTAGGACATGCATAGCTTGAGGCAACCCCAATTATTATTTTTTTTTAAAAAGGGACATATTTCTACATTTCTCACCACAAACAGAGGACTCAAAATGACCCCCAAATTATTTGAGAACTTCCAGAATAGAAACCAGACAAAACTAGGAGACACACAGCCCAATATTAGTTCAATTTGCTCTAAAATGTGGTTGCTGTGTTTTGACAGCAGATAGATTTGATCCTTTACTGGCAGGAAATTTGTTGCTGGGCTCAATTCCTGGGATTAAAATTCCTGGGACTATGCACCCTCCTGGGCAAACCTGCCTGAGCTCCACAATCCACTGCCAACACCCTTTTCCAAGTCTCTCCATTACTGAACACAAGGCCGGCAGGTGAGTGGGCACAAGAAGTACAGCCTTCTTCGTAGTGGCACCCAAAACAAAGAACAGCCTCCCAGGCGAGGCTTGCTGGGCCCCATCACTGCCTACTTTTATTTCTAGTAAGACTTTTATTTCAGTAAGACTCACCTACTGTTGTCCTTGACTTTTTAATTCTTGAATCAGGCCATTTTAATGAGGTTTTTATTTTTTCACTTTAATATACAAGTTTCTCTTTGTTGTTGTTACCTGCTTCCTATCTGCATAAATGTCAAAAGCAATTAAGGGGATGGCTCTGAAAATATCAAATGAAGGCATCTGCAAGTCAGTTCCTTGATACGGGGGACTCAAAAGAAGTCCACTAGCACTAGCCCACTGCCCCTCCCCCCTCTGACACATCCTCATCACTCAGCTCTGCAGCCCTCCATGTATTGGGGGCCAAATCACACAGCAGCCATCCAGTCCCACCCACCCCAACACATGGAGGGCTACACAGCCGAGCAGCGAGGAAGAGTCCAGGGCGAGGCCCATGGGGCTGGTGCCCATTCTACCACTTCTGTATACCCCCCAAAATGATTACACAGAACTTCCAGGACACCTAGAAAGCAAAGCCTTGGCCCACACATAGCCCAGAAGGGTCCAATCGCTGCAGGAATCAGGAGAACGGGGCATCTTCTCACCAAGTGGACAGAACTTAATCTTTACCTCATCAAGACCAGGATTCCAAACCTGATTAGTGAGCTGATCAGTGGGCTGGGGGGAGGGGGCTGCTTCCAGTAGCAGACACAAACACATATCTCAGCTTGAAAAATGCAAGCTGACTTTCCCAGCGTTTTGCAAAGAACTGAAGTGCACAGAATAACGTTATCAAGTCTACTCTAGCTTTATGAAGGACAGCAATTTTAATGCTGCCTCAGTATGATTCAACAGAATTAAAAATAGGAAGGCCGCATACATTTAAATGACACTCACTGCTAATGCTAAAAACTCAAATCATCCATTAATTGATTCCAGTCACAAGAAGCACACACAGACATGCGGCAGCCATGCAGCATGCTGTCAATGGTGAAGCTGCCAGTTGTTTGCCACGGAAATTGTGACTTAGAAGTTAAAATGCCAGGGATGGTGACAGCCCCAGTGGGCGGGCTAGGGAACAGCGTTATTGAATTAGCAGAAAGTGAGGTCCAACGACTTCTTTTTCTCTACAAAATGTCAGGGTTGACATTTTCAGATGATCACTAAAAGACCGAGACCAGCAGGGCCCTCCTCCAGGAAGGAAATGGCCCCCATGTTCATTTCAGCTGCTTCCCAAGGACTGGCAACTTCAGTACTGTTTACTCAGAAGCAGAGCCCACTGAATTTAATGGAGGCTTTTCCCCAAGTAAGTGCGCAGAGGGTTACAGCCTCTTTCCCTAATAAAAAATGTAGTTTAGAAGGTGGAAGAGCCAACCCCTAATAGGAGCCCCCACCCCCTGCTTTTCCATAGGAATCACCATTCTGGACGCACCTCCCCAAATCAAAGTTGGTTAAACCAAGAGCAGTGACTCTTCCAGAGACACAGCAGTCAACTCTGCTGTATCGGAAGGGGCTGTAGAACCTAAGAACCCCGATTATGCAGGCAATGGTGCCACTACATTCAAAGCAGGCTGAATCTAAGGAGCACAGTCAGAGAAGTGAATCAGGGCAGAGACAGCGGCAAATCCTCTCCGGATGGGCATTGTAGGCCTCCAGCTATTTATTGGTGCCTTGTAGTGCGCTGGGAGTGAGGAAGCTGCCGCAGCGAGTCCAAATACGGATCCATCTAGCTCAGTATTGTCTACACTGGCTGGCAGAGGCTTCTCCAGGGCTTCAGATAAGAATCTTTCCCTACCCTACCTGGGACATTTTGCATGCATAGCAGCTGCTTGGCCACCCGGCACTCTTATCTCAGCACATGCCAGGCATCTCCAACAGGTTGAGAATGACTGCAGCAGCTGAAGAACTCCCAGGAGCACTTGCTCTCCACCTCCCCTCCAGCCAGAAGGTAAGGAAGTCACACCTTCTGCTAGCTAGAATTGAGCCCCTCTGCCATTGCATCTTGCAGGAAGAATGGGAAATGTCTGCCGTTTGAAATCCCTCTTCTCTGTGCTGCTTTCTAACAGCACCAAGGCATGCGCGCACCCTGTGGCGGTCGGCTGGCACTTCTCACCCGAGGCAGAGGGGCACAGGTTCAACATCAGAGGTTACAAACAAGCACAGAGAGCAGCCAGGGGGGCACCCTCATTGCTATTATTGGCTTTTTTTACTCATTTGTCCAGCCCATCTCTTGCATCAAATACTGATATACATGCAATAAATCCAACAGTTTCCATCACAAACACTCTTGGTGTTTGGTATTTGCTCCATCCTTTCTGTGTACCCAACAGGGCATTTTAAAATCTGCAACCCTTTCTTAAAAATAGGTTTAAAAAAAACAAATCAGCAGAAAACTTTATAAACGCATAGTGCAACCCTCTCCATTTACCCAAAATTCCCACCAAGTTCAACAGGAGTTGCTCTCTGATAGGTGTACCTGGGATTGTAGCTGCAGCTACCAGAAACACCCAGTGCAGATGAGCTGCCTAACCTTCACTCCCACATTGGCAAAACAATTAAAATGATACTGGCATACCTTTCAAGTGCCCAAACTACATTTTGGCCATGCTCAGATGATTGTGAGTCTTTTTGCTTGCACGCACAACCCCTGTGCATGACTGAAAGAGCAAACCAGGAACTTTTCCATTAACTATAGTTTCATCTGAATCAGGAAACTATGGCTAACAGCTTCAGAGGAAGCCAAACTATTAAGGCAACTTCAAACCATGGCTTAATATCCTTGTTCTGAACCCATTAACCATAGTTACCCAGTTTGATGAAACAGGAAATGATACCTCATGGAAGATTTCCTGCCTTGTTTGCTGACTTGTGCAAAGTGGCTGGATACGTCCGGGCAAAGAATCATTCATACCTCACCTTATTAAGAGAGATACGATTCTTAGAACACAGTATGGACCTGAAGTACTTGGGCAAATTGAAACGTGCTAGAATGATGCTCATCCTCCCAAAATGTCTTGGTGGCTGCAGTGTACTTTGTTTATTCATTTATAAATATATTTGTATACCACTATTTCATTTAAAAACATCAAAATGGTTTACAAAAAAATCCTGTACAGTAAAAAAACAAACATTAAAAATACAGTAAAAACCGAGGTCAACTATTGCAACTACTTTCCACCTAAGGCACAAACAGGGGTGCCAACAGAATTTCCTGGGCCCAGAATGCAGATGCAGTATGCAGATTGGGTCCCCTACATTCTCATCCTCCACCACCCACCTCCCTGCAATCTATTGGCAAGAACTGCTGTTCATGTACATATATTACCAACATAGTTATTTTGAATCCACAGTCTTGCGTTTATTTAACAGATTTTTACTCGCCTGTCAGTTCCTGCCCTCACAAGGCATTTTCAACAGTTATAAATAGTTCAAAAAACATAATCATATTATTATTAAATAACATGTAGACATCAAAGTAACATTACAAAGATAGGAGCAACTAAAAAACCTTGCACAGCTTGACTGAACCAACTCTCAGCCTAACCTACCTCACAGGGTTGTTGTGAAGATAAAAGGGGAGGGAGGACCCAGGAAGGAAAGTGAGGTGCAAAAACATCATGTCATGTCCACAAACCATGAACGCAGCTTTCCCAATTGGTTTAACTGCAACATTCCAGATATTTTACAGCAAAATACCAACAAAAAAGCACTTGCCAACATACAGAGAACATATGCAGCTTGAGTGAACCAACTCTCAGCCTAACCTACCTCACAGGGTTGTTGGAAAGACACACACACACACACACACACACACACACACACACACACACACACACAGAGGAGATGTAAAAATAACACACCTCATATAATAGCTTATTGTCAAAACCAGTTGGTCATTACAGACCTTTTTAAAAAAAAAAATCAGTATTGGTTTCCCCACCACATAACAGTAATGACACCTAAGTAACCCTGTCTAATTGCTTAAAAAATAGGATTGGGGAGCAGGGAGACAGAATGATTTACAATCTTTGTATGTCTACCCAAAAGTCCCTTGGTTTGCAGCACAATCCTAACCATGTCTACTCAAAAGTAAGTCACATTGAATTCAATGGGGTTTAATCCCAGTATGTGAGATTAGCATTGCAGCTTTATTCCCAGAAAAATTATAGGATTAAAGCTTCACATTGGGAACATTTTATTCATCATGCTAAAATAAAACATTCCAGAATCCATTTTTTCTTCATTTTTTTCAATTTTTCGGGAAAAAAACAAAAATGGCTTTGGAAAAAATGGGTTTTTCCCAAATTTTCCCGGGTTTTTTCTGGGCCTTCACATCTCTAGGTCAGAATTAATCTCACTCGGAGGTGGTTCACTGGAAGTAGGCAGAGCAGAGACTCATACAGAGATCTGACAGGGAACATCTCCAAATGATGGGTGACTTTCCTGCATCTGGAGTAACCAGAGGCTCCAACCACACCTGAGAAGGCACAGGGCAGAGGCGGAAGGAGAAACGGCAAGGGCAGGGCAGACTCACACAAAGGCAGAGTGCGCAACCTTCTCAGCAGGCAATGCTTTACAGGGAACACAGGAAGATGCCTTATCCCAAGTCTGAACAAAAAAGGGAAGGAAATATACAGGAACCAATTAGGCAAAAATAAAGTGCTGTTAATATGAACTAGTACAAAACTCACAATACTAAGAGTAAAACAATCTGATGAGCTACCAAATAAACATCCTTAAAGTGCTCCACCATAAAGTATTCTAATTATTCCAGTTGTTAATTAGCTGCCAAGTGGATACAATTAAATGCTCCAAATATTCCAGTTGCATTTCCTTTCCTTGTTTGTTCACATGCTGGGGACCTTCATCTCTGGCTGGTTGCATCAGGTCAAGCCATTGGTGCATCTAGCTCAGTATTGTCTGCACTGACTGGCAGCCGCTTTCCAGGGTTTCAGGGAGGGGACGTTCCCCGCCCTGCCTGGAGATGCAACAGGGCTGAAGCTGGGCCCTCCCGCATGCCAAGGAGGTGGCTCAGCCGCTCAGCTGCAGCCTCTTCCAGCTCCCAGGACCCTTCAGGGTGCATTTGTCATGACACAGAACACAGCCCAGCGCACCAATGAGGATTACGGTGTCAAGGGTCACTGATAAAACTGATTCAGGCCTGAAGAGGCTGAGGAATTGCAATAGGGAGAACCTGACACAAAAGCAAAACTCATTAAGAAGAAGAAAGGACAGGAGGAGACCCTGCCTGCCTAGGGTAGCAGTCAGAACACACAAGAAGGATCAGAGAGCCCCCAGTTCAAATCCCCCCTGGCCATGAAGTGGCCATTGGGTGACCTTGAAGAACATTAGAGAACCACCTCAAAAAATGTAGTTCTCTCTCTCTCTCTCTCTCTCTCTCTCTCTCTCACACACACACACACACACACACACACACACACACTCTCACACTCACACACACATACACTTTGGCACATTGAGGCTTTCAGAAAGGGTTTAATGTTGGAAGATTCAGGATAGACAAAAGGAAGTACTTCTTTACTCAGCGCATAGTTAAACTATGGAATTTGCTCCCACAAGACACAGTAATGGCCACCAGCTTGGATGGCTTTAAAAGAAGATTAGACAAATTCATGGAGGACAGGGCTATCAATGGCTACTAGCAATGATGGCTGTGCTCTGCCACCCTAGTCAGAGGCAGCATGCTTCTGAAAACCTGCTTACGGGCTTCCCCCAGGCACCTGGTTGGCCACTGTGAGAACAGGATGCTGGACTAGATGGGCCACTGGCCTGACCCAGCAGGCTCTTCTTATGTTTTTTTTTTTAAAACAAAACTTTTTCTACCGGAAAAAGCAGTGACGTGCATTTTCTGGAATGGGAAATTTTCCCTGTGCAAAGTATGCTAATTTCCATCGGGTAATATGCATCTGAACATTTTCTGATACCTTAGAGCTGGGAAGGAAACATCCATGGTGGGCCCTGCAGATGTTGCTTGGCCCCCGTCATTTCATTAATTTGTTATATAAAAATATTTGTCTGCTGCTATTCATAAAAAAATGAAGGCGGTTTGCAAGAATCACATCTATTCTATTTACATAATAAAATCATGTGCATTTTTAAAATCAGAAATCACTAACTGACTACTGCAGGCAGGGATCTCCTCAATACCCTGCGTAAGCCCGGGGACAGAAAAGTTTTCAGCAGGCATGAGCTAATTTAGCATTTTTGTTTTACTTGTCTTTCAAAAAGAAAGCAAATTTTTTTTTGAAACTGACACACTTGCCTACTATTGTATTGCTACTAAATGTTTTCTGTATGAAAACTGAAAATTTTCTGAGAAATTGGACACTCTTCCTCCAGGATACAGAGCTGCCACACTGCACTCTCCCTTAGCAATTCATGCAAATTAATTGCGTTGGAAAAAATACACAACACTCTCTGCTCCCCCTCCCCATAGTCTCCAAAGCTCTGCAAAGGGGGAAAGGAGACTCAGGTTGCTGCCACACGAACCCTAATCGTTTCTCTGTGCATAATGAATGCAGTAAAAACCATCGCCAATGGCTCTACCCTAATCTCAAACCAAAACACAAAATAAAATAAAAACTGGCTGTTAATGCAAAGGCATTTCCAGGTGCAGCTGGGATGCTACGCAGTTGCTCTTCACAATAATCAAGTAACAGGGAGGGGTGGAGAAAGAGGGAATTTTAAAAAAAAAGATTTTGAATCTATTTACCACATTCATATCCCACAAATTTATGCACTGTATTAAAAAGCCAGATTATAGTTTCAAATTCTTCAAAGAGAAAAAAAGGAATTTTTAAAATATTTTTCTTTAAAGTTCTGATTTCCATTGATGTCACAGCAGTCTCCCAAATTTACATTATCAAAAAATTATTTGTCTGTCAAATGCAATACTAAGGCTCTGTGTTTAACAAGTGAAGACTGAATTAGGAAGAAAGCAAAGTAAATTATTCCAGAACTGCAGCACAATAACTGGTTGCTAATAGTGTGCAAATAATCCTGATTTCAAACGCTTCCCCTCAAGAGTGTGCAGCCCCTTGCCTTTCAGGAACTTAGACAGGGCCCTCCGCAACATCAAAAGCAACCTTTGAAGTTAGGCACTCATTTTCCAGCACTCTGTGACTGACCCTGTGACTTACCATTTGTAATATTCACAAACGTATCAAAGGATTTGCAGGGAGGGGGCAGCTGGTTTTTAACATGGATGGGCTGGAAGGAAGTTCTCGGTTGTTAAGCTGGCCTTCCCCAATCTGGTGCCCTCCAGAAATTGTAAAACAGGCAGCAGCCACCATGGGCAACAGCCAGGGATGATGGGAGCTGGGTCCAGCAACATCTGAAGGGCACCACTGGCAGAAGCCTGCCCTAAGCCAAGGAAACCTTCGGCCAATATTAGCCTTACCGCCCCCTGCTGACACCCCTCCTCCACAATTAACCCATTAATCCAGACTAAACGGTGCCAAGGGAAGAAGCAGGATGGAGCCTCTCTGAATTTATCAGGTGGGGGGATTATGCGCCAGCCCAAACTTTAGACAGACACTTTATTTTTATTGATATACACTCTCACTCTCTCTCTCACTCTCTCACACACACATATATATATTGATATACACTCTCACTCTCTCTCTCTCACTCTCTCTCACTCTCACTCTCTCTCACTCTCACTCTCTCTCACTCTCTCTCACTCACTCTCTCTCTCTCACTCTCTCTCTCTCTCACTCACTCTCTCACTCACTCTCTCTCTCACTCACTCTCTCTCTCACTCACTCACTCTCTCTCTCACTCACTCTCTCTCTCACTCACTCTCTCTCTCACTCACTCTCTCTCTCACTCACTCACTCTCTCTCTCACTCTCTCACATATATATATTGATATACACACTCTCTCTCTCTCTCACACACACACACACATATATGTGTGTGTGTGAGAGAGTGAGAGAGAGTACACACACACACACACACACACACACACAAAAGAAGCTGCTTCATACTGAGACCCTGGCTCAGGACCACCGACACCAACTGGCAGGGGCAGCAGCTCTGCAGGGTTTCAGGCCGGGATCTCTCCCAACCCTGCTTGGAGGAGCCGCTGGGAACTGGACCCGCAACCTGCTGCATGCCAAGCCGGTTGGCTCTACCGCTGAACTGTGGTGGCCCTTCTGCCGCTTCGGATTTCAACAGCAGTTTACAAGTGCCAACAAGAGTCGTTATAAAAATGTAATATAAATTTCACATTCAAAGCTAAATAATATTAGTAACTACTGCTGCTACTGTAACTACAATAATAACAACTCCACATTTTAAGTAACATAATTAAACAACAATATCTCAACACAATGCAAAAGGAAGAATCACAAAAGCAAAATTGTAACACCAAACATCAAAAGACATGAAGATACATCACCAAAATGCAATATAATTATTGTGTATATCATGTAGAAAACCTCATAAATATTAGCCCCACAGAATAAAAAATATTAATGCAATCAATATTAATATTGATTAATATTAATTAGCCCCTTGTCTAATATTACAGAGGACGCTGTCTTAAAATGCGTCAGGTCACTGGCCCCGCCAGCCCAGTACTGTTTGCTCTGATTGGCAGGTGCTCCACAGGGTCTCAAGCAGACAGGAAGGCCTTCCCCACCATTTGCTACCAGAGAAGCCACCAGGGATTGAATTGGGCCCTTCTACTTCTGCAGGCAAGACATGTGCGTGCTACCATGCCACTATGCACATTATCAAATCACACCTCTGAGGGGAGGCACAGTCTGGCCATAGGGAGACAGGCAGCAACTCTCCCTGAGTGGGGAAACTATTCCCAGCCTGGTCCCAACTAGAGACCACTCCCCACTTTCTTCTGCCATCGTCCAACGCATCGCCGTCTCCATATATTTTTTTTAATTGATGGGAGTCGTTTGGGAGGCAATGTTTTTCTAAAAATATAGTAGGAACTTGACAAATAAATATGTGTGACTTTCCAAGGTCTCAGTCAGAGAGTGCCCCTTCACCCAACACCTGCTATACAGTCGACTTTCTGCATGCAAAACAGGTGCTCACACAGGAAGCTATGGCCCCTGCCCGCAAAAAGATGTGGTCCCTCTTTCCAAGGACGTAATGGCTTGGTTAGAATTCAAACTCTGAACCTCTTGTGTTCTCAGGATGTACTCAATTCTCCAGACAACACATTCGGGGCAGGACACGTGTTGACAAAGTGCTCACAGCCCCTTCGTCAAGCCATCTGGTAGCAAAAGGCTTCATTTGTGCAGGCCTAACATTGTATATTAATATATACATGTTAAGAACATGCAGCAAAGTAGATCAAAGAGAACATACAAGGTTAGAAAGAGCCTGTTGGATCAGGTCAATAGCCCATCTAGTTCAGCATCCTGTTCTTCTCATGGTGGCCAACCAGTTGCCCATGGGAAGCCCACAAGCAGGACCTGAGCACAAGAGCAGCGCTCTCCCCTCCTGCGGTTTCCAGCAGCTGGTATTCAGAAGCATCCTGCCTCCAATCGTGGAGGCAGAACATAGCCATTGGGGCTAGTAGCCACTGACAGCCTTATCCTCCTCTTTTAAGGCCATCCAGACTGGTGGCCATCCCGGGCTCCTCTGGGAGCGAGTTCCATAGCTTCACTATGCGCTGGGTGAAGGACTTTCTTTTGCATCCTGAATCTTCCAGCATTCACCTGCAGTGGCTGCCCATGAGTGTTATGAGAGAGGAGGGAAAACTTCTCTCTATCCAGTTTCTCCATGCCATGCATGATTTTATACACTTCTGTCATGACACCTCAGACTCGCCTTTGCTCTAAACGGAAAAGCCCCAAATGCAGCTACCTTTCCTCATAGGGGAGTCGCTCAATCACTCTGGTTGCCCTTGTCTGAACCTTTTCCAGCTCTACAATATCCTTTTTGAGGTGAGATGACCAGAACTGCACACAGCGTTCCAAGGATGGGCTCATCATGGATTTGCATAATAGCATTATTATATCAGCATAATGATCCCTAGCATGGAATTCACCTTTTTCACAGCTGCCGCACACTGGGTCGACATCTTCATGGGGCTATCCACTACGACCCCAAGGTCTCGTTCCTGGTCAGTCAACACCACTTCAGACCCCATCATGTGAAATTAACATGTGCTGGGTTTATTTACCCCAACATGCATCACTTTGTTTACATTGAATTTAGAAGAGAGATGTTAAAACTGAAGTGTGGCATATTCCTCTTTCTTGCACCCTGAGAACTCTTGTTTCCCTTTCTTTCCCTTACTGTTGAAACTAAGAGCAAGGTTTTCAAACATACTCTGATTAAAATCTGGTAGAGCTGCATGGAGTATTAGCATGTGTGCAGGGGTACGCAGTTTCAGATAAAATCCCACTCCTTCCCACCAGCACCATAGTCCTTCAGACGTAAGCAAAGACCTTCCCTAGTCAGACTAGCCTTCAACTTGTCTCGCCAAATTGGCCATCCAGAATATGAATCCAAACCCAGCCACCAAAAAGATCCTCCAAAGAAGGACTGTCAGTATTTTTTACCTGTCTCTGTTCTGGGGCCTCTAAGAAGACTGATCTGCAAAACATTAGCAGGGGGAAAGGCCTTATTTCTGTGCAGCAGAAGCCAACCCCAGTCAATTTTCACAGAACAAACTATCAAAGAGCAGGACAGAGCTCCAACCTTACAAAGTTTCAGCAGATTTAGGGTTGTTTTTCCAATTAAAAACTACCCAAAGCAACACAATTCAAACAATTCAAACCCAATTATTGTTGTTCGTAATCACATCGCCTAACAGTGTCGTCCCAACCTGATGTCCACCAGATGTTTTGGACTACAACTTTCATTGACTCCAGCAAGCATGGCTGTATGATGCTGGGGCTGATGGGAGTTGTAGTCTGAAACATCTGGAGGGCACCTGGTTGGGGAAGGCTGATGTAAAACAACATTAAGAATCCGAGCGAAAATGAGTTTGCAATCCTACATTTAACACAGGAGAGGGAAAGCGATGGGAAATGCAAAGATAGATGCAGATGGCAGCTTGGCGATGTTGAAGTTGGGGGCAAAGGAAGGGGCGCAAGCAAAGGGGCTCACAGGAACCTGGGGGGGGTGAGAATGGGGCAAGGGAGCACAGGCCTTTGCCAGCAACTGCAGGGAGTTCATGGATAGCTACTGGTGGGCAGGGAGAGGAGGCAGGTTGCCCTTTGGCCGAAGACAAGATCCCAGTTGGCTGCTTCTACACATCGGAGAAGAGCCAAGAGCAGAGACAAGCCACCCATCCAAACCAGCGCTGGTTCACAGGGGCAACTCGACTAGCATACATTTTGGTGGGCTCTGAACATTTCTCAACTGCTGTGGGGCCAATGGCTATCCACTCGAGAGCTGGAAAAACATATCACAACTGCTCTGCTGGAGTAGGCTGAAGGCTGCTCCCATGCAGCCAGTGGGAGCCAGGTGGTGTAGCAGCAGAGGGTAGGACCTGGGAGAGCCGGGTTCAATCTCCACTGGGGCATGAAGCTCACTGGGTGACCTTGGGCCAGTCGCTATCTCTCAGGTTAACCTACCTCACAGGGTCATTATGAGGATAAAATGGAGAGGGAGGAGAACTATGTATGCCACTTTGAGCTCCTTGGAGGAAAAAGTAGGATACAAATGTAATAATGAAATAAATAAATTAAATAAATGAGCTTTGGGGCCAAGTTCAAGCTGCTGGTTTTGGTGTACAAGGCCCTATATAGCTTGGGACCAGGATACCTGAAAGACCATCTTATATACCCAGTCGATCACTGCGCTCAGCAGGTGAGGGCCTCCTGCAGGTACCATCTCATCAGGAGGTCCGTTCTGCGTGTAGTGGCATCTACTCTTTGGAGTGCCTTCCCCTTAAAGATCAGACAGGTACCATCTCTGTTATCTTTTTGGCGCCTACTGAGGGCCTTCCTCTTTCAAGAAACCTTTTAACTAGAAACCTTATCCCAGTCTGAATCTGTGTTGGAATTGCTTTTCAAGATGGTTTTATTGTTTTATCACTTTTTTGCCACCATGGCTCCTTTGGGAGGAGGGGCAGGATATACATTTGATAAATTATTATTATTATTCTCTGGTCAGTCAGTATGTTCTAGGGAAGTTTACAAAGTAGGTGCAAAGGCAACAGACCACACAGCACCTGGCATTTAGGGGTAGAGTTCCTCTCAACAAGAAGGTTCCATTTAGCTCACAAGGCTAACAGGTCTTTCATGAATGCATCTAATTATTTCTGTTTTTGATGGACTACAACTCTCATAATCAAGGTTGACCAATGGCCACGCTGGCTGGAGCTGATGGGAGTTGGAGTCCAACAGCTTCAGAAATGCACCAAGTTTGCTGCTCCCCCCCCCACTTTAAGCCACATTCAGCTAGTGGCTATCGCCACATCTTGCCAAAGCCATCACAATTCTCAATTCCGCCATGCCAATAGCCAATAGTTAGGCGCCAGCTGCCCTGGGTTTAAACGCCAACCTTGGAAACTGATAGGGGAAAACATGTCAAAATTCCCCTCTGTTCATTCTTAAGCAATGGAAGCCTTGGAGCAGGAAGGACCCTTCCCAGCCAGACTTCAGAAAAGCACTCAAAAGAGGGGGGAGTTCCAATATTCCACTATAGTGTAAAAATTGATGCCATGACAATCCCTTCTTGTACATATGCAAACATTAGTTATCTGCAAACAAGCTGACCTTAGGCTGCAATCCTGAACACTTTATAGCAGGGAGTATAAGCCCAGTGAATACAATGGGACGTCCTTTCATGGAGCCCTGCAATTATCCCTTTCACAGGAGGATTAAAAAAACTATTTTCATGACAAAAACAGTGATTTGCATGATGTTCAGTGTATTTCAAGAATGCAACACCATTGGGGCTTCTGTCACACAGAGAGCCAGGCTTGAATTGCCACATGGCCCTGAAGCTCACTGCCAGCACAATCCTGTGCTAGCATGTGGACTCTGAAGTCAGTCCCAAAGGCAAGGGTTAAAGATGATGAAGTTTGCTCAACATGCCAGGAAAAAGCACAATCATACTTTGGAAACTGAAAAAGACAGTAACTGCAACTCTACTTGAAGACAGGCATTATCTTCTATCACCTTCTTCAAAGTGGCAATAATATCAATATTATTGCCAATAATAAATATATCAGTATTAGTCTTAAGAATAATACTTTATTAAGAGTGTTTATTGTAATAACTTATTAAGGGTATAATAATTACTTTATTAATGTTTGCAGTAATATTAGTAATTGTGTCCATATTAATATTATTAGTAATAGCAATGAATGATAGCATTCAGATTATTAATAATATTAATGTAGCATTTAAGTATTGTATCTCTGCAATTCTTACAACAAACCTGTAAGGTAGTGCCAGTGTTGCTGTTATCCTCTTATTGTGGATGAAAGAGAGAGCACATGACTTGCCTAAGGCCATTTGGTGGGTTTGTGGCAGAGGCAAGATTTAGTTAAATCACGGATATCCCAGCTCAGCACCCAGGCCTCCAAAGCAAAAGAGCAGGAACAGGTGCCTCAGACATGAAACATTAATGACAGTTTTGCCCCTGCGGCAGCAGCTTCAACTCCAGCGACGGCTGAAAATAAACTAGCGCCACACTTTTTTAATTAAAAGGCCCCGTTCCCTAGAGTATGGGTCAGCAACCGGCCCGCAGGGTGGCCAGGATGAGGAAAAGGGGGCAGACCACAGCCTCGAGACTCTGAAAATGGACTGGGTCAAGTCCCAGAGCCAAGCTGCTCATCTTCCTAGAAAAACTCCTCTTTTCCCATACTGGGAAACTGAGGCGGGGAGTATGTGGCACCCCTCACGGGTGCAGCTTTAGACCCTGAGCTTCCAGCCCTATGAAGGTCACTACTGCAAGCTGCAGTGCCTTCTGTTTTTCAAAAAGACATTACATTGTAAGCAGAGCTTGTTAAGTATTTATAGAAAATACCACACACACCCAAATGCACAAGCATTCACATGTAATCCATAGTACTGTTGTTGGAAGAGGGGCACCATAAATGGGGTCCATCCACTCCCTAGCCCTTAAATGTCCCTTGGCCCAATGGCATCACACCTCCAAGCCACCTCCGGCTGACATAATCTAACATGGGCCTCTTTCCCAAAGAGCCAGCGCAAAAGGGACCGCTTATTCTGAATCAAAATAGAATTGCTCCGTTTATCACCATCCCAAGACCAGCCATAAATCTTGCTCCCATTTCTCTCTCAAATTCCAGCAGATCTTTTAAAAGACAAGGAGGGAAAGGCAAAACACACAGCAACTGGTCACATGGTACAAATTTTAAAAAATTAAAAAAGGAAATTGGAGACATTTTTATGTCATCTTAAAATTGATTTGATGCTATGGCCCATCCAGAACACCATCAATAAATCAGTAATCCAAAGCCTGTTTAGTCCAGTTTAAGATAGCAAATATAGCTGATGCCAATATACGACCAGTTAAATGCATCTCCCCCCGCTCCTTAATTCTCTCAAAAGCAGCATTTTAGCCTCCTCTCTGCTAGAAGCCAACAGGAAGAAGGATTGCAAAAATTAAGGCCATTTTGGTGTTTCTGAAAATTGTTTCTTTTACTGTTCCAGAAGCTTCCCTAAAACCAAAGATTCCCCCTCCCATTTTGGGGGTGGGGGAGGAAGAGAAGGAACAGGATTGGTTAGAGATAGAATCTTAAATTGCACCCCCTTCACGCCACTAAAATACTGAATTTTCAATATGCAATTGCAATTCAGAGGATAATTAAACAGAATTTAAAAGCCATCAACTTCATTTTAGGTTTTTTTTAATTTTTCCAAATTCTGAATTTTTAAAAAATAAAATCAAGCCAAAAAAAAGTTTTAGATTTTCTAAAACATTTTTCTGAATTGAGGTTCTTTGATTGGGGAAAAGGATTTAAGCTGCAGAACACTGTTCTGTTCCAGCACAGAAACGTCCCTTTCAAATTCACTGCTGCAGCTGTGGAGTCGGCCATCTTGATATTTTGTTCCCATTTTAAAGTGGAGACTCTGCAAGATTTTTGCTTTCTTTCTTCCTTTTCCCCCCTAAATTCAATGTTGACCTGATCTCTCTCTCCCTCCCGTTCTTTTTCTCTTTCTGCCTCAGAAACAGAAGCTACAGGCTTTTCCACAGAGATTTTAAGTAAAATTTTCAAAAATTACAGTCTCCTTTTAAAATGCTGAACAAAAACAGAAAAAAGCAGAGGGAAGCAACAACCAAAACCTCAG
Organism: Rhineura floridana; assembly: GCF_030035675.1. Taxonomy (NCBI): domain Eukaryota; kingdom Metazoa; phylum Chordata; class Lepidosauria; order Squamata; family Rhineuridae; genus Rhineura; species Rhineura floridana. The sequence continues at coordinate 558,309 of NC_084499.1, read as the reverse complement.
AAGGCAATTTTGTCACAACAAACTCCTGCAACCAACCCAGAAAAAGATACAAAGCTAAACACAAAGTCAATTAGAAAGAATATTTCACTGTATAGATAGGGGGAGGGGAGGAAAAGGAGGAATTTTTTTCATATCTTAAGCATGACTTAATTTTGCAATTTTCCCTTTTTTAAAAAATCTGCAACTTCACATCTGCAGTTTCCCCAACTATTAGTGTTTTACATACATAATTAACATAATGGCATATTTTATACCACAGAACTATTATGACATAATATCTGGACTTATTTCATTGTGGAGGCAAAACGCCCACAAAAGGGTCCCCCCCCCGCGTTGCAAAAAGCCTGCAAATTCAAGGCTTAAACGTGCCAGAGTCACCAGCTTCAGAAAATCGGGCATTTCAGAACAAAAGGCTTCACCGAAATCTGAATTTAACCCTCTGTGATGTGTCACGTTTGGCTCCTGTTTTAAAGAGGGTGACTTCAAAGAGATTTGCTTAAAACCACAAAAACATATCTCCCCCCACAATAATATTTGGGGCGTGTCCACAGAAGATTTCCGATAACATATCGGGGGTAAATGTCAACCAACTTTTAACTGGCATAACAATGTACCTAACAGTTTTTAACTGCTCAATCGGTTGAAATTTGCAAGAAGTGCAATTCCTAATTGCTTCGCAGTAATTCAGGGCCCCCGTCCCGTCCTCCGAGCTCGCCCCCTTCCCCCACCTGCCCTCCTTCCCCGGTGCAATCAGCCCGAAACGGGGTGTTTTCGCCCAGGGAGGGGCTCCATTTCATTCAAATCCAAGTTTAATTTAATTTGCATATGAAGAAGGCTGCTACTCGAGCCCAACTCCGCGAGCCCCCCCCCGCCTCGCCCCTTTCCGGGAGGAGAGGTCCCTCGAAACTCCCGCAGCCGCCAAGCCACGGAAACTTTTCCTTCGAAAACGAGAAATTACGAAAAAAATATTTCCCTTTTTCTCCCCCAATTTTAATTTCCCTTTTCCCTCGCTCTCGCGTGCGAAATAGCCGCCTCTAGGGGGCGTCGTGGAAACAGGGAGAAGCCGCGGCCGTTTGGCGGAAAAAAAGCCTCAGAAAGAGACGAGGGAAGGGAGATCGGGCGCGGGGGGGGGGGAAGCGGAAGGGGCCCCGATCCGGGCAGGGCTGCGGGACTCGAGCTCCTTCCCCGCCGGGGGTGGGACGGGCCCGGGGGAGTGTAGGCGCCTTGGCATTCCCGACCGACCTGACATGGCTGCGGCGGGGCGGGGGGCATTCGCTTTTGTGGGGCCCGATCCAACCCGGGCGGGCGGGCGGCCAGGCAGGCGGGGGCTGGGGGGCCAGGGCGGGGCGCCCGCCTCCTCCTCCTCCGTTCTTACCTGCGCCGAGGCGGCTCCGGCTGCGTCCTCGGGAGCGGCGTCCAGGGCGCCTTCCCCCGCCGCTAGTGCCGCCGCCGCCCCGTCTGCCGTGGAGCCCTCCTCGCCCGGCGCCTGCATGGGGGAGGCGAGGGGAGGCGAGGGCGGCTCCTCCGGGGCCGACCCGCCGCTCTCGCTGCTGCCGCCGCCGCTGCTCCTGGTCCCGCCGCCGCCGCGCGGGGCACAATGCGGAGCGCCCGCCGCCGCCCCCGGGGCCGCCGCCTCCGCTGCTGCTGCCCCTGCTGCTGCTGCCGCCCCCGGCGCGGCACGGCTGGGCGGCTCGGGCTCCTCCGCCCCCCGGGCGGGCATGGGCATGGGCATGGGCTACTGCCTCCGCCGCCTTCAGCGCCCCTGCCCGGCCGACCCTCGCCGAGCGCCGGGAGCCGGAGGAGAGCGCGCCGCCGCCCGAGCAGGAGCCGCCGCAACCAGCAGCGCCGTCGCCATCACTGGAGGGGAGGGGACTGGGGGGGCGGACGCGCTGTCGTCTCCTCCCCCTCCGCCGGGCCCTCCTCCCCTCGGCGGCAGCAGCCAGCACTGGCCCGTGGCGGGGCTCCGCGAGCGGCTTGCTTTGCGCAGGGGCAGGACTCCGGAGCGCTTCAGCCGAAGCCGCGGCCCCGCCGCCTCGGTTCTTCCAGGTGCGCCAACTAGAGCTCCGCGCAAGTCTTGGCTCCAGCGTTGGGGAGAAAGTCGCCCGGGGGGGGGGCAGGGCGTTCGGCGCAGCAGACCTTCCGAGGGGCCCTCTCCGGCAGCAGCCTTCGACGCCTTCACCGGGACCTGGGGCACCTCCTACGGTGTAAATCGTAATCCTCGCCCCAGCAAATGTAGTAAAGGTACTTCAAATAAATTGGCATAGACTACACGGACGCGATTCCGACTGAACATCAAGGGCGCAACTTCCTCCGGTGTGTCGGCTCCCCAGGAAGTGTTGGGGTCCAGCCTTGTGACCCAATCCTATGTGAGTTCCAGGGAGCCTTCTGGAATTTACTCCCTAAGTAGCTGTTTTTAGGATTGCATTGGATGGAATTGAGAGTTGTTTATTCATTTATTAAATTTGTTAGCCACTTTTCTTCACAAAAGTGCACCCAAAGCAACTTATCAATAAAAAATTAAAACCAGTATAAAAAGTAAAACAGAACAAACAGTTAAAAAACACAATGCTAAATGTTAAAATATAACAACCCATCCCCGGAAGGAGGCTGTAGCATCAAAGCCCTTCAAAATCAGTGAAATCTAAAACTCTTCACTACAGTCAAAACCAAACACAGGCACACCTAACAGAACCTTAGAAACCCACCAAATAAGTAAAATAATAATTGGGACAGCACAAATCAAGGGGCAAAGTCCTGAGTGAGGAGAAAAGGTATCACCTGGCACCTAAAAATGCATAGAGATGGTGCCAGGCATGCCTCCCTGTGGAGAGTATTCGACTATTGGTAGCCAGTGCAGGTGTGCCAGAATTTGTATTATACATGCAGATTGGCTGACCCCAGTCAACAATTTGGCTGCCGCATCCTGCACCAGCTGCAGTTTCCAAACCATCTTCAAAGGCAGCCCCATAAGAACATAAGAAGAGCCTGCTGGATCAGGCCAGTGGCCCATCTAGTCCAGCATCCTGTTCTCACAGTGGCCAACCAGGTGCCTGGGGGAAGCCCGCAAGCAGGACCCGAGTGCAAGGACACTCTCCCCTCCTGAGGCTTCCGGCAACTGCTTTTCAGAAGCATACTGCCTCTGGCTAGGGTGGCAGAGCACAGCCATCATGGCTAGTAGCCATTGATAGCCCTGTCCTCCATGAATTTGTCTAATCTTCTTTTAAAGCCATCCAAGCTGGTGGCCATTACTGCATCTTGTGGGAGCAAATTCCATAGTTTAACTATGCGCTGAGTAAAGAAGTACTTCCTTTTGTCTGTCCTGAATCTTCCAACATTCAGCTTCTTTGAATGTCCACGAGTTCTTGTATTATATTATGAGAGAGGGAGAAGAACTTTTCTCTGTCCACTTTCTCAATGCCATGCATAATTTTATACATTTCTATCATGTCTCCTCTGACCCGCCTTTTCTCTAAACTAAAAAGCCCCAAATGCTGCAACCTTTCCTCGTAAGGGAGTCGCTCCATCCCCTTGATCATTCTGGTTGCCCTCTTCTGAACCTTTTCCAACTCTATAATATCCTTTTTGAGATGAGGCGACCAGAACTGTACACAGTATTCCAAATGCGGCCGCATCATAGATTTATACAATGGCATTATGATATCGGCTGTTTTATTTTCAATACTTTTCCTAATTATCGCTAGTATGGAATTTGCCTTTTTCACAGCTGCCGCACACTGGGTCAACATTTTCATCGTGCTGTCCACTACAACCCCGAGGTCTCTCTCGTGGTCGGTCACCGCCAGTTCAGACCCCATGAGCGTATATGTGAAATTCAGATTTTTTGCTCCAATATGCATAATTTTACACTTGTTTATATTGAATTGCATTTGCCATTTTTCCACCCATTCACTCAGTTTGGAGAGGTCTTTTTGGAGCTCTTCGCAATCCCTTTTTAACAACCCTGAACAATTTAGTGTCGTCAGCAAACTTGGCCACTTCACTGCTCACTCCTAATTCTAGGTCATTAATGAACAAGTTGAAAAGTACAGGTCCCAATACCGATCCTTGAGGGACTCCACTTTCTACAGCCCTCCATTGGGAGAACTGTCCGTTTATTCCTACTCTCTGCTTTCTGCTTCTTAACCAATCCCTTATCCACAAGAGGACCTCTCCTCTTATTCCATGACTGCTAAGCTTCCTCAGAAGTCTTTGGTGAGGTACCTTGTCAAATGCTTTTTGAAAGTCTAAGTACACTATGTCCACTGGATCACCTCTATCTATATGCTTGTTGACACTCTCAAAGAATTCTAATAGGTTACTGAGACAGGACTTTCCCTTGCAGAAGCCATGCTGGCTCTGCTTCAGCAAGGCTTGTTCTTCTATGTGCTTAGTTAATCTAGCTTTAATAATACTTTCTACCAGTTTCCCAGGGACAGAAGTTAAGCTAACTGGCCTGTAATTTCCAGGATCCCCTCTGGATCTCTTTTTGAAGATTGACGTTACATTTGCCACTTTCCAGTCCTCAGGCACGGAGGAGGACCCAAGGGACAAGTTACATATTTTAGTTAGCAGATCAGCAATTTCACATTTGAGTTCTTTGAGAACTCTCGGGTGGATGCCATCCGGGCCTGGTGATTTGTCAGTTTTTATATTGTCCATTAAGCCTAGAACTTCCTCTCTCGTTACCACTATTTGTCTCAGTTCCTCAGAATCCCTTCCTGCAAATGTTAGTTCAGGTTCAGGGATCTGCCCTATATCTTCCACTGTGAAGACAGATGCAAAGAATTCATTCATCATGTATCACGCATTGCAGTAGTCCAGCCTAGAGGTTGCCATAGCATCGACAACAGAAGTGAGGCTATCTCTGGTCCACCATTCGAAGGGAAGGGAAGGCACTCCGCGCCACAGAGGCCACTTGCACCTCAAGTGAGAGTAATGGATCCAGGAGCACCCCAAACTGTGAACCTTCAGAGGGAGTGTAACCCCAGTCAGAGTGGGCCACGACCCATCTGTACAGTCTAGAGAACCAGCCACAAACAGCACCTCAGTCTCTGCTGGATTCAGCCTCAGTTTATTGGCTCTCGTCCAGTCCATTAGCAAGGCAAGACACTGACTGAGCACAGCCACTGCCACACCTAAAGGAGACTTATGCTAACAACATCCTCCAAAATCCCAGATGACCCCACTCAGCGGTTTCTTTACATAGCTTGGGGAAATCAGAGCAAACCTTGCGGGACCCACAGTGAAGGGCCCGAACAGCATTCCCCAAGCACCATCCTCTGAGAACGACCACCCAGGTAGGACTGGAACCATTGCAAAGCCCACCCCCAACTTGGACAGCTGCCCCAACTGTGGTCAAAGGTCTCAAAAGCCACTGAGAGATCAAGGAGAATTAATGGACATAGGTGACCAGGGTGACCAAGGCAGTTTCCATGCCAAAACCAGGCCATGCTCAAGAACCTTGCCCAAAAAGGGAGATTAGTAACTGGCCAATATTATTTAAATTTTCTGGGTCCAGAAAGGAGTTCTTAAGGATTGGTCTTACTACTGCCTCCTGTAGACAGGCAGGGACCACCCCGTCTCCCATGGAGGCCTTGATCACCTCCCTGGCCAGGTGGCTGTCACCTCTCTGTTGGCTTTTCTCAGCCAGGAGGGGCAAGAGCCAAAGAGTTTGCCTGGACCAAACCAACCACCTTGCCCACATCCTCGATGAGAGGGTTTTACTCAGAAGGAAGCCCCGCCTTGCCACATAGGGCTTACTCCTAAATAACTCTGCAAAGCTTGGCCGCGGGTTACCACTCTGGTGTGGGTCCAAACAGAGTAACTTGAGACAACCCTCAGCCCTTCAGGACTGCAAAGAGCTCTGCTTGACAGCAGGCAAGATCCAACTCAAAGAACATCCTCCCAGCCCATGGCCTTTCCCTTCAGCCCTCTGCAGCTCACATTAAGGCACCGGAAATCACTCTTGCCTTCCCCCTTGACTCAGATCAAGATCCAAAATTTGGGGAAGTTTAATGTTATAGAGAGAGCCAACCTGGCATAGTGGTTAGAGTGTCGGACTATGACTTGGGAGACCAGGGTTCAAATCCCCACACAGCTGTGAAGCTCACTGGGTGACCTTGAGCCAGTCACTGCCTCTCACCTTCAGAGGAAGGCAATGGTAAACCCCTTCTGGTTACTGCTTACCATGAAAACCCTCTTCGTAGGGTTGCCATAAGTCCACCATCCAAAGTCAAAGCACTTTTGAGGCCCCATGATTCCACTGAAGGACACTGGGAGGCGGGCAGGGCACGGCACGGCACCCAACAGGGCAGAGCCATCTTCGTCTAGGTCTTTTGCCTTCATCCTCCTCCCTGCTGAGTTGTCGAAGGGCAGGACATCTGCTTGGCATGCAGAAGGTCCCACTCCAACCCCCAGCATCTCCAGGTAGCTCTAGGAGAGACCCCAGAGTCTGACACCCTGGAGAGCCGCTGCTGCCAGTCAGTGCAGACAATACTGAGGTAGATGGACCAAGGGTCTGGCTCTGGGAAAGGCAGTTTCCTGCATCTGTAAAGGGTCCTTTTGCTCTTTCAGATGTCGCTGAACCACAACTCCCATCAGCGCCTGCAGCAAGCATGGTCAATGGCCCGGGATGGCGGGAGCCATAGTTCGACAACACATGCAGGGCCAAGGGCTCCCCACAGTTGCCAAAGGTCACATTGGGATGCAGGTGGGGGCTGGCAGAGGGTGACGGGGCAGTGCCCCATTTGCCCTCCACTGCAGGCAAGGATGTGCTTAATTCTTCCACAGGATGTGAATGTGGTTTTAATTTTGGTTTAGTTCTACCCTAAATATTTGTTACTGTCTGCACCAGTAGGTGGGAGGAGCAGCTTCCCTTAGCCTGTGGGGACCCCACCTTAGGAGGTAAGCGGGTGGTCTAAGTGGCTTAAGCATCCCAGGAGGCGGGCAACCTGCCGGGTCAAAGACGACGTGTGGTTCACCTGACTGGCTTCTAGTACTTGGTCTTCTTTTATTGACCACTCGTGCTTAAAAGGTTTTTCAAGCTGGGGATGGTTTCAGTACTGCTACAAGGACCTTTCACACTACATCCCAGTTTTTCCTGGACATCATAATTTTCTTACCCACCTGCCTGGCATTAAGTCCCATTGAAGACCATAGGACTTGCTTCTGAGTAGACATACTTAGGATTGCCTGGCCAGTGGTGCACAGTATCTTACATGAATGAAACTGTGGTTCCCGCCCCATTTTACCTTAACAAGCCGAAGAGGAAAAGTAGGCAGAGAGACAGTGATTGCCTCAAGATCAGCAAGTGAGCTTTATGGCTGAGTGGGGATTTGAACCCAAGTCTCCCCTACCCTAGTCAGATGCTCTAACTGCTAGACCAGGAGTCCCCAACCTTTTTGGGAACAGGGTCATACTTAGCAATCTAAAACACAGTTGTGGGCACCACTAAATACCCATTTCACAGAAGAAAAGCACAATGCTCAGATCTCCCTTCCCCCCAAAAAACTCAGAAAATTGGAAGAGGCACAAGGCCTGAGTGGATGCCTGAGAGTATTTTGGTGCCCGGAGGAACCACCTCAGGACTGTAGTGGTATATCCTGCTGCCTTCGTGCTAGGCCCTTTAACATGTGAACCCATCTAGGAAAACTGGAAAGTCGACTTGTGACCAGGTCAAATGTGGGATCGTAGATATGCATGGCCCTAACCGTTTATCCAGTTTAACAAACTTCTCTTTAATGCTCACACTAGCCTTACTGACAGCAGAGTTACGCTGATTAGGGACAGGGAATTCATTTTTTTGAAAAAATAATTATTTGGGGCGTTGCTAGGGGTGGGCCTATGGGTCATGAGCCCCAAATGTTTTCTGAGTGTCCCAAGTGTTTTCCCAGGAAATGAATTGGGGAGAAAATGAATTGGGGAGAAAATGAATTGGGGAGAAAATGAATTGGGGAGAAAATGAATTGGGGAGTGGGTAATCTAGGTTGCTGGTTAATATATTAATTTGAGAGAACAAATTAATTTAAAATGATTTTATCTAAAGATGATTTGGAGGTAATTGAAGGGAATTGAATTGATCTGGAGCAGGATCTGTTGGAAAATTAATTGGGGGTAAATTAATTAAAGAGGAACTATTTTGGGAGGGATTTGGATGGGCTAAAAATTAATTGAAAAATTTAACTGGGGTGATTTGGATGGGAAATTAGTTGACCTGCCTTCTGTGGTGTTTAAATTCCAGGTTTCCATCTCTATGTAGATGCAAATTGGTGTCTAAAGATCCATGCCCTGACTCTTTCCAGTACCTAGCAACGCCTCTGCCCACCATTTATTGAGAAAGTTAGCCGAGTAGGATCCATTCTCAAGTTGCCTTAATCCATCACAAAGATTACCTGCTCTGTCTCTGGAAGGCACTTGCTTAAGCCTCTAGTCCTCATCAGCAACTGAGATGAAGGCAGGGTACCTGTAACATCTCTTGTTTGTGTGCAATATTAAGATGGATCAATATTTTATTGCCGTCGATCTGTTATTTCCTTAAAAGCCATTGAAAGATCAGTTTAACACAGAAGATACAGGCGGTCACTATGAGCCTAAAAGAAAAATGAAATGGACTGCCTTTAAGTCGATCCCAACTTATGGCCACCCTATGAATGGGGTTTCCATGGTAAGCGGTATTCAGAGGGGGTTTGCCATTGCCTCCCTCTGAGGCTAGTCTTCCCAGCTGGCTAGGGCCTGCTCTGCTTGCCACAGATGCACAAGCCAGCCCCGTCCTTGTCCACAACTACCAGCTGGGGGGCAACTGGGCTCCTTGGGACTATGCAGTTTGCCCACGGCTGCACAGGTGGCAGGGCACGTAACCCCTGAGCCACTCCCTGTGGGGGATGATCTTTAGCTGGCCCTTGACACGCAGGAGACACAAGCGGGGATTTGAACTCACAGACTCTGGACTCCCAGCCAGGCTTTCCTCCCCACTGTGCTCAATTCTCTCTTCAGTCCTGCCAAGATCAGATAAAGAACCCACAAATCACTCCATGGGCTGTTTATTAGTTAGATGCCACTCATTAGCTGTGAGTTCCATAAAAGAAAGGGAGGGGGGACAGAGATGGACAGGGAAAAAATAAAGGTTAAAGGCTGTTTTCTTAACAGTTTGTTTTAACTTGCATTTGCAAGCCACCCTTCATCTTCATTCTAACCCTGCAGCCACAGAATGCTAGCAGAATTGGAGTTTCTGGGAGGTGAAGCACGTGGGCTCCGAGGCTGGGGAAAAGCTCACAAAGGACCCGCAGCAGGATAGGGGAGGCGTGTGTCCTGTTGGCAAGCACAAGATAGGAGTCACAGCACTTGTTTGTAAACATCGGCTTGTCACAGTCCAAGCAACACTTTTTGATAGTGTGATTTAAAAAAGCAAACACCTTAGCTCCGAATTTATTTTATTTTGGGGAGATTACATTTTTAAAATTTGATGTTTCTATTCAAAGGGACTTCCAGATCTACTGCTGGACCAGAAAATGCATCTTAGGAGGGAATGAGTATCCCAGAGGCATCTAGTCGGCCACCATGGAAAGCAAGAGCCGGAACTCTCAGAGCACCTGGACATGCCTCCCCCTTCCCCTCATATAGTTCAGTGAGGCTTAGTCCCTAGTAAGCGAGTTAAGGATAGGAGCCGAACTGGACCTCAGGGCAAACCTCCCCTCCCCCGGCCTTCCAGTCCCACTGGGGCAAGAATCGAATTTTTAAAAGAGCTGGGCTGGTGGACAGGACAAGGGAGGATGAAAAAATACTCCCACAATAATCTTACAAGGTTAACAAACTGATGCCACAGACTTAAGTTCTTGTTTTTAAGTATTTAAAAAGCCCTAACCCTGTACCAAAACACTCCGTTTGCCGGCCAAAGGCAATCCCAAAGAATCATCCAAATGGACCGCCAGAAACAATTCAGTTTGTGCTGCTGGCACTTAAGGAACAACTGTGACACCCTGAATGTCACTCAACACCAGTGTCCTTCCTATTTGTTGGGTACAAAGGTCAGGAAGTGGTGGGCAGGGCCAAATCAAAGACTTTGTAGGCCCTTGGCCCTCTACTAATCATCACCCACTCCCCCAAGACAGATCTATAGATAAATATGTGCATTGCACAGGCCCCATGATTGTGCACATGAAGAGGAGGAGGAGGAGGAAGAAGAAGAGGGAGCGGCTACTGCTGGGGTCTGCCCAGCATCTTATGTGAGCAAGACAGAAGGCAAGAAGATATTTTGTGTTTAAGTCAAATAAATGACAAAGTCTCAGGCAGTCTCTGTATGCACATTATATGAGGGGCAGTTATTTATTATTTTTCATGGGGGGGCTGCTTGGTTGAGGAGGTGACAAATCAGTGGCAGATGACGATGCGGTGGCCCTAGTGCCAGCCTTACAAACAAGCCCAGGTCTGCACAGGCCTTCTCTGCAGAGGGATATCTGCAGACAGATATTTCCCTCCACCAGCGTAGTGGCAGACCCCCATATCTCCCTATCATATTCTGTATCCTTCTCTCCCCCCCCCACCAAAAAAAGAGACTCCAAATGATTAATATGGTAAATAAAGCTCTACAAGAGGCTGGGATTTAGTTGTTCTCTGTCATGAATGGGCTTTTTAATCATAGGTTGGTGACATCTGCAACACATTTCCAGTGTTTGAGGCCGTGGCAAAAGGACTTACAGCATCCAGCTACAAGGAGGCAGAATGCCCAAGCCAAAAGATGGAGAACTTCCACCTTTTTAAAAAATTAAGTTGGGGTACATCATACTGACCCAGGTTTGCGTGCCAGGCAAATTCTAGGCACGCTCTTTCTACCTTATAAACTGATTGTTGAGATGGTCAGATGGGGAGCAGCAGATGACACATGGAAGGAAAGGCTTCCCTTTCTTATGGATAGGTCTATGTCCAGTGAGGAGAGCCAGTGTGGTGTAGTGTTTAAGGTGACTATGACCTGGGAGACCAGGGTTTGAATCCCCACACAGCCATGAAGCTAACTGGGTGATCTTGGGCCAGTCACTGCCTCTCAGCCTCAGAAGGAGGAGATGGTAAACCCCCTCTGAATACCGCTTACCATGAAAACCCTATTCATAGGGTCGCCAATAAGTCGGAATCGACTTGAAGGCAGTCCATAAAAAAAAATGTCTAGGGATGGTGGCCTCTAGAGCAAGGGCATTAATGGACACCTAACCCATCAGATCTCAAACAAGCATTCACAGGTGCATTTCTGGTGTCCTCAGGTACAGACCCCAATGCTCTCATATTACTGAATTACAAATGGTATTGTAATTTCATTCTGTATGATATTTAATTTGAAACACTGAAACTCAAAATCAATTATTGTAAGGTGACATTGGTTTTATGTTGGGAAATGTTTGTAAGAAACATAAAAAACTGAAACACGTTGCTTGCATAACTATTCAACCACTGTGCTGTGGGGTTGTTCCCAGTTTACACAAATGAAAGAAATTGCCCTTTCGAGGACACAGTTACCTTACCATTGGCCTCCACCTACGAACCAATAAGGTTGCTGTCACGTTGTTAGGATATAAACCCCTCTATCGAAGGATCATTGGTCGGGCTGTGGATCTGAAGGAAAATGAAGACCAAAGAGCATTCTGCAGAAGTGAGAGATAATTGTATTTTATTTATTTATTTATTATTTGATTTATATCCCGCCCTTCCTCCCAGCAGGAGCCCAGGGCAGCAATAATGTAATACAAATGCATACATTAGGAAAAGGGTACAAAATAATGTTTGGATATCCCAGTGAGCACAGCTGGATCAATAATCAGGAAGTGGAAGCTGCATCGCACCACCCAGGCACTGCCAAGAAAAGGCCGTCCCTCAAAACCCAGTGCTTGAACAAGAAGGAGACTTGTGAGAGAAGCCACAGAGAGGCCAACAATCACTTTGAAGGAGCTACAGTGTTCAGTAGCTGACAGTGGAGCAATGGTGCACCAGTCAACCATATCAAGAGCTCAGCATAACACTGGCCTATATGGGAGGATGGCAAGAAAGAAGCTGTTACTCAAAAAGTACCATCTGAAAGCACGTCTGGAGTTTGCCAGAAAACATGAGAGTGCCCCAGCTGCAATGTGGGAGAAGGTTTTGTGGTCAGATGAGACCAAGATAGAGCTTTTTGGCAAAAAAAAAAGTTATGTGTGGCGCAAACCTAACACTGCCCATGCCTCAAGACTAGGTTTGCCAGGTCAGAAGCATCCCAAATCTTGAGATTTCAGGGGTGGGCCCAAGTGATGTTATGGGGGTGGGCCCCAGTGATGTCACTGAGCATGATACATTAAGCATCAACCACAGTTGCTTGGTGCATACAATTCAAAGAAAATCATTTATCTGATTGGAAATTAAGGTAGAAATCTTAGCTAAAAGATGGAGCCTGGGTAGGGAACATTTAATCCAGCTTACTTGCTTCTGGTAAAAAGGGTTTAAGTGCTCTCAGGCCAGCCAGTCACCAGAAGGCCATTGTGGGAAGAAAGGAGCCTAGTGTTGTGATGTTAGATGGGAGCACTCAAGAGTAAAGATGGATGCTCCTGAAGGCTGCAATTCTAAACACACTTACTAAGGGACTAAGCCCCATAGGACTTACTTCTGGATATGGTTTGGATTGTGATGTTGGTAAAGCTTGACTAGGGATCCTCTGCAAAGATATCCATATCCAAGCAGGGTTGGCAACCCCCTGCCTGGAATGCCCTACCTCTGCCTTTTAACATGGCTGCTCCAAACTTCTTTACAGACTTGACCCTTCACTGCAGAGAGAGGTCTGAGAAATGAATAAGAATTAAGAAGATTCTCTACTCTTTTCTGCCTACTCTGGGCTGCTATAAACTCACATTGACAACCAACCCAATTCCAGTGAGTAATAACTGACAGAGAGAAAACACACATGTTTTGGTCTACCTTCACAGGCAGTAGCTTGGGAACAACAACAATTGAAGTCACACTTCCCAGTACAGTAGGGCCCCACTCATACAGCGGGTTACATTCTGGACCCCCGCTGTAAAGCGAAAACCGCTGTAAAACAGAACACATTGACTAACATTGACCAAAATGGTGCCTGATGGCCAAAAAACGCCATAGAAGCAGAAAAAGTGCCGTAGGAGCAGGGCCTTTCTGCAATTGACAACCGCTGTAGTAGCGGAACGCCGTAAAGTGAAGCGCTGTAAAGCGGGGCCCTACTGTATGTGAATTCTCTTTTACCACTATTGGGCAAGAAACAAACCATCATGCAAACAACAAGGTGCATCATCAGTGGGTTAAAGGGGTTGAGCTGGGAGCACAGAACCACTGTTGCTTCTACGGATATAAGGGAGTGAGGTTAAAGGTAAATGAAATGGAAATAGAAAAAGGAAAACAAAAGACAGCGGTGATGATAAATGCAATCCCATAACAACCACAAGATTTCTATGAGTAAGGCAGCAAACTCTGCATCCACAACCAGTCAGGATTCCTAACCAAAAACCAAAATTTTAAAAATCCTGGCAGCCAGTGAGCCAAGGTCACAGAAATCCCCATGCAGCACAACCTGACCAGGGGCTACAGTTAGTGCAGAATGCTGTGGCACAACTGCTGACATCAGTGAGACCATATCAGCACATAATCCCTCTGAAATCTGCACTGGTTGCTGATTTGCTACCAGGCCAAGTTCAAGGTGTGCTTTCCATGTTACGGGTGCCATATAGTACTTGTTCTGTTCTTGTAAGAAATCAGTACTTTAGTGTGGCAGCACCTATGCTTTGGAACTTCCTGCCTATTGACGTTAGGCAGACGCCTTCATTGTACTCTTTTCAGCACCTGCTAAAAACATTTTTGTTTAGCCTACCCAGGCATGTAGAAGCTATTGTGTTTTTTATCTGTTTTTAACTCATTGGTTTTATTATTTTGAATGTTTTTAAATACCTGTCTTTAACTGTTTTTGCCAATAATTTTATTGTTTTAATTCCTTCTATAAACCGCTTTGAAATTTTTTACAATAAAGCAAAATATAAATGTTGTAAATAAAATACATAAGTAAATTTTGGAGTCACTGTGGCCGTGGGGTCTCTTTCCACGTTTAGGAACAAAGGAATCTGCCTTATACCAACTCAGACCATTTGATATCATCTAGCTCAGTATTGATGACATGATTCTCCAGGATTCAAGCCAATAGTCTTTTCCAGAAATTGAATTTTGGACCTTTGCATGCAAAGCATATGCCCAACCACTGAGCTACAACCCTTCCTCTGTTTAAAAAAGTATCTTTTTAAATTGTTCTTTTTAATTCATTAATGAATGCACATCAAAGCTAGGGCAGATCCACACCATTCATTTAAAGCACATTCAACACCCGTTTGAAGCACATGGAATCCACCACAGAATCATGGGAACTGTAGTTGTTAAGGGCGGTGGGAACTATAACTGTGAGGGGGAAACTACACTTCCCAGGATTCTTGAGGGGAAGTCATGCAATTTAAATGCAAATTGGATGTGCTTTGAACATATTGTGCGGATCTACTTCATAAACATTGCCTGCATGAAAATTGTTCTAATTAATTTTAAAAAATGGAAATGAGCTATAACATTTACTGGGTGACCATGAGCTACATATCATCTCTCAGCCTAATCTGCCCCTCAAGATGAAAACAACAGAGAGGAACCATGACCACCCCAAGGAAGAAGGGCACACTTAAAATATAGAGGAAAGAATCATGTACAACCATAGTGTGAAATCAGATAGTTATTGGGACATAGTATGAAGAAATATTTATATAAGCATGACTGTCAAAGATGTTTATTATTTACACAACCTGTAAAGATATTTACAGTGCAATCTTATTGTTTGTTTACTAAGAAGCAAGTCCCAATGTATTCAAAGGGGCTTACTCAAACAGGGAAGTGTGTACAGAACTGCAACCTCAAGTGATAAGGAACATCACTCACCCAACCCAAAATTCAGAATCATGCCACTTTAAGCTCTTTTGCAACTGTTTATACATGTTTTTATAGTTAGTGGATTTTAAAGGGATTTGTTTTTTATTGTGAGTTGCCTTGGTTTCCAGTCGGCAACCCTACCTCAGAGGGTTGTTGGAAAGACTCCATATACAAACGCACACACTGGAGATGTAAAAACACATACCCCATATAATAGCTTATTGTCAAAACCAGTTGGTCGTTGAAGAACATTTTTAAAAAATCAGTATTAGTTTCCTACATAATAAAAGCAGTGACACCTAAGTAAGCCCTGCCTAGTGGCTTTAAAAAACAGGATCGGATGGGGAGAGAAGCATTTACAATACAAACACAATTCTTGGCTATGTTCACTCAAAAGTCCCATTAATTTAACATAAAGTGTCTCCCATAATTTCACCCCTAATGCCCATTGCTTTTCACCCCAAATTCCACACTCCTGACAGAGTTTCAACTAAAAGGCTGGAGTAATAAAGAATTACACAAATTATGTGACTTCTATGTAATACTTTAGACACATAATGAGAAGACAAGATTCACTAGAAAACAGAAGCGGGTAGAAAAAGAAGAAGGCCAAACAAGAGATGGATTGATTGCATAGAGGAAGCCACAGACCTGAACTTGCAAGATCTGAACAGGGTGGTTCATGACAGATGCTCTTGGAGGTCACCGATTCATAGGGTCACCATAAGTCGTAATCGACTTGAAGGTACATAACAACAACAACAAAAGATTCAATAAAACATTTTATTCATCATGCTAAAATAGAACCTTTCCTAATGATCCCTGGCATGGAATTTGCTTTCTTCATAGCTGGTGCACACTAGGTTGAAATCTTCACTGAATAATCCACTACAATCCTAGGGTCTCATTCCTGGTCAGTCATTACCAGTTCAGACCCCATGAGTGTATATATGAAATTTAGAATTTTTGCCCCATTGTGTATCACTTTACACTTGCTTACCTTGAATTGCATTTGCCATTTTACCACCCATTCACTTAGTTTGAAGAGGCCCTTTTGGAGCTCTTTGCAATCCCTTTTTATTTTAACAACCCTGAACAATTTAGTATCATCAGCAAACTTGGCCACCTCACTGCTCACCCCTAACTCTAGATTGTTTATGAACAAGTTCAAAAGCACAGGACCCAATACTGATCCTTGTGGGACTTCACTTTCTCCATTCCTCCATTGGGAGAACTGTCCATTTATTCCCACTCTCTGCTTCCTGTACTTTAACCAATTACTGAGACATAAGATGTCTCTGAAGCACCTGTCCAGCTCTGACCCGATACCCCCAAAAGAATGCAGCCCTCAGCAGAGAAAAGCTCGCCCTCTCAACCTAAAGCTTTACGCTCTAATCCTAAAATCATTTTACTAGAGGGTGAGTTCCACAGAATTCAGTGGAACTTACTTCTGAGTGAACATGTTTAGGATTGTGCTGTTACATCAGTTTCATGTCCCCTATTCAAGTGAGGGAACAATTTAAACTTGTGGGGATTCAAGACTTCACCCTCCCACCTAAATTTAGATTGGAAACACCTTCAGAGACATTGCTTTATTAGCCTGTAGAGTAATCTGCATGTGGATGGTGCTATATGAGGGATAATAAGAATTAACAGTGGCAATAAAAGGGATGGGCACACTTATTTTTTGTTCTGGAGTTTTACCATAGCAGGGAATTTATTAAAGAGTGCCTTTTTTGGTATACTATATTTGTGTACATTACTATAAACCTTCAATATCTCAAGAACAGGCTGCCAAACAGGTTTTGATAATGTACATGTTTTAAATTTAAAATGAATTTAATTATGTGATTCAGTTGGTTAAAAGGAGGACAAATTCATGAGCTGAAATGTCAATGAGTGGCTGACAGTATCCTTTCTTTTGCAAAATATGTGGCTACTTTTTTTGCGATGTAAATAATTAGCATAGCTAAGAATCTGAAGTGCCGTTATATTTCATGCATACATTGTTTCCTTGGGAGGACAACATGGCCACCCCAAATTTTGAGGTAAATTAAAATTGGCTTTAATGTCACATAATTGGCTACGCTTTCTAAATATAGGCTATAATGTGCTGTAGGTATTTTGGAAAGAATGTGAACCGAGCTACCTTGACTCAAGCAGTGACCAAGTCGAGGAGACCAACCCACACCCTTGGATCTTTATGCAGCAGCAGCAGGAGATGTGGTATATTGAGCCCAGAGGCCACCACCTGCGCTGGTGCCAGCTCAGCAAATTTCTAAGGGCAGTTCACGCACAGATTCAGCTGCAACCAGATTTTACCTAAAACTAAAATGGCAGTAAAAATATTTCATTTAAAAATGTGTCTAAACTGGTCTTCATTCAAATGGATTCCAGAGCAGTGTTCAATGAGCATTAATAAACCATTCCATGCCAGATACAAATAAGATTTGAATAACAACCACATCAACATTCATGTGCACTAAAACAAGCTTTAAAAGTTAAAAGACATAACTTAAAATGTCTGGTTGGGCAAATAAAATGTTTTACCCTGGCAGTGAAAGCTACTGTAATGTTGGTGCCAGTCATAACTCTTTGGGGAGGTCATCCAAAAGTCAGGGGGTGTCACTATAGAGAAGGCCTTCTCTTTTGTACTTACCCTAACACACAAAATGTCCAAGGGAGTCCTCTTAGAGAAATGTCTGTAGTAATTTGAGGAGGATTTCCTATGGTCAGCAAAGTTGGGGAGCAGTTTCCACAACATCCAGGCATGTCAAAAACATAAAAAAGGTAAAGGTGTCCCCGCACTTATAGCGCGAGTCGTTTCCGACTCTTAGGGTGACATCTTGCATCGTTTACAAGGCAGACCTTATATATGGGGTGGGATTGCCAGTTTCATCTCTGGCCTTTCTTTACCCCCCAGCATATACCGGGTACTCATTTTACCGACCACAGATGGATGGAAGGCTGAGTGGACCTCAACCCCTTTTACCAGAGATTCGACTTCCTCCTTCCCTTGGAATCGAACTCCGGCCTTGCAGAGTTTCGACTGCATTACCGCTGCTTACCACTCTGCGCCACGGAGTCTTGTCAAAAACATACAACCCTTTTATTAAAGGCAAAGAGCAGACTTGGTTCCAGGGGATGATCTGAAGGCACATGAGGCCACCACCTACCTCACTGAAGCTAAGCTGGTCTGGGTCTGGTCAGTGCCTGGGTGGGAAACCACATGTATGCTGTCTTGGGTTTCCATGATGAAAGAAAGGCAGGATATAATTGAAAATAAATAAAAATAATAATACCAAATTAACTGACTTGCACCAAAAATCAATTATATCACAATTCAAAAAGTTGCAAGTTCGTTTTTCCACACAAGTTTCCTGTCCTGCTCAAGAGAAGGTGTGAAAATAACAGTGCCAGCCAATCAGTCTTGTTGCCTTGGCTTCATGTTGGATGCACCAGGATCTTGGCTGGGGGAGGAGTTTGCTTTCAGCTCAGTTGTAAAGGCTTTTTAAAAGGTGAAACTGACAAGCTTTGCTTTGTTGTGGATAAACTTTCATGCCTTTGCCTTTGCTTTGCTAGCGTGAAACTGACAAGCCTTCCTGGTTGCTTTACATTAAAGAGATCTCTTGCTTTCTCCCAGGGCTGGGGAGGGAAGTATCCAATATGACTCAGAGGAGGAGGAGAAGGAGGGGAGTGGGAGTGGGAGGGTGCCGGGGAGGCCCCCTTTAAAGCCCCTTTGAAGCTGCCCCCACCATCTATGAGCAGGTGTAGGAATCTATTATTTCCATATTATTCCTACCTCTGGTACCAAATCTTCTGTTAAAGAAGGAATGTCCAGGAATGCATGTACTTTGTTAACTGAGATATTACTGTATATGCTCCCTATTCTCATTCGGTTCCACTCCTTGAGTCAGCAAAAATACAGGAACCTTATTTCCTTTGGCTGACTGGCTAGATTTAAACAACAACAACACATGTTTAGCAGGCCTGAACAGCAACCAAAAAAATTTTTTTTTCCATGCAGGTTCTTCTATACAAGCCAGATTAGTCCTCCTCTCAAAGTGCATCACTTTTCTTGGAAGGTGGGGAGTTGAGCTGCCAAAACTTTTTATTAGCTTTGTGAACACAACATAAAAAAATAGGCATAAATAAAATACATTTGGTGCTTTCACTAGAACAGCGACAGCATCATTACCTCTGCCCTCATTTCAAAGCGCTGAATTAAATTGCATTACTTTTCTTAGGTCTTTTTTTAAACTGTGGATTCTAATGAAAATTATAACTTTGATTCGCCATCCTGTCAATTCAAAAATGGTGTGCTAACTTCGCAAAGGGCTGTTTTAAAAAAATAACCCTTACAGTATGATCTTCACAGCTTCATTTATTATCTAAAATAGCAACACCTAACAAGTTAAAGAGTGGAAGAAAAAAATCACTTGAACTATATGCTTAAGGAGATTGGAGCAAATTCAAAACAGTTTGTGGGATTCTATTCAATGATCAGTCTGACATACTTAATATCCACTCTTTTAATACTGTAATTTAAAAACCAAATTCCTTTGACACACACACACAATAAGCCTCATTTACCCGGGAAGGAAGCTTTGCTGTGCTCCACGCTAACCTTTGTATAGTTTCTTTTAAATGAGCAGCGCAAGTAGAAACATTTCAGGAGAATAATATCATTACAGGTAATAATATCAATTATTAGTGTATTGTATTAGGGAGTGAAAATTAATCCCAATGCAATTAGAGTAGAATAATAAATGCTACTTCTCTCTCTCTTTCTCTCTCTCCTTTGCAAAGCAAAGGTGTTTTGGCATTGAGAGCCTGGAATCCTTCAACCTGTATTTTACATCACATGGCTAACCTCAGTTTGCCTGCTGCCGCCCAACCTGCTATATGTATGTGAAATGCTAGGCTGTGGGAATAAAACTGAAAGGCACCGTTCGGTCTCACACTAAATAGATTTTTTACCAGCAGCCCACACAGGCTGGCACTTTTGCTGCAAGGACTGGTGACCAGTTAAAATGATGGCCACTGGCAGAGTTAGATGGCTGGACAGTGAATGGAGGATGAGCCGTATGGAACCCCCACAATCAGGGACAGTCTACCTCTGAACACCAGCTGCTGAAGAGCATGGGAAAGGCCTGTCACCCTCATGTCCTCATGTTCGGGTTCCTGGTGACATCTGGTTTGGCTCTTGCAGAAATCAGGACGAGGGGCCTTTTCTCTGACCCAATAGGGCTCTTCTGCCAGGTGTCGGAACCAGCTGGCAGGATTTGTTCAGCCTGCATATTGAAGGCTCAGGGGAGCTGACAGGAAAAAACACAGAGCTAAAATGTCCCCCTTCCCTGACTAAAGTCTGGGTACAAAGCAGCACAAAATGAGGTTCATTTCAGTTCAAGAAGGTGCCCAGGTTTGGCCTTTGGAGAGTCTCTGGTGGGAGGAAGGCCCACAGCAGAGAAGACCCTCTCCTTGCGCCCACGCTGTCTGTAGCAAACAACCAGACGGCCTCACCGAAAGATGGGCTCCTCTGTGGACCTACAGCGACTGTTGCTTTGGATGGCCGCAGCTGCAGGCCTAAGCCAGCTTCACTTGGAAAGGGTTGCATTTGGGGGAGGAATGAAAACCGCGTCCATCCATGGGATCATGGCAAGGACGGCCCATTCAAAGGAGCAGACGGCTACTGAATGGTGCCCCTGCAGTCCTGCAAAGAGGCAAACAGGCAGTCGACTCACAGCTCAACCCTTGAAAAGTGCTGTGTTTGCGGCAGTGTGAGGAAGTTCTTGCTGCAGGGGCTTGTTCACACAACCTGGCAAACACCCCAATAGGTGAGGATTGTGCATGTCTGAGGAATGAGGCCTGGAGAGGAGGAGGGGGAACAGGCAAAGAACCAGCTGCCTTTAGAGATAAAAGCAGGAGAGAGTCACCCCCCCCAAAGCTCAGACAAAACCATCTTTTCCCCAAAGCATCTTACGTAGTTTTAAAGCTCCAAGTAGGTACTTGGGCAATAGACACCTAAGGAGAGGTATCCCAGCATGCCTCAGTGTGCCAGCCTGTTGACTGCTTGCCTCGCTGACAGTCAGCCTGTACATGTGAAATTATGTATGTGTGTAGATGTGTGTGTGTGGGGGGGATGTGTCTTGTATTTCCATATTTTGCTCAGCTGTGAAGCAGAAGTGCTGGCCCCTTGTGGTCACACCAGATTCTTGTTATTCAGAACACCTTCGAAGGGGATCAAAGAGGCTTGCCTTATTCCACGTCAGACCATTGGTCCATCTAGCTCAATAATACCTGCACTGACTGGCAGCAATGGCCCCTCCAGGGTTCTGAGGCAGCCAGGGACTGGAGCCTGAGCCTTTTGCAGAAAAAGCACATGTTCCGCCAGTGAACTTTGCTCCTTCCCAGAGGGCAACTTGGTGGCTTTCATGTGGGGGTGGAGGTGCTAAAGCCCAGGTAGGGAGAGATAGAAGGGCTGGGCTTGATTCACCTGGAAGGTTCTTCAGATCATCTAAATCTTTCACCTTTTACTAAAGTTTTGGTGCCTGTCTCGGGTGGGGGGGGATGCTAAGACTGTTGGGTCAGGCCAAAATTCCATCCTTCTGTTCTCGCGGTGGCCGGCCGGATGCCCAGGCAAGGCCCGTGTGCAAAGCTCTCCCCACCTGTCACTTCTAGGGCCAAGGGGAAACGGACAAACCCCTCCTAATTTTTGCTATTGCCTGGAGGTGTGATATACAGTTACATTTATGGTACTGAAATGTTGCCTTTTGAATGCTGTTATACTTCCTGTCATGTTGCTGTTTTATTATTCCTGTTATTACAAAATTGTCCTTGCGACTGTTGAGGTTGAGAGGTTTTGCTGTTCTCTTTGCTGTAAGCCGCTTTGAGCATGGCTTTGTGTGTGCGTGTGTTGCATGTGTATGGAAAGGCAGCATACAAATAAGATGATGATGATGAACTTTGGAATTAAAGGGGTGTGTGTGTGTTTGGGGTGTGTGTGAAACAGAAAGGAGGTCTCTTGCAGCCCCCCCTTTTAATCATGGCTAGGGCTGACTCCCAGGCTGAGGCCCTTGGGGAAAGCCTCTTCTGTGGGCCTTTCCTTTGCCGATGGGCACTGGCAACTGCCCCAGATTGCCAGGTGCTGATGGCAGCCCTGCCACGCCCATTTAGCTCTACTCCCTCCACAGGACCAGGGGACCAGAAAGGTCGCCATTGGCAGCTCTACCGTTTCCAGGCAGTGTGGGGCGGAATTGTGGGAGAAGCTCACAAGCAGCCTTGAAGGCACTGCCAGTCTTCTTCTAGGTCACCCTCTTTCCAAGACATCTAAGCCTGGAGCCACTACCACATCATGTGGCTGCGAGTTCCATAACTGAATTTTGGTCTGTCCTAAGTCTCCTGCCCACCAATTTCATTGAATGACCCTGAATCCCAGTATTATGCAAGAGAAAACCCTTTCTATCCACTTTCTCCACACCAGGCGTGAGTCTGGCCCCGGTCCATCTAGCTCAGTATTGTCTACACTGACTGGCAGCAGCTCTCCAGTTCAGGTAGGGAGCAGGGGTGTAGTCACCTGGGGTCTCTTACTGTTTTGGGAGCAGGGTCCCTATGTCTCCAGCATCCTACCAGCCAATCAGCATGAAAGGGGAGTGTGTTAGCCACTGAGAAGAGCCTTCTAACATGCTTCCTTGTCCTTTCCTGCTTAGAACCAATCAGATTGAAAGGAGGAGAGTCGACCACTGAGAAGACCCTTCTCAGTAGCTAACACTTGTCCCTTTCACGCTGATTGGCTCCTAGGGGAGTCTGCTATTGTGGGAGAAGGCATTAACAAGGATCTCGTTTTCAACCCACCAGCAAAAAATAAAGGGGAGGGGGGCAGGGCTGAGACTATCATAATTGAATTGAATTGAAACTTTATTTTTACCCCCCCCTTTTCCAAACTGGAACTCAGGGCGACTTACAAATAGAACTACATGTAGTTAAAAACATAGAAAACCATACAATTATAATACAATTAAACTATGCACAACCTTAAAACCATAAAAGGCACTTAAAAATCTAAAAACAATTTAAAATAATACAAATAATAATATAAAACAATAAAACAAGCCTTGTAAAGCCCAATCCTAAACACTTCTATGCCAAAAGCCTGTCGGAATAAAAAAGTCTTTACTTGCCAAGGAGGGGGCCATTCATGCCTCCCTAGGAAGGGAGTTCCAGAACCTAGGAGCAGCCACCGAGAAGGCCCTATCTCGCATCCCCACCAATCGCACTTGCGAGGGTGTTGGGAATGAGAGAAAGGCCTCTCCTGAAGATCTCAGGGCCCAGGCAGGCTCATATGGGGAGATACGGTCTGACAAATAGCCTGGACCTGGGCTGTATAGGGCTTTAAAGGTCAAAACCAGCACTTTCAATTGTGACCGGAAACAAATTGGCAGCCAGTGGAGCTGTTGTAACAAGGGAGATGTATGGTCCCTGCAACCAGCCCCTGTTAATACTCTGGCTGCAGCTCTTTGTACCAGTTTAAGTTTCCGAACAGTCTTCAAAGGGAGCCCCACGTAGAGCACGTTACAGTAGTCTAAACGGGATGTAACTAAGGCATGCATCACCATAGTCAAATCAGGCATTTCCAGGAACGGGTGCAGCTGGCGCACTAGTCTTAACTGGGCAAAGGCACTCCTGGCCACGGCTGAGACCTGGGCCTCCAAGTTCAGAGCTGAGTCCAGGAGCACACCCAAACTGCGAACCTGTGTCTTCAGGGGGAGTGTAACCCCATCCAGCACAGGCTGAATCCCTATTCCCTGATCTGCCCTTCGACTGACCAGGAGCACCTCTGTCTTGTCTGGATTTAGTTTCAATTTGCTCGCCCTCATCCAGTCCAGGACCAGGACAGCTTCCTTGGCTTTAGGCGGAAAGCAGAAATAGAGTTGGGTGTCGTCCGCATACTGATGGCACCGAACCCCAAACCCCCAGACAACCTCTCCCAGCGGTTTCATATAGATGTTAAATAACATGGGGGACAAAACTGAACCCTGAGGGACCCCATAGGTCAACGGCCAAGGAGTCGAACAGGAGTCCCCCAGCTCCTTCTGAGTTCGTCCCTCCAGAAAGGCATGGAGCCATCATAACACGGTGCCCCCAAGTTCCATCCCGGTAAGGCGGTCCAAAAGGATATCATGGTCAATGGTATCGAAAGCCACTGAGAGGTCCAATAGAACTAACAGGGACACAATCCCCCTGTCCAGCTCTCTGCGAAGGTCATCCACCAAGGCGAGCAAAGCTGTCTCTGTTCCGAAACCAGACCTCCCTCCAAAAGCACTTCCAATGAATATTCCGGTTCACCACCAGGATTTTCTGCTCCCCTAGGAAGGTGCCTCAGACTGAGCCAGACCTCATTACACTTCAGTACTGAGGGTAGCGGCTCTCCACCAGGAGTCTCTCCCAGCCCTGCCTGCACTGACCTGGGCCCTTCTGCAGACTAGGCCCCTGAGCGACGATGGCCCATTTTGGCTGATCCTTTTCCCCAGTGCCACAATATTCACTTATTTCCTGACGTTTACAGCTCACCTGCCTTCCATCAAGGGCCTCAAAGTGGCATGACAGCAGCAGCTCCTTTTTCAGGTGTGGCAGCCAGCACTGGCCTGTGAGCACACCACATATTTGCATATCAAAACTGCAGTCATTGTCAGCTGGGACAGGCCTTGAAAGGTAGCAGCCATGAAGCTACTTCCTATGCAGTCCAACTTGATCAAGTAAGGCATGGACTGCTGCATGTTAAAGCGTTGATGCTTAAACATTTGCAGAAGAAAATTACTGCAGCAGCTGGAAAAGGCTTCACCTGCTGAACTTCTGTCTGTCACATATATCTTAAAAGCAGAACAGCAATAGTTTAAGAATTCAACAGCAGCAGCTTCTCTGAATAGAAAGCACCCATTACTAATCCAAACAGTGAAACATCTTTGATACAGTCGCTGAAAAGCAAAGCAGGGAGATTTTCTCCTTCCCCCACCCCTCTTTATTTTCCTGGGCCAGACCTGGGATGATGTTGTAATAACTCACCTCCTGTTCACTGGGAGGACGGATGCTTTTAGGCCCATCTTGGACAGCGCTCCCAGGCATGACTTATTACCTAATAATTCAATTCACTCCTTGCCATGCCATCTTGCCTGAAGATCTCCTAAGCGACAAGGCAAGATTCATTAAGCAGAAAATTCAGGGGAAAGGGGGGAGAGGGGGGGGTAATGGGAACCCAACAAACAGAGGCCACGGCTGTTTTGCCAAGTTGTTCTCAGGACGAAACATTTTCCTTGCAATACTAAGAACGGAAGGAAAGCCCTGCTGGATCTAGTCCAGCATCCTCTTTTCATGGTGGCCACACCAGATGCCCCAATGGGGAGCCCACAGGCAGGGCCCGAGGGCAACACCAGGACCCCCTCCCCACTTGTGAGTCTCAGCAGTTCCCAGGGATGCGGCGCATGCACTTGCAGCTCCGTGAAGAGACACCTTGGGCGCGTGCACAGAACATTTTGGTGATTTTATGTTTGCAGATGTGCTTACAAATGCTCACAACTGGCCAGTCAGTCAAATCGATTAAACCTCATGTTGATCGACTCAGTAGGTGCCCCCAATTAATTGGGCAACTAAATGTAAACCTGTGCTTAATGCATGTACATGAAAGGCACTACAGGTGGCAGGCTGCAGGGATCCTGCCAAGGCTGCCATGGGGGTGGGGGGTACGTGGGGTGGGGGGTGTGCCTTCTCCTCCCTTTCCCCCACCCCCCTGGGGGGTGTTGTGTTCATACACAGTCTCCTGAGGGCTGAAGGAGATTCGAAGCCCTGCCCGTGGGAGTCATGCGCTGCTACGGCTGGAGCTGACAGTGTTGCCTCCTGTGCTGCAAGTGCGATGCGGCTGCCAGGCTCCGTGTCCACCTTGCCCAGAGCCCACGCTGATGCCTCTCAACAGGGGTGGCATGAAATCATGGCTGCTGCCAGCACAGCCCTTGGGTGGTGGGTGTAGCTGATGTTTCCATGGTCCTGGGGCTGAAGTTTTTGCACTCTCTGTACCTGAAACACAGGAGCACTCTGCCCATCAATTAACAGGGAAATCAACGAAAAGTCATACAGTGGAACGGCTAGCATTTTTTTAATCATATGACAGCCCAGAATGCATCCTCTTGTATTTCCTGCCAAGGCTTTCCAAGAAGCAACTTACAGTATGAAATTGCAGACTAAAGGTGGACCAAAAATGAATTCACGTGTGTTTTTCTCTACCTGGAGAGTTGTATGGAAGAGGGAATTTTGGCTGGGCAGCTTGTTCGGGTGGGGGCTGCATCGCCAAAATGCTTTCCCCTTCACAGCTGTTAAGAGGAGCCCCTCCCCCTTTGCACCGTCTGGGGAAGGAAAAGCCAAATAAGCCTCACAGGCAACATTAGCAGGAATCTTCTCTGGACCACGTTCAACCCGGCTGACCAACAGCCCAGATTTTTGGTCCCGCTCCCTCAGTCTTGTCTGCCCAGACAGGCAGCAATGGCTTTCAGGCAGGAATCTCTCCCTGCCCTGCCTGGAGATGCTGCCACTGAGCTGTTTTGGCTCTTCCCCAAGGTAGGTGGCAGCCCTGCAGATATGGCTGGACTGCAACTCCCATCAGCCCAGCCAGCACAGCTAATGGTCGAGGAGGAGGTTGGGAGTTGGAGCCCTACAACACCTGGAGGGCATCCGGCTGAGGGTCCCCACTCCTGGTCTCCTGCGCTGCCGCGCAGTAGCTCCCCAGAGGCCCCAGCAGAAATCTGTGCCAGCCGCACCTGGAGGCATCCGGGACTGGACCAGAGGCCCTTTGCATGTGTTCTGCCCTGAGTTACAGCCCTCCGTGTAATCTTGCCCGCCCGGAAGCCCAACTCTGTCCTCCTCTATGGAACGTTACCTAAGGCTTGTCTGTCTCTGCCAGTGTTCATATTTTGCCAACACAAAGTTTCTTTTGACATCCCTTTTACTTGACTCACTGCTGACAATGCTGATGCATGATTCCCCCCTTCCCTCCCTATCAAAAATGCCTACAAGTACCTCCTACAACAAGGAGATGAAAGCGCCCTTTGCACACCACTCTCATTTGCACAGATCCCTCCATCACCTAACAGCTGGTATAGCACAGTGGGAGGAGAGCCTGGCTGGGAGTACAGAGTCCGTGAGTTCAAATCCCCACTCGTGTCTCCTGGGTCAAGGGCCAGCTAAAGATCATCCCCACAGGGAGTGGCTCAGGGGTCACGTGCCCTGCCACCTGTGCAGCCGTGGGAAAGCTGCATAGTCCCAAGGAGCCCAGTTGCCCCCCAGCTGGCAGGTGTGGACAAGGACGGGGCTGGCTTGTGCAGCTGTGGCAAGCTGAGCAGGCCCTAGCCAGCTGAGGAGAACTAGCCTCAGAGGGAGGCAATGGTAAACCCCCTCTGAATACTGCTTGCCATGAAAACCCCATTCATAGGGTCACCATAAGTCGGGATTGACTTGAAGGCAAGTCCATCTCATCTCCATCACCTGTGTGGAAGAAGAAACCAGGGGAAGGGGCAGAAGAGATTGCACAGAGGTGCCCATCAGCCCCTCCACTGACCACTAGGGGGCACCCTTTCCCCACTCATCACCACCCCCCATATTCCAGTGGTTTTTCAGGCTATCCTGATTCTGGGATGCATTTTAAAAGTGTACAACTAGTTCCTAACCTGTGGCAGTGGCCATGGCCAGCAGAGCACATCCTAGGATGCTGGTGGTTAGAAGGTGGATTGGGCCCTACTGCTAGATCAGCAAAAATGTCTGTTTAACCAGGTACAACAACAAAAGACTGCAGCCCTGTGCACACTTATTTTGCTTGGTGTGTGGGCAAGCTGTATAGCTTCAAGCCTTGATGTTCCGCAGCTGTGAAATGGGACAATATCTAAAAAGGCTGACACAACTTGCTGTTCCTTCCTTGCACTTTAAAACATTCTTCTTAAGCATAATGTCCCACTATACAGTTAGGAAACATGGCTCAGAGATTCAAACATTCTCTGCCACAATTGGCTTTGTGCTAATTTCTTAGCAACTTACAGTATGAAATTGCAGACTAAAGGTGGACCAAAAATGAATTCACGTGTGTTTTTCTCTACCTGGAGAGTTGTATGGAAGAGGGAATTTTGGCTGGGCAGCTTGTTCGGGTGGGGGCTGCATCGCCAAAATGCTTTCCCCTTCACAGCTGTTAAGAGGAGCCCCTCCCCCTTTGCACCGTCTGGGGAAGGAAAAGCCAAATAAGCCTCACAGGCAACATTAGCAGGAATCTTCTCTGGACCACGTTCAACCCGGCTGACCAACAGCCCAGATTTTTGGTCCCGCTCCCTCAGTCTTGTCTGCCCAGACAGGCAGCAATGGCTTTCAGGCAGGAATCTCCTTCAGTGTTACTCCACCTAATACATCATTTTTTACTCACCCTTCACTATGAGGTCCCAGGGTGGGTTACAACCATTTAAAAACCAGTGATTTTTTACTATGATATATTGTATTTTATCTTGTTTGTTCACCGCCCTGAGAGCTATTCTGCTAAGGGCGGTGTATAAATTGAAATAATAAATAAATAAAAATAAAATAATAAAAACAGTTGAAAGAAATTGCAGATAAGATAACAGGACGGGTCCTAAAAATATATCTCAAGTGTCAAGGTAAAGAGGTGAGCCTTCCACTTTCGCTTAAAAACTGTATAGTGAAGTTGCCAGATGCAACTCTGGGGAGAGAATTCCACCGCTTAGGGGCCGCCACAGAGAATGCCCTGTCCCAGGCCACCACCCCCAAGCTTCCAAGGGTGGCAGAAGTACCAGAAGGGCCCCCTCTGCTGATCTTAACACCTGAGAGGGTCTGTAGGGAAGGGGGCGGTCTTTCCACTATTTGGGGCCTAAGTTGTTTAGGGCTTTAAACACTAGCAGGAGCACCTTGAACTGGGCCCAGAAACGAAATGGTTTCTGATATACTGAAGGCTCCACTTGACTACCACAAAAATCAAGCCTACTGGAAAGCTACCCCCCCCAAAAAAAACACCCCACCTTCCCAAAGGGGTAGCTTTGATTGGATCCCTTTTAGAGGACTCTTGGAGAGGCTAAATGCTCTGGTTCTCCCCCAGTAGCAATTCCTGTGTTTTCAAAAATGACATTTCCAAAATTGTCACCAATAAAATATTTATTAAAGCGTCATCTTGATACCTTCAGACACCTGTTTCTACTTCCGACAGGATCATGAATTTAATCAGAAAGTTGTATTTGCATATTGTGCTGATTTGCGATGGTGCCTTGCAAGCATTTAAGTGTTTAGATATGTAAGTCTGCATCCATTATATATCACTGTGGCATGCCAGAGTTGTCTCTGCAAATGTATATCTTCCTATGGCAAAGCCTGGATTACACCCTAAGAGGAGTCCCTGCAGCAACAACTGGATCAGGCCAAAAAAACCCTTCCCCCTGCTTTAGTCCAGTGGCCAGTTTCCCCAAAGTAAGACATGAGTGCAATAGCTGCTCTCCCACTGGGATGTCCCAGCGACTGACCTGTGGAGGCATGAGCTAATAGCCTCAACAGCCTTACTCTCCATGACTGGGATCCCAGGCAGGCTTAGGGATACCAAAGTCATTCGTCCTAGAAGCCAGTTTCTGGCTTGGTCACACCCTGGGGATGGCATCTCCTGTCTGAAACCCCAGCGAGTGTGGACAATACTGAGCTAGAGGAACCAAAGGTGGTGGATGGTGGTGGTTCTGCCTCTGTCAGGGCGGGCACAATTTTCAGAGGTTCTGCGAGAAACAAAAACAGGACTGCCAGTAGGGCCATGTTGAGAAAGGCCAGAACCTCCTTTTGGACAACTGACAGTGGGGTGAGTCTCAGGGGCTGCCATAAATCCCAAGCCCCTTACTCTCCACCTACTGGTCAAACTGAGCCCTTGAGAGCATTTGCCACTGATTAAAAAAAGATTGCAAAGGTGGTGTGTTTTAGTTTGCCAAACGGTGAAAACTCAAAGACCACTGAGAGCTGTGAGCGGGTAAGAGAGCGCAATGACAGTGAGCCCAGCCAGGGAAGCTAACGTTCAGCCAGCTTCCTGAAGCCCACACGCGTTGTTCCACATGCACAAGTCCAAGAGTCCTAAAGAGTGAATTAGGCGCTTCAGACAGCGGTAATCGTGTCTCCAAAGCACTGGCTGTTCATGAAGAGTCTGGAGGTATATAAAGCTGAGGTCTTTGCTTATGCAAAATAGACCTATTGCCTCCTGCCTAGGAGGGGAAGATCTGTCAGTTTCGGTTCTCTCAGTTTCTCATTTTTCCAATGTTAAATTCAGTTCTCCAGATTTCTGCAGCAGTCTGCGATTTTTTTTAAAAAATCCTCATGAAAATTCTCCACTATTTCAGTGTGAATTTCTCCAAATAAACACATTTTTGTAGGCAGTTTTGACAATGGTACATATTTTTGCAAGCAATTTCTCATCATTTCATGCCTTTTTGCATGTTATTTTCACTCATGTATTCATTTTTATGCACACTTTCCCCTAATATATGCATTTTTGTAAATGTTGTCTAGTTGGCAAACTGCATCCCAAAATTCAAATAAATGCGAATTTCGAAGGATGGCTGTGTTTTGGTTCTCATAGTGTTTCGGAAATTGCAAATTTGATAAATTCTGCTGGAAATGTGAACTGAAACGAAATTCTCACCCACCCCTACTCTTGCCCTGCCTCCTTGCTTGGACGTGTTGGTTGAGGATGTGCTGTGTTCCCTCAGTGCCTGGCTTTCTCCTGTCTGATTCCCTGATTCTCTCACATAGTTCACATCTTTCTCTTTTACATATATATAACTCCAATATGCAGCTTCCATTTAACCCCCCCCCAAGGTTTAAACACAATCTTTTAGGAGGTGTGGCCTCTGCACCAGGCAACCTGACCATAGTGCTATTAAATTAAACATACATGTAAATGGCCAATTGCCAAGAAAATCCAACACGGTCACATTTGACTTCAAAAGAGGAAACTTCACAAAAATGAGGGGATTAGTAAAAAGAAAGCTGAAAAACAAAGTCCAGAGGGTCACATCACTCGAAAATGCTTGGAAGTTGTTTAAAAACTATTAGAAGCTCAACTGGAGTGCATACCGCAGATCAGAAAAGGTACCGCCAGGGCCAAGATGATGCCAGCATGGTTAACGAGCAAAGTCAAGGAAGATCTTAGAGGCAAAAAGTCTTCCTTCAGAAAATGGAAGTCTTGTCCGAATGAAGAAAATAAAAAAGAACACAAACTCTGGCAAAAGAAATGCAAGAAGACAATAAGGGATGCTAAAAAAGAATTTGAGGAGCACATTGCTAAGAACATAAAAACCAACAACAAAAAATTCTATGAATACATTCAAAGCAGGAGACCATCTAGGGAGACGATTGGACCCTTGGATGATAAGGGAGTCAAAGGTGTACTAAAGAACGATAAGGAGATTGCAGAGAAGCTAAATGAATTCTTTGCATCTGTCTTCACAGTGGAAGATATAGGGCAGATCCCTGAACCTGAACTAACATTTGCAGGAAGGGATTCTGAGGAACTGAGACAAAGTAAAGAGAGAGGAAGTTCTAAGCTTAATGGACAATATAAAAACTGACAAATCACCGGGCCCGGATGGCATCCACCCGAGAGTTCTCAAAGAACTCAAATGTGAAATTGCTGATCTGCTAACTAAAATATGTAACTTGTCCCTTGGGTCCTCCTCCGTGCCTGAGGACTGGAAAGTGGCAAATATAACGCCAATCTTCAAAAAGGGATCCAGAGGGGATCCCGGAAATTACAGGCCAGTTAGCTTAACTTCTGTCCCTGGAAAACTGGTAGAAAGTATTATTACAGCTAGATTAACTAAGCACATAGAAGAACAAGCCTTGCTGAAGCAGAGCCAGCATGGCTTCTGCAAGGGAAAGTCCTGTCTCAGTAACCTATTAGAATTCTTTGAGAGTGTCAACAAGCATATAGATAGAGGTGATCCAGTGGACATAGTGTACTTAGACTTTCAAAAAGCGTTTGACAAGGTACCTCACCAAAGGCTTCTGAGGAAGCTTAGCAGTCATGGAATAAGAGGAGAGGTCCTCTTGTGGATAAGGAATTGGTTAAGAAGCAGAAAGCAGAGAGTAGGAATAAACGGACAGTTCTCCCAATGGAGGGCTGTAGAAAGTGGAGTCCCTCAAGGATCGGTATTGGGACCTGTACTTTTCAACTTGTTCATTAATGACCTAGAATTAGGAGTGAGCAGTGAAGTGGCCAAGTTTGCTGACGACACTAAATTGTTCAGCGTTGTTAAAACAAAAAGGGATTGCGAAGAGCTCCAAAAAGACCTCTCCAAACTGAGTGAACGGGTGGAAAAATGGCAAATGCAATTCAATATAAACAAGTGTAAAATTATGCATATTGGAGCAAAAAATCTTAATTTCACATACACGCTCATGGGGTCTGAACTGGCGGTGACCGACCACGAGAGAGACCTCGGGGTTGTAGTGGACAGCACGATGAAAATGTCGACCCAGTGTGCGGCAGCTGTAAAAAAGGCAAATTCCATGCTAGCGATAATTAGGAACGGTATTGAAAATAAAACAGCCGATATCATAATGCCGTTGTATAAATCTATGGTGCGGCCGCATTTGGAATACTGTGTACAGTTCTGGTCGCCTCATCTCAAAAAGGATATTATAGAGTTGGAAAAGGTTCAGAAGAGGGCAACCAGAATGATCAATGCGATGGAGCGACTCCCTTACGAGGAAAGGTTGCAGCATTTGGGGCTTTTTAGTTTAGAGAAAAGGCGGGTCAGAGGAGACATGATAGAAGTGTATAAAATTATGCATGGCATTGAGAAAGTGGATAGAGAAAAGTTCTTCTCCCTCTCTCATAATACTAGAACTCGTGGACATTCAAAGAAGCTGAATGTTGGAAGATTCAGGACAGACAAAAGGAAGTACTTCTTTACTCAGCGCATAGTTAAACTATGGAATTTGCTCCCACAAGATGCAGTAATGGCCACCAGCTTGGATGGCTTTAAAAGAAGATTAGACAAATTCATGGAGGACAGGGCTATCAATGGCTACTAGCTGTGATGGCTGTGCTGTGCCACCCTAGTCAGAGGCAGCATGCTTCTGAAAACCAGTTGCCAGAAGCCTCAGGAGGGGAGAGTGTTCTTGCACTCGGGTCCTGCTTGCGGGCTTCCCCCAGGCACCTGGTTGGCCACTGTGAGAACAGGATGCTGGACTAGATGGGCCACTGGCCTGATCCAGCAGGCTCTTCTTATGTTCTTATGTTCTTATGCCCAAGTTCTGACTTATTTTGTTAGGGTAGATGATGTTCCTTCTGGGTGACAGCAGCACAGTGGTATCAGGGGTGTCCATGGAAGGTCCCCTACATTTCCCACCAAATTGTCTCTCACTTGGAGGCCAGACTGTGAAGTGGCTGCTTCTTCCTGCTGGCTTTGCTGCTCTTGGTCTTGGTCCCATGGGTCTGCATGTAACTCGGGCTGGCTACTTCTCCACAAGCGCCTTCTATTTCTTCTGAAGACTTGACCCTCTGGGGTCACCACCTCAAATGATCATGCATCGACTTTGGACTTTGCTTTATGCCACTCCTTGTTCTGCTGCCCTGTAGACTTGCTTGCAGGTAGATCATTGGCTCACTTACTGTAATCATGAGCTTGTCTTGATTTTTGTTCTGCTATATATTCCTCTTGTCAGTGTGGCTTTATGGCTGCAGCAAATTCCCTCGCATTGGGGGTAAAGTCTTTGTTCTGTGCTGGACTCGTATCCAAACCTTGTGAAGTGGTCTTCCTGTGATCAAGGTATTGATCTGTTCCAGACTTCTTGACTTTGACTAAAATATGCTTTGCAGTCTTGACAGCTGATTCTGCTTTCCCACTGGTCTGGGGAGAAGCAAGTGATGATGTCTGGGGATCAAATTGCCACTGCACCTCAAAGGCCCTAAATTCTTCAGACACAAACTGAGACCCCTTATCTGAGAATACAAGCAGCATGTCTTCTTGGCAGATTTATACACTCACACAGCTCTTAAAATGGGAATAATATTTACTGAATACACACAGAAACAAAATATGCACATTTTGAGTTCATTCTTTGTTGTCTGCTTCTTGTACCAATCGATTTTTCTCCTTGCAAACAATATTGATATTAATATTTATATTTTAAAAGGAAATATAAATATTTTGAAAGGAAATATTGATGTGAAAATAAATAGATAAAATTATCATTCTTAATATGAATATTTTAGAGGTGGGGTTTTTTTTAAAATTGAAAATATCCCCAGAAAGTTGCTACATAAAAATCCGATCTGCAACAATGGAAAATTCAGTACTAAATCCAAATTGTGTGGAATTCTAGCACATCCCTAATACACACACACACTTCTTTGGCTTGGGAGAATTAGCTAAATCTAAGCACAACTAAAGTTACACAGGCATGCAAGAAGCACTGAAGAGAAGTGAGAAGGGGGGAGATTAACTGGGGGGGTAGGTGTAAGGCAGTGTGGGGTCCTGGGGAAACGGTGCGCTCAGCATCACCTGAAGAGGGTTTCCTCTTTCTTTTTGGACTCACGTTGTGGACTCGACCTCAGTCACAAGCAGCCGGCACGGACTTAGTGGGTTAGGTCAGAGAAGGACCAAAACACTTGCCTAAAACACAGTCGCGCTCAGAGAAAGGAAGAAGGGGCCAATGCAGAGGGTACAGCGGGGGGGGCACAGGGCCTTCAGAAGGCAGGGCGGGGAGGGAAAGATGCCTTCTTCCAACCCTGATGTCCAGGCTTAGAGAAGGAAAACTGAGGAGGAGTCCTGAGAAGGACTTGTTAAAGCCGCTGGATCTCCGCTTCATCAAGCCCCCCAGCCCCACCCCGGGGAGATCCAGAGGAAACTGGAGGCACCAACCAGTAGGGAGAGGGAGCCCTGAAAGGGCTTCTGAGCAGCTGCAGCAGGGATCTCCCCTTCCGCAAGCGGGATCCGGAAGAGCAGGATCCTCTGCAATTCTTTGGGGCAGCAACATTAATTTTAGACTCTTGACGTCTCTCATGGGAGGGGGACACCCTAGGGCAGGGGTGGCGAACCTTTGACACTCCAGATGCTGCTGAACCAGAACTCCCATCATCCCTTGCTGGGGATGCTGGGAACTGCAATTCAGCAATATCTGGAGTACCAAAGGTTCGCCACCCCTGCCCTAGTGTAATGTTGCCTGGATTGGATTGCAATGCCTCAGCTAAGGGGATCATGACTTATGACATAACCTTCTCTTTAACTCTTCTGACATGTTTTTCATGATGCTTCTAACTTCCCCGCTTGACTTGCAAACAAACCACACTGAAGCTGTTTATACTGGAGGCAGAGTGTCCCTCAGTCTCCTGTTGACCACCGAGAGCAGCACCCTTGTATCTTTGCCTCCCCCCCCAACAGCACCTGAACATGAAGGTTCCTTCCATTCAGCCATCGTCACTAGCAGTTGTTTAATTGGCCTCTTTTCCAGCCAACCCAACTGACCTTGGTGGTCAAGCCCCAAATCCTACATGAGCAAGACAATTTGTCTTGGTTTGTGAGAATGGACAGAGAGAAAGCCAAGTTTTCCTCATCTCCAAGGTGGGGCTACTCACCCTTTCCCTGTAATACTGGTCTTAAAATGACCAAGGAAGCCATGTGTCAAAGAGAATAAATTAAAGCAATTTGATAAGAGGGATGTGAATGAGGGCAGGATGCATTTTGGAGCAGAATTCATTCTGGAGGTAGGGAGAAGGACTCCCCCCCCCACACACACTGCCTTTCCGCTTGGACTAAGTATAGATGCTGTTGAAATTTGGGTAGGAGAGCACTTGAGGGAAACTGGATTGCATTTGACAAGCTAATACCAAAACTTCTCACCCTTAGAAGAAAAGAAAAGGGGAATATATGATCCATAGGGTGTTTAAGATCTGGGGCTTGTTTGTTGGTTTAGTGCCCCTCCTGACTTAATTTCAGTATCTGAACCTGAAATGGATCTCAATCAATTGTAATTCATCAAAGTGGCTTACTTATATTTAAATTACTAGGGAATGATTAATAATTCACCCGGGGCCCACATGGCCTCAGCGGCAAGGGGTGACCCTTGAGCCAATTCTGGCTGTTTTGCCAGCTCCGGCCATTCCTGAATCGGGATATCCTGGCCTCAGGAATTCATGTGCTAATAACCTCCTTTATACATTTCTGCAATGCCGTCTACATGGGGTTACCATTGAAAATGGTACGAAAGCTGCAGCTACTGCAGAACATGCTGCTGCCCGGCTGTTGTGCAGAGGAGCGAGAGGGGATCACATCGCCCAGGATCATCAAAACACCGTCCTGGCGTCAAGTGGGCTACCAGGTCCAATTCAAGGGGCTAGTCCTGGTGTTCAAAGCTCTCAACGACTTGGGGTGCAAGTGCCTGAGCAAGAGTCTTCCCTAGTGCCTGCTGGCCTGACTTTGTGACTATGTCTTGTGTGCACATAATCCTGTCAGTGGAAGTGGCAAGGCAGAAGGTCACACGGGACGTGGCACTCTTGGTGGGGGGACCCAACTTATGGAACTCAACTACTCCCAGGTGAAATTTGTCTGCCCTCCACTCTGGCCATGTTCAGGCGCAATGTTAACACACACCAGGCCTTCGGGGGGCCTGTGTCCAGGCCTTCGGGGTCATCCTTGTGTCTGCAGTGAGGGTATTCACTGCTTTCTTTCAAAATACTGTATGTTTTAATTGTAGTTTTAAAGCAGGGGTGGGGATTCGTTTTCAGGCTGAGGCTGCACTCCCTCCTGAGCAACCTTCCAGGGCTGGGGGCGCATAACAGTGGTGGACAAGGCTGAAAGACAAAAGCAGGCAGGGCAATGTTGCCTTTCAACCACACAAAAGTTGGAGGTTTTTACACAAGCATGTGTGCATGCAGTGCACACCCCTCTCCATCCTAATTTCAAACAACCAAGCAAGATGAACTATCACAGACAGAAGAGGATTCATTCTAGCGAAGCAAAAACCCTCAGGAAAGAGGTGGCCTGTGGCAAGGCGTGGGAGGGGAACGGTTATGTCCTGAGAGCCAAAGAGAGGCTGGGGGGGGGGCTGCATTCATTAGGCCTGAGGTTCCTCACCCCTGTTTTAAATATATGGCCTATTGTACTATCCATACCACTTTATACAGTACTTTTTTTGGTAAAAAAAAATGAGGCGCTGTTATTCATATTGCAACAGAAGTACTGTAGGCGCCAGCACAAAATGGATGGCACAGGCGGCAACAAGAAAAAAGAGGCGCCAGTACCAGTAACTACTGCCACCAAAAAAAGCCCTAACTTTACATGATGTTTGCTCTCTTGTGTGGTGTGTGGGGGTTAACTCTGATGTCTAACAGGCTGGCAGAGTAAGTGTACCACTTTCTTGGGTCCTATGGGGCTCTTTGAAATGAATACTGCAAACACAATTACAAATTTGTTTTTTTTATATTAAGTAATAATTGAAAAGAACATAACACAATATATGCCAACAGAATATATCATAAAGGAATCTTCATAACATAATCCCCAAAGTCCTATGCATCCAGCAAGGTATCAATGAAGAAGTTGCTTGTAGAAGGTCCAGGAGAGAAAGTTCAGAAGTTTCCCATACACAATCTTAAAGCCCTAAATAAAATATAAAATGAATTCAAATACATAAAGCCACAAAAAAGGAAAGAATTTATTCTTCCATTCCCTTTTACACACATAATTTAAAACCCCATTACCTAATTCAAGGTGACAAGGGCCTAATCCTTACTCCCTGGCAATAACAGCTCCTTTTCTCTTCAGCCCTCACATTTGCTAGTCTCAAACTCCCAAGTACGATCCTTCCTTAAGGTTTCTCCACCCACTGGACCAAACCAATAACCCATAGGGGTTACATAAGCACCACATGAATGGCTGTGAGGAAGGAGATCCCCAAAGAAGGTGCCACTACCCAGAAGGCCTAGGCCCGGCAGCCCCCCCAGCTCCAAAGAGTGGGTGCGTGGGGTGGGTGGGCCCTCCAAGTAGGGTTGCCATATTCCAGTTACACAAATCCGGGCAGGTTAATTTGCATATTATGTAAAGTATTTGCATATTATGCAAATTATTTGCATATTATGCAAATATTTGCATGTTGATATTTGGATTGTCCAGTTGTTTTGTTTTTGTGCCTAGGAATTACCACCAAAAACTGGGGAAAGATGTGAGAAATCTTTTTTTAAAAAGCAGCATTTTCAGCCTTAAATGCCTAGACTCTAGTTTCCAACACTATGGAGTATTTATTGATTGATTAAGAGAATTTATATCCTGCCCTTCTGCTGTTAAAAACAGAGCTCAGCACAGCTTACAAATATAATAAAAACAATAAAAATACACAATCAATATAAAAACATAATAAAAACACAAAATAGCAACAAACATAAAGTAAGTCAGGGCAGCAGTACGGTTAACCATATACGATATATTTCAAAGATGTGGTGGGTGGAGAAAAACAAGAAGCCAAAATGTTAGGAAAAGGAGTCTTTCACACCACATGCTCAGTTCTAAATACTGTTGCAGCAAGTTTTACAAGTTCCTCCAGTATTCCACTGGTGCAGGCACTCAGACATTCAAAGTATCTGTATGTTTCTTAGGTTTTATAAAAGCAGAGCTTTGCTTAACTCAAAATTTCTTCTCCCTTTGATCAACCACATCTACACAGGTTCCACCTCCATACTCAAAATGAAACTGGGCCTGGAAGTGTGCAACAACCCCACACATACCTTGCTAATTAGATTATCAATGCCAGGATGTCTGTCATCAACTACTCTCCTGCTCCCCCCCCCGGGGCATCATGAAAGACCCAGTCCTGGGCTCAGAAACAAAATAAATATCTGGTCCTCTTCAAAGTATTGATAAGCCTCTTGTTTTAATTGAAATAATAATTATAAATTCTTGTTCTTATCACTAACGGGAGTTAATTATCTTGCATATGCTGCTGTTGCTTCCATGGCTGTAACGGAGTGAGGTTAAAGATAAGTGAAATGCAAATAGGAAAAAAAAACACAAAAGGCAGTAACACTTTCCTAAATGTAATACCATACCAACCACAACAAGATTCCTATGAGTAAGGCAGAAAACTAAGCATCTCACAACCAGTCAGGATTCCTAACCAAACCCCAAAAATAGGATAAATGAAGAAATATTTATATAAGCATTACTATCAAATATATTTATTATTTACACAAACTGTAAAGATATTTATAGTGCAATCCTAGGTTTATTTATTCAGAAGCAAGTTCCAGTATATTCAGTGGAACTTACTCAAACAGGGACAGAACTGCAACCTCAAGTGATAAGCAACTTCATTCACACAACCCAAAATTCTGAATCATGCCACTTTATGCTGTTATGCAACTGTTTATACTTGTTTTTATGGTTATTGGATTTTAAATGGCTTTATTTCTTGTTGTGAGCTGCCTTGGTTTCCAACCCTACCTCACAGGGTTGTTGGAAAGACTACACACACACACACACACACACACACACACACACACACTGTAGATGTATAAATACATACAGCCCATATTGTCAAACCAGTTGGTCATTGCAGAAAAATCAGTATTAGTTTCCTAAAGAATAAAAACTGTAATACCTAAGTAAGCCCTGCCTACTTGCTTTAAAATAGGACTGGAGGGGAGAGGGCAGAAAGAGAACACAAACACAATTCTTTTTTACATTCACTCCAAAGTCCCATTGATTTTCAGCACATTCATAACCATGTCTACTCAAAAGTAAATCCTATTGAATTCAATGGGATTTACTCTGGACATATGGGATTAGCAATGCTTTTACCCCCACAAAAGCAAGTATCGGGAAGGTTTTCAAAACACTGCCCAGGATCTGACTCCTACACACAAGAGGGGAAAAAACTGAAATGTATATACTTACCCAATTTATGAGATTTTCAGATAAACAGGGGGGCAAACCACCATTTTCTGGCCTTGCAACGAGGTTTACCAGACACTGCCACAGGTCAGCCAAACACTTCACTGATTGGCTGCAATCCTGAACGGGCGGGGTTAAAGCTACGAAGTGCTATATACAGTACTGTTTAAAGAAAAATTTAACAGTCGGGGAGGGGGGGCTGATGTTTTTATGCATATCTCGAGAACTGGACCACCTAGAAACTTAATTTTAAAAAAAATTAAAGCTGAGAATCCGGGCCACCTAAGGGGCTCGCTGTGCGCCGGGTGGCATGCATAGAATGCGGGTAAAACCCAGCTAACTGGGCAATATGGCAACCCTACCTCCAAGGAAGGATCTTCCTGCATCATTTGGGACCAGGAAGGCTATTCCAGCTCATCCAAGATCTTTTATTTATCTGTTACAAACATTTGTACCCCATCTTTCTATCAACATACTATCAACATACTAAAAGCAACTAACAGTCACCTCATAAAAATACAGATAAGAAACTACAAATAAAAACTATTTTAAAAAAAGCACAGCAATCCCTCATATAGAGTTTAAGACTGCAGCAGAAGAAAAAAGCAACAGCAAGATCCTGTTTTCCTTTTTTAGAAAGCAACATTCCTAAGAGCCCCTGGGAACAAGGGAACAAGCCACAATGAGGTCAGGTGGGCCTCCCTAGGGAATGGGGGTCTGGATTCTGGGCACTGCAACAAAACATGCCCCCAATTCATGTGCTACGCTTGTGATAGTGTGTGGATTTGGATCAGTTGTCTCTTGGGAGAAGAGCTCAAGGCTTTATGCATTCGGTACAAGACTTCTGCTCATAAAATCCTCCCTCTCGCTCCTGAAAGCCTTTGCCCTATCATGCTAGATCTATACAATGAAAAGAAATTGGCGTCAAGGCATATTATGTTACATAGTTTATGCAAACGAGGCACAGGCCTGTGCCCCAAGTATTTTCAAGAACCTAGACATGCCCCTGGGTGAAGGGTCTTGCCCCATAGCCTTCCCCTGGACCTGACCCACAATTACAACTCCCAGCATCACAATACCACTGGTGGGGCATCCCCTTTCTGATGCTGCCTCCATGGGGCTTGGTATGGTTCACAGCATCAGATTAGAAGCCCTCCCAGCAGATCACACCTGCACTGCCTCCCAGAGCTCAGCTGTACAGAAAAATGACTGAGAATTTTCACAAAGAGACTCTCACACTCTGGGAATTAGGCTCAGAAACAACATGTTGTTGGACTTTTGAATGATTACCCATTCAGGAAATTGAGTCATTTAGACACATCCTCCTCAAAAATGTGTAAAAACTGAAGACATCAACGTATGTTAAGACTACATTTGCCACACACACACACATACACACATTTTTCACAGGTAATAATGAGTGACAAAAATAACTGACCTAGTTACCACACCGCAAATACCTGTAACACACATTCAGTGGGCTGAAGTCAGTAGAGAGGCAATTGTTAATACAAGTCCATTCTTGAACCACTGTCTTGATTTAAGCCACATTAAATTAGTCTCATTTGGACACCTTCAAATGTAATTTGTCTCAGCATTTTCTTGCAAAAAAAGTTCTACCTATGCTAGGAATCAAAAACAGCTTCTATGGAGTGTAGGACCTATAGAATCATTAATAATCCTCACATGTACTCATCCCTTCAAGAAAAGCATGCTTTCAACATTTTTAACTCCTTGCTACCGAAAATATGCACACAATGAATTTATTACTATTTTCCTGGCAATTCTGCCACTTCTTCATCTCAGACTATCACGTTTTCCTTGTTGATCACTTGTATCAATTGAGTTACTTTGTCTTCTTTGTCAGTGTGGCTTAGAGCAAATCACACCTGCAACTTCAATACTATAGAAGCCATGATGCAGTGCAACATGGAGGACAATCTGAGAGCCAGTGGGGTGCAATGAATGAATGAATGAATGAATCTTTATTTTTACCCCGCCCTTTTTCCAAAACTGGAACTCAGGGCGGCTTACAAATAAAAACTACACATAGGTAAAAAACATACAAAAATACAATTAAAATAGAATTAAACTATTCATAACATTAAAATCATGAAACATACACTTAAGATACTAAAACAATTTAAAACATTAAGAATAGGACCATAGAACAATACAACAGACCTTATGAGGCCCTATCTTAAACATCTTCTAGTCCAAAAGCCTGTCAGAATAAAAAAGTCTTTGCCTGCTGACGGAAGGATAGCAAGGAAGGGGCCATTCGTGCTTCCCTAGGAAGAGAGTTCCAGAACCTGGGGACAGCAACCGAGAAGGCCCTATCTCGTGTCCCCACCAATCGCACTTGCGAAGGTGTTGGGACTGAGAGAAGGGCCTCTCCTAAACATCTCAGGGCTCGGGCAGGCTCATATGGGGAGATACGGTCTGACAAATAGCCTGGACCTAGGCCGTATAGAGCTTTATAGGTCAAAACCAGCACTTTGAATTGTGACTGGAAACAAACTGGTTAGAGTGCTTGACCAGGAATGGGGAGTACTGAGGGAGTACTGAGTGCAAATCCCCACTCAGGTCATGACTCTCTTGTCTTAAGGTTATTGTAAGGCTAAAATGGGGAGCACAGAAAAGTGCTCTGAGCATCCTGGACAAAGGGATGGGATAAAAACGCAACTTAAGAATGTATGTGTGAGCTCCATTGGGGCTTATTTCTGAGTACATGTGCATTGGATTGTGGGGATATTTGGTACACACTTATGAGGAAATAACTTCCATAGAAGAAAGAGGGCAGCTGGGAATTCCATGTGAGGGATCATTAGGAAAGGAGTTGAAAATAAAGCCGCTGATATCATAACGCCATTATACAAATCTGTGGTGCAGCCGAATTTGAATACTGTGTACAGTTCTGGTCTCCTCACCTCAAAAAATATAGTGCACAGTTGGGAAAGGTTCAGAAAAGGGCAACCAAAACGATCAAGGGGATGGAGGAAGGCTCATCTTTATTTTTATGGCCTTACTTGTGAGTAAACAGCCATTGCCTTCAGCTTTTGACTGCAAGGGCTATACCTAGCCAGATAATGCAGATCCTTCCTATTTGTCAACACCTTTCATCTAGCACTGTGCTCCTCAAATGTTTAGGCAGGTGAGACGTGGACGTGAGCTCAGACCGGGTTGCCTACTTGGGTTAACCGAGTGTCCAGGTTCAGCCCTGGACAGACCCTGAAGCTGAGGTCTCCTCAGAGGAGCAGCAAGGGAAGCAAGATCTCCAGCAGGTCTCCACATGCCAGTGATGGATCTGGACAACTCTGCCCAGGACTGGAGGTCCACACACCAGCTGCCTG
Organism: Rhineura floridana; assembly: GCF_030035675.1. Classification (NCBI taxonomy): domain Eukaryota; kingdom Metazoa; phylum Chordata; class Lepidosauria; order Squamata; family Rhineuridae; genus Rhineura; species Rhineura floridana. The sequence continues at coordinate 515,066 of NC_084499.1, read as the reverse complement.
GGTTCCCGACTGGCTCTCAGGACCTCCTCCCATCTCTCCCACAGCCACACAAGTGCCTTTTATCAGTGGCACCTGGTCAGACAACTACAACTGTTCCTGGACTAGGAGAGCCACAGTAATTCAGGCACTGGTGACTTCAGGACTGGATTACTGCAATGCACTCTATGTGGGGCATCCCTTGCACTTGACCTGGAAACCGCAGTTAGTGAAGAACGCTGCAGCAAGGTTGCTGACAGGAGTGAGATCCTAGATAGTTCTTGGCCTGATCTAGCAGTGCACCTTTGGGAGAAAGATGCTCTGTTTGATGGCAGTCCCTTCCTCTCTCTTTGGTTGCATTTTTAAGGGAAGTGTCCAAGCTTCCAGGCAGCCTCCCCCCTTTGATCTGGAAGAACATCCCATAGGATTGTTCCGTACATGTTTGTTGTTCGTTGACAGCTCTTTCTTTATATTTCTATTTGCCATTTATCAGCCGAGTAACACAGATGCAAATGCTCTGTTTGATGTTTGCATGTTATTGGAAAACACTTTTAAGTCGTTGCAGTCAAACTCCTATGCACAGTTTTTAAAGATGGTAACAACAGCCTCTAGTGGGAACTAGAGGGGGATCTCAGTGCAAATGCTCTGAAGAAAAGTTCAAGCCAGATCCCTACAGGCTGCTGCTCTTTTTGCAGGTGTATTCTGCAGCATGTCATTGAGACAACTTTAGTGCACCACTGGTAGGTTTATACTGAATGGTCCACACACCGCTCTGCTTTACTAGCCATTATGCGATGCTTCTCCAGTGTTACTGCATTATTGCTATCTAGAGGGGCAACTCTTGCACTACAGAACCATAGAATAGAATCTTAGAGTTGGAAGGGTCCAATAAGGCCATCTAGTCCAACCCCTTGCTCTGCAGGAATCCAAATTAAAGCATCCCCGACAGGTGTCTGTCCAGCTGCCTCTTGAATGCCTCCAGTGTTGGAGAGCCCACCACCTCCCTAGGTCATTGGCTCCATTGTTGTACCACTCTAAAAGTTACGAAGTTTTTCCTAATGTTCAGTTGAAATCTGGCTTCCTGCAACTTGAGCCCATTGCTTATCAGTCTAGCAGGAAGGGAAGAGATGGCAGGATCAAAGGGATAGGTATAGCCTCAACCAGCAAACATGCCCATGCTAAACATGCCCAGTTCTTTCAGTCTCTCCTCATAGGGCTTTGTTTCAAGTCCCCTGATCAACAGTCCCCTGATCTACAGTGCAACAGAAGTATGGCAAAACAAAAACCAGAAAATTTGAAGTATGAAGACTTATAGGATTTCAGCAAGAAGATACTGAACATGCACCAGTTGGAAACAAAGCAGTATGTTCACCCCCAAACTTTTGCAGCAGCAATGTTGAAAGTGGGATTGTGCATGGTTGCCTTGAAATCAATACATTATAAGCAGCAGTGTCAAATTACTCACAATGTGAACCGAGCAATACAAAAGATATGCAAGAGTCATCTCAGGTGCAACTAGAAAACATAATACATATTGAACAGCAGTATAAAAATAATTTAAAAATCAACAGCAGCATATGCAAAGTGAAGAAACAATGTACAACAGTCCATATAGTTCTCTCTAGGTCTTAACCAGCTCTTAACCCTCCACCCTGTTGCAAAATGACAAATCCTCTCAGTTCTCACCTGGAGCAGTCCTTTCCTTTCCCAGCCTCTGGCTCTGGGAGATCTCCACTTCCTGGCCTCTCACTCAGGGTCTACCTGCCACCCTGAAGCCTGTTGTGCTTGCTTTGCCATCCACTCAGTTTGCACCACAACCTGCAGATTACGGCACCCACGTTCACCTAGGAGGAATCCAGCAAAAGGCCTTTTACATTTTAACAATGTCAAATACAGTATGATAAAAAGAAACATAAAATCACACAATCCTGAAAATACCCAACACAACAACTCAGGGATGACCAATGCTCTTTCCCCCTTTTTTCCTGGGCTCCTGCTGGGAGGAAGGGCAGGATATAAATCAAATAAATAAATAAATAAAATGTGTTATGTACTACTTCACATACCAAAAATGAAATAAAACAGTTTACTAACAGCAGCAGCAGCTACTCCCTGTATCTAATCAAGTCTCTCCTCTTCCAAACACTCACTGAGAAAGCTGTGCCTTAAAGTCACCTAAAATTATGAAGAGGGGATCAGACACACCCTCAGTAGGAAGGAAGGTCCACGCAGGAGGAGCAGCCACTGAGAAGACCCTTCCCTGGCCAACCCTGCACAGTGAGGGACCACCATGTGGGCCTCATCCTCTGATCTTAAAGAGTTGATATGGAAGAATGTATTCTTGTAGATGTTTGGGTCCCAAGCCATTGAAGGTTTTAAATGTCAGAGGAAGGACTTTGAAGTGGGCCAGGAAAACAAAATGGCAACCAGGGTAGCTCTTTTAAGAGGGGCAATAAGCTCACAGCATGCTGCCCCTACCAGCATTCTTCCCACAGCATTTTGCACAAGTTGCAATTTCCAGACTGTCTTCAAGGACAGTCCCACAGACAGCACATTACAGTAGTCCATCTGGGAGGTTACCAGAACATAAGTAATCTTGCCCAGGCTACCACTACGCAGAAACTTCAGGGGCATTGAAATACTTTAAATAAATGATCATAGTTTGCACTAGGCCAAAGCAAAAATGTAGGCATTCTTAGCCACTGAGGCCAGCTGGGCCTCAAGTGACAACGATGATTCCAGGATTAACCCCAAACCACGCACCTGCTCCTTCAAGGGCAGCGCAAGAAGAAGGAATTCTGCCAAATCCTGGACACAGGAACCACCCACCCAGAACACTTCCATCTTGTCTGGATTCTGCTCCTGTTTCTTGGCCCATGTCCAGCCTATTACCACCTCCAGACACTGGTTCAGGACTTGCACTGCCTTGTCAGAGTCCCATAGAGCAGAGAGAGAGAGTGTATTGTGTGCCATCAGTATGCTCCAGATCCCCAAAGGCTGCTCCCAGTTACCTTAATAAACATGGGTGACAAGACTGAACCCTGTGGAACTCTGCAGAAAAACTCTGAAAGCAGCCAGGTAGGAGTTACTCAAGGCTCTTCTCTGGCACAAAGGAGTGCCTCCTCCAACTCTCAGCTCCCTCAGATGGCCCAGGAGGATACCATGGTCAATCATTTCAAAACTCACAGATGTCAAGGAGAACCAACAGGGTCACACTCCTCCTGTCCCTCTCATCGATTGGGGCAACCAAGGCTCTTTCAGTGCCAACACCTGGCCTGAAACCAAATTTAAATGGGGCTAGATAATTGGTTTCATCCAAGCATGCCTGAAAGTGCCCCCCCACCTTCTTGAGCACTTTGCCCCCAAAGGGGATATCAGCAACCAGGCAATTGCCACCCAGTACCCAATACAGGTCCTCTTGAGGAGAGGGCATCCCACTTTTAGGACAGTGGCACCGTCCTGCCCCCCACAGTAGGGCTCCCTGGACCATTTGGGTCAATCCACTTTGACTTCCTCTTGCCAGCCAAGAAGGCCAAAGGCCAAGAAGGAACGTGATCAGCTGCACGCTTTCAAGGAGCTCGTCCACATCTTCAGGTTGCACAACTGCACCTGAAACCAATCTGTTCAAAGCTCCACCATCGTGTGCTATGGATACCTCCGCAAGACGTATCCTAACTGGGGCAACTCAGTCCAAACAAATTGGAGCCATTTTACCCTCAAAGTGCTTAGCAAAGTTGTCACAGCAGCCCTCTGGTGAGACAACCAACTCCTCCATTTGGACAGATCCTCTCAGCGCCTTCACCACACAGACTGCTCTGCTGGACGGCTCCTGCAAGATGCCTGAAGCTCCCCACAATACCCAGCTCCACAAACCAGAGCATCCCTTTCCAGTGCGTCTCACTGTGGACCAGGGCTTTGGCTGAAGTCTCAGAGCATCCAGAAATCCACCAGATTCCATAAATCTCTGGGGCAGGCCATCTTAAAGGGTCACCCCCCCAGCAGTGGGGGAGGCAACCACTGCCAGAGGCAATGGTCTATCCATGACAGAGGTTCACCACAGCCCCCCCCGCCACTGCACAGAGTCTTTTTGCCCTGTTGGAGAGTCCAAGTCAAGGGTATGCCCTGCTATGTGAGTTGGGCCTCACTGAGACAGGTCCATCTTGTCGTGAAGGGCATGAAATCTAGAGGTGGCACCGTGGTGGCAGCCTCAGCATGGGTGATGAACTGCTACACCACAGCTGAGGAAGAGATCTTCCAGCTCTCAGAGCACCTTGGGCAACGTGGGCAAGGAAAGCGGGCGGTATGCCAACAGGATCCCCATTCTGTCTCTCAGGCCCCACACCACAAAAAGCCCACAGATTGGGTCAGAGGGGGACCAGCCTCCTGCCCAGGAGACTGGAAGCCTGGAAATAAAAAATGTTGCTGCATACTTTCGTCTAAATAGCAATCAACCCCCGTAGGCATTTCCCTCTGGTGCAGTGATCTTCCTAACCAGAAGATGGTGCTTGGTGCTCGGGCATCACTATTGGCTCTGGGCGAAGAGGGAGGGAGGCCAGACCTGGATTCCTGGAGAGGCCAGATCTGCCTCCTCCAAAAAGACTTCCCCTCCAGCCTCGCTGCAGGCCTTCCTCGGACAAGAATGTTAGGGAAGCCCTTCAGCTGGCACAGAGCAAAGCTCCATCCAGTCTGCAGCTTCAAAGGCAGCAGCCATCTTGCTGTTTTGATGCCTAGCAATCGGTAGTTGGAGGTACACTGCCCTTGAACATGGAGACTCTAGACAGCCAGTGGCTAATTGACTTCATCTCCTCCACAAATACATCTAATCCGGTGGTACCCAAACTTCCCCCTCCCAACTAATTGAAAATTGCTGAGGGTCTCGGTGCATTTCTGCCTGTCATACCCATTGTAAGATGCTGCACTAGACGCTGTATGATTTCATTGTATTTTTATTGATTCTATTATTTTTCTTATGTTGCATTTCCCTGTGTTACAGTTTGAATTCCACTGCATACTGGAATGCCCGTGCTGGTTCCAGCCTCCTGTTAACTTCACTGCTCTCCTGGGCCTCCCCTCCCCCCCCTTCCAGGCCATCCCACTCCCCTTCCTGGCAGACTGTCAGGTTCTGAGGAGGGGGGAAAGCTGCTGTGCTCAACAAACACGCCAAGGACCCCCTGAATGAAGCCAGTGGCCTGCAGACTCATTTGGGAACCACCGATCGAATCCCCTTTTCCAAACCATCACCACCTCTTGGGGCAGCAAATTCCACAATTAAATCTGTGCCCTTGCACTCATGTCATAGAATCATAGAATAGTAAAGTAGGAAGGGGCCTATAAGACCATCAAGTCCAACCCCCTGCACAATGCAGGAATCCAAATCAAAGCATTCCCAACAGATGGCTGCCTAGCTGCCTCTTGAATGCCTCCAGTGTCAGAGAGCCCACTACTTCGCTAGGTCATTGGTTCTATTGTCGTATGGCTGTAACAGTTAGGAAGTTTTTCCTGATGTCCAGTCGAGATCTGGCTTCCTGAAACTTAAGCCCATTATTCTGTCGGAATTTATCTCTATTGAGATGCGTAGCAAAGTTGCGTAGCGCTGCAGAACGGAGAGTATTGAGCAAGCTTAGTGTGTGTGTTTGAATCTTTGCTAAGATTCTACCTTCCCTGCAAATTACTCAGACAGAGACTTTAAGCTTTAAAATAAGAAACAACTACTTTATTCTGGAAGTACATGCTTGATAGGAAAGAGTTCTATAACTAGCTTCTAGCTATGCTGGAGAAGAGAGCATTGGTCCCAGTACTCGTCCTCATCCTGGTTGCTTCCCTCCAGAGCTTGGAAGTAACTCGTTATTTTTAACGAGTTACTTTTAATTCGTTACAATTTTAAATAACGAGTGGGTAATTCCATTACATTTGGCAAGTAACGTAAGGAATAGTAATTTCCCTACTTTTCAGCTTCAACTTTAACGTTTCCACGTTAGGTTGGACGTTACTTGGGGGCGGGAACAAGGGGAAGTCAGCTCCTGGCTGTGATTGGTTAACACAAGACATGTGCCTCACACTGATTGGACCTCTGCGCAGACTGTCTCTTCCCTCGTGATCTGTGTTAGGAGGCACGAGGGAAGAGGTTGAATAGGCAGAGGGAGCCTGCTAGCGTCTGACTCTGAGAGGAAAAAATGGACGCCGGAGGAAAAAGCCAGGGCAAGGACAACAACGGAGGAGAAGGCTGCAGCAGAATGGCGAAGAGCTGTGGAGGTGAGTGACGATTATTTGTGTGTGTGTGTGTGTGTGTGTGTGTGCCCCGGTGCGTGTGTTTTCGGCTGGAGTCTCTGGTTTTGGGGGGGGGGCTCCGGCTCTCTGGCTACCACCCCTTACTCTCTGGACTCTCCGCTTCAATTTTAAAAAAAAATTAAGTTTCTAGGTGGTCTAATTCCTGAGATACACACCAAAACGTAACCCCCCCCTGCAAAACTTTTTTTTAAACAGACCATGCTCTAGTTACAACTCCCATCAGCCCAATCCAGTGGCCATGCTGGCTGGGGCTGATGGGAGTTGTAGTTTAAAGTAACTTTTCAAAGCTCTGGCTGCAACCCGGCCCTTTCATGATTGTGAGTAAAGTGCAGACTTGTGTTTGTGTTGTAAATCTCTCTTCCTGCAACCCTATTTTTAAAGAAATTAGGCAGGGTTTATCACAGTTTTTATTATGTAGGAAACTAATACTCATTTTTTTAAAAAAGGAATGAAGTTTATTTATTTTTATTATTTTATTTATATCCCACCCTTCCTCCCAGTAGGAGCCCAGGGCAGCAAACAAAAGCACTAAACACACTTTAAAAATCATAAAAACAGACTTTAAAATATATTAAAACAAAACATCTTTAAAAACATTTTTAAAAGCTTTAAAAACATTTTTTTTAAGAAAAAGTTTAAAAACATATTAAAAAGCAATTTCAACACAGATGCAGACTGGGATAAGCTCTCAACTTAAAGGACTTGTTAAAAGAACAAGTTCCTTATCACTTGAGGCTGCAGTTTTCCCTGGTTGAGTAAGCCCCATTGAATACATTGGGACTTGCTTCTGAGTAAACAAACATAGGATTGCACTATAAATATCTTTACCGGTTATATAAATAAACATATTTGATAGTCATGCTTATATAAATATTTTCATAGAATCATAGAATAGTAGAGTTGGAGGGGCCTATAAGGCCATCAAGTCCAACCCCTTGCTCAATGCAGGAATCCAAATCAAAGCATTCCCGACAGATGGCTGCCCAGCTGCCTCTTGAATGTCTCCAGTACCCCTCTACCTCTCTAGTAGATCCCACTACCTCTCTAGTAATTAGTTCCATTGTTGTATGGCTCTAACAGTTAGGAAGCTTTTCCTGATGTCCAGTCGAAATCTGGCTTCTTGCAACTTGAGCCCATTATTCTGTGTCCTGCACTCTGGGATCATTGAGAAGAGATCCCGGCCCTCCTCTGTGTGGCAACCTTTCAAATACTTGAAGAGTGCTATCATATCTCCCCTCAGTCTTCTCTTCTCTTCTCCAGGTTAAATATGCCCAGTTCCTTCAGTCTCTCCTCATAGGGTGTTGTTTCCAGTCCCCTGATCATCCTTGTTGCCCTCTTTTGAACCTGTTCCAGTTTGTCTGCATCCTTCTTGAAGTGCAGAGACCAGAACTGGACACAGCACTCAAGATGAGGCCTAACCAGTGCTGAATAGAGGGGAACTAATACTTCACATGATTTGGAAACTATACTTCTGTTAATGCAGCCTGATATAGCATTTGCCTTTTTTGCAGCCACATCACACTGTTGGCTCATATTCAGCTTGTGATCGACAACAATTCCAAGATCCTTCTTGCATGTCGTACTGCTGAGCCAAGTATCCCCCATCTTATAACTGTGCATTTAGTTTCTTTTTCCTAAGTGTAGAACTTTTACTTCCACCCAGTTTTGTCATGCTGTGTCCCTATAAGTATCCAATTGCATACTATGGTTGTACAATACTTCCTTTACATTTTAAGTATGCCTTGGGGTAGTCATGGTTCTACATTGTTTTCATCCTGAGGGGCAGATAGGCTGAGAAATGGTGAGTAGCCCACGGTCACCCACTACACTTTATAGCTTATTTTCATTTTGAAAAATTAATTAAAACAATTTACATGCAGGGAAAATTTATTAAGCGGATTCACACAATATGTGTAAAGCACATCCAACTCGCATTTAAAGCGCATGACTTCCCCTAAAGAATTCTGGGAAGTGTCATTTCCCCCTCACAGTTATAGTTCTCACCACTCTTAACAAACTGCAGTTCCCATGATTCTGTGGTGGGATTCATGTGCTTCAAATGGGTGTTGAATGTGCTTTAAAGGAATGGTGTGGATCTGCCCTAGGTATGATGTTCATTCAAGAGTGAATTGAAAAGAACAATTTTAAAAGATACTTCTTACTCTTACTCATTTTTCAGACCTCTTTCTGAAGTAAAGGGTCAAATCTGTAAAAACAGCACATTAAAAGCAGCCATATTAAAAGATAAGGGCAGGGTATTCCAGGCAGGGGGTTGCCAACCCTGCTTGGATATGGATGTCTTTGCAGAAGAACCCTAGTCAAGGTTTACCAACAGCACAGTCCAGACTATATCTACTTAGAAGTCAGTCCTGTTGAGTTCTATGGGGCTTAATCCCTTAGTAAGTGTGTTTAGAATTGCAGCCTTCAGGAGCCTCCATCTTTACTCCCCAAAGCTCCCATCTAACATCTCCACAACACTAGGCTCCTTTGTCTCTGCTGTGGCCTTCTGGTGACTGCCCTAGCCTGAAGGCACTTAACCCTTCTTGCTGAAAGCAAGTAGGCTAGATTAAATGTTCCCTACCCAGGCTCATATATATAAAATATAAACGGCATTTTGTCAAAAGTATTTTTGTCTACATTTTATACCTCCTTGGTTTTCCAAGCTTGGCATGGAATGCTTCTCATACAGAATTAATTTGAAATGCTGCATATTTATTATCATAATCATCATATTCAAAATAAAAAATATATGTACCGCCTTCAAGTTGATTCCAACTTATGGTGACCCTATGAATAGGGTTTTCATGAGGCTGAGAGGCAGTGACTGGCCCAAGGTCACTCAGTGAGCTTCATGGCTATGTGGGGATTTGAACCCTAGTCTCATTTTGTTCTCACAACAACCCTGTGAGATAGTAGGTTAGACTGGTCCAGGCAGGGTTATTTAGTGAGCAAAAATGATGCAAATAGGATCTCTTTTAATTGTGCTATCAACCTGCTTACTTCCACTCTGACTGGGGCATCTTGCAGCATGGGGAAGAGATGGGGGCACATCACAGCTGAAGTTCACCCACATAGGAGCATTATCTCTTGTTTATTACAGAGACACCTGTTGCAGGTTTTGCTGCTGAGAGCAGCAGTCAGTTAGTGCGGCCACTTGCGTCACAGCTTGTTGATCCTGAGGAGGCAAAACTAGAAAGTGAGGTTCAGAAAGGAGGCCCTGTGCACGAGGAGGAGGAGGGCATGAAGCAGTGCCAGTTGCCCACAGCCACATCTGCAGAACAGCAAGTACCATGGTTTGGCTTTGAGAAAGCTTGTACATTTGTGAGCCAGAGTGGGAAAAATGTTGTTGTACGATGCAATTACTGCCTTCCAAGGATCAAAAATCTGAGATCAGCTGTTTCCTCCTCATCCAATGTGAAGAAACATTTTGAGGTAAGCCTTTGTCATGCTGGTCCTCAAAGAGTGTCCATTGTCTATTTATGTTTAAATTGTGAAGTTCCTCTTCCATTTTTTCTTGGATTCATGCTTTGTTCTTCTTCCTCAGAGGGCACACTCTGAGAAGCTGAGAGCAATTGAAGAAGCAATAAAGGCAAGGAGACGTGGCCTTCCTGAACCAATGCATGACACCCCTCCTCCCAAAATGCTGAAGCAGCAGCAGACAACCCTTGAGAGGTGGGGATCTGGCAGGGATCTGCTTCTGCTGGCAGCCTGCGTACACCCTCGCTTCAAACTAGATCGGCTGGAATCGTGTCAGGCCACCACCCATACCAACAAGTAAGAACATTAGGGAAGCCCTCTGGGTGGATTACTCCAAGGGAAATGTTGTCTCAAGGGAGGCATCAGAGGGCTTAAGGTGGTAGGCAGGGGCTGGTCCTTTTCTTCCTGGGGCTCCTCATCACAACCTTGGGTTGCTGCAGGTAATCCTTAAGGGTCTGCTGTGCTGCCCCATGAGTGTGGTGACTTGGTCACCTTCCTACCTTCCATGTCATCATCCACAGGCTCAGGCTGGACCCTGAACCAGGGGACATGACAAGCATCAGGAAATGAAGAGCAGATGATGGTTTCCTAACATATATGTGTTAACATATCCTCTCTCTTTGTTAGATACACAATGGAAGCCTTGCTGAAAGCCGAAATAAAGATGGGTGTACTTAATGAGGACAGTGATCAGTCTTCAGATAAAGACCAGGAAGGAGATGACTTAGCAGATGACTTCTTCAATTTTCTGCCCCAGGGCAAGAAGTCAGCAGTGGACACTGCTGAGGAGGAACTGGTGAGGTACCTGAGGTCTCCCAGCAGGGAAGTGTCATCACTCCATGGCTTTCCACGTGTGCTGCGGTGTTTTTTGCAGCACAACACAGGCATGCCTTCAAGCGCCGCAGTAGAACGCCTGTTCAGTACTGGTGGCAACGTAATGACTGTAAAAAGACATTCCTTGTCTGACATGCTCTTTGAGCAGCTTGTTCTTTTGAGACATAACAGAAACATATTATAAAAGCATTTCAAGTGTAAAATTTGATTTCAAGAGTTGGGGTATCTTCATTGCTTGGGGGGATGTGAGATTCTGTTATGCCATTATGTTAAACTTATGGATAATTTTTTTTATTCTACTACCCCCTGTGTGTGTGTGTTTATTTTTAATATTGTTTTAGGCTTCTTAGATGTGCAGCAGCCAAGGCCAGCACCTTGTAGGAGTTTTTTTAAAAAAGTAACTGAAATGTAATTGTAGTGATTACTTTTGAGAAAAAGTAAAGTAATCAGTTACTTTCAGAGCAATTGTAATTGTAACGGTAATTACTACTTTTTTTGGGCCAAGTAATTGTAACTGTAATTTATTACTTTTTAAAAGTAATCTTCCAAGCTCTGCTTCCCTCCTGAGAGAAAGAGAACACTGACTTGGGAAGGCGGGAAGGAACTGGGATTCAACATTCCTTTGCTTATCAGCCTAGCAGGAAGGGAAGAGATGGCAGGATCAAAGGGATAGGTATAGCCTCAACCAGCAAGAGGTCTAGCTCTCTAGCTACTCTTATCAACCCCCATGCAGCCTCAACCCACCAAGTTGGAGCTGAACCTCATACATTCCAACATGTTCCATGTCCTGCACTCTGGGACGATCGAGAAGAGATCCTGGCTCTCCTGTGTGTGACAACCTTTCATGTACTTGAAGAGTGCTCTCATATCTCCCCTCAGTCTTCTCTTCTCCAGGCTAAACATGCCCAGTTCTTTGTCTCTCCTCATAGGGCTTTGTTTCCAGTCCCCTGATCATCCTCGTTGCCCTCCTCTGAACCTGCTCCAGTTTGTCTGCATCCTTCTTGAAGTGCGGAGACCAGAACTGGGTGCAGTACTAAAGACGAGGCCTAACCAGTGCTGAATAGAGGGGAACTAATACTTCACGCAATTTGGAAACTAATGCAGCCTAATATAGCATTTGCCTTTTTTGCAGCCACATCACACTGTTGGCTCATATTCAGTTTGTGATCAACGACAATTCCAAGATCCTTCTCACATGTCTAATTGCTGAGCCAAGTATCCTGCTTGTGGGAAATGATACAGGACCGGGCAGGGCTTTGACCCAGCAGCCTGGCTCTTAAGTGAAGTCTAAGGCCTGTGGGCGCACCCATCCACACAGATCTACTCACGGGTAGGCACTCCATCTTGCCACTGCAAGGGGCAGGAAAGGTGTCAAGCTGCCAGTTAAGATCTCAGCTATACATCTAAACAAGATCCCATGCAAGGATTCCTGGGACTTTTTAGACTACACGTAGTTTAGTATGAAGGGAGGAGAGTTTCCCCATGTAATTAAAAAAAATGTATAGAAGTAATGCAACAGCTAGTTTTCTAACAGCTGCCCATAATATGTGGGGAAGTTTATATGTGTAAGAGAGTATCCCTCAAATTGTTGTTCTTCCAACCATAACCGGAAGTGGCAGAATCCAAGTAGGACTCTAGCACATTACTTTGCTGAATTTGTGGCCCAGCCTTTTAACAATGGCTGGTTTCACAGGAAAGTGTGTCTTTTCGAATTTCCTGTGTCTGCCTCACTGTAAACTGTTCACCTCCCTGTAAAGTTTTCACACAATTAGAAATCTCACACCAAGTGTTTCTGTTAAAGATAGCAACCACAGAGTCACATAAGCATCCCTTTCAGTTTGCTGCTCACCCAAAGATGCAGGATTAAAGAGATCTTGCAATTTGAATTAATAACCAAATTTAATTTACGGTCGGTCTATCGTGCTTTCAGTCTTATGAAGGGAAAATCCCTGTCCCAGGAATTGCTCCTGTTTTCAAAGCAAAATTTTGAACCATCAGTGTGGTGTAGTGGTTAGTGCATCAGATTAGGACCGTGGAGACTTGGGTTCAAATCCTCAGTCAGCTACGAGGCTCCCTGGGTGATCTGGGGCTAGTCATTCTCTCTCAGCCTAACCTGCCTCACAGGGTTGTTGTGAGAGTAAAAAGAGGGAGAACATTCTTCACTCCCTGGAACACCTTTTCTCCTTAGGATAAAGAATGGGGACCAAATCTTTAAATGACATCTTTCAGCACCTCCTTGTGAGCTTTTGTCACTGAGCAGTGAGAGAAAGGTTCACAAATCCAGAACAGAGTTGCAGCCTTAGTCTTTCCATTAGATAACCCGGTGGAAGTTCAGAGATCCTGGAGTCATTTTTGCCGGAACTAGGCCAGAGTGGTTATTTTGCAAGCAGCTAAAAATAACCCTCTGCAGAGGCTGCTGCTGCTGCAAGAATTGGCTTGTCTGCTGTATGCAACACCCACATCAGAAGATTGCTGAACTGTCCAGTCACAGGGCACCCCAAGATCCTACCCATTTAGTCTGACCCTTTGAGGCCTCTTCCAGAATTGCACCGCTTCAGACCTTAGGTGGCATCTGTGCCCCAACCTTCCCTGTCCAGGCTGCAGCTCAGTCGGATAGCGGATGCTCTACCTGTGTGTTTGCAAGTTTGATGGGGCTCATTCCCAGAGAAGAGGGTATAGGGTTGCAGCCTTAGGACCTGGGATTTCCAGGCAGGGCTGGGAAAAACTCCCCTCTGGAACTCTGTGGAGAGAGTGCCAGTCACCAAGGAAAGGCTGATGGAGTTGGGGATGCTGAATCTGGAGAAAAGACCATTGGGGGCTGAGAGGAGATCCATCTCGAAGCACCTGAAGGGCCATCACACAGATTCTGCTGCTGCTGCTCCAGAGGGCAGACCCCAAACCAATGGGCTGATCTTACGGGGGGGGGGCTTGACCTAAACATTAGGAAGAACTTCCTGGGAGTTTGAGATTTAAGAGGGTGGGACAGACTCCCTCAGAAGGCGGTGGACTCTTCTCGCTAAGCTGTGGGGAGAAAGGCCCCTCAAAAGCAGAGTCTTAAAAGACCCCTGGCTCTGCTAAGAAGAGCTGAGTGTCCAGCACAGCTCACGAGGCGGAAGACCCTCTTTCCCAGGGGCCAACATTCTGAGGGCACTGAAAACTGGAACATGCCCAGAGGAAGGTGACCAAGAGAGCGAGGGCTCTGGAAACAGTTGAAACGGCTGGGAAAATTTGGCCTGGAAACGAGAAGAGCACCCGAGAGCCGTCTCCCAATGTCGAATGGGCCGTCTCATGCGGAGCACAGAACAGATGTGGGCGCCATCGCTCCCTAGGGCAGAGCAAGGAGCCAATATGGGTGGCAATGGCAGGGGCACCGATTTCAGCTCAACCTTTGGAGAAAGCCCCTAATACTGAGTAGTTGAACATCAATCAGAACAGGCTGCCCTGGTGAAGAGAGGCAACTCTCTCTTCATCAGAAACAGACGATGGGCAGCCATCTGTCAGGGATGCTGCAATTGCAAAGTCCTGCACTGCCCATCCTGCATGGAGTGGACTAGATGACCACTGAGGTACCTTCCATTTCTATGATTCTGTCTCCGATTTAACAAAGAGGATGTCTTAACTTGCTAGTTTTCTGTAACTTATTAGTTTAATGAACTATATTTTCCTATATTTTGCTTGGTTCTAGTATTTCAACATAAAAGGCGGAGGTTCTGAAACAAGGAAACACACCCAGCTGTGGTTTAAGCAGAATTCAAGGGACTTTCAAAGGACACCCAACCAGAAAGCAGAAAACAACCTTCTTGTAGAGCAGACAACTCAAGTGAGCAAGCCCAGCCACAGGCTACAGGTCAAGCCAAACAGAGGCATTAGCCTAGGGGCTCAGTGGGGGCGGGGGGCAAGCAAACTACACATAGTGAGAGGGTTAAGGGCCTCCCCTGGAGGAAGGGAGGGAGGAAGGGAGAGAGGAGGAGGCTTAGCCCAGGCCAGACCATTTGTCTAGCTAGCAGCAGTTTTCCAAGGTCTCGGTCCAGAGCAGTCTTTTCCACCATCTGTTACCTGGAGATGCCAATTAAGAGAACCTCATCAAAGGGTATGCCTACCTTCCTCCCTCCCTCCCGCTGTCACCTTGTCTCTAGCTGCTCTCGCCCTGCACTTTTCCAGGCTCCCACTAGCCAAAGCATGCTGCATGTTGCCCCGCCTTTGTTCCATCCCCACCATCTCCAGGCCGTCCTCTCTGCCCGACATCTTGGACAGCTGCTGCCACTCAGAGAAGAAAGTGGCAGACCACACTGGGCTGCTAGAGAGGCCAATGGCCTGGCTTCCAGGCCAGCTCTTGGCTTCCCACGCGCCACTTTGAACACATGCCTGTTATCCCAAACTGGAAAGGGCGTTGTGGTGTTAGCTCAGAGGCGCCACAGAAGATTTCTTCAGTCGAAGGTCGTTTCATTTGTTTTTGCAGTCGGAGGGATGGGGTCAGTGTTGACTTTGTCGTGGTCTCGCCCTCACACCCAGTCGGCCTCCGTCCTGCCACACAGACCTCCAAAAGAGAACAAACCTCCCAAAGGGTCACCCCCACGGGCGTGTTAGTAACTGCCAACGGGAGGATGCCCTTGTCGACTCACCGCTAGAAATAAACACTCTGCGAGTAAAACTGAGCCAGCGCACCCAAAGATTTCAGGAAAGGCAGGAAATCCACGGGGGACAAGGACCAGGGGCCGTTTTCAGAAGCAGCCAAAATCAAATTGGAACGCCAGAAGCCATTTGGGTATATTCTTTACCTAATAGCAGGGCCCAGTTGCAGAGTCTTATTCTGTGGGCCAGCAGTCTACCAATGCCCTTTGCCCTCTTCAGCTGGCAAGGGGGCCCAGACTGATTCTCCCAAGTCAGAAGCATCCGCCCAGCCAGCACCAACATTGACTTAGTGCCAGCACCAGGTTCAGGAAGCAGACAGGCTTGATGATCAAATTAAAGCCACAGCCTGGCAAGATTCTAATGAGCTGTGTCAATAATCCTGTGTGAGAAGTTTGAAAATAGAAACAAGACTCTAATTTTAACTTCTCTCCGTTGTCCCCCTCTTTTCTTGCACAGAAGGCAGACCAAGCCTTGCAGGCTCAACCCCTGTGGGGAGCCAGCAATTAGGAAGATTATTTCTACACCTGCTGATTTGAGTGCGATTTGTCCATGGAACAAAATAGCCCAGAAATAGCTAGTGCAATTTTGCACATACCATACCCACATGCCCTGTCGAATCCGAGCTCTGGTTTCATTCTCTACAATTTGGAAGCTCACTCAACACAGTACCTTGGACCAATATTCCTCAGCCTGGCTGTTTTCCTCAAGGCCAAGAGTGCCCTACTTTCACCTGGGAAGTGTTGGCAGAAACGAGAGCCTGCAGCACCCAAACAACTGTCACACTCGAAGGGGGGGGGGCTCAGTCAGGGGCTAAGGTCCCAGTCCCAGAAATGTCCGTTGCTTGCCAAAGGACTTGCCAGCACAGACAGGATTCCTGGTGGCCCTGCCTGCTCCTCAAGGTCCCTGACCTGTGGGTTACCTCTGAGAACTGTGGGTCTGGCGCCAGCTCAGGCCCTGACATGGCAAGAACATAAGACAGATGAAGCCCATCTCTTCAACTGGCCATTGCTCCCAAGGACATCCCAGCACACGCAGACCAAGTGGGCAGGGTCTTCCTGACCCACTTGTCACCTGTCTGGCATCTCCCGACCTCAGCTTCTCAGCTTGAAGCAACAGGGGTGACTCTCACGAGTCTTAGGAAGCCACAGGAAGGGAGAGGCAGCCGCCCTCCTTGGCACACACTGTCTGCTGAGGGGAGCAGGACACCTCGCTCTGGGGCGCTCTCCTCATTTCTCTTTGTGGAACAGGACCAGAGTGCCAGGCGGGTCTTCAGCCAGGGCCAACAATGAGCTCATTCTTTGGGGGGAAGGGGAGGTGAAGGCGTGGCAGACGGCCACTTTTGGTCCACCCAAGACCTTCCACCTTCCCTGATGCTGCCGTGCTGAGGGAGATTCTGTATGCAAACCGTGCAGCAGTACGAGCAGCTGCCCATTTTACATCACTCAGAACAGGAAGGCGAGAGATCCCCTTTCCAGAAACATGGCCATGCAATGGTCACTTTCCCCAACATGTGCAGAAGGTCAGTGAAGTGACCCAATGGTCAGCAAGCCATTGCCGAAGAAGGATTGTAGCCACCTTGTGGCATGGAGGGTGGACAGCCTGCCTGCCTTCTTCAGCAACAATGTGCCAAGACAACGAGATCTAGAGCCTCTTCATTTCAGACAGTGGCATTGGGTTGCCCCACTGACGTCACATGATTCCTTGGGCCAGAAGGGTTCTGGGGCGTCGTGCCAGTGACCCAGCTTGCAGGCAACTAGCAGCCCAAGTTGGACAAAGTGCTGGGAACCAGACCTCCCAGTTCAAGCACATCAGCAGCACAAGGCACATACACATACATCTCTCTCTCTCTCTCTCTCTCTCTGTCACATCCACACACACACACACACACACACACACACACGAGTGAGATTCAGCTGTTTGTCCAAGCTGCTCTTAAAAGATCCACAGGTGGGAATCTCACCATACTCCCTGTTAGAGGAGCACGTGTTTCAGTGTGCCTTCGTGAAGACTCAGCCATGGAGGTCAAGTTTGCTTTAATGTAAGGAGGATCTCCGGATATGTTTGGACTCCCAGTTCCCGGAATCCCTGACACTGCTGGCCACAGAGGCTGGTGGGAGTTGTAATCCAGCAGCAGCATCCAGAGGGCCACAGATGTGCCTTAATAGGAGAAATCAGTTAGAGGAGACTGGGGGCAACTCATTCCTCTGAGTCCTGCTCTGTTGGTTTCCCAGTGGGACATCTGCCTGGCCACTGCTGGGAACAAAGTCTTGGCTAGATGGACCCTCCAGAGTCAGATCCAGGACTGTGCTTAGGAAATCATCCAGCAAGAAAGCCCGAGAAGCCCACACAGAGGCCACAGCCCTCCCCCACTTGGAACTCAGAGGTAGACTGTAGCGCACTGCGTGTGTATGTGAAACGTGGTATGGATCCAAGAGCCGTTTAGAACAGGAATAAGACAGGCCAGGCAAGTTTCATGTAAGAGTCTTTACTAGGCAAAGACATTAGAGACATCTTCCTCCATTGACAATTCTTCCCCCACACTCGAGTTCCTGCCAGTTCCCAGCTTATCACACTCTCAGCTAGCCACACTGACCTTGATTGTCTGGAACTCTGTTCTCACAGTTTAACCCTTCTGCTTCAGGTTTCTCTCTCTCTGCTAAAAACCTTATCTGTAAGTCTCACAACCTGCGTCACTGACCAACAGCCCCCACCTGAGACTTGCAGACTTCAAAACATCATGTTACAATTATGACATTTCTACAACATTAACTTTTCATTACAAATACATTTCAGTACATTGACTCTTACAGTTTCTATTTACAGTTTCAGTTCAGTTCAGTTTCTCTTTATTCTTTATTTACACAAGTTTCACAGATTCAAGTTTGCTTTTATTTGATGATACAATTACATTTCATTCTTCAACACAATACTTCCACATTAGATCCATTGTTTCTTTATCTATAGGCCCCTCTTTTTCCCATTCCTCTGGAATTTCATCTGTTTCATTATTCTGTTGTGTAACATTAAACGCAAATCTCTGAGGAGGTTGACCTTTCGTTTTTCTCTCTGATCTCCTGACATTATCTATTTCCATTTCTTCCTCACTTTCAACTTTAGTTGGACCAGCACTCGTACTTGGCATTTCTGTATCATGTGTTGTTATGTCTTCACCTCTCAGTCTTTTAACAGTACGTTTGCCACCATATATTAAATCTGTCAAAGCAGCTTTTAATGGAATTTGCTGCCCGAAAGGAACATCTGCAGCTTCCTGTCTGTTTTCACTCTCTAAGATCACTGTTTGGCTGTGTCTCCAAGGTTTATCTATCACTTTTATGTTTCTGCTTAACACTACTTATTGTTTCTCAGGTAACCAAACTCTGTAATATGAATTCTGAAATCCCAAAATGCGTCCTGCTTGAGCTCTTGAGCCTAATTTGCCATGTCTTCTTTGTTTTACTACATGTACCCAGCATTTTGCCCCAAAACGTTCTATGTGTTTCACCCTGGGTTTTCTCCCAGTCAGTTTCTCATAGGGAGACATGCCTATTGTTCTGTGCATTAGGCGGTTCTGAATATAAACAGTGTACAGTATACATTCACCCCAATAAGTGTTATTCATATCAGCATCTGCTAGCATTGCTCTCAATGAATCCTGCAATGACCTGTTCCTCCTCTCTGCCATGCCGTTGGAGGATGGGCTGAAGGGAGCGGTGAGACTATGAATTATTCCCTTCTTTTCCAAATATGTTTGAAATGAATTACTGGTAAATTCTCCTCCTCTATCTGATCTGATATTTTTGATAACAGCCCCATGTTGTGTCTCTGTTTTCTGTATGAATGCCTTTAATTTCTCTTCTGCATCACTTTTCTTTTTCAATAAGAACACATGTGTAAATCTGGAAAAATCATCCACAATCACTAAATAAAACCTTGCTCCACCTTTTGAGCACTGAAAAGGACCAGCTAAATCCACATGTATAAGCTGATAGGGTTCTGAAGTCGTGCTTTCACAACTCTTATTTACGGGATTCACAGTCATTTTTGTTTTATAACATACCTCACACTCATCCACATGCTCACAGTGTGTTAACTTCAAATCTTGACTATATTTTGGGGTGTTTTGTATCTTTTGGAAATGTCCGTGTGCTAATTTTCTGTGCCATTCATGGACACAATTCTCATGTTTCTCTTTATTTACTGCTATCCAAGCACACATGTCTTTATCAATCTTGCATTCAATTATAAACATTTTGTTCTATAATTTCCCTTGCATGCATATTTCACCATCTTTTCTCACAAAACATCTATCCCCTTCAAATGTAACTTTACAACCTATTTGAGCCAATTTTCTCACTGATAGAATGTTATATTTTAAACCAGAAATCAATAATACATCTGTTAAAATTCCCAAATTACCCATCTTCAGCGTTCCTCTTGCTGTCGCGTCCTGAGTTGATCCGTCAGCCAGATAAAGCTTCTCCTGCGTCGGCTTTGAAGTGTAAAATAAACTAGAGTCTGTGATTAGGCAATTAGACGCTCCACTGTCAAGAAGCCACTTAGAGTTAATCAGTTTATTGCTCTCTTTAGAAACAAAGTTCACGCTTGCCCTTTGACTTTCAAAGTCTCTGTAATTCCTCTTCTTTAAACAATGTCTCTGTATATGCCCACGTGACCTGCAAAAATAACATGTTTTAGTCTCTTCCCTGCTTCTTTGATTCCGTTGTACAGACACAGTCCCAGCCTCTTTTAAGTCCATTTTCTTGTTTTCTTGTCTCCTGCACCATTCTTGTTGAAGTTTCTGTTCCACAAAGTCCAAAGATAGAGTCCCGTCAGGTTGACTTTCAAGACCTGCAACCAGCACGTCCCATTTTTGATCCAATGAAGATAACAGGAGATAAACCATCTGCAAGTCATTATGATGCATGATCTTGCAGCTCTGCATTTAATCTACGAAATTCAGCCAAATGCTCTTCCATAGTCACATCATCAGTAAAACGCATCTGATAAAGCTTCCGTGCCAAACACAGCCTGCTTCCCGCAGTTTGCTGTACATGTGCAGCTCTTAACTTTTCCCACATCTGATTAGCAGTCGGCTCATTACTCACCAGCAACAGTTGTGAATCTGATAGCCCCAGAGTAATAAAAGCCTTCGCTTTCTCGTCTTTCTTCAGCCACGCTGCTGAAGGAGCTGCCGGAGGGGTTTTTTCCACGACATCATTTAAATCCTCTTTAATCAGTACAGCTCTCATTCTCCACTTCCAGCTGGAGTAATTTACAGCATTCAGTCTCTCCATCGGCATCCCGGAAGACAGATTTACAGCCATGTTGCCCACTCTTACTTGCCTCTCACTTGCGCTTTGTTTCTCTCTGCAACCACGCCACTTCACCAGTTCTCGAACCCGCTGCAACGCCTCATAATCTGGGCCCATAACCCCTCTAGCGCACTGCGTGTGTATGTGAGACGTGGTATGGATCCAAGAGCCGTTTAGAACAGGAATAAGACAGGCCAGGCAAGTTTCATGTAAGAGTCTTTACTAGGCAAAGACATTAGAGACATCTTCCTCCATTGACAATTCTTCCCCCACACTCGAGTTCCTGCCAGTTCCCAGCTTATCACACTCTCAGCTAGCCACACTGACCTTGATTGTCTGGAACTCTGTTCTCACAGTTTAACCCTTCTGCTTCAGGTTTCTCTCTCTCTGCTAAAAACCTTATCTGTAAGTCTCACAACCTGCGTCACTGACCAACATAGACTGCATCTGGACATGGAAGCACCACAAAGCTCCAGTTACTGCTGATCAGCTTCTCTGGGTGACACCCCCTCCCCTGAAAGCTCATTTTTTTTGAGAAGGAGAGAATACACCACCAGCCTTTCTACACCATTTATGATCTTGCAAACCTCTCGCATGCTGATGCCAACAAGGAGGCTAAGGCTATCAATGGCTACCAGCCACTATGGCTATGCTCTACCTCCGCAGTCGATGCTTCCAATGACAAATTGCTGGAAACTGCAGGTGGGACAGCACTGCCCTTGTGCTCAGGACCTGCTTGTGGGCTTCCAGGGGCAACTGGTTGGCCCCTGTGAAAACAGGATGCTGGATTAGGTAGGCCGCTGGCCTGATCCACCAGCAACCAGGCTCTTCACATGTTCTTAAGGAGAAAGAAACGCTGAACCGAACATATTTGCAGACCACTGCAAGGAGCTGCTCTTCACTCCTGGAACTGGGACGGGGGGTGGGGAAGCGAGGCGTCATCAACACACAATCAAGGGCCAAAACGGACAAGGCATGTGACTATTCCCCTTGGCCCCTTAAAAGGAAACCACAGCAACTCTTTTTGGGGGAGGGGGTTCAGGAGCACAGGAGGGGTGCCCAACCCTTTCCCTCATTGACCACTTTCTCACTCTACGCTACCCCACCCCCACCGCAGCAGCCTTCCACCTGCCTTCAGGGTTTCAGAGAAATATGTGAATTGCCAATAAAAGGGGGCGTTGGAGCCTGGAAATTGCTGGAAAAGCAGTTAAGCACCCCCTCCCAGTTGCCATTCCTCTACTCTGAATGTGCCCCCCCCGATGCTTTTATTTTGTCTTGTTTTTTAAAAGGTATCAGAGGAATATCGACGCCTGCAATTCTGCATGAAACCTGCTTCGGTCCTTCCATGACCCACCCACTTACAAGAGCTGCAATGACCAGCATTCAACACCAGGTGGCGAACTCTCTGTGCCATTTGGAGGCAGGAGTGTTTGTCAGTTCGAAAAGAGCTGGGCGGGGGGGGGGCGGTGATTCGAGGAGCACCCTTCAGCGCACAGGAAAATCTCATCCCCCTCCAACATGTGACAGGAGGGCATGCACAGAACCCCGCCCCCCCCATTCTCAGGCCAAAGATTTATTTATTGATAGCATTTGTGTGCCACCCCATCATGCAGCACCCAAGGGGCATCAGCAGAGGGTGATGACCCGAGGGGAGAGGAGGAGGAGGAGAAGCAGTGGCAGATTCTGTTAAACAAGCTGCCTTTTCCATTTTATTGTAACTCTTAAAAAACCATTACTTGTTGGTGTAATAATCTTATGTAAACCACTTTGTGAGGTCCACCTGAAAAGCCGTACGTAAATGCCTCAAATAAAGAAATAATAATAAACAACATTTTCAGGGCAGTTTACAATAAATAAATACAAAAACACAGTTTAAATACAAAACAAGACATCAAACCATAAAATCAAAGCCACACAAATACAACAAAAGCAACTCACTGCAAAATTTAAAAACTGAGAGGGCCTGGGCGGACATAAAAGATTTCCCTTTGCACCAAAAAGTGTACTAACTGGGGGGCACCACTAAAAAAGCTCTCCTCCAGATGGATACCTGCCTCAATTCATTTGGTGGGACACTCAGAGGAGGGTATTTGAAGGGGACATGAAGGCTCAAGGGGAGACATCCCTGGGTCGAGGCGGCCTGTCGTTCATTCATTGATGTTGTGCCAGCCAGCACAGCAGCACCCAAGCCAACATGGTTCAAAGCAAGATGCCAGGTGCGTCCCCTCCTGGACAGGCCACACTTCTTGCTGGCAGGCTCCCTGTTTTGAATCGGACTGCAGCACGTTTTTGATAAACGCAAGATTCAGTTCAGTGGGACCCTAGTCCCCAGTCTCAGTCCAACAACTTTATCAGCCATCCACTTACGAGCAGCAATGAAAACACAGACTGAAACATCACTTGGGACCAACATGAATGATGATGATGATTGTGGTAAATGATTGATTTATGCACCACCTATATGCCAAAATGGCTTCTAAGCAGTTCACAACTTAAAATAAATGATAAAATACCTACATAATTCAAATTCAGTACAATTCAATCAGATACAGAGGGTGCATATACACTATACATTGAAAACACATTACGGCGTCCCCCCCAAAAATCCCGGGAACTCCAATTTACTCCTCACACAGAGCTACAGTTCCCAACACCTTTAACCCACTACAGCTCCCAGGATTCTTGGGGGGGGGCAGAGCCAGGTGCTTTAAATGTATCCTGTGCTTGCAGCCAGAGACCACCTAGGCTGCACCTGCTTGCCTTTGGCCTCTGCTTCACAGGTCACCCATTTTGCCTTTCAGGTCCCCCCTTCCCCCCCCCCCAGCAAGGGCCTCATCTCCTGCTCCCTGCACGCAGGCTTTCCTTCTTCCCTTGTTGCATGTGTGTTTGTTGTTCTAGGCAAGGGGGCTTGTCTGGAGGGGCTGCAGCCGCCACACAGCCGGCCAATGTTTGGCTCAGGATTTCAGTCTGGGCAGCTGGTCACTCTCTCCAGCTGGCCAGTTTGGGAATGGAACCATCCCCCCTCCCTGGAGGGAACCCTGGGCAGGCCCAAGCTGCCCTCCAAGGAAACTGCCAGCTAAAAATAAACATGGGGGGGGGAAGGCTTTGCACACTCAGCGAGTATCAGTCACCAGCAGCGCGGCTTCTTTCCAAATGCTCCCTCCTCACTCACATCTGCACAAACTCTTCATTTCCATTGCCCCTTCCTTCCCATTCTGCTTTCTGTGCAGGGGAGGGTGCCTGTAGGGTGACGCAGACAATTTTTTGCATTTTTGGCTTCTGTCTCTGGTCACCGTAAGGTTATTTTGGCATTTTACTAATGCTCCACGCACACGTGTACACATTAATAGAACCACTTCTTGTCATTTCACTCCTTTTCCACAGCAGTTTCCCGCTCCCTCTCTCGTCGCACCAGAGCTGGCAGCTGCAGGGCCACCCAAAGAAGGTAAATGGTGGGAGACTCTGGACAGCCCAGCAGAAGCTCTTCCTTCACGCAGCAGCACACACTGACACCATGGAATCCCTCCTACAAGAGGCAGTGACGGCCAACCACGTGGGCGGCTTTCAAAGAGGATTGCCCAGGTCCATGGAGTATAACAGGACTATCAGGGGCAACTAGGTGCAATGGCTGTGAACTACCTCCAGTCTTGGAGGAGGAGGTGGCGCTGTGCCCTCTAAGTGGGGATGGCAAGCCCGGAGAGTGCTTGTGCCCTCATGGCCTAGCCATGGACTTCCCAGAGGCTGCTGGTTGACCACTGTCGCAAATGGGGTGCTGGATACAATCAGCCGGTGGTTTGATCCAGCAGCTGCAAGGCTCTTGTGTTCTTATGCGGTTCTCTGGTTTACAGATCCATGCGCACAGCAGTTAAACTGTGGATGTAGTATAGTGCAAGCAAACATAATGGCCAAGGGATCCAGGCTATCCAGAGACTACCCAGTACCCCGCACCCGCAACACCTACAGAATTGTTGGCTTGGGCCACCAGCTGGCTTACTGAGGATGGTGGGAAGCCCGTCTCCCCTGCTCCTGTCGGGTGGTCCCCCCAGGCTGCCCCTTCCTCTTAAGTCCTTGACTGCAACTGGGAAGTCTGCACTGGAACAACAGCTCCTGGTCAGAAGCAAAGCTTCCCAAAGAGGCTCCACACCCCTCCTGGCACTGCCTGGAGGAAAGGGCATGAAAGACCAGAATATAATCAGCAAGATCTCAGGCTCCGCTCTCCATCTCGCTCTATTCTCACCTTCCAGGCCAACTCCTAGAAAATCTGTACTCTTGTCGTTTGCACGTACAGTTCCCATCTCCCTGAGACACACACAGAGAGGGAGTCTGGCTGCCTCCCGTTTTGCAAAAATGTTTGCGCCTGGCCAGTCAGACACGTGTGTTGGATTCCCCACTTGCCGGCTGCTGGGTTGCAGGCAGGGACCAAAAAAGGCCAGACGTACACAGATGGATTTTTCAGCTGAGGCAGCAGCAGCAGCAGAGAAGCAAAGACAGCAGACTGACTGCTGGGCAGGGCTCTGGCAGAGGCCAGAGGGGCTTCCCAGCTGTTTCCTCAGCCTCACTCTGCCATTAGTGGTCAGTCTGGCAAGGTAAGGCAGCTGCCCCCAAACCACAGCAGGCCCTTTCCCAGGTGGTGCCTCTCCCAGAAGCATCCAAGGCCTGCACGGCCTCCCCTCCTCTCTCGACCAGAATATGACCTGCTGTTCCAGCCATCCGAGGATGCCTTGTAGGCCCCTGTGGCACCAGCAGCGTGCAGTGTTTCTATCTTTAGCCACTGGCTTCACGGCAGCCTCCCTCCCACATGGGAAGCTGCTTCCGTGTGGTACAGCCCCTCCCAGGCTGTGGGCCACCAGGGATGAATACTGTCAGTTGGAGGTGCCTGCCAGCCAGCCAGCCTACCACTAGAAAGGGGAAATATGGCCTGTAGAGATTTGCAAGTGGATCTGTCAACAGTCTGAACTGGAAGGAGGAGCTTTGTCTCTTTCTCTCATTTATTTACCCAAAACATTTTTATTCGGAATATAATGCATCATTTCCTTATGGAAATAATTCCCACAGGGTCTGGTGATGGCCATTAAGCCTAGATAGCTTTAAAAAAGGAAGGAAGGCCTAGCCTATTAGCTTATGGTGTAGGGTCAACTGAGGAGGTCTTAGACCCCTTACTTTTTTGGGAGCAGGGTCTCAGCAGAGTAACCATGTCTCCAGCATCCTATGAGCCAATCAGCAGAAAGGGGAGTGTGTTAGCCACTGAGAAGAGTCTTCTAACACACTTCCTTGTTCTTACCTACTAATCAGAGTGAATCAGAGTTAAGGGAGGTGGGTCAGCCACTGAGAAGACTCTTTTCAGTAGCTAACACACTGAAGTCGGATCATTCAGACCATGGTATTCCTGATCTCTATGTATGGATGTGAAAGTTGGATTGTGAAAGAAGCGGATAAGAGAAAAATAATTTGAAATGTGGTGTTGGAGGAGAGCTTTGCGGATACCATGGACTGCAGAAAAGACAAATAATTGGGTGTTAGAACAAATTAAACCAGAACTATCACTGGAAGCTAAAATGATGAAACTGAGGTCATCATACTTTGGACACATAATGAGAAGACATGATTCACTAGAAAAGACAATAATGCTGGGAAAAACAAAGGGAGTAGAAAAAGAGGATGACCAAACAAGAGATGGATTGATTCCATAAAGGAAGCCACAGACCTGAACTTACAAGCTCTGAACAGGGTGGTTCATGACAGATGCTCTTGGAGGTCGCTGATTCATAGGGTCACCATAAGTCGTAATCGACTTGAAGGCACATAACAACATTGCCAACCCAGCAGGGGAAAAAAAAGATGATGGTGCATGGCTATTCTGAAGGACCCTGCACTTCTGAATTTGCCACTACACTACTGGGGACAGTGTGTGTGTGTATGTGTGTGTAGGGAGTCTGATGTCTGTGTAAACAGGGGGAGGGGGAAGGCAGCAAGGAGAATCTGGAGCCCAGTGCAGGGAAGCACACACAGCTGGAAGGGCAGCTGTTGCTTTGCAACAGGAGAAACATTCTAGCCCTCAGTAAGCTCTTCAGGGCCACCAAATGCTTCTATTCAGCAGCCAGGGAGGGGGGCAAACAAAACACTAAAAACACTCAAATATCTTACAAACAAAAGACTTTAAAACATTTTAAAACAAAACATATTTTTAAAAAAGCTTTAAAAACAAAAAGCAATTCTAGCACAGATGCAGACAGGGATAAGGTCTTTACTTAAAAGGTATTGTTCTGAGACAATGTGCTGTTCCCACTGCAGAAGCAAACCATTTATTAAAGCTCTGGATCCAGAACTATCATCACCAAGGAATAAAATGTACAATTACTGTGCAAAACCAAAACACTATCCGAAGATGCCCTATCGGCTCCAGGATTTTTTTCCCTGGGTCTTGAAAACAATCTCCTAAGAAGTATAGTTTAAATATTTGTAAATTGACTAATGCCCCCAAATATGCCATTCCTACTTATCAGAAATATGTCCTCTTGATAGCTAAGCTAAATTAAAGGAATTCAGAAGCAGTCCATTAAGCTATTCCAGGTGAACCACCAAAACATGAAGATTGAACTGTTGGGACTCTTAAGGGTCCCACATCAAAATGAACATGATGGCCTTATTTTAAGTTACTCCGAAAACACTGTGAGGTGGAAAAACAAGACGACCTCCTACACCAAGAACTCAAAACAAAACTCAAAGCAGCAGCTATGATTGACAGACACTGAAGGCTGCATTAGTGCCTCTTGATTAATCCAACTTCTGGCTATTACACTTTTTTGTGCACTTCAGATTTGCTGATAATGCCAATCCTGAGTGAAGAGTCTTTACACAGTTATCCTGGTCAAGGAATCAACCATTAAGCACCCTGCTTCCAATTAGATAGGAAGGATGCATCATGTCCAAACAACTAAAATCCCCGGGCTAGTTTTTAGTGCTTTGCAAAGAGACCCAAAGCTGACTCCTGGTGTAGTCTAAGTATCAGGAAATATGGGGCACAAAAGGACCTTAATAGCATTTGCTACCCAAAACAACACTTGCAACACATATACTTGATACTAAAGGAGCCTCATCATCGTGAACATATTGCATTATGATAGATCATAAGATCCTTCTGGATCCGTTGGCTGGGTTGGCCTAATCCAGCCTGGAGGCCACCAGCGCATGGGCAACAGTGGTCAGGCTATCCTGGTCCAGAAATGGCGGCAGCTGTCTTACCAGCCAAAGCTGGTAAAAGGCACTCTTAGCCACTGAGGTCCCCTGGGCCTCTAGCGACGAAGATGGATCTAGGAGCACCCCCAGAGTACGGACCTGCTCTTTCAGAGGGAGTATGACCCCATCCAAAGCAGGCAGCTGACCAATTATCTGAACTCGGGAACCACCAATCCACAGTGCCTTTGTCTTGCTAGGATTCAGACTCAGTTTATTGGCCCTTCAAGCCCACCACCGAGTCCAGGCACCGGTCCAGGGCTTGCATGGCCTCCTGATTCATTTTTTTTTTTCAATAATTTTTATTCAGATTTTCATAAAACATACAAGACAAAATCATAAAACATTCAAAGACAAAAAACAAAATCAAAAATAGTTAAACAAAAAGAAAAAAAGAAAAAAAAAAAACAAAAATAAAAAAATAAAGAGTAAAATATTGACTTCCCATTTGTCAAAGATCAAATCAGTTATAAGTCTATAATATATAACAATCCTGTCTCTTAAGTCATATTATAAAATCACTTTCCTCCAGTAGTTATCTTACTTAATCATCAAATCTCATAAACATTACTTTATTCTTTCCACAAAAAGTCAAAGAGAGGTTTCAATTCTTTAAGAAATATATCTATCAATTTTTTTTCCAGATAAGCATATCGATTAATCCATCTCATTACTAATTATGATAATCTTATTGTCATAACCATAGTCAAAATAAACATTTCAATTAATCCATCACATCAGAATCTGTTAGGTTCAGTAATTTCAGTAGCCATTGTTCTATTATCCCTATTAGTTCCATTTTC
Source organism: Rhineura floridana (assembly GCF_030035675.1). NCBI lineage: Eukaryota > Metazoa > Chordata > Lepidosauria > Squamata > Rhineuridae > Rhineura > Rhineura floridana. The sequence goes on along the minus strand of NC_084499.1, from coordinate 486,511 downwards.
CATCTTCCATCTTCAGTAGTCTTGTTAAGTCCAGTAATTTCAGTATCCAATCTTCCATTATCAGTATTCCATAATAATCTTGCTGTCAAAGCCATAGTCATATAGTAAGAGTCTGATGGGAATTACCTCTATCCCAAATATTTTCTTGCCATCCATTCTGAATAGGTTGCTGAAATACTGCTGTAAAATCATATCTCTGTTCTTTTTTTCAAAATACACTGGGTCATCTCTTGAAAGTTTTTCCATTGTCACATGGCTGCAGTTAATTCCATAGATTTTCTCTATATTGGGCTCCATCACATCATTCCAGTCCAGAAGATTATCCATGCCATTGATAACTTTATCTCTAGAATCTTCATTAATTTCTTCAGAGATAACATTGAGTTCCAAACAATAGATTTTATTTCTAAAGTCCATAGACTCCAGATCTTGTTCCTGTTCCACGTTTGTTCCAATCTCCGGGATCTCCTCTCTCACAGGGACCCCTGTTCCAGTCTCCAGGGTCTCCTCTCTCACAGGGACCCCTGTTCCAGTCTCCAGGGTCTCCTCTCTCACAAGGACCCCTATGTCTTTAATCTCCTGTGTCTCCAAACAATAGATTTTGTTTCTAAAGTCCATAGACTCCAAATCTTTTTCCTGTTCCACGTTTGTTCCAATCTCCGGGGTCTCCTCTCTCACAGGGACCCCTTCCAGGGTCACCTCTCTCACAGGGACCCCTATATCTTTAATCTCCTGCTTCATTTTACTCAATTCAATTTTCAGCTCCTTACAACCCTGTCGCAGGTTTTGTTTCGTTATCTCAATCTCATCCATTATTTTCTGAAACATAGTTATTTCCAGCTTCTCAGCCACTTTCTTAATTGCCATTTTAAAAGAAAAATATAGGAAAACCACTTCTTATTTCAGCAACAATTGGGTTAATACTCCAAACTTGGTGACATCACAGTATAAACAGAGCAGACAGCCTTATCTCTCCATGCTTAAGTAAACAAAATGCAGTTCCCAGGATCGAAACAATTAATGGCGGTCGTCAGAAAACAGATTCGTCAAAATAAAATAGACCAAAAAGAGAGTAGTCTCAGACAATATAATATTCTTCAAAATAAAAATCTGGAATAGAAATCCCTCTTCTGTGTATATCTTTAGAATGCAAATCCAGGACAGCTTTTTGCAACAAAAACAGAGATAAGCTATTAATTAGTGAGTAGCAGAGAGAAGTTATGGCTCCCCAGTGAGATGTCAAAAACCGATCAATCTGGCAAATCTCTTTTAAACAGCAACAATTTAAGTCAAGTAAAAGAAAAATATAGAAAGAAGGGTGCTTGCCTGTTAGTGCGTTCTCTCTTAGAAGATAAGATGAACGTTCGCTTTTCCAGATAGAGCTTGTTGTTAAAAATCCGTCCCACCTTCGTCGGCTGGACCTCGTCCCATAAATTAATGAGATCTGGTCGTCCCAACAAAAATAGGCTTTGAGGTTAATCTCTTCGTTTCTCCCTACCCGGGAGAAGTTTAATCAGTCAAAAAAAGAAAAAATCTGACTGATATATCTGAATAAGCTTCTTTTGAGGCAGGAGCCCGTCTCAAAAGCAGGCACAGGCTAAGTCACCCTTCCCGGAAGTGCATGGCCTCCTGATTCAGATGGAGAGAGAAAAATTTTCCTCCCTCTCTCATAATGCTAGAACTCGTGGATATCCAGTGAAGCTGCAGGTTGGAAGATTCAGGACAGACAACAGACAGGACTCCTTCACCCAGCATAGAGTTACGAGGGAATTCGCTCCCGCAAGAGGCAGTAATGGCCCCAACTTGGATGGCTTTCAAAGAGGATTAGGCGAATTCATGGAGGAGAAGGCTATCAATGGCTACTAGCTACAATGGCTTTGCTCAGGTCCTCCTTGTAGGAATCTTCCCATTGGGGCATCTGGTTGGCCACTGTGAGATGGTGGCCAGGATGGGACTGTTTTGGTTTGATCCTGCAACCAGGCTCTTCTGAGGTTCTGAACATACGAACATACATGCACTCTGTAAACATGGGAACCAATAAATAGGAGAGAGCTGGGATTAATCCCAATACTATATTCTGTCCTTCACAGAATTGCGTCACACACAAACATGCTTAAGAGTTTTCATAACAGGTCAAATGGAACTTGCTGCTTTTAATTGTGGTGATGGCCACTTGGTTAGGTAGCTTTACAATGGATGCTAGACAAAATTCATGGAGATGATGGAGGGGGAGAGGGAGAGGTTTCTCAATGGCTATTAGTCGATGACTAGATGGAACCCCCATGCTCCGAGGTAGTCTACCTCCGATTACCAGATTCTGGAGAGAACTTTCATACCCTGCTTGTGGGTTTCCCGAGGGCATCTGGTTGGCCACTGTGGAATGCAAGATGCTGGAAGAGAAGGTGCCTTGGGTCAGATCGAGCTGTTATCACCAAACATATATAAGGTGACGGAAGAGGGTGCACCAGTAGCCCAGATTTGTCCCTGGGTCCAGAAGCATAACAACCTTCACAGAAAGATAATATGCCTTGCCAGCCACCTCTCAGAGCCTTCCATTCTCACAGGAGAGTTTTTTTGTATATGCACACACACCCAGAACACACACCTGGTTTTCATTAGGGTGTGCATGACTCACCTTCCCTTGAGGCTGCATTTCTGCTTGTCACGTTGGCCCCAGCACTGAAAATGAAACACTCTCTCGCTGCTGGGATGATCCCTTGGGGAGCCCGGCTGGTCCCTCTGAGGGCGTGGCCTCCCAGTCACAGAGCCACCCACTTGCTCACCGCATCAGGATGACCTTCTGGTCGTTTGAGGGTTTCATGCAGACAGTATAACATGTCCAGCCTTGGCTGGCTCCCCAGCAGCACTTTACACATGTGCTGGAGCTTTGAGACCACAGCACAGGCAGAGGCTTCACAGATAACGTCCTTTATCACCTTGGACAGCCAATGGCATCTAGCCACAGATTCACAGGGTTGAAGTAACCCAGCAATATGCAGCCCTGGCACAAAGGGTGCCTCATGATTAAGAGGGTGCCACCCCCACCCACCCCCCTGCCTCTTCCCCATCTCCTTGGCTGGGTCTTGGGGGCGGGTTGACCTCTATATCATCATCATTATCACTGTATTTGTATGCCACCTTTCCATAACAATTTATGCACAAGGCAACATGAACAGAAAAATAGTTATACAATTCACTGTAAGAAATAAATTAAAATGGTCAATATGTTAACAAAAACATCTTTAAAAACATACAATAAATTGATACATCCTTATTTCTTAATAAAATCCACAATAAAATAGAGAAGCATAATCCCAATAACAGCGAAACAAAAAACCGACCATCAGAAATTAAATTTTTCCCAAACAGAAGCTCCTAAACAACACCACACAGTCAAGCTGGTCTCTGGCATCTTCAGGTAGTGATACCTTTTGCAGTCAAGGCCCCACCCTTCCAGGCCAGGTGGAAAGAGGCCAGCAAGCAGGGAGATGCTTATCACAGACCAGCACCCTGTGAACTGCAGAGACAGGACTTGGGGGCCTCTTCTCTGTGCCAGTTCGCCTTCCCCACATCTCCTCCCCCGTCCCTGCAGACCTTTTCCTTTCTCCCAACCCTTTTGCTATTTTGGATGGGGGGGGGCTTTCCCTTCCTGCTGCCTCTTGAATGTACCACCTCTTTCTCCTCCTTCCTGAGACCTCTGATTATTTGATCCTTCTCCTCTTAGGTCTATCTGCCTTGCACCTCTCTTAGATCAGAGCAGCCCAGCCAATGGCTGCCTTTGTCTGCTTGTTCCTCCCCTCCCCATCAGAAGAGATTAGCCAATCACTGCCAGAGGCCTTGCCACAAGAAAAACTCTTACAGTGTTCCAATCTAGCTGAAGTAAAAGAACCTCCAAGAAATAAATTTGTAGCTACACGATCAGGAGGTTGCCAGGCTGCTCCATCTATCTAGCTCAGTATTGCCTACACTGACTGGCAGTAGTTCTCCAGAGCCTTGGACAGCAGTCCAGCCATACCTGCAGACACCAGGGATTAACCCTTTCCATGCAAAGCATGTGAGCAACAGCCAGCATATGCCTTATGTCCTGGAGATATCCCATTAAGTTTTCCCAAGGGGTAAGAGAGAATTTAATGGAAGAGTCAGGCAAGACTTAAGTGACAAAGGACCCCCCCCCGCTGTCTGGGACCACAACAGCTAGCCATTAAAAGCCTCACATCTCCAGCTGAGCTCTGCAGCAGGGTGGAGAGATCAAGCCTTTGGGAGCCAGAGAGGGCGGGAGGCCCGCTTCTGTCCCTTGAAGACCACCATCCATTCCATGGGACTCGGGGTAGGGGATGGGGGCAGCACTCCATTGCTCCAGACAAGCAGAGCTCACCACTGTGGCTAAACCCTTTAGAAAAACCAACAACAACAGTTGAGAATTCGGAGGAAAACACTCAAGATTGGCAGAGCAACGCAATGTCTTTGCAGGCAAACGAAGCAGAAGCATCTTCTTGGGAGACTCCATCCCCCCCACCCCCAGCTCATCCCAACTGTAATCCTAAACCCACCAGCAACACCCGAAGAATTTGCTTTGCGGCATTTCCTAGAGCGGGCAGGGCCCCGTCACTTAGAAGACAAAGAGGCAAAAACCAGGAGAAGGGGCCTCCTGTTGTTAATGTTTCTTTTGCATTGTGCTTGGGGCAGTGATGCCTTCCATGCCTACTGGTTGCGCATGGAATGTTTACTAATATTGCCAGTGCTCAGTGTCGGAATTTGCTCTCTATTGAGATGCGTAGCAAAGTTGTGTATGCGCTGCGGAACGGAGAGTATTGAGCGAGCTTAGTGTGTGTGTATGAAGAATCTTTGCTAAGATTCTACCTTCCCTGCAAATTAGTCAGACAGAGACTTTAAGCTTTAAAATAAGAAACAACTACTTTATTCTGGACGTACATGCTTGATAGGAAAGAGTCCTATATCTAGCTTAGGTATAAGCTTAGATGCTTAGGTGCTGGAGAAACGAGCACTGGTCCCAGTACTCGCCTTCATCCTGGTTGAGAGGAGAGACAAAGAGAAGATGTCTGCTCCCCTCTTGAGAGAAAGAGAAGAACTGAGAAAGGCGGGAAGGAACTGGGATTCAACATTCCTTTGCTTATCAGTCTAGCAGGAAGGGAAGAGACAGCAGGATCAAAGGGATAGGTATAGCCTCAACCAGCAAGAGGTCTAGCTCTCTAGCTACCCTTATTAACCCCCATGCAGCCTCAACCCACCAAGTTGGAATTGAACCTCATACATTCCAATACCCCTTCTCAAGGAGAACTTGGTTCATTCTACAAGGTGGATCTTGCCTCGTAGTTTCTGGTGTCGGACTTTGCCCAATGGTTTGGTCAAAGCATCAGCTGTCATCTCTTCTGTTAGACAGTAGGTCATCTCTAGAAGTCCTTTCTCCCTTATGTCCTTGAGGTAGTGGAACTTCACATCAATGTGCTTCATGCGAGAACTTTGCCCTTCTGATTCTGCAAGTCTTATGCAGGCTTGATTGTCCTCAAGTATTCTGATAGGCTCTGGTTCAGATACGCCCAAGTAGCCACAGCATTTCTTTGCATGCCTCATCAGCTGATACGTACTCAGCCTCAGTAGATGAGTGTGCTACAGTCTCTTGCTTTCGACTTGTCCAGCAGATAAGTGACTGCCCATAGTAGAACAAGTTTCCACTGGTTGAATTGTGATCTTTGGTGTCTCCAGCCCAGTCAGCATCAGCATATCCTAGAAGTTTAGGATCTCAAGTAGCTGGTAGCTTTAGTTTCAAGTTTGCAGTGCCTTTCAGATACCTTGCCACTCTCTTGACTGCTTCCCAGTCTTTCTTGTTTGGCAAGCTGGTTTTTCTGCAAAAGTATCCCACTGCTACCGCCATGTCTGGTCTGGTTATTGTGCTGATGTACAGGAGTTTCCCTATAGCTTGTCTGAACCTTTCGTTGTCTTCCCAGGGTTGGTGGTTCTGGTCTGGTTTCAAGTATCCTACTTCCATTGGTGTAGATGCTGGATGTGCATCCTTCAGTCCTAGACACTCAAGTAGGTCTTGAATCTTTTGTTTTTGATTTAGAAGAAAGGATCCATCGCCCTCTCTTTCCATTTGTATTCCAAGGTAGTACGTGATGTTGCCTAGACATTTCACTTTAACTTCCTTGCTTAGATTATTTACTAACTCTTGCTTGTCTTGTGGATTCTCATAAGCCAGTAGTAAATCATCTACATAAATCAAAATATAAGTCCATTTGTTGTTCTTGAATCTGCTATAAAGGCATCTGTTTGCTTCACCTCTTTTATAGCCTTGTTTCAACAGCATTTGGTTCAGTTTGCCATTCCATGCTCTAGCAGTTTGTTTTATTTCTAGTTGCTCTACTTGCATCTTCTTGTTGGCAGCGACACTCAGGAGTGTCCTGATTGTTGTATACTTGACTACAGTTTCAGTATCTTTCCAGGTCTCAGGCTCTGGAACTTCATCAGCTCTTGCCAGGTAGGACAGTCTCAGTGGAGGTACACCTCTGTTGGTGTGGTTAGAGCATCTTGGTGCAGGACTCTCTGCTGCCCCTTCTGGCTGTGCAGGTTCCCCTTCTTGCTCTGATTCCTCACTGTCCTCCAGTGCTGGCATGTTGCTGTAATCTGTAGTGCTGTATGGTATTTCTACTTCATCTTCTTCACTGTTGTGTTCTTGGAATGGTGCCCTTTCTGGTTGGAATGCACCTTGACCTTCATCAAAGGAGACAGCTCTTTGGATTTCAACCCTTTCTGTTTTGGGATATAGGATTCTGTATCCCTTTTGCTTTGAAGAATATCCAACAAAGATTCCTTCCTTTGTAGTGTTGTCCAATTTGGTTCTCTTCTGTTGTGGAATGTGACCATACACTTTTGATCCAAACACCTTTATATGAGCCAAACTGGGTATGCGCCCATACCATAATTCGAATGGAGTCTTCTTGCCATTCACCTTTGTTGGCAAACGATTTTGTAGATAGGTGGCAGTATACACTGCCTCTCCCCAATGTTTCTGTGGGAGATTGGCATCTTCTAGCATGGATCTCACCATCTCAATTAGGGTTCTGAATTTTCTCTCCGAGACTCTGTTCTGTTCTGGGTTGTGGGGTACAGTGGTTTGATGCTCAATCCCATTTTCAAGCAGAAACTGCTGGGTAGCATGTGACATGTACTCTCCCCCGTTGTCAGAACGTAGAATCTGTGGTTTTCTCTGAAATTTAGTGGTCACCATTGCCACATATTCTTTGAGTTTCTGAAGCATTTGCCCCTTCTCCTTCAACATATATATCACAGTGAATTTTGAATAATCATCAATAAAGCTGACAATATATTTGTTTCCACCAGTTGAAGTGATTGGCATTTCACAAATGTCGCTGTGAATCAACTGTAGGGGGCGCTTGGTCTTCCTTTCACTCTGCTCAGGAAAACTGGGTCGGGTCCCTTTAGCTTTAACACAGCAAGTACATCTCCCTTTTTCTTGACAGGGTTCAACTTTCATGCCTCTTACTAAATTATTATTTTGAAGGGTATTTATCTTTGCAATGTCTCTATGCCCTAATCTCCGATGCCATAAATGTAAACAAGACCTGTTAGAGCATTCTTTCACAACATGAGCTTGTGGACTTTCCTGATCCACTTCATACATGCCTTTTCGCTTGGTAGCGGTGCATAAAATTTCACCATCTCTAGAAATTATGCAAGAATCTTGTTCAAATAACACAGAGCACCCATTGTTTGTAGCTTCATTAACTGAAATTGTTTGAGATTCCTGGGGTCCAGAGTGCATTCCTGAGATAAATTTCCTCAGTGCTGCTTGGAGTCTGGCAAAACAGCTTAGCATCTCCCCGCGCCTTTATGGGCAGGATTCTCGAGTCAGCCATTCTAACTGTGCCTTGATATGGGGTTAAATCTTCAAACAAAATTTTATCTTTCATTAAATGAGCATTTGCTCCCAAATCCACATAAAATTTATTTTCATTGTAACATTTTTCAACATGATTTACTTGAAAGCCCTTTGCACTTTTCTTTTCTGTCCCTTTAAATCCTCTATCTCTTTCAGGCTTTCCTTCAGGCTTCCCCTTCTTATCACACTGGTTCCTAAGGTGTTTTTCTGAATTGCATAGAAAACATCGCTTAGATGTCACACCTCTGGAATCCTTTTGTTCCTGAAATCTGCATCTGACTGCCTTTCCGCCAGCAGCCCTTTCTTTACTTAGGAAAGAGGAGAAACTGTCCTTTTCCATAGCTGCTTTCTGAGAGAACTGCTCTCTCACCTCTGAAATAATCTCGTTTAGAGTTTTGTTTTGTTGTTGCATTATAAGTACAAAAGTCTCCATATATTTTGGAAGAGAGTCAAGGAATAAAGCAATCAGTACATTTTGGTCCAGCTGCGTTCCCATCTCTTCTATCCCTTGGACTAACACCATGAATTTAGTAAGATGTTCCTCAAAATAAGCATCCTTCATTTGCAAATTAATAAGGCTTCTCAACATTGCAATTAAATGTCTCTGGCTTTTTTTGGGATTATGATGGGATTCCAGAGTTTTCCACATCTCTCTGGCATTTTTAGAATTCATAATCAGAGGAATCTGCCTATTACTCACAGATTTAGTGATGTCTTGTACCTTCGTCCTTCTCAGTCCAAATTCTTTGTTCCTCCTGAGAAGCACCTTCTGGTTCCGATCCTGTAATTACTTCCAACAGCTTTTGTTGTCTCAGGTGTTTTTGCATTCGAAATTCCCAGAGCTTCCATCCTCTGGCAGTAAGCTTATTGATGCCTAGCCTCTCCATCACGGTGGCCATCCTTAAGTAAAAAAAAGCCTCAACTCTTCACTGACTAAAACTCTGAAGGTTTCTAATTTAGCTTCCTTGATTCAAACACAATAGCTCCTTTAATTGCTCAAATCTCCATTTGCATGGCCTGGGCCCGCAACCTGTCAGAATTTGCTCTCTATTGAGAGGCATAGCAAAGTTGTGTATGCGCTGCTGAACAGAGTATTGAGTGAGCTTACTGTGTGTTTTTGAATCTTTGCTAAGATTCTTCCTTCCCTGCAAATTAGTCAGACACAGACTTTAAACTTTAACATAAGAAACAACTACTTTATTCTGGACGTACATGGTTGATAGGAAAGAGTCCTATATCTAGCTTAACTGGTCTATGCTGGAGAAACGAGCACTGGTCCCAGTACTCATCCTCATCCTGGTTGAGAGGAGAGACAAAGAGAAGATGTCTGCTTCCCTCTGGAGAGAAAGAGAAGAACTGAGAAAGGTGGGAACTGGGATTCAACATTCCTTTGCTTATCAGCCTAGCAGGAAGGCAAGGGAAGAGACAAAGGGATCGGTATAGCCTCAACCAGCAAGAGGTCTAACTCTCTAGCTACCCTTATTAACCCCATGCAGCCTCAACCCACCAAGTTGGAGTTGAACCTCATACATTCCAACACTCAGTGAGGCTGCTCTGAATGCACAACACAGCTGTGGGTAGGGGAGAATTTGGTTGGGAAAACAGTAGAGAGAGTCTGGGTCTGAAGCTGTGCAGGGTTACTTTAAAAAAAAGCTAAGCAAATACAATCAAACATTTAAAGTACTGCCAAGTCTAGCTGTTATGCAGATCTGCGTCCCTTGTAAGGCAGAGAGCAAAAGAGAAATGTAGGAGAGCTTTTATTAGCAGCGTTTGAGATTAATTTTAGGTGGTAAACTAGATGAAGTCAAATTCGGTCATATTACTAAGGCCATGTCCAAGCTATACCCTTACAGCCCCAAAGAATCATGGGAACTGTATTTTTTAAAGTGTGCTGAGAGTGGTTAGGAGACCCACAGCGGTTTAACAATCAGTTCCTCTCCCTAGGGAACTCTGTCACTGTAGCTTTGTGTGGGAAACAGACCTCCTAACAACTCCCAGCACCTGAACAAGCTCCTGTTAAAGTGATATCGCAGTGCTTTAAATGTATAGTGCTGATGTGGCCTCAGTGGATGGAGAGCATGAACCCCCCCCCCCCGCAAACACACATTGTTGAGCCTCATGTTCAGCTGGTAAGAGATCTGGAACCCCTCCCAGAATGGCTTCCGGTCACAACGTCTTTGACCAGCTGCTCCTTCTGCTGACTTCCTGGCCTGAGTTGAGGCAGGCACTGCCTTGCCAGACGCATCTCGCTCATCTCCTCGTGCAATCAGTGTGCCAAAACATCCAGACAATGGGGAGATGGAAGGGCTGCTGCTGGGCACACTAAAGGATGAGCAGGGATAGGCTTGGGGACTTCCCCCATTTCTCTGAGCCCTTTTCATTGCGCACATCCTGCCGTTTTCCAGCCCCACATGCAGAACGCCGTTCTTTAGGCACCCGTCTTGTTTCTCTACTCATATATCCTGTTTCTTCCCCAATCTACATGGTGTGCAGAGAAGAAGGTAGAATATGCACCCATTAGCACACAGTCTGTTCCCAAAAACAACAGAATACCACCACCAGGAGCCTCCCCCCTGCCTGCCTGCTGAAAGATTTTGATTCCTTCTTGTTGGGCGGGCACCTATCAGGGGCGGCCTGGGGGGGGATGCTGGGGGGGACATGGGGGCCCTGGAGGCACCCTCCTCGGCCCTCCTCTCTCAAGCGCTGCCAGGCCAGCTGCTCCCCTCTGTGGGAAGAGAGAACCAGCAAGCCCCCACAAGGACCCCCTCCCTCTCTTGACTGCTAGCAGGAGGGAGGGCTGCACGTGCCCACTTCAGGACCACTTCCTGGCTCTGGGGCAAGCTGGCCCTGCATTGCTTGTTTCTCCATTGGCTGTTGCTCCAAACCATCATTGTCCCTTTGCCGCTTGGCCAGCCAGACAGCCCAGCCTCTCTTTCCTGTGCTCAGCTTCGCAATTCAGGTTAAAAGGAGGCGGTGTGTGTGTGTGTGTGTGTGTGTGTGTGTGATGATGGAGAAGCACATGGTCTCTGCCCAGTTAAAGGCTAGCCAACCCCCATCAGGCCAGAAAGAGTGCTGAGACAGCCAAATTCACTGGGGGGGGAGGCTGGAGACAGGGAATTGGAGGAGGGAGGAGGAGGGGGGTTGTCAGCAAGCGCTGATCCACCTCACACTGCAGGAGAACAACTTTGAATGCTCCCTACACGAACATTTCCTCCACATGAGAAAAGCAAACAACAACAATACATCAGGGATATAGACTTGAGCTCAGCTGGGTCCCTGTCTGTTTGCAGGGAGATTTTTACCATTTTTAATTTTAACTGGGGGGGGGGAGGCAAGGAGAGAGCGAGAGCACGTAAAAATGGCCCCTCTCACGTGGCCTAGCCCACCACACCACATGACAAGACCACCTCCTGCTGCTGCATGTGCAGACCAGGCCAGTTTCGATGGAGCAGCACAGGCAATTTGCATTGGGAAAGGCAGATCAGGCACACTGTGCAGCAGGTGGATCTCCCTCTTTGGAAGATTCTCTGTCAGAATGGATCTTCGCCTTGAGGGACTCTGTTAAGGGGCAGTGGATGCCACAGCTTGGGAAGTGCAGAGTTGCAGCGCCTGTTGAGGAGGAAGCGCCGGTGCAGATCTGCACAAAGGCTGTGAATGGCATTCTCTGTAATTACTTCCAACAGGGAACTGAGGTCCGAGGAGGGGGTGCCACAGCTGGCTAGCCACCCAGCCCTCTCTTAGCAGCACCAACTCTTCTTCCCTGGCTGGCTCTAGGGCAGTCAGAACAGAGCTGAGGTCATGAGTGCATCTGTGGATGGTGGGTGGGAAAGGGCTTGCATTTTGCCATTGTGAATTGTCTGACCCGCTCACGAATCTGAATTTCTCTTAGAGTGGTCTCTGCCGTCTTGGATAATATATATCCCTTTCTTATAATCTGTGCTCAAATTATGGTGGGAAAGGGGGGGCTTCATGAAATGTATTGCTAAGGTGCCTTGCCCACCCTTCAGCACATGCGCCGAACTTCGCTCTCTTTGCATTCTTAGGACCGTAGACCAAGTCAAATCCTTTAGTCTGCCTAGCTCAGTCTTGGCTGCACTGACTGGCAGCAACGGCCCCCAGGGTTTCAGGCAGGAGACTCCCAGCCCTGCCCGGGGATGCCACCGGCGGGATTGGACCTGGGACCTTCCACAAACAAATACAACACACGTTTAAAACATCTACAGTTTATATCTGCCGTATGGGATCAACCCAGAACTGCTACATACTGGAAAAGGGTCTCTCCCTCCCCCTTGCCCGAGGAAACCGGCTTACATTGAACCGGCCCAGTTCATAAATGCCACACCTGGCCCTGTGTCCAGCGTTCAAGCAATGGGCCCCTGCTCTTCTCCTTTCAGTCCAAGCATCTCGGGGTGCTTTTCCAGTATTCCAATGATTCAGAATTGGGGCACCCAGGAGCATCCAGCAGAGCACACAAATATCTCCAGGCTGAGATCTTTGGCTGTGCTTTCCACTTGCTGTGTGGGAGATTGTTCTGTGATTTGCCTACCCCAAAAGCGGTTGTCTCTGCTTTGGGGCTGGGCGGGAGCAAACTGAGCCAAAAGCACTTTCTTTTTTTAAAAAATGCAGAACCAGGCTTTGGAGAAAGGAGTCCCTCCAATGTTTTTGTACATTTGACTTCAGAGTTTTCTATCCTGGGACCACGTGATGCTTCTCTTTCATGAGGGCCGAGCCACATCATTTTGCCTGTGTCTGGAAACAGGAAGGGAGGCAGAAATCACAGGGCTGCCTTTGAGGCTATCACTGGAGCCTGGAGCCTGTTGTTGGTTAGCAGAAGGCTTTTAGAAAGGTTTGGTAATAACCCTCTATTTGGGGAAACCCTTCACACACAGCCCGTTTTCTCTGTTAGGAAGAGTTCTGGTCCATCATTGTCCAGACTGGGGTTTTTCAGTGGGAGTGAGTGGTGAGGAGACAGGAGGCGCCCATCAGAGTCTGGAGCTGATGTAAGGGGGGGGCGGGATGAGAAAGAGTAGAGAAAAAATCTGCCTCCCCTCCAATGTGAACAGAATCAGATCACCCCTGATTTAGCCGAAGCTACTCAGAGATGGAGCGGAGGGTCTCTCTATGGGGATCTGATGGGTGGAGCAGCAGTGGCAGCTCTTCTGCCTTGGTGGAGAGACTGCTCTTGCCTCCCACTCACGGTCTGCCTCTCTGTTTGTAATAAAGCAAATGTTACAGGAACTCCAATACGACTCTTGAGCTCCCCCCCCAAAGGAAACCAAACTTGGGTCATGCTGCCTCTGAGCCTTTCTTGATGCTCCCAAGCACACAAACATATTGTCCTCTGGAGGGTGTTTTTGTAAGGATGTGTTGGGGCACGCGCTGGCCTTTTCCTTCCATCTGGGCATCAACCCTCCAGAATACATCCACATCTCCTCTCCCTCTTTCCCTCAGCAACCTCTTGGATACAACACTGAGGACCGCATCCTGCAGGAAACAATGCTCAGCTCCTCTTACATATATTTTGTCCACAGGGGAGGACTTGTTCCAGCCCTCCATGGATGGATGCAATAACCTGGAATCTGTGAATGAAGACTGCTTAGCATGTATATAGCTCCAAGCACACCGTGTGTTTTAATCCTTACACCGAACCTGTAAGGTAGGCTGAGAAGTATCGGCCAGGCCTTCTCAGAAATGCATGGCAGAGTTGAGTTTTGAACTGGAGGCGTCCTAGTTCACAGTGGAGACTCTTGGCCATTGGGCTGGACTTGATCGCAAAGGAAATGAGAATGGGTTAAAGTATTCTTGAGCCGGCGCAGAGTACGTAGCTGCCCTGAATGCCCTATTTTAGGGCGGAAGGGTGTGATAGAAATATTTTAAATAAACTTTAAAAAATAAAATTTGTAATTGAGTAGGCATATGTCAGGAATTAGGGAGAAAGGCATCTAGATCAGAGGAGGGAGGTTTTCAGCCCCAGCATGTATTTTTCTAGAAATGAAGGCCTGGTCTTGAGTGTGGCATTGGTCAGACCCTAACAAAAATTTGGAAGGGGCTCTATCATGAGTGATACGACTTCATGGGCCACCAGAGATCACGGACCACTTGGCCCGTAGTTATATACAAGCCCAGCCGTGTCACCCTGGGCCCTTGTGTGCTCCCCACAGTAGCCACTGAAAGCCCTTCCATTGGCCACCCAATGGGGAGCTCCAGCTGTTTGCCATCACCCAGCAAGAAACTGCAGGGAGGCCAGTCACCTCCCCTTAACCTCAAAGGTGCTTCTGAACAGCCATTGACTAGAGGAGGTGACCTGTGTAGTGGTTTATGGCTCCACAATATGGGGATAATGACATTTGCCTGCCTTAGAGGGCTGTTGTTAGGATGGCTTGAGCTAAAGCAGGCAGAGCACGTTCAGATATTGAAAATGAGCTACATAAACACTAAATATTAAGTAAACAACAAAAGGAAATCCTCCTCCTCCCCGTTTCTGTCTGCCTTCTCTTACTCCCTGTGTAGGTCTTGAGGGCTGGGGAGGGGAGGATTTTCCCCACATCGCCCTTCTGCAGGACCAGCAGCCTTCTCCTGCCCCCGAGTGCCCACATCTGGCTATGCTTCTTCTCACAAGGCTCCTCTGTCAACAATAGCTGCTTCAGTGTATTTTTGGTCTCTGGAAGAGGCTTGCGGGAGGGAGACTCTCTGTGGAACAATGTGCCCCTTCATCGAAGAGAACGGCCCCAGTGAATTGCCCTCCTTGCATTCATAAGGCTGCAGCAAAAATGAGTTCATGGGAACATGTGTGTCAATGGAGCGGTTCAGAGAGAGGGGCAGGCCAGGCGCTGCTCCACTCTTGCCCACCAAGAGACGCTCCGTGTGCCCTCAGCCAGGCCACCCCGCTTCAGATTTTTTGGGTGGGTGGGGGAGTAGGTGAGTCTGTCCACCAAACTACTCTCCTCTCTCCTCACCCTTTGGACACCTGGGCTGCATTGAAAGCAACACCATTGATTTCCAGGAGGTTTTTCTCTGACTGCCGGTTCGTGCCAGCCCTGCAGGTGGGCCTGAGCAGCCTCAGGCTGGCATTGCATGGGAGCTCCAGGAAGCTCCTGTGCTGAGGCTCACAGCATCACTTGGGAAGGCCACGTTCAGTGGTCTAAGCCAATGGGTTGTGCCAAAAAGAACAGCTCTGAACCAGCAGAAGGGAAGTGAGACAGACCAGGCCTATGCCAGGCTGTTGCCTGGGGAAAAGCCCACATTTGATTACATGGAAGCATTTACATCCTGGGGGCACCAATTGACTGTTTGGGGTGGAGCCAGCTTGGCCGTGGAGAGGAGGATAACCTCGCCCACTTTCGGCCTGCAATTTGGTCCAAAGTGACTCCCGGCTCAAACCCTGACTGGATGTCGTTGCTAGTCTCCTGAGGTGAAAAGGCAAACGTGGCCATCCGGTGACCCACTTCTTCAGAAGTGAGTCCCATTCATCAAAGTGGAGCCTTGCTCTGAGACAGTAAACTCCCACTGGCTTGGGCGAGGCAGATGTGGCATGGGGACACTTGGGGCTCTGGGCACAGTGAGGCTGCTTTGTGCAAGGCAGGCACACTGCTGTACACCAGCACACCCACTCTGGGGTTGGCCACGCTGGAGGTGAGTGCGTTTGTGTTCCCATTTAATGTGCATGGTCCACATAAAGTTACCCTCATACAGCACCATGACTGTCATGACGGGGGCCGTGCACTTCCGAATTTGCCTACAGGCAATTCTTCCAAGCTGCACATGAAGTGGATTAGTCTGTGAAAGACCAACCCAAACTGTCTTTGCATTTTGACAAATTTGTAGGGCAGTGCAATATCTCAGAGAGGAGGTCAGACCTTCTGCTCCCCTGGTGCATTCACTATAACTGTCCATTTCCCTGCTTTTTAAAGTTTGATAGAAATATCTACTGGCTATAAGTAAGTTCTTAAACTGGAAGGGTTTTTTTTTTTACTCTGCTTTTTAATCTGAGAGGTAAGAAATAGGATCATATGCACGTTTGCTGAGAATGGATTTATTTGCATGCATATTGAGTTCAATTGGATTTACTCCTGTGCAATAAATGTTTAGGATAGGTGAAACTGACCTGGGGGAGGGAGGGGGAGGAAATTGGGTGGGCGGGCAGAGGGGAAGCCTCTTTCCTTTCCAAAAGTAAAATAGTTAACAGTATTGTTATTTTTCAGGGTTTCCCCCACCTTTTTATTCTGCAGCAAGTACATGTAGTCTCCTACCCAAATTTAAACCAAAGTTGGTTTGGTTTCCACTTTCAACAGTCATGGCTTCTCCCAAAGAATCTTGGGAAGTGTAGTTTGTGAAGGGTGCTGAGAGTTGCTAGGAAATGCCCTATTCCCCACAGAGGGCTACAATCCCCAGAAGAGGGGCTGACTATTAAACCACTCTGGCCACTGGAGCTCTGTGAGGGGATTAGAAATTTCCTAACAGCTTACAGCACGCTTCACAAACTACAGTTCCCAGGATTCTTGGGGGGAAGCCAGGACTGTTTAAAGTGGAATCAGTGTCTGGTGTGGATGTGGCAAGGACCGGTGTCAGAGGGTGGCCAGGTCAGGCCCTGGCTGAGGGCCCTGTGCCCCAGAAGGGGCCCTCCTTAGGATGGGAGGGTAGCACTCCTGTTCCGTGATCTGTGGCAGCATTGGCTCCCGACCCTGTCACAGATCATAGAATTGTAGAGTTGGAAGGGGCCTGTAAGGCCATCAAGTCCAATCCCCTGCTCAATGCAGGAATCCAAATCACTGAGGGAACTCCCAGGCACCCCCCCAATATGGGCAAGCTTCAATTAGCCTGCACGCATGCCCCACCTACCTCTTACATCCCTGTGAATGACATATGCACTGCATGCACATGCCTGCCATTAACCAAGACTGTGGCAGGGGCTTCCCTAAGGGTCCGACACCCCCTGTGCCATCTTGGTTGATGGTAAGCATGCACATCATTCACAGGAATGGGAGAAGTAGGTGGAATGCGTGGATGGATTTATTAACCCCATGGTGCCTATATAAGGGGGGTTAGGCTATAGTGCTGCAGGCCAAGGACAGACTGGTGCCCAAGGGCCTAGTCATGCCTGGCGCTGGCCCTGGGTGTGGCGCCGATTAGCCAAGCCAAACAGCTGTGAGTCTGGCTTTTAGAACTATAACAGTTGGTTCTTACTGAGCATGCGTGTGCTTATCATGGACTCCAATGTTAAATTTCTTAAATTAATTAAAAATCAGCCAGGCATTTTTTAAACAGCAGAGGATGAAGGCCAGAGGATGGGGCAAGGTCAGTAATCGGAGCTATATACAGGCACTCTGTGAACATGTTTAAATAATTTCAACAAATTATGAGACCACTGACAGAAAAAAGCCCAGCAGGGGTCTGGACTTTTTTACTCCTGTTTCAGACTTTGAAGTCTGGATTCTGAGTGTTTTGTGTATCGCCATGAAAACCTAGAGGGTTGTTAAGCAAGCATCTTTTGAACTGTTTCTGGGTTCAGGACTAGACATTTTGGAAGATTTTGTTTTGAAATGAGCTTATGGGAAGCAGCAGAATGGCATGGGGGTATTTTCAGTTCAGCTCTTGTGGCTGTATAATTATTTACTTATAACCTGCTTGAAAAAGCCTTTGCGGCACAAGCTGTTTTTCACCATGTGAAAACAACCTTGACTTGCTAAGAATTGCAATGAAGCAATGAAGTCTTGGCAGAGGGCCACCAGAGCCAGGAGGA
This sequence comes from Rhineura floridana, assembly GCF_030035675.1. Lineage (NCBI taxonomy): Eukaryota > Metazoa > Chordata > Lepidosauria > Squamata > Rhineuridae > Rhineura > Rhineura floridana. Next base: position 468,854 of record NC_084499.1, on the reverse strand, counting down.
AGGCATAAAAGTGGCCTGCCGGGTGCCTTAAGTGGCTGGAAAAAAGCACTGAGAAGTGGTCCCCTCCCCGCCCCCAGCCTTCCTTCTGGTGGCTTTTAGGTTGGCTCCAGTTTAAATGAGAAACAGCATCAAACTGCAGAGACCCCTCCAAAGGGTGGGTATGTGCATGCGTGTATCTGGATGTGCTCACATGCTGTATGTCTGCTGGCCAGCCTTAAATTATTCCAAGCTCTTTCTCCACTCACTCAGTCAGTCATCCTTTTACTTACAAAGGACCACTATGCACCTGCTTTCTAGCCCGCTGGGCCCTAAGACCTCAGCTTGCTGCTGCCTTCTGTTCTGGCCAACAGTGACCAAAGCGCTGTTCTTTTGGGGGAAGAAAGGAATTAAGGCTGCATGCGAGAGCAGTCCAGCCAGATCAAACCAAAGGGGGCGCACCACTCGGCCAGGCATCTTCTTCCAGCTGGAGCCAAACAGATGCCTCCAGGAAGCTCACACGCAGGGCTTGAAGGGAGTGCCTCGCCCTTGGTTTGTCTCAGTGTTCTTTGGCTCTTTGTCTGCCTCTAACCCTGAAAGTTCCAGCTTGACAGCTGGCACCTGACAAAACTCACCTCCTCCATGAATTTGCCCAATCCCATCTGAAAGGCATCTAAACTGGGGACCATCACCACCACGTTTCCGGCAGTCAATTCCAACTGGTGTTTGAATCTGCCAACAGTAATTTTTCATCTGCTTTCATTTGTGGACACTATATTCAAGGGTTAGGGGAGGGGGGCAAAAAACCAACAAATCCTCCCCAAATATTCCTGTCCATCATTACACTCCCATCTTTCCTCCTAAGAGCACAGCTCCCTCCCCCCCGGAAGCATTGCCCGCTGTGAGTGGCAGTGGACTTGCCAGGGTCTCTGGCAGAGGGAGGGGGAGGACTGCCCATCCCGATACCAAAGAGCCTTTTAAACTGGAGATGCGGCCAGGGACTGAATGTGGGGCTTTCTGCACAAGGAAAGTGCTTCCCCCCATAGGAGCACCAGCATCTTGGTAACTTAGGGTGGCCCGTCTGTACCTTTGCCAGCCCTACATTTTTATTTTACTGCCCTGACCTGTACACACTCCCCAAAACATGTGCCACACGAGAATTTTACTTAAAGGAGCATGGCACTTGGACATTTTTTTGCCTTGTCCAGCCACAAGCCGAAGAGAAACTAGGTGCTCTGATCACTAGGAGCTGAGCAAGCTAGGATGAAGCGATAGCAATTAGCGTGGCTTTACCTCTGCTCTAATTAAGGCCAGCGCAATCCTTCAAGGGCTTCATGAAAGCTGGGCCATCCAAAGCTGGAGGAAAGCCCGTCTCCTGCTGTGGGGTCCCCCATACACATTTCTCAGGCAGGGGAAACAAGAGGCCAGGCTCTTATTTGCTTAGCAGGCCTGTTGTTCCTAACCCCCCCTCTCCAACCCCTAAAAATAACCCAGTGGATTTGTTTTCTAAAAAATGGCGATCAAGGAAATGGAAAATGAAATGACATTTTTCCTGCGCCTCGTCCAAATGAACGTAGCAAATGAGCAGAGCCACTCCGAGAGGCTTCTCTTGTTCCTTTTGAGAGCCCCCAAGAGAAGGCTGGCTGTGCATTGGGGACATAATCGCTCAAGGCCTGGCCTTTTCGGTTTGAAAGCGCCCGGAGCCCAAGGCCAAGAATGAACCTGAGCCAAGCCTGCTAGGCTGCCTGCGAGTGAAGATGAAATTGGAAGAACTGAAATGGACAGGGCGGGGGAGAATTTTTAGGTGTATTATCTAATCTGTAAGCCAGCAGGCTGATAGAGAGGGTGGGTGGGGAGCACAGCCCTATCTCCTCCCTCTCTCCAGAACATAAATCATCATTTTTGGTTGTGTGAATCCTTTGCATTTACACAGCAGTTCTTCCCAGCGATCTCCCAAGAACTTTCCTGACAGGCTTGTAAGTTATGCCAGTTTTAACCAAGGATCACCAGAGTGCCCAAGGTCATGGAGCCAGTGACCCAAGTGTGACAGCAGGGCACTAGGGTTTGGCTCCAGAACCATTTCTCCATTGTCAAGAACCAGCCATGGGCCACACCTGGGGGATCACGCTGGAGGAGCCACAAGCAGCTCCCCTCCATGCACACACACCTGCCAGCCAGCTGCACCTTCTCTTCCCACTGTAACTGTAAGTGCAGCATCTCCACTGAGTTGGCCTCGGTCGTCCTGATGGATGACCTTTACGGAGAGCAGGAGGACAGAGGAGAGAGTGACCTTGCTTCTCTATCTCTCTGCGGCTTGTGATACCATTGGCCAGGTGGCATCTTCCTGGACTAGCTCCGTAGAATGGGAATTGGGGGCACTTATGGGACCAAGAGCAGACAGTAGCGCTGGGAGAGTGCTTGTCGGCTCCCTGACAGTTATGCTGTGGTGTGCCACACGGCACTATTGTACCTCCAATCCTATTTAATATCTATGTGAAGCCACTGGGACTTTGGGGGCAAGTGCCATCAGTGCGTTGATGACACTCAGCTCTTTCTCTCCGCAACATCTGAATCAGAAGAGGCTGAACCTTGTGGGTACGAGACATGAATGTGGGCCTGGATGTGATTGGATGGTTGAGGGAAAATAAGCTGGGCTTGGATCCTGGCAAGATGGAGGCACTGTGGGGGAGTGGTTCCCCTGGCCCAGAAATTGGAGGGGGCTGCACTCCCCCTGAAGGAGCAGGTATGCAGTCTGGGGGTGCTTTGGGATCCAGCCTTGTCACTGGAGGCCCAGGTAGCCTTAGTGTCTAGCCCTTAATCAGCTGCACCTGATAAGGCAACTAAGATCGTTCCTGGACCAGGAGAGCTTCACCATAGTTCAGGCACTGGTGACTCCATGAGTGGATTGCTGCAGTGCGCTGCATGTGCGGCCTCCCTTACACTTGACCTGGAAACTACAGCTAGTGAGGAATGTGGGCCTGCCAGCATATAACACCTCTTCTCAGAGATCTGCAATGGCTACAGATTTGTTACTGGGCCACATTCAAGGTGTATAGGGCCCTTAAAGCTTGGCACTGGCTTATTTGCAGAATTGTTTTACCCCATACGTGCTCACTTGACTGCTTTGGTCTGCAAAACTGCCACCATCACAGCTGCCACATAATACTCATACAGTCCTTTAGTGTGGCAGGACCTACACTTTGGGACTCTGCCTATGGCCAGGCAGGTGCCTTTGCTGTACTCTTTTCGACACTGGCTTAAAACATTTTTGTTTAGGCGAGCCTATCCAAATATTTAGATGTTGACGAGTTTGAATCTGTTTAGTTTACTGTTGATTTTGTCTTTTAAATGTTTTTGATTATTTGTTTCTAACAATAGTAAATATTTTTTGTAAACCACTTAGAGGCTCTGTTACAATCAAGCAGTATCTACATAGATAATCAGAGGCCTATTCAAACCTTGCACACAGGGGAAAGGGGTCATCTGTTTGGGCTGGAAACCATGGCAGCCTTTTATCCAAGGGGTGAAGAAAGTGGCCTCTTGCACACCTGTAATCTAAACCAAGCTAGCAGGCCTGTAGGGAGGCAGGTCCTACCCAGTTGGAAAGGCTTTTGGGATGCCTGATGGCTCCCACTTGAACAGGGGAGGGAGAAGCTGCCCCAAAGGTGCCAAGTGTCCAGGCTGCTGTGAGGAGCAAGTCTTCTCATTCTCATGAGAAGGGCAGCCCAGACAGCTCAGACCAAAAGGTCCCACAAGGAATGGCTTGAAGGCAATAAATAAATAAGGAATGGCTTGAAGGGAAAAGCTGCCCCCCCCGCAACTGCTGAGTCATGCTGGTTCTGGACACAAAGGTCCCACATAGCTACCAGCCCCTCCATTTCTGTTTGGGTTTGTGCTTCTGTAAAGAAACAGGCAAGTTGCTCTGAGCAGGTTTGGAGAACCTCATCTTTTGCAGAAGCATAAAAAACCCTGTTAGGAGGGGGAAAAGCTTGAGGGAAAGCCACAAAACAGTTTATTGCAGGTCCACTTATCACGATGAGCAGCCGGTGACAGCCCTCCCAGCCCTGGCCAAGAGCACACGCCAGCTGGACAGGTGGTGCCAGGTCCCAGGAGCCCCTCATTTTAGGCCCAGTTTCCAAATGAAGAAGCCTAGCCACAATTCTCTCTTTGGAATAGTTGAAAAGCTCCTGTCTGAGGACACAGGTTGCCCCTGGGAGTTAAGCACAGCTCAGAAACGGGGGGGGGGGGGAGCAGCCAGGAAGTTCTATTGTCTCTTTATTTATCCTAAATAGCCATGACATTAAAAAAAGTTTTTAAAAAACTAACTGCAGAGATGGGTTTGAATTGTAAACTGGGCACTTGGCCAACAACTGTCCACCAGATTTCTCAAAAGAGGAGCCCGGTCTGGAGCAAAACATGAACAAGCCAGCGCACGCACACGCACACTCTCTCTCCTCTCCCCTGTGCAGCACAGAGAGGCATCAGATTTATACGGCCTTATTAAGTTTACCACTGTGGCAACAATATACCATTATAAATCTCCTTTTTACAAACCACCCAGCTGCCTGCTGCTGGGGTAGAACATGGCTAGGTAGGAAGAGAACAGACATCACAACAACAAGAGATGCACCTCGCACTCAGAACTTATCCTCATTCACTCCAAGGCAAAGTTCTGGAGGGGGGTGGGGACAGGGCAAAGAGGCACATGAACAACAACAACATTGCACTTAAATTAAAGAGAAAAAACTCAGTCAGAAGTTGAGTAGCTCTCACAGATGCAACCTGCTGAGTATCCAGCGAGATTTCAATAAATAAACCTAGAGAGACAGACGACAATCAGATGGGCAAAGAAAAGCAGTTTGAACAGATCAGCATCATTAGCGAGAAGAACAAGAGAGAAAAAGAGGAACAGCTTTTGTCAAGAGACGCCCAAGGGCTAATTATTCCCAGAAATGGAGTCTTTTGTTAGCATATCTTTGGAAGGAGGGGCTCCATTTGCCTGCGTGCCCTTAAAGCCTTCTTGGTGCCAAATCCTGGTCTGTGCTGAGAAAGGGATCCCATGGTATCTGCACCCCCAGAATGGGTAGGGGGGCAGGGGAGGGAAGGCAGCTCTGAATTTCACAGTGGTTTGGCAGGATCCCCAACCCTTAGCCCCTGGTTGCTAGGACAGTGTCGTACCAGAGAGACAACGCAGGTTTCTGGGATGGAACAGTGCCAGACTGCTGGGTTGTCCAACCCCGAGCCCCTTCCGGAGGGCAGTTATGGCTTCTTGTGCAGGCTGGCATCCTACCAAAAAGGCTGTCCATCCCATGTAAACATCCACCTCCCAAAAGGGTCTTCCAAGAGAAGCTGGCCAGCCTGGGAGCCTCTACGGCTGAGGAGGGCTGGGTTTCTTCTGGTTAACAAGGTCCAAGTACAACTCTGAGCGCAGGAAGCGGGGGTAGGGGTCCTTCTCCATCAGCCCGTAGATCCGCCTCTGGGCCAGGTCAAAGCAGCCCCTGGTGACCTTCTGCACATTCTCTTTGGTGAGTTCCCGCGTGTAGGAGTCTAGGTTGACCTAGAGGAACAAGACAGATAACGATGGCAAAACAGTTCATTTAGCCCGCCAAAGGATGGAAACTGCCGCTCAAGAACTACAGCAGGAGGGAGGGTGGATGGTCAGAACAGACGGCACTGCAGCCCAGTGGGAACTGGGGCGCTACTCCCCAAGAGAACCGTTCTGGGTTACAGAGACTCAGGAGTGGAACATCTGGGCATGCAGAAGGTCCCTGGTTTAATCCCAGGTGGGATCTCAGGTTAGGCTGGGAGAAACCTCTGCCTGAAGCCCTGGAGAGCTGCTGCCAGTCAGTGCAGGCAGTACTGAGCTAGATGGACCAATGCTTTGACTCAGTGTAAGGTCACTTCTTACGTTCCTAACTAAAAAAAGCCCTCCCACCGTCCCCCTTCTTAAAAAACAATAAGCAAGGCAGACACACACAGGCCACCACTACAGCCTCTGTTCACAGGCAATGATGGCTACAAAACCCCAGTTCCAGTTCAGAGTCTGCAGTAGACAAACAGTGCAAGTGCACCACAGGCGACGCCTCCATTGGCTATGGGATTATCTGCGCAGCAGCCAGCCAGCCAACCTCCTAGGAACCGTTATCTGCGCTTCAACATTCAGAGTGGTTCCCTTTTCCAAGGGAATGCTGGGAATTGCAGCTCTGTTTGGTGGAGTGGATGGGGGTTGCTAAGGCTCCCCCCCCCAGCCCTTGGCAAATGAGAAGCCATGACAGGGAAAGTGACGTAAAACCAGCATTTTTTAACGCTGCTTGGTGTACATGTGCTCTTGCCCTGCTCACCACAAGGCTGCCTCTTTATGAGTCTTTGCAGACCCTCAAACAGGAAAGTAAGTTTTGTTTGGAAGAAGAGAGAGGTTCACGTTTTGTTCCAATTCAGTCTCCCTTCTGCATGCGTAAATGGAATTTAGTTAAAAATGTGTGTAAGTAGCTTGGTTCTGCAGGCTAATGCCTCAAAGTGTTGTGTTAAGATTTACCAGTGTGACTCAAGTCAAGCATTCAGCTGCAAAGCTCAAGTTTGAGTTTCCAGATTCTGAGTTCCGTTTCACCCATCAGATTTCCTTCTCACCCCAGATGCAGGCAGAGCACTCATGGGTCATGCTGTATCCAAGCACAGCTGACCCCAAGCAGCCTCTCATCGCCCCCTCCCCCCACTAAACCAAGCCAGGTAGCAACTCCTGCCCCTCACTTCTTTGCAGGACTGGACAGTAACGTATTCTGCAAAGATCTTCTTGGCTTTGGAAACCATCTTGGACTGGGACTTTATCTTCTTGTAGTCCTCACATGCCAGCCAAAACTCCAGGTTCTCCTCATTGAATTCGGTGTGCAGGAAGGCACGGAAGGAAGCCAGCCCATCTGGAAAGGGGCAAAAATGCCTTGAGAACCAGGGAGACTCTGTACCACCCAGCCCCAACAGCCTCACCCTGGGGCACCTCCTACTTAAGAAAGTGGGATGAGTGGGCAGGCAGTGCCGTAAGGATTCCAAAGCCAGCCAACTGTCCGGTGCAACCTTTTTGAACAGAAAGAAGCCGATGCCCCCCCCAGCCCAAAGCAATGGCCCAGCACCTGTGTCCCAAAAGGGGGGAGGCGGGAGGAGGAAAAAGAAGCCCCATCCCACTTAGACACTCTTTCACACACACACCCTTTGAAATCTTGGCTGCCACGGTCTCCGTGGTGCCCAAAAATAGGTCCAGACAGAGAAAAATGAGGGAGGGTGAAAGGCAACTTCAAACACAATATCCAATCTCCACTGACGTTTTAGGAGGAGTTTGGGTTCTAAAGGTTTGAAACTGAAATGATGCTCAAAAGCCAAAACCAGCAAAAAGAACCCTTACGTTTATGTTGAAGCAACTTTTCCAGGGACTCTCCCCACTTGAGGGCTTCTTCAGGAGTTGGCCTAAGGAGAAAAAAAAATGGGGGGGGCAAGAGGGAGGACCATGTCGTTTAGCAGGAAAAAGCAGCTGGAGTGAAGCGTCCACCAGGCTAAGGCCCCCTTCCTTAGAGTCAGAATGAGGTTTAGTAAGAAAAGAAGTTCTGCTGCCACTAAGATTTCCCCCGTGGATGTTGCTGGGTTTAGTCTTAATATCTTTCATTCAACGTTTATTTTTCAAAATCTGCACCCAGCAGCCACCCGCATTTCACATCAATCAATGGGTTTTGAAAATGAAAAACAAAGTCAAGATGTATGTTGCCTAACAATCCTGCATGCAATACCAACACCTGTGTGTACGCATACAACTGCCAACACGCCAGACCCTCTTCCTGGCAAAATCCACCAAGGATATGACCTCCGAGGGGGCAGAGGGAAGAGCAGATTTGGATGGAACAAAGAGAAAACACTCCCTGCAGTCCTTCGGCCAGGACGGTGCTGTCGCGCAGGGCTGCCTGAACAGGTCCCTGGTACAGCAGAGGTGCCCCTTGGGGCAAACCTCTGAGCTCGGATCTGGGGATGAGGCAACCTAAGGGAAACTCAAAGCGTGTTCGACCTGGCCTCGGAGCGAGGTCACCTCCACACCCTCCGCCCCTTCTGCCCCAAGAGGTAGCCCCGCCTGACCCCCTCCCTTACCTGAGCAATTTCAGCCCTCTGTTGGCCTTGCTTCCGGGGTGGCCTCCGGGGGCCTCGTTCCGCCGTCGAAAGAGCCCCAGCCGGTTCTTCACGTCTTTGGCCCTGCAGGCACCAAACAGAAGAGCACTTGAGTGGAGCAGCACCGGGGCTGTGGGGGGGAAATCGGCAGCCCCACGAGCGGCCGGGTTAGCAAGCAAACAAGGCAGATTAACGTTACACTTTCGCTGTTCAATAAGCAAACAAACGGCATTGTGTCAAGTTAAAGCCAGTCCGAGACCAAGCAAGCAAGCAGACATACACCCACCCTTTGCGTATGTGCAGAGGCATTTCAGCCACAGCTAATTGGAGGCCTGGGGAGGGTACCCCGAGCAAGTGCAAAGCGCGGAGCAAACCTACTCCTTCATGGTGTGCCTCCGCTGCAGGCTGACCACGCCGCCGCCGCCGCCGCCGCGAAAGCCCAGGGCGGGCACGCCGAGAAGCACCTCCGCGCGGAACTCCAGGACGGCTCGGCCGTCGCCGCCTCGCGGAAGAAGGGCATGGCCGGGCGCTCCGGAGCAGGAGGACGCGGTCCTGGTTCTGCAGCTGCTCAGCCGCCACCTCCCTGCCGAAGAAGCGGGCGGGACTGCACGTGCACAACTCGCGCCCCACTAAGGGGGCTCCTGTCTTGGCAACCGCGCAAGAGGCGCAGCTATATATAGGGCTCTTGGCGCGCCGAGGGTTAAAGGAATGGGCCGGCGGGGGAGAAAGGCAGGCAGGTGCCAATCGGCGACGCGTGGGGGACTGGCAGCAGCGCCCTCGAGTGGCGGCCTGCGCGCAGCCGCCCCACGGCCAGGCGATTTCCGTCAGGACGGCCCGGCCGTGCAGGATCCCGCTGCTGCAGTTCGCCTTGGGCGCCCTCCCCCTCTCCCCGGGCGTTTTTAAAGGAAGGTGCGCTCGAGGCGCATTTCAATAAGAACACCGTTGCGCAGACTGCCCACTTTATTTCCATCCAGCGGCCTAGACACTGTCTCAATAAACAAAAAATAAACAGATAAGGTGCTTTCCAGACCGGCTGCCTGTTTCTGGGGGGCTTTTTAACGGGTTCCCCCAGGAAAAGGCCGCCAGGGGGGGCAAGGATTTACTACCTCCCGCGGCCGCTATGGAGGACCTGAACCTACGACGGCTGAAGCAGAGCCGCAGTAAGGCTGGGGCGGGGCGCACCCAAGAAGACCCCTCGGCCGGTTTGTTTTTCTCGGGGCGCCGCCATGTTCGTAAGCAAACGCAGAATGCCTGCCCTGTCGCCCTCCCCACTTCAGATTTAGGCGGCGTTCTAGTCCGCAGGCACCCTCGAGGAAAAAGGGGGCTGACAAAGCAGTTGTCAGGTGCAAGAACGGTTTTCTTTCGCAAACAACAAGGTACGGGCCGGCGCGTCTTGCTCCCGGGAAAGCCGTCTCCCACCCCCAACGGCCTCCTCACTTTTCCAGGTACCATTCCGAGACGCCCCGGACGGCGGCATGCATGATGCTCTGGGACAGCAGAAACTTCTGTACAAAGTGCAGCCACGCGAGACTGAGGATGCACTTCTGCCCCCCAATCCTCCAGGTGAGGCCGGGGACCCGCGGTGAAGGGCTGCCTCCTCTTCCGAGCCTCGTGCAAAAGAAACGCAACGAAGCTGAGCTTCCCCGGCGCGTGGCAGCCTAAATAGCGCGGGAGCTGCAGACTTGCCCAGGCAGGCGCGTGGGCATAGCGACACCTCGCGGCCAAGTCCCGCAGCCGCAACGGCACGCCGCAAGCGGGCACGAGTCGGCCAACGTACTCTGAGCATGCACAGTGGCAACGCCCGCCCTCCTCCCCCGTCCCTTGCCCGGTGCGCTTTGCAATTTCTAGCAGAGCTTGGAAAAGTTACTTTTTTTGAACTACAACTCCCATCAGCCCAATCCAGTGGCCATGCTTGCTGGGGCTGATGGGAGTTGTAGTTTAAAAAAAGTAACTTTTCCACACTCTGCCGCAGATCAAGGAGCAGCCTGACTGGGCGCAGGAGGAATGTGCCGCTTAAGGGTCCGAGTGTCAGACCAGCGCCAAGGGGCCTGCAGATCTGCCCCCCCCTTACTTCCTCTCCCAAATTAAATAATTAAATGTATTACCAAAAATAATAATTCTGCTCTACTTTTTTGGTGCTCCTCCACTGAACTTTTACGCTGGTTACGAGCTTGGACCCGAGTTCAAATCCCCTCTTTGGCCCAGGACTGTAACGTACCTCACGGGACTGTTGTAATTTTGAAAAGGGGTACGGTGGAACACCATTCAGCCTTATTCATCTGTTACATTTTAATGCAATAGATAAATAAAACAAATTAGATAAGACTGTAACAGATGGGCAGCAATCCAGTGCTATTTATCCGAGAGTAAACTGCAGGAATAGACATGAAAAGGCTGGTAAAGGGAAAGCCACTAAATCTGAAGGTGGGAAGCTGGAGGACAGAAAGAGTTCTTCATGTGGAGTCTTGAGCCTATGCAGAGTTATCTGCACTAAGCAGAATTGTCTGCCCCCCCTTTAGGGGCAAAGTATTTTGAGCATGGGCAGAGCGTGTCTTCTTCAACTGACATGAAGCAGCTTTTTAAACAACAAGCAAAATAAGGACATCATTGGGATGTACCCAGCTAAATTCTACTCAGAGTAGGCCTATTGGAATTAATAGATCTGAGTTAGTCATGCTCATTAATTAATTTCATAGAATCAGAGAACAGTAGAGTTGGAAAGGTCCTATATAAGGCCGTCTAGTCCAACCCCTTGCTCAATGCAGGAATCTATCTTAAAGCATACCGGACAGGTTTCTGTCCAGCTGCCTCTTGAATGCCTCCAGTGTTGGAGAGCCCACCACCTCCCTTGGTCATTGGCTCCATTGTTGTACCGCTGTAATGGTTAGGAAGTTTTTCCTGATGTTCAACTTGAGCCCATTACTCCGTGTCCTACACTCTGGGATGATTGAGAAGAGATCCTGGTCCTTCTCTGTGTGACAACCTTTCAAGCTTGAAGAGTGCTATCCTGTCTTCCCTCTGTCTTCTCTTCTCAAAGCTAAACATGCCCAGTTTTTTCAGTCTCTCCTCATAGGGCTTTGTTTCCAGTCCCCTGATCATCCTCGTTGCCCTCCTCTGAACCTGTTCCAGTTTGTCCGCATCCTTCTTAAAATGCGGTGTCCAGAACTGGACACAGTACTCAGGCCTAACCAGTGCTGAATTAATTTCATTAGGTCTACGTTGTGTAGGGCTAACAGAGGAGGTGCTGTACCACCAGCACCTAATAGCTGTTGTGTTGGCTGAATGGAACCTCCATGTTCAGAGGCAGTACATCTCTGAATTTAAAGTTGCTAGTGAGAAGGCAGGTGTTGCTTGGGGGCATCCGGCTGGCCACTGAGAAATGGCCTGCTAGGCAATGGGCTCACTTTGGCCTGATCCAGCAGCCCAACTCTTCCGTCCTTATTAGCCATGATAAGCATGAAACCTCCATGTTCAGAGGCAGTCTTCTCCAAGAGTATTGGGTATTGAGGACATGCAACCCAGAATGGCTGCTGTGCTCACGTGCTGCTTGCAGGCTTTCCGTGGAAGCACGTGGTTGGCCTTTGTGGGAGGCACTATGTGGGGGTGGATAGGCTGTTGTGGTCTGCTCCAGCCACTACAGGACTCTTCTGGTGCCTTTTACCATCTGCTGAGCACACACCCTCACCAGCCCCACAGAGAGGGCTTTATTTCCTAAAAACATATCTTACATATATATAGAAACATATAGAAACAGCAAAAACATTGAACCAGCAGGTCCTCCTAGTCTGTCTACTGGCTAGTAGAATGGACATCTGTTGGGGCTGCTGACATTTTGGCCGGCTGACCAGACTACTGTCATGGCCCCGTCAGAGGACTCATCAGACGAGGATGACTCAGGAGTAACAGCAGCAGACCCAGAAGGGGAAACGGAGGAAACTCCTGAGAACCCAGCTCCTTCTCCCCCTCAGCTGCAGAGCACCCCAGACACAGCTGAAGCCCTTCAGCCAGACGCAGACAGTGAACAGGATACTCCCCCCTCACCTGCAGAATGTAGACAGCAGAAGGTCAGGCAGAAGAGGGGCAGGCCTGTCCACTTAAGGCCAAAACGCTGAGGGCTTACACCTGCTGACAAACCTGCTCCTTAAAAGACAAACCTTGGTTTCAGCTTGTGGCTGACTACAACGGCAGGCATGGCTTCGTGTGTTTCCAGATTCCCTGAACCTTATCTTAGACTGACCCCTTGGCAACTGACCTTGCTTCTGGACTTCTGGCTTGGCACGTAAGCTTGGAAAGGGCCTTGCCCTTATCACGCTTCATCCTCGTTAACCTGGTAGATTTACAACCAAGCTGCCAGCTAAGGACTTTCCTGCCCTGGTAAATACCCAGGAATTTCCAGCTCCCGCCTGCACTGCTGTCTCGGTGCAGAGCTGACAGCTACTGGCTTTGCACAAGCTCTTCAACATTCAAGGTCTGGTTTGACATCAGGCATGCAGAACTTGTGTGTGTGTGGGTGTCCCTCCAGATGTTGATGGACTACAACCCACATCGTCATCCCTGGCCACAGGTTGGCTGGCTGCAGCTGACAGGAGCTGAAGTCCCACAACATCTGGAGGGCCCCAGGCTCCCCACCCCTGGTGTAAAGGGGAAAAAAAGTATGAAAAACAAAGGATTTCTGAGCATGAGCAGAGTGCTAATTCCAAAATAAGCAAGCCCCGAGCCCCTGGCAGACGATTTGTTGGAATGTATGAGGTTCAACTCCAACTTGGTGGGTTGAGACTGCATGGGGTTAATAAGGGTAGCTAGAGAGCTGGACCTCTTGCTGGCTGAGGCTATATTCCTTTGATCCTGCCGTCTCTTTCCTTCCTGCTAGACTGATAAGCAACAGGATGTTTGATCCCAGTTCCTTCCCGCCTCTCTCAGTTCTTCTCTTTCTCTCAAGAGGGGAGCAGACATCTTCTCTTTGTCTCTCCTCTCAACCAGGATGAGGACGAGTACTGGGACCAGTGCTCGTTGCTCCAGCATAGACCAGTTAAGCTAGATATAGGACTCTTTCCTATCAAGCATGTACGTCCAGAATAAAGTAGTTGTTTCTTATTTTAAAGCTTAAAGTCTCTGTCTGACTAATTTGCAGGGAAGGTAGAATCTTAGCAAAGATTCAAACACACACACACACTAAGCTCACTCAATACTCTCAGTTCCACAGTGCTATGCAACTTTGCTACGCCTCTTAATAAAGAAAAATTCTGATAGGTTATGAGCCCAGCCATGCAAATGGAGATTTGAGGAATTAAAGGAGCTATTGTGTTTGAATCAAGGAAGCTAAAATAGAAACCTTCAGAGTTTTAGTCAGTGAAGAATTGAGGCTTTTACTTCAGGATAGCTACTGTGACGGAGCGGCTAGGTCTCCAGAAACTCAAGCCCAAAGAGTGGAAACTTTGGGAATTTCGCATGCAGAAACATCTGAGACAACAGAAACTATTAGAAGTAATTACAGGATCGGAACCAGGAGAAGGTGCTTCTCGGAACAAAGAATTTGGACTGAGAAGGATGAAATGGTACAAGACCTCATCACTAAATTTGTGAGTAACGTGCAGATTCCTTTAATTATGAATTCTAAAAATGCCAGAGAGATGTGGAAAACTCTTGAATCCCATCATAATCCGAAAAGCCAGGGACATCTGATCGCAATGTTAACTTGCAAATGAAGGATGATTCTTTTGAGGAACATCTTACTAAATTCAAGGTGTTAGTCCAAGGGATAGAGGAAAAAGGCACAGTTTTGGAAGGACCAGTTCAAACAGCTTTATTTCTGGACTCCCTTTCAAAATATATGGAGATTTTCGTAGTTATAATGCAACAACAAAACAAAACTCTAAACAAGATTATTTCTGAAGTTAGAGCGCAGTTCTTTCAGAAGAACAAATGAAAAACTGATGCAAGAGAAGAAGAGTCTCCTCTTTCTTAAGCAAACAGGCTGCTAGCCGGCAGCCAGTCAGATGCAGATTTCGAGAACAAAGGGAATCCAAAGGTGTGAAAGCCAAGCGTTGCTATCTATGCAATTCAGAAAAACACCTTAAAGACCAGTGTGATAAGAGAGAGACAAAGACAAGGATTTAAACGCACAGAAAGAAAAAATGCAAAAGGCATTCAAGTAAATCATGTTGAAAAATATTATGACAATAAATTCTGTATTGATTCAGGAGCAAGTGCTCATCTAATAAAAGAAAAAAATTGTTTGAAGATTTAACCCCATATCAAGGCACAGTTAGAATGGCTGACTCGAGAGTCCTGCCCATAAAGGCGCGGGGAGATGCTAAGCTGTTTTGCCAGACTCCAAGCAGCACTGAGGAAATTTATCTCAGGAATGCGCTCTGGACCCCAGGAATCTCAAACAATTTAATTTCTGTTAATGAAGCTACAAACAATGGGTGCTCTGTGTTATTTGAACAAGATTCTTGCATAATTTCTAGAGATGGTGAAATTTTATGCACCGCTACCAAGAGAAAAGGCATGTATGAAGTGGATCACGAAGGTCCACAAGCTAATGTTGTGAAAGAATGCTCTAACAGGTCTTGTTTACGTTTATGGCATCGGAGATTAGGGCATAGAGACATTGCAAAGATAAATACCCTTCAAAATAATAATTTAGTAAGAGGCATGAAAGTTGAACCCTGTCAGAAAAAGGGAGATGTACTTGCTGTGTTAAAGCAAGAGACCCGACCCAGTTACCTGAGCAGAGTGAAAGGAAGACTAAGCGCCCCCTACAGTTGATTCACAGCGACATTTGTGAAATGCCAATCACTTCAACTGGTGGAAATAGATATATTGTCAGCTTTATTGATGATTTTTCAAGATTCACTGTGATATATATGTTGAAGGAGAAAGGGGCAAATGCTTCAGAAACTCAAAGAATATGTGGCAATGGTGACCACTAAATTTCAGAGAAAACCACAGATTCTACGTTCTGACAACGGGGGAGAGTACATGTCACATGCTACCCAGCAGTTTCTGCTTGAAAATGGGATTGAGCATCAAACCACTGTACCCCACAACCCAGAACAGAACAGAGTCTCGGACAGAAAATTCAGAAACCTTATTGAGATGGTGAGATCCATGCTAGAAGATGCCAATCTCCCACAGAAACATTGGGGAGAGGCAGTGTATACTGCCACCTATCTACAAAATCGTTTGCCAACAAAGGTGAATGGCAAGAAGACTCCATTCGAATTATGGTATGGGCGCATACCCAGTTTGGCTCATATAAAGGTGTTTGGATCAAAAGTGTACGGTCACATTCCACAACAGAAGAGAACCAAATTGGACAACACTACAAAGGAAGGAATCTTTGTTGGATATTCTTCAAAGCAAAGGGGATACAGAATCCTAAATTCCAAAACAGAAAGGATTGAAATCCAAAGAGCTGTCTCCTTTGATGAAGGTCAAGGTGCATTCCAACCAGAAAGGGCACCATCCCAAAACCACGACAGTGAAGAAGATGAAATAGAAATACCATACAGCACTACAGATTACAGCAACATGCCAGCACTGGAGGACAGTGAGGAATCAGAGCAAGAAGGGGAACCTGCACAGCCAGAAGGGGCAGCAGAGAGTCCTGCACCAAGACGCTCTAACCGCACCAACAGAGGTGTACCTCCACTGAGTCTGTCCTACCTTGCAAGAGCTGATGAACTTCAAGAGCTAGAGACCTGGAAAGATATTGAAACTGTAGTCAAGCATACAACAATCAGGACACTCCTGAGTGTCGCTGCCAACAAGAAGATGCAAGTAGTGCAACTAGAAATAAAAGCTGCTAGAGCATGGAATGATAAACTGAACCAAATGCTATAACAAGGCTATAAAAGAGGTGAAGCAGACAAATGCCTATATAGCAGATTCAAGAACAACAAATGGACTTATATTTTGATTTATGTAGATGATTTACTACTGGCTTATGAGAATCCACAAGACAAGCAAGAGTTAGTAAATAATCTAAGCAAGGAAGTTGAAGTGAAATGTCTAGGCGACATCACGTACTACCTTGGAATACAAATGGAAAGAGAGGGCGATGGATCCTTTCTTCTAAATCAAAAACAAAAGATTCAAGACCTACTTGAGAGTCTAGGACTGAAGGATGCACATCCAGCACCTACACCAATGGAAGTAGGATACTTGAAACCAGACCAGAACAATCAACCCTGGGAAGACAACGAAAGGTTCAGACAAGCTATAGGGAAACTCCCGTACATCAGCACAATAACCAGACCAGACGTGGCGGTAGCAGTGGGATACCCTTGCAGGAAAACCAGCTTGCCAAACAAGAAAGACTGGGAAGCAGTCAAGAGAGTGGCAAGACATCTGAAAGGCACTGCAAACTGAAACTAAAGCTACCAGCTACTCGAGATCCTAAACTTCTAGGATATGCTGGTACTGACTGGGCTGGAGACACCAAAGATCGTAAGTCAACCAGTGGAAACTTGTTCTACTATAGGCAGTCACTTATCTGCTGGACAAGTCGAAAGCAAGAGACTGTAGCACACTGATGCATGCCTCATCAGCTGATACGTACTCAGCCTCAGTAGATACTGAGGCTGAGTACGTATCAGCTGATGAGGCATGCAAAGAAATGCTGTGGCTACGCAAGCTTCTAGGAGACTTGGGCATATCTGAACCAGAGCCTATCAGAATACTTGAGGACAATCAAGCCTGCATAAGACTCGCAGAATCAGAAGGGCAAAGTTCTCACATGAAGCACATTGATGTGAAGTTCCACTACCTAAAGGACATAAGGGAGAAAGGACTTCTAGAGATGACCAACAGAAGAGATGACAGCTGATGCTTTGACCAAACCATTGGGCAAAGTCCGACACCAGAAACTACAAGGCAAGATCCACCTTGTAGAATGAACCAAGTTCTCCTTGAGAAGGGGTATTGGAATGTATGAGGTTCAACTCCAACTTGGCGGGTTGAGGCTGCATGGGGTTAATAAGGGTAGCTAAAGAGCTAGACCTCGTGCTGGTTGAGGCTATACCTATCCCTTTGATCCTCTGCCGTCTCTCCCCTTCCTGCTAGGCTGATAAGCAAAGGAATGTTGATCCCAGTTCCTTCCCGCCTTTCTCAGTGTTCTCTTTCTCTCGAGAGGGGAGCAGACATCTTCTCTTTGTCTCTCCTCTCAACCAGGATGAAGGCGAGTACTGGGACCAGTGCTCGTTGCTCCAGCATAGCTAGGTAGCTAGTTATAGAACTCTTTCCTATCAAGCATGTACGTCCAGAATAAAGTAGTTGTTTCTTATTTTAAAGCTTAAAGTCTCTGTCTGAGTAATTTGCAGGGAAGGTAGAATCTTAGCAAAGATTCAAACACACACACATACTAAGCTTGCTCAATACTCTCCGTTCTGCAGCGCTACGCAACTTTGCTACGCATCTTAATAGAGAGAAATTCCGACACGATTAGCCCTGGAACACATGAAGAATAACAGCAGAGTATCTGAGCATGTGGAAAGCGACTTCCCCTCCCCAATAACCTCACCTTCCTTCTCCATTTATGGGACCCCAGGCCCCACCGCCCACCACAGCTCCTGCGTACTTCTAACCCAGCCCACTCAGTTTTGGCTCTGGGTTTTCACAACGTAACTATGGACTCCATGCCTGGATTCCCTCTCTCAAGATGGGTTTCCCGCCCTCTTGGGACTTACAGGTTCTTGTTTGTCTTTTTGCGGGCAGCTCCTCGCTCACAGGCGCAGTCGGGGTCCAGCATGTGCTGCTGCTGCTGCTGCATGGAAGATAAACACAGAGGACTCAGGGAAGGCTGTGGCTCAGTGGCAGAGTGCCGTCTTTGCCTGCAGAAGGGCCCAGGGTCAACCCAATGGCATCCCCCGGTAGGGCTAGAAAGACTCTTGCCTAGAACTCTGGGGTGCCCCTGCCAGTCAGTGCAGGCAGCATGGAGCTGGATGGACCAATGGCCTGACTCAGTATTAGGCAGGTGCCTGTGTTCCTAAGCAGAACCCACCTGGGAGAGATGAGGCATGTTCAATCGCAGATGGGATGCCTTTCTGGAGTGCCTCCACCACAATGTAGTCCCAAATAGCCAAGACCTGTTAACTGGACTCCTTGGCCAGCTGACCCTCTCCCTCCACCCCCACTGTCATCTTCTCCTGTCCGGTTCCTTCTCTTCCTGTTCATCTGACTTCTAACGGGAACACAACTGAAACATCACAAGCTTCTTTTCTTCACAATAGTTCTATTCCACACAAAGGGATTATGTATCTGTTTTCAAAACTTTAAAATTTATTCCAACTGTAGGTCTTCATTTCTATTATAGATATTGGAAGCACTTAGTAAATTACTGAATGGATGAGAGTAGTATGTGTTTTACCTATTAAAAACCAGACTCACCAAATGGGAGTAATTGCCAAAACACCAGATGCTATGTTACTGGTGATTGAGTGAGTGCTTTGCAAGAGAGTGGTATTTGCTAGATCATAGAGAAAACCATATTTATTTATTATTTATAAGATTTATATCCAGCCCTTTCTCCAAGTAGGAGCCCATTTTGCAAGATGGTGTTTGCAAAACCAGCCTTGCAAGACCTGAGTTACCTTACTGCTTAGAGTTTTCGTGTGTGTGTGTTATTACTACAAAAGTCATACATGCTGAAGCAGCCATGTGGCTTGAACTGAGAGACCTATTTGACAGGAAGGGAAGGGAGAAGGGGAGGAGCAAAGCCTGCAAAAATTACAAATTCTTTAGCAGAGGGAATAATAGATTGCCTTTCTGTCTATCGCCCCCCAATGGTACAGACTGCTTGTTACATGTGTTGGTACTTTACTTGCATCATTTGTCAACAATGGGTGTTCAAGTCCACAAGATTAAGCTTCTCTCACAGATGTTGGAAGTGGTCTCTGGGAAGTGGCTTAGTGAGAATATCTGCAATCATGCCCCCTGTTGGGCAATGCTCCATCTCAAAAAGCCCTTGTCTGTACATGTCTCTCAACAGGTAGTATTTCACACCAATGGGCTTAGTAAATGTGCTGATTATTTCGATCCATGAGAGCTTTATGCAGCTTTGGCTGTCTTCCAGGATCCATATGGCCTTTGGCTGATTTATTCCCAGGTCCTCCAATAACTGACAAAGCCATTACAGTTCCTGGCATGCTTGGGCGGCTGACGCATACCTTGCTTCAGCAGATGAGGCTGCCACTACATGCTGCTTCTTTCCTGTCCAGCTAAATGCTCCATCTCCATTTTATCTTCATTGTTTTTAGTTTTTTTAATGTCTAGGTACTGTATGCCTATTTTGTACATCACCCAGAGTGGCTGGACAGCCAGCCAGATGGGCAACTAATAAATGCAATCAATCAATCAATAAAAGAACAACTTTCCGCTGGTGGATTTGCCATCTGCTGTGTCTCTGGCTCAATCTGCCTCTGTGTAAACTACTAGACTGGAACTATTGGTGGCCTGTAACTTTAGTTTCAGGTTTACAGTCCCCTTTAAATATCTGGCCGCTCTCTTTATAGCTGTCCAATCTCTTTCCCTTGGTGAGTTGGTCTTCCTGCACAGTATTCCTACTGCTATGGCTATAATCTGGTCTCACTGTG
Source organism: Rhineura floridana (assembly GCF_030035675.1). Lineage (NCBI taxonomy): Eukaryota > Metazoa > Chordata > Lepidosauria > Squamata > Rhineuridae > Rhineura > Rhineura floridana. Next base: position 449,139 of record NC_084499.1, on the reverse strand, counting down.
GTTGCCAGGTGCAAGAACCTTCGTATAGCTGTCCTGTATTAGTCATTCTGTGGAAGGGGTTCACTGTTCTCATCCCCCTTTAAATAATTTGTCTCCCTGGGTGTGGCCACTGGATCGGCATCCTTGAGTCTCAGGTACTCTAGCATTTCATAGATCTCTTGTTTCTGGCTGAGGAGATACCTTCCATCTTCCTTTCTTTCTATTTAGAACCCAAGGTAGTAGGGAATGTCCCCCAGTTGCTTCAACTCTGCCTCTTGATTCAGCTGATGTACAGTTTCATAATGGTCAGTTTCATCTTCATAGCTCAAAAGTAGATCATCAACATAAATGGGTATATAAGTCCATCGGCCTTTGTGTAAAGATAGGGATCAGCTTGACCTTGCTTGAAACCTTCTCTGATGAGCATCTGGTCCAGTCTCATTCCATGAACTTGCTGCTTGTTTAGTCTCTATATGCTTTTCCGCAGAGCTTGGAAAAGTTACTTTTTTGAACTACAACTCCCATCAGCCCTAGGCAACATGGCCACTGGATTAGGCTGATGGAAGCTGTAGTTCAAAAAAGTAACTTTTCCAAGCTCTGCTTTTCCGAAATGTGCACACAAGTGGTTTGTCTCCTGATCGTTCAAATCCAGGAGGCTGTTTCATGCAGATTTCTTTCCTTAATTTCTCCATGTAAGAATGCAATCTTTACATCTAAGTGTTCAATATGCATCTTTCCTGATGCTGCCACACTTAAAAGTGTCCTTATGGTGGGGCCCTTTACTAAGGGAGGAAGTGTTTAATTGTAGTTCTCCCTGTGTTTCTGGGAACAGTCCTTGGCTACTAGTCTGGCTTTGTATCTCTGTGCTTTGCTTTGAAGATCCTTTTACTTCCCAAAGGCTTTTTGCCCACTGATAGTTCTGTGGGTGTCTTAAGTCTGTATTTTGTGTAGAGCCTCTATTTCTTCTTGTACAACTTTTCTCCACTCATTGGCTTCTGCTGAGGGCATTCTCTCAGTTTCTTCCCATGTTGTGGGTTCAGGTAGCACTGCTACCTTTGCAAGGTAGGATGTTTGTGTAGCTGATCAGGATGAGTATCTGAGTTCTAGTTCAGCAGCCCTGTCTGCTTGCATAGAAACCTCCAGTCCTGCCTTCTCCACTGCTTTTCCCTCATCCCCTTCTGCCCTTGCATCTTTCCACCTTAGCTTGGTGAGGTAGGTGGGTATCCCTCAGTTCTGCATATTGGTTGGCATGTTGTTTCAGCTTCTTGGTTGTGGATTCCCTCGGTTGGATACTCTGCATCATCATGGTTTGTGCTGGTCATCTCTCTTTCACCAAAGCAGAAGACACTGCTCATGGTAATCTTTCCTGTTCTTGGATCCAGTATTCTGTAGCCTTTGCTTCCTGGTAGCTGACCATTATTCCTTCTGCAGATCTGTCTTCCAGGTTCAACTTCTTCTTTGGTATGTGCGCGTAGGCCTTGGAACCAAACACTCTGATGTACTGAGTGCTTGGCTTTCATCAGTGCCACTGTTCAAACAGAGTCCTGCTTGTCACCTTGGTTGGCTATTGATTCTGCAGGTAGGTAGCTATCATCATAACCTCTCCCCAATACTGGTTGGGTAGCTGTCTAGCAGGAATCATTTTACCAACTCCATAAGAGATCTGTTCTTTCTCTCTGCGATGCCATTCTGTTCTGGTGTGTAAGGTATTGTGTGTCTGTGTGCTATGTCCTGCTCTCTTAGGTATGCTTGGGTGTGGTACAACATGTACTCACCCCCATTGTCTGTTTTAAGAGCTTGAGATTTCCTGCCAAATTTGTTGCTCACAGTTGCAACATACTTATTCAGAAGTTGCAGGGTCTGGCTCTTCTCCTTCAGCAGATGGCTTATGCAATACTTAGAACAGTCATCTACAAATGTTAGAGATAATGGTTTTCTGCTTTAGAAATCTGGATGGGGCCACACAGGTCAGAGTGTACCACGTGGTTTCTTTGAGCGCCTTTCACTCTGGGAATAGATAGCCTTTTGCATTTCCCTTTTATACAGTTTAGGCACCTGTCATTGCCACTGTTGCACATCTTTACTGTTATGCCTTTGGCTAGATTCTTAATTTCCAGATCGACTATGGCATTTATATCATGATATCCAAAACATTTGTGCCATAGCTCAAGGCAATCTGTGCTTCCATAGCATTTTATCACATTTGCTAGTTCAAACACATCCTGGTTTCCAAAAGCTCTAGCATACAATTTTCCATCCATGGTTATTGTGCACAAATTGTCACAAAAGTTCTCAATGAAGACCTTTTTAATTAAAGTAGCAATATTTAAAACATTTCCATTCAAGTCTGGAACAAACGCGTCATAGCTTGCTTCTATCTCACGGCTTCCAAGTTCTGTATTAACATAAGGACATCAGAACAGCCCTGCTGCTGGATCAGGCCAAAGGGGGCCCATCCAGTCCAGCATCCAGTTGCCCATGGGAAGCCCACGAGCAGGACCTGAGTGCAAACAGCACCCTCCCCTCCTGCAGTTTTTAGCAACTGGTATTTTGAAGCACACTGCCTCCTGCCCATGGAGATGGAGCATAACCATCACGGCTAATAGCCATTGATAGCCTTTTTCTCCATGAATTTGTCTAATCCTCTTTAAAACCCTTATTTAACTGGCAAAGTGTCCCCATTTGCAATAAACACATGTCCCCTCCTATGTGGGTCTAGTCCACTGGAAAAAATCACATCTGATGTCATGCCCTACTATTAATGAGGCATAGTCCATTTTTAATTTTTTTTTGTCTTATTGAAAAAACTTGAATTAGTGAGCTTTTAGTTCAAACTGCTGATCTGAATCAGCTCTCATTTGTCTGTCTCTCCTTGCCTGCAAGCCTGTCTTTATACAAAGGAGACCTCTCATTGGCTTCTAAACAGTCCCTTTTGTAATGTCCTTCCTTTTTTTTTTAATTGGCTCTTGAGCGGCATGCATGCAAATTTCCTTTCATTTTGACTTCCACTCACTGTGCAATTTGATCCAATAGCTCTCTAATTAGCTGTTGTGTCTTGGCTTGTTTCTTAAAGTTTGTTAGGACCATTTTAAAATCTGGGTTTGCCTTTGCATCAACAGGAGAAATAAAAGCAGAATATCCCTGTGGTACAGATGTCAGAAAAAATTCAATTTTCTGTTCATTGTCCTGAGCCATGCAATTGACCCACAACACTCAATTAACTTTTCCATATATTTCAAGGGGTCATCCTCCCCTTAATTGAGCAGAAACAGGGTGGGTTTTTTTGGTAAATCTGAATCTGATCTTTCATTCCAGTTTTCCCATACAGATTTTTAAAGGCTAATAACATCTCTCTAGCAGTTCCTTCATTTTTCACATGTATAAGCTGTGAATCAGCCAAGCATCATATTAATAGACTTTTTGCCTTACAATCTTTTGAGTCCCATCCTGCAATGTTCTCAGCTCTTTGTGTGGGTCTCTTTTTCCTTACAATGGGTCCGCACGGTCTGTATGGGGGGTGCCTGGGAGCTCCCTCTTTGTGATCCACGGCAGGGTCGGGAGCTGACGCTGCCGTGGATCACAGAACAGGAATGCTGCCCTCCTACCCTAAGCAGGGGCCCTTCAGGGCTGCAGGGGCCTTCAGCCAGGGCCTGACCTGGCCTTCCTCTGGCACCAGCCCTGCCCAACACCCCCACCATGGCCGCAGCTCTGTTCTGATGTGTTTTACAAAATAAAGGGCAAAATAAACATTGCTGTTTTGGGGAGTAAACCACCAACACATGTAGCAAGCAACCTGAACCAGTGGGGGAGTGATAGACAGAAAGGCAGTCTATTCTTTCTTCTGCTGATTCCTCCTCTCAAGTGTTTGTTGTTTTTGCAGGCTTTGCCCCTTCCTCCCTTCTCTTCCTGTCTTTCTTTTCAGTTAGTAATGGGTCCCTGAGTACAAGCCGCATGGCTGCTTCAGTATGTATGACTTTACCTCTTTGTAGTAATCAACTGTAAATTTCTTTATTCTTTCAACTACCAGTCTTAATAGGATTGGATGATGGTAGGCATGCATGCTCAGCATGCCTGGTATTCACATGAAGCAACAGGATACATGGGGTGTGCGGGCAGGAGCCATGGGCCTGGGGCAGGCTGGTGCCCAAGGGCCCAGTCATGCCTGGTGCCAGCCCTGGTGTCGGGGCTTGTCCCACCCAGGAATATTTCTCTCCCTTAATGTTCAACCTTCATTTCAAAAATATAGTATGCAGGCATGTTGTTGTCCAGGGTCTTGGAGGGTCTGAGACCCCTTACTTTTGGGGATCCCATCCTATGGGCTAACCAACATGAAAGGGGAGTGTGTTAGCCATTGGGAAGAGTCTTCTAAAGCAGTATTCAAGCCTGGCCAGATTATTCTATAATCTTAGGAAGGGGCATAGCTGTGACAAGCACAAAAGGACCCTGTGCTTCTGAATTTGCCAATACTCCACTGCTAGTACGTCTCTTACTCCTTTCACTCATGGACTAACAAGGAAAAGCAAACAGAAGGAATTTCATCTAACTGCTCACTAAGGAAGAACACTATGAAATAACTTTAAATATGCTATTTTGCTCTTATTTATGTTGATGCTGTTCTGCAATAATTCCCTGTTGCCTTCATCACTACAAGTTTTCTGGAAGCCGCATCAAATGAAATAGAAAAACAAGCTTGTGTTGAAGAATTTTAAAGTGTTAACTTGCCCCAAATTAAGACTTTTCAATTTAGAAAAGTAGCAGTAATCCACAGCGTCACTCATTTAACATGTTGAAATGGGGGCGGGGGGGGAGACCTGATGTGCAACCCAATCCTGTATGTTTAATCAGAAGTAAGCCCCACTCTTTCCAACAGCATTTACTCGCAAGTAAGTGCCACCTGGGAAGAATATGAAATCTACCTGTTTGCAGGCTCACTAGGAGCATTTGCAGGGAATTTATCTCCCCCCCTTGCTCTGCTCACCGTGGGAACGGGCTCCCTGGCCACGGAGCCTGAGGTTTCCACGGCTTCCTTCCCTTGCTAGGTGAGGCTTCCGGAGATTATGGGCCCAGGCCACCTCCCTCCCTGGCTGAGCCACCCCAGGCATTCTCAGCGAGGCAGCCTGCCCCAAACAGATTTCCTCCCATTGTTGGGGGGGGGGCAGACACTCCACTTCCATGCAAGGACAAACAGGCAGACAGTAGCTGACCTATTCCAAGCCAGCCCCCAGCCTGTCGGAGTGGTGCGACTGAGGAGGGGGTCATCATCCCTTGCTGCCAGAAAACGTTTCTGTACTCTCCTGCTGCTATGCTGTGGCCTGGGCTACAGAGATGGGTCAGGGGAGGGGAATGTGGCTGGTGTAGGGACCTGGTTTCATTGTACCCCATAAATGAAGAAGTGGTGCACGGCACAGAATCCCAGCTCTCACTCTCTATTTTTGAAACCAGATTTCTAGCTCTTGGAGAATTAAATTAGGGGAGGGTCCATAACGCATTGGCAGAGGGCATGCTCTGCACACAGATCCCAGGTTCAGTCCCTGGTATTTATGTATTTATAAAGGTATGGGCATACCACAATTGCATTAAAAAAAAATCAGAGCTGTTTACAACAGCAATAAAAAAACCCACAAAAATTAAAACAGATCACCAACTGACTCTTACAGAAATTGACTGCATAAGCCTGGCAGCAAAAACGGTTTTCAGCAAGTGTTTGGAAATTAACCAGAAGACACCTGCTGAATCTCGGCTGGCAGAGCATTCCACGGGACTGGGTTGGTGACAGCGAAGGCTGCATTTCATGTTGATGTGAAATGAGCCTCACCAACTCAGGTGGCCACCAGTGATACTCCTGCAGATGATCTCAGTGATTGAACTGGGATATAAGGGGTCAGGAAGTCCCTAAGTACCCTGGACCTAAAGTATCCAGGGCTTGGTGAATTAATACAAGGACCTTGAACCTGGCTTGGTGGTAGATGGGGAGTGAGTGCAGATGTTTTAAAAATGGTCTCACATGTTGGCGGCTATATGCCCCCATCAGCAGTTTAGCTACTGCATTGTGCACCAGCTGGAGGTTTTGGACCAGGCCCAAGGGCAGCCTCACATAGAGTGTGTTGCAATAATCCAGCCTTGAGGTTACTACAGTGGTCAGACTATCCCTGCCCAAAAATGTCCATAGCTGGCAAACCAGATAGCTGGTAAAAGGCACTCCTAGCGACAGAGGATACTTACACCTCTAGTGACAAAACTGTATCCAGAAGTACTCTCGAGCAATGTTACGCACTTGCTCCTTCTGAGGAGCGCGGCCCCTTTCAGACACAGGAACCTCAGAGAGCCCCTGTCTACCCAGGGCTCAAGCACCGTTTCCTGCCCCTCATCCAAATCAAATATTTATTGTTACAGTCAGCGACCAGCACAAAATAGTTACATAAAACTCTCAAAAGAAGGTTATCCTAATATACAGAAGAATCAAATGCAATGAAATAAGGTAAAATAAAGTAGGATAAAATTGTTAAAGCATAATATTATAAAATTCCAAGAGAAAGAAAAATTACGAGAAGGCTAGGGTCAGTTCCTGGTGAGTTTTGCCCTTCGTCCAATAATCCACCACTACATTCAAACATTGGTCCAGAGTGTTCACAGCGTCTCCTGATTAAGGTGTTGTAGAGAAATAAAGGTGTACTTATGACACCTTGCTCCCAAACGCCCAATGGTCATTCCCAATGGCTTCATATACTGTGGATATTAAATGGGAGAGTGACCTGTGGGACACCGTAGCACAAGTGTCAGGGCACCAAGGAGCACTCACCCAGTGCTAGACTCTTTATAGTCCCATAAATAAGAGCGGAACCACCATAATACAATCCAGTGAGTTGGTCTATGGGAATACCACGGCCAATGGTATCAAAAGCCGCTGAGAGACCGAGTGGAAGTAACAGAGTCACACTCCCCCATCTCTCTCACTGCTCCATCTTCCTGGTATCTCTGGGAGGGCTGGGAAAGGCCCCCACCTGAAACCCCAGACAGCCACGGCCAGTCTGTGTTGGCAGCAGTGAGCTCGGTGGACCAATGGTCTGCCTCAGGATAAGGCAGATGCCAGTGATCAATCTCTGGTACCTCCAGGCAGCAGTGATCCAGGAAGACCTTCTGCGGGAGACCGTGGAGTGCTGATGACAGTCAGAGTAGACAGCACTGGCCCAGTCTGACCTGCTGTAAGGCAGCTTCCTCTGTGTGTATTCCATAATTGCACTCCACAAATATACGAACTGGCACTGCACAAAGAATCTCAGCTTTCTTTTCAATAAGGTTTCGAGTCCTTAGTAAGTTAAATCTGGGCTATTCCGTTTGCTTATCTCAAGATGGTGAGAAGGAAACCAATAATAATACTCAGCATTTAAACACCACTCTGACCATTGGATACATCCACTCATAAATTCTTGCAACAGGCCTGTGTAAGCCAGCAGTAGCAGCACTATTGGTATCTCTTGCAGGAGATGAGGAAACTGCGCTTGTGGCTCTCAGTAGCTCAAGTGAATTTGTGGCCAGGCAAGGTGAAATGTGAGCCAGAAGCATCTCTGCTCATGCTCTTAGGGCTGCTCACTGAAAACAGTGGGACCCGCTTCTAAGAAGACACACAGCCCTGCGAGCTACTGTGCCTCTCCAGTGGCTGCTCTCGTTCCCTCTCCCAGGCACTGGGGACTTCTGCAAGTTCCCGCTCCCTCCTGCCGGAGTGGCTGGGAGAAGTGCAGCCCTGTCCAACAACGCTGCCTCCCTTTGAGCAACCAAGGAGGAACAGTTTTATATTCCTGCTGAAACAAATGTCATACTGGACTTTCATCTGCTGCTGGGTAAGGACGAAGCTTACAGGGTTAGGGAATCGTCCAGCACTAATTCCTGCAAATAAACTGAGGATAAAGTTGCTAGTGAACGACCATGAACAATGAATCTCCTCCTCATGAGAATTCACTGCCTGGGTGCTGCTGCTGCTGCTGCTGCTGCTGCTGCTGCTGCTGCTTCCACACCTGACTGTCAACTCTGTGCAGCTCATGCTCAGGAGATGTTTGCCCTCATCAAAATGCCAGCCTTCCTTTGCCTTCCTTTAATCTGGATTTTCCCTTCTTGCACAAAATCCAGGAAGTAAAAATAGCACATCACAGACCTGCAGCCACTGCTGGTGTGCAGGCGCTCCCAAGTGCATTCTTTGGGGAGGATGGTTTGTCACCTGTGTGGTGGTGACATTTTCCGGGGTGGCCTCTACTGCCCCCCCATTGTGCCTGGTTTTGTACTGTTGTGCACATATGAGCACTTTCAGTTTTATGCCTCCAAAATCTCTCTTGATGCCTCTGTGCATGGCAGCTGGCAGCGCTTGCTGGAGTGTATTCTGGCTGTGCGCTACTGCCCCCTTCCCTTAATTAGCTCTTCACCACCCTCCCTGAGCTCCACAAACCTGAGGCCCGTTGTGGGCATGTGTGCAGGTACTTGTTTACCTGTGCATACAAGCCTTAAAAAGAGTCTGTGCACAACAAACGTCTACCCAAGCCAATGTTTCAAGTATGTTTCGCAGGATTTTTCATTGTTGAAATACTAGCTTTTCAGTCTACCAGATATGCAAAAACGGGAGATTAAAAAATAATACATGTTTGTGTGTGTTGTGCCCACTGAGGAGCACCACACAAGGGCAAAGAACAGCCAGGCAGGTGGGGAGAGGCATCCTCCTAGGCAGTGCCCCCCAATGCCGGCGTGGGCTGGCTGCACCACTTCCTGTGTCACACTGCTGCCAGGGGCTTAAATGGGCCCCTCCGCATCAGTGTGTTGGTGTGCTGTGCGTGCTAACACAGCCAGGCCTATTAAAGCCCCTGGCAGCAGCGGCAGTGCCACCGTGTTGCCCTCTGAGTGCCTGCTGCAGTCTGGTGCCGACTCTGCTGCCAGTTGGTCGAGGAGGATGTCGTCAAAAAAACAGAGGCCAAAGCAAGTTTCTAATCCACATTAAATGTCCATGTGGATGAGCCCTTTAACTCTCTCCTTGTGGCTGATCTGGAATGTTCAAAGCCATCCTGAAAATAATCAGTAGGGGCAGCCAACTCACATCCTGCATGAAGCCTTGTAGTTTTGGGAAACTCCTGGCTTGAAAATTAAAGAGTGAGGCTTTCACTGACAGGTGGGTGGCATCTGCAATGCACGATGCAGGAGCTGCAAGCCAGGAGTGTTGCTACGGGCTCTTCAGGCTCCCACCTGCCCCCTTGCTGCCTGCTCCACATTACTATTTTGGTGGTGGAGCTGCTATGCCAGCTCTGACGGTAGTCAGACATGCTGAAATCAAGCAAGTGACCCACTTAAATCGACCTGCATGTCAGACTGCAGTTCACGAGACAGGACAAGGGCTACTTTAAGAAAGGAGCCTCCCACAGTACCCACATCTGCAGTTTAAACATCAGAGAGCAGATGCCTCCAGGAAGTTCACAGGTGAGTACTGCATGATGCCAACAGCCTTCTCCTGCTGTAGCGCCCTAGCCAATGGTATTCAGAGGTAGACTGCCTTTGAGCATGCAAGCCCCATGTAGCTATGATTGCTCATAGCTGTTGCTAGACCCCTCCTCCATGAAATTATCTAACTCTTTGGAAGAGCCTGTTTGGATCAGATCCAAGTCCCAAATTCTCCAGGATTCTGCTTCCCACAATGGCCAGCCAGCCAGGAGGACAATAGCACTCGCCCATGGGTGCGCCCCAGCAACGGGAACTCAGTGGCCTCTGGACATGATGGATTCTGATCTAGGAAACTTTGCTCTACATCCTAGCTCCAGTCATGGATCTGCTGACCTTCAGTCAGTCACACTCAGTCTCAGTTTCCCTGTCTGTAAAACAGAAACCAAAGTGACCTACCTGTGAGAACAACTGAGAAAGATGATAAAATATTTTGAGGTTTTGAAAATGGGATAGAAATTAGAAATAGCATTCTTATGAAATAGATCAAAAAATGGCTCTTCCTTTTTTGCCCACCATGGGGTCACGGAACATAAACAAACATTCCAAGGACAGGCATTGACAGGCAGGCAACTTCTGCAAGGGAAGTGAAAGGTGAGCTTGAGTTAAAGAGCAGTCGCATACAAGGCCAATATGGATCAGTAGTGCTGGCTGATCAAGCAATTTGTGCTTTGGTAACATCATTCAGACAAGCCATTTTCCTCACACTGACAAGTCCAATAATCTAGGCTTGGGAGAGTGGGGTGAAATAAGCAGCCAGATATGCACCCACAGCCACATTCCCAGCCAACAGTTTGGCGGTGTGAAGGGCTGAGTGAACATGGCCTCCCCACATCCTGTTCACATGACAAAACATTGGCGGGGTGGGGGAGATTTTGCCAAATATGTTGCAGGAAGAGGGAAAGGCTCCAATGGGGTGTTTTTTGGGGGAAGGTTGTGTGCTCGCTGTTAACAGAAGCAATGGTGCAGGTTCCCCCCCCCCTTTTTTTTTGCTGCTGCTGTTGCTGCAACAGAGAGAGAGAGAGAGGACAGCAAGCAGCAGCTGCGGCTGCCACCACCCTACTCCTTGCATTAGGACCACAGCTGCTAGCTCTCATCTCCCACAATGTCCCAGATGCGTTATTGTTCCAGGACACTGTATGCAGAAAATGTTGCCCACCCCATACAAACATTAACAAACTGCAGAGGCAAAACAGCCCTCTTTTTAGGGTGGGGGAAGGAGAGAAGAAAATTCTCAGTAAAGGTCTCCACAAATTTCTTTCCTGAAAACTTTCAACTCGGCTCTTGCTTGCATTTCTCCATCTATAATTGCTGTCAAGTCTCTTGTCTCCGCTGGAGGACAGAAGCGAGCTTAGAGTAGCTTTTAGGAAGGTCACCCAGGAAACACACACACACTGGAGAACAAATGGTAAGAGCCCCCATCAGCAAATCAGGGAAGATGCGCCAGGCAGGCACTGGCCTGTCTCAGCCGGGCTGCTGCCATCACGCCAGGCTTCCTGCAGCTAATTGGGTTAGATATACACAAGTGGCTGGCCAAGGGCTCCATGGAGGCTGAGCGTCAGCAAATGGGCCTCCTACACAACACAGTGGGAATGACACAAAATGCTCACAAGATGCTCAGGGCAGCCTGCAGCTGGCACCCCTCATCCCCACAATTCCCTGTGCAGAGGACAAGTGTTGCTCAGCTGTGTGTCTCTCTCTCTTGTCTTATGAGGGCAGCTGAACCGCCCAACTTTTCTGGAAATGGGGCAAAAGGCGGCACCTCAGATGTACCGAAGGACTTCACTGCAACATCCAACAGAAGCAAGGATGTGAAAAACAGAAGAAAACACTTCGGGAACCAAGAGCTTGGTTTTTTTTATCCCGGCATCACTCTGCAGGAAAGGCAGAAATACAACAAATCTAACTCTTCCCAGCACTGCATCCCATCCAGTAAGGTGGGGAGAGGGATGTACCTGGTTTAGGCAAAAACCCTGCATCAATTTTAATCCTAAAAGTGATTTGTTGGTTTCTAGTTGACCTATCAGCAGAACCATAAAAGCCATTCAATTCAAGCGCCTTCTCAGGAGAGAAAAGTCAGGGTGAGGGCAGAGAGTCTGGGGCAGGAACCTAAGCTGCGGATGCCGGTGAGGAGCTGCAGCCGCCAAGAGACATCCCCAGGAACCCCTTGGTGAAAACAAATGTGAAAACAAGAGAGCCATGAGGCCTTTGCGAAGTGGGCAGGGTGCTGCATTTCTATCCAGAACAGGAGAAAGTGGCTGGCTCCGTCGTGGAGAGAGCAAAGGGATGAGCCCGGCAATCCTGGCAGTGCGGGAGGGTGGGGCAGAAGAGGCTCCGAGACAGAGGGGTGGATTCAGTGAGCAGTGATTGCTGCCTTTACAGAAAGCAAGGGAAATAAACGTATTTTAATCTAATTGGTTCAATTTGTTAAAAGGTACATATGTGGAACCATCTGAGCCTCACAGGACTCCTAATCAGGGAGAAAGAGCTCTGTGAAACCCAGCGCCTTCCAAACGGCTGCACCAATCTCAGCAGTCCCCATAACAAATTGCCCTTTACCTGCTCTCTGCATAGCTTTCTTATCTGCCCGCCAAGGAAGGTTTTTACAATGGAGCTGGAAATTGCCCTTTGGACATGCCCTGTGGTGACCTTCCCCAACCTGTGCCCCTCCAGCTCCCATCGTCCCTGACTATGGGCCAGGCTGGCTGCTGGGAGTCGTAGTCCAAGTCATCTGAAGACTGCCCTATGGGAAGGTTTTAATTTAAGTCAGGCCTTGCCAGGGCTTCATCCTACAATCTGTTTTCAACAATAAGGAACAAAGGTGACACAGAGAACATGCAGAGTACATTTTAATTATTGTAAATCAGTCACAACACCTGAGGCCAGGGCTTCCAAGCCAGAAAGCCAGGCGACCAGGCAGAACTGAGGGCCTGCATCTCTTGTTTTTGGAAATCCTGCTGCTCAGAGATGGCTGCTCAAGTTGGATGCCCAGAATCTGAACAGCTGGCACAAAAACGCATGTGATGATCTAGGCTCTCTGGGCAACACAAGGAATTAACTCAAATGCACCATTTGGCCCTCTGATGGCATTTCTCAGGAAAGGAACTGCATCTGGGAGGCACAAAAGAACCCGCTATCCTCTCTGTCTTAAGGACTAGAAACATTTTTTTAAAATATAGATTCCCAGAACGCTGAATTGTCATTTGGCCAGTTTTCTTTTGACAAATTAACCACAGGAGAACAGCAGTAAGTAAGATGGCACCCCGCCATGTAGAGGCACCAGCATCCCTCCCTGAACCCAAGAGATGGCACAGGCAACCAGGTGGGGGTGTCTGAATTCAAGAAGCATGAGGCTGCTCCAGGACAAACCACTGCAGAACTTTGGGGAAAGACATTGGAGAGCAGTTTATCACCAAGATCCCTCCAATGTCTGCCGCCTTTCTCAGGATCCACACTGAGAAGGGAAACCCCCTGCCTTGCCAAGTGCCCCCACCCCCAAATTCCGGCAGGAGACTGCTGGAGCACGTACCTTCCGGTTCCCAACAAACAGCAGGGTGAGTTGGTGGATGGAGCCCCCGTTCTTGGCCAGCTGTTTCTTGAGGGTCTTGGGGGACGGCAGCGTCCAGCTGCTGGCTGGACCCTGCGCCTCTGCGTAGTTCAGGCTGGTATCGGAGGCGAAGCAGTGGCTGCTGCGAGGCTCCTGGAGGAGGCTGCCTTCGCTGTGTGTGCGGCGGCGATGCAGGGAGCTCTGCAGACTCAGGCTGCCAGGCGGCTGCTCACAAGCCGGAGCTTCGAACATGCTGCTGCGCTTCCCCTCCCCTCGGCTCAGGCAGGCCTCATGGCTTTCTTCCTCCTCCTCCTCTTCCTCCTCCTCCTCCTCGTCCTCCTCCTCCTCCTCCCCCAGGTCTGCTGGGCCATCGAGGCTAAAGGTGGCCATGCCTGCTATATCCACCTGGTTAAAGGTGCTGTCCAGCTGCAACCTGGGGATTGTGAATGCTGGGGGGCCACTGTGAGGCTCTTCCCCCTCCCTGCGCTGCACAGGGCTGCCCCCCTTCTCCGCTTTTGTCAGGGTGTTCTCCGGCAATAACTCCTCTGCAGAGTCCTCCCCTGCAGGGTGGGCGAGGCAGCTCATCCCGTCCTCCCCTGCGGAGGGCATTGCCCCTGGATTCGCAGCCTCTGCCTCAAACATCTGGTGGGAAAAAGAAGGAGGGGGGGAAGGGGTCAGCTACCTGCTGGGGAAATGAGGTAAAGGGAATCCAGCACCCCAGGGAAGGCACTGGCAGGATCGTGGCTGGGGGAAGCTCATGTACTAGGCATGGCTGGAGACCCTCCCCCCCCCCTTGAATCCTGAATGTGTCAGATCTGTCATGGTTTACTTCAAGGGGACATGCAATTTGGGGAGAGTGCAGAGTGACAGTCTTCAGGGTCCCAGGTTTTGGGACCATGACAGAGAAGCCAGTTTAGAATCTGGTCGACGCTTTTCACAAGTTCTGTTGTGGGCCAAGATTACCGAACCAGGATTCCTACTGATATTGCATTATTCTCTGTATATAGGAAGCTACCTTTTACGACTATAGGCTATGTGCCTATCCCAAAATTCAACAACAGGTGTCTCAGGTGGAGAGAGAGGCCTTTGCCCCATCACTTGCCCTTTTTAACCAAACTGGGAATGTTCTGCATGCAAAGCAGGTGCTCAGCCACGAGCCTCCCCCCCCCAACATAAAAAACAAAAACAGCTCCCTGTTGTCAGGAGCTTACAATGTAAATTACACCACTGTGGCAAGGGAGGCAACAGAGGGACAGTGAATCAGTGAGGGAGGACTCGGGGCAACTCTTCCACCACGAGGGCCACAAGGCACCTCCATGGCAACGTGGGAGAATCTCAGGAAGGGGACCAAAGTGGCCAAGCTGCTTGAGGCCTTGGCTGTTCTTGCAGGCAGCAAGAATGGCAGTGAGCAATTGTGGGAAAGGCTTGGCCCACGAAACGGGAACTCAAGTTCCACAGTGGGGGTTCCAGACTGGCCACACATGGAGAAACACCCCCTGGCAGGATGGGCTGCCTCGGAAATCTTTCTGGGAGAGCCAGTCTGCACTGGTGGCCAGCCCCTGGAGCACTGGCAGGGTTGCGGGACTCCAGGGCCCTGCATGGGAAAGCTGCAGAGCCCAGCTCAGCCTGGGCAGGGAGGGGGAACCAATGGCAGGCAACCCTGGAGTTCACACTCGAAGGAGGGAGCGTCTGGATGGATCGGAACCGTCCCTCATAGCCGTCTGTGCACACAGCATTTCCCGACATCTGATGTGCCTCTGCTGGGTGAGAAGTGGATGTTGTTGCTCACCCGGCACTTGTATGCTTACTCTGCCTCCACACTAGAAGGGCAAAGCTGCCCCAGACAAAAAACCAGAAACACAAGGCCAGCCGGCAGCATTTTGGCCCTGGTGGCAGACATGCAATTTTATTAATTAATTGATTGATTGATATCCTGCCTTCCCTCCCAGCAGGAGCCCATGCAATGGCACTGGGATGGGCCTGCTGGCTGCCGTTCAGCTCCTGGAAGCCCCTTCAGCTGCCAACAGCCAAACTAACCTTGGCCATCTTGCCATCTGCCCCACCCTCAGTACCCATGAAGACAGGCACAGGAGAACTCTCACCTTCCAGATTGTTTTCTGCAGTGACCTGGCAAACTCTGTGGGTCCATTCAGACACCAAACAGCGCCATCATTTTGAGCCGACTGGAGCACTGTCCACTCCCTCCCCCCACCAACAGAAGACAAGAGTGGCAGAAGGAAGGGTTGTTCTGTTCTGCCCCCGGCCCCACAGAAGGAGAAGAGGCTGGCAAGGAAGCTGGATGGCCAGAAGCGTCTGGCGAGGACCTTGGCGGCCTTTCGCACATGCCCTCCAAACCCCACCCAGGCGCACAAACAGCAGGCAGAAAATTGTAAAAAGGAAAGAAAGAAAATAAAGGGGGAAGCAATTGTGATTCCATGGTGCACCCCTCTTGAATTATTGCTCACTGGTTCATATCTGTGGAGAAATTCATACGCCTGTTAGTTGTGTGCAACAGATTCATTTAATGGTGAGGGGGAGCCTCTACGAAGGACCCTCAGCCTGGCCTGTATACATAAACCAGCTTTCCCAGCCTGGGGCCCTCCATCCCTGTGTTCTGAACTATACAACTCTTATCAGGCCCAGCCACCACAGCCATGCTCCCATCAGCCCAGGGTCATGTGTTCATGCTGGCAGGGCCTGATGAGAACTGTAGTCCAAATGTCCTAGAGGGCGCCAGGTTGGGGAAGGCTGATAGAAACATTTGCTTGGGTTTGCAACAGTCCTTGGGAGAGAGCACATGAGAGGGGGCCTTTTCATTTGTGGCCCCCCATCTGTGCAATATGCTCCCCAGTAAGTTCCACTTGGCGCCTCCTTCATTCTCATCTTTTTGGCTCCAGGTAAAGACGTGCCTTTTCTCCCAGGCATTTGATAGACTGAGATGATGTTTTATTTTAATACGCTGCCAAACCATCCTGTGGTTGTGTGGGGGCGCTATGGCTATTGTTTTGTTGTTATGTTTTTATAGCGTGTTTTTTTGTTTTTGTTTTAACACTTGGGGACCTTCAGGTATCAAGCGACTAATAAATAATAACAGTTTTAAGAAGTATCTTTCTATGACTGTTGATAAGAACATGAGAAGAGCCCTGTAGCTGGATCAGGCCAAAGGGGGCCCATCTAGTCCAGCCCCCTGTTCTCACAGTGGCCAACCAGATGCCCCAATGGGAAGAGACCCACAAGCAAGCAGGACCTGAGCGCAAGAGCAACTCTCCCCTCCTGCGGTTTCCAGCAGCTGGTACTCGGAAGCATGGAGCCTCCGGCCAAGGAGACAGAGTATAGCCATCGGGGCTAGTAGCCACTGACAGCCTGATCCTCCATGAATTTGTCTATTCCTTTTTAAAGCCATCCAAGCAGGTGGCCATCACTGCCTTCTGTGGGAGCAAATTCCGTAGTTTAGCGATGTGCTGCGTGAAGAAAGACTTTCTTTTGTCTTCCCTGAATCTCCCAGCATTCAGCTGCATTGGATGCCCACGAGGTCTAGTCTTATGAGAGAGGGAGAGGAACTTCTCTCTGTCCACTTTCTCCATGCCAGGCATCATTTTATACACTTCTGTCATGACACCTCAGACTCGCCTTTGCTCTAAACAGAAAAGCCCCAAATGCTGCTACCTTTCCTCAGAGGGATCGCTCCATCCCTCTGATCCCCCTGATCATTTTGTTGCCCTTTCCTGAATTTTTTTGCAGCTCTACAATGTCCTATCAAATAAAGGCTGAACAGAAAATGGACAAGCTCCTTGAAAAGGAGAAATATTCATCAATACTTTAATTCCTTCCAAGGGATTTTCTAATACAATTATCAAGTCGTCAGCAAATGCTCTCAGTTTATATTCCTCTTTTTTTATCTTTATTCCCGAAATCCTTTTGTCTTGCCTTATGTCTCTAAGCAGCACTTTAGAACCAAAATAAATAAAAGAGGGGACAGTGGACATCCCTGTCTTGTACCCTTTTGTATTTCACATGAGTCCGTTAAATCCCCATTAACAATTATCTGTGCCTTCTGTGATGTATAAATCGATCTGATCCATTTTATAAAATTATCTCCAAAATCCATTTGCTCTAGAACCTGAAACATAAATTTCCAATTCAAATTATCAAATGCTTTCTCAGCATCCAAGAAAATCAAAGCTGCTTGTATATCATTTCGTTGTTCTAGATATTCCAACACATTCAAAACATTCCTGACGTTATCACGTAGTTGTCTTTTAGGTAGAAACCCCACTTGATCTTCCTGAATAAATTGTTGCAATATTATTTTCATTCTTTCTGCCAAAATCATTGTAAAAATTTTATAGTCATTATTCAATAAAGATATTGGCCGATAATTTTTTTTTTTTTTTGGAAGCTGGATCAGACGGGAGAGCCACCATGTCCCATTGTTGGTGTCCAACAGTAGCCAGCCAGATGCCTCCAGGAATCCCTCAAGCAAAGTATGAAGGCAACTATCACCCCCTACCTGTTATCTGTCCCCTTGGAGATAGACTGTCTCTGAACATGGAGGTTCCGTTCTATCCTGGCTAGCAACTATTGATAATCTATGCTACAAAACTGGTCTAAATCTAATTCGCTCTTGTTCTGGCAGCCACTGGAACTCCCAGCTGCAGCCATCTAACCTATGTAATCGCTTGCTGTCACCTTGATGCAAGGAGCGGTCAGCTTCAGTCTTCCTCCTCTCTCCCCTCCCCCACCAATGGCTATTTCTTCTGTAATTCAGTCAGGTTGGTTTGCTCCTTGTTTCTGCCCCAGCACCCACGCAACCAACATAAACAAACAGATGCAATCTACTTTAACTCAGCGTCCCAAATTCTTCCAGGGTGCACGTCATGCATCAGCAGCTTCCTTATCAGCCACTTATGTGGCACCAGGAGGAATCTGGTACTGAGTGCTTAACAAGCAGCAGGAGAGGTTCTTGCAGGATCCCAACGGCCATATAGTGCAAGGACACCTCTGCAGACACTGTTGTTTTGATGCTAGTGGGTATGATACGTTTCCAGCACATGCGCCAGAGTGCTTGACCCCACAAGCTCCACGGCTGCACAAATACTCCGCCTGTCTGCTCTTCAGATGCAAGGGATTGTGGCTGATACACAAAAACCCTGCGCCATATTAGACAGACAGACAGAAGTTCACTTGGCAACTTAACCACAGCAATCACACACACACACACACACACACACACACACACACACACACACACACAGGCAGTCACAGAGGTATTTGGAAGAGAGGTGGGACATTCTCTCATTTGCACTGAAGTTGAGAAAAAGGATTGGATGGGGTGAGACCCTCCCTTAGACCCTCCCTTACTTTTTCCTGCTCTTTGTCTCTCCAAATGGCAATGTGAGGGAGGAGTGCTCTCGAAAGGGGTGGAGATGGGCAGATCAGGGCCCCTGCCCTCGTACAGTAGATGCACAGATTCCGAGGTGACAGTGCACCTTTCACAAGCAGAAAGTCAACTGGTGCTGCTTTCCCCCTAGCATGGAGATGCAGTGATGGAATACAATGATTTCTGACAGTCACATTGTTAGTTTTTTTTTAAAAAAGGATTCTCAGATGTAACCTAAGCTATAAGATCAGCTGAATAGGAAGACAGCAAGACCTTGGACCTTGCCCAGCAGAGGGGACTCTGCTCCCGCAAAAGTGAGGACGATCAGCTCTACCTACCTAAAACTCCCTCTGCCATGAGGCTGTTACGGGGGGGGGGGTTGAGTCCTTCCTGGCATTCATGGCGTCCACCCAGTCGATGCCTGCAGCAGGAAGCCAATGCCTGCAAGCCAGGCCCACCACCGGCAAACACGGCAGGGACTCCACAGGGCACACTTGGGGGGGGGATCATGCAGGCCCGTGGCTCAGTGGCACATGCCACCTTTGCATAGAGAGGATCCCCAGTTCAATCCCTGCTGGCCTCTCCTGTAAAAAGGAGGAGCAGGCAGTGAGCGGTGGGAAGACCCTTTCTCTGCCTGGAGAGATAATATTGGGCCAATCTGACCTGATCGTATAAGGGAAATTCCCAGGTTAATGCACACAGAACACAACAAAACAGTAAATAACATTGCAGAACCCAGCAAATTAGTATGTTGAAATTTGCTGTTTAAGTTATTAAATAACACAAAAAATACTCTAACATTAGCGCAGAGTGGCCCAGTGCTTTCTTTTATTGATTTAAATTATTTATATCCTGCTTTTGAAACCACTTATCAAAGCGATGTATCCATCAGCCAGAGTCTGCCTTTGGATTCATTGGCTAGAAGGCTGGAGGAAGCCTGTGTGCAAGTCAACTCCTCCTTAACTGCTCAGCAGCATTGTCCCTTACGTCGTGGTAGGTAAAAGGACAAGATGAGACTTAGGGTTGCATTCTACTAAATTCTATTCAGAGCAGACCCACTGAAAATAATGACCTAAGCTAGCCATGCCCATTAATTCTAATGGGTCTGCTCTGAGTAGAGGTGACACTGGATACAACCCTTAGTAGTGGTTGTTTTTGAAAGCTCAATATTCAGAAAAAGGAGTTGAAATATCTCAGAATAGGGTTAGGGGGGCTCCTTAACATGCTCCTCGCTCCCCCTAGCCCTGTCCAGCTGCATCTCCAGCCCAACACCCAACAGCTCAGCAACTCTGTGGGGTACCAGATGCAAGAAACCTGCAAACTTACTAGCTGCAGTTTGTCCCTTCTCCACAACAAAAGCTGGGGGGGGCTGTCCTGTTTCCTGTCAGGACAGTCCCCTTGCCATCCTACTGCCTGCCTTAATGAGCAGCAGCCGGCTCCCAGGTTTCTGGACATAACACCTCAGAAGCACTCACCTGCTTTGTGCCCCAGAAAGGCGCCCTATTCTCCAGCCTGCCCCTGCAACTGTAGTCCCGAGAAGCCAGAGTGACCTCAGCACCTTGCAGGCACCCTGCAGTCACCCACAGCCCAATGCTGGCACGGAGACCTCCCTGCAGCTGCCCAGTCCTTCTACGGCTACTAATTGAGGATGTACATGCTGCTGCCGCTGCTCCCCAGACAGGGCTCCTCAGAGCCTGTCGCTCTATTTCTGGCTCTGCCAGGCTCCCAAGAGCTTCATGTACCTGGCAATGAGGAGCAAGCGATGGGGAAGGGGTGTGGCCTTCACGATCAACAGGAAAATCCCTGCTTTGTTGCTTTGCTAGAGCTCCTCTGCCCCTTCTCGTCAATGACAAGTTAAAACAGTGGAACAGTATGTGTGTGTGTGTGTGTGTGTGTGAGTGAGTGAGAGAGAGAGAGTGTGTGTGTGTGTGAGAGAGAGAGAGAGAGCGCTCAATGTAGTGGAGAGCCACATTCTTGGAGCCCCTCTTTGATCCATAAGAGAGGAATCCCTCATTGCTATCTTTCACAGCCGTGTTATCAGGCATGTACAAAACTCAGCAGTGGATTTCCATGGAAAATCCACTGCCCATTCAAACATCAGCTGGTTCCATTTACACTGCCATGTTCAATACTGTTAATTGTCCCCTTAAATGCTCTCCTACATGTTGGTTGTCTTCATTCTTGCACACAAAAGACTACAAAAAACATGCTTTGCCATGCTTGAGTATGATAATATAACACTCAACACTTCCAAACCTGATCTGAAAGTGCTGGTAGCCATTCTGAAACGAGCTATGCTTTAAAAAAAATCTGGTTATGAGTCTGGCTTACCTGAACAAGTGCTTGGGTGTTTGGCAGGAGCCCCCGGAGGTTGGGTGGGTGGTGACCAGAGAGAGGGGTTTCTCTGTGGTTGCACCCAAACAATGGACCTCTGTGGCCAGGAGTGCTTTTTACCAGGTCCAGCTGGTATGCCAGTTGTGACCATTCCTGGACCACAACAGCCTGACCGCAGTGGTCCATGCATTGCTAATCTCAAGGCATGATTACTGTAATGCACTTTATGCAGGGCTGCCTTTGCACCTGATCCGGAAGCTGCAACTACAGCAGAATGCAGTGGCCAGACTGCTCACAGGAGCAGGTTACTAGCCACATGTTACGCTGCTGCTGGGAAAGGCATCCACCCAAGCGTTCCCAAAGATCTCAAATGTAAAATTGCTGATCTTCTAACAAAAATATGTAAGTTGTCCTTCAGATCTGGCTCCGTACCTGAGGACTGGAAAGGAGCCAACGTAACACCATTAAAAAAAAAAAAGGAATCCAAGGGGCATCCTGGAAATTACAGACCAGTTAGCTTAACTTCTGTAGCAGGAAAACTAGTAGATAGTACTGCTAAAGATAAAATAACCAGGTATATAGAGAACAAGACTTGCTGAAGCAGAGCTGGTATGGCTTCTGCACGGGTAAATCCTGTCTCACTAACCTATTAGAGTTCTTTGAGAGCGTCAACAAGCGTACAGGCAGAGGTGATCCAGTTGACATTGTTTAATTAGGACTTTCAAAAAGCTTTTGACAAAGTATCTCACCAAAGATTCCTGAGTAAGCTTAGCAGTCATAGGATAACAGGAGAGGTCCCCTTGTGGATCAGGAACCGGCTAAGAAACAGAAAGCAGAGTAGGAATGAATGGACAGTTCTCCCAGTGGAGGGCTGCAGAAAGTGGAGTCCCCCAAGGACAGGTATTGGGTCCTGGGCTTTTGAACTTGTTCAGAAATGATCTAGCGGTAGGGGTGAGCCATGAGGTGGCCACATTTGCTAATGATACTAAATTGTTCAGGGCTGTTAAAACAAAAAGTGATTGCAACGAGCTCCAAAAGGACTTTTCCAAACCGAATGAGTGGGCAGTAAAATGGCAAATGCAATTCAATGTCAACAAGTGTAAAGTTATGGATGCTGGAGCAAAAAATCTTAATTTCACATATATGCCCCTGGGGTCTGAACTGGTGGTGAATGACCAGGAACGAGCCCTTGGGGTATCGTAGGTAGCTCAATGAAGCTGTACCCAGTGAGTAGCAACTGTGAAAAAGGCAAATTCCACACTAGGGATCATTAGGAAAGGAATACTGATCTGCCTCCATGGTTGGAGGCAGTATACTTACAAATACCAGTTGCTGCAAACTGCAGGACGGGAGGATGCTGTTGCATTCAGGTCCTGATTGCAGACTTCCCATAAACATATGATTGGCTACTGTGAGAACAAGATGCAGGACTGCCTGGGCCACTGGCCAGATCCAGCAGGCTGTTTTTATGTGAGTTGCACTGGTTGCTGCTTTGCTACTGGGCCAGGTTCAAGGTACTTGTGCTAATTCACAAAGCCCTAAACAACTTGGGCCTGAGAGCCTTAAGGACTGTCTCATTCCTTATACTCCACCTCGATCGCTAGAATCTTCTAATGGAGCACTTTTGATGGTTCCTCAGGCCCCTGAGGTTCAGTTAGCCTCTACTAGGGACCAAGCCTTTCATGCCGCAGGCCCTGCCCTGTGGAACTCCCTGCTAGTAGAGATTTGGCAGGAACCATCCCTCTCTTTTCTTTGACATCTTTTGAAAACTATATTGTTTAGACAAGCCTTTGCAATATGACATTTCTCTTTTTAACCATTCTGCTTAACCAAACTGGTTTAACCAGTATTTACTGACGTCTTTATGGGAGCTTTTTGCTGATTTTCATTTTATATGTACTCCTGGATAGGACAGTTGATTGAACCTGCCTTAAAAATTTTCTGTAGCAAAGTGATTAAACGGAAAAGGACTGCCTTCAAGTTGGCTAGTCCTCCCCAGCTGGCTAGGGCCTGCTCAGCTTGCCACAGCTGCACAAGCCAGCCCCTCCCTTGTCCGCAACTGCCAGCTGGGGGGCAACTGGGCTACTTGGGACTATGCAGCTTGCCCACGGCTGCACAGGTGGCAGGGCACGTCACCCCTGAGCTGCTCACTGTGGGAGTGATCTTTAGCTGGCCCTTGACACCCAAGAGACACGAGCGGGGATTTGAACTCACAGACTCTGGAATCCCAGCCAGGCTCTCCTCCCCACTGTGCTTTACCAGCTGTAGCAAAGTGATTACACAAATGCTTTATGGTGCAGAAATTTGGGGGTTTGATATTGATACCATACAGAATAAATTTTTCTGAAAACATTACTCTCTTCCATCAGGAACTCCAGCAGCTTTCTTGCGAACTGAATCTGGTTGGCCATCAATAAAGACAAGAGCGGAGTGGGTACAGCTAGAGTATTCTAAACGAATAGCCACTCTGTTAAATGAACGCCTTTCAGCACTGTGCTATATGGAAATGAATAACAATCAAAACTGGAAGTTAACTTCCTACAGGCTCTTAAACAGTTACTTCCTCCCTGAGCTGAACTCTCTCTTGGGTATGGATAAGACGCATTTAAGGGACTGTATTTTCTGGATAGATGCTAGAAGGGACTTACAATTAATTAAGATCTCCAGATTTTCCCCATGGTTCTCTTCTGTGAAAACCAAACATTTTAGAGCCAGCTATTTGACCAAATCAATGTCAGTCTCCCTAAGAAATGCTTTTATGGAACTATGTTTCCAAGTCATGCCAACTGCAGTACTAGATGGACACTACAAAAAGGTGCCATTTGAAAACAGATTGTGTATTTGCAACCAATGTCAGGTGGAGGACATTGTTCATTATATGTTAATTTGTCCTCTGTACGGGCACCCAAGAGAGAGATTCTTGAAACCTCTGTTGTCTCAGGGAAGTGGGAATGCCCTTGTAGAATTAGTACAATTCCTCCTGAGTGATACTAATGGTTATGTGACATACAAAGTGGCTCTTTTTGCGCTTGCTGCGAAAAAGGTTAGGAAGGACTAGATAAAATTGCTACAAATTGTTTGGGAGATTCAGAGTCTTAAACTGAGCTCGTTGATGGTAACTCTGAAATTCTTTTATATTATTGGTTGCAACAGCAATTTGTTCTCTGTATACTTCTACATATCTCTGTATGCTTTTATTTTTTAATGTATTTGTCATGGCCTTTGGCTAGTACAATAAATTGACTTGACTTGACTTGACATGTACTCCTGGATCCATTACTGTCACTTGAGGCTCAAGTGGCCTTGGTGGTGCAGAGTGCCTTCCACCAGCTTCAATAGGTGGCCCAGCTGCTCCCATATCTGGACAGGGATAGTCTAACTGGTAACCTCTAGATTAGACTACCACAATGAGTTATATGTGGGGCTGCCTTTGAAGACAGTTCGGAAACTCCAGCTTGTGCAGAACCTGGGAGCCAGATTGCTGATCAGGGTAGGTGGGTCAACACAATTCTGGCACAGCTGCACTGGCTACTGATTAGTTTCTGCGCTCAATTCAAAGTGCTGGTATTGACCTATAAAGCCTTATAAAGCCTAAAGACCTCAATACCTCAAGGACTGCCTCTCCTTGTATGAACTGACTCAAATCCTGACTTTGTCATCTGAGGCCCTTCTTTTTCTGCCCCCTCCACAGGAGAATGGGCCTTTTCAGTGATGGCCTCCTGGCTGTGGAATACCCTCCCCAGGGAGGCATGCCTGGTGCCATCTCTATCCATCTGTAGGCTCCAGGCAAAAATCTTCCTTTTCACGCAGGTCTTTGGTATGCTGTCTTAGTCCTCTTTGGTTGGGTTTTAAATTTTGTATATTGTATGTTTGTCAATTTGTTTTATATTGCACATTTTTAAAATGTGTTGTCAGTTGCCTAGAGACCACTGGGTATGAAGTGACTAACAAATTAAATATATAATAACATCTAGTTCCCCTCTATTCAGCACTAGTTAGACCTCATCTTGAGTAGTGGATACCATACTTTAAGAAGGATGCAGACAAACTGGAAGAGGTTCAGAGGAGGGCAACAAGAATGATCAGGGGACTGGAAACAAAGCCCTGTGAGGAGAGACTGAAAGAACTGGGCTTGTTAAGCCTAAAGAAGAGAAGATTGAGGGGAGATACGATAGCACTTTTCAAGTACTTGAAAGGTTGTCACACACAGGAGGGCCAGGAGTCCTGCACTGAGCGGGGGGGGGGGTTAGACTTGATTGCTTTATAGGACCCTTCCAACTCTACCTATGAATAAATAATAATACCACCTTGATATATTTTTATGAAAGTGTGAATTATAAATATGTAAATAAATACATAAATAGCCAGCCAACACTACACAGCAGGTTTAGAGAAGGAAGGGGGCCAGAGTGGCTTGTTCAAGGGCATGGGCTGATCTGCCAAGCACGGAATTGGCAAACACTGTTGCTTTGTGTCATCGGACCAAAAGACCCACCGCTCATCTCCCCACAGACAGGAGGGGGAATGAGCGGGCTGGGCGACAGCAGGAAGCTTGCGGATGATCAGGTCTGATTAACAGGTGTCCTGCTTTTCAGCTGGTAGTTAAGCTGCTGTCTGTTTAATCACACCAGTGAATCAATGCTTTTCATCACTCCTCATTCCATATGAGAAAGAAGGTAACGCAATATGGAGGAGGCCATTCAGATTTTAGCAGCAGGGGTGAGATTCAGCCAGGGAGGGGAGAGGACTTCTTGACATGTTCAAGGCTATTTTGCAAAGAAAAAAAAGGCTGTGATTGTCTTCCTTTTCACGTCTCACAAAACTTAAGCAATGTTAGGGGAACACAATTCTTCCTTGGATTTGCATAACCCTTTGTCCCAACCCTCAAAGCTATTTCAACTAGCAGCACTCCCTACAATTTACAGGGAGATTTTGAAACACTATAAATAAATGAGGACAGATAGCTGGATCCTGCAGGGAGGGGTGGGGGTGGGGAAGTGTTCAGTGTTGGGTAGCAGGGCAGATTCTCTCCCCCTTCACACCAGTGACTCTGGCAGCATGTTGGGGACTCAATTGTGTAAGTTGGGGGGGGTTCATGTTCCCATCCCTGCAAACTCTGCTATGATTCTATGGGCCATTTTGGACATGATAATAATCAGGGATAGGCCAGGAAGCACAATTCTCTCTCTCTCTCTCTCTCTCTCTCTCTCTCTCTCTCTCTCTCTCTCTCTCACACACACACACACACACACACACACACACACACACACACACACACTCACTCACTCACTCACTCACTCACTCTTCCCCTTCACATCCAGAGGATCTCTCTGGCTACTTTCAGGCTTGAGCAGCTCCCTCTCAGAAACCCCAGATCTGATCACAGAGTCAGCTTTCATGTGAGATGTTGAGCCAGCCAGTGTTGGGCTGCCCTCCCACTTCTGAGCTCCTTGTTCCATGACAGCTGAAATGCTTAATTATGCAGTGGACTCACCTATAATTAAGAGAGGCTCAAAAGTAAATAAACAAGACTTCAGCTTGGGAAGCAAACAGAGCTGGTCAGGTTCCAACATGCCTGGAGCAAGTGGAAAGGGACCATTTCCTCCGGGGGGGGGGCATGGGGAAGGAGGAATTTGGGATGTAAACACCCTGCTAATGAAGTGGATGGCTATGCCACACCAAAGACACTTGCCGACTTCCCCTTGGAACATGCACAGATACACAAGATATTATCAAATCTTTCTAATCGGCAAAATCAGGGCTAATTACAGAACTCCGAGTTTGCATTGCTGCCTTGCAATGAAGCAGATGCCTCAGGAGGTAGATTTTCATAACTTCAAACTGTCCACAGTCACCAGGGCCAGCAGCCCCTTATTTTCTGGTGCCTGGTATATCGCTGCCTCTGTTGTTGCCTTGTTAACATATTAGTGTCAGATGCAAGAGCTGTCTTTTTTCAGGCTTCTGCCTCCTCCCCAGGGAGAGCCTCTAGAAGTTGCATTTCTCACCAAAAGGTCAGCACGTCTTGTCTCCAGCACACACACATACAAACGCTAGCGCATGAACATCAATGCACCATGCAGTCTGCACAATCTGCCTGCCTTTTCACACACTGTGAGCTGCTGCAGTATTGTAGGATACAATTTTTTTTCTGTGACCTTATCTATGTCGAGAAACATAGATGTAGATCTGTTTTAATCTTTTTAGTTAGTAGCTGTTTAAAATATGTCTATAAATAGATTTTATTAATTTTTGCTCTATACACCCTGTACATAACCTCTGTTCCCACCTGACCCACCTTGCTCCAAATCCTTATTTATCCATCCCCTTATATTTGGCACTCCATCATTCATTCTCATTCTCACCCATTTCATACGTTATAGAGAAGGTAGTCATGATCTCCACAGTTTCACGAAGGGGGTGTGTCCTCTTCACCGGCTTTCAGCAAGAAATGGGAAGAGAACAAATGGTTGCCAACATTTTGCAAATATGTCTTTCTTTTTCAGTCCTGTGCTCAATTTCAATTTTTGAGTCAGCATTGTTAGAAAAGTTACCTCCCATATTTTTCTATACCATCTGTCTATTGACACCCCCACTAGATCTTTCCAACATTTTGCTATAACCTGACAGGCAGTTACTAACATATAACTAAGTAGTTTTTTCCTTCGCAATCCAGTATTTTCATTTATGAACAGATTTAACAATGCTAATTCTGGCTTTAGCTGCACATCTATTCAGTAATCTTACCCATTTCATTTTGGACCTCAACCCATTTCTTTTTTAAACTTTCTCACAATCTCACCACATGTGTTTATATGATCCTATTCCCCCACATTTCTGCCAACACTCTGGGGATCCAGTTTTAGTGATATGCCACATCCTAAGGGGTGTGTGTGTTTTAATACCATCTCTGTATTATTTTTAATACTGTTTCTCTGTGTGAATTGGTGATCGAGATATAAGGGGACTTAACTCACATCTCCTGCCATTTCTCCTCACCAGTCCCCAGTTCTCCTTCCCAATGATGCCTTAGACATATCTGCACTTAATAAGTGATTATATATCCTGGATACCAGGCCTCTGTCACAACTGTTCAAACTAGAAATCAATCTTTCTTGCAATGTCAGAGGCCTGGTACCCACTTCCATAACTGCAGGCTTGCAGATGTTTTTAGTTAGTCACTTTTAACTGTTTTATTGATTGTTTTCATTTTTTTGTAAACTGCTTAGAAGTCTTTACATTCAAGCCGCATGTAAATAAACAAACAAATATATTCTGTATCAGGGCTGGGGGGGTATAATAATAAAACTGATTTGGGGTATGTTAAGATGATGCAAGGGAAGAAGCAGCAAAAATCAAAGCAATCTTATGCATTTGACACACTCCTGTTTGTTTACCTCATCACAAAAATTAATAATGTTTCAAAGAATGCTTAACTTCGCAATGGATTCAGTTGTACTTACTCTACAAAACAGACACAACTCAAAGTCAGCAATGTTCCTATCTGGGTAAGTAGTTATGGGCAGGTGGGGGGACAGAAAGGAAGCAGGTCCCAGAGGCATTTCCTATCTATGTGCGCACATTGATATGAGTTGAGGCACGTCACGTGGAGTCTCCGGTATGGAGTTCTGCAGGATTCGATCTTGTCACCCTTGCTACTTCGGGGTGGGGATACTTTTTGGCTCCATGGGCAAGTTCCTCATCAGGATTGGCCTTCTGGGCCAAATTTTACAAGTGGCACCAACCTAAAAATCACATGCCATCATTATGAGAGTTGGCTGGCTGGTGGTCACTTGAGAACCACAGCACAAAGGGAGTTGCTAGCCCTGTGTTCAGTGCTTTGGGAACAGCTTCTTTCACCCCTCCTCTGGATGGGGGTTGAGGGGGACAAATGGAAGAAAGAACTCTTCTCCCCTTCGTTCCTCACCACTGCGGGAAGCTGAAAGAGAGACTTCTGTTAGTTTGGCTGCTACATTCTGCACTGTAAACGAAAACAGAAGGTTGTGGCCTGACTGCACCAGTTGCCAACTGGTTTCTGGGCTCAATTCAAACTGCTGGTTTTGAACTTTGAAGGCTTGGGAGGCCAGTAACCTAAAGGGCCATCTCCTACCACATGAATCTGCCTGGACACTGTGTTGGTTCTCTGAGGCCCTTTCCTGCATCCCACGTCCAAAAAAGGATCATGAAGTGGGGTGACAAGAGAGCCAACCATCTCTGTAATAGCCCACGCCCTCCACTCTCCTCCTTTGGAGGGCTCTCTTCAGGGAAGACTGCCTGGCACCAACTTTACTCTAATTTTGGTGCCAGGTCAAAACACCATTATTTATTTATTTATTCTGCCAGGCATGTGGGCAGTTTTACTGATGCTGGGTTGCATCCAGCTGAGTCCTACTCAGAGTAGACCCACTGAAATTCATAGACCTAAGTTAGTCATGCCCAAGTAAAAAGGTGAAAAATCACAAGATGCTGGCAAAGGATTTATTTATGAAAAGGCCCAATGAGTTTCAGCCTGCATATATTCTAGGCCTTCTTAAGGGGCTGTAAAACTCAGTAAATATATAAAATTATTTATTGTTACTAGCTATTTATTTATATTTGTGAATGTTTTTGGTGATATATTGTCCTCGTTTTACATCCCCTGATGAAAGCCTAGACTATATGCAGGCAGAAATGCATTGGTCTTTTTTTTTCTTTTACAAATAAATCCTCTGCCAGCATCTTGTGATTTTTCTCCCTTTTAATTGGATCTGCTTGATGCTTATTGTTTTTTGCCTCTCATCTTAGTCATGTTGATCAATTTCAATGGTTCTGCTCTGAGTAGGAATAACATCAGCTATGTCCCCTGTGTGGTTAATCTGGGCTTTTAATTGTCATTGTACGTTGTTTAATATGTTTTATTGTATTGTATACATTTTAAATACCTTTTGAGACTTTTTTAGTATAATCCAAATTTAGTGCAACGTAATCAAGTGTAAAGTGATGCATGTTGGGGCAAAAAAAAAATCATTTTGCATGTATTTTTATGGGGTCTGAACTGGCGGTGACTGACCAGGAATGAGACCTTGGGGTCATAGTGGATACCTCGATGAAGATGTCGACCAAGTGCACGGTGGCTCTGTAAGAGGCAAATTCCATGCTAGGGATTCATTAGGAAAGGTAGTGAAAATAAAACTGCCAATATCATAATGACATTATACAAAGCTGTGGTGTGGCTGCATTTGGAATACTGTGTACAGTTCTGGACGCCTCACCTAAAAAAGGATATTGTACAGTTGGAAAAGGTTCAGAAAAGGGCAACCAGAGTGATCGAGGGGATGGAGCGACTCCCCTATGAGGAAAGGTTGCAGCATTTGGGGCATTTTAGTTTAGAGAAGTCAGACCTATACGGTTTTGGCCTGGTTTATCTAAAGGACTGCCTCCAGTATCACCAATTGAGCCGCCTTACAAGATCAGCCACGCAGGATCTCCTCTCGGTCCCACCGGCCAAAACAGCTCGGCTGGTACGGACCAGAGAGAGGGCGTTCTCTGTAGTGGCTCCCACCCTCTGGAATTCCCTCCCCTACAATCTTCGACATGCCTCCTCCCTGATGAGTTTTCGACAAGCGTTAAAGACCTGGCTCTTCAGGCAGGCCTACAGGAACTTTGAGCTAGATTAGTTTGTAATGTTTTAACTGATGTTTTGATGTCAGTTTTAATTGATGAATATGGTTGTATTTATTGTATTGTACATTGTACTTGTTGCTGCTGTAAGTCGCCTAGAGCGTCCAAAAATTGGACAGATAGGCGACTAACAAATTAAAGTTTATTTATTATTTATTTATAGAGGTGACATGATAGAGGCACATAAAATGATGCATGACATGGAAAAAGTGGACGGAGAAAAGTTTCCCCCCCTCTCATAACACTAGAAGTTGTGGGCATACAATGAAACTGGATGTTGGAAGATTCAGGACAGACAAAAGAAAGTACTTCTTCACGCAGCATATAGTTATTATGGGATTTGCTCCCACAAGAGGCAGTGATGGCCACCAGCTTGGATGGATTTAAAAGAGGATTAGACAAATTCATGGAGGAAAAGGCTACCGAAGGCTCCTAGCCACGATGGCTCGGCTCTGCCTCCACGGTCAGAGGCAGCTTCTGGAAACCACAGGAGGGGAGAGTGCCCTTGTGTTCAGGTCCTGGTTATGGGCTTCCCAGAAGAGGCACTGTGGTTGGCACTATAAGAACAGGATGCTGGACTAGATGGGCCACTGGCCTGATCCAGCAGGCTCTTCTTATCAAATCAAAAAGGTGCCCCCAAATTAATTAGGCAGTTGATATTTAAAAACATGTTAATTTTAAGCCAAGTACTTATAAAATGGCAGATGGCAACTTAAAATAGAAATTCTCATTTTGTCTCACTTAGCAGGGAACACCTCTTCTGAGAAGATGTTGGCTCTGATACAAGATGCATGCATCACCTTAAAAATGGAAGAAAAATGCAGCTTGGCTCAGAACAATTGTCTTTACCCATTCACAGATGTATACAACTTTAAAGTGACAGATCAATTACTTAAAATCCACACAATTAACTTACTGCATTTCTAAATTGTGCGCCAGCACTAAACTAAATTAAGCCAAAGGTCAACCCTGGAACCCATTTTCCATGCCCAGGCTAGCCTGGGAATGCATGAAGATGTATCATGAAGGAGAGAGTGCCTCTGATCACGGGTAGAGCAATTTCTGTCACTACTGAGTAAGCACGAGTCCACATTCACCTGCAGTTCAGGCAAGGAGAACCTCCCACTGAGGAACTACACATTGCTGGACACACATTGCTATTACACTGTGCACGGCTGCTTTCCAGAGCAGCAATGAACACAAAGGCAGAACCCTGCCCCGAGGAGCATGCAGCCTCATTTTCAACAGCAGGGGAAACAGCAGCAGCAGGAACAAGGTAGGTGGGGAAATGGAGCAAATTCTCCCAAAGATGAGATTGCCCATGACCGCCTGCCTCACTCTCAGTCCATTTGGGCAGAAGAGCTTCCTTAGAGCCCCGCCTGCCCCATGGTGAGCTTTTCCAGAGTCCTTTCAGGGGCATTGTCCTTGGGGTTGAACCACCTGCTGGAGCCGAGATGCAAATGCTTTCTCTAGCTCTTACTTCTTCTGGTTTCCCCTCTAGGACTTCCCATCGCCACCTTCTTCCTGGGTAAGAGAGCAAGTTCTCTCACCGCAAAGATTCATTTCTTTGTTTGCCAAGGACTTACAGCCCCTGAGCATACAAAGGTACTTGGGGGAAAGGATTATGGGTCCCCTCATCCCACACCTTGCAACCACCTGCACACACACGCAAACACACACACACACACCACATTATCCATCTTGGCACCAACACACTCCACAATTAAACATTTGTCTCAGCATGAAGATCAAACAATGGGAAAAGGCTCCTCCTGTTTAATTTCTACATATTGGGCTGCTATTAAGTCATAGGAGCAGAACCAGTGCAGAAAAGCTGGCAACTTTTCAGTTTATCTTCTAAGTAGTGCTCTAGTTTTGGGGGGGGGACACCTCTCACAGAAGATGTTTGCAGACTCTTAGAATTGAACATGAGGGTATGAGGTGAAGTCCTTCTCTTGGTAGTCCTGGTACCTGAGCTCACACCATGAACGAATCCTGACTCTGTACTCACAGCCGTGAACACACATCAATCGCCCTCTGAGCCAGTAAACCCCACCCGTTAATCAGCCTGGAAGCAAGTTTCACCAGGGATGGGAAGGGTTTATGCATAACGCTTTAAAACCTTTTCTCTAAAATAAAAAAGCCCAGAGCAACATACAAACGGTTGTTGGAATAACAGCAATCAAACAAACTTTTAGCAACATTAAAGCAATGGAGAAACACAATTAAAATGCACACAAAGGTTAAAAGTTGCCAAAGAGGAATGGTGCCTTGTCAGGTGGGCTTGAGCGCATGCTCTTTAAAGCCGAGCCCAGCACCCCAGTCTTGCCTCTTGCTCCTCATCCTAACTGCACAAAGCCAGCACAGGTACGCACCAGAGAACCCAGCAGAACAGAGACGCAGTGGCCCAGGAGTTGCCAAGTGTGGCCTTCACGGGGAGCCCGGGATATACGTCCCTGGCGCTGTGTGACTTCAGGTCCTTCCCCAAAGGCCAGGTTCTGCTGAGGCGGGCAGAAAGGCAGAGGAGTCTGTTGCTGCTGCTGTGTGTGTGTGTGTCCGTCTGTCTGTCCGATGGGGAGAAAGGAGGCTCCAGAAAGGGGGTGTTGGCTGGAGCCAGGGTGGACGGACAGGCCGGCTGAGGCCTCCTGCTTGCTGCTCTGCTTCTCCTCTCTGCAGCGGCAAGCATCTGTCCTTGGCAGAGAGGGAGTGACACACAAGATTTTATTGTCCTCACTAAATCACATCATCATTGGATTAAGCGCTAGCAAGGACCTTTGCCAGAAAGCAGCCAATTCAAATTACCCTCATAGCTCCAGATGCCAAATTGATCTTGTCTGCACAGAGGCAGGCACAGCATCCCGCCGCCCGGCCAGCAAAGGGCTGGGAACAAAAGCAAGGCTTTCAGAACAAGCCT
Organism: Rhineura floridana; assembly: GCF_030035675.1. NCBI lineage: Eukaryota > Metazoa > Chordata > Lepidosauria > Squamata > Rhineuridae > Rhineura > Rhineura floridana. The sequence continues at coordinate 415,857 of NC_084499.1, read as the reverse complement.
CTGAGTTGCCCAGGCATCGCCCCTCCACTCCCGGGGCCACTGGACACCAATCCTGCCCCCCCCCCCGTTGGAGAAATAAGCCCAAGTCCAACCCATAGCAGAGAGGAGGCAAAATTCCTGTTGCAGCCAATCTGAGCACTTGCTGCCTCTAAGAAGGTAGCAAGAAAAGAGAGAGCCACAGAGGAAGGCGATGCCTTGAACTGCTGCACAACAGGAAGAAATTCAACAGGGGAGACACTGCCCATCTCCAGGTAGAATACACTTCAGTTGTTGAGTTTCTGCCTGGAGGATGATACCTGTGAGAAGTAGGGGAGGTCTGCCTAGGAAAAAGAAGAGGCAGCCGCCACCTTCAGAACGAGGAGGTGCAGCAAAGTTGTCCAAGAAACATGGGAGCTGCCCAGTTCCCAGGTTGCACTGCAGGATGGGGAGGGTGAGACTTTCAGAAGGACGTGGATGAGACCTAGGGTTCGTAGTGGACAGCTTGAGGAAGATCAAAATGAAATGGAACGGCTCTCCGATGAGGAAAGGTTGCAGCATGTGGAGCATCTCAGTTCAGAGAAAAGCAGAGTGAGAGGTGACATGACAGAAGTGCATAAAATTATGCATGGCATGGAGAGAGTGGATAGAGAAAAGTTCTTCTCCCTCTCTCGTAACAGTAGAACTCGTGGACATCCAACGAAGCTGAATGTTGGAAGATTCAGGACAGACAAAAGGAAGTACTTTTTCACGCAGCGCATTGTTAAGCTACGGAACTCGCTCCCACAAGAGGCAGTGATGGCCACCTACTTGGATGGCTTTAGAAGAGGATTAGACAAATTCATAAAGGAAAAAGCTATCACAGGCTCCTAGCCACAATG